>NC_138114.1:37610626-38848126 GCF_964146895.1 Miniopterus schreibersii
AATTCAGAGCACGGTGGGAGCGACTTGTCTCTGCTCCACAGTGTCAGGACTTCAGCTGGAACTCTGGCACACTGAGGTTGACGGGACAGCTGGGGGTTGGAATCATTTGAAAGCTGATTTCTCATGTGCCTGGTGCCTGGGCTGGGAAAATCTGAAGGCTAGAACTGCTGACCAGAGTGCTTCAGGGGCTCCTCAATGTGACCTGGAGCATGGTGGTCTCAGAGTAGTCAGACTTCTTTCGTGTTGGCTCAGGGCTACGAGTGTGGACTCGAGTGAACAAGGCAGAAGCCTTTTTTGGCAGAACTTAGAAGATGTACAGTGTTGTTTATGCCATTCTATTAGTTACAATCAACTCACAATTGATGGGGACCTTGGGGTCCAGCCCAGTTCTTGGGGTCCACTACTCCTACTTTAAAGTTCCAGCAGTGAGTGGGCTGAGGAGTTAAAGGGAACAAATCCCCCTTTTCTGGGGCCCCTCCCATAGCAAGATGAGAAATGGAAACAGCATATACAGTCAAGCTTTCCAAGTGCAGGTCTTGAGCCTGTAACAAACACACCCATTCCCATGGCCCTCTTCCCTGGACACCTACCCGCTGAGTATCTCCACAAAATTGGGACCATTTTCTTTGTCACCACTAAGGTGCAGTCCTCTGATGTCATGGCGCCTGGATCAAAGCGAAGTCCCAGATAATTAAAAGCAGTGATTAAAAGCCTGGATTCAAAATCAAATATTTGAATTTCATTCTTCAATAGCTATGTGACATTAGATAAATCACATAACCTCCCTGTGTCTCGGTTTCCTCATTTTAAAGTGGAGGTGGTTTTAATAGCCCCTATCTCACAAGGCTATTGTGAAAAGCAAATGAAATAAGTGTGGAAAGTACCTAGCATGGTGCCAGGCCATGGTGAGTGCTCTGCAAATGTTAGTTAATACTCTTGAGCTACTGCCAATTTTACCCAAGGCTGACTGGCAGAGTGGTGAGACTGACTCAATCCATCCTGGCTCAGGTTGCCTAACCTCATAGGTGAGGCCCCTCCTTCCCTCCAGGAGCGTGGTCTGCCGTGGTCTGCACATCCCCATCACAGGGCCCAGCAGGAGGTAACCTTGAGCACCTCATGGGCAGCTGCTTAATGACATGGTCTCAGGGGCACCTACCTTGGTTGCCCACAGTTAGTTACTTAGTCTTAGGGACCTAGCCTTGCCGGCCAGCGTGCTGGGTGACTTCACATGAAGATAAGCCTCGGGAGGTACCTGTGGCTCCTGGTGTTGTCCTGGCCAGCTTCCCCTGGGGAGCGAGGGCTAAACTTTGCCAGAGTCGAGTGCCTTCACCACTTGCTCAGGCCCATCGCATGGCCCTTGCCTTTACCCAAGGGTGCTTTAGGCCTCAGCAAAGGCCAGGTATTCCTTGGGGGCTGGATTAACAAGCTCAAGAACCATCCAAAGTCCCACCCACCTCTACCCAGAGGGGACCTCACCCACCACCCAAGGGGTCCCTATTCCCACAACCTGGTGGGAGCCACCTCAGAAACAGGCTGGAGGCATGAGCCACTTGGCCTACAGGTGAGAGGCATGTGCTGGCCTGACTCACAGAGCTCCTGCACAGAGCCCCTTGCCCTGTAGCCTCAGGGAACTTCCTGTCTGGGTGCTGTCCCAATGGCATCACAGAGTGAACACTGGGTCGACTCAGGATACCTCAGTTATAAACTTGGCATTCACATCATCAACCAGCTGTGTGACTGGGAACAAGTCACTTACCTTCTCTGGGCCTCAGTTACTACTTCCTAAAATGAGAGGCCTGGAGCAAATGACCTTTAAGGCCTCTTCCAGCTCAGGTACATAATTGTAGGTACATAGTAGGTTCCAGGTACACAGTAGGTATTCAGGAAATGCTTATTTAGTGATTTAACAATAAGATTCAAGGCAAGATTCTGCAGGTTAGCACCCATCTTTCTCACAATGTATTTTGCCTCTGCTGTTAATTGATTTGTGTCAAGTGCCAGCTCAGGGCCTGGCACATAACAGGTGTTAAACCAGTGTGAGTTGAGTCCATATATGCAGAATGTTTACAGTAGCCCAGAGACTGAAGACAGAACAGAACTAACTGAACAGTAAGAGCTGATCATGGCATCTCAGGGTTGGCAAATGTTCCTCCTTGTTACAAGCTGCCTTCTCCTCTGGACATTGGAGCTTAGAGTATCCATCAAGCATCACTGCTTCTTGTTCCCTCAACAACCTAGGCCCTGCTTTTGCTCACACCGTTCCCTCTCCTTAGAACACCTGTGAGGGGCTGGAGTTTACACTGCTTACAAACTAATAAGCTGGCCTGCTATTGTTTTATTGACAGAAGACACGGATTGCTGAGCCAGAGACAAAAGACTTACCACTTCTGACACAACAGGCAGCGTGAGCGTCACAGTTACATCTCTTTCCCTTGTTCCAAGTTTCATGGGGAAACACAGAGGGGCCCGGGTGGATGTTACACATGCAGGGGTTTGCATCATAGATGAGCAGTACCAAACTTGGGAAGCCCACCATTGTCCCCTCTTACCAAAACCACTTTTATAGTGAGCGGCAAGCAGGCCTGTTCTTTGTCCGGGAGATGTTGCTTCATCCCTCAAAGCTGTTGGCTGCAAACACAACACAGAAACGGCCAGGGAAAGAGCAGTCATGGCCTTGCATTCTTGGCATACCCAGTGATAACATCCGGGGGCGCTCAGAATCCACGGTGGACTGCCTCACTCATAATACCCACTCCCCATCTCTGCTTGTCGAAATTCTATCCATCCTCAAATGACACTTCATTCTTGTAGCTTTCCCCAGCCTTCGTATCGCACACATTTTCTTCTTCCCTTTTGTATTTTCCTTATAGTGCTCATCTCTCCCTCTTTTTGGTGTCCACAACTGTCCTTCCCCTACCAGCAAAGTGCAGACACTTTGAGGGCAGTTGTTTCTCTTTCCACAGCCAGATTGTTTGCATCCAGCAGGTGCTTAGACCGTATTTGTTGAGTTGGAGGAATCAGGATCTTTGTGCATGGTTACACTTTTGCAGAGAGTCTGCTGAACCACCCCTTGGAATGTCTTTAGGATTCCAGAGGCTAAAAATATCTCCCCAAAGCCACTGCATTGACTTCCTTGTAAGGAGTAGGACTTGGCTGGTGAGGCTGAAGGTCTATGCCCACCAGGTGGCGCCCTACCCTCAACTTTTCAGATTTTTTTTTTTTTTAAGAAGAGAGGATTCTCTAAATGTTTATTCCGTTAGGTTCCCCACTAACAGCGATCGTTTGTCATCAGTCAAGCACCCAGATTTGGCCCTTAGTTGCCTGTCTTAGCCCCAGCCCTTCTCAAGATTTGCACCCTGTGGGCACTGAGGATGTCCCTCCAGGGGAGTTAAGGGATGCTGAGGGAAAAGCTTTGGAATTGGGGTCAAACGACCTAGGTTTGATTCCCCACACTGACACTTACTGGTAGTGTTTCTTTGGGCAAGTCATGTAACCTTTCTGGGTCCCCATAAGAGCAACTGAGAACACAATATAGGAAAGTATGTAAAAGAACTTTTGAATGTGGACCTGAAGTCAGCCACACCCAGGCTCCTGTTTAAACTGTCACCTATCAGTTCTGTGAACGCGGTCAACTTCCTTAACCTTCCAAGCCCTCCTTTCCCCATCAGCAAATCAGAGCTAGCAGCAGTAATTTTATAGAGCTGTTGTAAGATTTAGGTAGAACAATTAATATAAAGGGCTCATCATAGTGCCTAGTGTACAGTGAGCATTCAATTTATAATGATCACATATATATTATGTATCCTTAGCCCCTAAAACAATGCCCAGCACTTAATAAGTACTTAATATCCATTTGCTGAAAGGATTTCACGGGTGAGAAAACTGAGGCACAAAGAGGTCCCAGCACTAGCGAGTGATGAAGCAGTCTCCTCCAGGGCCTGCACCAGGAGCCTCTACACCATGATGCCTTACATAGATATGAATGTTATAAGTCACCATATGTTTATTTAAAATATGCATTCAGCCCTGGCTGGGTAACAGTTGGTTAGAGCATCATCCCGATATGCCAAGGTTGAGGTTTGATCCCAGGTCAGGGCACATACAGGAAGCAACCAATGAATGCTTAAATAAGTGGAACAACAAATTGATGCCTCTCTTTCTCTCTGAAATCAATCAATAAAACAAAATATGCATTCAGAGCTTGCTCAGTATCGGTAGGTAGGGCTGTGTTGGCAGTGAGAGGCAATAGTTCCCTGAGAAGCCACATACTTTTTCTCCCCCAAGGGGAACCAGGCTGCTGGAATAGGGACCAGCTCTGTCAGGCCAGAGGTCATGGACTCATTCCATGACCAGGAGATGAGAGACTAGTTCTGTAGAATAAGATTAACTGGGGCTCTGATGCATACACAGTCCCCAGGGTAAGAGGCCCTCTCAGGTCCATTGCTGTTTCTGCAGCCACTCAGCCATCCACTCCACTGACATTTACTGAGTCACCTATGTGCCAGGCACAGGCAAAGATGGAAAGGCCGAATAACCAGTGGTTACAATGTAGCCGACTCAGAACTACTGCAGACCATGCTCCAAGTGGGGGCTCAGAAGAGCCAGCAATCAACAGTCTGGGAGGCTGGACCAAAGGGAGGGGCATTTAAACTGGGCATTGAAGGATAAGGGTAAATAGGAGTGTGCCAGCCAGGTGAGGTCTGGGAATGAAGGGCATTCTGAGCTTATTTGGGAAACTTAAGACGTTTGATAGGGTTGACATGCTGGTTGGGATCATGGGCAAAGAAAGGAAGCGGAAACTCAGGAAACGGGAAGTCGGTTGGGGCTAGGTTATGAAATATGCTCGTAGAAGAGATAAAGCCCTGTCCCCCGGTCTGTTGGAAAGCAGTGCAATAAACAACCGGGCCTGTGTTTTAGAAAGATGCCACAGCACGCGAAGGCTGGATCAAAGGAGAGAGAGGAGAGACCAGCTGCAATGACCGGTTTTGTGGTGTCAACCCCTCTAGGCTTCATTTTCCTCCTCAGTAAATGAGGAAACTAATTGTATATATCACCTGGGTTGTTTTGAGGCTCAAATGAGAATACATGTAAAGCATAGTAATAACAACAATGTAAAGCATCAGTAGGTCCCATTACAGGCCATGTTGTCTAGCTGTTCAGCAAAAACACACTTAGGACAGTGACACAAGGAAGGGCATAGAGGAAGCCACAGGAGAGCCCAGGCTGGGCTGCTCTGGCTCGCTGGGAAGTCAGGGACAAGGGGGCCTTTGGAGACAGTTCAGGGGGTTAGCCTGGGATGAGCTGCCGCTGCCCACTGCTCCCGGGGTTGCAAATCTCTTAGAATTTAGGAGATGTGTGTCTGTGGGGGAAGGAGAGGGGGAAAGAAAGGAATGGCAGAGGCATGCTCCTGTCACAGAGAGGGCTGGCTGGGTCCTTTGTGTTGAAGGCATCTTCCCCCCCCCCCAGGTGGGAATCTTAGGGGCGGTCTCAGGGGAGGGTCATAATAGAATATTCATCAGCTTTCCAGGTGTGCTCTTTCCGGGTCATGGTCTCTACTGATTGGTAGGTGCCAGGGCAGGAGGTCATTAGTCAATGCAGCTGGTCCTGAGGCAGCCACTTGTCTGGTTTTGCCGCTTTTTTGGGCCTGGAGCTAAAATACAACTGAGGCCTAGCTGTTATTTTTAGGGAGGAAAAGGTCAGGGTGCGAGATGGGGGGTGGGGTCTAGACTGTGTGACAAGCTATCGCTAGGGAAGGAAAGGTTACCCTGGGGGCGAGGTTCTTGTTTTCCCAGTTTTGCTCCTTGTTAGGCACCCAGGGCTTTTCTCCCTGGTGACCTTTTGTACCTGACCCAGGTCCTTGCTCTGCTCATGTCTGTCTAACTGCCTACAACAAATGGACTTTGTGGTATGTGGGCCAGTGGAGCCTCAGGTGGGTCACGTCCCTTTTCTGACATGGAAAACTAGGAGGGCTGAGACAAAGCCTGAGCCCAGCTTTGGACAGGATAAGTTTGAGGTGGGCACTGGCAGGATACGACTGACCACCAGGTGAGAACAGATGTCAGTTCAAGACCAGCACAGCTCCCCTCCAGCGCCAAGGAAGGGCCGGGAGGCCTCAGTGGCGCTAAACAGGAGAAGGAGAGAGGTCAGGGCCCAGCCAGACACTGGAGGAACGCTCCAGAAAACAGCTTTCCCTCCAAGGCTGGAGGGGAGCCGGTGAGGCAGGGCGGCCCCAGACGTGGCCAACTTCGCCCCAGCTGGATGGAGCAGAAGGCCTGCGGTGGGCTGGGGGTGCGGTGCCTTCCGCCCAGCCCCGAGGAGCAAGGAATCCGAGCTTGGAGTCCGGCGCCAACGGGAAAGGGTGGCCCCAGGGTGGTGAGCGAGGCCAAAAGAGAGAAGGCAGGAAGCCGGGAGGAGCGAGTGGGGGTGGAGAGCCGGGAGGGGTGGAGAGAGAATGCGAGGAGGGCTGAGGGGAGGAGAGAGGGGAGGAAGGGTGGGAGCAGGGGAAAGAGCGCAGAGCTAGGAGGCGGCGGGGAGGCCGCGACTGTCGCCGGGGGCACGTCGGCCGGGCCGCCCCCGCGAGCACGGCTCCGCCATTCCGCTGCTCGGGGCACCGCCGCCGCCGCCGCCGCGCCCGGGGGCCATGCTCCCGCCGCCGCCGCGCCAGCCGCCGCCCCAGGCGCGCACGGCCCGAGGCGCGGTGCGCCTGCAGCGGGCCTTCCTGCGCAGCCCGCTGGGCGCGCTGCGGCTGCTGCAGCTGCTGGCGGGCGCCGCCTTCTGGATCACCATCGCCACCAGCCGGTACCAGGGGCCCGTGCACTTCGCGCTCTTCGTGTCCGTGCTCTTCTGGCTGTTGACCCTGGGGATCTACTTCCTCACGCTGCTGGGCAAGCACGAGCTGGTGCCGGTGCTGGGCTCGCGCTGGCTCCTGGTCAACGTGGCGCACGACCTGCTGGCGGCCGCGCTCTATGGCGCCGCGACAGCCATCATGATCGACCAGACGCAGAAGCACAGCTACTGCAACCTCAAGGATTACCAGATGCCCTGCGCCTACCACGCCTTCCTGGCGGCCGCGGTCTGCGGTGGCCTCTGCCTGGTTCTCTACCTGTTCTCGGCGCTCTACGGCTGCTGCCGCCGCTACCAGGGCGAGCAGGAGGTGGCGTGAGGACGCCCCGCCGCGGGGCGGGGGACCCCGAGGAGACCAGCGCCCCGGCCCTGTCTGCTGCCCCGCGCCCGTGCGCCCTGGCACCCTCCCCCGCTCCGCGTTCCCGCCGCCACCGCGCCCAGGCACCCGGACACCCGACGGCGGCGGCCCCGCCCAGAGCCCGGATCCCTGCGCAGGGTGCGCGGTCTCCAGGACCCGCAAGGCCACCGCCGCATGGCAGACGCGCACTCTCAGTCCCCTGCCGAGGCTAGACCTCGCCGTTCCTCTTCCCCTTGCCGGCCGAGAGCGAGACGTGGACAGGCGCCGCGTAGATCCGGGGGAGGCTCCCAAATTGTTACCAGTCTTCGGGCTGAGCCCCTGCCCCCTCCCTGCCGCCCCGCGGTGGGACGAGCACCCCTTTTCCCTGGCCCCTCTTCCAGCCTTGAGTGCTGTAAAAGGCAGGCACGCAGCCCGCGGGCAGAGCTGGGGACAGGCCTCCACTGGTCCCGGGATGAGCGACGGAGTTTGGTTTTAGTTTGGAGTTTTTCGGGCGTGCTGCACCGCCTTCCCCGGCTTACCCCTCGGTGCTTTGATGTCTTAGGGTGGAGCCCGTCTCCGAAGGCGAGGATGCATGGTCTGGGCCTGTGGGCTGCGGTCTTGCCTCTGCCTGCTGGCCTTTGTCGTCTCCTTTCATGCAGGCCAGACCCAAACGCACACTAGCTTCCCAGGCCTCACCTTCCCAGCCTTACTCTCACAGGCTTTTCTGCTCCGCTCCCACCTCCCAGTATCTTCTTGCATTAGGGATCCCATAAGACTGCCAGGGAATGTCAGGGTGAGCCCCATTCAGTTTTACAGATGAAGCCCTAGAGCTGGCTCGTAAGAAAAGCCAGAATAACGTTAGAACCCTGTCTCCCAACTCCCACTCCAGCGCTGTTTACATTAAGGCAGTGGTGTTCCCTGGGATCCTGGCTCAGGAGTTACCCTCTAAAAGAGGGTTTCCAGGCCAAATGGGTTTGTCAAAGGTGCTATCCCTCCTTCTTGGAAAGTCGCTAGCATATCAAAGGCTCTGAGAAGTCCTGCTGTAAAACAAGACAGAGTAATAACTGTTTACTGTCCCTGGGCCTGGATCAGATTTTGCCAACTAAGGTTCCCCCACATTCCGGGTTCTCATTTCTTCCTAAGGGGCCCAACCCATTGGCTATGGTCTTTTTGAAAATCTGGGGTGCTCCCTCTTTCCCAGGGACTTTCTCTAGTAGAGGGAGGGCCCATTCCCTGAGGGAAAATAGCTGCTCCTGACACGCCAGAGAGAGGCCTGGGAACTGGTGGATTTGAACATTCCTTTACATTCTTCGGGAAATGAAGCCAAAGTTATCCAGATGGTTTCCCAGTCAAAGGAACGACACCTGTAAGAGATCCTGGCATTGACTGTGACAGCGGTCACACTCACCAATGAGAGAAGAAAGCTCTCTGGAGCTGGGGTGAACAGCTGGCCCAGCCTCTGTAAGGTATGACACATCTTGGTTTTCTGGAGGGGTCATAGGCCTTTGAATAAAAATACAGAACTCCACTAAAAGTTAGAGGGTTTTTATTCAGAGAGCAAGTTGGAGGGATGACTAATAACCACATGTCCAAAGAGTTGTGACAATTCAACCTTTTTGCTAAATCCTTCAAAGGTCTGCTCTTTGAAAAAATTCCCCCCTCTCTGGATTGGAAACTAGAGTAGGGGGTGCCAGAATGTGTCTTTGTGAGCATGTTTTTAAGGCTTAGGTGGAGAGGTATTAGATTTCTCTGTTGTAGTTGTGAGGATCTGGGTGGGGGTGGGAGGTACTTACGTGAGTTTTTTTCAGTCACCATAGCATTTATCTAGCCCTCTGTGTGCCTGGCACTGCTCAAAGCACTTAAACGTATTCATTTCGTCCTCTCAACAACCCTGTTGAGGTGGGTTCTATTATTATTTTCTTATTCCATATGAGGAAAGTGAGTCACAGAGAGGTTGAGTAACTTGCCTAGAGGCTCCCAGCTGGCAAAGGGTGGAGCTAGGATTTGAACTCTGGCAGTTTGGCCTCTTCAGGACCAGGCTATACTATACATAGTAGGGGGTCAATACATGTTAGGTACTGTTAACATGGTTATTTAAAAAGTCACTTACATTGTGGTAAAACATACATAACAAAATTAACCATTTTTGAGTATACAGTTCAATGGCACTAAGTAATATCCACATTGTAGTGCAACCATCCATATCTAGAGCATCGTTTGCAAAACTAAACTCTGTACCTGTAAAAACTGTGGTTATCTTTGTTCTCTCTCCTCTGGGAAATCCCAGGCCACTGAGCCCTTGAGTGTCTCAGAGGCTGGCATGCTGCTCCACACTTCAGGCGGGTAACTGGCCCCTCAGCTCCCACCAGTGGTGCCAGCCAGAGCCTGGGGGTGGGCATGGCTGGGACGCTTGGGAGTGCCTCGGAAACCCAGTGACTTTGGTTCTTCTGTTGCAGGATTCCGTGTTGCAGGGGCCATGGAGATTCCCAGGGCCTGCTTCCCTGGAAGGGCAATACCATTCTGGCCTGGGTTTCGCAGCCAGGAGAAGGAAGGACCTCTGGCCAGCAGCTTCCCATCAACATCATCCAATGCAAGAGCCAAGATATGTGAAGATTCGTTTTGCCTCAACATAAGAAAATCCTGATTCTCTTTGTGCTGTGACTTGGGCACAAGATTCCAAACACCTGGAACTGAGTCGTGTGCCTGTGTACCCTAAACAACGGGTTTTGGCTCCAGCTTGTGTTCCTTTTCTCTTTTCTTAGACCACCATCTAAGCTGCGTCTCAGCTCAGATCCAGGCCCCCGAGGATGTCTTCTTAGTGCCCCCAGCCCATGGTGCTCTGTCTGTGGTCAAGTGATTTTACTCAGGAGCAGATTTCTCCTTGGCCTTCATGGTACCTTATGCATCCAGATGTGCCTAGAACATTCCAGTGCTCACGGACTCTTCTAGATGTGCCTTCTGCTTGGCCTCCAGCTGCTTCTCCAGATGTGAGAAGGATGTGTAAGATGGCCCCACACCCATCCCCTCCTCGCCCTTGAGGCCCTGTGCCTTACTAATGGCCACCTGACCTGGCCCAGGACGTTAGAATACTGGAGGCAGTCTCCTTGGCCTCTCTCTCGACTCCAGCACTCAATCTAGTCCAAGACCACTGTGGGCTGCTCCCCAGCCCACAGGCTAGGACCACTTCAGACCCAGGAGAGGATTTTTCCAGCGTTCTACAAAGGCCAAAAAAGGGTGGGAGTGGGAGGGGGGAGGGCCGGTACGGAGAGGGGACCGACGTGCCTCATTTAAGAGTTCAGTGGTGATTACTAATACGCTTTTCTGAATACAGTGTGGTTTGTCTGATCTTGTGTGTGTGTCTTCTCTCCTGGCCCCCTGCAGTCACCCTCTGTGCCAGGTCCCCCTGCCTCCCTCCATCTTCTCATTACGCCACACTGCCCTGTTGTCTGCCTTCCCAGCTTCCCCTCTCCTTCTGGAAGGGAAATAAAAATGAGTTCACAGATTTCCAGTGCATTTGGGGCAGGACACAGGAACCAGAGGGGGGGAAAACACTGTGTCTGTCCCTGACTGAGGCCAGAGGGAATTCGGGACTCATTTCCCAGCTCTCAAAGGGCCTGATTGGGAAGCTCCGTTGCCTGATGGGCAGATGCATGGTCTTGGAGCCAGAAGGGTCCTGTTGTTCAATTCCATCATTTTACAGAAGGGGAGGTGAACCCCAGGGTGGGGTGGCAACTTGCCTAATGTCACAGAATTGAGTAGGGGCAGAATGGGGTACCTTGGAGCCCAGGCTCTGGTTCTTTTGTGTAGAGCACTGTGCCTGCTCTGGTGTTGGCTCCTGGACACGCCTTACCCCCCCCCCGCATTTAGCCACAGCTTGCTGACTAAGGTGCCCTGGAAAGGGAGGGAGGGCAGTTAACAGGCTTCCTTGCTGGCTCTTCCCTCTTGTGCCCCTGGGCCTGAAGTCTGCAGCCAGGACACAGGATTCTACTGACAGGCCTCAAAACCCATGGAATAGCTCTAGGCAGGGATTTGATGTTGTGTGTGTTCCACATCCACTCTTTGAAAGCACCATCCCCGACATACAAAACACACACACACCCTCCTCTTGGTTTGGATTTCCAGGGTGGAGGAAAATGCCACCAGCTTCCAAGGACCCTCCCTTACTCCATTTTTCTCTGTGTCTGTACATGAAGTTCACTCAAATGAAAAGTGGCCTCCCTTTCTGCAACGGCTGGCAAGCCCCATGCTCTATTTTATCTCAGTGAAATATTTTGCAATTGAAAATGTGCTTCTACTTGCATTACCTTATATAATCTTGTCAACAGGCTTAGAGGTTGGCATTGACGTTCCCATTCAATAGGGAAAGTGGAGCCCAGAGAGAAGGGCCTTATCCATGGTCACACAGGCAGTGGCAGGACTGGGACTGGAAGGTAGATGTTCTCACTACCCTTGGATGCTGGTTGCTAAGCCCTCGTGGTCCTCTGGCAGGCTCTGAAGTTTAGGTGGAGTTTGGTTTTCCCACCTGGAGAGCAGATAATTCAGGAATGGACTAATCTGACATTTCCTGTTTAATGCTGGGGGCATGTTGAAATAAGATACTGCTCCTCAGGAATATCACTGAGCCCATTTGAGTCTGAGGAATCCAAGGGATTTGCACATTTATGTCTATTACTTTTCCTGCTTTTCTAGGGATGAGGGTGGGATGGTTGGTGGTGAGAAAGGAGAGCTAAAACACTAATATT
This sequence comes from Miniopterus schreibersii, assembly GCF_964146895.1. Lineage (NCBI taxonomy): Eukaryota > Metazoa > Chordata > Mammalia > Chiroptera > Miniopteridae > Miniopterus > Miniopterus schreibersii. Next base: position 37,622,549 of record NC_138114.1, read on the forward strand.
TTCAGGGATATAAGGAAAGAGCAGGGATATGAGAGAAAGGCCAGGTTAGCACTATGTTTTTATCATTTTGTTTGTTATAGTAGTTATGTCTAAATACCAGTATATATCCATTAAAATATAATAGCAATATATACCCATTAAAAAATTAAACTGTTCAGAAGTATGCAAAGTAAAAAGACAAGACACTCAATCATCCTAATCTCATGCCCTAGAGATAAACCATTGTTAACGATTAACTCTCCTACCTTAATTTTTGTAACTAATCAAACATACAGGGATGTGCACACATACACTTGTGTATGTATATTCAGGCTGCTCTTTATTAAGAATAATAATATAGTTCTAACCCTTTATGTTTGATAAATATAATAAAATACTTTATCCTTTCTAAATGTCCATATGAATAGTCAGGGACTATAAGAATTTTGTGGCCTTTCTGGAACATTCAAATTTTCTCACATTAGTTAACTTTGCTACTTCCTTGGCTCTGCTTCCTATAGAAATCATAGTAAAACCCTTAAAACAGGGGTCCTTTTGGGGGGGGTTAATCCTCACAGGAGGATATTTTTTTTCATTGCTTTTTCAGAGAGAGAGTGGAAGGGAGGCGGGGAGAGAGACAGAAACATCCTGTGAGAGAGACACATGGATTAGTTGCCTCCTGCACATACCCCAGCCGGAGCGGGGAGAACCTGCAACTCAGCTATGTGCCCTTGACTAGGAATCGAACCTGGGACCCTTCAGTCCACGGGCCGACAATCTACCCACTGAGCCAAACCGGCCAGGGCAAAACGGGGGTCCTTTTATACCGATGAGGCAATAGTGGCTTAGGAAGTGAAGTGGCTTGCCCAGGCCTGTGCTCGATCTATCCTCACACAGCCAAGGGTAGTGAGGAAGGGAGGGAACACTGGGCTGCTGTGGCCATGTCACAGCCAGTCTAGAGGAGAGAAACAAGAGAGACTAGGGTTAGTGGGGGCAGCTGGAAAGAGGGAAGGAGAGTCTGAGACTCTCTGGGCCCTGTGGGGCGAAGGAAAGGTATGCTGGGGACGTGGCCAGAATCCAAGGAGAGCACCTGGGCACAGCCAGCAGGAGGGTGTGAACCACCACACCAACCTTGTCAGCCTGTGGAAATTATAGTCTGGCTCCTAATCTGAAAGCCCCTTTGTGCTCCCTGTTGCATGATCCTTCCTTTGAACTGGGTGGCTATTTGGGATCTTACAGGCACCAAGTGTGTGAAGTTCCTTCCCCAGCGCTGAAGTGAAGGGGGGCAAGCTTCCAGAGGCTGTCCCTCTGGCTTCATACCTGTCTTCCCCTGGTGGGATGCTGGTTCCCTTAACTTCAGGAGTCCTGAAGGGGGCGCTCTGACGCCCTGGTCATAAAGCACTTCTGAGTCAAGGTTGGGAAGAAGGGAGAAAGGGAACTAACTTCATGAAGTGCCTGCACTCAGCCAAGAACATGATGAATACCTTATGTAACATCTCTGATCATCCACACAAGCCCCTGAAATGTGAAATACCCCCATTTAACAGACGTGGAGACCCCGGGGCCCTTGACTACGTGACAGAAACAAGATTCAAACTCAGGTCTGTGTAACCACCCATGCTGTTTCCGAGGGGTTCCCAGCACACAAACTGTTTCTTCAAAAGACCATCCAAAGTCTCCACCGAGACCTACGCTGGGCTTTGTGATAGTTATGTATCTTGAGCGAGCTAAGGCAGGAAGGGAAGACTGCAGAGACAGTTATTACAAATCTGAATTACGTCAGCTTCTTTCTTCCCAGTTTACAATGAAATTGGATAGTTACCTTTATGCTTAATCAACTCACTGTGCTGAGGTCACTCTCCTAGTCCCTGGAGACAGTCCCCCTTCTGTCTGCCAGATGTTAGAAGGAACGTGCAATCTACCCCTCCAGCCAACACTCCTCCTTCTCAAGACCAGTGCCAGAGGTATGGCCACCTGACCTGGTCCCAAACTTTTGGATACTTAACCTCTCTGTCTGTTGCAATCCTGTCCTGTACTCTGCTGTCTCCTTCTGCGTCCCCCAGTCTCTAATTGTTAAGTGAGTTCGCCCTGTGATGTCAGAGGTGAGCCTAATCTCTTACTAATTGTCTGGTCTTAGGCAATTTACTGAAGCTCTTCGTGTCTCAGCGTCACCACCTACTAAATGGGAGTAATACTGTACCTACCTCGCTGGGCGGCTGAAAGGGCTTGGTGAGGTCATGCACGCAGAGCAGAGAGCCTGGCAGGCAGGGCAGCTCAGCTCTCAGCAGCACAGCGCTGTTGGGAGGACTGCATAAGATAATGTTAGTAAGTTGCCGAGCCTGAGCCACACAAGTGCTCAGACTTGTTCATTTGCTCTCCCCTGGCTCTCTCCCCACCTGGGGAATGACAGCCTCACCATGGACTGATCCCTCGACTGTTCTTTCTTGTATCTGGATTTGAGCTTTCTTGAAAAGACGGCACAGAACTGTTAAAAATTATTGTCACCTACCTGAAGGTTGAACCTTCTCTACAGAATCCAAGGTCCTTCGTTACCCTCTTTCTGTTCCCTTTTGCAGGCCCCGGATTATGCCTCTGTGCTCCAGGCAGTTCTGCCTCTTTTCAGCCTGGGAGGCTTCCCTGTTCTCATCTTGTTCCCTGGGGTTCCAGTCCATCCGGAGAGATGAACTGACCGCAAGCTCTCAGGTCAGTAGTGGACGTTCACAGGTGCCCCTCATGGCATGTTTGCAGGAGCTTCCATGATTGCATTCAAATAAAAAGTTGCCCAGGCACAGGGGCAGTTACGGGGCAGCTGCGTGCTTGGCTTCCCCAGTTGTTGCGGATTTTGGGTATTTCGCATGTCTTTCCTCACTTCCCTGGTAAGCCGTGTTACAGGTCGCCTTCTCCTCCCATCTGTCCCTAGGAACTAGTGCGTTTGTTTTTTTTCTTTTAAGTTAAATTGACAAATGACCTCAGTGATCTTAAGTGCAGGGTATCAGAAGACCAAGGTGATGGGGTCTTTTTGGAGTGACTGTGATAGCGATGAGAATAATGACTGAGTTATTGTTGGTGACAGCATTAATAGTCATAAAGATTACACAATGTCCCTACTTCTTGTATTCACGGTTTGCAAGATATTTTCACATTCATTATTTCATGTCATCCTCATATGAACAGATAAACAGCGTCGATAATAACTGCATTTTATAGATGAGTTTCAGAAAGATGAAGTGGTTGCCTAGATAGTCCCTTTTTTAAAAAAAACCACACCAGTTATTACGATACAGTTGATGTATGTTAAACTGCACATAGTTTAAATGTACACTTTATGAGTTTTGACATATGTATACACTTGTGAAACCATCACCATAATTAGGACAGTGAACATGTCTGTAATGCCCCAAAGCTTCCCTGTGTCCTTTTGTAATTTCTCTCTTTTTCCCTTCTCATTTTCCCACCCAGGCAACCACTGATCTGCTTCCTGTGGCTATAGATTAGTTTATATAAGTGGAAAGTGCATTATGTGCTTTTTATCCTTAGGGAGGGGATGGTGTCTGACTTCCTTTTACTCAATTATTTTGAGATCCATCCATGATATTGTGGTAACAACAGTTCATTCATTTTTATCACTGAGTATTATTCCATTGAATGGATATACCATAATTTATTTATCCATTCGTCATTGATGGACATTTGTGTTGTTTCAAGTTTTTTGTTTTTTGCAAATAAAGCTGCTATAAACATTCTGTACAAGTCTTTGTGTGGACATACGCTTTCATTTCTCTTGGGTAAATACCTAGCAGTGGAATGGCTCGATTGTATGGTAGATGTGTTCTTTTAAAATTGACTATATTCCAGATGAAATTTCTTTGTGTGTGTGTGCTCTTATCTGGCATTTGTATCAGGGATGGTAATTCTGGACTCATAGGACTAATTGGGAAGTTTTCTATCTTGTTCTATTCTTTGGAATAGATTAACTATATAATTTTATGGATGGGTTTGATAATATTTGTTCACAAAATAATCTGGGACTGATGTTTCTTAGGAAGTTTTTGTTAATTCTTTCCATTTCTTTAATGGTAAGTGGTCTATTCAAGGATTTTTTTGGTGGGTTATCTACTGTCCTTCCATTGGTGGCATATTTATTCAAGTTTTTTCTCCCATTAATTTTCCCATATAGCTCTCCAATTTAGAATTAGAATACTTTTTGGAAAGAATTCCAGAATTCATCTCTATATTTGTATGAAAGGCATATAATAGTCATTATTGGGATGAATGAATGTCGATGTTTAGCAACTGTAACAGATACACCCCAACATTTCAGTAGCTTAGTTTAAGAAAAATCTATTTGTTGTTTGCATACAAATCTACTTCTTTCTCACATAACTGTCCATTGTGGATATTCCAGGTTAGTGGAAAGCTTTCAATTATGTGATGTCTCAGGGACTCAGGCTCCTTCCACTTTGTAGCCCAGCCATCTCCTCTGCATTGAGCTGCCATTTGGAAGAAGGGAAGGAGTAGATTTCTAACTTTTAATGCCTTGTTCTAGAAGTGACATCACTTCCACTCATTTCTTTTGGGAAGTCGCATGATCTGATCAATATGCAAGGGGGCTGGGATCTGCTGCCCAACTACAACTTTATGCTATGAAGGAGAAACAGGACTTTTTGGTGGACAGTTAACTCTCTTTCACAGGAAGCCACAAGGTTTTAATGCTGAGGTTTTCATTGCCTTGCTTTGCTAGACTTTTTTTGTGCCCGTGTTTGATGAATGGTTGTTTTCATGGCTGCCAAGAGCTGTTGAGTAAGAATGTAACTGCAGGCATTCATTTCCTTGCTGTGTTTGTCAGGCAACTCAGTGTTTCACAGCTGGAAAACTCATTATTCATGAGTACTTCTTTCCCAGGTACAAGAACATAGAGATGTATTTACTGAACACTTTTCAGAGCAAAGGCAGTGACCTATTAATCCCCAAACATATTCAAACATTAAGTTTAAACACTAGAGAAAATCCAAATATTAAATAGAATCTAAAAACACATACCAGTCAAATACTTTTCATTAATCATAAATTTTAAAAATTGAACATAATTCATGTAACATAAAACTTTATGCAACCTAACAAAAATTCTCAGTTGAAAAGTGCACAGTTCAACAGTTTTAGTATATTCACAAAGTCCTGCGACTATCACGACTGTACAATCCCAGAACATTTCCATCAACCCACAAAAAGCCCCTGTGCCCGTTAGCAGTCGCTCTGAATTCTTTCTTCCTGCCAGTCCCTGGCAACTACTAATCTACTTTCTGTCTCTATGGATTTGTCTATTCTGGACATTTCATATAAATGGGGTCACACAATATATGGCCTTTTGTGTCTGGTTTCTTTCACATGTAATAATGTTTTCAAAGTTCCTCCATGTTGTGGCTTCATTCTTTTTATGGTGAATGATAACCCCCTGAATAGATATATCACACTTTGTTTATCCACCATTATTTTATTAAAAAAATTAACTGTGGCAAAATTTACCATCTTGACCCATTTTTAAGCACACAGTTTAGGGGTATTGTGTTTATATTGTGCAACCATTACCATGGTCCGCTTCCAGAACTCTCCTCTTGCAAAACTGAAACTCTGTGCCCATTAAACACTAACTCCCCCTCCTCCTCCCTCTAGCCCCTGGCAACTACTATTTAGCTTTCTGTCTCTATGAACGTGACTAGTTTAAGTACCTCATAAAAGTGAAGTCATATAATATTTGTCTTTTTGTGACTGGCTTATTTCACTTACCACTAATGCCCTCAAGTTTCATTCATGTTGTAGCACGAGTCAGAATTTCCTTACTTTTTAAGGCTGAATGAGAGTCCATTGTATGTACGCACACACCACGTTTTTGTTTATTTACTCCTTCCTAATGGACACTGGGGCTGCTTCCTCCTTTTGGCTATTCTGAACAATGTTGCCATGAACACGGCTGTACAAATATTTCTTCGAGACCTTGCTTTCAGTTCTTTTCAGTATAACCCAGAAGTGGCATGGCAAGATCATATGGTAATGCTGATTTTTAATTAATGTTTAATTTTTTGAGGAACTGCCATAGTTTCCATAGGGGCTGCATCATTTACATTCCCACCAACAGTGCACAAGGGTTTCAATTTCTCCCCATCCTCACCACCACTTGTTATTTTACGCTTTATTCATTTATTTTAAAGCAAGCAAGCATTCATTGAGTATCCACTATGCCAAGAAACTGGGAGAAACTTGGCAGAAACTGGGGCTGCCAAGATGTTAGGTCTGTCTCCCTGCTCTCAGGAACTTAGAGCACAATGGGGGAAACAACTACATTCAAGAGACAGGTTAAAATGCAAGGTGATAGGTGCTTAATAGAGATGGAACATAGTTCTATGTAAACACAGAGGAGGAAATGAGGAATTATTTGGGGTAGGCTTCACAAAGGCCCTGACATTCAAGCTGGGTGTTAAAAGGTGAGTGTAGGAGGTCAGGTGGAGGGAAGGGTATTCTAAGCTGACAGCACTTAGTAGCCAGCATCCAAGATGGCCTGCAGGATCGCCCCATTATTCTTACCTCCTGGTAGTCATGCTCTTCTAATTAATCCTCCCATTATGCATTGGGACATCGAATGGTTCTGAGTCATGAAACCAATGGGATATTGGGAAAGTGTGACTTCTGAAGCTATATCAGAGACGACCTTGTGGCTGGCTGCCTGCCTTGCACCCTCTTGGATCTCTCACTTTGGGGGAAGTCAACCGCCATGTCATGAGGACACTCAAGATGCCTTCTGGAGTCCTAAGTGAAGGGGAACTGAAACCCCTTGCCAGCCGGTCAGCATGAGAGTACCAGCGTCGACTTGTCTGCCATGTGAGGAAGCCAATGGAAGCCAGTCCTCCTGCTCTATCAAGACTTCAGATGACAGACCGCAGCCCTGGACAACATCTGAATGCAACTGCTTAAAAGTCCCTGAGCCAAAACTGCCCACCAAATTGCTTGTGATTTCCTGACCAAAACCACCCAAAAGCAGCCAAAACCCATGTGAGATAATATCTATTTATTATTGTTTTAAGCCACTAAGTTTTGAAATATTTTTTTTACACAGTAAGCGATAACTTATATAGCTAGAAGCATGAAAAGATCTGGCATACAGGCATACCTCAGAGATATTTCAGGTTCAGTTCCAGACCACCACAACAAAGCTGGTCGTAATCTTTTTGCTGGTGGAGGGTCTTGCTTTCAATTCGTTAAAAAAAAAAAAAAAAAAAAAAAGCAACATCTGTGAAGCACAATAAAAGCAAAGTGCAATGGTAGGCCTGTATTGTGAAATGGTGGCAGGAGAGGCTACAGCCAGGAACTCAAGTTTAGAGATGCTTCTGAAATCCAAGGACTGTTTAAGAGTAGGAGAGGGAGCCATCTGGTGGAGGAAGGTGTGCTTAGACATTCCCATCTCTCCCCATTCCTATTTTTCTAGGTTGTTCTATCCAGCATTTCCTTCTGGAATTTCTCCAAGGGCCATGGTGAGGTTTATGAGTCAATTATGTGGGCTGTACACATGGTTACTTATAGATGCAAAGACTAATCTCTGAAAAATGTCAATTTAAGGTATTAATTATCCTCTTTTACTATTTTATTTTCTCCATTAGTTTCTTCCACCTATCTGCTATCCATGGGAAAACATCAGGGGCACCAGGATTTGAGGCAAAGAATGAAGACTCAGAATGCTGGAGAAAGGAAAGAAGGAACTAAGAGAACTTGATTATGCAACATCAGGGTCAGACCTTAGAAGGCTGTGTACAGCTGGCCAATCTCTTAATTACCAGAAGCTTTTGTTCGTTGAAGTCAAGTTGGCCATGACTGTTGTTCCTTTCTGGTCTTTAGAGGCTTCTTATATCTTCCAATGATCCCCCTAAATTATGTCTAAGAGTTCTTGAATAATATCCCTCAATTCTATAGTTGCCAAAATGGAGAACCAATAATACCACTAGCCACAGCCAGCCTGAGGTCAGTGACCCAGGCAGACCCAAGGAGGAGAAACTGAAATTTATCTTTGGAGTAAATTACTGATAATGAGATTTCAGGTAGTTAAGATATTGAGGAAAACATTTCTCCTTTTATACTTCCTCTTGACTCATCCTAAATAGAAGAGGCAGTGTCCAGCAGACAAACCTGGGCCACAAAGCCAAGCCCATTCCTTTAATAAGTAGGGGTATTTCTGAATATAATTAGTGGTATACAGTAGCCCCCCTTATCTGCCGTTTTACTTTCTACTGTTTCACTCACCCTCAGTCAACCATGGTCCAAAAACATTAAATGGAAAGTTACAGAAATAAACAATTCATAAGTTTTAAATTGTGTGCTATTCTAAGTGTAGTGATGAAATCTTGTGCTATTTTGCTCTGTTCTGCCAGGGATGTGACTCATACCTTTGTCCAGTGTATCCATACTGCATATGCTACTGGCCCATTAGTTACTTAGCTGTCTTGGTTATCAGATCACTTGTGGTATCACAGTGCTTATGTTCAAATAATCCTTATTTTACCCAATAATGGCCCCCAAACTCAAGAATAGTGACGTTGGTGATTCAGATATGCCAAAGAAAAGCTGTAAAGTGCTTCCTTTTACAGTACAATAGATATTTTGAGAGAGATCACATTCCCATAACTTTTATTACAGTATAATTGTTCTACTTTATTATTAGTTATTATTGTTAATCTCTTACTGTGCCTAATTTATAAATTAAACTTTACCATAGGTTGGCATGTATAGGAGAAAACATAGTATATATAGGGGTTTGGTACTATCTGCTGGGGTTTCAGGAATCCGCTGGGGGTCTTGAAACATATCCCCCATCCCACACCCCCATAAAGTGGGACTACTGTATGTGGGAGTCTATCTGTCTACATTCTGGCTGTTGGAAGAGTAAATGATTGCTTCCAGCTGGGGCAATCAGGGAAGGGGTACAGACATTTGACTCCTGCTTAGATGAAAGGATTGGATTGGGACCAAAGCAGACGTGGGGGAAGGACATTCCTCCCCAAGCTCACAGCACAAGCGAGGCCATGCCCAAGCAATGGAGGGGTTCAGTAGGCTAAAGTTAAGAGACTCTTGAAGAGGAGCAGCAGAGGATGAGGCCAATAAATTAAGACTAAGATGGGGGGTGGTATGATTGGGTGCACCAGAGTCAGCTGGTTCAAATCATGCTTCCACTTGCAGGTTGGCCGAGTGACACTGATGAGGTTCCTTAACATGTCTCAGATTCTTCATCTGTAAAATGGCGATAACCCTAAAAGGGTTGTTGGAGGACTAGCTAAGACAATACCATAGAGAGCTTAGTCCAGTGCCTGGAGGCTGGTAAACCCTAAGCAGGCGCTAGCGTTGTTATTAATGCAAAGCCATCGGGCGTGTGCTTTAAGCGCGTTTAACTGGACGACAGGGCGAGCCGCGGTCGGCGCTGGGAAAGGCTCGCGCGAGCCCCTCGCACCGCAGCTGCTCGGGAGCGGCCGAACGGGACTGCATTCCCCGCTAGGCCGACGGGGCACACAGTTTCTGCCTTTCGTGGGCTCACGGTTCCGAGGGGACTTAAACGGGGGAGGAAGACGCATACGGAAATTCTTCAGTTTGGCTTCTTGCCAACAGTTCCCTGCCGGGAGCTTTCTGAGCGACGGGGACGCGGCGAGGGGCAGGGCGCGGGAGAGCAGGGTCCCGGGGCTCCGCAGGCCGCTCCAATCATGGTTGCGCAGGGGCAGAACGGAGCCAGGGCGGGGCTGAGGACGGAAAAAGGCGCAGGCGCAGTGCTGACTAGAGCCCCTACCTGCGCTGGAGCGGGCGGAGCTAAACCCGGGAGCGGCGCCGGGGGCGGGGCGAACGCGATTGCGTCACGGGCACGCACAGCGAGGAAGCGTCGGCGGCGGCGGGGGAGGCGGAGGTTTTCGGACGAGCGACTTCAGAGCGGCACCCGAGAGAGGCGCGCTGTCGGGGTGGGGCGGGCCTGAGTTACCGCTCCGGGGCCCAGCGGCGCTATCAGTGCCCCCAGGCCGTCCCCGCCCCTCCCTCCACCAACCCAGCGACCGAGAAGGTGAGGCGCCACCCGCTCCCCTTTCCCTTGCTTCTGTCGATTGTGCGGAGTTGGGGGCCGCCACCTGCTGGCCCGGCGACCTTGGGCGTGGCCTTCTTTGGTTTGGGCCGCGGGGCCCTGTCAGGCTCCTAGGGCTGAGGACGTGGTGGTCCAGGCCCTTGCCGGCGCTGACCTGCTTCACCCTTCCCGGACTCCTACCTCGCGCCGCCCAGGGTCCTTTTGTCCTGTGTCAGCCTGCGGGGATTTCGGGCTCCCAGTCACCCCCACTCCTTTGTCACCCCCACTCCTGCCGTTAGATTGCATCCCATTGCTTGGGACTGGTTTATGTTGCTGTGCGCCGAGGTCCCGCCCCCTTGTTTTCTGTTTAGCGTTTGTGTAGGACTTTGACATTAGGAAAGAGGGTGAGCGTTTCCTGTGGCTCTCCTCATTAGAGAAGGGAGACGGGGCGTTTGGGAAGGTGATGACTGCTCCGTGGGGTTCAAGGGAGGAAAAGGGGGGGGGTAATGGGCAGGGATGGTCCAGGACTTGTTGGGAACGGAAGGGAGAGGGAAGGGTTAGGGAATGAGGAGGCGCAGAAGAAAGCACTGAGGTCCTGAGGATGGACAGTTCATTTAGTCACTGTGCGCCCACTGTGTGCAGAAACAGTGGTGAATGAACGACATAGTCCTTGACCTGGTGGAGCTCAAAGTCAAGAGGGGCAGCCTGGGAAGAAAGCGAGGAGTGTTACTTTGGTGTGATAAATGCTGTTAGGGTGAGTACATAATCCTTTGAGAGCATTGGGGAGGGCCTCCTAGTCTGGACTGGAGGTGTTGTGTTGGCAAAGACTTCTCAGAGCAAGGGAGTGATATTTAAGCCAAATACCCGAAGGAGGAATAGGAGTTAACCAGGTAAGAAGTGGGGGAAAAATATTTCAGGACATTAATTCTCTTGAGATCCCAGGCTGCCTCCCTTCAGCAACTATGTGTGCTTGGTCTTGACAGTTTATACTCTTGATGGTCTGTGGGAAAAAGAACAGTAGATGGAGAGTCAGCAGAGCAGGATTTTATATCTGGGTAATTCATTTCACCTTGCTGGCTGTTAGTTTCCTCCTCTGTGAAATGGACGTTCCACCTGTAGTCCTGCCTCCCTCACAGGTTGATTGTAGGCACTACATGAAATAATGCAAGTAGAAGTGTGTGGGGCATTGGAAGTGTGATGCAAATGTCAGGAATTATTATGGTTACAGGATGCAGTCATCTGAGCGTGAGGGGTGTGGGCCTGAGGCCAGCCCCAGTGTGATGCCTGAGGCTCCCCTGGAGTCTCCACCTGCCCCTGCCAAGTCCCCTGCCAAGTCGCCGGCATTTGATCTTTTCAACTTGGTTCTGTCCTACAAGAGGCTGGAGATCTACCTGGAACCCCTGAAGGATGCAGGTGACGGTGTCCGGTACTTGCTCAGGTACAGACTTTGTAGAGTTGCTCTGACCTGCTGGGTTTCCTGTCTTCCTGCTCTGTAGTTGCACTGGCTATTTAGGCAGTGGCTGGGCTGTCCTTTCTGCCCTAGTGAAGGTCCATTGGGCCTCTGGGCTTATTCCAGGTCCACCCTTTGTCTCAGGCCCAGCCCAGGAGAGGCAGGCACTGGGAACCATCTGGCCTTTCACCAGGGTTTCTTCTTTGTGGTTGAATAAGCTCGTACCTCAGGGTTGCGAGCTAGTCTTGAACATTGAGTCTTCTATATCTAGAGCAGGCTTTTTCCTCCCTTCCAATATTAGCTTAATTAATGTTAAAAATAGAATATAATATTGAACGTAAGTTAAAGAAATACAAATACCTATGAATAAGCAGGTACCATGTTCACGAATCCTGTAGGATTATGGATCTCAAATTTTTTTGTTCCTATTCTGCTTTGATTTTTGTTCTACATAATTTTCTTTTTCTTCTTTCATCTCATTTTATATCTTATGTTAAAGTATTTTAAATTACACATATGTGACATTCACTCTCTAAATACTCCTGTTTGTCTCTAAATAAGGACTTTTTTTTCACAATCAAAGTAACATCATAGCTAACAAAATTAACAGTAATCCTATGATATCTTCCTATACCCAGTTCATTTTCAGATTTCCTCAGTTGTCTCAAGAATGCCATTTATAATTTTTTTTGGCCAAATCAGGTTCTAGTCCAGACTATACATTCTCTGTGGTTACTATGTCTCCTAAGTCTTTCTCAATCTAAAATGATTTTTTTTATGACATTGACTTGCTGAAGAGACTCAGCTCACTATTCTGGAGAACTTCCTACACAGATATGTCTGGTTGCTTCCTCATGGTGCATACTGCAAGTTAGATGTAAAGGTTGGATTAGATTCAAATTTAAAAGAACTTTTTTTTTTAAATAAAGGTTCTGTGTTCTTAATATTGCATCTCAGTGGGAGTGCGTAAAACCTGGTTGTCCTAAAGAGCAGGCATTGTTGCCCTGGAGCCTGTGAAATGGGCTTTAAGGGGCATGTGAAACTCTTGAAACTGAATGAAAAATTGTATGTGGCCACATGTGTGCATGTCTAGGGAGAAGCTTCTAATTTTATTAGATTCTCATAAAGGACCTCCAACCCTCTAAGATGCTCAAGAGAGACAGGTAGTAGGTAGAGTAAGTGGAGTTAACCTCTAAGGGTGCTGTTGAGTAATCATTCTTACCTCAGTGTGAAAATAGTGGGAGATTTATTTTTAACTTTCTGACCAAATCTCTAATTTTCCTTGTTCTTCCCAGAACCCCTTTAATTTATGGCATTATCTCTGGAGATGAGCTAGTTAATGTTCCAGATCAGTGTTCTCTACTGTTAAATCACTGTACTCTTGGTGCAAGTAACGGTGAGATAGTATGAGGAAGGGCTCATTTTATAATCCCACCATGACCAACTATCTGAGATGAATTTCAGTCTTCCTTTGGGGAGGGGGTGGGTTCTGGAGAGCATGGGGCTGTGTTTACTACTATGGGTGTGGGTGTACACATGTATGAGTGCAGATGTATGTATGTGTGTATACATGTGTGTGTTTTGTCCCTTTTTTTGCAAACCGCAAAAGTTAAATATATTCTGCCCTTCTTTTCTGCCACTGGCCTATTAGTGCTTCTTAGCACTAATGTGTTAGGGTTTTTTTCTTTTATGAAATTAGAAATCTGAGGATGTGGTGAGATTGATTAAAGCTGGATGGAAGAGAAGCATTGGGCATAAAAAGCCCTTAGGAGCTTGTGGTCTCCGTGCCCCCCAGGGAGAGGGAGCACTGGTCTGTGAAAGTGGCTGGTAGATTAGTTTGTGCGTTTGTTCTTTTCTTAGTAAAGAGGATTTGACTTTGAAGAGGGACCTAATCTTGAGCTGTGGCTGTTAGGTCTGAAGCCTAGGGCTGCAGTAGATTTTTAAAAGACTCCTCTCTTCTGGGATCGGCTACTCCAGTAGGTAGATCTCCATGTCTGAAGCGTCAGTGAAGACAGATAGAATGGGAGAGGCTTTAAAATGAAAGTGATTTCAGGGGCTGTATGATGCTTTTATTTCTGAAATGAGATTGGCCTTAGACCTGACTATTAATTTGCTTTTACCCTGGTAGCTGCCACTAGATGGTCTGGAGGCCTAATTAGGGTGGTACAGTTGGAATGTGTTAAATTTTAAGATACAGTCCGAGAGAGGTCATTCATTCCCTTGCTATAACTGTTAAGAAAGAAAAGCAGCTCATAAGTTAGTAACTCTGAAATATCCCAATTAGAGCAAAAAAACCCCAAACATTTAGGTTCTATTTGTTTTTCTCCTCTGATGGCTAGCCTTAAATATACTGACATTGTTCTTTAGACTGTAGGTGTCAGTGATGTCATTACTACATCAGTGTTCCTTTTTCCATATGAAATGTCTTGTATCAGGGACTAAGCCAGCAGTGTTTGCTTGTCCTCAGCAGCCTGAGTCTCTGGTCTTTCTTCCCTCTTTGGAGGCTTCTGCTTTGCCATTAGGTGGTGATGGTGGGAGCTGGGTCTGTGTTTGCTTCTATCTGTTCCTGTTCATGTAGGGAATATTTGCTGAGAGAATGCTACACCTTGGCTTTGTCCTCATTTTTTAATATATTAAAATATTTTTCTCTTTTTGAATTAATGTAGGTTTAAAACAAACTCTCAAAATTGCAGAAGTGAGAAGAGAAAGTTAAAAATGGGATCAAGGAAATCCTTTATATTTTGCTCTCTTGATTTCTGTATTAGATGAATCTTGTGCAGTGAATATATATATGTTCTTATGAAACTGTAAAAAAGAATATGTTACATGTAAATTATATCTCAATAAAAAAATAAAGGAAAATTTTGAAGAAGAATGTTTGTCATTCGCACCTTTGGAAGAGAATAGGACCTTTCAAAACACAGGTTAAACTGTGTTTACTAGGTTTCTTTTTTTTTTTTTTTTTTTAGCACCCCAGGGGGTTGTGTGGATGTGCACAAACAACTGTCAACAAATGGTTGTTGGCACCAGTTCAACACCAACAGGAATCTACAGTTTGGGGTACAGTGAAGAAGGAAACTTTATTCAATCCAAAACAGCTCAGTTGTGGTACGGCAAGGCTGTGAAAACAACAGACTATGAGGCGGCCCTGAGGCCAGGCTCCTCTCTGGCTAGACAGCTCTGCCTGCTTCTCGCTGGTCGGCTCTGCTTTGCCCGCCCCGTGCTAGTCTGCTTTGTTCTGCGCTAGTCTGGTCCACTCTGCTTGGCTTTGGTCGGCTCTGCTCTGTGCCAGTCTGCTCTGGCCTGTGTTTGTCTGCTCCACTGTGCTCCAGCGGGACATCTTTGGTGTTTCAGCCCCAGCCAGGGAAATGCAGTCTTAGGTAGAAAGGGAAGGTGCACTCCTAACTAGGTTTCTTAGTAGATAATGTTATGAATGTTTCCTTCTCCTTGGTGCAAGTGCCACAGGTCTTCTAGTTCTAAGAGGGTATCTTTTCTCACCCCAGGCCTAATATGTGACTTTAACTCCTCTCTCAGTCATCTGTCCAAGTGAGAGACCCAGTTTTCATTTCTCCTTGACACCCTGAGCTCCAGGCCCCTTCTTCTTGGCTCCTGGTTTTAATGACTCATCCTCCCCTTCCCACCTGGAGGAACAACTGGCTGGTCTTTAGTGACTAGAACTCTCTGTGTTGTAGGTGGCAGACGCCTTTGTGTTCCTTGCTGACCTGCCTGGGCCTCAACGTCTTGTTCCTCACTTTGAATGAGGGTAAGAACTTCCAGGGGCAGGGTTTGGTTTTGTTTTTTGTTTTGTGAATGAATGTGGGAAGGAATTCCAAAAAGCAACCCTAGGTGAAAGAGCCACTGGTCTTGCCTTGGAGTTGGCCTCCCTCTGTGTCTATATGATGTCAGAACACAGGTTCTGGAGAGAGACACTCTGGGCTAGAATCCTGGCTGGCTGGTGTGCCCTAATGCCTAATTTTCCTCATCTCTAAAGGGAGGGTATTAACAGTGTTTTCCTCAGAGGGGAGTTGTAGGGCATGAGAGCATTTATGTATAATTCTTAGCTCAGTGCCTGACACAGAGTGAGCAGCCAATACATGACAGTAGTCCCCCCTTACCCATGGTTGTACGTTCCATGGTTTCAGTTGTCCGCTGTCAACCTACTGTGTGCTAGAATGGGTTTTAAAAATATTTTCAAAAAGATTAAATGGAAAATTCCAGAAATAAGCAATTTATAAGTTTTAAATTGAGTGTCAATATGAGTAGCCTAATGGAATCTCTCACCATCCTGCTCCTGTCCTTCCTGGGATGGGAATCATCCCTTTGCCCAGTATATCCACTCTGTATATGCTACTTGTCACTTTGTAGACCTCTTGGTTATCAGATTGACTGTCATGGGACTGCAGTGCTTGTGTTCAAGTAACCCTTTTTTTAAACTAAATGATGGCCCCAAAGTGATGCTGGCAATTTGGATATGCCAAAGAAAAGCTGTGAAGTGCTTCCTTTAAGTGAAAAGGTGAAAGTTCTTGACTTAAGGAAAGAAAAAATATTGTATGCTGAGGTTGCTAAGCTCTACAGTAAGAACAAACCTTCTACCCATGAAATTGCCTAATTTATTAATTAAACTTTATTATAGGTATGTCTGTATAGGAAAAAACGTAGTATATGTAGGATTCTGTACTATCCACGGTTTTAGGTATCCACAGTGGGCTTGCATCGTATTTTCTGCAGGTCAGGGGATCTTCTATATAGCTGTTATTGTTATTGTTTCCTTCTTGTCTGAATGCTCTTTCCAGTTTGGTTTCCAAGCTGATTCTGGGGTCATTTGGGGCATGACATGGGGTGAGGGGACCAGGAAGGTGGGCTCATGTGTGGACAGGTGGGTGGCTGTATGGGTCCTGGGTAGTGATGTCTCCAGGGGACCTTTTATGACAAAGTATGCCGTGACCCAGCTTTTTCTTGTTGCAACTGGCAGATGGCTGCAAAAACAAGCTGACCCCCTCAGGGGAAATGAGTGAAGGACGTGGGACAGATTGTTCTGAGGAGCTGGGTCCTTTACTCATGTAGTCATTCTTTTGTTGAACCCTCATTTCCCAAGTGTCTCCTTTGTTTCCTATGGAGAGATGGACTCAGTGGGTTGAAAATAAACCCATTTCACATAAGACCTCCTGTTGGTTCTCAGTGGGGCTCTTCTTTGCCTGATTCAACTCAGATATCATTTCCAGGCTGTTAGGTTTTCCCGAACATATTTCCAAAGTAAATCAGTTCATGTGACAGATATTTAACGAGCATTTACTCGGTGCCCAATGCTCTGTTAGCCTGCCTCGGGGGTACCAGTGATCCTTTGGATTTTCTCTCAGCCTCAACATTTTCTAGTCCACAGTGTTCTAGGATATCCTCAAAGCCAAAGGAGAGGTTTCCAATCTGCCCAGTGACCCAAAGGTCAGAATGTCAGTCATCGGGAGCCCCCAGTGGCCATACTCCAGGCTTGAGCCACCTACTGTTTGCTAATATAGTTTTTTAAATATTAAAAACATGAATTTGGTGCTATAGACAAAGTCCCAGCCCTCAAGAGTCTAGATTTGTAGAAGAGACAACAACTACACCTATAATCTGTCATGTGATAAGTTTTGTGAAGTAAAATAAAGCTGAGGTAAGGGGCTGGAGAGTGAGGGGGGAGACACTGTTTCCTATGGAGTGATCAAAGAAGGCCTCTTGGGCAGAGCCTTGGAGGAGGTGAGGGAGCAAGCATGTGGACCTCTGGGTGGGTGAGACTCCTGATCCTTGCTACCTGTTTACCTACAGTATTATTGGTCCCACAGGTGCATGGTATTCAGTGGGTGCCCTGGTGATTTCAGTGCCCGCTCTTCTGGGCTACCTGCAGGAGGTTTGCCGGGCACGGCTGCCCGAGTCTGAGCTGATGCGGAGGAAGTATCATAGCGTGAGGCAGGAGGACCTGCAGAGAGTTCGCCTGTCTCGCCCCGAGGCTGTGGCTGAGGTGAAGAGCTTGTGAGTATGGAAGGGGCTGGGAGTGAGGGACAGTCACAGTAACACCTCCCAAACACTGAGTGTGCCAGGCATTGTATTAGGCAAACCACAGATGTTATTCCCTTTCATCTTTTTAACAGTTCTGGGAGGTAGCTACTGTTATTATCCTGCATTTGTGGGTGAGGAAGAGGGCTTTTACAGCTGGAAACTGACCAAGCTGGGATGAGAATCCAGATCCAGCCGGTTTCACAGCTTGTGTTCTTTCCATTAGAGAGACAGATTAAGGTCTTGTCTTAGCATGTGTGTACAGGAGCCACTGCCTGGGTTCAAATCCTAGCTCCTACATTTACTTGCTGTGTGACACTGGGCAGGTTGCTCAGCTTTCCTGTGCCTCAGGTGCTTCATCTTTTAAGTGAGGTAGTCATAGGCTTACCTCATAGGTGGCTTTGAAGATTAAACAAGTGTCTAGTACCCAGGAAGTGTTCAGTAAATATTAGTCATCATCACTGCACTGTGGGGAAATTTCTTGAATGTGACAGAGCTGGTACATCTGAGGAAGCACCTTAAGATTGTTGAATAATATTAATATAACTTCAGTGGCAGCTGCCATTTAGTGAGCCCTCCCCAAATTGGGCTCTTTTGACACAGCAAGGTTCTCATCCCTCCCTGGGCAGCCAAAAAAAACAGAGTCACCCCTCCCTGAAAATCTGAACCAGTTATCTGGAGTGGGGCCTGAGTATCTGGCTTTTTAAAAAATTTAAAGAAATCTTTCATTTTGGAAAGATTTTAAGCTAAACTGGAATGTATAGTTTCAGTTTTTATTAGGGTATAGATTATAGTTAGTAAGCTCGTATATGACTTATTAAAGTGAGGTTGTGAAAGTAAAAAACAAAACAAGCCAAAACTTACAGAAGAGTTGCAAGGATAATACAAAGAACTCTCATATGCCCTTTTCTCAGATAGAACAGTTATCAGCATTTTGCAACATTGGCTGCATCTGTCTCTCTTCACATCATTTTTTGCTTCCTGAACCATTTGAAAGTAAGTTGCAAACATCAGGCCTGTTCACCCCAGATACTTTAGCGTGTATTTGCTAAGAACAAGGACATTCTCTTATATAGCCACAGTCCTGTAATCAAAATTAGGAAAATTTATATTGATAACATTAACATTAACATTATTGTTTAATATAGAGTTCATAATCACATTTTACCAGTTGTATTAATAAGCTCTTTTATATAAATTTCCCCTGATCCAGGATCCAATCCAGAATCATGCATTTCATTTAGTTGTTTGTTTTTAAAAAAAATACGTTTTAATTGATTTTTAGAGAGAGAGGAAGGGAGAGGGATAGAAAGAGAGAAACATTGATGAGAGAGAAACATTATCAGTTGGCTGCCTCCTGCATGCCCCCTACTGGGATGGAGCCTGAAACCTGGGCATGGGGTCCTGACCGGGAATTGAACCTCTTGGCTCATGGGTTGATGCTCAGCCACTGAGCCACACCTGACAGGCTGCATTTAGTTTTTATGTCCCTTTATCTCCTGTAACCTGGAGCAGTTCCTCAGTCTTTGTTACGACCTTGACATCATTTTTATAGAACAAGCTTATTATTTTGTATTTTCCTCAGTTTGGGGTTGCTTGGCTCCTCATGATTACATTCAGGTTATGCATTGTTGGTAGTGACAAGTGACATTGTGTCATTGTTAGTGGATTGCATCAGAAGGTACATGATGTCAGTCTGTCTAGTTACAGAAGATACTAACTTTGATTCCTTGGTTAAAGTTTCTCCACGGTAAGATGACTCTTTTACTCTTGAGAGTTAGTAATCTGAGGGAGATACACAAGTAAATACCTTGTTGCTCATCAAACATTTACCCGTTACTTTTAAGTCCATTGATGGATCTGCCTTCACCAATTTATTCCTATGATGGTTGCAAAAGTAATTTTCCAATTGTCATTATTAGCTGGCATTCTACTGTAATTCTTAGTTATTATCAATATGAACTCAGGATTTTAAAATTTAACTCAATGGGTCATAATCCATTACTTTTACTATTTATTTTCATCTCAAATTGTCCTGGGTTTTGCCAGTAGGATCTCTTTTGAACTGGCTCCTGTGTTCTTTCACTATGGCCCCATCTGTTTTGAGTGCTTCCTTACTTTATGGGACAATAGGATGTTCAAATTCATCTTATGCTTTTCCTGCCCTAGCTCTAGAAACAGCCATTTATCCAAGGAGCCCTTCAGAAACCAAGATCTGGGTGCTCATTGTACAACCTTGTGCTATTGCTTTTGGAGTGCATCCATTAAAAAAAGCTCTCCAAGTGAGTCTGCCTTACACAGCAGGTGGAGACACATTGATCTGTCTACCTCCTGTCATTTATCCTCACAGCTCTAGTGTATTTGTGAGGTGGGTACCCTGCTCATTTAATAGAGGAAAATGGCAGCCCAGTTAAGTAAAGATAAGTAACTTGGTCTCATAGCTTTAGCTAGAAAGAGACCAAAGGAGAAACCTTTGTCCTGTTTCCATCTCAACAGGGATTACAAAAAGGGGACTGAAATGTATGAATGTTCTCCTGAGCTCTCTGGCCACTCTCGAGGGTTTGAAGAGGCTGGCCATCCCGAGCTAGCTGTGCCTGTGAAGTCCTAGGCTCTGCCGCCCCACAGCTCTGTCAGGCCCCTTGGGTGAGTGGGGCAGGGCGTGCAGCTCACAGAAGCCCCTTGTGTCTGCAGCTTGATCCAGCTGGAGGCCTTCCTGCGCCGCCTGTGCTGCACCTGTGAAGCTGCCTATCGAGTGCTGCGCTGGGAGAACCCCACCGTGTCCTCACAGTGAGTGGCCCCTCCACTCCCACTCCCACTGCCCTGGAGGAATTTGCAAATGAGCCCCAGGCAAAGCCAGCTGCCTCGAGTGTCCCAGTGCCCCAGCCCAGGGGAAAAGAGCTCCTGAAGCTCTTGTGTGCAGACCTGCACATAGGCTTGTAGGTGGGAACGCACTGCTTTTGTCTATGGTAAAAATATTTTAAAAATAGAAAAATAACTTGCTATGTAATCTCCCACCCTGATATACCTGCTGACACCATGTTTAGACTGACTTAAGAGTTCGTTATATGCATATATTCTGTAACTTCATAGTGTATGTGAGATTCTCTTTTTTTTCTTTTTCACTTGCCATTATATATCATAAATAGTTTTCTTTGTTGCTACATGGCTTTTGGAATTACTGTAATACCAGATTAATATCGATAGTGAATATACTGTGATTTATAGAACCATTTTGTTATACATTTAGTGAGTTTTTACTTTTATTACTAACCCTGTAGTGAACATTTGTATGGGTTTAGCTTTAATCTTGAAAATTTTTTCTTAGAATGAATTAAAGGATGGAACTACTGGATCAAATGGAAGGGATGTTTTTTAAGCCCTTTATATATAAGTAATAATGACAACTAACAGTTATTTAGTTTTCCCCTCGTGCCTGGCTCTGTGCTCAACACTTGCCATGTATTGTCTCATTCTTCATAGTAACTCTAGGAGGTAGAGTGAAGGAGATAACACTTAGAGTACCAAAGGACTTGCCTAAGGGTACACAGTGAGAAGTGGCTATGCTGGATTCAAAGCCAAGTTTGTCTTATTCTAGACTTCAGAGTCTAGAGCCTGAGGAGTAATGAGCGTTGAACCAGTTTACATGGCCCCAGCCTCAGCCATGACGGCGGCCTCATCAGTGCCCGCTGTTAGCAACCAGTGACTTGTTGGTAGTTGTAAGGCCTTCCACCTTGCTTTATTGTCCACTTGTTTGTTTAGCAGATCTTGTCAGTTTACTAACTGTACAGAGCTATTTCATGGGTGTGGTCAAAATTGTTTCCTTCTGATGAGTTTCCGATCCTGTGGTTCCTCTGTTGATCCAGGTTCTATGGGGCTCTTCTGGGCACGGTTTGCATGCTGTATCTGCTGCCGCTGTGCTGGGTCCTTGCCCTTTTAAACAGCACACTCTTTCTAGGGAATGTGGAGTTCTTCCGAGGTAAGCCCTGGAAAGCCTTGTTATCTGTCTCTACCGCTGATAGGCTGTTTGCTATTCCTTCCACAAGGGGGCAGCACCACATTAAGTGGGCTCTGCTGGGCTCTGCCTCTCTGAGATGTCTGGCGGACACCGGGGAGGCTGCTACCGTAGGGGTCCCTCTGCCTTTCTGAGGCAGGTGAATCAATGCTTATGTGATATTGTAGCTTCTGGGAGGTGAGGGCGGGATGCTTTCCCAGTGCTGCCATCCCACTCCTGGGACACAGCCCCCTGGAGTTGCTGTTATATATCTGTGTGACCCTAGAGTCCCCGTCTGCTGTCTGCCTTCTAAAGCAATGAGGCAGTCTGGAGAGGCCCTGAGTCACAGACACTTGGGCCTGTACATATGTTTGGCTGATTGCTGTATTTGTTTTCCTTGGTGTGTTTGGGTAATTAATTTTAGAATTCCTAATTTATCGAGCACTTACTACATTTAATCTCTCTACAACAGTCTCATAGGGTGGTATCTCTGCTTTGTTTATGAGGCTTAGGTTAGCTGACTTGTTCAGAATTAGGAAGGTGACTCTTTCCTGTAGCAGAGAGTGGGGTGCTGGAGGAAGAGGCAGCCAGCAGCAGAAATGGATACCCCCAAAACACCACTCATTCCACCCTGTTTCTGCCTCCCATCCCACTCTCCTTGCTCTGGGTAGTGGTGTCTGAGTACAGGGCATCTCTGCAGCGGCGGATGCAACCCAGCAAGGAAGAGGGTGCCTTCCAGAGCCCAGTGCCTTCGGATGCTGGGGGGAAGGGTGTTCTGTCAGACTGCACGCCTTCGCCTACGCCCACAGAGGTGAGCGCCTACCACCATCAGGGCAGAGCCTGCTGTGGGCAGGTTCTGGCGCCTTCCTATTACCAGCTTATTCATACCACATAGCTCCCTCTATGTGATTCCTGTTTCTTCCCAGGACTCATCCCTCTGAAGTGCTTAATAATAATAATAGTAATAATAATGGCCACTGTGCTTTATTGAGTAGTTACTCTGCTGTTCCAAGTACTTCATAGCTATTAACCCCACTAGGTGCAGGTTATTTCTGAGGATAAGATTGTTCTCCTTCAAGGAGGAGAAGGCTGAGGCAGAGTGGGTGCCGGAGGGTGGTGTTGCCAGGACTCAGACCAGGCCCTGTGGTTCCAGAGCCATGCTCCCAACCCCTGTGCTATAAGCCACTGCAGGTCCATCATGGTCTTGGTCCTACCTCCCTGTCCCTGCTGGGTCAGAGAGTACCTCTTTCCTTTGACTTCCTTCTTTCTTGCAGTTGTGCCATTTCCTCTGGGGCAGGAATAGAAGTTTTGGGAGACCCTGGGTGCTGGCTCATGGGAGGTGGCCTCTGCCTTAGGGGCCAGCGCTGCTATCCCTCTCCTTTTGTAATAAAGTCTCTCTTCCCAGGACCTCACGCCAGGCAGTGTGGAGGAGGCCGAGGAGGCTGAGCCTGATGAGGAGTTTAAAGATGCGATTGAGGTGGGTGGCCCTTCCCCAGCACCCCCTACTGACTGGGCCAGAAGTTGGGTGGTCCTGGAGCTGTGTGGCTTCTCACATCCCAAGTCTGGATTTTTGAAATTTTCTTATTTCCAAGTAAGAAGCTGAAATTTGCTCTGAGCTAGAACTCACTGTTGAAAGGCTGCCACTGAACCTCTGCCTGCCCTGTTGCTGACCTAGTGATTTGTCCTGGGTGCCAAGGGCAGGGATGGCTCTGGAAGCCTTGGGGAATGCCCTGCTGGGGATTGGCTGCAGACTGTGGACTTGGCACTTTTGATGTGGGGAAGGCATATTTGGGGGAGGGCACTGTTATGTGTCTCCGACTGCTCTTACGCAGAATTAGGTCTGAAAGATGCCCCTTTGGGGGACAGGGAGGGGAGGTTGGAGAAAGTGGTTGCATGGCCAAGTGCTAGGTCAGAGAAAGTTAAACAGTCTTTCTGATTTTAAGACAGTGGTTCAAGCTGATAGTTTGCAGTGTTTTATTTGGCATACAAAACTTAAAAGTTTTTTTGAGCCAGTATTTAAAAATGGGGAGATTTCAGTCAAAACTCTGGATTTTCAGTTTTTCAGGAGCCCTGGTAGCCCTGAGTCTGCAGTGGTCCATGTAGCTGAAGAGTGACTGTGCCCTTTAGACAAGTCACATAGTCTCCACCACTCCTTATGTTCCCCAGTCACTGAGTTCTAGTGGCAGTTGTCATTTTGTTACATTTGCGTTACTGTTTTCTTACAGTAGGAAATACTTTATGTCTCTGTAAAGTGGGAAATTGAGATATAAGAAATGGGGCCTTGTGAGTTTTCACTGGGTCTGTGATTTACACCTGTTCTATTCACTTTTACATCAGCCCGATCCATGTATGCATTTACTTTCGAACTGCTAGAAGATTTGTCTGAGGCTGTCATATATGATGTAGACTCTGAATCTGGAATGGTGATGCTTTCCAGCATTTCTGATCATAAGCCACAGTGAGGAACACACATACATCTTGGCCCAGTTCATGCTTATGTCTGTAATATGTGTAAAGTTCCCTAATGAATATATCATAAGGGATCTTTTCTTTCCTGTTCTATTCTGTTAAAATAATGACCCTCTTAATTAATTTCACCCAGTTTGAAAACAGTACACAGCTTCTCCCAAACTTATATGATGTTGGGATCCTTTTATGGGGCCCTTTGTTAATGTCACCCTTTGGGATATGCTTAGCAGAACTCAGAGTAGCACTTCAGTGTTTCCTTTTGCTGGGGGTCCCCCTGATAGCAGCTTTCTTCTTGCTCTCTCTCTGTTTTCTTTCTTCTCCCTGCACCTCGGGAAGCAGGAGACCCACTTGGTGGTACTGGTAAGTAGGAGCCTTGATGAGGTGGACGGGGACCGGGCAGGGGGAGGGTGGCCGAGCTGGCTGTGACCATACCTCGCGGGGTCTGCTGTGCTGGGGTGCCGTTGCACGCAGGCCCTGGAGCCCTGCCACAAGGTGGGCAGGACTGAAAGGAGCTGTTCCCACAGGAGGATGATGAGGGTGCCCCGTGTCCAGTAGAGGATGAGCTGGCCCTGCACGACAATGGGTTCCTGAGCAAGAATGAAGTGCTGCGCAGCAAGGTGTCACGGCTCACAGAGCGGCTTCGCAAGCGGTACCCTACCAACAACTTCGGTATGGCCAGGGGACAGGGATAGGGAGGTGGCACCATAGCCACAGGGCCAAAGTCTTGGAATTGTGGGTACTGGTTTATGACAAGAGCGAGGGGTACAGTGGTTTTCATGGGACACTGGGAACACATAGCAAGATGGTTGAGAGAGTGAGTGTGGGTTCCTTCTTGTCCCTCTTATTGAGCATTAGCTTGTGGGAAGATAAGGAACTTGGTTCCAGAAATGCCACCCCTGGACTGCAAAGAGAGGTGTGATCCCAAAACAGGTGGAACCTCAGAAGACAGTGCAGCGTAATGGCTGAGAACAGAGTGTGGAGTCCGCCTGCCTGGTGCAACTCCTAGCTCCACTAGGTGTCCTTAAGCAAATTATTTAACTTCTCTGTGCCTCAGTTTCCCCTTTTGTAAAAGGAGGGTAATGATGGTTCTTACCTTACAGGGTTGTTTGGGACTCAAATGAGACAGTGCTTAGTAAGCGCTGGCACAGTGCTCGCTGGTTCATAGTAAGTGCTTAAGGGGCACTGTTGATATGCAAGGCCCCTGTCCATCCTGTGTGTGCCTAGGAGCCTGTCTGGATCTTTCCTGTCCAGGTGGAAGCAAGTTAAAGCAAACATTGTCTTCCTCTGGGCATGATAGAGCCCCGAGGTCCCTTCTCCTCAGCCAAGTTCACAGATTGGCCAGCCCTTGTTTTCCTGGGGGCTAGGGTGGGTAAAGGAAGGCAGCTTTGGAGAAGGGTGGACTTGACTGGTCGCACAGCTTAGAATCCTGGCTCAGATCAGGAGAGCAGGAGCTAAGATGGGTAGAGTTATGGCTGAAGCCTAGCAAGCTGGTGACTCGGGAGTCACCCAGGTCCTGAAGAAGAACCTTGCTTCTGCCTGGTATCAGCTGCCAGGGAGGACGATGGGGTGGCTGACTCTGTGTTCTGGTGGTAGTGACTTCTAGGGCCTGTGACCTGGGGGAAGCCCCTGGGATTTACCTTGAGGAATTGGATCCAGGACATCTAGGGGCTGCCTTCCTGCCCCTGCAGCAACCAGTTGTTTTCTCAGGGTTAGAGGTCCTGGACTTGCTGTTTCTTGCTGCTGTGTGAATGTCCTCTAGTCATGCAAGATACCTTTCTTTTATTTATGATGGTTGCTGACTTCTCTGGAGCACTCTGTGTTCAGTGCACTGATTCATTTAGTCCTGATGGTAGATGGGACAGGAACAGGCAGTTTTTAAGGGCTTAGAACCACCCAGGTTACAGAAGTCCCAAGTGACACCGCACACAAATTAATACTTTAGCTCTGGCAAGTGGTTCACTTATATCTGTGGATTTTAAGTAAAGGGCCTTAGATGTTCCTATTTTACAGGTGAATAACCTGAGGTGAAAAGAGTGAATTGCCGGCATGGAACAGACTGAGGGATCTCAGAGGGAAGGTGGGGAGTGGGGAGTGGGTGGGGAGAGATTAATCAGAGAACTTATATGCTTTATGCATAATCCATGGACACAGACACTGATCTGGGGAAGGCCTGGGGTTGGGATGGATGTGGGGTGGAGGGGATCAATGGGGATAAAAAGGGGACATCTGTAATATTTTCAACAATAAAGATAAAGACACTTAAAAAAAAAGTGATTTGCCCAAAGGTTCCTGCCAGTTAATGGTGGAGCTGTGACTCAAACCCAGGTCATCTGACCCGGCTCCTGTGTTCTTTCTAACTCATCAGCCTCCCTTTGCCCCTGGTTTTATGTCTGTCTCATTCCTGTATTTGGTTTTGGTTCAGCTAATCCCTGGCAGGGTGGGCAAGAGCCTTTTCAGGTTCCTATGAAGATGGCAAGGACAGAAAATGCTTTTCTTCCTAATCCCCTTAGTTCCCCATTCTTCTAGACCCCTCACTGTACCTTCCCGGAGATGTTCTCAAGCTCTTTTCTGTGCGGGCAGGTGTACTGTCTCTGTTCTTGGGTCTGATTCCTGCAGACCAAGGTGAGGTGAGCGGCTTTGCGGGTCCTTCCATTCTGGCTATCAGTGTATGAAGGAGATGCATGGGAGGAATGAGTACAGGCCGCTCAGGAGCTTCTCTGTGGCCTCCAAGTGGGAGAGTCCTGATGGAAAGAGCCCCCTTTGTCCTGGAGGCTCCATCATCATGGCTCCAGCAGCCCCCATGCCATCTTAGGCTCCTCCCTGCTATATCACCCTCATGGCATCATCACGTGGTGAGTCAGGACCTTTGCTGAGAATAGGGGCAGGAAAAGTTGGTAGATGTTGGAAGGGAACAGGGGTGCTCTCCTCCTCTGTACACCTGTCTGAGCTGTTGACAGCACTCAGAGCCCTCCCTGGACCCAGGCTTGTGTCTGGGTACATGTGTGTTTCACTAGAACATGTAGATGACTTGGGGTGCTTGGCCCTCATCCAGTATAGAGGAATCCCCAGACATGGGCCGGAGTGTCAGTCTTTGGGTAGCTCCTTTCCACAGTTCCATACCCTTGCCACCTTTGCTAAGGAGAAGCAGAGGCAGGCTGCCTGGCCCAAATTCTTAGCATTGGGGACAGAATCTTGGAGCAGCTTGTTTCCTGGTTTGGCACCCCCAGCCAGCAGCACCTGCTGTGCTCTCTCTCCTTTCCTTTGCTGGGGTAATGACCTGACTGACAGCAACAGAATGTACCTTAGCACCTTGGCTTCAAGTTTCTCCTTGTTCTAGCTAGGACCTTCCTTTCCTTGAACACAGGGAGTGACCCTTAACAAGAGCTGCAGGGGATTCTGGCTGGACAGAGGAAGGGGCCACATGTAGGTGCCAGTATAGCTTTGGGGTCTTTGTGTGAAGGTGAGGCCCGGCACTCTGTACCTGGCCAGACAGGTGGGCCAGGAGGCACAGTAGTGCTCCCTGAAGCTGATAATTTGTCTGGCCAGATCACGGAAGGCTTTGGGCTCCAAGTTCTGGAAACCTCCTCCAGTAGCCTTATCCCCTCTCAAGTTTTTCTAGGACCCAAGTCAGCTTCCTTCTGGGCCCACAGGGCTCTCTGGTTCCCCTTTGGGAACAGTGCATGCCTACTGTGGCTCGGTCCTCTCTGCCTGCATGGAGATGCCTGCACTGACCCATAGTGAGTACTCCCAGGGTGCAGCCCTCTTATCCTTCCTGTTGGGGTTTGCTTTTGCTTCTGGAGCTTGTTGAAGTCATAGAGCCCAGTGTGGCCTTTCCCCTGCTTCTCAGATCTCAGTTGCCTCCCTCCCTTTGATGCTCTTCATTCACCTTCATGTACCCCTTTCGTCAGACTGTGTCCTTGTTGCAGCCCACCTTTTCCATCTTCAGTTTCCTGGAGAAGGGAGGCGAGCACAGCTTCTTGTAGGCCTGCTTGCCTTGAAATGGCCTCTAAAAGAACGATTGCCCCTTCCTTGCCCATCCTTCATCTTTTCTTACACCCTCCTTCCTCCCTCCCAGCCATTTTCTAAAGTGCAATTGACGACTCTGTCATTGTCTGAACCTTTGTCATCTTGTTGTCTCTGGTTGTTTAGGCAGGATCTCTCTCCCAGCTCTGTCTCGCCCCATCCTGCCCATCACTCACAGCGCCTGCATCTCTGACCCTGTGCATCTTCTTGGTGGTGCCTGGTTCTGAGCTGCTCTCCTACAATCTTCAGATGACAGAAAAAAGGGCCTGGGGTTTTAGGAGGCATTTCTCTCTTTACCTGTGGGTGGAGTGTTTGTAAGGGCATACTTTGGAAGGGGTTGCCTCAGGCAGGTTTCATTTGAGGTTGTTGGAGCTGCCTCCTCTGAGGGGGATGCCTGTTGTCAGTTCCCTGCCAGTTTGACGTGGTTTTCAGGGGGGAGATTCTGCTGTATGCTCCTCTATTTCGGCTGGACCTGCAAGTGGGGCCTCTAAGCCCCAGTGTGGTACAGGGACTGGCAGCCATGTACAGTCTGGAGAAAATGGTTCCTTCCTTCTGTCTTTGGATCTGGACTTTGCCTCCTTGCTCACTGCTCCCAGCCAAGGAGTCTGGGCTGGGCTGGTGCCCTGAGTGTCCCCATTAAGAAGACCCAGGAGCAGGTGAGTGTTGAGAGGCCCAGGCTAGGTCAAGGCTGAGCTGCTGCCTCTTTCTCAGGGAGCTGTACGGGCTGCTCGGCCACCTTCTCAGTGCTGAAGAAGAGGGTAAGTCTCCTTGAGGGTGTTCTATTGGGTCTCAGTCCTGCCCCACCTGGGTACCTCCTCAGACCCACAGTGGTCCCAGGTTCCTTGGATGGGATCAGTGGGTGGGCAGGAGGGAGTGCTGGGGGCTGCAGGTGCCTGGGGCTGGGGGATGCATCTCACACTGACCTTGGCTCTTGTCTTCAGCGGAGTTGCAGTAACTGTGGAAACAGCTTCTGCTCCCGGTGCTGCTCCTTCAAGGTGCCCAAGTCTTCCATGGGGGCCACAGGTGAGTGATGCAGGCGCTTGGGGATCAGGGCAGTGGGAGGGCTAGGAGGTGCTGCCTTGTGGGATAGGAGTGAGGGGTCAGTGATAGGTCAAGGGAACTTGGGATCCTACTCTGGCCCCTAGTAACATCTCCCCAATCCCCCTTTAACAAACAAAAAACTGAAATATTTGATGCATGCAAAAGAATATATGATATATCTGAATTATGAAGTGTAATAATGAATGCCTGTGACTACTTCACTGAAGTTAAAAAATAGAGCTGCATTAGCCACACCACTGAGTCTCCCCAGCGCCATGCCTGCCTCCCCCAGAGGAGACCACTATCCTGAGTTTCACTCATTTTCTCATTACTGTGGTAATACTTTTAACAAAATAAAGAAGGCTGTCTTTTCCTTCTGTAAAAGCTCTACATACTCATTGCAAACAAAACAGAACATGTAGGTGAGCAGGAGGAAGAGCACCACACACGCGTAGGATAAATGCATATGCTCATTCTAGAAAGGGAGCCTGTCTTACATAGTTCCTTGTAATATGTTACAGTGAGAAGCAAGGGTTTTGTTTTTCCTTCTTCATGCAAGTAGCATATGCTTATACTAGAAGTTTTGGAAATTATACAGAAGAAGTAGGAAGAGAAAAATAATCCTGTAATCTTACCACCAGAGATAACCACTGTTAAAACATTTTGGAAATTTTTTTTCTGGTACTTTATTTAAAAAACATTTTGAAAGGTGTTGTGTTGGTGGCAAAATAATTTCTAATGCATAGAACACCTGGGAGAGTCCTTCTGTTGGTTTGGTCACACCCCAAATCCCTGGATCCCATGAAAAGAAAAGTCTCCAAGGGCAGGGTAGTGAGCTGGGTCAGCGAGGATGTGGGCTGGGCAGTAGGTGATCTGTGGGGCTTTGGGGGCTGGGGTGGTGGGTCATGAGCAAAATGGCATGAGGAACTGTCTCACCAAGTTCTTCCTCCTTTTCAGCCCCCGAAGCCCAGAGAGAAACTGTGTTTGTATGTGCCTCGTGTAACCAGACCTTGAACAAGTGAGAAGAGGGGACAGGGTCCAAGCAGGCGACAGTCCCTGGGCCAGCAATGGAACCCGCTCTCCCTACCCCTAGCCCCATGTGATGTGTGCTGGGCAAATGTGGCCCAAATGCTAGGTAGGCTTCCCCTTTCTGTTCTTGCTGTTTCCAGCTGGGTTCTGGAGCTGTTCCCCACTCCTGCAGATGGTCATTAATGGCTGCTTTCAAACCCCAGAGGGGAGAGGAGCCCCTGGAGGGTCTGGCATGTTTGCCTTGCTCTGTCCTGGGCTGTTAGTAGACTTTCGCCTGGCCAGGGAATATAAGCTAGAGGGCAGCAGAGAGCCATACCTCTGAGGATCAGGGGTCTCTCCAAAGCTGAGACAGGAGATCAGAAACTGGGAAAAGAGATTCTTCCTCCCGCGGGATACTGGGCCAAGCCTTTCCCTCTGAGAGTCTTCAGAAGGGCTTGGGAGTGCCATGCTACAACTCTGCTGTTTGAATGTCCCTCCAGGCACTAGGATCTCATTATTTGCCCACCAGTACTTTTGGGCTAACAAGACCAAAAGTGTTTCTAGAAACACGGTTGAAGTTCCCAAGTTCCCCCAGAGGAGGACGTGTCTAGGAGGGCCTGGCAGAGTCCTTCTATTAACTAGAGCAAAATGTAGGGAACCCTAGGAGCTCGAAGGGCCTCAGCCCCACCTTGAAGAAACCTTGACTTATAGAATCTTAGCCCACATGCTGCCCTGGTGTCCTCAGCCCTGGCGAATAGGTGGCAGGCACTTAGATTACTTCTCCCCCTGCTCAGAGCCTCGGGCACCCCTCCTCTGGCTCAGAGCTACATTTCCCCTCCCCAGCCCCTTGTCCTTCGGAGTGTGAGACAAGGCAAGCAGAGCAGAGGTCCTGAAGCCTTGACCCTTGGGGGCCTGGGAAGTGCATGATCTTGCCAAGCTGGGTCTTAGGTTCCAGGGCTGTTCTCCAGCAGGACAGTCTCAGTTATGGGCCAATTGGGGTCCCATCCTCTCTCTAGCAATTTCATATTCATTTATGTGCTCTTCGGGGCTTTGTGTGTCTCTAAGCCATGAGCGGGCTCAGGCACCCCTCCCTTCCTATGGAGCTGCCCTGCCTTTTTGAAGTATTTATTTATTTATTGCTTGGTTCCTGGGAACATGTGGCACAGGGAATGGGCTGAGGAGGTTGGGGGCTTCTCCTGCCCTAGGATGCTTCCCTGGAGTTGACTTAGAGCCCGTAGGAGATGGAAATGTTTCTATACCCTAAGCAGGGACCCAGGAGGCAGGTTGGGGAGACAAGGACCATCCTAGGCCAGCTTTCTCGCCAGGCCAACCAGTCTAGCTAGGGCTGGGAAGACAGGAGCCTGCTCCAGGCTGGTGATGTGAAAGTCCCTGGGGAACCAGGTAGGCCTTGGTGTACCCCCTTCCTTGAGCTCCTTTGTCCTGTTTGGAGATGAGAGTTAAGTACCCTGTGCTTTATTACACTGGAGAGGAACTAAAGGACTTCTGTGTATATGGAGAATTATCAATAAAAAGGCCTCAAGCTTCTTATGTATTGGACCTTGTCCTTGCGCTCACCCTCTCTCTAAGCTGGAGAGCCGCCCCGCCCCCCCAGTGCCCCACTGCTGGCTGAGTTTGCAGGCCTGGGCTATGCGTGCAGCACAGAGCTGTACGGGCATGGAGGCTGGGTGTGAGCTGGGGGCAGGGGGAGGAAAGCTGTGCCTTGCACAGGATGGGCTCAGCACATGTTTGTTGAATTGACTTGAGGCTCTGTCTTGTGACCAAATTGTGGGGGCTGAGGTTGGTTGGGACCAGAATTCAGTAAACTCTAAGCAGTGCAGGCTTTAGAATGGAAAGTTTTTAACTAATCCCCCTGAGAAAGCAAAAAAGGATCAGACCTTGGAGAGGCTGCTTTGAGATGGGGGCATAAGCAGTTCTCTGAGAGCTGGAGTGTGTGTGGGGGGGTGTACTGGCTGCCAGGCACTGTGGTGAGTGCTTTACACACATTATTTCATTTAATCCTCACGATGGCCCTATGAGGCAGGTGCTGTATTTCTCCTCATTTTACAGGAAAGGAAATTGAGTACCAGGAAAGTTAAGTAGTAGTTGTGAAAGTTTCAGCATGGCACTTTGCAGACCAGGGCTGGATGTGAGCTATGTCTTCAGACTGTAGGCCTAGGGCAGTGAAGAAAGGAGTGTGAGACGCTGCCTTAGGGAGTTGAGGTTAGGTGGCAGCCCTGTGCATGTGCAACTTGGACTGAGGTGCCCGGGTGTCTTTGCAGCATGCTGCAGCCTTGGTCTGGTCTAGGTGGGATTCTGCAAAGCTCAGGAACTTCCCTTAGTGTGGAGAGCCCCAGCAACTTCAGAAGGCCCCTGAGAGGCAGGGAAGCAGCCAGGACCTTGTCCCAGCAGTTTTTACAGATGAGCATGTTCACATTAAAAAGTATTAAGGCAGGCCTGGCATATGTGGCTCAGTTGGTTGGGTGTCATCCTGTGCACCTAAAGGTTGCTGGTTTGATTCCTGGTCAGGGCACATGCCCGAATTGCGGGCTCCATCCCCGCTAGGGGGCATGCAGGAGGCAGCTGATCTGTACTTCACACACTCCCTCTCCCTTTCTCTCTCTAAAAAAAAACAAAGGTGTTAAGGCAGCCTCAGTAGTCTGGTGGGCCAGAAGATGTAGGAATGGAAAAAAAATAGGGCCTTTGAGCAAAAGGGGACAGGAGTGATTGCACATAGCACAGGCTTAGGGAAGAGGCGGCTGGGGCTGTGCTGGTGCTTCTTGTGGAGGGCAAGGTAGGTCAGTTGGAAGGCTGCTCAGAGATCATCCACTCCAGCCTCTCATTTGGAAGTGACACAGTGTCCATTTGAGGATGCATGTTCCCCACCACTTAGAGCCCGTATTAGCCAGGGAGTGTCCTTGAGGTGGTAGGGGTGAGCACTTGCTGTGGGCCGCCTCCATCCTTGGTCCTGCTCTCCCATCAGCTATTGGTGACACCATGTGAGTTGCCATAAGGACATTGCCCTTAGCCTTTCTATGTTGCTTTACTCATCTGTAAAATCAGTGTGATAGTGCCATCGGCCTTGTAAGGCCGCTGTGAGGATTAAATGAGATAGTCCATGTGAGGTAGGAGTGCAGTGCCTAGCACCTAGTAAGCACTCAGTAAATGCTCCCTCATTACCACCATCCTGGAAATCTTTAGAGAAAGAACAAACAACTCTTCCCTGGGTGGCTTAGAACAGCAATCTTTTTTTTTTTTTACACGAGAGAATAATCTTAGATTGTTATTCAGGAAAGAATCTCAGAGAATGGCCAGAGTATAGTTGGAATAAGCAGAGTCAATGTCATTTTATTTTGGGAAAATGAAAACAGTGCCAGATGTTGGTGAAATGCAGACTGTAGCACAGTAGCTTGAAGGGCATGGGATACGGGGCATGAGAAACATGGTTCCCATCAGCTGAGTTCGGCAGCCTTGCAGAAGGGAAGCTGGGGGGCCCCTCCTGTATCGCATGTAGTGCATGTGAAGGGCCTCCGTGACAGCATGCCAGGGATGGACAACTTTATTTTTTTAATTTTTAAAAATATATCTTTATTAATTTCAGAGAGAGGAAGGGAGAGGGAGAGAGAGAGATAGAAACATCAGTGATGAGAGAGTCATTGATCGGCTGCCTCCTGCACATCCCTGACTGGGGATTGAGCATGCAACCTGGGCATGTGCCCTGACCCGGAATCGAACCCCGATCGCCTGGATCCTAGGTCGATGCTCAACCACTGAGCCACGCCTGGCCGGGTGGACAACTTTAAAGGGCAGGTACCATTGGAAAATGGAACCATGGAGGGTTTTATCAGGACTGGATTGTGCCTTACAGTTGGCTGACAGAGTGCTGAATGTGGGGTGACCTGGAAGGCAGACTGTCCATTGCAGAGTTGGAGGCCTGTTTAAAAGATTCCTTCCAGTTCTTAAGCCCCCAGGAGGAGGGGACAGGAGCCAGGTTCAGCTGCAGCCCTTGTGCCTGCTGGGGCAGATCTGGGATGGGCTGCCAACTCCCACAGCCTGACTTGGGTTGAGGGTTCTGTCCATCTTTTTGTGGTTTGGTGGTAGTAGGGAGCAGCCTCTAGTGGCCCTGGCAGACCTTGTGCTGGTTGTGCTTTCTAGGATCTTTGTGGTCCTTGATCACCTTCGATGCTGAAACCAAAATGAAGCTCCATTTTCATTCCCTTGTCTCCATGGAACCTTCCAGGCAACCCTTTTGAGGGATCCTGGCTCCAGCATCTGTCCTACTGCTATCTATCCTAGCATTATCTATCCTAAGATAACGATAATAGCTATGTTTATTGAGCGCTTGTGCCAGGCAACAAGCTGAGCACAGTATCATTTAAATCTTATGAAAGTCCCCAAAGCTGGGTTCTGTTATTTATTACATTTAACTGATGGGTAAATGAAGGCACTGGGGAGGTTAAGTAACCCGCCTCAGGTCACATAGCTAGTAAGCCTGGGCTGGGATGTGAATTGTGCCACAGGTACCTATACATTGCCTCATAAGAGAAACTTTGGGAAAATAGCAATCCTGACTGTCACCCTCCCCCATTCTGCCTTGCCCCCACTAGCTCTGGGAGCTTCTTAGCCACTGAGCTAACAGGAGGGGCCTGCCCACCCCGAGCCTAACGAAGTGGGCTCAGCCTCCAGGGGAACAGAGGCAGCCTTGTGGTAGGAGCTCACCCCACTCCGCCAGCTCCCAGCACCCCCCTTCCTTGGCTGGTCTGTTTTAACACCCAGAGCAGCACATTCCATTCTCTGGCACAACTGGGGGCTGGGGACTCCGGATTCCCCTGGCTGCCTGCTCTCTTCATGGCCCCAGTAGAGCCTGCTGTCTGGGTTGGGACACTGGGTCCCAGCCACACACATTCCAGCAGTAACCACCCCCCACGTTGTATTTCCCAAAGAGTGAACTTTAGCTAGGATTACAGCCGACTAAACAGTTGTGGGATGTGAGCTTCCTTTGTGGGACCCAAGAGGCTGAATGCCGATGGGGCTGAGAAGAGAGTGGGGGTCAGGGTGGGCTGCTCTGGGAGTCTTGAGAAAAGCCACAGTCTGGGGCTGGCTCATAGCTACTGTCTGGGTTCTTGGAGTAGGATTGGTGCAGGGCTCCCAGAAATCTTCCTGGGGGTGGCAGAAGCCTGGCTGCCTGTACCCCTCTGGCCTGTCCTTGGCTCAAATACTAGCACTACCACCATGTACAAGCTGTGTGACCTTCAACAAGTTCCTTAACCTCTCCGAGCCTCAGCCACCTCATCATTAAAATAGGGTTAATATAGTACCTATCTCAAAGGACTGTTGAGAAGCTTAAATTAGAATGCTAAAGTGCTTTGAGTAGTACCTGCCACCTAGCATAGGCTTGGCGCTTATTGATTACTGGTATATATCTTCTCCCCTACATTGGCTTATGCACTGCTTGGGGATGTATATTCTGAAGCAAAAGTCCAAACGTAGGTTCCATTCCCCTTCTGTAAGTGACAATTCTTTTAGGTTAAGCTCTTCCTGTCTTTTCCCTGCCTTCCTGTCAGTAGTGGTTTCTTAGTTGATTAACAAGTCAATTAGGGATTTACTGAGCACGTATTATGTGAGCTGGGTAAAGCCCTTTGGTTGATAAAAATGCTAACTACCATTTAATAAACATCTTCTAAATGCTGGGCATTGTTTCCAGGTACTTTTCATACATTTTTCCATTTAACATTGTTACCTTGTGAAGTAGACAAGCTGGGCGATGTTCCCAATGTCCCACGGTCACTAAGTCACAGGATTGGAACCCAGAACTGGGTTTTACTGCCTCTTCTCACCTGATTCTGAGTGTTTAGCAGCCTATCCCCCATCCTTCCTGGTCTTTCACAGAACTCTGATTTAGTACGCGGCTGAAACACTTGACTTCCTCTGCTCCCTTGTAACTCGGGGTGGCCGTGTGACTTCGTCTGGTTGGTGAGCTGGAAGTGGAAATCTACCAGGTGGAACTTGTTGGGAAATTACTGTTTTCCTGATCAAAAGGGCCAGAGGCAGCTGACGCACTGCTTTTGCTATTAGCCCTTCCCTGCCTTGCTGCCCGAGTGTGGCTGAGAAGTTGGGAGGAGGCAGCACCATCTTGTAACTGAGCACAGAAGCCACCCCCTGGCAGAGCAGGAAGACAGAATGAGTCTGGGACATGGATCTTCCCCTGCCCATCTCCAGACCTCTAGTGTGGAGAAGCCCCAGTCTTGGCGTTGCTGTTTCGTGAAGTCAGATGCAATCCTTCACGATACACAGCCCCATGCTTGCTGTCAGCGCCAACTGCCTGTCTCCAGACCAACCAGGAGGGAGCACTGTGACTGAAGGAAATGAAGGGTGGGCTCCAGGGCCTCCCTGGTCTCTGGGAGGATTTTTCTTGGTCCCAGGGAAGAGACTGCTGGGGTTCTGACAGCAGACATCGGGGACAGAACTGGCATGTAGAGAAGGCCTGACCCCTTTGTGGGGGTTGGGTGAGAAGTGCTTTCCTGGGCTGGGCTGAGGGAGCCTCTCCCGCCGCCTCCCTCTCACGGCTGCCAGCACCTGACAGAGGTCAGTATTGTGCTCTAGCCAGAAGAGGCCCAGTCCTGTATGTTCAGTGGAAAAATAATCCCTGGTCCTGGTTGACCATAGAAGTGTCCGTAAACATTTGGTCTGGGTAGGAGGCTGGGAGACAAGGGGCGGATTCAGGGAGCCAGGTGGGCCCGGCAGGCTTTGGGCGAGGGTGGGTGGCGGTGGCTTCCTCAGAGGTGAGCAGGAACAAGCAGGCCTCTGCTGCTCCTGACCTGCGGGGAGGCCACCTGACGGCCGGGGAGGTGATTTATGGGCAGGCTGTCAGACCACCTGTTAGCTCTGGGCCCCCAGCGGAATTCAGGCCCTCCGGCCTTCTCATTTCTCTATGGCAACCCGCTCCTCTGAGAGCCACGAAGCCAAGGTTTGTCTCACCTCATGAGAATGCGGCTTCATTGTCTTGGAGGAGCAGCAGGCTGTGGCTGCACTCAGCATCCCAGCTGTACCCTCGCTGGTGAGGAAACTCCTCTGAGGGTGTCCCCGGCTCCCTGCTCTGGATGCATCTGCCCTGTCCCTCAGTATCTGCTGATGAACGCCCCCACCCCCTGGCCAGGACTCTTTCTGGGCACCAACTCTTCCAAATGCTGGACATTTGACTGGTAATAGCCTGTTGGCTCCACTTCAAGTCTTGTCCCCTCCCTGCCCTGTCCAGCTCAACTGAGCAGCCTCATCTGCTCTGAGCAACCTGAAGAAGCCCCCTCAGGCATCCTAGCTGATCCCCTCCCTGCCTGCAGGACCAACACCCTTCCAGCCTGAGGAAACTCAGCCCCTCGCCCTCCTCCTGCCTCAGCTGTGGGCTTATCTAGATACCTAGATGGAGGTTCTCCCCCCAGCTGCAAACCACCCTGGGGAGCATCGAGAATGCTGATTTCTGAACACTCTTCAGAGCTTTGGATTTAATTGCTTTAAAGTGAAGTCCAGTGTTTTGTTGAAGCTCCTTAGATGATTGGAAGCCTTATGTGTCAAATGTAGATACTGCCAGTGTAGGCGGGGCCTGAGCTTCTGCATTGTGCAGATGCTCTGGTCCAGGGCCCATGCTGAGAGGCCACTGTTCTACACCCTTGTCTCCTACAGGTCAGGACCAGTGCGCAGGGGTGTCTGAGTGCTGAAAGTGTAGGAGTGACACTCCAGGCCTCTGGCTCTTCTGAGTAGTTCTGTGGCCCAGCCTTCTTGGGTTCCTCAGAGCAGGCATTACCCAAGTTGGGGAGACTCTTCAGGACCGTGGGAGCCTTCTGACCGTGGGAATAAGCTGGGGAACTTGGCATCTCTATCTGTCCTCAGGCACAAAAGAGGGTCATCTCCATCCCTCATTAATGGTGGGGACTATTAGGGTGCTCTTGGGGGATCCTGCACAAACATTGACATTGTCTTAGGCATCCTGAGTATGTCTGTGTGGACAGGTCATGGGCTGACAAGGGGTTCTTTCTAAAAGTCCCTTCTGAACCTGCCTCTCTCCACCTCTGGGGAAGTGCCTGACAAAGAAATCACCTGGTCAAAACCAACTATTGTTTTCTTTGATTTAATTAAAAACTTAAAAAAAAAAAAAAATTAAAGACCAAACACTACCTGCATCAGTCTAGTACCTGTGGCCTCATAGCAGTAGCAATAATTTACTCTTCATCAAGGTAAAGGGACATGCGGGGCTGAGGAATGAACCCCAAGAAGCGAGCCTGTGGAAGGGGGTCTAGGCTGGGCTTCTCTCCAGTCCAGGGGGAAGGGAACTGGCAGAGATGGGGACAGTGGGGAGGTGTGGCTGGAGGGCACTGTGACCCTAATGCCTTTCCTTTGGGGGCTACGAGAAGACACATGAAGGGGCACTGGGGGTGGAGAACTGTCTTCCAAGTAGCTCAGCCTAATATCAAGACTTCCCTCTCCAAGGCGAGGCCCCACCAGCAGCAGAGGGGAGCTGACACCATGGTCCACTCCAGAAACCATCTGGGCCGCTCATAGCTCCTCTACCCTTCCCTCCATCTCTCCTCCCTGCCTACTTTCTGAGACCCTCAGGGTTTCCCCTCAAAAGAGAAAGCCTGATTTCTAAGAGAGGAAGCCCCCAGATACCGCAGAACCCCTCGGTCAAGCCCTGGCTCCATGCCCATCCCTTAGGGCCTGTGCTGGGCCTTGGGGCCAGGGCAGGAGGTGACAGGGAGTCCCGGGGCAAGGCACAGCTGGCTGGTGGGGCAGGGCGAGGCACTCTTCAGTGGGGCTCGGCAGCCCCGTAGAAGAAGGGGTAGTAGAGGGAGCAGGGGTAGGAGAACATGAACTTGACGGCGAACTTCATCTCCTTATTCTTCTTGTCCCAGCGGTAGACGGCCATGAGCAGCAGCTGTCCGTCTACCTTGCGGCCCATGACCAGGAAGCTGCCAGCCAGGCTGTCCAGCTGTGGGCAGGGGCAGCCCGCACCGTTCTTCATATGCAGCACCAGCCTCTTGGTGTCCTTGCGCTTCAGGGGGCCCGGCTTGAGCAGCTTCTTCTTTTTCTGGGCTCCAATCAGCTTCCGGTCCCCATTCTCTATCTTGATCTCCTTGATGCGCATTTTGACCACTGTGGGGGGGGACAGAGGACAGCCTGAGAATGGGCAGGCTGGCCCAGGACGCTGGTGGCCCCACAGTTGGTGCTTATGCCTGAGGCTTCAAGCCTGGCGTGTACATGTTATATTTATGAAGCTCCTATCATGTGTTGGACTTTCACGGACATTATCACGTGTTATCCTAGAGGTATAGGTGGGGGTGGGGGGTGGAAATGAGGTTTGGAGAGGTTGTGAGCTGCCCCAGTTCTAGAGCCTGGATTGAAGGGAGGTCTAGTGGACTCCAGAACCCACGCCCTTCCCAACAGGACGTGCACAGTGGAGAGCTCTCAATGGGGAGTGGGCTTTTGGGCTCTCCAGGGAGGGAAGTATTGGAGGTGTGGTGACCAATTGGAGGGTTTGGTGGAGAGGGGTCCTTGAGATGGAGGGAGGCTGATCTCTGGGGATATTTCTGAATGGAACTTGTGTGTGTGTGTGTGTGGAGTGGAGTGTATATGGTGGGTATGAGTGTGTGTATGTGTATGTGTGTGTGTGTGTGGAGTAGAGTGTATGTGGTGGGTATGAGTGTGTGTGTGTGTGTGTGTGTGTGGAGTGTATATGGTGGGTATGAGTGTGTGTGTGTGTGTGTGGAGTGTATATGGTGGGTATGAGTCTGTGTATGTGTGTGTGTGGAGTGTATATGGTGGGTGTGAGTCTGTGTGTGTGTGTGTGTGGAGTGGAGTGTATATGGTGGGTATGAGTATGAGTGTGTGTGTATGTGTGTGGAGTGGAGTGTATATGGTGGGTGTGAGTCTGTGTGTGTGTGTGTGTGTGGAGTGGAGTGTATATGGTGGGTGTGAGTCTGTGTGTGTGTGTGGAGTGGAGTGTATATGGTGGGTATGAGTGTGAGTGTGTGTGTGTATGTGTGTGGAGTGGAGTGTATATGGTGGGTGTGAGTCTGTGTGTGTGTGTGTGTGTGTGTGGAGTGGAGTGTATATGGTGGGTATGAGTCTGTGAGTGTGTGGTGTGGAGTGTATATGGTGGGTATGAGTCTCTGTGTGTGTGTGCACACGCATGGTGTTTGACAGCTGGCTCTGGGGAGGGCATGCCCTGTAGCACGTGCTGGTTCCCATGGGGTAAACCCCTCTATGACCCCCACATCACCGAGTGCAAGGTTGGGAAGCGCTGTGCACAGCCAGCTCTTGGTGGTGTGAACACACGACCGTAATCTGTGTGAGACTGCAGTGTGGGAGGGAGTGTGGATGTGTGGTATATGTGTTTTGTGTATGGGTGTGGGGTAATAGGGGTGTGTGGTTGAAGATGAGAGTGGTCAGAGAGTGTTCAGGGCACTCCAAGGTGACCACAGCCAGCCTAACACAGTTGGGAACAGAGTCCTGAGCTTGGGGACGAGTCACTTGGGCTAGTCTCCCCCTTCTTCAGGCCTCTGGGCCCCACCTCTGAGCATCCAAGGGAGAAGCCAGAGAATAACATTTCTACCCAGGGAAGGAAATTGTTATAAATTCTCTCCTCTTTCTCCCTCTCCCCCTACCTCCTCATTTTCTCTCTTGGACACAGCCACCCCTTGCTTTAGCCGTATTCTCTTTCCGAACAGATCAGTGACCTGAAAGACCTGCTGAAGTAAGGATTTCGTTGCTCTCTCTTTTATAGACAGGGAGGCCAAGACACAAAACAGGAGCCGACTTGGCAAAGATCACAAGCTGGGCTGTGTGGTCCACGCAGGAGCCAGGGCCTGACTGGACTTGGCTCAGCTGCCCCAGGAATGAGGCGCTCCACGATGAAGCTGTGGGGCAGGTGACCACAGCTCCCCTGACTAGAGTGCATCGGTGCTCAGCAAAGGACCCAGGGACAAGGGGGCTGCACTTCTGTCCTGGAGCCCGTCTCTCCCCACCTGCTGCCCCCATCCATCTCGGGGCTAAGCCTGCTCACCAAAGAGAACCCAGCCCTGGAGGCCCCTCTGTGGACAGTGCCAAGGGAGGGCTGCAGGAGCCCTGGCCTGAGGACCATGGCCTGAAGCCCCTGAGATGATGTTAAAAAAGAGGGGCATTTCTCTGGGGAGAGGGTTCATGGTTATCATCAGTCTAAAAAGGGTCCATAAGACAAAAACGGTTAGGGTTCACAGTGACGGGTGTGTGCATATGTGTTCATATGTGTGCAGGTCAAGGAGGAGGGGCTGGGGGTGGCTGCGTGGGCTCCACACTCACCGAAGTCGCTGGAGCACATCTGCTCCATGAGGCCATCCGCGTTGTGCTCCATCTCGCACTGGGCACAGATCTTGGTCACTGAAGAGAGAAGCAAGGGTGGGGTCGAGGGAGGCTGGTATGGGGACCAGAGTCCAAAGAACCACCTAGGGTGCAGACTCACCCACTGACAAGCCGCCTGCCCCTGCCCAGCCCCTGCTGCCTTATCAGGAAATGGGATGATGGTAGTGGTAACAGGACCTGCTCACTGAGTGGCGGTGAACATGAAAAGAGAAGGCTGTGCAGGGACAAAGCTGCCCAGGTGGGCACGACTGCCCACGGCCCTGGCAGCTGCAGCCATGACGTGCACTGTCTTCTAAATTTTGTTTCATTTAATCCTCAGTCTATGAAGTAGGTATTTGTTTTAAAGAAAAGGAAACTGAGGGTCAGAGTGGCTACCCAAGTCTGCAAAGCCATGAAAACTGAGTGTAGAACTCAGGGTTTGTGACTCCCAGGCTAGTGCTGGGGTGGGGGTGTTTGTGGGGTCCCACTAGGAACACAGGGTCCAGGCATGTGGGTAGACAAGTGATGCTGGCAGGGCCAGGACTGTGGTAGAGGAGCACCCACCCCTCTAGAGTGTGCAGCCTTAGCCCTGCCAGGATTTCTGATTTTTCAAAGGAAGCCCAAACTCTTAATTTTTCTATGAAATATTCTGAGTATTGTCTGTTACACTCAGGCTGCTGGTCCTGGGGCCACCACGTAGCACCTGACCTCTGCACCCCATGTCTCTGTCTCCAGGTGGGCCCCCAGCATGGGGTAAAGAGGGACCCAGGGAGGGCCGAGTGCAAGGGTAGGGGCCGGGTAGGGGCCAGGTGGATGCCAAGCCTCGGACTTCCCTGCCTTCCGCACTGTTAATGGTTGGGCTCTAAGAAAACCAGAAAAGGAGCCAGCTGGGATCCCGGCTGGGGACTATGCTGCCTCTGTGCAAGCTGTTCTTTCTCCGTTTCCCTGCCCCACTTTCAGCCCTTTCATCCCGTGGGGTGGGGAGCTTCCCTCCTCCCGACACTGAGACCCTCCGACACTCCGGTCACAGGAGAGGCGGTGGTGTGTTCCTTGGCGAGGCTAGCCCTGATGGGTGGGGGGCCTGTTGGGGCCCAGCTGTTCTGGGGAGCCAGGTCAGATGGGAAAAAAGGAGAGCTGTGATGCCCTATGGGGAAGTCCCAGCGTTGGGGC
This sequence comes from Miniopterus schreibersii, assembly GCF_964146895.1. NCBI lineage: Eukaryota > Metazoa > Chordata > Mammalia > Chiroptera > Miniopteridae > Miniopterus > Miniopterus schreibersii. Next base: position 37,665,152 of record NC_138114.1, read on the forward strand.
TCCTTAGACTCAGCCTCCTAGGCAAAGCTTTCTGCTCAGTGCAGGGGTTTACCCTCCTGTTGGGCACCGGCTGTGGGCTATTCTGCCTGAAAGGAGTTGGGCAGACAGGGTGAAGGGGGAGGGGGGCGCACAGTGAAGGGGGGCTGAGACCAAGGAGGAATTAGGGGTAATGGGACTTGGGAGGTGGGTGGGAGGCAGAACCTGGGATGTCATAGGAACTTGGGGTCTCTTTCTATGTCACACATGGGGAACCCGATGCTCAAAGTTAAGCAACTCCCTGAAGGGGCAGAGCCTGGCAATCTGCTCTTTTTTCTGCATTGGGTCTTGCCCAAGGTCTCCCGGTCTGGGGGACTGGGAAGAGAGAGGGAAAATTTAGGGTTCCCAGGAATAGAAAATAGGGAGATGGAAATCATAGCCCAAGTGTGCACTTAGTCCTCCGTCTTTCACTATATCCCCTCCCTCACCCTCCTCCCCTCCCAAGGTCCCCACCAAACTGGGTGGGGATCCTTGCCTTGTGCCTTGGGGTCCAGGGTTGTGGGGGAGGTGAAAGGCATTGTTTAGCGACCCCCAGAACTCGGGCTGAGAGAGGGATTGAGGCTTTTATCAGGATGCCCTAGGATGAGGGGACAGTATTGGGGCCACCCCAGGGATTCCAACGGTTTGGGAAGGTGGGCGCTGCAAGGGAAGCCTGGGGGGTTGTCAGGAACAGAGTTGAAACGGGGAGAACCAGTGGGAATGTCCAGAGCCGCAGGGGGGTCCTGCTCTGGCATCCACGGGGGAGGAGGGAAGGCTGGAAGGCTGTGGGAGACGATCCCCGGGGTGCGTTTGTGTGTGTGTGTGTGTACAGGGTTGACACCTCTGGGGGCTCGCAGAGCTGTGCTAAGGGGGTGGGGGTGGCATCCGTGCGGGGCCCAGCTCGCGGGCACCGAGGCCATGGGAGCGCGCAGGGACGGCGGCGGCAGCGCTACCTGGAGGCGCGGTGGCGGGCAGGTGCCCGAACTGCACAGCGATGCAGAGGTCGTTGTCCAGGGGAAACTTGTGGCAGTGCAGCATCTCGGGCCAGGGGAAGCCGTAGGCCTCCATGAGCGGCGCGCAGCCGGCGCGCACGGCCTCGCACAGCGAGCGGCACGGGTAGATGGGCTGGTCGAGGCAGACGGGGGCGAAGAGCGAGCAGAGGAAGACCTGCGTGTCCGAGTGGCAGCGCTTGGCCAGCAGCGGCAGCCAGCTGCTCGCCTGCTGCTTCACCTCGGCCAGGCTCTCGTGCTCCAGCAGGTTGGGCAGCCGCATGCGCTTGTAGCCCACCGTGTGGCAGAGCGGCAGGTCCGCGGGGATGTCGAGGCACTTGGGCGGCTTGGAGTACGAGCGCCCGTGCAGCGGCTCGGTCTGCCAGCCGTAGTAGTCGTACTCCTGCGCGCACGCCGGGGCCCAGTGCAGCGCCGCCAGCAGCAGCGCCAGCGCCCCCGCCCGCATGGCTGCGCAGTCCCCGCCGCTCGCCGCGCGGCGCCCCCCGCTGTCCCGCGTGCTCCGGCCGCCACGACGCTCCCCTCCAGCCGCCGAAGCCGAAGTCGTCCGACTGGGTGGCTGATTTCGCTCCCCTCCGAGGCGCACCAAATGGGACCCTGGCGCCTCCCACTTCGGGGCTCCAGCCCCGGCCTAGGCGCGAGCCCCAGCCAATCTCCGGCCACCGGGTCCCCGCCCCGGGGCAGCAGGGAGGCGGGGAGGAGCCCCCAGGCCCCTCCCACCGGCTCCCGCACCTCCCGCTGGGCGCCGGCCCCGCGCCCCTCTCGGATCGCCTGCGCCCTCGCCACGGCCCGGGTCTCGCCTCGCGCCTCTTCTTGAGGCTCCCTCGCCTCTCTCGGCATTTTCCTCGCCCCCCACCGTCTCCCTCCTCCCTCCTTATCTCTCGCCGCCCCACCCTCTCCTGCTCCCTTTCCCACTCACTTCGCTCGCTTATCTCTCCGTCTCGGCCATCCCCCCTCCACTCTGTTTTCTCTTCCCCGACACCTCGGGTCTCCCTTCTCCCTGCAGGAGGCTCCCGGCCCCCACACCCTCCTGGTGCAGGCGGGCAGTTCTTTACCCCTCAGTCTTCAAGCATTTTCCGAGCTCCTGCTCGGTGCTGGGCAATGTGCTGGCTGCTGGAGAGTCACAGATGGATGTGACCCCAACCCACCTCCAGAACCGTCCTGAACTAGCGGGGCGAAGACAACCGTAACTGCTATTTAGTGAGTTCTTCCTAAGTGCCAAAGACACTGCACAGCACTTTACAACCTTATCAACTACTGTTTCTAATGATAAAGGTATCAACTACTCTTCCTAAAGTAAGTGGATACTTACTGGGGGCTTACAGTGAGCCAAGTCTGTTCTAAGCACATTGTGTAAATTATCTCATTTAATTCACATAGTAACGCTATAAGGTGGGTAGGTACTATTAATAACCCCACTTTACAGGTATAGGTACTGAAAGGGGTTAAGAGAGGTTAAGTAAGCACTGGTGTGGGGACTTGAACCCAGGTAGTCGGCTGCAGAGTCAGAGCCCAGATGCACCTGGAGGTCTGGATTCTGAGTCCGCAGGCTTAATGGCTGGGGCGGAGGGGGAGGGGGAGGGGCGGGGCCGGGCTCAGGGAGGTGAGGTAACTGGTCCTTGGTCACATAGCTAATAGGTGAAGGAGCCAGGATTCAAATCCAGGTGTTGGGCTCCAAAGGCCAGGGCTTAACCACTCTGCCCTAAGATAAATTCCAACCCAGGGTAGGAAATGCAGAGGGAGGAGAGTTTACCTCCCCTGGGAGCTGGGAGAAGGAAGGAACTGAGAAGGATATCCAGGGAGGCATCAGAGAGGAGGCAGCCTCTGGAGTATGTTTGGGGTCTTTTTCTTTTGTCTGGGTCCTGCCTTCCATTGGCTTTCCTGTGGGAGGTGCTTTGGCTGAGAGGCTTGTGGGTAGAATGGCTGGGACTTGACCTCCCAACCTTTGCTGGGGAGGGTACCATGGGGAGGTGTCTTGTAGGAGGGCTTGGGGTGCTCTGGGAGCTGGCTCCCTGGGAGGCAGCAGTGCTGGCGCACTTGCCCCCTCCATAGCTCCCTTATCCCTCAGCCTCCCATTCCTCCTGAATGTTTCCCAGCCGCCTGGCTTCCCGTGGATCTGTCCTTGTAGTGGAGAGAGCACAGGACCACTCCTCTCACTATTCACCACACACGGAGCCCCTACACACAGAGAAGGGGGTACAGAAATGCAAAAGACATAGGCCCTGCTTCATCTGATCTGGTCGTGAGAAGAAGACACAAGGCAGAGGAGGCAGAAGAGAATTCAGCAGACAGAACTAGGGGTGGGACAGAATATCTTTTGATGTCCAGGATCACCCAGTTGGGTCCAGGTGGAACAAGCTGAGGCTATTTCCTCCCCTTTCCCTCTCCCAATCCCCAGCAAGAGAGATTCTGTGGATGACCACTCAGGAGGTGAAGGTCTGGTCCCCACAGGGTCAGAAAGCACAGTATAGTAATCGTGCAAGAGTCTGGACTCTGCAGACAGAAAGTCAGGTTTGAAGCCAAGTGCATACTCACTGAGTGACCTTGGGCAAGTACTTAGCCATTTGGACTCTCCATTTCCTTGTAAGCTGAAACCTCCTCAGCAGTTATTGTGAGGGGCAAACAAAATGATGCATGGAAAGAAAGCCCCCTGCACAGCGCCAGCACATAATAGCACCTAGGAATGTTAGATCTCCAAGGGATGTGTAAAAATGTGGTGTGTGTTCCGAAAGCTCCCTTGGACACCTTGGTCCTGGCTCCGGTTTGGGATTCTGCTTCCTGCGCTCCAGCTCATCCCCAAGCCTCCCCCTCGGCTTGGCACTCCAGGGGAGGTGTGGCTGAGGGGAGGGAGGGGTGTTGGAGCTCCCCAGGTGGTTGTACAAGGTGCTGGCTCCCTGGGCAGCTGGTCACCTGTGCTGTTCTTGGAGTTCCAGTGCCTGGTCTGGACAGACGGAGGCTTTGTTCCTGCTGCTGGTTATGTAAGAACTGCAGATGGTCGGAGAGCGGAGTGAATGTGTACCTGGCAGCTCCAGGGGCTCTGAGGGGCAGAGGGATTAGGCTGGCAGCCTCCTGGAACAGGAGGATGGGCAGTGTTCACCCAGCTCTGCCTGGGGAAACCTTGAGGCTCCCTGGCCTGGAACCCATGCTGAGAGCCAGGAGGGAAGCTCTTCATGAGAATGGTGCCCAGGTGGTGGCTGCACCCTGGGGCAGCCGCTCAGGGAACCTCTCCCGCTGAGGCCAGGCCATTTGGTCATCCTGGCTCTGCAGCCTGAGAAGGGAGGAGGCGGCGCTGCAGGGTGGTGCCCATTCCTGACGAAGCTGTTCCAGGGCCCAGGCAGCTGAGTGGGACACCTGGCATGCTGGGCATCTGCCCACCTTGGAGTGTCTGCGGCCTGTCCAGGCACACATCTCCCCCAGCTGACAGAGGGGGCTGTTTGTTTAAAAGAATGTTTATTCCTGGTTTGTTGTGAGCAAAGTCCTATGTAGATACCTCGTCATTCAAACTTGTTAATCATGTTATCAAATCCTACAGTTTTCTATTTTTTTATTGCCTACGTCAGTGGTTCTCCAAGTGTGATCAGGATTCTCCTGAAGGTCCCCAAGTCCCTTTCAGAGGTCTACAAGGCCAAAATGGTCCATAATTCTGAGGTCCACTCAAAGTACAAGATACACCAGTGGGTTTTAAGGTGATAGAGTAAGAAAAGTTTATTGATATGGTTTCAGATTCTACATTACAACCAACATTTAAGGAACAGCCACATGTCAATTTTTTTGGTAGTATCAAAGAAGAATATCCACAATATCTGAAAAGGCTATTAAAATACTCTCCTTTCCAACTACATTTCTGTGTGAAGCCATATTTTCTTTATATACTTCAACCAAAACAACATGTAACAACACAGTGAATGCAGAAGGAGATATGAAAGTCTGTTTTCTGTGAAGCCAGACACGAAAGAGACTTGCAAAAATGTAAAACAATGCCACTCTTCTATTTTTTTTGGTAAAATACAATTATTTTTCACAAAATTTACGTTAACATATAATGGGTTTATTATTGTTATTTTAAATAAATTAGTAAGTAAAATTTTTCTTAGTTTTAATTTTAAACATGGTAAATATTGATAGGTGTAAACCCATATAAACAAAAGCTCTTTAATCTAAAAACCTCAATAATTTTTAAGAGTGTAAAGGGGTCGTAAGACCAAAAAGTTTAAGAATTGCTGGTTTACTTATTCCATTCATTTTTGATTGAGGTGCGTAATAAATCTACTGTGATTGTGGGTTTGTTAATTTTCCCTTTTTCCCCCTTGAATCTGTTTTGCTTTATATACTTTGAAGCTGTGTTGTTAGGGGCTTAAAGTTTCATGATTGTATGTCCTGGTTGGATTGTCATTTCTATCTGTATGACCTAGCCTTCTTTGTTCTGTTTAAGGTATTAGTCTTGGGAATGATAATTCTACAAACCAACATTTAACTAGAGCCTGCTATGGGCCAGGCATACACGTGAAAGAGCCTCCGTGCCTGTCCACGTGGAGAAATGAGCACACAAAGGCAACGCAGTGCAGCAGGAAGAGTCTGGGCTTTGAGTCAGACTGATTGGCGGTGAATTCTGACCATTTCCTAGCGGTGTGTCCTTGGGCATATGTCTGGTGGACTTTGAATGTTACTTTCTTCATCTGTAAAATGGGGTTAATAACATTCATTTACTATATGATAGTGAAAACTTACTGAGATAAGGAATGAGAGAAGTACCTGGCAGAGTGCCTGGTGTTTGTGACCAGTGCTGTAACAGAGCCATAAGCCACAAGATCTGCCCCATTCGTGCCTCTTTACAGAGCACCCGGGAGAGGCAGTGTGTGGCAGTGGACAGTGCACCAAGCCTGCATTCAGAAGATCTGAGTTGTGTTTTCAACGTAAAGCAAGTCCTCCCCCGCACCCCTGAGCCTGTTTCCTCATCTGTAAAATGGGAGGACCACCTCTGACTTCCATTCTCCACGAGGCTGCCTTGAGGATCAAATGTGACAATGAAAAAGAAGAGGGTTGGGATGATGATGGCGGTGAGGCTGACTTTGTCCTTGACCTGAGGTTGGGAACTTCTGTCCCTTGCTGTGAGGCGGTCCTGCCAGCACAGACTTGCCTGACTCCCAGGAAGCTTGTGTCAACTGATGGTCATTGGTGCCGATTCAATGCCAACAGGAACCCCCAGTTTGGGGTACAGTGAAGAAGAAAACTTTATTCAATGCCAAACAGCTTAATTGTGATACAGCATGGCTGTGGAGCAACTCTGGGGCCAGGCCCCTCTGGCTGGACAGCTCTGCTCTGTGATGGGTGCTCGCTGCTCTGTGCCAGTCTGCTCTGTGCCCACCGGGCTGCTCGGCTCTGTGCTGCCCTGCTTCCCTCTGCACGTGTCAGCCCAGCCCAGGAGGTGCAGCCTTCAGTCTGTGATGAGAGGTGCTCCTCAGCTAGAGGGGACCCGGCTTATATGGACAGAAGTCCCGGCCCCTGGTTCCTGGGAGCTCTGAGTCTTCACAGTGTGAGTGGCCCAAAAGGCACTATTCTGATTGGTCAGAATACCGCTAATTTGATTGGTCAGGCTCTAATGAGATGGGGAAAGCCTCAACCGTATTGGTTGAAATAGGATTCCGGGAAACCTTCATAAGGGCTGGCTCAGGCCGAAACACAGCGCAGGCAGGGAGCTCAGCGCAGGCTTCGCTGTGAAGTTACGTTTGCTTGAGAGGTCCCTGTGCAGAAATGGCTGCTAAGCTTTGCTTTTTAAGTTTGAGCCCAATTAACCACCAGGAGCTCCTCTTGGTATGCTTCCCCCCCCCCCCCCCAATCCTTCCCATTTCACAGCTGGGATGCCAGAAGCTGTGTGATCAAATCTTATCCTTATTATAGTTTCCTGGATTATCTGCCTTTTACAATCTCAGTGTTCCTCTGCCAGGACACCTGTCTTCCTAGCAGCTGCTGCTGAGTGCTCAGCAAAAAACCAGGGTGAGTGATCTGTGTAATTAAGAGAACTATTAGTGCAGGCAGGGACCCATTGCTGTTGTCCCCCAACATCCCCCATCCCCCATCATTTTCTGTAAGAGGAAACTAGAACTTGGTTTTCCTGACTCCCAATTCATTGCTCTTCCTATCACACCTACGCACTGTTTTACTTTCCAGTGTTTTCGCTTTGTTGATTGCAAAGTCAACATCTGTCCCAGAGGCCCCTTGTGTGCTGTGCTCTCGACAGCAGTTCAAGAAGGCCTGCTCAGGATCTCTTTGGGCCCTGGTATCAGTGGGCCTGGTAGTGGAGGGGCTGGAGGTAGGCTCATTGTCACTGACTTAAGTGGCCAGAAAGGCAAGCCTTAGCCCTCCCTTCTGTGAGCCTGGACACTGGATCTCACATGGCTCTGGAACAAAAGCAGAGGCCCACTTGTGTTGGGCCTGGGGCTTGGTCTAGCTCTAAGAGTGCCTGTGGGAAGCGCAAAAGGAAGTGGGATGGGGGTCGGCACTGCTGGTATTCTCTGGACAGGGACAGGGATGGAGTAAAGGCTGAGTAATGCTCTCCTGTTGGGTCCCCAGCGCAACTGAGAATCTGAGGCTGTGGCTAGTGGGCAACCCCGGCTAAAAGCTTATCAGAGAAGCAGTCCAATGTTTTGGTTAAAAGCATGAACTCTAGAGCAAGACTGGATTCTAATTTCAGCAATGCTACTTCACCTTGGGCAAGTTATTTAACCTCTGCGCTTTGGTTTTCTCATCTGTAAAATGAGGATGGTAACAATAGTTCATTAGAGGATTATTGAGAGCACCAGAGTTCATTTAAAAATTGTTTAGAATGGTGCACACAGGAGGAGCTATTTATATAATTGTTAGTTAATACTATTGAAGATTGGTGTGACAGTGGCCTTTAGAGACTGTCACCAAATTCTGTGGCTTCTTGCTCCTAAATTTCTCTTAAGTGCACTTATGCTCTCCCCGCTCACTCCTGTCCTGCCTCACTGCTCTGGGCAGCACTCTGGTCTCATTGTTTTCCCTCTGCAGGAGCAAAGTGATCATTTCAACTGCTAACTTGAAAGCCTCACCCTCAGCTGGGGACCCTCAGTTGCTCTGATTGCTCTTAGCATCAAGTTCTTACCCAGGCCCCAGGTGGGCCAGGCTTCCTCGCTGTGCATGCTTGTGGAACTCCAAACCTCCCCTTGCAGCCCTCATCATATGGCTCAGCATATCACTCACTGAGTTTATTTTCTCAATTTCTGGCTTTCCAGTAGACTGAGTTCCACAAGGGCAAGCAGGACCTTGTCTTGTTCATCTAGGTTTTACTTGCTCCTAGCACACTTTCAGTCACATAAATATTGCATGAATGAATGAATGAATGGACAAATGGATATGTGGTGGAAGGAAGTGGCAGAAGAAAGGAGTCTTTGAAGCTAGATGGGCTCAGGCTGAAGCCAGGTTTCTTTCTCCTTTTCGGGCCCTGTTGGAATTCTTGGGAGGCTCAGGTGAGACTAGGAGGGTTATACGGTGACTGTGGGCAGAGCTGGTGGGTACTGGGTGGAGTAAGTTGAGTGGTATATCATGCTTCCTGAGAGGCTGGGGGTGATGGACCTGCCCTCTAAGCTCATGTTGACTTCCCTCCCTCCTGCCCCTTCATCTTTGCACATTTTTTTAGGGTGTCCTAGGTGCCTGGCATTATGTCTGTGCTTTCCCATACGTCATCGTGTGGAATTATCCCAATAGCACTGTGAAGGAGGCATTGTTATCCCCATTTAATATGAGGAAACTGAGACCCAGAGAGGTTCGGTAACTTGCCCAGAGTCACACAGCCAAGAAGCAGAGCCAGGAACTGAACACAAGAATTTACTTTGTGGCTTGTGGATTCCTGCCTACATGTGAGAAGTGGCTGGGGGAGTTCCATCCTGTTAAGCCTTGACTCAGACTGCTTTGCAGGGGAGGAGGGCCCTTGGTGAGAGCAGATACTTCCTTGGGACTCAAGTAACTGAGGCTGCAGCAGGTCTGACTTTGGTTGTCTGGGCCATTCCCCTCAGGGAGCTCAAGGTCTAGAGAGCCAGTCAGCTGATGAACAAACACAGGGTTTATAATCACAACTAGAGTGTCTTCCCAGTTGGGGGGTGTAGAGGTGCCCCAAAGCCTCCTCTTTGTGGAAAGGAGAAAGCCCTGAACTCAGAGTCAAAGGCACATATTACCAGGCTTTTGCCTTTACTAGCCTTGGGCTGTGGGAACTCAGATGAGACTTAGAACGGTGCACATAGCTTCCCGTGCCTCAGTTTCCCCATCTGAAAACGGACTTTCTTTTGCAGATTTGTTGGTAAGGTTGAATGAGAGGTACCTGAAGATGCTTAAACCTGCTGTAGTGTAAGTGTTCAAACAGTTTTGTGCCGCCACAGGAGGCAGCCAGTGCACGGCCCCCACACTCAGTCCAGCTGTGGCCGGGCGCCTCAAGACCCCAGATTTATCAACTGTTTCAGCTGAAAGCTATCCTCTTTCTGGTGACTCTCGACCACCCAGGATCTGTGAAGGCACTACCGAGGGTTCATAAACTATTCTCCATGTTTCCCCAAATCAACACAGAATGGTTCATTCGCCTGTAAATAAAGCAGCAGATTTCTTTGCTTTTGGCTGGAATTACACGCTCTCCTTCTCTCATGCTGAACAAAAGTCGATTGGCAGTCCAGGCAGCTTTGATTAATTTTAAAAACAGAGGCTGGGAGAGGAAAGTGAGTGGCCTAGCAAGGGGAAGGGTAGGTCAGAGAGGCCCCAGGGGAGGAAGTCAGGAAGTCCCCAGGAGGTTCCAGAGGGCAGGACTCTGGAGGGGAAACCCGGGGCAGGAGTGGTAGGGGTGGGGGCCAGCTGTTGGGGGATCCCTGGGCAAACAATGGCCTCATTAAAGAGAGGGTGCGGGTGGGGAGGGGCTGGGCAGAGCTGCACCCAGTGAATCTACTACCCCCTACCCAAGCCAATGGACCAATTGTCCTCTGTTGGGAGAGAGCTGAGGCATCGGCCTGGGAACTGCTGGGTTCTTGCCCTGAGGGACACAACGGTGGTCGCAGCCTCTTTGGCCCCAGAATGGCTCTTCTGTGATCCATGCTGAGGGTTCAGGCCACAGTAGGGGCTACCTGGTCCTAGCTTTTCCAACTGGTGGTTCAGGGTGTGGGTGCCCACAAGAAGCCCTCTGAAAAGGGACCCTGTTTGCCTCCTGCCCACTTCTGGGAAACTGAGGCCCTGGTTAGCTTGGTCTGAGACTGGAGCTCAGCTTACTTTTTCTGGCTGTCTGATTCTCCACTCACCCTCCTGTGCTGTGGCCTTGGGCCAGTTGCTTGGCTTCTTGGGTCTCAGCTGCTCGACCCCAAAAATGAGGAGAGTTGAGCTAGAAATGCTTCACAGCTGGGTTTTGTCATCAGGAGACTGGGCTGCTACTGACTGTTAGTGGGCAGGGACCAGGGATGCTAACTTCCTGCAATGTCCAGCCCAGCCCCGAATGGCCAAGAGTTACCCTGCCCTAAAGGCCAATAGAGCCCCTGTTGAGAAGTGCTCATAGATCAATGCTTTTCACCACTGGTGTTTTTAAAGTAAGAGGATCTTGTTTTCAAATGATGTGGCCTGTGGGAACTCAGCTGATAAAACAGATGAGAGGGGAGTGAGTGTGGTTAGGCTGGGGTGGGGCCCAGAGCCCTAACCCCTAGCATTCTTTTTTTTTTTTTTTTTAAATCCTCACCAGAGGATATTTTTTCCATTGCTTTTCAGAGAGAGTGGGGGGGGGGGCAGGGAGAGACAGAGAAACACCTATTGGTTGCCTCCCACACGCTCCCTGACTTGGGGGGGCGGGGGGCGGGGGGCGGGGATTGACCCTGCAACCGAGGTACAGGCCTTGGCCAGAATCCTTCAGTCCCTGGGCTGACACTAACCACTGAGCCAAACCGGCTAGGGCCCCCTAGCATTCTTATATCCATAGTGGCCCCTGACCAGTGCAAGCTTTCTCCAGGGCCTCATGCAGCTGACTGGGCCCTGTATGGCTGTTCTGGGCATTCTGTTTGGTTGGCTGCGTCTGTCCTGATACATTGGACATCTGCTGAAATTGTCAGTGGCTGTGCTGTGTCAGTTGTTACTCTTCACCCTGTGTACACCCCATGTATTTTTGTTTTTCTTTAATTGTTAGAGGTGTGATGGGCAGATGAAGTTTGGGGTTAACGTTCCGTGGCTGCTGTGAATTGTCCCTGGCCTCCTGGACCTACCTGGGTAGGCTGGCTGACTTGGCATCACAGGGCGCACCTCGCAGCCAGGAGAGGAAGGAGGTCCCCAAATTTACAGAGTGAAGCAATCACCTTGGAAGCCGGATAAAAGACACACTCAGAATGCTGGGCCACCTGCGGACTCTAGTTCCACATGTGTCACTCCCAGGTCGCTCTGGTGCAGTGGTCTGGGGACCAGGATGAGACATGCTGGCTTCAGAGGGCGCTGTGCCTACTTTCCTCTTGCAGGCCTCCCCTGCTGGTCACAGCCACTCTCCAAAGCTCATGGGCCTCCTTGAGGCTGAAGTGAGAACTTTCTCTCTTCTGGAATCTCTACACAGCCTGTCCCCTCTGCCTGGGGCTGTGGTTCACGTCTGGGTTCATGTCCACCTTACCTTGCCCAGCACCCAGCTCAGTACTCTGATTGATAGTGATGTTAGCAGACATTTGTGTCCAGGCACTGTGCTAAGTGCTTTATTATCTCATTTAAACCTCTCCACAATGCTGAGAGCTGGGCGTTATTGTCACCCCCACGTACAGATGAGAAATCAGGTGACTGAGGAACTTGCCCAAGGTCAAGTAGTTGGGACTCTTCCAGAGGGATTTGACTCCACCGCACACATTCCGAATATAGGCAGGACAGCCAGCCGTCTCTCCATCTGGGATTTCATAATCTCCCTCAGTCAGTCTGACATGCTGCTATTATTAGTGTTGTTATTAATGAGGACTTGAGTCTTAAGACTTCCCAGGGCCTTGTGCTTGAGGAGAGATCTTCATGTAGCTGGGAATCACTGGGGTCCTGATGGGAACGATTCACCTTTACGGGTGTTTGGGAGTCACATCTGTTATTTTGTTTCATCCTTACAGCAACCAAGGGAGGTGTGCACAGTCAGTCCCCGTTTTACAGATGAGGAAACTGAGGCTCAGCAAGGCTAAGTAACTTACTCAAAGCCACCCAGGCAGTAATGATGGAGCTGGAATTGAACAAGGCTCTGGCTCTGCCCAGATTCCATGCTTTTCCACTGCCCAGTGAGTCTGGATTATGCCAAGGTCAGGAAAAGGTGGGCTCTGCAGACAAGTCAGGGTCAGAGACAAAGAGGCCCATGCCCTCTTGACCGACTTATGTGGCCAGGCAACTCCGGTTAGGAAAAGGTGCATTCTTTCCCCTCCACTCACATTACCCGGCCTCTGGCTTCCTGGAATTTTTGTTAAAATTCCAAATCACTTGGCAATAAGTACTCTTCCCCACCGTTTTTGCAAACAAATAGGAATCGAGTACCCTTCAGCTTCCAGACCACACACTTTCACACTCTTTCCTGCTTTAAACTGGTGCCAGGGCCCATTTAGGAGAAAGCAGATCTGAGAGCAAACTGAGAGTGAGATATGTGGGCAGGCCAGCCAGCCAGAGAGTTTGATTGTTACTTCTGGGGCCCAAGATCATCTCTGAGGCAGGAAGGACCCAAGGCCAGATGCCTGAGACCCAGTGAAGTCCCTGGCCTGTCACTTCCTGTGCAACCTTGGGGTTGCACTTACCCTCTCTGGGTCCCAATCTCTCCATCTCTTACTGGAAAATAATAATGCCATCCTGTTGAGAGGGTCAGATGAGATCATGTATATAAAGAGGTGTTGTTTCTTTAATCCTCTCCCGAGGATATTTTCTCCATTGCTTTTCAGAGAGAGTGGAAGGGAGGGAGGGAGAGAGAAACATCCATGTGAGAGAGACACATCAATTGGTTTCCTCCTGCACGAGCCCGACTGGGGCTGGGGATCAAGCCTGCAACTGAGGTACATGTCCTTGACCAGAATCGAACTCAAGACCCTTCAGTCCACGGGCTGACGCTCTAACCACTGAGAAAAACCAGCTAGGACTATCAAGAGGCTTTATTGCTATTATTATTTGATGACCTGAAGGTCACGTTTGTTTCCTAAAACTATGCAGTGAGTTTTCTGTATCTGTACTCTCCAATTCAGTAGTTGCTAGCCACAGGTGGCTACTGAGCATTTGAAATGTGGCTAGTGTTATTGAGGAACGGAATTTTTAATGTATTTTTTTTTTTTTTTAGTGAAATGAAATTCAAATAACAAAATTAACCATTTTAAAGTGAACAATTCTGTGGCATTTAGTGCATTCACAATGTTACACAACCACCACTTCTATCTGATTGCAAAACACTTTTGTCCCCCGCAAAGGGGACTGTTCACATTAAGCAGTTTCTCCCCATTCCTCCTTCCCCCTTCCCCCAGGCCCTGGAAACCACCAAGTTACTCTCTGTGTCTCTGGATTTGCCTCTTCTGGACATTTCCTATAAATGCAATCACATAGCATGTGACCTTTTGTGTCTGGCTTCTTTCACTTAACAGCATGTTTTTGAGGTCCGCCCACCTTGTAGCATGTATCAGTACTGCATTCCTTTCAAATGGCTGAGTAATATTAATTTTAGCTAATTTAAATTTAAACAGCCTTGTGTGCCTGGTGGCTACCGTATTGGATAACCAGCACCTCGGGAACCTTTCCAGGCAAGTGAGGAAACAGGACTTCCAAGTGCCTGCTGATAGCAGAGGGTGCCCGGTGGGAGAGCCGAGGCAGCCTGGAGGATAAGGCTGAGAAGGGTGCCTAGGTTCCCCGAAGGAGCCTGAAGCTGTGGCCAGTGACTGCCGTGCTACTTGTGTTATGTGTGCTAACTCATTCCACCCTTGCAGCAGCCCTTGATGTAGGTCTGTCCTACCATCATCCCTATTTTACAGAGGGGAAGACTAAGGCTCAGAGTGATTAAGTCACTTGCTCAAGGTCACACAGCTGGTGAGTGGGAAGGGATGAGTCTATGAACTTGGGTCCAGTCCCTTCCTAGGCCCATGATCTCCACCACTAGTCTACACAATGTTTTTAGCCTGATCCAGGGGCTGCCCAGATGAAGGCAGATCCAGGACCCCAGCTGCGCTCGCACAGACCTGCACAGACCTGCACACCATGAGGCAGGCTTTCTAGTGCCATCCCATGTCAGCCTTTCTGAGCTAAGAACTGCTTGAAACCTGAGTGCCTCTGTGGAAGTCAGGAAAGGGTGGCTGATGGGACACCTCAGAACAGAATTAGGGAGTAGCCCCCATCAATTCCTCATCCTTTATCCACGAATAACCTGGCCTGCCGGGGCTCCCGGGGCCCTCTTTGGGCCCCCCACTATTAATTGATCTGGGAAGGACACTCTGTTAATTGCAGACCCAGAGTAAACAGGCTGGGATAAGTGGGGCTGATAGCAGATGGCTTTCCTCTGCTGTGCTGCCCTTTGCCCTTTGGGAAGGGGCAGTGGGAAGAGGCAGAGAGGGAAGGGGAAGGAGTGGTCCTAGGAATGCCTTTGGAGGGGGGCAGGGACGACTGGCTCCCTGGGGCCCCAAAGAGTCAATCTGTGTGTCCTTCTGGAAATACAGTCCTGGGCTGGGCTCCCTGCTTGCTGTGCCCCACCAAAGGGAGGGGCCAGCAAGACTCTGACATTCACCACTTTTCACCCCTCCCATCTATCCGTCTCTTCACCCCTCCCTTTTAGCATCTTTCCTTTCTTCCATTCATCTACTCCCCCTTTTTACCCATCTGTTTTTCTTTCCTCCTCTCTCATTCATCCATTCTTCCCTCATTCTATCAACTCATCTGAAAGTCCACCCCCTCCTTCCTTCTCTCCCTCCCTCCTTCCCTTTCTCCCTCCCCATCCCTCACTCATCTTCGTATGTTTCCTTCCCCCTACAGAGTGACCATGTGTTTCTTGAGAAAACTCAGGGAGAGATTGGTGGGAGTCCTCTGAGCCCAGGTCCTCTGAGATTGGTGGAGTCCTCCATGGGTTGAGTCTCGGCCCCTGCATGGCCCTGGTGGAGTAATTGCCTGATTTCAGGCATGCCGGCCAGTGGCTCAAGGTTAGATGGAATCTCTCTGTCTCATCTAACACCCCTTCCTCAGCCCTAGCCTGGGACCCTGTAATTCAGGCAGCCTTTCTCTCCCAGAAATGAGCTGCATCTGGGGCTGGTTCTGTGAGCAGCAACACACATCAACATGAACCCATTGGTCAGAGTTTGGGGTCTGACCCCCTCTGGGATCCCAAATCCCACACCCCAGCATGACATGGGACAGTCCTGATAGGGCTTTCCAGAAGTTGTTTCATCCTAACAGTGTTGTGTGGAGGGCAAAGCAGAGATAGTCCTACCCCTTTTACAGATGTGGAAATTGAGGCTGTTTGCTGAATCCTCACAGCTGGATAAGTAAATCCCTAAACCCATTCTCAAATCACTTAATAAAATAATCAGACCTGCAACTCTGTTTCCAAACTCCAAACCTGTGCCCATTTTAGAGGGGGGGGCACCTGAGTCTGGAATGAGGAGGTGACTTTCTAGTTAGCCCATGGGCTGTCCTGTGGTGAAGACTTTGGCTAGCAAAGTGGGTCAGCTCAACCCAAGGCAGGATGGGCCCAAGACTCCAAGAGCTAACAACGGCAGAATGCAAGAATGCTACCACGTATTGAGCCCCTATCAGTGCCAGGCACTGTCCTGGGGCTTTACACATTTGTGGTGACTCAGCCAGTTTGGTTCAGGTAGGAGAGTAAGATGGCTGCTAGAGAACAGACCCTTTTGGTCCCCTCTCCTCCTGCTCCCCACCCTCCTGTGAGCTCTCAGGTTGGTCTGGGGGGCAGAATGTGTCCTCCCAGGGCCCTGCCACCACCTATTAATCCCTAACTGCTGCAGCTGGGAGATAAGATAGCACCAGCCCATTAATCAAGGCTGCTTGGCAGGGAGGCTGGGGGTGGGGAGAGACACCACCACCTCCCAGGTAGAGATAAGTCCCCTCCTCCTGGCTCCCTCAGGGGTTGGGCAGTGGAGGATGCTGGGAAGTTTCGCCTCAGGTTCCAATCCCAGGTATCTGGGGGTGTGGGCGGAGCCTACATTGGGCACTGGGCAGGCAATGCTGGGAAAGGCAGCCCCTGTGTGCAGGCCAGATTGAGAGGAGCCAGGAGACCTGGGTTCCGGCCTTGTGCTCCCTCCGCTGCCCTAGATAAGCCACTGCACCTCTCTGAGCCTGTCTCTCTGAACCAATGGGAGGGGGGACTGGACTAGATGACCAGGAGAGCCCTTTCAACATGAATGTGCTCAGTGACCAGTCACTGGGGCAGGTGAGAGGTGAGCTCACCTGACAGCAGGGATAGAGCAGAGGCACTGACTTGGCTAAGGGACAACAGGCTGGACGGGATTTGTCCCAGAACCTGTGTTAGTCACCCTCACAGGAGAGCAAATGGGTAGTGGAGGTGGTGGGGACTGGGGTGAGACAGGAGGGAGAAATGGGCCTTTGAGCCACTATGCCCTTCAGGGGATCTGAAGTACACTGGTTAAGCACCAGGGTGGAATCGTGGAGTTTGATTCAAGTCCCAGGTCTGCTACCTCCCTGTGTAATCTTGGGTGGGTTACTCAACCTTTTGGCACCTCAGTTTCCCTAACTGTACAGTGAGGATGATAGTATTTCCTTCTCTGAATTTTGTTAGGGAAATAAATGTAAAGTGCTTAGCTCAGTGACTGGCAGTAAATGTTAGTCATTGTTCCTTCTTTCACGGCCAGCTCCCAGGGCCTGGACCTCTTCAATCTCTGTGGCCACAGATATGGAGGAGATTGGGGTAGCTGGACCCCAAAGGAATTGCTGGTCCAAGCATGCTGGCGAGTTATATTTTTATAACTAATAACACATTCAAAACAGCAAACATTTATTATCTCCACGGTTTCTGTGCGTCAGGAATTCAGGAGTGGCTTAGATGGGTAGCTCTGACTCAGAATCTCTTATGAGGCTGCAGTCGAGATGTTGGCCGGGGTGGCTGTTATCAGAAGGCTCGCCTGGGGCTGCTGCCAGATGTCCTGTGGGCAGCTTGAGTGTCTCCATGACGTGGCAGCGGGCTTCCCCAGGGTGAATGATTTAGAAGGGGCCCTGGAGGGAGTGCAGCACTCTTCATGGCCTGCTCTTGGAAGTCATACACCATCACTTCCACTTTATTCTATTCACTGGAAGGAAGCTGCTGAGGCCAGCCCACACTCAGGGGAAGAGAGGAATGTCAGAGATGGACACATGCAATAACATGACAGTAACACAACAGTAACAGCTATTCTGTGCCTAGGTGCTCTGTGCTGGGACCCTGACACATGATGAATCCCTACAACTACTCTCTAAATCAGGAGTTATGCTTCTTTTATGGATGAAAATACAGTGGTTCAGAGAGGTAAGTGATTTGCCCAAGAACAGCCAGCCAGGAGGTGCCAATAGTACAGTCTTCTCCTGGGGCCAGGCCATTCCCTACCCCAGGCACCACCAGCTTCAGCCACCCCCACATGACCACCTATGGTAACAAGGCCTCCTTGGATGAAGGGCTAGATACAATTCGTGATGCACACATATTCAGGCTATGTGAAGAGCAGGGATTTTTAGAGCCACACTGACCTGGGTTTGAATTCTGACTCCATCGCTTCATGCCTCAGTTCCTCATCTGTAACGGTAGAAGTGATAGAATCTGTTTGCATGACTGCTGCAGGAATGGAAGAGGTATGTATTGTGGATGTGCAGTGCAGTTATTGTCATGGGATGGGACCAGATAGCTCTCATGGCTGGGCTACTAAACGGCCTCCTTCCCTCTGAGTAATGTGCTCTCCCTATAGAAGCAATGTCCCCCTTCCTGGTCTGGAGTCCTCCTTTCAGGCCTTGCTTGGCAAAGACAGAACATCCGAGGCATGTTGTTGCTTTGTCAGCCCTGAAGGTAGGGGCTGAGGCCGGGGTGTGCAAGCCTCAGGGCAGGGCGCCCCTCGCTGTGGCAGGACTGGAGCCAGGGTTCTGGCTGGGAGCTCCTCCGAGCCTCTCCCTCCGCCCTGTGTCTCCCTGCCTGGAGGGATCTCCATGCACTTGCCCACTTCCACCAGCAGAGGGAGCAAGTGCTGTGTTTAGGAACCTGGGAAGCTCCAGGAGGCCTGGCAAGGGGTGCTCCTGGGTGGAGTGAAGTGGGGTGATTTGGAGCAGAGCCGTCAAGATTGGGGGCTTTGACCCCCGCCCGAGGGAGTAATTTCTGGAGCCCTAGAGCCCGGGAGGTGGGGCCATGGAAAAGGAAGAAAAAGGGTGGGCTTTCCTGGACCTGAGATTTCAGATCTCAGCCCCTGACTCCCTTGGGATCCAGAGGAACTGAAGCCAGTGTTTTTCACTCCATAATCCATTCAGCGAATGCTGTTGAGCACCTGTCACGTGCCCAGCATCCTGGTAGGCACTGGGAGCCCATGTCCGATGTGGACTCTCAAACGGCTGACATTTGGGTGGGGGGCTAGACAATGCAAAATATACAAATGGAGTAACTGCAAATGTGATGCAAAGGAAATAAAGAGAGGGCTGGGACAGGCGGCAACTGGGGCCTCTGCCTCTCCTCGCTCACCTAGATGACCACGCGGGATTAGGGGGAGCCAGTCTGTAAGCCTGAGTGGGAGCTGCCCAGGGTGTGTAGCTCCACTTCTGGGTAGGGCATGGGTTTTCAGAGTTCCCATCTATGACAAGCTCTGGGTTTTCACTTCTTTCCTCCGAGCCCCGAGGATACTCAAAGCCCAGCTCCTGCTTTAGTACCCGTTTCTCCAGCTTAAGCAAATGTCCTCAGGCAAAAGCAGCTTTGTAGGCTGGGCTTATAACTCTGGATTTTTGTCTTTTCCTAGAGCTTAGCCCAGCAGTTCCTCAGTAGTTTGTAATCTTTGGTGTTTTTTTAAAAAAAATGTTTTTCCAATTTTTAGCCCAGCATTCTTTCATTGTCCTCAGTGGAAAACAGGTCTGAATTACCTTGTTTATTGTGACCAGGAGTTCACATGATGAATTAGTGACTGAGACCTTACTACTTGAAAAATTCACTAGAAGGGACTTTGCTGCCTTCCAGGGCTTATTTTATCACAAAGAGACCCATACTGGCCTAGAATACATCTGTCTTACTCATGTAGGATGAGTAGTGCCAGCCTCATATAGTTACTTTCTTGGCCCAAATTCTTCTCTTGCTGCAAGCAGAAGTAGCAATAGTCAAGGAGTCAAGAGATGTGATTTCAGTCCTGGCTTTGCTACTCACTCATTTCCTGCCATGGATAAAGAAGTAACTTCCCCTTTGCTTTTTAAATAGTGTCTCTGCAACATGGGATTAAAAATCAGAGATTATGCCTGTCAAAATGCCCAACATGCTGCTTGACATAGTTAGATGTGCAAACATGTTTGATGAATATTAATTTAAACCAGTTACATGACTATGTCAATTTAGTTGCATATACTAGAAATAGCTCCCAAATAACAATAGCTTTAAAGAGAGAGTTTATTTCTCTTTCACGTACAGACGTCTGCAGGCAGGTAGTCCAGGGCTGGGGTAGCAACTTCGCCTTCGTCAGGGCCTTGGACGCCTTCCATCTTGCAGCTCCATCTGTGTTTCAGGCAGCAGGAGGAAGGGCAGGAAAAGGGCACCCCTCCCATTCAAGGAGGCCCATCAGCAGCCCTGCACGATACACCTGCTTAATCTCACGGACTGGGCCTTGCATATGGCTCAGACCAGCGCTGCCAGGGCAGTGGGGAAGCAGAATCTCTGAGCCTGCTGGCACTCAGCTATTTGCAGGGCTTTTTCTAAGGAAGACAAGAAAAGGGGAAATTGGTAGACAACTGGCAGTTTCTGCCACAGTGACTTTGACGGGAGCACTTTTCCTCACTGAACTTCAGTTTCCTCTTCTATAGACATTGATAGTCGTGGTGGTGGCACTATTGGTATTTTGGGTGGTACATTTCCTTCCTGTGCAGAGCTGCTCTGATGCCATGTAAGACACTGAACATCCCTGGGCCCAGACAAGATGAGTCTAAAGTTTTTCTAAGAGTGGCATTTGTGACGACAGCCTGAGAGTCTATTATGCTTGGGTCTCAGTAACTTCATCTGTTGAATGGGCAAGCAGAGGGGAGAAGATGGGAGTGCAACTGTCTACTCCTTTAGTCGTCCCCAGCTTTGTGAGGAGAAAGGAATCATTATGCAGCTAGAGACAAGGTCACTGGCCTCAGGTGGTCAGAGAAGGAGAAAGGACAGAACTTCCCAAGGAATGAGAGGTAGGGGAGGCAGAAACCCAGAACATCTAGTCCCAAGGGGGGCCCGCTGCCCCTTGCCAAGGCCCCTTACCCTGCTCCTGGTGTCAGAGGCGGAGGGAGAGCCATCTCCTGCGAAGCTGGCACGCTGGCCTCCATCTGTCATGATGCCCTCATTAGTGGCTCCCATGTCCATTGGCAGGACCTCATAAGTGGGGCCCACCTGACCTTTGGGGCAGCAGATGCTGCATCTGGCAGGGCTGATCAAAGATTCCGGGGTCCAGCCCCTTCCTGCCCCTAGTCCCTGCCAGGGGTGGCAGTTGGGTGGAACATGGTGTGGTCCCCCCATTGGCTTCTGAGGGAGGCAGAGGAGGAAGTGTGAGGCTTGGGGGTCATGCTGTCTGAATTCAAACCTAGTTCCCACACTTGTGTGACATTGGACAAGACCTTTCTGGCTTGTTTGTTCCCTCATCTACACAATGAAGATAATAATAGTATACATCTCAAAGGGGTGTTCAATATGGGTAGGGCATGGAGAATAGTGCCTGGCATATCGTGGGCACTCAATAAATGGCAGTCCTTGTCTTTCTAGGTGGAGCTCCGCCTCTCTCTGCTCCTGGCCAGGTGACTCTGATGCATACTCTATGGCTCCTAGAGTTAAACAATTGCCCAGAAGTCCCACAATTGCCCAAAGCTTGTGCTCTCGACCACTCCCTGCTGGAGAGTGGTGTCTGGGAGGGAGTGGAGTGGACCAGCCAAGGCTACATAGCAAACACTGCCAATCTGGGTGCCACTCAGAGGGGGCGCCTGAGCCCCCGGCTGCCCTCAGCTGTGCACATCACAGGTCAGGAACTCAGAACCACCTCCATGCCACCTGCTCCTGTGCAGGCAGACAGGAGGCTTGCACGCAGGGTTACGGTGTTGCCTTCAGCTGCATCTCAGAACATGTGCGGGAGCCCGAGGGAGGACCTGGCCCAGCTGAAGTAAATGGTTCTTGCAGCCGCCCAAGCCATAGGCAGGGAGGTTTCAAGGGCCGGGAGCTCATGAACGAGCTCCGCTGAGTTAGCCAGCAGCTCAGGGCCTGGCTGGCTTGTTGCTGGGAGGATTACTCACAGTGTGGAGAAGGTTTTGATGTCCAGCAGGCAGGGCTGAGCGAGGCCTCTCGCGCAACGAGGCCAACAGAGCCACCATTTGGGGCACTTTCACCCCCTCTTCACAGCACCCGCTCCTGCCTGCCCTCAGCTCACCGTGCTAGGGTGTGGAGAGAGTGGGGATAGTGGCTGGGGGGCAGCAGGGGCTTGTGACAGATGTGCCCAGTCGGAGGTCGGAGGTCAGAGACCCGAGCGTCAGTCCTGGTTCTCACATTCATTATCACCGCGTATAGCTTTAAGCTAACAGTCATTATGGCCCTATCATTGCAGATGAGAGTGAATAATGAATATGAACTAACAATGAGAGTAACTATTTGTTTTTAATGCTTACTATGTGCTGGGCATTATGCCAAGTGCTATTTATGAACTCCCTCCTTTCATCCACCTAGTCTTATGAGGAAGGCACCATCAGTCCTGTTTCCAAAGAGGAAGCTGCACTGTGAGGGCTTCAGTGACTTGTTCAAGGTCACACAGCAGGTAATGGGTAGAGGCCACTCCGTGGTCACATGCTGGACTTACACACCGCTTAGGAGATGTGAACCACTTTGCCCTCCTGGACCTCCCTTTGCTCACTGGCAAGTGATTTTAAATACTCTTACCCTGATTACATTACAGGGTAGTGGGTAGGGCTAATTCAACAAGGGATGTGACAAATATTTGTAAGTTCATCCATTATTCAATCAACAATGATTTATTGAACCCCTATCTTGTGCTGGTCACTCTTCTAGGGACCAGAGATACAACAACGGACAGAAGAGGCAAGGTCCTGCCTTGGTCCCCCCCATGGGATCTGAACACTAGCATGGGGGTGGGGTAGGGAGAGACAATAAACCAGTCAGTGAATTGAAGAAATATGGTGATTTCTCACGGTGCTCAGTGCTCTGAACAAAGTAAGACAAGTAATGGGACTCACCTGACTTCAGGGTTGGTAAGAGGAGCCATCTGCGCGGGCGACATTTGGCGTTGGAGCCTGCATACTCAGTCAGCCATGCAGCGATGTTACCTGCCGGGGGACAGCAAGGAGGGTCTGGCCTGTGGCTGGAGCTTGGTGAGTGGAGGGAAGAGCAGTGTGAGAGGGAGACAGTCAGGGGCCGGCCTCCAGAGTCTGTGGACACTGACAGTCTGGAATCTGGTTGCAACATGTGTTGGGGAAAACTAGATCAACAGAGATTTAAACAAATAGAAGTTTATCTTTCCTACTTGTAAAGAAGCCTGCGGTCAGATGGCTGTTGATACCAGTTCAGTGGTTGATGGTGTTAGGATTGACGGGCTACCACCTCCGGCCCGTCCCGGCTGGTTATAAGTGGATGTGGCTGCTCTAGGCGTCACGCCTACATACAGGCAGATTCTGCTCACTTTTCAGTAATCAGGACCGCTCTTAGCTGCAAGGGAGGCTGGAAAGGAAGTCAAGGTTAGGAATATGCTTCTCTGGCCCCAAGAGGGAGGCAAGAAGGAGAGCTGGGGCTGGAGGCTGGACTTGGGTGAGCCAGTCAGTGTCTGTTGCAGTCGTTCATAGGCATAGGGCTGTCTGGGTGGGCCTGAGATTCTGCTTCTCAAACAAGCTCCCCAGACATGCTGATGTGGTTGGTTTGTCACCCACACTTTGAGGAACACGGGTAGACACCATTGGAGAGTTTTCAGTAAGAAAGTAGTTACCTAATTTTTATGATCTTGTGGAGAAAGCAGTGTAGAGGTCAAGAAGGGACACTAGGAGGATAGTTAGGAGCCCAGAAATCATGGTCACTTGGGTTAGGGTGGCAGCAGGGGAGACAGTACTTGGTGGGTGGTTTTGAAATATTTTTAATTAAAAAAATTGTGGTAAAACATACATAACAAAATTAACATTTTAACCATTTTTAGTGTTATAATTCAGTGGCATTAAGTACATTCACAGCATTGTACAACTATCACAACGATCCATTTCCAAAACTTTCTAATCATCCCAAACAGAAACTCTGAACCCATTAAATAGTAACTCCCCACTCCCCACTCAGTCTCTGATAACCTCTATTCTACTTTCTGTCTCTATGAATTTGACAATTCTAGGTACCTCATATAGGTAGTATCATACAATATTTGTCATTCTGTGTCTGGCTGGCTTCGCACCATGTCTTCAAGGCTCATCTACACTGAGGCATGCATCAGAACTTTATTCCTTTTCAAGGCCGAATAATATTCCATTGTGTGTATAGACCGCATTTTGTTTCATTCATTCATCTGTCCATGGACATTTGGGTCGTTTCTACCTTTTGGCTCTGAACATGGGTGTGCAATATCTGTTTGAGTCCAGTGGTCAGTTCTGAGGTGTTTTGGAGAGGACCATCAGAACTGGCAGATAGTAGGAAGGAAAGTCAGGAATAGAATTAAGAATGACTCCTGGTTTCGTTCGTTTGTTTTTTTGCTTGGTGGTGATGACATTTATTAAGATGGGGAAGAAGTTGTAAAGTACCCTACAAACAACAGGTAGTATCATTATTTTATTCAGAATTGTTTTAAGGAATTATCAGCTGTGAAATTGTCCTAATAAAGGGACCAAAAAACCCCATCATTTTAATGACTCTTTCACCCAGGGCCTGGGAACACAGGTTCCATATTCCTTCAGGAGCTGCCTGATTTAAATCAGAAGTTGGCAGACGATGGCCCAAGACCAAATCCATCCCACCACCTGGTCTCCTACAGCCGAGTGCTGAGAACAGTCTTCGCAGTTTTAAATGTAATTGTGAAAAAAGACCATGTAGCCCTTTAGCTAGAACAGTTGTTCATTTTTTCCTCTTGGCTGGAGAAACCTAAAATATTTACTATCTGGCCCTTTACAGAAAAAGTTTGCCGACCCCTGGCCTCAATTAATTGGTTTGGCTGAGACTGAAGAAGGGTGCTCCAGTGGAAATAAAGGAACAAAACAAAAACAAACCCTCCTCGCCGCGGCCGACTGACTTCTGCGCCCCCCGCCCACGACTACATGCTGGTTACATGACACAGCAGCCACGCCACCCACCTGAGCCCCCGCTGCAGGTCACTCAGGTCACTGCGTTACCAGCCCCAGTCACTGAGACCACGAATCTGATTAATGCCAGTGCAGTGCTGTTAACCAGGAACAAGTGATTTATTTTAGCATCTAAATTTTAAATGGTGTCTATGCTTCCCAGGAAGCTGTCTGGTTTAGAAAATTGCCCATAATAAATGCATGCAATAAATCCATTATTTTGAACCTGAGGAAAGGTATTCGAGTTTTACAAAATCAGTTTCTTCCCATCCTCCCTAAATGCATGTTGCGTTAATAGTTTAAAACAATGGTTGGAATGGGTGCCAAATTATCAGCTTGCCAAAATGCAATCATGGCTCTTATTTTCCCAATTAATCATACGAAATGAAATGCATTTGCTGGTATCTCCCTAGTGAGGCTTCCTTTCTACTCCTCAATTATCCAAGAGTCCCTGGCACTTAGACCAATAGGCTCAGTCGTGCTTTGAAGTGCTGACTGGGAAGGTGTCTGGAGAGGGGACCTGTCCACTCAGGGGCCCCAGCTTTCAGAGATTGAACACTTGGCCCCGGTTCAGGATGGTCCTGCTCTTCCTCACCTGCTGTTGCAGGGGTGCCGAGGCCTGGTTCTCGTGCGGGTTGCAAGGCTCTTGAAATTCTAATTCTTTAAGTTCATTCTCACTCGGTGCCCGAGGGACTCCGCCCTAAGAGGGAGTCAGTTTCCACTCCAAGCTGTGCCTCTTTCTTGAGATTTCAGGGCCCAGGATTAGGACTAGGCTCCAGGCATGCACCTGCCCCCTCTTTTTGGCACCTGTGGTGTGATGTCTAGCAAGTTGATCTTGACCAGCATCAAACCTCTTCA
This sequence comes from Miniopterus schreibersii, assembly GCF_964146895.1. Classification (NCBI taxonomy): domain Eukaryota; kingdom Metazoa; phylum Chordata; class Mammalia; order Chiroptera; family Miniopteridae; genus Miniopterus; species Miniopterus schreibersii. The sequence continues at coordinate 37,690,480 of NC_138114.1, forward strand.
GAGGACAACTTCTCACCACATCCCTCTTAGAGGGTGCAGGGCTTGGGCAGGACACTTTTCAGATCCTTTGCAGATTTATCCCCCTGCTCCTCAGTAATCCCTTCTGTGTACCAAGGGTGGTTGGGAGCGATGGTCTTTGTCAGGCCATAGGAAGTCCTGGGCAATGGATATCTACTTGCCTCAACTTTGCATAACCAAGAGGGGTTCCTGGGAATCTTCCCCTTCTCCCCGCTGAGAATATTTGTCCCAAAGTGATTTGCTGGTTCATCGGGTAGAAGTGGCCGACAGCTTCTGTCTTGCAAAGTTCATTTATTCATTCAACAGATGCTTATTCAGCATCACCTATGTGCTGGGCACTGTCCTAGGCACTTGGGACACACCAGTGAGCAAGACAGAAAAAGACCCCGCCCTTGTGAGGCTACATGGGAGTATGTTAAGTTCTGCTCTGGAGTACAAGGGGCCCAGAGGCGGAAGGACGGATTGCTGTGCATGTGTGTGTCCAGGGCTCTGGGAAAGACTTCACATGAAAAGACATTTGTTCGGGTCTTGAATGCTGAGTGGGGTTCACTGAGGCACACAGGGGCAGGGTTGGGGAACAGACTTCCTAGTTTCTTGCAAGTAAATCATCTCCAGGAAGGGTCACTCAGGGAAAAGGCACCTATAGGGTGGGCTGGGGTCACTGAGGGGCTTTGAATACTGTGCAAAGGAGTTTGGCATTTATAGCCTCATCTTCAGGGACCCCAGTAGTGAGCCACCTAGGGGGAGCCATTTATAAAGATTTCAAGGTGAGTGGCTCCCTCTTCAGTTGTGTCCTGCCACTCTTCCACTGGGGTATGGTCTACTCCAAGTCTCTGTCCCAGGGCTGTCTGTGCGGGTGCCTGTTGTGGGGTGTCCTGACATGCTGTTTCACCCCCAACCTTTCTGGTGATCGCACTGAATAACTTCTCTCTTTCCTAGATGCCTGCATGCCACACCTTTTGATTTAGGACCAGAATTCATTAGCACCTGCTTTGTTCTCTCTCTGGGCATCTTCAAGGGCTGGAATGATTCCCTGGGCCCGTCTTTCTCGTCTTGGAGTGGTTCTTTGTATACAGTGTTTCCAGCTGTGGGCTCAGCCCTAACACTGGGGCTCTGAAACAGCAGCAGGTGGGAATTGGACCAGGTGTCCTCAGGTTTGGTCCTTGGACCATGCGAGCCTGCATCATCCTGTTGAAAATAAATGCAGACCCCACCTCAGATCTACTGAATTTGAATCTCTAAGAGTGGGGCCTGGAGTCAGCTTTTTGGGCATGCCCTGTTCCCCAGTGGTTCTTATGCATGTAAAACTTTGAGGACTACTGTATAAAAGAGAAGCTCCTTAACATTTTGGGGAGCTGGGGTGAGCTTTCCTTGATTGGATTTCATGCCTTTAGCACCCAGAAATAGTGGAACCTAAGCTCTGGCCTCCGCCCACTGGTGTCTCAGTCTCTAGAGTCACTACCATGAGGCTGTTGTTCCTGGTGGAGAGGGTGAATTTTACTTAAAGCTACATTTCCTTCCCTGAGATTTATACCCTATGGCTCTGGTTCTGCCCTCTAGAGTCAAACCAAGCAAGCCTAATGCTTCCTCCTGATGGCAGTCCTCCAGATATCGGAAGAAGAGGGCCCCTGTGTCAGATCCTATAGCCTTCCACTCACAGTCAAACCCCTTCCTTACAGACTGATTCAGATTTGGGTATTGGGTGGCCATGTGCTTCATGACCCCCTTCCCCATTAACAAAGGCCCAATGTTACTTATCCCAAACCTCTCACCCATGATTGTACATTAGCATCACCCAGGGAGGTTTTAAAACTATGATATGAGGAGAGGCACTCCAGACCAATGAAATCAGACACTCTCGGGGGGGCGGGGGGGGGGGGCGCAGGGGATTCTAATGTGCACTCAGAGCAGGTCTAAACTAATTATGATCATTCCAGTCCTCTTGCTAGTGGTAGCCTTACGTCTGAGCCTGTGATGCTGGCCAGTGAGACATCAGGAGATGTGTATATAGGGGGATGTAAAGGGAAAGCCTCTCTGTTTCTACTCTCAACATTCTACTCTCAATACTTCACTCCTGACACTTCTGGTCATCAAATGTGTGGTGGTTTTTCCTACACCAAGCAATTCTATGCCACCAGCTAGGTGTCCTACTGATGCCAGAGGGACAAGTTCCTTAGGGAGACATGAGTCCCGAGGCAAGAGGGTTCTTGGCTTCAAGCAGGAAAGAATTCAAGACTCTAGCGAAGGAGACAAGAGGTTAAAGTGGAAGCAAGATTATTGAGCAGAGAACATAAGAAAGAAAAGCCACTCCATAGACAGTGGCAGACTCTCCTCACAAGAGAAGGGAGACCCCCAACCATCTCTAGAGGTTGAGGTTATATCTCTAATTCCTATGGAAAATTCCTAGTATGGGGAAATAGTGTAAAAAAACTTTGGGATTAACTTCACAAGGTAATTTCGTGGCCTGTTTTCCCTTTACGGAATGGGTAAATGATAAGCCCATAGGGCCCTGGCACGACCACTCCCTTAAGCATTAAGCCCTCAGGACAATGAGTTCTCACCTGCATCAGATAATCTTAGGAACAAAGCCTCAGGTTTGCTGACCACAGAGACAGAGTTTTGGTTAAACTAGAGATAACATGTAGGTCTCAGTTGTGTTTCAGCTCCAGGCCCAGGAAAGCAGCAAGGCCGGAGAGGGGTGGGAAATGCTGTGGCTGACGTCAGGACCAGCTGCCACGACAAATGACCCCCTGCAGTGCTGAGCAATCGGTGGAGGCCATAACCCAGAAAGGACACACCTGAAAAGCTGATGAATATTTGATTAAGATCCTCCCCTGAGACTCCCCCTAAAATCCCTGCCTTTAGAAAACAGATAAAACCCCTTAAGAAGAAGGACCCAGTGTGCGCTCCCCCCTCCCCCTTCTCTCTTTCTCCCTTCCTTTCGCCTTTCCCCACCCCCTTCTTTCTCCCCACCCCCTTCTTTCCCCGGGCCTGCTTCTCTGGAGCATGCCCATGCCTTTCCCTTTTCCTTCCCCAAGGTGAGTGTGTTTGCCTTTCTTTCTGCTAAGCTCCAAGGACCCTTCTTTTGCCAATGTAACTTGGTTCCTGAGTCCACACAGCCCAGCTGGCTCACTTCTCCTACCTTTGTGACTTTCTAAATAAATTTTCGCTTGTATTTGAGTGTTGACTCTAGTTCTTTCCTAGTCAAACTTAAGGACTGACATCTAACATCTGGTGCCCTTTGCTGTTAACAGTATGAGGCTGCTGCTGGTGTAACACGGCACACTGTTTGACAGCAAACTTTAAAAAAAAAAAAAAAGTAGAAAGAATATACTCTAAAATAATGATAAAAAGTGTCAACATAAAAAACATCCAAACCTGTAGAGAATTTTTCTAAGAGTTTATTTGAGCGAAACTGATGACATTGCCAGGAAGCAAGATCTCAAATGCTCCCAAGAATGACAGTTTAGCAGTTTCTTATATATGTCTGGAACTAAGGGGGGAACATAAGGAAGATTATATGAAGGTGGGAGGAAGCCAGGTCAGCATCACCACAAACAGGTGAGTAACGTGTTACACTAACTACGTGATGACTACTGACGGCTACATCACTAGGCGAAAGCAAATTTTCAGCTCCACTGTGTATACGTGGTCCATGATTGACCTAAAAGTCATCCTGCAGTGTGTGGTTGTAATGTGTCCTTATTGCTGGAGCTGCTTTGAGTTGGGACTTCTGTCCCCCGCAGCTAATGGCATTCCTAGTTGTTATGGTCCCTAAAGAGTTTACAGTGCTGCTGGGGGAGACAAGGAGCACACCAGTCTCATTAGGTCACCACCTTTTGGTAAAGGTGGGAGAGAAGGGCAGGCTGGGCGGGAGCTGCCGAGGGTGGGAAGAGTTCATGGAGAAGCAGGAGGAGCGGTGAATAGCGGGTAGACCGAGATTACAGAAGCGGTTCAGAGCTTGGGCTTTGAGACCTGCCTCCACCGCTTACCAGCAGTGAGACTTGGGGAAACTGACTTAACCTCTCTCGGCCTTAGCTTCTCATCTGTTAAATGGGGATGATAGTAAAGCCTGGGTTATGGGGTTTTGGGATTTGAAGAGACATTCAGCGTGGTGTTCGGCACATGGCAAGCTCTCAAAATAAAGCCTGTGTGATAGCTATTCCTGAGGCCTGAGTTGCTGTGAGAGCCCTGCTTGCAGCTACAGTCCTGCCCCCGTCCTTAACCAGCTAAAGCGCTTTCTTCCCTCTGCAGGTCTGGGCTCATCTGCTGCAGGCGTGTTGAAGAAAATCACTGGCAGAGCAGATCTTTTTTCAGGGGTGCTTCTGTTTCTTCTTGCTTGTGCTATGGCCTTGTTCTGGATTTCAAGCTCAGCTCCACCCCTGACCCCAGATTTCCCCCTTCATGTAGATCCTGAACTGGTCCCCAGACTCATGGCTTTTTTCTGGCCATGAATTTGGACTCCCTTTTCTTATAGACCCATTCTGACCTGCCCCAGTTGGGTGCTCTAAGGATAAAACCTCCCTGCTGATATATTGGCTCAAGGCTGCTGTGAGCCTCCAATTCTTCCCCCAGAGCACCCGACAACAGAGGAGTGCGAACTGCTGGAGCCTGCCACAGTGAGAGATGCACCTGAAGCCTCGTGTCTGATCTTTAATTCATGTGGATTTTGCAGCTGACTTCCTGACTTTAGCGGGTCATTATAATATAAAAAGTTTATACTAACTTACCATCAGGAAAGAATACAGAGAACTTCCATAGCTGCCCTATCGATTAATGCGTGGGCTGCATTTGCAATGACTCTAGGTAATTTTGAGTATTGGACTGAATTGAAAAAGAGATTTCATTGCCCAGCAGGTTAGCTTCTCTCCTCTGTCCAAGGTTATAATATGTCAGAACCTCAGGTCCCTTGAACTCTGTGGCTGTGAAGGGCAACAGTCCCTTTTGAGCTAGCTTTGGATAATCATCGATGAGGCACACCTGGAACAGTATCAAAGCGGTGGGCATGGCAGGTTCAGGCTTCTGTTGGTAGGTTAGACAGCCCAGGAAATGCTGAGAAATCATCCCTTGGCCAGATGATGCCTCCTGCTGACCTCCAGATCTTTGGCTGGCCTGTCCCTGCTCTCATCTGGTCTCATTCATGTGACTTTAATCCTGCAACCTGTGTCTCTCTGCCTCCATCCTTTGTGTCAGATAGGATACATGTAACAGAAAGCGCAAGTAGAAACAGTGGCTTCAACCATAATGACACTGAGTCATCTCAGTAAGAAGTCTGATCCAGGGTTGATGAACAATTAAAAAATGTCAACAAGGCTCTTTTGATCTCCTGCTCGCAAACCTCACTGTGCTTGCTTTTCTTAAGCTTATTACCTTTTGTTGACAAGACAGCTGCCACAGCTCCAGCCATAAAGTCCTTGTACAACCACAATCGAGTCAGGAAGGAGGGGGAAGAGGTAGTTTCTTCCCTTAAGTGTTTATTTCTTTTATCAGGAAGCAAGAATCCTTTCATCAGGTTTGTCTTTATGTCTGGTTGGCTAGAACTGCATGGTGACTATTAGGGAAACTGGGAAAGTGAGAACCTGGGAAAACCAAATGAGATGACTGGGTTGGCTCTAGCCCAGTCATGATTCATCTCCTGGGGCTAAAACAAAGCCAGAGTCTGTAGTGAGGAAGAGGGGGAGATGGCTTTGTGGGAGGCGTTAACAGTGTCTGCCACAGTCTTTCCAATTTCCTGTGTCACCATCAACCTCCTGGCTCAAGTTGTCAGGTCCACTCCATGCCTGTTTGGGGAGACCTGAGATTCTGGCAATGGGGCAACACACCTCCTGTATGGTTGCACCCTCCTTTGTAGTTGTTGATGTCCTCACTGAGGTTATAAAATCTGTCAAAAGGAAGAGATGTCCTCTTTCTACAAATCCCGTAGAGTCACACTCTCTGCCTGGCCTGCAGGATACAGGTGAGTGACATGTCTCAAAGACTGCTGGCTCTTGAGAATAGGTTTTTCTGAAGAGAAGGCTGACCATTAGTTCCTACACCAACTATTCCCCAAGTCAAATTTGGGTAAAGTGAGTGTCCCTAAAGTTGACTGTTGTTACAGACAAAGAATTCCACATGTTGGCTTTGCTCTCCTAGGAGAGGCATGGTTTCTTCTGATGGGCACAGACTCTGTAGCTGGATGAGGAGATTTGAGTCCTGGCACGGCCAACGTGACCTCAGGCAAGTCCTTGAACGTCCCTGGGTCTCTGCTTATCCCATCTAAATAGAAGACATAATAGCCACCCCCTGGGGTTGCTGTCAGGATGAACTGATGAGGCCCAAGGACTTGAAGGGTTGAGGTCCGCAGGGCTCCAGGGGCCATGGGTAACTTCCTGCCTTCCAGGCTTCTTTCAGGATCACGTTTGAATTATGTATTTGCATTTGAACTTGGCCCCCTGCTGGCCGACTCACTTTGCTAGAAACCAGCTCCGTGGCTCATTTGGGAGGGCACCTCACTGGCCCTTTGGCCTCTTTTTAAGCTTTTCCAAAGAGCTGGCACTGGCTCCTCCAGCTTCTGGGTTTGTGGGTACCTGTGAGAGGCCTTTTCCCTCTTTTCTTCCAATACTATGTTTTTTCTTTTATTGTTGAGATAAAATTTATATACAGGCAAGTCCACAAATTTTTATATGTACTGTGTAGTGTATGGATTTTTCCGTATGTATACACCTGTGTAAGTACCACCCAGATCAGGATACGAAACATTTCCATCACCCCAGGAGGCTTCTTCATCTCTCTCCCCATCACCACCCCACAGTCCCTCTGCCCTGTCCCCACCCCATTGACCCAACTTGTCCTCACATCATTCATAAACTGTTCTTGAACTTCATATGAAGTGGCGTTATATACCCTGAACCTCACATGGTCCCCTTAATACCTTCACTTCTATTTTTCTTTTTCTCATCAATTTTAGGCAGCCTGCCAGCCACAGACAGAGTTCTTCCTTCTGGTACATCACCCATGACAGTCTGCTTTTGTCCCTTGAGATGGGCAGAACCCTCAGATATGCCTCCATTAGCAGGGGGTGTCCCGGGACATGTGGATACCTCCAGTGGCCCCCAGACGGGCCTTTCCCTCCCTCTCTCTGCTCCCCAGGCTGCTGTGAGACTTTGATGGCTTTCGCCACTGCAGGGCTCCAAGGAGCTGGCCTGAGCTGGGGGTTGGGTGCCCTGAGCAAAGATTTTGAAAAGTGGCCTAAAGTGAGGACAAGCTGAGGGGCTCTATGAAATAGGGCCTGGAGGGCTGGGTCCAGGTCTTGGCAAGAGACAGGAGAGGCCGGGGGAATTGAAGGGGGAATGGGTAAAGCTGGAGACCCAAGGGATGTCTGCACCACTGGGGATGCTCACAATATCCGAGGTTGCTGGGAGTAGCCATTGCTAGGTGTTGGTGAGTTAAGCATCAGCCCTCCTCTGAGAGAGAGGGAGGGAGGGAGGTTGGGGCTCTCAGGGCCCCACCCCTGCTGACCGACAAGGCTGACCTGAGGTGTGGGACGGCAGGAGGTGCGCTGTTGCCAGCCTGCCACACCATGTCCTCACTTATTTGCTTATGAAGCAACATTTACTGGGTGTACCAGGCACCATGCTGGCACCAAGGGTGTTAACATGAACATAACGTCTCTCAACCCAAAGGGTGCACTATCTAGACCAGGTTGCAAACGGACAGCTCACTTGCACTCAGATTTGGCCCTCCAATGTACTTGCTTTGGCCCCCTCATTTAAAAATTGGAAACTGCCACCCAGCTGGTGTGGCTCAGTGGTTAAGTGTCAACCCATGAACCAAGAAGTACCCAGTTCTATTCCTGGTCAGGGCACATGCCCAAGTTGTGGGCTCCATCCTCAGTAGGGGATGTGCAGGAGGCAGCCGATTGATGCCTCTGTCATTGATGTTTCTATCTATCCCTCTCCCTTTCTAAAATCAATAAAAACATATTTTAAAAAAATTGGAAACTGCCCATAAAGATCTGATTTCTGGGTTCTCTTGACAAATCAAAAGATCTGGCATCCCTGGTCTGCATTCCTACCTGGCAGCAACTGGTGAGAATGAGACGTGGCTGCTCCCTTCCCTGCCCACCCAGATGGGCACGCCTGATCCAGTTTGCTGCAGTCCTCACCACTCCCTATGGCATCATGCCTGGTCTTCTTTTTTCAGTGCTTCTCCTCCTAGCCCCTGTAGACATTGAAGCTAATTTGGATGAGGAATCAATGCAGGCTTCACAGAGAAGGGCAGTGGGTCTTGATCTGCTGTTATAGTGGGTTCCCTTCCAAGTCTTCTCAGTTCCCACTCTTCAGGGCGGTGAGTTCTTCAGATCCTTTCCTGAGAGAGGATTTACAGTGTGTGCGGGGGTGGGGGCATGAGCGGGAGACCAGATGCTGAGATGACACACCAAGGCCTGTGGAAGTGGTTCTCAAAGTATGGGCCACCTGGGTCAGAGTCACCTGGGGATGCTGGTTCAAAACGCTGACCTTCTGCAGAATCTGGGGTGAACCCAGGTCATTGCTGAGGTCATTCAAATTAGAGGACCACAGAGAAGAGGAGTCTGGGGCTTAGCAGGCAGTGAGGTCAGACACAAAGCATGCTTTCCAGGGTCAGGCTGGGGACCCCACTCCATCTTCCAGTCTGCCTCTGGGGACTTGCTGTGAACACCCCCTTCTGGGCACAGCTGAGGCCCTCACAGAGCTAAGAGCACGAGAAACATCTCCAGCCTCCCTGTCCCGCCCCTGCACCTGGAGGAAAGGTCATGCTTGCCTTTGCCAAGCCTTGTCATTTCCCTGAATCTCTGAACTGTCTTCTGGGCAGGGAGCCAACTCCAGGGAGTGGGACAGCGGCTGGCTGGCAGGTAAGGGCCACCTTGTCTCCCTTCACCTTCTCAGCAAGGTGGCCCGACAGTAGCTGGTCTCTGGCCAAGGGGTAGGATTTGGTGATTTGTTCAAGAAGATGCCTTCCTGAGTTGGGGGCAGGGCGAGGGCCCTGGCTGCTTTTTCCTTTGGAGCCTTCTGCTGTGGTGTGGGAGGTGCATGTGGGGTGACCAGGGTAGGGGTTAGGCTGCAAGGCGTGAGAAAGGGGCACTCACTCTCAGGGGCTTGCAGGTAAAGGGGAGTGACCCTGAGAGTGAGTGCCTGCTACGAGTGAGGTGCCTAGGGAGCAAAATGTGGGGCCACCCTGTGCTCGAAAGGGCCTGAGCTAGTGCTTCATTAAATGTCACCTCACTCACCTTCCCCTAGTCCCTGTCACTGCACCTCAGGGAGTCTGGGAGATGTGCCAGGATGGCAGGCAAAGGAGGGCATCGAGAGCATTCTTGTCTCTGGAACAAGACCACTGGTTCTCAGCCTTGACTATACATGAGAACTCTCTGGAAGCTTTACAAAATCCTGCTATCTAGGCCCCACCCCCTTGATCTGGGGTGCAGCCTGCTGTTGGGGTTTTTAAAAGCTCCCCAGGGGATTCTAGGGTGAGAACCTCTGCTCTCAGGGCAGGTGCTGTTTACGGGTTTTCCTTTCATTGGTTTTCAGACTACCAATCACGGCACAGACTTCCAGGGGCAGCATAGAAAACCTAGCTCCCAGCAGATGGGGCAGGAGGGGAGTGGAAAGAAAGCCTAAGATTCCAGCTCCCAGCCTGTGCCAGGTGCATCTGGTTTGTTATTTAACAACTAACCCTGGGAGGTGAATGCTCCCAGGCTCAGCTTACAGGTGAGGAGCCCGAGTCTTGGCCACGCTGACGATGTTGTCGATGCGGAGCCGCTGTGGGATGGCAGAGCCATAAATGAAATTGATGTGTGACAAGCAAAGGGTAGGAATGAAAGTCAGCACTGCTGTTTTCACACTCATTTTTCAAACAAAGTATTTCTGGGGTCAACTGGTGGAGGAGACCATTTGGCAAAGAATCGAGCTCCCAGCTCCCCAGAGTTGCTGCAGTTCCACCAATTAGGTCATTGGATTCAACCAGAAAATACTCATGGAAGGGGAAAGAGGGGAGGCTGTTCAGTCAGTCACGTCGTATTTTGGATGACTGAGTGATTTTGTGGGGAGCCGGTCCCAGGATCCTGGCAGACCCTCCCTTCCTGGCAGACAGACAGAAAACCCAAGGAACATGCCACAGAGGCTTCCGAGATATGGAGGGAGCATTTGAGTAAGGCTTGAAAGATGCTGAAAGTTGCTATTTAAAGGTAACTGTATGCAAAAGAATGATTACACTGGCTTCCCAAACCCGTGACAATGCCGTGAGCAGCTTTTTGCAATGGTGGCAAAAGTCCGCTGTAATCTGCCACCAGCTCCTCCTGCTTTTCCAGAACGGTTCCTGCAGCAGCAGTGGGGCAGGGAGAGAACACCAGGTCCAGTGTGGGGAGACCTGCCTGCTGAAGTCCTGTTTGGCCACTTACTGGCTCCCTCACCTTGGGCTTTGCCCAAGTCCTTCTGTCCTCATAAACATTTTGGGGACTTCTGCTTCCGTCCAATATGGAGTAGCAGGGACTGGATTTACTCTTTCACCTGAAACAATTAACAAACAAACAGACCAAATACATGAAACAATGGTTTTCAAGACACTGGACATTAGGCCATAAAGTTTAGTGACCCCAGATCCTTGATTATCTCTGCTTACTGCCCTGTGAGAGTTTCTAGGTTACAGAGCACAGGGAGAGGGGACTAAGGCCAGGGGGGAGAAATGGAAGTACACTGTTGTAAGGTCCTCGTACTTGATGTGAAGTGGTACAATTTCACCTGAAGGTAGATGGTGATAAGTTCAGGGTATATGTTAAATGCTAAAGTAATCACTCAAATAGCAAAGGATTAGAGCCAATGAAGGAGATAAAAATGGAATCATCATAAGTAATCCAAAAGAAGGTGAGAAAAGGCAATAAAAAAAACAGGTGGAATAAATAGGAAACAAATAGCAAGAAGAGAGGCTCAAGCCTCACCATATCAATAATCACATTAAATGTAAATGGTCTAAACATCATTTAGAGATTGCCAAGTATTTTGGTTATTAACCCCTTATCAGATACCTGGTTTGCAAATATTTTCTCTCCTTCCATAGGTTATCTTTCCATTTTGTTGTTTCCAAGAAACACACTTTTTAAATATAAAGACACAAATATGTTAAATGTGAAAGGGTAGAAAAAGATATACCATGTTAACACTACTTGGAATAAAGCTGGAATGGCTGCATTAATATTGGGCAAAGTAGATTTTAAAATAAAGCCAATTACCTGGGTGATCAATATCTATATATCTATATCTAATCTGTATCTATAACATAGGAAAGAGTGGACCTTTGCCTCATTAGATTTTGGTAAGAACTAAGTGAGATAGTATCTGGAAAAGTGATTTGTAGACTGTAAAACCTGATACAGGTGTCATTAGATTTTAATTATTAGAAATTAGACTGTCTGAATCCTTATAAAGAGCCAGGCAGCTGGGTTTGAACTATTTTGTTCTCAAGAGAAAAAGGAAATACCACACACAGCGGCTTCGAGGAGGGCAGGGTAGGGGCTGGCCAGAGTAGTTGGGGCCAGAAACATCAGTGCTCTCGTGTCTGGACCAGCACTCTCAGCCCTGGCAAGTTGACTGGAATCTGCAGGAACAGGGGACTTTCCTCAGCTGCAGAGGAGGGACAGGCCTGGGCTGAAAGCCTCAGTCCCATGAGCCCCAGGAGCTCTGGTGATCCCAGCAGATGCTTGGCTAAAAGGAAAACTATGACTTTTACTGTGCTAAGCCCTTTCTGAGCCTCTTCTTATTTATTAGCCTTAACTGGTAGAACTCATATCATCATCTCCATTTAACATTTAAAGAAATGGAAGCCCGACATGATGGAGCCGTTAACCCAATGATTCAGAGTTTAGACCCATGAAAACTAGAGCAGAGCCCAAGCCTTAAACACAATCCCCACTGTGAAGTACGAGGAAGGTTTCAGCCAGCAGGGGTTTACACTGGACTCCACAGGAGGGAAGATAGGGGCTGTGGAGACAGGCAAGCCCCTCCACCCTCCACCCCAGGCAGGGTGTCCCCGCACCGCCCTCATCCACCCCCACCCCATTCCCATGGCCCTTACCTAGCAGGTGAGGAGTGGGGACTAGCTAGTTGGAGGCAAGGGGATATCTTGGAGGCTGTGCCATGGTCCCCTGACTGCCCTCTACATTCAGGAGTCTCAGAGTCACAGAGAACCTTGGTTTTCTTGTCTAAAGAATGGGGTAATGGTACTGGCCTCTGGTGGCTGTCCCAAGGTTCTGTGAGAATGAGGCAGTTTTTAATGAAATGCTGACATATCACAGGATTGCTTCTGTCTTTCCTCTCTGTCCCCCCAAACTCCTGACCCTGATGTCCCCTGTCTCACTCAGTGATATTGCTCTCCCCTCAGACCCTCCTCTGCCTCCTCATGGCTTTGGAGCCTGTGGCTCTGGGCTGCCACCCGGGGCAGGTGGAGGGCTTCTCCTTCATGACCCTGGAAGGGGTGCTGTTGGTGAGAGAAGGGACGGGTGGGGAAGACATGAGGGCCCAGTGAGACTGAGTTATTTAGTGTTTCATTGGTGTATGTGTGTGTGTTTTAAATCGAGGTGAAATTCATAACTGACCATTTTATTTTCTTTATTTTATTTTATTAATTTATTTTTGTGTGCCCTGACCAGGAATCAAACCAGCAACCTTTTGGTGCAAGGGATGATGCTGAACCAACTGAGCCACACCAGCCAGATCACAGTTGACCATTTTAAAGCATACAGTTCAGCGGCACTTAGCACATTCACAGTGTTGTGTCACCACCATCCTTCTCTAGTGTCAAAACGTTTCCATCCTTCCCAAGAAGAGCACTTGTGTCTGTCAAGTAATCACTTCCCTTTCCTTCCCTCCCCAGCCCCTGGCAACCACTAATCTGCTTTCCCTTCCCATGGAGTTGCCTGTTCTAGTCATTTCATATACCGGGGATCATACAATATGTGACCTTTTGTGACTGGCTTCTTTCACTTAACATGTTTTCGAGGTTTATCCGAATTGCAGCTTGGATGAATACTTAATTCATTCTTACTGCATGCATATACTATGGTTTGTTTAATCCACTCAGCCATTGATGGACAGTTGGGGTGTTTCCACCTTTTGGGTCGTTGTGGATAGTGCTGTTATGACCATCTGTGAACAACTGCCCGCTTGAGGACCTATTTTCAATTCTTTTTGAGCATATACCTAGGAGTGGAATTGCTGGGTCATACGGCCGTTTTATGTTTAACTTTTGAGCAACTGCCAAACTGTTTCCTACAGCTGCTATCCCTCCCTTTAGTTTTAAGATTATGTTATTCTAAGTACAAAGATAATACAATACCATAATTTGGAAATTATTTGTTAAACAATTGTTTGTTTTAAAATAATTTTAAAAATGATAAAATAATATCTGTTTATTGTAATAGTTCAACTAAAGAAATTTCTAGAAGAAAAAATGTCTCTTCTATCTGTTTCATCCTGTTCCTCTCCTGTGGCTGACCAGTTTTAACCCTGTGGTCTGTATCCTTCCAAATATGTTCTAGGCATTTATATGGTTTTTAATTTTTTTTTACATGAACGTGTCATACTATCCATATTACCTTGCTTTGAAATCTTTCTCTCCTTTTCTTGTAAATTTTGACTGTTCCAGTGATTGTCTTGGAGCCAAGCAGAGTCCCTGGGACCCTCAGATCTGAGGCCTGACCTTGCACTGTTTTAAAAAAGTCAGCTTCAGGTGTGGGTTGCTGGATGGTGAATGTATTATAGTTCTCTTTTGTTACTTGCATCTATAATTTTTTTATGAAATGAATATGAATTGCTTTTATAATAAGAAAAATGAAGTGGGGAAGAAGAATTGAGGTCCCGAAGGCCCAGCGCACAGTTTGTGTCTTAATTTAGCACTTACTTCATCCTTCTGGCTGCATAATGAGTTGTTTATGTGTTTGTGTCCCTTGAGGGCGGACAGGGCTTATGCTTCTCCCTACTCCTGCAGAGCGGGCCAGGCACGCAAGGGGCTCCTCCGGGGAGTGGCTGGGGCTGCAGAGGGGAGGGTGGGTTCCAAAGACCCCGGCCATGTGCCCTCAGCTCAGGCTCACAAAAGGACCAACATCTCCTGGGGGGGGCCCTGCTGGCTGGTCCTGCTCCCTGCCGGGGCATCCGGGCCCACCTCCGTGGGAAGCTGGGTGTGAGTTCAGGGGCAGTTATTTATGTGGCCCCAGCCAGGGTGCCCGTGGCGGGCAGCACCCAGCCGAGGAAGTAATTAGAGTGCTGCCAGGAGCGGGAAGCAGGGAGAGGGCTGGAGGCTCCGGCTCCCTTTCAGAGCGATATAAATAGCTGACTGTTGGCGGAGGTGGAGAGCGGCGCACACAGGAATAGAGGTGGGAGCAGCCAGCGCCTGGACGCGGGGGTGGGAGCTTGTCTGTCTGTCTGGGCTTGTCTGTCTGTTAGTCTGGTTTGGGAAGGTGCAGGGGAGTCGCACTAGCTGGCAAGGGGTGTGTGATCAAGAGGGTACCTGGCCAGGTCCTCCTTCCCCTGCCTGGGGTTCTCCCACTTGTCCCCTCACAAGACTAGCTTGCCTGGAGCTCAGACCACTGGTAGGGGCATCACGACAGCCCCATGGACTCCTGCTGGTCCTAGTTCCCTGCCTCAGTCTTCCCACCAGGAGCTATGAAGGGCTGGGGTGGGATTCCAGAGCCCCTGAGCATTTATAGCCTTTCCAAGGGAACGGTCTCTGCTGGCACTGGGCAGCTCTGCACCTGACTCATCTGAAAACACTTTATAAATAACCTGGAGGAGGGACGAGGCCCTGACTAATGAGATCCTCCACACTCTGGGAGCAGGTGGCAGGCCCCAGGGCTGCCTGGGTGCTAGGGCAGAACCACCCCACTCTGGTCGGGAGCCAGGGCCAGGGATGCTGGGAGGGTCATCAACTTCTGGTAATGGGTGTTGCAGTGATTCTGGGGTCCCCAGGAGTCCTCCTCTCAGTTCTGATGTCAGCATCCCTGCCCTCTGGGGGGGTGCATTGGGGATTTCTGGCTGGGCAAACTGAGCCAGTATGGACTAAACTTGCTGGGTGATCCAGGACAGCCCCTGCCCCTCTTTGAGTAAAATGAGAAGGTTGAACTAGGTGAGTGCTAAGGTCCTGTCCAGTGGTTCTGTACCGTGTTTATTCTGGCACATTGTAAGTGTGGGTGGGTGCCTAGCCATCCCCACATCACCACAGGGGTGTGTGTTGGGAGGTGGAGAACAGGAGGAGCAGCAGCACCCACATCTGGAGCCCTGTGTGCTAGACGAGGAGAGTCTCATTAGTCAGGGCCAGGTAGGCAAGGGGAGCCTGCAGGCCAGTGGTGGCAACTGGGAGGTCAGGTGTCTGAGGGGTGTGCTTGGATGGGGCCTGGTTATTGTCCCCAAGGAAGCAGACATTTGACTGTGTCACCACCGAAGGCTGACTAGGACCTGGGAAGCTGCCTCCAGGTTGGCATGTCCTGTGACCTTCTGGCCAGGGTGTATGTAACTTGCGAGGTGGTGAGCTCCCTGTTCCTGAATGAGTCACTTCTGGGAGAATGAGGAGGGAGGGATTCCCCACCAAGTGAGGCCTGGGGTTCAGTAGTTCCCAGTGGGACCGGGCTTCAGGATCCCCGGAGGAGTTTGTCGATAACACAAATCCCCAAGTCCCCCGACCTCCTGAGTGGGGCGAGGGATTCTCTGAGCGACACGGCCCCCATGTTGGCCCTCTAGCCCTGTGATCTTCTGGTGCTTACCTCAGAGAGCTGGGGCTGAAAGTACCCCAGCTTCTCCACCCTAAACGTGTCACTCCAGGTAGCTTTCGAGCATTCGGCAACTCCTGACGTGGCGACAATAACTGAAGATCCAACAACCACCTCAGGAGACCAGGAATACGAAAGGTAGTCAGTTGCCTTGGCAGCCACACAGAACCTGGACAAATGGCATCCTCGGAGGCCACCGAGGAAACAGATATCAGGCATTATGCTGTAGGCGTTGGAGTATCTTTTGAGGGAAACAGAACCAGATGAGACACTCAGCTCTGTCAGTTAGTCCATTCAAACTCAGCCCCTGACCAGGGGGAGCCTGGTGCGGCCGGTGTCTGTAAGGTCCTCTCCTCCCCCCTCCGTTTCCTTCCCTACAAATAGCCTCCATCCACCCCATTTGCTTATGGCTTGTTGGAGTGGCTGGCAGTCTAACACATTTTCTGTTTATCGTGTCCCCCCTGGGGCCTTCAGGAGATACCTTTAACTCCAGGGTGTGGCTGCTGGGCTTGCAGGCTGGCAGGGGTGGGGTTTGGAACAGGCCGGCCTTTAGGCTCTGAATTCCCTCTCGGGGAGTGGAGACCCCTGGAAAGAGATGAGATCTGCTTCCAGGCAGCCGGGGTGGAATCCTGACTTAATTACTTAGCCGTGTCACCTTGTGCAAGCTGTTTGCCCACCTGAAATCTGGGTATAATGAAAGTACCACCTTCCTCTTAGGGTGGCTGTGAGGATTGAGATGATGTATCTGAGGCCCTGGGCTTGGGCCTGGCACAGAGTGAGGGCTCAGCGAAAGAGAGCACTGCTGCTGCTGCAGGATGCCAGGCCTGTCCTCCTGCAGAGCGCTGAGCCACCGGAGGGGACCCTGCCATCCCAGGCCTGTCCAAATCAATGCTGAGCCCACTGGGCCCCTATTCCGTGTCCAGGGCATGAGGCCAGGGCTCCCCCCTGAGGGAGCTTCTACCTGACTATGGCTCTTTATGCAGAAGTGGGGTCCTGAGGGTGGAGACGACCACCTCTACCTGGTCCTTCGAGCTTGTTCTTTCTGCCTGACCTGGCAGGGCCACCTGATGGGGTGGGCCACCCTGGAGCCCAGTGAGGCGTCCCTGCTCACTGTGTTGGATGGATCCTTCTGACACTAAGTGACTTCAATTTCAGGGAGACCTCCTGAAGATTCCAATTTCCTGCTGACCTATGTGTAAAATGACCCTAATGAGGGAGGGAAATCCAGACATATATGAACAGCTGTAAGGCAGGAGAATTTGCAGACTTCAGGGTGTCATGCCTGGGAGAGCCCTTAGGGTCATGAGGCCCACCCTCCTCTTTTAAATGATGGAGAACCTGAGGTCCAGAGAGGGACCTGTCAAATGTCACACAGCTATTAAGATACTGAGCTGCGATTCAAACCTGGGTTTCCAGGCTCCTCATCCACTGCTCTCTCCACTGCACCCCAACAGCCAGGGCACTGACCACAGAGACTATTCAAATAATCATTACGCCACACTACCATCTTCCTCTCCAGCACCTGACCCCAGCCTTCTGGAACGAGGCCACTGTACGTGTAGAATCTGCTGGGCTTGGTTTAAGATGGGTTTAAATGCCATTAGGGATGACACCCTACTCCCTCCATTCAGAAATTGCTTTCACTGAGAGGAAATAGTTCCTGTCACTTAGCCTAAATTCTCAGGAATTCATCGGATTCCATTTCACACAATCACACCTCTTCAGGTCATCTGAAGTGCTCCCCCCTGGAGGGCTTCACATCCTTAGAGTCTCGCATGCAATTATCTGATTCTGCTCAACGTGGCTAAGCCCAGAATGGGGTTTTTCCATTTCCCTTGTTCCTGCATTGTTCTGGATATTTCATCTCTGACCATTCTTTTGCATGTATAGAGTTACCTTGTCTACCTTTGTGATTTCTGACCATGGCATCTCCCGGCCACAGAGATGGATGGACAGTCCAGCATCCTCTTTGTCTGCCCCTCCCTTCTTCATCTCATGTACTCAGTTGGAAGCAGCAGCCTGTGGAGATTCCATTTAAAATGTTTCTGGCATCTGTCCCTCTGCCCTCATTCCTAGGCAGTGACCCACGCGCCTCCCCCGCACCGCCTGGTCTAGCGCAATGGCTTTCTTTCTGCTCTTCCTGTTTCAGCCCCTCCCCTCTAACCCATTCCCGAGATGCTCCCAGGTGGCCTGTTCCAGTACATTGCTTTCCTTATGCCTTCACTGTTTTCGCTCCCTCGCAGGCCCCCATTGCCTCACTTTAACGGCTTTTCATTATCTAAGTGTCAAACACCTCATCTTTCAGAAACCTCCTCTGGTCCCTCGGGCCAGGGGAAGACTCCAGTCACCAGACCCCTGGGACCCCTCCCTCCTCAGCTTTCCCTCAACACTCATTGTCTCTATGGGTCACTGGGGCACCTGTCAGTTGTTCATTGTGTCATGGTGTCTAAGTTGGGTTTCCCAAACAAGACTGTAAAGTCCTTTAGGGTTGGGGCCATGCCTCTCCTTGCACAAGGCTCAAGGTTGGAGAACTGAATGGAGTCATTCCCTTTCCTGTAAATCAACCCACCTTCCTGTACAAATATTAATTGAGCACTTACTCAGGAACTATTCTGAGCACTGGGAATGTAGCTGAGGAGACAAAATTCCTACCCTGGAGGGGTTTGTGGTCTAATAAGGCAAGACAGACAAATAAATTTTGGAAAGTATGATTATTTTGCAGGCCAAGTATAGGGTGCTCATAATAGGGGCACCCAACCATAGCTAACATGCCAGGGAAGGTATCCCCCAAGAAAGTAAAATTTATTTTTAATTTTATTTTTTACAAGTCTCAATTTTTATTATTAGTTTCAACAAAGAATAAAATTTTAATAAATATAATCAGGATAAACAAAATGTAGGGAAAAAAGAAAAACTGTACTTACCCAAGGAAGTCGACTTTAAATTGGGACCTGAAGAGATTTATCCAGGTGAAGAGGAAGGAAGAACATTCCAGGCAGAGCACAGAGAAAGGAAGGCTCAAAAGTGGTACAGAGCGTGGCCCATGTCGGGGACTGAGACATAGAAGTCAATGTGGCGGGCATGGGGGGTGGGAGGGGGAGAAGTGGTGAGAAGGGCCTGGGAGC
Organism: Miniopterus schreibersii; assembly: GCF_964146895.1. Classification (NCBI taxonomy): domain Eukaryota; kingdom Metazoa; phylum Chordata; class Mammalia; order Chiroptera; family Miniopteridae; genus Miniopterus; species Miniopterus schreibersii. The sequence goes on from NC_138114.1 coordinate 37,709,389, forward strand.
GTCCTGGGCCAGATGGGCCAGATCCAGGAACAGTAGGTGCCCAGGGGTGTGTGGCCTTGGTGAAGAGAGCTGGAAGCTTTTTAGAGAAGGAAGCTATAGGTTACAGGGAGAGGTCCGGGGGCCCCGAGCAGGAATAGATGACATGGACACAGGGAATGATAGTGAAGTAGCTCACAGAACCCTGAAGACTATGGAAACATTCCAGTCTCGGAACCTGCCCTTGGCCGGTGGTCAGGGATTCCTAAAGCTCTTAGGAGTTTGCCACTCAAAGCACGGTAAGATCAAAGCCACAAGAAAGGTGCCTACAAAACCTTGTGTGGGGAGAGGGATGATTCAAGAAAGGGTTCCTGGGAATGATGGGCTTCGAGATGCATCTGGAAGGTGAGACTCATAGTGCCAGGCTCAGAACAGCATTCTCTCCTTCCCACCAATGCCCAGCCCTTGGCTAATGGCTTCTGGCTCTGAGTCTCATGGCGGCCACTACCCCTGGAGGAAGCCCCTCAGCCTCTCCTTCCACAGCAGGAGCTGTCCTTGGGAGAGGGGGGTTGACAAAGGCCATCTCTCCAGCATTCATTTCCTACCCAGCCTCCACCAACCTAAGCAAATAGCTACTTTCTTTCCAAGGCAATTGGCCCAACTTGTCCAAAGCCAATAAGTGGGTCTGAACTGAGGTCTGTATCTATTCTGGCATCTCTCCCACTGACCAGAAGAATCTTGTATCATCTACAAAAGAAAATTTTATTTATATACATTCCTTCCCATAGAACAGGTCAGATGTAAAACGATTGGTTCTAATACCATCTCAAAGGAACCCTGCTGCTTTCTCTCCCTTTTCCAGAGAATTTTGCTTTAGTTCAATAAATATTTATTGAGCCAGACATTATTCTAGGCATTTGGAATACACCAGTGGGCATAACAAAGCTCCCTGCCCAAGCTTACAATTTAGCAGGCAAGACAAGCAGAAGACATAATAAGCGATACTGTTTGCCAGAAAATGCGGTGATTCTATAAAAAAGAACATGAAAGGGAAGTAAATAGAGAAGGTCTCTATTCCCATGAGCCTGCCTTAGTGGGAAGAAAACTGGGGAAAGGAGAGGGAAGGGAGAGACAGGGAGGGCTGTGTTTTTTCTTTATAAGCCCTTGTTCTTGGTCGGAATTTTAAACTAATTTCATGTACTACTTTGATAAAAATTAAGTTCAAACAGTGCTGTAACTATATTGGGAGGTGAAGGTGGCAGGTTGAGCTAAGTTCCTTTCTGTCACCGCAGAAAACAGGACAAGTTCTCTGAAGCTAATAAGTCAAGAAATAGAACGACAGGCATGTCACTTAGCAATATAAAGAAAACCATCGGAAGAATTTAAAGCTGAAATAGCCCAAAGAGTGGAAAGGCATCTCTTGTAGGGGAAAATTGACTAAAGGTAGGAAAGCGTAGGATAGAGTAGGCTGAGGACTCCTGCGTTTTATTATATGCCTTTTAGTATGTTTGAATTTTTAAAATCAGAGGCATGTGTTACTTTGACGATTAAACAAAAACACATTCTGCTGAGCCCTAGGGGGCTCCTGGTGGGTGTCTTGGGGCTTCTGTAGGGAGTGAGGGCCTAGTAGAGCAGGTAAGTGCTGCCTCCCTTCCTCCAAACCCACTTTCTTCTATTTGCTTTATTTACCTGATTTTCATGCAAGATTTTGTTTGAACAAAGGGTTCTGCAGCTGAAATCTGAACTCCATGCTCCCTTTAGGCTCTCACAGTTCCCGATGCTTTGTAGGCACCTATTACCCTCTATGCCCACGCCTATGTACCTCCTCAAAAAATTTCCATCGTTTAACGGGAAGCCTTGCAGTCTCCCCAGCTGGCTATGGTTGGAAGTAATGGGGTGTGTGCGCCGGTTGGTTTGGTGTGGAGGTGAGACCCTGCAGTCAGCCATCTGATGATTGAGCCTCCTGATTGCTTCTGGAGCCTTGTTAGAACAGGGGCATATGCCTTTGGGGATTCTCCCTGGCCCCAGCACCGTGGCTGTTGTAATGACAGATAGCTTTTTGCCTAATAGTCCCCCAGTGTTACCCCAGTATCTGCAGTTTCTCCTGGAGTAGCTGTGAATTCTTCTAGAAACTTGCCTGCCACTCTCCTTCCTCTAGGAGACAGAGAGAGAGAGAGAGAGAGATGAAAACAGACTGTGAATAAAGTTAAGAAAGGGAGGCAGCCCCACCATTAGCTTAGTCACCTCCGAGTGACTCCACTTCCAGACATGTGTCACGGTCTGCCTGATCTGATTCTATTTTTAGGGTGAGTGCCCTCCATTCATGTTTCTGGGGCCTTTGCAATCACTCTTATTGTCGTCTGACGCTGCTTTTTTGAGTCTGAGGTTCCAGAGGTTCTGCATTTCCAGGCAACTTTCATGCCTTCTTGGTTTTGCATGCCTCTTTATCTGCTGTCTGGGCATATGACACTAGTCCTTGCAGCGCTAGTTCAAATGTCATGCAGTTGTAAAACCTTTGCTGGATCCCAACCTGAGGCAACTATCTCCACTTTAGAACTTATCACAGAGCCTGGGCATTGCTTGATTAGATTTTGGTATCCTTGTGGGGGTGGTGGGGGGTGGGAGGGTGGTGGTGGGAACACCCCATGGTCACCTTTCTGTCTGGCATACAGTATGTGTTCAGCAACTGCTCACTGAGTTAAGGGAACCATCCCTGCTGATCTTTTCTGTGCATTAGGAAATCTTGCTGGGCCTGAAAGAAATGTCACTGTGGGAAGATCTCCAGCAAGGCATCTCCATAAATCTTTTCCTGTTTTCCTCTTGAAAGACCAGATTTGGAAAAGTAAGGTAACACCCAGAGAAAGCTCTCCATGCTTGGAGGGACTCTATCTGGGGAGGGAGAATTTTTGCCACCGTTTTTATAGATCAGAAAGAACTGAGGTTCAGAGAGATTGAGACTTGTATTCACGTAGTAAATAGCAGAGCAAGAGGTTGAAACCCATGCGACACTGTTTCCTACCACACACTTCCTCTAGTCCCCGCAATGAAGACACCATTTAACTTCCTAGGCCACAGTTTTCCCCTCAAGCATTGATGCAATTGTTTTCCTTCCAGACCCAAGTGCTGAGAATGTCCCTAGCTCCCCTGTCTTTTCTTCATTTCTCTGAAATTTGCTGGATCTTTTCCTGTCTTTTCTGCAGTTTGCAGGAGTTCATTTTTCTCTCATCTCTTTCCAGGTATCATGATTTCCAAACCTTTCCGTTGGTTTCTTTCTCTGGCTGTGGTCCTTTTTTAGGAGAAAGGGGGTGGTGGTGGAGACTTTCCAGTGCAGCCATAGACTGGAGAATGGTAACGGTGAATTCATTAGTGGGTCTTCTTTGATGTTATTTTGTGGGCGAGCTTATTAAGTTATGACAAAAACATCAAAGAGTTAGGCTCTTGCACAGGACTGGTTGATCCCAAGGCAGCTGGGTAATAACGATTAGTCAGATTAAATCTCAACATCTCCTCCTGCCTAAAACGTTAAAGTCCCAGTGACTGGAGTGTGGGAACAGTCCATTCTGCAGCATCCCACCACAGCCTTGAGTGAGCACAGCATGAAACTCTCCCTTCCCCAAACATGGGCCTTTCCTCACGGCCTCCACTTTGATGCCTCCAAGCCTTGAGGTCTGTTGAGATTGTTATAACAGCCCTGGAGGTGATGTGGTGGTAAAAAGCTGGGGCTGTTGAAGTCTCCAATCAGGGGAGCTGGGTGTTAAAAGGGATCATTCATCCTTGTGTGGATGATCTCAAGGTTCTCGCTAGGGTCTTAGCCTTGTAATTTCAGCTACGAGCAGGAGAACTCTCTTTGGGAGACACAGGAAACTTCCAGCACCATGCTTGGCACATAGCAAGCTTTCCATATATAATGGTTTAATGTACGTGTCAAGGAAGGTCACGATACATGAAGTCTCTGGCTAGTTGAAGTGGAGTAAGGAGTAGAGCTCAGATCTTTGCTTGTACTACAAAACCTTCTAACTCACATCTCTGGCCATTTATTCTGCTCCTCCCATGGTATCTATAGTGGAAAATTATCTGTGTTCCTCTCCAAAGCCCGCCTGCCCTTGTTTGCCCCAGATCTCATCTTCTGCTGACTTATTAAGGGCTTGCTTCTTCAATTAACCCTCTCTTTTCTGAACCATCAGCGGTTCCCTTTTTCCTCGATTATTCCTATCAGCATACAAACAAGCTCTGATGTCTCCCATCTTAAAAGAGCCGGCCTTGCTCCTACTTCTCCCTCAAGCTGCCACGCCACTCTTTGCTCCTTTTACATTAAAATGCCTCTAAAGAGTTGCCTACACTCTCAGCATCTCTGCTTCCCCTTCTCCATTCTAACTCAAACCTACCTTAATCAAGATCTCATCCCCACTCTCCACTAAAACAGCTCTTACCAAGCTCACCAGTGACCTTGTTGCTGCTGTAGTGGGAATAGGGGCCCCGTACTAAACCCGACAAGCTCAGGGAAGGCCCACATGGCAGGCCTTACAAACCCAGAGGTGGAAAGAACCATATAGTGTGGTCTGAATGTAAAAATCCCTAACTAAAAGCAGGTCATGGTGAGTAGTCACGTCCTAGGCCTGTAGATTCCTTGACAAAGGTCAGTCTTTATTTTTGCAATTGTCTTTTGCTATTGTCTTTGTGCATCTAAGATAACATACCTTTGAAATGTCAGAGTAATCTTGTTTTCCAGACTCCTTGAAGGCACAGCACCAGAGCATGAGACCACACTGCTACCTCGTTGCCCACATACCACCTCAATGTGCTGAGTTAACTACCCTGTGCCCGCCAATGGAAAGAAGCATATGTCTTTCCATTTTGCTTTTTACCCAGTTGCAGAGATTTCCCTGCTCTGCTTTCCCCTGCCTCTTTAATCTACCATGAGTGAATTTCACATAATCCTTCTTAGGTTTCTTCCTTTGATTCTAATGTATAAAATGAGCTGCAAAACTGCCTTTCTCTGGAGCATTTTCTCAGTCAGTTGAGATTTTGCCTCCCTGCAATTGACAACAAATAAACTCCTTTTCTTTTTCTTTTTAAAATAAGTTTTTATTGATTTTAGAGAGAGAGGAAGGGAAAGGAATAGGGAGATGAAAACATCGATCGGCTGCCTCCTGCTCGCCCCCTACTGGGGGTCGAGCCTGCAACCTGGGCATGCGCCCTGACCAGGGACCTCTTGGTTCATGGGTTGACGCTCAACCACTGAACCACACGGGCTGGGCTCAAATAAATTCTTATAAGCCTTTTTCTTAGGCAGGACGTTCTTTTGTCGAATCTGCCAAGGTCAATGGTCATTTCTCAGTCCTCATTTTATTCTACATGTGAGCAGCACTCAGCACAGCTAGTAAGGCTCTGTTACCAGGTATCTTGCTTGGCGCCAGGACACCACTCTGCTTGGGTCTCCTACTTCACTGGCCACTCCTCTCAGCCTCCTTTTGTCTTCCCAGCCTGAGTAACAAAGTGCCCAGGATCAGTTCTTGGACACATTTTCTAGTATACCCACTCTCTAGATGATCTCATTGAGCCCTATGGTTTTAAATATCGTTCACATATGGATGACTCCTGAAGTTATGTTTCCAACCCTCGACCTCTCCTCTGAACCTCAACTGCCTATTCTACTTAGATGTACAACATGCATATCAAACTTCAAACCTAAATCAGCTAAACACATCCAAAACTCTGTATTCTCCATCCCTACTCAGCCCTTTGTCTTCCCTGCTCAACAAATGGAAACTTCTTTTTTCAGTGGCTCAGATTTAAAAACTTGGAATCATCTTTGACTCTCTTTTATACAACACCTCCAATCTATCCACAGATCTTGTCAGCATTTCCTTCAAATTGTTTCTAGAGTATTGTTGCTTCTCACCACCTCCACCCTAGCCTAAGCCACCACAAAATCTTGCCTGGATGATTCTTATCAGCCTCCCAGTTGGTCTCACTGCTTCCATCCTTGCCTTCCCCAACCCTAGCATCCAGAGAAGCCTTTCAAAAAACTGTAATTAGATAATGCCATGCCTCTACTTTAAATCTCCTAAGGCTTGCCATCTCACTTGCTGAATGAAATCCTAAGTCATTATCAGGGCTGACAAGCCCTGTAAGACCTGGCTTCTGCTACCTTTGTGATCTCAGCTCCCATCTCTCTTCCCTTTGCCCACACACCAGTCTACCTGCTGGTTTCCCTAATATTCTTTGAAGATGCTAAGCCCACTCCTGCCTCAGGGCCCTTGTACTCTGTCCTCTAATCCTTATTACTCTTCCCTCTGGTATCTGCATGTTAAGTTCTCTCACTTCCTTCAGGCCTCTGTCCAAATTTCGCCTTATCAAAAAAGCTATGACTATTTTTTCTAAAATAACCCTCTGTCACACACATACTCTCTCTCATTACTGTGCTTCCTGCAATGATCAGACCTGGACATATTTTATACTACTTGCTAATCTGTTATTGATTGTTAACCCCATTAATATGTAAGTTCAATAAGAATAGAGTCTTTGTGTATTTAGTCATTGTTGTATCCTAAGCTTCTAGAATGCCTGATATATAGTAAGTGTTCGACAAATATATATTGAGTGAATAGATTTGTTGAATAAACTCATCCAGTTCTCTTGTTACCAGGTGAAGAGAGTGATTTCCAGATGGTAGTCTAATATGATCAAAATCAAACGTGAGGAACTGGAAGAGTTATACATAGAGGTCATCAGATTATGCATTTATTTATTACCAGTGAACACCATGAGATTCAGTTATTTTCAGGTCGCTCCTTGATGCCAAATCATTTGTCAAACTCTAAGGCGGAACAAAACATCTGCCTTTAACTACTTTGGCATGCCACTTATCCTTGAGGACTCAGTGTGTTCATCTGTGAAATAGGCAGTTGGAGATGTGGTTACTGCTCTGCTAGTTTATGGTCTACAAGATGCTGGAGGGAGGCAGCAGAGTCAGAGGACCAACCACGCAGGCCCTGGAGCTTGACTGACTGTGTTTGAATCTTGTCTCCATTCCTCACAAGCCACATGACCTTGGGCAACTGACTCAGTTTCCTCCTTTGTAAAGTGGGAATAACAAAAGAATAAGTCATTTAGTTATTTATTATTAAATAATTAATAATTCAATAATTTATTTAATTCAAATAACCATTGTGAGGATTGCATATGATAATACATGTAAAGTACATAGCACACGGTCTGGAACATAGTAAGTGCTCAGTTATTAGCTATTAAAAATGAAAAGTTCTGGGGGAAGTTTTGAGGGGTCCTTACTATTAATGTGTCTTAAGGGCAAGAACCTATCCTAGAATATTGGATGATATGAAATCTTTAAAGGTGTGGTAATACTATTGTGATTAGGTAGAAGAATGCCCTTATTCTTAGGAGATGCATGTTGAAGTACTTAAAAATAAAACCTCACAGTGTCTGTCACTTTCTAGTAATCTAGTCAAGTATTACCTCCATGTTTCTATATCTATCTATCAAGCAAATATGGTGAAATGTTAACTGCTGGAGCTAGGTTTATTGTTTCATTCTTTCAACTTTTCTGAAAATTTCAACACAAGGTTGAAGGGGGAAAAAGAACACTAGAAATAGCCTGGTTAAGTCCAACAGGTTTTACAGGAAAAAGCTCAGATGTGAAGCACGTGCCTCAGGTCCTGCAGCTGAGTCGGAGCGCAGATCCCCAGGCCCCCTCTCCCCGCCTGGGGCTGCTGCTGGTGACCCCGGGGCGGCAGCGAGGGCTCAGGCCACACCCGGCCCCCCTCGGGGAGACCAGGGGTATCAGGGGTGTGGGGGAAGGCACCCGTGCCGGCGTTTCCTTCTTGTTTATTAAGCAGGCAGGTCATTTGGGTGGAAGGTGTGATGCGGGAAATGTGCAGGCCACGCCGGCGGCGCCGCGCGCGGGTCCGCCCCGGGGGCTCGGGCGGAGGGGCCGGGAGAGCCGCGGGGGGGCCGGCTTCAGTCCTGGGGCCCCTGAAAGATGGGACCCGGGGTATCGGGGTGAACCGCGGCAACGTATTTACAGAAAGAGCAGATTCCCTGAGGTTGCAGCACCCTCCTCTAGCTAACAGGGTGCAAGGCAGCGACCAGGAGAGGCGGCGGGGAGAGGGCGGTGGGCGCCGAGAAGCAGCCGGAGGGAGGCGACAAGCGGCGGACGAGGCAGCGCGGACCGCGGGGGAGGGGCTGGGGTCGGGAAGGCGAAGAGGCGGGGCCGCGGGTCCGGACCCCCAGCCTCTGCAAACCGGGGTGTCCTGGCCGGAACTCCCGCCTCCCCTCCGCGCCCGTGGGTCCCCGAGGGCGCCGCGCCCCCGCCGCGCTCCCGCCGCCAGGGGGCGGGGCGGCGGCGGAGGCGGGGCCTCGGGCGGGCGGCGCAGCCTCGGGCGGGCGGGCTCCTCTCGGGCGGCGGGCGGGCGGCGCCCGAGCCTGGGGGCCGCGGCTTCCCCCGGGCCCGCGGAGGCGCCTGGCCCCTCCTCCCCGCCCCGCCCCGCCTCCGTCCGACACCAACCCGGCCGTTGCCTCCAGGAGCGGCGGCAGCCGGGGCTCCGGCGGGAGCAGCCTCGGGCGCGGCCTCCGCTCGCGCACATCAGCACCGCGGACAGCGCCGCGGCCATTCCCGGGGCGCGGGAGGCGGCCGGGCCCCCCGGCGCCCGGGCCCGCGGCGCCCGCAGCGGCACCACGGACAGCGCCCCGGACCCGCTTCGCCGCAGCGAGCCCACCCGCTCCCCGAGTCAGCACCACGGACAGGCCCCCCTGACCAACCCCTCGGCGGTCTCGCACCGGTCAGCGCCCCGGAACATGGCCACCGAGGTAGGGCGAGCGCCTGGCCCCAGGCGGTGCTTCGGGAACGTACTGGGCGGGAAAGGATGGCGGGGTGGGGGCAGGGAAGGGGGTGAGGGGGTGGGGTGGGGTGCTTTCCCAGGCGGGCCGGAGGGACGGGGTGCGGGGTGCAGTGGGGGATGGGGGAGGGACTCCTCCCTGAGAGCTCGGCTCGCCCCTGGCTCGTCAGTCTTCCCCATCTGAGTCCCAGAGCTGTCCGTGCCACTTGTTGGCACTAGCGCCAGGGTTGCTGCAGCGCTTCAGCTGGGGTTTCCCCTCCCTGGAGTGCGAGCCCTAAAACCGCGTCCCTACCCCAGAGGGCTGGAAAGGCGCCTGGGAGGGAATGCGGCCGGCGCGGCTGCTCTGCGGTGCAGCCTCGCGGTCTCCGGGCCAGAAAACCTGCCTAAGGGGTGGCAGGCTTTCCTCCACATCATCGTTTCCTTTGGGACCCAGAGGAAAGCAAGGAATCCCCAGGCCAAACCCCCAAATGGTTGGTTTTAATGAGCTGCCCTCACTTGCTTTTTCCACCCCACTTGAGTTTCCTGTACGAAGGTGTCCACATTTCTCCTGTGTGTGACGGGAGGAGCTGCCTTCTTCAAGGTGCCTAGAGGTGTGTCACTTTCCAGGGACTTGAAAGCTGGACCCAGGCACCTGTTGGCTGAGGGCAGAATCTATGTGCAATGCTTAGGAGATGAGGAATTACCCCTCCTACCCCTCATTTCATGAGGGAAACGGAGCTCACTGTGTTCCCACTTGATAAGCGGTAAAGCTAACGCATGGAGAAGGGGAGGATCTGCTCGGTACTCATATAGCATGTCGGCCGCAGAGCTGAGTTTCTCCCTTTGAATTTTTGGAGTGGAACCCAGGACACCGGTGTCTCCCCAGTTCCGATGTTGACTTCTTTTGTGGTGTTTCCCCATTTCCAACTCAGCTGGAACACAAGCTATGAGGACTGCAGAGGCCTTTGAATGACTCTGTGCAGTGCCTCTGGGCATCCTGGTGAGCAGCGTGACATCAATACTAAGTGTTGTTGTTGCTGTTCTGCTGTCGTCACCACCACAGAACAAGGCGCAGTTGCTCTGCATCACCAGGTTTCTGACAAGGCTCAGGGTTAGCTAGGAGAGCTTGCCCCCAGGGCCCCGTGAGGGGCAAGCCCTGAGCAGACCCATGGAGCTTGATTTCTAGGGTGGAGGGATGCAGAGTGCTCAGAAAATGCCAACGACACTGACTGGGAAGAGCAGGAAGAACAAAAGAGAAATGGCCGAGGAGCTGGGCACCTTCCAGATAGTGCCGCCGGACTGCAGTGGAGGCTGCTGAGGTTAGGCAGGAAGGAAACTTCAGCCACATGGGCACAGTCGAGCCAGTGGTGTGGGCAGAGAAGACAGCTACATCTGTGATGTGATCTGACAGGTTCCAAGAGGCCCACCTACCCTCGCATATCTCCCTCTCGGGTCTAAGTTTCCCAGATTCCAACCAGCAGGCTCACAGCTCTAGGCTGAGGCAGTTTCCAAGAGGCTGCTGTTAGGCATGTGTGACTCTCCCTAGGGAGAGGCTCTGCTCATCACACTTCTGTGAATCTAGCACTTTTCTGTGTTCAAAGCACTATCACACTCATGATTTCCTTTGAGTCTTAGAGCAACCCTGTGAAGAGGGCAAGAGTGGTGTTATTATCCCCAATTAACAGATGAGACAGACAACTGAGGCTCAGAAGCTCGCCTGATCCCTGTGAAGGAGCCAAGGAAGGCATCATTATCTTATTTTACAGATGATGCAACTGGAGTGCTGAGACTTATCCAAGAAAATATGGCTAAAATTTAGCAGGGCCAGGACTAGAACTTGAATCTCCTGCCTCCCTGGCCGGTGATATTTTTGGCTGTATCTAGGTATATCAATTAGCCAGTTGTGTTGCCCAACAGAGAGAATAGCACTAGGGGTCTTGACATGAAGCTTTAATGGGGGAGGGGTACAAAGGAGTTGAGGAATGGCTGGAGTGTGGGGACTGGCCTGGCTGGCACAGCCTGAGGCCAGAGGGACAGAGGATTGCTCAGAAGGGATGGGGAGTTGTGGGCAAACATTGCCCATTTCCCAATCTTGCCTTGGGTGGACTCTGACGGCAGCACTGAGGGAGGGAGCCGTAGCTCTGCCAAGGCATAGGCCTTGTGAATTATCTGGGCTGCAGAGTGAGTCACTCTCCCCAGGCTGTTTTCAATGTTAAGAATGAGTTAAGATTACCAGGGAAAACCTGCCGGGAGGAGGAGAACCTCATGCCAAACTCCTGTGGCCATTCCCTTAGGGTTCTGAGTGTGAAGTCCTTGGCTCCAGCAGAAGGTGTTTTGAGGGGAGGAGAGGGGAAAGAGAGAGGGAGGGAGAAAAAAAGAGAGGGCGGGAGAGGACAGTGAGGAAGAGCGAGAAAAGAATTAGGAAGGATTGGGTATCCCTGGATTCCTGGATGGAAGGCATGGAAACTGGATCATTTTTGCTCCCTAATTTCTGTTCAGGAGTTAGCATTAGGAGAGGGGTGTGTGTAAGGAACTCAGAGGAGGGAGAAACCTCCTGAGTGATACACTGACCTCATTTGGAAAACTGTAATGAGCCCATATCCTGAGTGACAAACCTCTCTGAATGTGTGTCACTGGGAGCAGGGTCTGCCCAGATGGCCAAGGACAGCTAGGAAATGCCTGGCTGGAAGGGGCTTCTCCAAGAGGTGGAGCTTGGCTCCTAGGAGATTTTAAAATGCATCCCAGTAGTACTATCCAAGCAGGGTATTTGGAAGTTTGATCTCTGAGGCATGGAATTAACAAGCAGACAATGGATTGGGCTTGGGCTCTGCTGTCATCTGAGAAGTAGGGAGGCCCTGTGCCCAGATTTTCATCCCGAAGCCTGACTTGGCTGCCTGTGACTCACGGTCTTCACTCCTCCACAGCCTGGCCAGGGAACATGATGTTGGCTCATCAGCTGCACCTCCTAATTCCCGAGTCAAGTCTCAAAAGCATCCTCTGGAATTAGCTGTTTTTAATGAGGATGGCGATGTGGACCAGAAGGGGCCTCCTGTGTGTCCAGGGCAGACCAGGCCTGGGTGTGCTCATCTGCACTCCAGCGCTTGCTCCTTCCCACCTCCACCAGGTTGACTGTTGGGTGTACAGGCCCTAAGCGTTTGACCTGGGGCATCCACTCTCCAGGCAGCCTCCCCTTCCCTCTCTGTCACACTGCAGTTTGAAAGTAGGTACCAGCAGATCTCACCATTGACTTTCTCTTTCTCTCCCATAAAGTGCCTCCTGGTCTTGTCTTTACTTTGCTGCCAGCAGGCCAGGGACTGTGATGGTGGGGGGGGGGGCTTGAAGAAGGTGAGAAGTGGATAAGTCCAGGTATCTGGGTCAGTGCCCAGGGGGAACCACCCAGGGGAGACACAGAAACTGTGATTTCAGGGAGAGGTGTGTGCATGTTCTGGGACCCTCTTGTGGGGTTTCAGAGCATCACTATCTTGGCTGAAAACCTTTGTTAGCTTCCTGAAAGCTAAGTAGCTGACAAGTGGCTGGGCACCTGGCTCTTGCTCTGATCAAAGGGCCTCCTGCCATGGGACTTATTCAGAAGTCCTAAATTGGCAGCTCTAGGAATGCAGCTGATTCACAGGTGTGTCTTATTTGGTCTGAGTAGTGCTTATAAATGTAAAAAAAATATTTGAAACATTTAAAAATCAGGATATTTGATATGAAGAAAATCTGGATTTATGGCTTTTCTTTAAAAATTAGAATCACAACCAGGGCACACATTCTCATACGGCAACGATCAGGTGTTTTCTTGAGACAGGACATGAGTTCTATAATTAGCCACAGTCCCCACCTGGCCCACTTACATGCTTAGTCCCTGTAAATATTTGCATTCAGAATCCCTGGTGAGCCTCTAGAATGTCAGAGCTGGAAGGGGATTTAACAATTACATAGTTCCAACCTCTTCAGTTTCTAGTTGAACAAATGGAGGCCTGGAGAAGGAAAGACTTTCTAGGGTCATGTGGCCAGGACCAGCACCAGGTTTCCTGCTGCTAGGCCAGTGGCCCATGTTTCCATCAGAGCTTTTTGGTCCTTCACTGAGCCACATGATGGACAGAGCCAGGAGACCCTGCCTTGCCTTAAGTCTCACTCTTCAACTACATATGAGTCTGTGATGTGTGTGCTTTAAGTAGAACTTGGAAATGAAGGCTCTGGCATATAAAGTGTATCTGAAACCATCCTCTAGCAACTCCTCAAGACCCCACAAACACTCTCCAGGGAAGGAAGTAGATCCCTGGTCTCCCGGAGCCAGGATAGGGTCCTAAGGCTTAGGACATAGTTAGGGCTGGAAAAGGTGTTGACCCCTCCCACTGTGGCTACTTTGAGAACCTGTGGATAAAAGCAAAGAGTAAATGGGATTGCATTAGGTGTGGTGGCACCCTAAAATCTTAATGGCATAATACAATAGAAGTTTATTTCCCACTCAGTAAAGTCCCAGACAGGTGTTCCTGATCAGCAAGAGGGTGGGTCTCCTCCAGGCTGTGATTCAGGGATCCAAGCTCTTCCCAGCTTGTGGTTCTACCATCTTCAACATCTTCTCCCTTGGTTTCTGTGGAAGGGGAAAGATCACAGAGGAGTGGCTGGTCTTTATGAGCCAAGCCTATAAATGGCATTTATCACTTTTACTCACATTTCATTCAGTCACATGGCCACACCTAACTGCAAGGGAGTCTGGGAATTAAAATAGCTGTGTGCCTAGGAGGAAGAAGAGGTGGCTGTGGTCAACAACCAGCTGGTCATTGTGGAGCTACCTTCATGGTAGCCCACAGAGCATGTGTGTGAATTCAGACAAAGGAGGCAGTCAGAGTGGAGGAAGCTGAGTCCATGTCAGGAGGATGGAAGCACTGTTCTTTCCTTTTCCTTCCATTCTCACTACACTTTTCTGGAATAAGACCCACTTTAGTTTTCCCCTGGGCTACAACAAAGATAGTCATCTCTCCAAGTGGCCCCCTACCCCAGACATGTCCACTTTCCATGCACCACTCACAAAGTTGCCAGAATGATCCTTCTGGCGCTACGGGAATCCATCCTCAAGGTTTACTGGCTCATGTCAGTTGGCTTAGAAGGGTGGAGCCCTTTTCTTTAAAAATAAAACCGTATAAAACCTTAACCACACAGAGCAGACACAATGATGAATAACTTATTTATATAAACAAAGTATTCTGTACTTTTCAAAGTTATCATAGGATCCTAGTAGATGTCAAGGGGACTTTCTCAATTGAAACCTTGGCTAGAGGAATCAAGAATTATTAAGAGTAGGGGAGCACTTATACATTATTTAATCCAATCATAACATTTTGCGGATCACATCTCTTTAGGCAGAGCAAGGTTCACCTGGATTTAGGAAGGTCTTGTATGGTGGTCAGGCTCTGATTTGTACCTTCTCAGGACCTCGATCTACCAATTATCTGCTCCTACTACCATATTGATAACCTTTCTCTCATTAGTTATTTCCCCCCAGCTTTTTTCCACCTTAAATCCTCCCCTCCAGAAACTCCTCCATTAATTTTCAATCAAATTCTTCTCTATGCTATTCCAAGCATTTTATCCGATTTGCAGGCCAACTCCATTCTTGCTGGCCGGCCTGCCGCCCGGGTGCACGGCCTCTGCTCCCTTCCTCACTTCCCACACGCTTCTCCCTCTGGGTGCTTCTTCCTCCTTACCTCACCCCTCGCCTGCCCCTGCCACTGGTAACCCCCGGCCTTCCTGTGCGACCCAGTGCAGACCTCAGGAAGCCTTTCTGAGTCAGTGCTTCTGGGTGAGATGTTACTTCTCTGTAGCATTCATCACAGTCAAATTCATTATATATTTACTTGTCTTCCTCCCTGTAGCTCACAGACTGTCTTCTGCTCAGCATCCCTGGAGCCTGGCAATAGTTAGGACTCAATAAATGAAAGCCGAGTGACTGAATGGATTCACCTTAATTACACTGGATGAACTAACTGGCTGTGTGTTCACTCTGCCTTTGGGGCTTGGTCTCTGCGTGGCTCTAATGTCTGGCATATTTCACCCAGTGGGTTGCTTGTCTGGAACATGGATGAGTGAGGCTGGAAGTGGGAGAAAGAGGCCCTGTTCCTCTGTGGGGTTGAGCCCACTTCCCTCAAATGCTAGAGTCTGTGTCGATGTCAAGTCTGCAGGTGTGGACAGGGGACAGATGTCACCCTGCTCCTTCCTACCAGGGCAGGGAATTTCTTCTATTTCTGGCTTCAGCCCAGTTTATCCATAGTTTTCTCTGGGGGCTTTCCTATGGTGAGAAGTGCCGGGCATGAAAACCATTCATGATGCTCTTCTACCTGGGCCATAACTTGATTTGGCCTGAACCCGAATCTCCCTCTGAGTTCATGGGCACATCAGGTGCTTCTCTGCCCCACACGCTCCCCTCTCTCAGCCTCGCTGTAAGCTCCAATCAGGGTTTGAGATTTCGGTCTTGTTCAGTGCTGGGTCCCCTAAGCCAAGCCTGACAAGTTGGAACATTTGATGCTTGCTGAATGAATGAAAGTATGGAAACCTCATCATGTGTGTATGTGTGCACATGTGCGTGTGTGTGTGTGTGTGTGTGTGCGCGCGCGAGAGAGAGAGAGGATTTGTGCCAGCCACCAGGAAGTTTTCCCTCTAGTTAAAACTTGTTTCTGGCTTTGGTGATGGTTCCAGAACCTCTCATTTTGGCTCAGTTTTGGCCCAGCTTCATGAAGCTTTTTCTAGTTTTTTTTCTGGGATCGCTTGAGGCATCTCTTGGGGTAAACTCTACAGTCCTGCTTCTTTGTGACCTTCCTGGAGCACATGTAGGGTCGCAAACTTGTCCCAGTTTGCCAGAAACTTTCCTGATTTTAGCGCTGAAAGACCCACACCCAAATAACCCCTCCGTCTTGGACAGACCTGGAAGGATGGTCACCCTGCTCGCGCGTCTTCTCTGTATGCGCAGGTGCACAATCTGCAGGAGCTCCGGCGAAGTGCATCTCTGGCCACCAAGGTCTTTATTCAGAGAGACTATAGTGATGGGACCATCTGTCAGTTCCAGACCAAGTTCCCCCCAGAGCTGGACAGCCGGGTAAGGACGTCTCCTTCTAAACAGGGAACACAGGCCATGATGGAACTGAGGGGCTTGTTCAAGTGTATTTTTTTCCAGGATAAAAGTAACATATGACACACCACTTATTCAGCCACTTTACATGAAAGAATTAAAAAACATTCTTAACACGGTCTTGCTGTTGTCTCATTGAAAGTTAGAACTGGAGAAACCTGTTTCTAGGCCAGCAGTGCTCAAATGTCAGTAGCAGGAGAATCACCTGGAGAGCTTGTTAAATGTAAATTTCTGAGTCCTGGTGGATGGTATTAGGTGTCATCAGAGATGCTGGCTCAGTCTTTGGACTGGGTTCAGGAATCTCCACCTTTAAGCAGCAGTTCTCAACCCACATTAGTATTTTCTGGGGAGCTTTAAAATTTCCAATGCCCAGGCTGTCATCCAAGGGTGTTCCCCACAGCCCCTCCCTCCAGATTCAGCTTCTGTGTGTCTCATGGACCACTGGCCCCTGGCAAGGCATCAGCTCGTTCTGCAGAGTTTTGCTCCTGGTTCTGGGCATGTATGTAGCCTCCATCCCAGGCTGCCATAGAACTGGCCTGGGTTTGGGGAAGAGCAGAGGGCAGACCCCGATCCTTTTGTTCAGCAGCCCAGGCAGATCTAAATGGATTTGGGAAGGTGGGACAGGCCTGGATTTTGCTTATCTGACCCCCAGACCAGCTTTTGGGGAGCCATGTGGGTCTCCTTATCTTAGCATGCCTGTCCTTTGGGGTAGGGTGACCCTGGGGTAGAGCAGCAAGGCTTAGGTCAGGGGGCCAGATGGACAGGATTTTCTCTATGTGTTCACTCCAGGCCTGTTTAGGGACAGTGGCTGGAACCCCAAAGCTTCTGACTATTTGTGGGGAGAGATTTTGTCCTATGCAGGCATAGAGGTCCCTAACCAGTATGTTGGGCAGTTCTGGTCCTGTGGGAGCGAGTGGGGAACAGGGTGTTTTGAAGAGTATAAAAATGGGGTGACAGATACTTTGACACCTGTTGGGTTTGGAGCATGACCTTGCAATCCAGGCTGTCCAGTGTGAGGTTGCCTGGCGAAGAGCACAGACTTGGGTCAGAGCCATGTAACCTTGTACAAACCCACTCAGCATTCAGCGAGTATTTATGGAGCATCTACTCTGTAATAGGCACTGGGGATGTAGGAGGAAATTCATGGAGCTTATTTTCTATTAGAGGGTATAAAAACCCACACAAAACAACTATGTAGATAGTAGCTCAGGGGGTGACAAATACCAGAAAAATAGGGGAAGGTCAAGGTGGGTGGAGAGAGCTGGGGGTAGGGAGTGGTCTGGGTGGCCTGCTGGATAAGGTGAGGCCTGAGGGAAGTAAGGGAGGGGACAGGGACTGTTCACACTCTGAGGAAGCTGACCTCAGCCTGGCTCCTGTCCCTCTCCCCCCCAGATTGAGCGGCAGCTCTTTGAGGAGACTGTGAAGACCCTCAACAGCTTCTACGCAGAAGCTGAGAAGATTGGAGGCAGCTCCTACCTGGAGGGCTGCCTGGCCTGTGCCACCGCCTACTTCATTTTCCTCTGCATGGAGACCCACTACGAGAAGGTGCCCCCTCCCTGATGCCCTGCACCCCTTCCCGGGCTCCCCTGCAACATCATTCTCAATCGGCCCCTCTCCTCACAGGTTCTCAAGAAGATCTCCCGCTACATCCAAGAGCAGAATGAGAAGATCTTTGCCCCTCGAGGCCTCCTGCTCACAGACCCTGTGGAGCGAGGGATGAGGGTTGTATCCTTCCTGTCTGTTCTGTGTGTGGGGGTGTGTGTGTGTGTGGGTGTGGGGGGCAAAGAGCTGCCAACCAGTGGGGTCTGCAGTGAGGCTGCCAGGAAATGGGGCCTCTGCTCAAGGTCTTCCTAGGATTCTCCACATGTCTGATCACCAGCCCTCCTCCCCCACCATAAGCTATTGGTGCTGTTTGTGAATTTCAGGGTTTGCTTTTATTTATTGGGCTGCATTTATTCAGAGCTTAGTACGTGCCAGACATCCTATTAAGTGCTTTGAAACTATGGGTTCCTGTAATTCTCATCACACCCCTCTCATGTGGCTAACTGTTAATAGTTCCCTTTATGGATGAGCACACTGAAGTTAAATCACTGGCTCACGGATTGGAGCCCAGGCCCACTCTTAACGACGAGGCTGTACTGCCCCTCAAAGAATGTGTAAATCTCCACCTACGTTTACACGTCCACAATGTCACATAAACCTCATCTAATCCCATGTGGTGGTTCCTGTTGTCCCCCTTCCACAGGTGAGAAAAATGAGGTCTCGGTGGGAGGCTGGCCGAGAGGTGGGTTACAAGTCTGCTCACTCCACCGGTCAAGTGTACACACTTCCCTCCCCAGTCAGCAGCAGCAAGACTAGAATGGGTAAAAAGTAAATTTTACTAGGAAATTGAGAGGAAGGGGGAAAGAAAACATAAATACCAGAACCTCATGTTCACAAAGCCCAGCAAGAGGCCTGTTATTGCTGAGCCTGTACTATGTGCCAGGCACAGGGTGTGTTACTTCACTTAAGCCACACGACAGCCCCAGGATTTTATAATTATCTGAATTTTACAGATGTGATAACTGACAGGTAACAAGTGAGGTGACTGGTCTAAGGTCACACAGCTCTAGGGTGAGCGAGGTGGAATTTGAACTCAGGACACCCACGTCTTCCCACGTCCTGTGTAATAAACCGCATCCCGGGCGCCTGACGTCCTGAGATGTGGTGATCAGACCCAGAACGGGAGCCGGCTCGGGGCCGGCCCGACGAGGCTCCATCACGGAGCTGGGTGTGCCACGGGGCTTGGGGTCTAGCTCCCCGGCCTCTGGGTTCTGACTGTCCAGGAAGCAGGAGCAGCTCTGCCTCCTGCTCCCCCATTAGCTGCCCCGCTGCCAGCCGGCGCCTCCTTGACGCCGCCCCAGATCGAGATCTCCATCTACGAGGACAGGTGCAGCAGCGGCAGCTCCAGCAGCAGGGGCAGCGGCAGCTCCAGCGGCAGCGGCAGCGGCAGCAGCGGGGGGGGGTCGGGGCCCCGGTGACTGGCCGGGGGCCCCTGCAGGGAGGCGGATGGCAGGGCCCAGGGCCTCGCAGACCTGCGGAGGCTGCGCTACCAGAGCACCCGCTTCTGAGTCGTTCTGTGGGCCCCCCCGCTGCCCTGCGTGGGAGGGAGGGCGCTGGCCGTCGGCCATGCCTCCTGCCAGGGCTCCCTGGGAGGGGGGCCCTTCCCCTAGGGCTGGTCTGGGTCGCCCGGAGGCTGGGGTGGGGACGACACAGTTTGTACAGCCCCTTCTTCTGCGGCAACTCCCCCAGTGCCCCACGGAGGGCCCAGGTTTGTCACAGAGAATTCCCATCCTGCATGATTGCCCACCCCAGGTCGCACGTGCCCCAGAAGCTCTCCCCTAGGGACCCTGCTCCCCGCGGCTGACTCCCGGTGTCTGTGCTTCCTGATGCCACCACAGGGCCCCTGCCTGTCCACGAGCCTGCCTCCACCTAATTTGAGGTCTGGGGAGATGGGAGTGGTCAGACTGGGTGCTGTGGTGAAAAGCTAGCTGTTCAGTCCCCTCTTGAACCCTTTTAGACCTGTGGCTTCCCTGCCCTCCACCCAAAGCCTGAGGCCACCTTGGCATTGCCAAGCAGCACCCAACTCCTGAGTCGTCGTAGGTGACCAGCTGCTGGTCATGGGACACACAGCCTCGGGCTCTGGGAGGTTATGGGGACCTGGAGAAATGCTCCATGGAGAGATGTAGCCTTGGGGGCTTAAACCTCCAGAACTGAAGCCAACTTCCTGAGAGAACATGCACGTATGTGAGGATGAGTCGGTGCACATGGAGGCATGAGCGTGAGAGCACTATGTGCATGAATGCCGTGTGTGGAGGTGTGTGACTGCATGTGTGCATGCACCTGTGAGAGTGTATATGTACACACGTGTGAGTGCACATGTGTGAGAGTGCACTTGGCTGCTAGGCCAGTGACTGCCCCTCGCTACACCCTGTCTTACCTTCCTGCGCCATGGTCTGCAGCTGCTTCTCTCCACGGGTCCAGCCTGCCCTCCTGTAAATAAACGTCCTAATGCCCCTTGCCCCTTGCCCCTTGCCCCTTGCCCCTTGCCCCTTGCCCCTTGCCCCTTGCCCCTTGCCCTGGGGCTGCTGGCTTGGCTCTTCTTCCAGGCCTCTTCCCTACCTGCAAGATTCTCCCCACCTTCTGACTCTACTGTGTCCATTCTAGCAGAAGAGAAGTTGGGTTCTAGGAAAGCAGAGCCCACCTGAGGCCTTCTATGGCCCTGCCCCAGCCCCCATGACAAGGCAATAGGGCCACAGACACTGCATATTCAGCCCGCCCAGGCTCCAGGGCTCTCAAGGCTGTGTAAGTGAGGCTTCCTTGGGTAAGCAGGGGAAAAGGCAAACCCCTTTCTTGAAAGGAAAGAAGGAGATCCAGCCATGAGTCCCTGGCTGCCAAGGCTCAGGGGTGTCAGTGGGAAGGAAGCTGCCTCATCCTGGTGCCCTGAAGACGGACAGAAGGAGGCTGCCTGCCTCAGGTGGCAGGAGGTGCTAGAAGTACATATGAATGACCAGCCACTGCAGGGAGCTTTCTGAAACCAAAGAGGGGCCTGATTTTCTTCAGACACAGGAGCAGCGTGTGGGAGGGAGGTGCCCACCCAGAGAGCTAGAGAGGGTGTCTCAGCCCCTGAGCCCAAGTGGGTTCTGATCCAACAATCGCCCCAGAGAGCTGCAGTCCAGTGGGCTCCACCACAGCCCCCTGACCCCTGGACCCGGCCAGTGCCCACCCTGGCCCGCTGTGTGACTGGGCCTTGCGTCTGACCTGTGCCTCTCCAGTGGGATGGCTGGGCACAGGCAATGCTGTGGCCTTTTGTTTTATTATTTCTTTTTCCAATAAAAAGACTTGCTCACCTTGAGGCTCTGTGCTGCTTCTCTCCCCGGTGGTAAGGGAGGACCAGTTCTATGCCCCAGGATCACAGGGAGGGGAGGGGAGGCTGCGCACCCACTTCATGCCTGGGAGGCAGGGCTGAATGTGTTCTTACAGAGGCAGCTGGCCTGACACTGCAGGACAAACCCTGTTTTCTTGGAGCTTGTGGTCTAGGGGAGGCCGATATTTCAGATCTAATCTGTAGCTTATACGGGGCACTTGCGGCCTTGGGTGTGGGGAACAGGTTAGGCTGAAAACCTGGTCAAAGGTAAGTAGTGAATTAATTTAATAAAAACCCACTTCTTGAGCTCTTACCTTGGGTTGGGCAGTTAGATGTTGGATCACACGGTTCACTCAGTTCTAAAGACTGGAAAAGTATGTGGGTGTTGAAACCTAGCAGAGTTGTGTCTTGGGTTTCATAAAATAACATTCATTGAACTCCTACTGTGTGCCACATGCTTTGCTAAAACCATATGCTAGAGCTGGGAGGGGATTTCAGGATCATCTAAATGAGGCAGAATAGAGGCCCAGAGAGGAGGGACTGGCCCCAGGTCACACAGCTGGTTGATGATAATGCCAAATTTGGAACCAAAGTCTCCAGACCCAGTGCTCACTCTCACATGGAGGGGATGGCACCCTGGTAGAAGATGCAGGGAGGCAGGGGTCACACACTTAAGTTTCTGGGCCAAGAGAAGATCTCTCCAGACTTTGGGAACAACTGCTCCAGCCTCTGCGTAGAGGCTTGAGGAGGGGTTCCCTCTGTGTGGTGCTGAATGAGACCGGGTGGCTTTTAAGCTTATACTTACAGCTCCTAAGGGGCAGCTGGACTCGCTGCCTCCGCTCAAGCCTGGGGGGTGTGTGGATTGGCACAACGGGGGTTGTTCCTCTAGGTTCATTCTGTCTGTCCTGTTTGCAACTACATTATTATGTTACATTAGTAATGATAAAATAATAGTAGCTAACATTTATTTAGCACTTACTGTGTGCTAGGCACTAGGCTAAGACTCTACATAATTCATCATTCAAGCCTCACAACAACCCTCTGTGAGGAGACTGAGGCTCACAGAAGTAACTTGCCCAAAGTTACACAACTGGGAAGTGGCAGAGCTTGGCTTTGAATCTAGACAGTCTGGTTCCAGACTGTGGGGAAGGTGACAGATCCATCTTCAGAGACCCCTCAGCAGCTTGAGGTCCTCAGCCATCCTACGGTTAGGATTTGGCAGGTTCCCAGGAAAGGACTTGTTGCTGTATCTGGGCTCTGAGGCAGGGCCTGTACCTCCAAGCCCAGGCCGTCACAGGCGTGTGGGTGGACTGCGCTCCTCATGGGCCTCCCACCGGGTGTGCTTTCCTTCAGCCTGGTTTCCCTCTGCTGGCTCAGTTATGGGGGAAGTGGCCCCTCTCCTGGGTCTGGTTGCAGCCATGTGCCTGCAACCTCGTGAGCCAGAGACAGGCTTCATCAGGCCCCAGGGAACAGAGGAAGCCCCAGCAGCTCTGGGCTGCAGCTTCCCCCTCCTTGCTGCTGGGACACCACTTTCTGGCTTCTGCCAAGGACGGAGGGGTGTGGAGGGTGGGGTTTGAAAATCACAGTTTACAGAAGCTTGTCGTGCCCCCAAGTGGCAGAATCATATACTGCGCCCAGAAATTGGCCGGGGTCAGAGCGACTCCGCTGTGGGAAACTTCCCCATGACCCCCAAAGCCAGCAGCTTCTCCCACCTGCCAGGACTTTACTGTGGCTTCCAGAGGTTCTGGACAAAGGTGGAGGCCTGTCAATGGTGAGTCTCCCTACAGCCAGGCCCTGGGGTGCTGCCTTTCTCCTGGAGGGGTGTCTGTGTGTGTCAGGCAGGGGGAGGACGTGTTGTTTTGGCAGCCTGGAAACCCTACCTCCCTTCTCTGCAGCTCCAGGACTTACAGTGAGGAGGGTCTCTGCAGGAGGTGCCCCTACTTGGTTTTGGTTTTGGCTTTATTGTTCACCAAGGCTAAAGGCAGTGCAAATGCCACTCGTAGTCAGATCTGAACTGGGGCTTTGGCTTCATGACGGTAGAATGTGGTGCAGACTCCTGGAGTCTCAGTTTCCCCAGCTGCAAACAGGGATGCTAATGCTTTGCAGAATTGCTTAGACCAGTGCTTCTCATGCTCGGCTGCAATTGGTGTCACCTGAGGAGCAAGAAAAACTGCCAACACCAGGTCCTATCCCCAGATTTCGTTGTCCTGGGGTGCAGCCTGGGCATTAGGGTTTTTCAGTTCTCCTGGGGGTTCTAGTGTGAAGGCGAGGTCGATATGTATGGTGTCAGATGGGGACTAGATTTATCGGGGTGATCACTTAGTAAGTTATATAATGTCCAATCACTGGGTTATACACCTGAAACTAATATAATATTGTATGTCAACTGTAATTGAAAAATAAAAAATTAAAAAATAATAAAGTCAAGGTTGAGAGCCCCTGGTTTGAGCAGTACCTGGAGCCTGAGCTTTTCACAGGCCTCTGAAAATGCCTGACACCTGAAGGAAAAGTTTGTGGGTTCCATGAAAGCAGCCAGACAAAGCCATTGTGCACTCTATAATTCCACTTATAAAAAATTCAAATACAGGCAGAACTAGTTTACAGTGTTAGAGGTCAGCATGGTGGCTGCCCTGGGGTGGGGCTCACGATGCTGTTTCTTGAGCCGAGTGCCAGTCGTACAGGTGTGCCCGCTTCGCGAGAGTTCACTGAGCTGCACATTTAAGATCTATGTATTTTTCTGAACACATGATACATTTCAGTAACATTTACCGAAAACATTTATTGGCTCCAAAATAGGAAAAGGAAGCACAAAATTGAAAATGTTTTATTACATAGCTGCAAAATACAACACTGTGTCAGTCAACTGCAATTCAATTTGACTCGCGTGTGTGTTTGTGTGAGTGTAATTTAATGTGGGCTGTGGATGTATATGAAAATATTTGATATGAGGGGTGGGATGTCCCAAAGAGAAGGTCCTTAGGGCCTAAGAAAATCTTAAAACTGCCCAGGTTTATGCCAGGAGCTCTTAACCTTGACCCGCCTCTCCTGCACTTATCTGGGGAAGAGAGCCCGCAGCCTTCAGGGGATTCTCAAAGGGCCATGTAGGCCCCATCCCCGCAAAAGGTTGAGACAGCTGGTTGTGAGGAGTCAGTGAGAAACGGCTGCGAATGTGCCTGGCATGAAATAGGCGTTCGTAGGGTCAGTTTCTTTCCTTCCCTTCTGAGTTCGCCCTCTGAGGTTCCTACTCAGGCCGCTGCGGGAGGGTTTGTGTTCTTCCTCTCCGGGGCTGCTTTCAGGCCCGTCTTTCCAGCACCTGCTGGGTGGCTGAACATGGCGTGGGCACCCTGGAGCGGTCCGGGGACTTGTGCTTTTGAATCCAGGGTAAGGGCGGAGGTGGAAGAGTAGGAAGGGAATCAGAGGGCTCGACCAGTTCATGGACCCTCGTGTTCAGTTAACTATCCTGAGTCTCAGCTCCGTCATTTGTAAAATGAGAGCATTATGCCAATGCATGTTTATAAATGGTAGTCTGTTTCTCCAGTGTGAGATATTATTGTTATTGCTGAAGTTACACTAGGACCTCATACGGTGGCCTCATAAGATAGATTCATAGCCAGGTTTCAGATTCTTACATAAACAGACATTTACCCAAGGGTTCGCTGATTCCCTAATATGTGCCAGGAATATTTGTGTACATTAGTAATCCATTTAGTTATCTAACACTCCGATGGTGGTTATATTTGAATCCTTACTTTATAGATGAGGACACTGGTGTCCCAGGTGGTTAGGTAGCTTGACAAGTGCCCACGGCTAAGAGCAAAGACTTGGACCTAAGTGTCTGACCCAAATCCCGCTCTCACTCTTCCAGGGTGTCACAGTCAGACGAAAGACTCTGTTCTCCCTGGACTGACTCCTAAAGACAGAGTTGAGATCCAAAGAGAAGCATGTGGGCCAATGCAGACACAGAAAAATTAGCTTTGCAGGGGCAGGAAGGGGCTAGTTTTTTGGCGTAATTCAAGTTATCGATTTCTGTAATGGAAAAGTGATTGGGGACCAGTTACCACCCGGGAGCAGTGCTGAGCGAGGCCCCTGGAGGGAGAGATGTTAGCTACAGCTTACTAGACAGCGTGCATGGTGATGGCCTTCTCTCTGTCCCCAGTTCCCTGGACTCTTGGAGGATGGGGATTTTTTATTACTCATTTCCACCATTGCCCTCTCCCTGCTCTAAGTACCTGTCACAGTGCCTCACCCTTGGCAGGTGGATGGGAAATGTAGCCCATCACAGGCTGGCAGGGAGAGATAAGAATGCACAGATGTGTAATCCCCAGGCTCCCAGGGCAGCAATGCCACTGAGAACAGCTGAGGCAGGTGCAGACAGGTGAGTGGTCACCGATGATACAATTCAATGGCAAGTGATCACCTAATAACTCAATTAAAGGGTAGCAGCAGTGACCCGGGCCATGCTCTGTGCTGGGCAGCTGCTTTCAGTACCAATGCCATGGCTGAGATCTGGTGGCTCTGCTTATTATGATCTCCACTTGTCTTGGGAGGGGAGGCAGTGTGATCCCACCCCACTCAGCCCCTGCCTGGCGCTCCCTGAATGGCATTATTTGAGGTGGGTACATCCTGGTGGGGCTGAGTGCTTTGCCTGGAAAGTCTAGGCCTGGAACCCTAGAGAGTGAAGTACCATAGGCAGGTGGATAGGCAGACGGATAAATGGATGGATGGATGGATAAGTGGATGGATGGATGGACGGATGGATAAGTGGATGGATACAGAAGAAGATGACTGATGGATCAGAGGTGATTGAGAAGGCTGCCTGGCTTGAGATGGATGCTCACAGACCCTGGGGAGACAGGTGAATGGATGGGTACTGACTGGCTCTGTGCTCCCCAGTGCAGCTCTAAATACAGGGTCGGAGCTCTTCACAGACGCTGTGTAACCCAGTCCCCAAGTGGACCCCACATTTGTAACTCTGAGTGATGGATGTGTCTTGTTGGGAAGGAATCTTATAGGTCTAATATTGCCCTAGTTAATGACTTAGGGATTGTTGTAAAATTAGGCACTGCTACAAGTGGAACCAGAAGGTTAAAGAGCCTGGAACAGACTTTATAATATTATCTGCATTTTATTGATCCCGGCACTGCACCGAGTACCTGACATGTGTATCTCCATGAAGCTCACAACAGCTCTAAGAGGTCATCATGGCTCTATTTTGTGGATAAAGAAGCTGAGGTGCAGAGAAGTGAAGCAGCTTATGTAGAGTCACTTACAGAGTGTGTGGGTGGTGTGTCTGGGTGATTCAAGCCAGAGTCCATTTGACCCCAGAGTCTTAAGGGAAGAGATAATTTTACAAAAAAATGACTTTAGAGAGGGAGGGAGAGGGAGAAACATCAATCAATTACCTCCCGTATGCACCCCAACTGGGGATCAAACCCACAACCTGGGCATGTGCCCTGAACGGAAATCGAGCCGGCGACCTTTCTGTGCACAGGACGAAGCTCAACCAATTGAACCACACCGGCCAGAGTGAGAAGAGATAATTTTAAGGACAGATGGAATGAAGGAAAGAGGCAGGGAGGGTGTAGGATTTTTGTATCACCTCTCTAAGAAAGAATGTGGCATTTTGGCACACGAGACACCTTCTGCCTTAGGGCGAGGCTTTGAGGCCGCCCAGTTTCCTTCTCTCTCTCTCCTCTCTGCCTCTGCCTTCAAGGCCTGTGATCTTGAGCCCAGGGACCTGGAAGTACAGAGAAGGTATATATGGGTTTACCTTCCTCCCTTTGGCTTAGGCCTGTCTCTCTGTCAAGGTCCCCATGAGCAGCCAGGGTACACACACGCTTGTGCTTTTCTCCTTCCCAACGAGTTCTGCACCCAAGTCTGAGGCAGAGGGAGGAGAGTCAGTCCTTAGATCTTTTGAGATTTGGGAGACGCTTCCTTCGTGGCTGCCCTGGGGCTGCCAATAAAGGAGAATGAGCTACCTTTATAGGAATTACTTAGGGCCCCAGGCTGTCCTCTGGCAGGCAGGCAGAGGTCATGAGGTTGGGCCAGGGATTCCTGGGAAGGCGGGACACAGATTCTCCTCTGTCCCCCCCCTTGTCCCCTGTGCTCCTGACCCCGCCCGCAGCCTCCATTCTCCCCGCTGGCAGGACCCTCTCTGCACCTGGCACCTTCACTCGGGCCTTTCGTCCTGGCTGTGCTCCATTCACTTGGTGGGCACTTACCCTGACTGATTCTGCATCAGCACAAGGGAAAGAAAAGGCGCTGCCCCCGCATTTCTGAAGTTGTTGATACGACTGTGCCTCTGAAACACTTGAGCTTTCTGAACAGGAGGCAGAGTGGGCAAGGAGGTCCCCAGGCAGGAAGGAGTCAGATTCCCGGCTGGGCTGTGGTCCTTGGGAAGTCACTACTCCTTCATGGGCCTCAGTTTTCTCATCTAAAAAGGATGGGGCAAGACTAGGTGACTGCTCAGGTGCCTCTGGATTTAGTGACGGCCAAGGGCTGAATCCCCAGGACACTTTACAGTTCTCGGTGAGCCTTATTTTATTATTATTCTCCCCGGGAATGGCACCGCCTGAGAACCAAGCTGAGAAGAGCTCAGGCCCAGCCCCAGGAAGGTTTGCTCTGCTTCCTATGGCCATTTTGGGTCTTGAGGTCTCTTCCCTGCAAAGCTGTCAGCTCTGTGTGGGCGTCCAGTTTTCTCCACATCTCCCCTCTTGCACTCTCAGGTGACCTTGGCCACAGCAGGGTGTGCCGGGAGGCACATGAGCTTTGGTATTAAATAGACCCAGGTTCCACCTTGAAATTTGCTACTTAATAACATTTCTAATTTACTGGGGCTTTACCATGTGCCCAGCACCATATCAAGTGTTTTGTATCAGCTTGTTTACTATAACAACTCTGTGAGGTGGGTATTACCCCCATTTTACAGATGAGAAAACTGAGGTTCAAGGACAGCTCACCTACTTTAAGTCTTTGTTCAAATGCCTCCTTCTCAGTGATGCCCACCCTGACCCACCCACTTTAAAACGGCATTCGGCCTCTATCCCATCACTCCTAATTTGCCTTCTGCTGCTCTTCGACCCTGCCCCCAAATAGCACTCAGCACCTTCTAATACACTACATACTTACTGTCTTTAGTGCCGGTCATGTGTTGCCAGAACATTCAGGAATCTTTGCCCATGTTGCTCGCAGATGTGTATCCCAAGCCACTAGAATTATGCCAGCACTTAGTAGGTGTCCAATCAGTGTATGCAGAGTGGCAACTGGTTAAATGATTTGCTCAGGTGTCAATTTCCTGGAGATCGCCTCCCATAAGGCTTAACACAGGCTTTGGAGCGAGACAGTTGTGAGGTTGAATCACAGCTTTTGCCACTTAGCTAGTCATGTTACCTTAGGAAGTTATGCTTTTTGAGCCTCAGTTTCTTTGGTAATAACACAGACTAACAGCATTTCTCTCCTAGGACGGGTGTGAGGATTAATGGCGACGCCCATGTAAAGTTCTCGGCATACGGCAGGCGTTCCCTAAATGTTAGCTCCTTCCCGAGGAGGGCTGTTTTCCGTCTTCCTTCTCATTTCTCTCTGACGGCTGACCCCCTTGACCAGTTTGCTGTTCAATAGCGGCTCCTTGCGAGGATGCGCCGCTGAAGGGGGCTGGTGGTATCTGAATTAACCAGCGCCTGCTCCCTCGCTGTCCCTCTGCCTCCTTCCAGGATGTGCCTGTTGCTAAGGAGACAGCATCAGCCCTGACGGACTGGCTGGGGTCTGGCCCACACTGGAGAGAAGCGATGGCCGACCCTGGGAAGGTTGCCTCCTGGGCTGAGTGTGGAATCTGCTGGGCAAACCCAGCGGGCTCCTCGAGAAAGTCAAGCGCTCACCCTCCCGTCTGCATGCGGCTCTGGGGACGTGACCGGCATCCCTGTTCAGAGGCTGGAGTGGCCGGAGTTCCTGCTTGGGCTGCAGTCCAGTGGGGCTGGTGGGGTGTGATGCCCGGACCCTGGGAGGGGGCCATAGCAGCCAGAGTGACACATAATCAAACTCCTGGCCCTCAGAATGGCACCTCCCCAGAGCAAGGCTGACAACTGAGTAGATGCTCGAAGAGGCCCTGTGGGTGATTCACAATTCTGTGTCCAAGAAGGCTGGCCAAGCTGGCCCAGTGAGAGAACAGCATGCGCACTGCCATCTCTTCTTGTAGCTTGAACAAGACCGTGGGGAGACTGTCTCAGATCCCGGGTGCTCCAGGGACTCCATTCCTTCCTTCGCAACCCATCCTTTGACCCTGGGCAGCACGGGAGGTTGTGATTTTTGCCTGACCAGTTAGCCACCCAAATGGGGAAGGAAGAAGCTGAGGTTAGAGCACAGGCTGGGGGCTGGGCTGCCCTGATAGAATCCTGTTGCTGTCTGTCCAGCCATGTCACTCTGGACAAACCATTCAGTTTCTCTGTAAAACTGGGACAATTAGAGCTCTTGCCTCTTGGGATTGTTGTAAGGATCAAACGAGTTGATTCTTGTAAAGAGTTCAGATCTGATGCAGACACTCTGAGCTCACTAAATGTAAGCTACTATTGTCATTTTATAGGGTACATTCCTGGAAAGAGGAGTAATCTTGGGCAGAATAAAAATGGTATTATTTTTATTATTTGGCTTTTCTTGAGAAAATGGGGTGTTCTGGCACTGCCAGCCCATCTTCCTGCTCTGCTGGAGTGAGTCCTGGCTGCCCCCTCCAGATGGGCCCAGCTCTTGCATCAGCATGAGCCCTCCCAGGCCCATTCCATTATGGGTCAGCCCCAAGGCATTTGCTATTTCTGTTAGAAACTCAGATCCAGCATAAGCCAATAAAGATGTCAGGAGCAGGGCTAGGGGGCAAAGAAAAGACTGAATTGTCTATGTTTAGAAGGGGAAGGCAAGAGTTAGGGCCCCCATGGGCCTCAGAGGCAGGGTGTTAGAAGAAAGAGGGGGATGGGAATCCTGGGCCTGACAGCTTGGGTGTGGTTCTGTGCCTGCGCATCTGTGACTGGTTCAGCACAGAACAGCGAATGTCCTGGACTGAGACACTTGGCTCAGAAAGTCCAGACTCCTGGCCCACTGGGAAGGCCCTGTTATTTCAGAGTAGGTAATGTTGAGTTGGTTCACTACCCACCTGTCCTCTGTATCTTTTAGCCTCATATTTCTTCCAACACAAGCATCTTGGGGGCAGGGGGTTTGAGACACTCCTCGGAGGGACCTTGTCATGGGGGGGGTCCTGGTGCTTGTCACACAGATTCTCAATGAACGCTTGTGAAATAAATATATGAGTGATGAACAAATGCAGAGAGCTTGCTTTCGGGGATAGCAACCCCCAAGTTTAGCTCGACCTCTTAGAAAGCCCCTCTGAGTCCCATCTATCCCATGCACTGGGCTCTGGCAGTGTGGGGACAGCAACCACGTCACCTTTACTTACCACCGTATACCCAGAGCCTAGCTCAGTACCTGGCACATAGTAGATGCTTAACCAACATTTGTTGAATGAATGAATGAAAAATTCTAAGGGAAAGCCTTCTTACCTTGGAGTTGGGATATTGTAGTTGTGCTCTTAACAGCTGGTGGGACTTTCACCTCCCCTTAGTGACTCATCTGGCCCCACCGACCAAGTAGGATAAAACAAGACAAATATGCCGTCTTACAAGAAACCCAAAGTGCAGGTATTCACGGCTACTGCCTATAAGCCGTCCTCTGAAGTCTGCTGTCACCCTGAATCTCCTGATGTCCTTGGCAGGCTGCCTCACTAGCTGTCCTGTCCCTTATTTCTTGTGTGTGCAGCCAGTCAATGGACACTGTTATCTTGTCATTTACCATTGCATTTGGAGCCATCACCTCTGTGGGTTTTGGGTTTTACTTATCTTACTATCTTAGATCCACTTGCTTGTTTCTAAAAAGGCAGCATCTTCCGGAATGACTAGGGGACAGTGTGAACGGCGACAGTGCTGTCTGCTACCCGCCCTGACAAGGTGGTGTGGCCGGGAGGGCTCGGTCCTGGCCGGGGGCCAGCTGGCTGTGACCTTGGGCAAATCAGTCAGCTCTCTGAGCCTCACCTCGGGCTCTTTGAATCTTTAATCCTACCTCAGCGCCTAGGATGGGCTTCCCAGAAGTGGAGTGATTTTTTAGTTGGTGTATGCTTTTCTGTGAAATTAAAGCTGTTTTTATTTGAAAACTTCATTCAAGCTCCTGCTCTGAGTATAAAAACAGCACTAGCTACAAGGCATTCATGTTTTGTGATTTATTGAGAGTATTAATATTATATCAGAGAATGGTCGTGTTTTTTTTGTTAAATATGTTTTAAAAAGGCTTGCCGCATATTGATGTGTGATTTTATTACATCTCGGGGCGACTCTTTTCTCCAGGAAGAGTAGATCTGCGGCTGATGACGACCCTCGCGCCGGGTGTGGGCGCTTTCAGGGCCGCGCCCTTCCCAAGGGCGTCCGCCCGCGGGCGCGTCCCGTTCCCACGCCCGCTGGGCAGGAGCCCAGGTCCGAAGGGCCTTTCTGAACTCGGGGAAACCCGAGACTACCCGCCTGTGTCCAGCCGCCCGCGGCGGTGCGTGAGGAAAAAGGGCTTTAGGGATAAACCGGCTCAATCCTCCCATTTCGATCAGGGAAACTGAGGCCCAGAGCGGAGAGTGACTTTCCCGGGTCCAGCCCCGCGCGCCCACCCCTCCGGGTCGGAGCCCAGCTGCCCGGCGGTGCCGCCCGCTCTGCCGCTCGTGCCCAGGGCGCCTTCCCGGGCTCGCTGCCTTTCCAGGCGCCCGTGACGGAAAGGCCGCGGCTGACCCGCATTCCAACCAGCATCCTCTTTGCCCCAGACGCGTTTCCTTCCCACCAGCTGGGCGCTGATATCTAGCAGAGAGTTTATTGGCAGAATTTCTCCAGAAAGAGGCTGGAAGACTTAGCAAGTTCAAGCTTTAACATTTTTATCACACTTTTCCCCTCCCATCATCACGACGAACCCCCCACCAGGCTTTCTCTACCACAGGAAGTTGGGGCGCACGGAGCGGAAACAGCACGGGGGTGGGGTGGGGGGAAGCAGGCACGTGATACATTATGAGTCAGCGGGGCAGGCAGCCGCCCGGCAGCCATCTTTGTTAAGGGCAAAGTGCGCCGCTCAGGACACCGGAGGATACAGAAAGGGCAGGACTACCTCGATTCTTCCGGCGTGAGGGAGGCTGGAGTGAGGATGAGGGGAGACTTCCCTGTTTTCTCAGAAAACATGCAAAGAAAGGCTTCACACCACTAAGGTCATACAAATATCAATATCCCCAAACTTCCCTTTTCAAAGATGGCTGCCCCCACGGGCCGTTCGGAGAGCTCGCAGCAGAATCTGCTGGGCGTGGGGAGAGAGAGTCAGGCAGCGGGAGAAATTTAGTTTTTCACAAAGGTGGTTGGTTTTTTTTTTCCTTTATTGATGGAATTTAAAATGCATATAACTGAAGGCAAAGTCCAAGGCCTAGAGAAAGAGATGAGGCCCGAGAGAGAGGCTCAGAGATTCTAAAGGCGGCAGAAGGATACCCACCTAAAAAGGCCACTTGAGCTGCAGAAGGATGGAGCAGGGAGGCAGAAAATGGGGAAAAGAGAAAAGGGGCGGGGGCGGGGTGGGGGTAGGGGAAAGCGTGTGGGAGGAAGAAGACAAATACCAGTTCAGAAACTCAGACAAAGATACCGGGTAGGAGCTAGCTTATATCCCAGGTAGGGACGGACAGGCTGCCCTTAAGGGAAGAACATTTGCTGTAGGAAATGCGAGAAGGGAGAAATAAGAAGAGCAACGGCCTCCGGCCAGAACGCAGCACCCGGGGGCCCCTCAGCGGGCAGTAGTGGGGGCTCCTCCAGGCCTGTCACCGGCTCCCCGGAGCCTCCGCAGGGGTCTGAGGACGCCGTCAAGCAGAAGGCAGGGGCTGGGACCTGGACTCGGGCCTCCCCAGGGCCCCGCAGGCGGCGCGGGGCCGACTCACCCACACAGGCCGTGCCGTCCTCGTTGGGCTCGTAACCCCGACTGCACCGCTTGTTGGTCCGACACCTGTAGCTCCCATACGTGTTGACACACACGGGCTTGTCCCGGGGGCACACGAACGGGAACTGGATGCATTCGTTGGTGTCTGAAAGGCGAGGGAGCCGCTCACTCGGGAGGGCAGGGTCCGTGCAGGCTCGGCTGCCCCCTGCTGTGACCGGGGACATGCCCTGCTCCCTGGGCCTCACTTCCTCCCTTCACCCCCTTGGCTGTCCCGCACGGTGCTTCACCTACATGCCAGGGGTGCTCAGGCGGGGCACGGCCTCTCTTCGACCTACCAGGCTTTCTCAAGGTGGCCCCTTCATGCATGAGTGACTCCAGACCTCCTGCCTCCAGCCGCAACTGCTCCAGGTTTGTGAGTCTATCTAATATGCATCTTAAACTCAGCAGGTCCCAAATGGAACTTTAGATTCCCTCCGGTCCCCTGTTCCCATCTTCCCTAACTCAGTCAGAGCCACCACTGCCTGCTCAGCTGCTCAAGCAGACACCAGTGTGGTCCCGGGTTCTTCCTTCTTGCTTCTCTCTGCAGGCAGTTTAACAGCAGGTCCCATCAGTCCTGCCCCCACCGTACCCCTCTCGTCTGTCCACCTGCTTCTCATTCTGCCACCAGCCTGTTCCCAGCCAGCTCCGTCTCTGGCCTGGACATCTGCAGCTGCCTCCTGACCGGCCTCTTGGCTTCCACGCCTCCCTCCAATCCAGTTCTCAATGTGGCAGCCAGAGTGACCTTTTGAAAATGTGATCACGTCATGCCAGCCTCCTGCTTAACGGCTCAGGGCCCTAAGAACAAAGTTCCAGACACTTTACTGGGGCTTCCCGACCCTCCAGACTTGGCATCTGGCTCCTCCGTCCTGTCCAGGCCCATCGGCCTCCTCCGTCTCCTCTGACATACCAAGCCTTTTTCCTGCCTCATGGTCTTCACTCTTCCCTCAGCTCTTTCTGTGGTCAGGCCCTTCTCGTCTTTCAGGTCTCGGCTCAAAGGTCCCCTCCTCTGAGACCCTTCCTGACTAGTCTGTCTAGAACAGTCTCCAGAGAGCACCTGTTTAACGGGTTCTTAACTCATCTAGTCCAGCTGTTGGGTCACTTGTTGTGGCCTGACTTCCCCACTAGGATGATCGCCCTCCAGGGGAGGTGCTTGGCCTGCATTCTCAGCTCCCTGCGTGGAGTCTGGTGTGTGGGAGGCACACATATGTCTACTGGATGTACATGTGTGTGGGAGGCACATGTATGTCTACTGGATAATGAAAAGGAAGGGGCGCTGGATTGGTGATCTCACGGGGTCCTTCCAGCGCACAAGGCAGATGCTGGACTTTCTGTGTATGTGCACCGTCTGTTTGGAATGGCTAGAGGGGGGACATGGAGAGTAGAGGGGACTCATTTTCTCCTCAAGCCACCCTTAGAGCCACACTCCTCCGCTTTCTCACCTGTGGTCATTTGTCCCTCCACAGGAACAATTTCTCCCCTCTTTGCCTGGAAAACTCATCATCCCTCAGGTCTCAGCTTAGACCTTGATCTCTCTGGGGGGTCTTCTTGAACCCTCCCTAGACTGGTTTAGGGCCCTACCTCTGTGCTCCCACAGCCCCTGCCCTCTCCCATCCCAGCCCTGCTCACACTCTGTGGGCATCGCTGTTTACTTGTGTGCCTCTCCCATTGGCTCTAAGCCCCGTGAAGACAGGGACTGTGTCTGTCTTGTTTACTCTTGTATCTAAGTAGCGAACCCATTTGCCTGGGGCTGACGGACATCTGCAGAGAGGACTCGGAAAGAATGTTTCCTGAGGGCCGAAAGGCAGGAGGTGTGGTTGACCTGACCCCTCATTGCCAGCCAACGGGATGGAAGACATCTGTGAGCCTTCTGGATGCTGAGCCTCTAGGCTGCCCTTCTCTCAGTCCCAGCCCTTGGGGGACTTTCAGAAGGTCACTGGACCTTCCCAGAGCTGCCTTCCTGTCAGTGCCACAGCGACCAGCCCCCCCCCACCCAAGGCTGCTGTCTCCTTCTGTACTGAGACCACACTCCACACCCTAGTACACCCTAGTTTGCTCTGATGCCCCTGGCAATGCCCCTTGCTGCTCTCTGTGGGGGACTGTGCCTGCTGCAGGCACCACAGCCCCCAGCAGTCAGGCCTCCGTGTGAGCACTGTCCAGGCGGCTGTGTGTCTCATGGCCATAGTCATTCTGTTTTCATGGCAGGGAAGCACTGCCAATTCCCAGAACGATGGTGATTCAGCCTGCTGGGCGCTAACATCACTCCCACCTTAGTGAGTCATATGGTGGTTGTCTTGGCATCTGGAGCCCCGGGGAAAAACAGTGCGCTCCCCTCCCCACCTTTCTACCCCTTGTCTGCAACCTGAGCCTTGCAAGGACTCAGGCTGACTGTCCCCAGGGAGATTCTGGCCTGTGCTCCATCCCTTGGTGCCTACAGGCAACTCACCCATGCAATGGCCATTTTCCTGCTGGGAGAATCCTTGGCCGCACTGCAAAGTGGGCAGAAGCAGAGACACTAGTGAGTTGAGAAGATCCCATCTCGGGCCCCCTCCTAAAGCCCTCCCCTCAAAGCAGCTGTCACCCTGACCCCAGAATGAGGGATGCTCTTAGCCCCTCCCTGCCAGGACTCCTTCCCTTGCACTGAGAATAGGACATTGGGGGAAGGCCAAGAACAAATTCAGTCCAAACTTCTGCTCATTCCCCTTAGGTGGGACCCATGTGTCTGAGTGGGACAGCTAACAGAAACTGGCCCTCCTGTGGCATCGCCCTGAGACCGAGGCTGGGTCTCAATTGAGGCTAAGTATAAAGAGGGGTGGGAGAAGCTTTCTGAGGTGTCTGCTCACTCCCCACACCCTCGGAGAACCTTCCCCACTCACAGGTGGGCACCTGCAAGCCAGGCTATCCCCCGTCTCTCTGGACAAGTCTGATGGGACCAGCGGAGGACATCCCAGCAGGGGGAGTGAATCAAAGGCAGGGCTGGAATTTGAACTAACTGAGGCCAAGGCAGATTTGGAAACTGGGTCACTCCAGGCTGTGGGGGCTTTGCTATGTCTATACGGGGGTCTCAGGGACAGCAGACTGATGGCAGGTCAGGGGGACTCGAAACAGCACTTTTCACAAGACAGAAAATGTCAACTGTCAGTACCGAGGAATGAGAGGGGGCTGGCAGGGATTATTAGGGAAGGGTAATGACCTCCTCACCCCCAAGCCAGGGAACTAATAACAAAGGTCCTGGAGCTTCTGGGCTGAGGCCACTGAGCTGCCAAGGTTTCTGCTCACCCTTAGCTTTCCATTGGACCTTGTGAGCTCCCCCAGAAGTCTCCTTAGAAGTCCCCTCTTCTGTGTGAATTTAAGTGGGTTCCTGTTATTTGCAACCAAGTGAGCCCCAGCAGAGTTAGAATCTAGAGCTCTTTCTCCGAGAGCCCCCAGAGGCCCTACCCCACCCTCAGAAGCAGCACGAAGCTTGTCAGAGATTTGGAAAGATCTGGGAGGGAAGCAGGAGGCCTGGGGTCAATTCTTAACTCTGCTAACAATGGGCTGTGCAGCCTTGGTGGGTTCTCGCTCTTGGTCTCAGTCTTCCTCCTCTGTAGAATGGGTGCAAAAATACTTGCCCTGCCAATACCCCCAGACTTCTGCGAGGAGCAGAAGAGATGTGTGTGTGGTACTCTTGTGCAAACTACAAGTGGTGGGATCATTATGAAGCCTGCTGTTTGCTAAGATTTCCGTCATTCTAGAGGCAAAGTCTGCAGATTCCTAGGAATCCAGCTTCAGTCCACGGGCTTGTGGATGGGGCCTTCTTTTCCGCCATGAGGCCCAGATTGCTTTCTTACCTGCAGCGGGGCTGGGTCCCGAAGTCTGTCCTCGTCCTGGGGGTAAGGGATCTCTAGCACCGAGTTCATCTCCCCGCTGCCCACGTTCCGGCTGGCCATCTTGCCATCTGGCCATGTCACCTCCACGCTGCTGGCCTCATCCTTCCCTGTGGGGCAGAAGGAGAAAGGGTCAGCAACCGAGGAGAGCGGGAGGGGGGTTCTCAGAAAAAGTATCATCATTCACTTATTCATTCGTTTAATAAAAAATATTAGTTGAGCACTGCTGTAAGTGCTAGGGAAGCAGTGAACATGCAGACGAGTTCCCGCTCCTGTGGAACAACACTGTCCAGGAGAACTTTCGGCAGGGATGGCAATGCTCCCTGTCTGTGCTCTCCAGTACGGCAGCCACTAGCCACATGGGGCTGTTGGGTACTTGAAGTGGGACTAGTGCAATAAAGAACTGAATTTTAAATTCGATTTAGTTTTAATTAAGTTACATTTAAATAGCTGCACATGGCCAGTGGCTATCAGATTGGACAGTGGCACTCTGGAACTTATATTCAGTGGACAGGCCAGTCAGCATGGGGAGAGGGTAACCCCTGGTGATAAGGACGTTGACTGCGGAGTCCTGTGTTCAAGTCTTGGCTGTACCACTTACCTGGTAGGTTGGAAAGAACACAGTGGGGGGTGGGTATCTGGGAGACCTGGGGACAAATCCTAGCTCTGCAGCTGGCTTGCTGCATAACCTGGAGCATGTCACATTATATTTATGTTATTAATATTATTTATATTTATTTATATTCATATTTATAACCTGCTAGGGGCCAGGCTCTCTTTATGTCACTGGGGATGTCCTTGTTTTCAGGGAGCTTCTACTCTAGTGGGGATAGACAGGCAAATGATGAACTAATAAGTAATATCTAGATGTTGACAAGCTCTATGAAGAAAACAAAAGCAGGGACATGGAGTGAAGAGGAACTACTGGGTGGCGGAGTTTTTTTTCTAGTCAGGGTGGTCGGGGACAGGCTCTGGGGTAGAAGGCATTTGAGCCGAGCTCTAAATAAAAGCTGAGGCGATAAAGACCCAGAAGGTGACAGGCACAGGAGCAAGACCACTGTACAAAGCCGAGATGTTTACAAACAGAGAAGCTCAGGGAATATTCCCGGTGAATCCATCGCACACATCCACAGAGCAATGCATTACATCACTGGCAGAAAACAAGCTGGAGAGATTTGTCAGGTGTTTAGGCGTTGTCAAAACCGCCCCGGCTCCCTGCTTAGGGCACCGGGCCGTCGCCGTGGCAAGGTCAGGCTAATGGAGATGGATGGGGTGCGAAGGACAGGGAGCAGGGCCTCCCTGGGGGGGGGGGGGGCTGTTCTCCTAGCCAGCTACCTGGGGGGGAGGGAGGGTGCAGCCCCGTTATCACCCGCCCGAGCTGACCAGACGGCGGGTGCTCAGTGGTCCACACAGGCAAACACTCCCCAAGCATCATTCGTGGGCTGAATGAACAGTATGTCCCCCGCGTGCATGTGCTGTTCCCCTTAATGTCTGTAGATACTGTGAGAAAGCAAGGGGAAACCAAAAGGTGCTGTTGAATTTATGGCAGCTTTTGGTCATTTTTGTCCATCCATGGATTTTACAGTGATAGATACTATGGGGATGGAGGGTAGTTGGTGAAACATCTTCGTGTATAAAAAGGGTTCCTGCATTTCAAAAATGGCTTGGAAGCCACGGCCAGACTTTGGGGAGAAATGCATGTGTAGACTCCTGTGCAGGGGTGGTCCTGGGGGTGGGGCTGGGACAGCTCGGGCCATGCCAGCCTCCCTACTGCTGTGCAGCGAGTTAGTGAGGACAGGGCCAGCTGCCACACTCTTCCAGTGTCAACGTGAGCGGCCCTCCTCTGTGGGCAGGCGGGCAGAGGCCCGGGGAGAGCTCCCAGGGGGAGCAGAGACCCCCACAGGCGGGGCAGCTCCCCTTTCCCAAGAGGCTCCCTCCCAGGCCGGCCTCCCTCACTCTGGGGCAGCTTTATTCAGCTGGAAAACACCTCCCATAACCCTCTACGCCCCCAGCCCCTCACTCTATGATGACTGCTTTTGGGGAGGGGCTAGAAATGGGATCGGGGTGTCAGCTACAGACTTCGTTCTGGTTTGAAGTAGTGTCTTGAGGTTCAAGAGACCTGGCATTTGTAGGGTGTATAGAGTCCAAAGTAAGTGGCATCTGTAAAAAGCAAACATTTTTCCATTAAAAAAAAGGCGACAAAGAGAAGCAACTGTTTGTCACCTAAGCCAAGAGAACAGCTCCGTGCATACAGTTTCCAGCCTGGCTCAAGTGCCACAAATAACTCAAAAGTCGCCGAGTATTCACAGACAACCACAAATTTACATCCTGGGGTTGCAGCACATGGTCCTGAGTCCTGCTTCCTCCCTCCTCCAGATCCGGGGCGGGGGGCTCTGAGATGAGGAGCCAATAGAACACATCTCAGTAGGACTTGCTCCTCTGCCGATGACTATTTTGCTGACTTGGGTACTCTCTTGGAACCTCAGTTTTTCTATCTGTAAGATGGGGGTGTGACCTAAGTTCTAGCACTTTGGGAAGGACAGTTCTTCCCTGGAATGTCACCCTCAGCATCTCCTCATCATCTCTTAGACATGGGGGACACCCTCCAGTTCCCAAAGGGCTTTCACTTGTTGGCAATAATACAGAAAATTCGCACCCCAAACTGTACCAGGTGACTCTTGGTGCTAGCACATCGGTGCGAGACTTGGAGAAGTGAAGTGAATTGCACAGTTACCCAGCTAGGGGACATCTGATCCCAAAGCCCATACCTGACACACCCTGTTCTACTGGCCAGCCTACCCCCATGCCCAGTCCCCCACAGCAGAGCATTATACAGGGGCCTGGGGTTCAGCAGGAAGGAGACAGGCCCTGGCCCCATCCTGGAGGAGCTGAGTCCTGGGCAGGCAATGAGCATAGTGATTATGTTATAATAAGCTGGGAAAGTGCAGCCACAGCTTTGGTACCATTTGGCGAGAGAGGTGGGTGTTAAAAGTCATTTCAGTTGGGTGTTGTAGAAGTGTAAAAGTTTGTGGGGCAGAGAAGGGGAGGAAGGAGCGTGCCAGGGGGAGGGTGCAGCGTGGGGAAAGAAATGAGGTGTGGTAAGCGCCTGTGTGTTGGACGGTCCTGGAGAAGTTCACAGTGGTGGAAGCGGAGTGTGAGAATGTGTATTAGGTGGGGTGGGTGGGAGAGGAGACTGGGAGGGACTTTGGAGCCTTAGCATGTGTGGCCGACTTGCACGCTCCCAACTACTCTGCAAGGTGGGCGTTTTATC
The DNA here is from genome assembly GCF_964146895.1 of Miniopterus schreibersii. Taxonomy (NCBI): domain Eukaryota; kingdom Metazoa; phylum Chordata; class Mammalia; order Chiroptera; family Miniopteridae; genus Miniopterus; species Miniopterus schreibersii. The sequence goes on from NC_138114.1 coordinate 37,749,386, forward strand.
CCCACTCTCCAGACGTAGACATTGAGGCTTGGCAAGGTAAAGCGACTTGCAGGGATCTGAGCTAGGACTGGAAACCAGGCTCCAGTGCCCAGGCTCGGCTATTCCCTCTGCCCCAGACATTGCAGATCTTCACGCAGCTGCACAGCCAGGGTTCCCCCTCCTCCCAGACACTGCACGGGGCAGCCTTTAAGTGGCCTGTGTGCCAGGCCTGTGGGTCTGCGAGCAGAGGTGGCCCCATTAACCAGCCACAGCCCTCTGGCAGCTTTTAAAGGACAAAGGCCAAGGAGGCACAGAGAACTGTGCTTTTCAGAAGAATTACGAGCAAAACAGATGGTGGGAATACAGTCGGTGGAATATTTTTGCACTTTAATAAAGCAATTTTCATGTGGGCCACTGAATTTTCCTTCCCTAAATGAGCACCAGCCGGCATGAAGGCAGCTCTGAGTCACTTGCGAACAACTAGCTGAAAGGAAGGCGGGGGGGGGGGGGGGGGTGCCCTCAATGCCTGGGGTGGGCTGGCCGAGTGGGGGAGCCCCTAATGGAGGTCGGCGGGGGCAAGCAGATTATTGGTACTTGTTTTCATTTTCTGGGTTTTGCAGAGCTGCCTCATGCCTCTGCTAGCTAGGAAATGAAGAGCCAGGGTGTGGGATATGCAGGAGTGGGTGTGCAGGAGCAAGCGGGGGCAGCGGGGGCACTCAGCGAAGGCTGTGAGTGGAAACGCTTATTGATGAGCCTGGCTGGCCATCTGCACCAGGAGGAGCAGGGAGAAGCCAGAGCAGAGAGGAGGCGAGGAGAAGCAGGCCGGGGGCCTCACTGAGCAGGGGTGGCTGGGGTGCAGGCTAACGCCTCCAGAAAGGACAGTTCTGCAGGATGAAGCTGAGCGTGCTCTGCACAACAGAGTGGGCCCTCCGGGAACCCCCTGGAGAATGAAACATCCAGTGAGTTCCTTGAATTTTTATTGTGTGATTCCACACAGCCCAGAGTGCAGTACACAGAGGGTCTGAGCAGCTGAGTCCTCTAACCACAGCTCAGTGTGAGCAAGGCCTGCAGCTCCTGCCGGTGCAGAGATGAGCCAGAGGATGTGGGGGGCTGGGGGAGGGCACCCAGGAGGCTGTCGCTGAGAGGCTCACGTGTGCACCCATATATATGTTCACGCACTCACCACACGTGGCCTTAGAAGGAGGCGGAGGTGATTCATGGAGGCAGGAAGGAAGCAGGGTCAGTTGGGGTGAGTAGGAGCCTTGTGAGTGCTGGAAGGGGAGCTTCCCGCAGCCCTCTCCCTATAGAGACCTCTGCTTTCTGGCACAGCTTTTGGCCCCGCATCTACTCCTCAGTAATTCAGACCTTTAAGGCAGGACTTTCTTGCATTCATGTTCTAGACATGCCCCTTCTCACCCCAAACTCCACAAAACAAACTGTGCAGGGTTGAAAATCATCAAACTAGCCATCAATAGAGAACTTGATAGATAAATTATGAATGCTGCCACACAGTGAAATACAGTGCAGCAAAAATATTAAAAATAGAGCTGCCATACGATCCAAAAATTCCACTTCTGGGTATTTAAATGAAGAAAATAAAAACACTAACTCGAAAAGGTATATGCACCCATATGTTCATTGTGCATTATTTACAATAGCCAAGAGATGGAAGCAAACTAGATGTCCATCAACAGATAATAAATAAAGAGGATGTGGTACACACACACAGGAATATTATTCAGCAATAAAAAAGAATGAAATCTTGCCATTTGTGACAACATGGATGGACCTAGAGGGTATTACACAAGTGAAATAAATCAGACAGAGAACGACAAATACTGTACCCTGTTAGTGGCCCCTGGGCTCCTTCTAAGCCCTGCCCTTGTACAGCAAAGCCTGGCTTTGGCTTTCCTGGCTCTCCAGGCCTGCTCTGTTCCACCTGCCCTCTCAGCCTGGCTCTGGGTGCCCCTGGCAGTTTGGCCCTGGCCTCCTTTTCCAGGTTCCGCTCCCACCAGACCATTCCCATTCTGTGGACTCACTAAGCACCCGTCTCTGGGCCTTTGTTCAAACCAGTGTTGTCCCTGGAATGCTCTCCTCAGCCCCCTATCCACAGCTTCTAAACTCTTACCATCCTTCTAGACCTAGTTCTAGACCCATTTTCTTGGGAAAACCGCCCAGAGCAAAACTAACGTCTTGTACTTTTAAGGCCAGCATAGCAAATGGTTGCCTTGAAAGTGATAAATACTCCGATTACAGGCCAACCCCTCCAGGGTGAAATAGCCCAGGAACATGCTCATATAACCGGGCCTTGGGTCCCCTAAATATTTATGCTTCTTTTCCAGAATGCATAAAAATTATGTGTTTCCTATAAAAATTGGAAAACACACACATAAAAAAACATATGGAAGAAAATAAAAATCCCATACTTAGGCAGGTCTGGATCCGAATCCTATCTCTGCCATTTACCTATCACGTGATCTTGGTTGAGCAGGTTTCTTAATTGCCTGATCCTCAGTTTTCCCATTTGTACAATGGGGATAAATAATGCCCATCTCACAGGGTAATCGCGAGTCTGACATGACGAGTGAGAGTTAAGTGCCTCTGTGCCTACAATGAGTAAGTCACCATATTAGTCCAGCCACTCAGCGAGAACACACTTTTTGCATTTTCTTTCCCTTTTTTCTATGCACAGATGCTGTATGAATAATATTAACATATACATATATTTATTAATTTGAGGCCATATGGCCTATTTTTTTAATGTTAACATTGTATCACCTCATGAGGTACTAACACAGGGGGGAGGGTGTCTGATTTTGAACTCACGTATATTTGGCTCAAATGCTTTCTTAACCACTGTGTTTTAGTAAAGACACTCTTGCATCCCCACCCCACAAACACCCCAGTGTTTGTCAACATTTTTTCCATTATTGTCCATCCTCCTTATGAAGCCTTTTTAGATTTTTAGTTTCCTAATTCCCTCCCTCAATGCATTTCTTTAAAAATGTTTTATTTTGAAATAACTATAGAGTCACAGGGAGTTGCAAAGACAGTACAGAGAGATCCTGCATACCTTTCATCTGGGTCCCCCCAGTGATGACATCTCCCAGAACTATAGCACAAGGTCAAAACCAGGAAATGGACGTTGGTACATAGTTAGTTCTATGTCATTTTACCACATGCAGATTCGTGCACCCGCAACTACAGTTAGGATACAGAACCGCTCCATTACCACCAAGACCTCCCTTGGGCTATCCCCTTACAGGCACACCCACCCCTCTCCTTTTCACCATTTCTACCCCCAGCAACCCCTGATCTATGTTCCACCTCTACAATTTTGTCGTTTCGAGAATGTTATATAAATGGAATCAACAGTATGTGACTTTATGAGATTGGCCCTTTTTTTTTTCCACTCACCATAATGCCCTTGAGAGCTATCCAGGTTGTTGTGTGTGTCAATAGTTCATTCCTTTTTATTGCTGAGTAATAGTCCATGGTGTGGGTAGACCACAGTTTGTTGAACTGTTAACCTATTGAAGGCCATCTAGGTTGTTTCCAGTTTGGGCTGTCACAGATAAAGCTATTATGAACAATCGTGTATAGATTTTTTGTGGACATAAGTTTCCACTCATCTAGGATAAATGCCCAGGAGTATAATTGCTGGGTCTGATAGTAGTTGTGTGTTTAGGTTTTTGTTTTTAAAAGAACTGGCAAAGTATTTTCCAGAATAGCTGTACCATTTTACATTCCCACCAACAATGTATGAGAGATCCCATTTCTCTGCATCCTTGACAGTGTTTGCTACTGTCACCAGGGGTTTGGAGAGACACTTTAGTCACTGAGCCAACACTCAAGAGGCCAGAGATACAGCTGGGCTGGATGAGTGTGGTGCAGGCCAGTGTTTGAAGAACAAGGTCACAGCCTGGACAAATGGAGAATTAAATACTTTGACCCCAAGGTGAATAATTTGACAGAGGCACCAGGGAGGGGACCCTTGTGAGGGGCAGGGCAGGAAATTCTCTTTCCTTTTTTTTTAAATCCTCACCCAAGGATATTTTTTCCATTGCTTTTCAGAAAGAATGGGAGAGAGAGAGAGAGAGAAACAGCGATATGAGAGAGGCACATCGATTGGTTGCCTCCCACACACCCCTCACCAGGGATCGAGCCTGCAACCAAGCGAGGTTCATGCCCTTGGTTGAAATCGAATCCGAGACCCTTCAGTCCGCAGGCCTCCGCTCTAACCACTGAGCAAGACTGGCCAGGGCCAAAACCTCCTTCCCAAGTTCAGGTTGATCTCAGAGCGGGGTTGCCTCCGATAGATGGTGTCTGCTATCGCTGTCACGATGACATGGTACCTGGAAGATGCTGGAGCCATGAGTCCTGCATCACTCAGGGCCCACTGTCCTGTTAACAGCTCGTGGCCCACGCTCTCCCCTGGCCCTGACTCACCCAAGCCAAAGTGTGCCACGGGCTCCATCTCGCACAGGTAGCCTGAGCCCCCGTCGATGATCCTCAGGTGAGCCCCGCTCCTCTTGGTGTAGAGCACGACCTTCGCCCCCCTGGCGAAGGCCCCAAACCGGGTCCGCGGCACCACTCGAAGCCAGTTGTTGCTGAAGCCCTGTATGGAGGGAGGAAGGCAGGCCCGGGATCAGCGGGGTGGGCAGAGGAGCAGGGTCCTGGGGCAGGGGAGGGAGAGAGGGAGAGAAGGAGAGAGGGAGAGAGGGAGAGAGGGAGAGAGGGAGAGAGGGAGAGAGGGAGAGAGGGAGAGAGGGGCCGAGCAAAGAGGAGGAAGCCGCAGGAAGACGAGTGAGGCAGGCAGACTGGCTGATGTTTGGAAAGAGAAACCGGAAAAGAGGGGGGAAAGTCAAGAGACTCAGAAAAAACAGTTTTGGGAGTTTTGCCGAAGGCAGAGGGGCAGAGGGGCAGAGGGCTTCTCCTGGGAGCCAGCCCTTCTGGGAGGTTTCCTGTGCTGTTGGGAAGTTTACTGCCTCCTCCAGGCCCCAGATGTCCATCCCCTGCCACGCCTTGGGGGCTCCTCTGGCCTCCTCCACCCTCGGCCCAGGGGACCACACCAGGCTGGGCCCCGTGGGTCCCGAGGTCCGTGCACACCTGATTCCCCCGGAAGACGGACAGCGGCTGGGCCATGGATTCTCCGTGGGACAAGATGAGGTCCAGCATCCCATCTCCATCAAAGTCTGTCACCACACCCCCTGCAACAACACGGATTGTGCTCTGGCCACGCGCACAGCCCTGAGTGGGGAGGTGCTGGGGCAGGAGACCGAGGCTGGAAGCCAGGCTCCTCCCCTTTCTCACAGCCATCTCATGAGAGGAATTCACAGAAGACGGTTCACTTTCCTTCCCCTGGACTTCTGCAGGGCCTGGTGGGCGCTAATTATTCAGACCATGAGGACTTCTTTCTGGCCTTTGTATTATACACGCCTTTCATACTCGCACAGTTTTTGTCAGCCTACTGTAAAGTGCTTGCATATACCTGGTCTCCTTTGGGCCTCACTACACCCCAGAGAGGTGAGAAGGGCAGATGTAATTATCCCCATTTTATGGATGTGGAGAGCCTTTTCCAAGACCGCCCTCCCGCTGACAGCAGGCTGAGTGCCACGAGGGGAGGGTTGGACTCCAGGACCCCAGCCTCTCCCTTCTAGCCTTTCCCACAAGGCATCGCCAGAGATGCTGCAGCCCCAGATGCCGGCCCGGCCCACCCCCTCCTCTGCCTCCTGCCCGGCACTCTCAGGGCTCCTCCTCCTCCACCTCCACCCCTGCCCTGGGGTCTTAGCCCTCAGGGCGGGAGGGACAGGAGGAGCCCTGTGGTGGGACTGGCTGCCCCACCCTTCCCGCCCTCATCCCAGGCGAGGGCAGCACTGAGACCCCGGAGTGCAGGCCAAGCCCTTAGGCGCCCTCACCTGTGCCCCGGCCCTCAGGCTCCAAGGCATCGCCAGGATTGAGCTCCTCAATGAGGGGGTCACCGTGTTCCCTGCGGATGACGCTGTAGGAGAAGAGACAGGCCGGTCATGGATAAGTAACTAGCTGGTGAGGCCCCATTGGGCACCTGGACCGAGAGGCCTACTTGCTCACTCCAGTCTCTGTCCCTGAGCATCCCCCGGTCCCACTGTGCATGGGCTGCCACCTGCATGCCTATGAGCCACGCTTTGGTCACAAACCCTGCCTACACCCTGCCTGTCCTCTTCCTGGGTTTTCATTTGCACTGGGAAATACTGAATTTTCCTTCTCTAATGGATGGATTATAGACAGTCTGGGGAAGGACAGTTGATGGAGAAGGGACAAGGACAGCTACCTTCAAATGACCTTCACTTTCCTTCAAGTGGCACTGGGTTTCCAAGTTCTAGATGGTACCCAGGGTTCAAACCTACTCAAATGCCACCTCCCCCAAGTTCTCCCTGGTCGTCCCGCTAGAGGCAACGCCTTTCTGTCTGCCTTTATCACTTGCCTGGCCTTTATCACTTGCGCCTGTGTTAAAGCTCTGTATGAATGTGTCTTATCTCCCCAGTTAGACCGCGAGCTCTTTGCAGGCTGGGACCATGTATTATTCATCTTTGCATCTCCCACAGCATCTAACATAGTGCCTGGCTCTCAGAGAGCCCCAAGCACACGTCTGTGGGATTCATGGATGAATTTCAGATACAAAGGGAGGAAACCGGTCCCTTTGGGTTGCAGGGCTTCTGTCTATTTTGAACTCGAAATCACAGTAATATTTGCTCCAGAAAAGTCCACTGTGAAAGTCCTGCTCTTTCTCCACACTGAGCTGACTGCTGCTGATGGCTGTGAGCTTTCCTCTCTAATTTTTTTCATTTGTTAGATTCTCCCAGTCTTGGGTGCTCTGCCCTAGGTATGTGGAGCAATGCTGGGGGGCAAACAGGGGACTAGGGGATCTGTATTACCATCCCCTGCACTCCCCCACATTGCAGGTGACGGTTGTCTGCCCAAATCACAGAGTTACCAATGGGCTGTGATGTAGCCAGTGTTTCAGGAGGGAACTGGGGACCTTGAGCTGGAGCCTATGGGGTCTGGATGGCAGAGAGTGTTGGCACAACTGCAGGGTGTCGGCAGGGCTGAGCAGATGCTCTGAGAGATGTCCTCTGTCCACGCAGGGCATCTGTGCTGAGCACATCCACCTGCGCAGTCTGGGCAGTGGGCAGTGGGCAGTGTGCCTAGTTGCACTTGGATGTGTGCACACCTGCTGGAGGTGTGTATGCCTCAGCCTGCTAACACCACAGTCCCTTTCACCACTTGGGTCCTGCAGACTCTGTCACAGCTGGGCAGAGACACCCCTTGGTTCAGGTGATGGGCAGTTAAGGGCTCCTAAGGATAAAGTCCAGCAGTCCTGCTGCATTTCTGTATTTGCTGAACAAGTTATTTTGCAGCAACTTCTGTGTGCTGGGCACTGCATGGGGGCCTGTGGCTACGGTGTGCATCGGGAAGGAAGGAGCTCAGGATCCACGACCACAAGAAATCTCATGCAGAGTGCCCAAGGACAGGGAGAGTGAGGCTGAGGGGAGGGCAGAGCTGGGCAAGCTCACCCAGATATGGGTAACCAGGGCAGGCTTCCTGGAGGAAGGGCTAACTAAGTTGAGACAAGCATCCTGAGTGAGTACATGTCACTCAGATGAGGGAGGAGTGAAGGAGAGGGTGTGGGGAGTGAAGACGAGGGCCCAGGTCTGGCACAGCCTAGAACTAAAAGAAGCTGGGGGGTGCCTAGTGCTTAGTGGTAATTGGGGAAGCAGAGAGCATGGAGGCTGGGGACAAAACTGGTAGGCATGGGATGTGTCAAAGAGGAGGCTTCTAAAAAGTTTCAAGTGGAAGAGGGGTGTGGCCAGATTTGCACTTGCTGTGCAGGACTAGACACCGGGAGATGGCCGGAGGTGGGTACAGGAGTCCCTTAGAGAGCAGGGGTGGCAGAGGGTGGAGAGAAGAGAACAGATCAGAGGCGCATTTAGATGGGTAAGTGGTGTGACCATGCACGTCCCAGTTGGTGGCTCTTGTCCTGCCATTATTAATAGGACCCCTTGCGCTCTCATTAAGCATCCAGTTTGGGCAATGCTTTCCCTGGTCACTCTAGGCGTTGCTGGAGGACTCGCAGACCCAAGCCCAGTGAAGCTTTGAGTCTCCAGTGCCTCCTACAATGGAACGAGCCCACTGTGTTCCATTCAGGACAGGGACAGGTGGAGGCCAAACTTCCAGAGTTGCCAGCTGCATGGGCGCCTCAGTTGCATGCTCAAGACCTAGTCATCTACCACGAGGACTTGGGGCACAGCCATGTACCTGGGAAGTGGCTTCCACTGCTGCTACATAGAAGTAAACACACTAACTCATGGGGCAACTGCATGGTGACACTGTCTAAGGACAGCCCTGTGCCAGCCGGCCCTTGGAGTGGCCCAGAGGGAGGTTTGACAGGGGCTGGGCAGGAGGGCAGGTGCCTGGGTTCTTGGGCCACAGAGATGAGAGCACTAGACTCCTTGGTGATCAGAGGCCCTGGCAAGTGACACTTTATTAGCCAGAGAAGGAAAGCAGTGTCTCTGTTAACGAGTAATTGATCTTCCGCAATTAATCTGGAAGTTGTGAATAAGCTCTTTGCAAGGCACCTAATTAGTAAATCTGGTGCCTTCAGGGGGTGATTACATCCAGTCAAGATTGATGCTTTGTTAATACTTATATTTTAAATGCGCTTAGTCACAGCTCTCACCTTTTATTAATAGTTGGGACGGCCCTGGAGTAGGGAATGGGGACCTGGTGAGCCCAGCAGGTGGTCTGGCCCATTTCCTGAATCCAAGGCCCCTGGCCCACCCTCTTTTCCCCACTTGGTCCTGAGCCCCATTAGCATGTTTTATACCAGCAAGAGGGCCATCTCAGGCCACATGAGTTCTGAGGTTTGTTCCCTAACAGTGGTTCTCAAGCTTTATGCCTGAGGCCTAATGCACTTGTTAAAAATACAGATTCCTGGGCCTCACCTCCTGAGATTCTAATTCAGGAGATCGAGGTGGGCCCTGGGATTCTATTTTAAGTAAGCGCTCTGGGTGATTCTGATGAAACGGTCTCCAGGCCCCTCTTAGACAAGTGTTGCCTTGAAAACCCAGTCCTTCCTCCCTAGACACAATGCCCAGAAGTGAAAATACTTATGGTCATGCTAAAGGCTCTGAGAAGTCCTGCAGTCAATAGACCTGCCTGTATTTGCTTGACCCAGGTGTACCTAAACAGATTTGACTGTAACCACTTTTTGTGGTAGTGGGAATTTCTAACCTGTGGAGCTTCTGGGCCCACTTTGGGCCAAATCCCTCTGCCCATTATTCCCCCTGCACCAGGAATTCTGGGTTCCCTACCCAGAATTCACCCTCCATGCCTGCAGCCCCTTGCTCAATCTCTGTTCTGCCCTTCATCAGGGCGCCTTCTTCCACCTCAGCCCCTGGGGCTCCCCTTCTGAGCCCTACACCTTTCTCCCTTGACCCCCAGCTCTCAAGGGTGGGTGGGCATGAGCCAAGCTGAAGCATCTACCGGAAGAGGCGGTTGGCTGAGGAGCTTCGGTGGGCAAAGTTGTTGAAGAAGATCTCTAGCTCCTGGTCATTGTCAAAGTCGGCGGCGATGACTGTGCGGACAGGGGAGGGCATGGAGAACTTGGGTGAGGCGATGTCCTGGGAGGAGAGAGGGCTGCAGGTCAGCAGACAGATATGTGGGAGAGTAGGATTTGGTGAGAGGCTGATTCCCCCACTCTCTGTGTGTGTGTGTGTGTGTGTGTGTGTGTGTGTACAGTCAAAGATAAGACAGCTCGACCTAACACCACATCCCTCACCTCCCAGGTAAGGGACTGGGGGGCTGTGTTTAGGACCACAGAAACCTCAGGCTGCTTATAGGACAAAGAGGGAAAAGGAACAGTCCCAGTTCACACCAGTGAAGCACTTGGCTGTTCCTAATTGTGATCACATGTAGCCCTCCCATCTGTTACTTGAGGAAGTGCAGATATTAGCATTCCCATTTTACAGGTGAGGTAACTGAGTCCTGGAGAGGGAGGGGAATTGCCCATAGTCGTAGGGAATGAGTAGGGCCATAGCCAGAGCTTCTGATTTCAGGTGTTGTGCCCTTTCTAGTACACATCCTTACTCCTCCTTAGTGAGAGTCAGAAGCTGGGTGGATACAGGAAAGGGCTGTGCATTTGAACATAGACTTTTCTGCTAACGAGCTGTGTGATCTTAGGCAAGTTACTGAACCTCTCTGATCTAACTGTCCTCACCAGTAACATGGGAATAGTAATAGCGGCCCATGTAAAAGGCTTGGCACAGGGTGGGCATGAGAAAGATTACAGGCAGTCTGTCCTGGCCTTGCCCCTGCTCTCAGCCTCATGGAAGGTGGCAGAGGCTGCCTTTGGCTGTATTTTTGCTGTCTCTGTTACCTTATGTTGTTTCTTGAGGGTCTTTTAATTTTTTTAAAGACATTTGCTTTGAGAGGTTGCAGAAATGCTTGTCCAGGGCTCAGGGGTCCCCAGACTCCAGATAGCCCTGCTGGGACCCCAAAATGTGGGCAGGGCCTGGAAAAGGGTCCCAGGTGTGGGACTTGCCTTTGAAATAGGAGAGCGGTGTAGGGTGATCTTTAGACCCTGGGAGCCTAAGTCCCAGGGCCCACATGGGGAGGGTTGGGAAGGGTACGGTGGTGTTTCTGGGAGTGCCCCTCTGCCCTTAGGCCTGGCCCTGCCCCTGGGCCTCATACTGTGGGTCCCATCCCTTGGCTGCAGGAGTGAGCTGGCCTGGGACAGCTGGAAAGCTGCCTGTCCTGGGGAGGCCAAAGAGGGAGGTTGTCCCCATCAGCGCAATAATGAAGCTGATTAAGAGCCCCGCCAGCTGGCCAGGGAGGGCTGAGCAGGGCCTGAGGCTGGGGAACAAAGAGCCTCAGTATCTCTAACTGGTTATTATGCTATTGATCCTGTAGAAATGGAAACCTGCATAGCCCCCGTGGGGCTGCCCCCTGGACGCCTGGGCTTCCAAGATAATGCATGTAAAGCGCTTAGCGCAGTTCCTGGCACATGGAAAGCGCTTGATAAATGAGGCATCTGTTATTATTATTATTGCTCCTGTGAGCTCTGGGGAGTAGCTATCGGGGGGTAGTAGGGCTCATACACCCAGCACACTGACATCGGGGCTGGATCATTCTTCGCTGGGGGGCTGTCCTGTGCATTGTAGCATGTTTAGCAGCACCCCTGGCCTCACATACTATATGCCATAGCACCCCCTGTCCCATTTGTGACAACCAAGAAGACACTGTTCAATGTCTCCAGGTGGGGGCAAAATTGCCGCTGGTTGAGAACCTGGGTTAGAACAGAAAGCAGAATAAAGATGAAAATCATCCATGATCCCAGGATCAGTGGTCCCGAGGTCAGGGCTCTTCCCCACCCAGAGAGCCAGGCTCTCAAACCTCTGCAGGGAGCAAGCAGCTGTGCCTGGGCACCCAAGGTGGCTGCCTACGGGGCAGGGAGCTGGTGGCAGTCACCCAAACACAGGTTCCTGGAGGCTTCCCTGGGACCATCGAACCTCAGGCAAAGGCTGGAACTTTCTCACTCCCTTAGGGATTTCTGGCAAGACCCAGGCACCTCCAGAGCAATCCTGACTCCCCGAGATCAGCTTCAGCCCTGCATTGCCCTCCACTGCCCTTCTTGAGAAAGCCCCAAACTCAAGCTCATCAGGCTGGTGGCACGTCCATTACTGTCACCAAACAGTCCCTTTGAAGAATTCTTGGCATCAGTCTATTGACAGCTCAAAGAGGGTATAGAGAGGGGTTTGCCCGCCCTCTGCTATTTGTCCTTAAGGGGCAGCTATTGGATCTGTGGCCTCAACCTCCTCCACATCCCTACTCCCCATATCCCCACTTGGCTGGAACCTCAGTTTGCAAAGCTCAGGCTGGGCTACTGATCAGGTTTTCCGCATCTAGAGAATGAAGTGTCCCTCACAGAACCTCCTTTGCTCTGCCCATCTTGGGGGGGCTGCTGTCCCTCCCCTGCCGCTGGCTCTCTCTGCTCTGGCCACTAGAGATGTCACAGCAGCCCAGGATGGAGTCCATTGTTGTCCCCCAGATGTTATCTTCCTTGTGGCTCCCCACCCCTGCCCCCAGGCTCTGCATAGCCACCAGCTCCTTCTCAGCCTGGTGGGAGGCACCGGCGGGGCTGTAATCCCAGGATCTGTCAGGGCCACTCACAGTGTTAGGTGGCAGAAGGGAGGGACGGTGGGAGGGAGAGGCCCCTTCTTACCCGAAAGCGGACCTTCCCGTGGGCGCTCATCTGCAGATAGAGGCGGTGGGGGCCATTCCAGTTGCCGTAGACGATGTCCACTTTGCCATCACGGTTGAAGTCCGCCAGGGCAACACCTCGTCCATGCTGGTGGGGGTCGTCCACACCTGGGAGGAAAGGCGGGAGCCCTCAGGGCTGCACCCCTGCAGGCTCCAGAGACACCCACCTCGCAGGGCCTCCATGAAGAGTAAAAAGGGAGGGCGACCCTCTGCTGTCCCTGCCCTCCTGGGAGCAGATGGGGAGACACAGCTGTAGTCTCAGAATTTTTCCACAGGGGTGGGAGGTGGGAAAGCCATCTAGCTGCAAACAGAACCAGAAACTTGCCTTTAAGCATCATTTGCCCAGCAAGCACATTATTTTTGCTCAGTTTTGGGGTGGCATGGGGCAAGGCTAGTGAAAATACTGGAGGACTGAAGCTCTCCCCAGCGACCCCAACACTGTCTCTGGGACACATTAAGTTGACCAGAACTCTTTTGCTTAAGTCTCTCAGTGGCTCCCCAGTACTCTTGGGTCAAGTTCAAAGTGCTGCCTGGGGAGGACAAGGCCCTGCCCACCCCATCTGGTCTTGATCTGGTACTATTCTCCCTCCCATTCATAAGCACTGGCCACCCCATGTTCCTGTCAATCCTCAAATGAACCAAGCTCTTCCTCGCTTCTGGGCCTCTGCTCAAGCTGGTCTCTCCTCCTTGCTTTTTTCCTGGCTCTTGGTTCCCTGGCTCCTTGTCTTTCTTCTGTTATTAGCCACAATGTCACCTCCTCGGGGAAGCCTTCTCTGACCATTCCCATGAAAACAGCCCCTCCCACCCAGCCTGTTATTCACCCTGACAGCCCCCATGCTTTTTCTTCACTGGGCAGATCCCACACATAATTATGTTCCTTTGGGGTTTACTGGCTTAGGTCGGCTTTCCTACTAGAACTTGGGCTCCACGAGGTCAGAGATTGTCTTCTTATTTGCCTGTGTGCACACAGCACCTATCTCAGCGACTGTGGTGACTGAGTAGTTTTCAGTAAATACTTACTGAATAAATAAAGAGACATAAATAATTTACCAGAAGGCAACTGGGGACGTTGGTGACAGCAGAGGAAATATCGCATCATGACAGAGAAACCCACAGCGTGCCTCGTGAAATCTGGAAAGGAATGCTGGTGTGTCCAATGTCACCTGCTCATGCTGTCCCTGAATCTGCTAGTGGATAGCAGGACTGAGCTAATCCTGGGGCAGGATGGAGGGGGCTTTGCCCAAAGGGATGGCCTGACCTGGCTGCCCAAGGCAGACAGTTTCCCTTGGGCCAAACGTGGAGCTGAGAGGTGGTAGGAGCGGCTCTAAATACCCACGCTGACTCTTACAGAGGACAAACTGCTATTGGCCATCAGGCCCTCAGAGATAGCAGGCAGTGGGACAGTAAAATGGGGAGCGGGGATCACAGACTCTAGGGCACAGGGAGCTCTTGCCAGCTGCAAACACGGAGACCCTGAGGACAGGAGCCAGAAGGCGGGGGTGCCCCCCCCAACCTTGGAGGTTGAGCATCCTCTGGGGGAGGAGAAGATCTGAAGGATGGGGGTGGGAGATGGGGGAGAAGAGGCAGTGAGAGCCAGGCTTGAGAAAGAGGGCTTGCAAAGAAATCGGGGTGGCCTCCAGCCTCTAGGATTAATAACCCATTAATTCTCTGCAGAACTCCCCAGCCCTAATGTCGGTGGCCTTTTGTGTTGGCCCATTTCTCTCCTACCTACGAGGCACCTTGACAAGGAGCTGGTTCCCTTTCACGGGAATAATCGGTACCGGCTGCATTTCACAGCAGCATCTGTTTGGGTGATGAATGCCCTCTTGACATGTCTTGTTAAACCCCTGCAATCATTCTGACTTTCAATTACGGGCCTCGCACCTTTCCTCTCTCCTCCCGCCTGATACCTTCTCCCACTCCAACTCCTTGGCTCACCTCTGCTTCCATCTCTTTAACACCTTATCAAATCCTCTAGGTTTTCTCCATCACCACCTCGCCTTCATCGTATGATTTTTCAGCAATGAGAAAATTTGCTGCCAGAGTGTATAGCTCTAGGAGAGCAGAGCTGATGGGGAGGACAGGCCAGGGGAGCTGCCTCCAACTTCAGCTTTGCCTGGAAAGGAGGCGAGGGAGAGGCAGGATGGGGAGCCAACTGGCTACACGTGTGTGTGTGTGGGGGGGGGCGTGGTGCTCAAAATGGGGACTCTGAGCAGAGCTAGGGGAGGAGGTCCTCAATTGTCACAGAGTATGGACCGACACCAGCTCAGGGATATGATACTCCTGCCAGCATGAGCTGGAGCTTGTGGGACCTTTGATCTATGTCTCTGGGTCCCTGCTCACCTCTTCTTCCGGAGGCCAGAGCTTGTCCCTAGGCCACCAAGAAGGAGGTGAAGTGAAACCTTCCATTCACGGGCAAAGCGGGAGGGCCTGGGCAGGGAGGAGTGATCGGAGGGCGGACTGATTACATCAACTGTTACTGTGTCCATTTTGTCATTCAGCAAAATTTACTGGGTGACCAATGCACGCCGAGCATGTGTCAGGAATGAACAGCACAGAGGCCAGGCCTTGTAGACACAGAGGGATTATTACGGCAATGTGAAAGCCTGAGCGAGGGGCACATTCAAGGGCAGCGGGAACACAGAGGAGGGCGTGCCAATCTCTGCTGGGGGCACGGAGGGAGGCAGGAGAGGCTGCGCAGATAACACGGGAGCTGAGTGTTGAAGGATAACAAGAAGTTCTGCAGATAGAGAAGGGGGAAAGGTAGAAAGAGAGGACAGCAGATGCAAAGGCCCTGAGGCAGATGAGGGATGAGCACAAAGCGAGAAAGGGGAACAGAGCTGGGAGTCTGGAGCCCTATTCTGAGTGGATTTCATCTTGTTTCTTCTTATTATAGCTGTTCATTTCTTCATCTGTTTCTTCTCTGTTTCCCCGTCTAGGATGTCAGTGCGTTGTATGTGTGAAAGGAGGGGGGTAGGGTGGTCTTAGCCTCATTCAGGTCAGCATCCCCAGCTCTTAGCACCAGCCTGGCAGTCAGCAGGAGCTCAATAAATGGTTATTGGATTGAACTGAATGCTTAAGATAAATGTGGGGAGGGGAAATGGAGAGAGGGGAAATTAATGCTGAGACTCAAGCAGGGCTTAGAGGGACAGGGCCGATTCCAGTTGCTAGCAAACCACCCCTGTGGCCTGAGCCATGGCAGGGGATGTGCAATTGGAGATGACAAGCAATGTTTCCCTGTGCGGGGCAGAGGATGATTTGTCCCGCTCTCCCTGAGGCCTTTGGGGTCATGCTCTAGAGGGGGCAGGGCAGCCCAGAGTCCCTGTGGGTCTCCGGGGCGGAGGGACACAGGGCAGCGGCTACACTCACCAGCGCTGGCAGCTGCGTCCACAAAGGTGCCATCGCCTCGGTTATGGAAGAGGAAGTTGGGTCCATTCTCGTTGTCACAGAAGATATCCGAGGCACTGCTGCTGAGGATGGGACCCACGCTGACACCCCGGCCTCCTAGGAGAGGACATTGGCCCACAGTAAGTGGCAGAAGCAAAGCCCTGGTTCTGTGTAGAGGACGTGGCTGCCTGTGAGGCCTGTGAGCAGCTGTGCCAGTGATGCCTCAGAAGAGACTGGGGGTGGGGTGGGGGATCCTGACCTTCCAGAGGCTTCCCTGAGCCCAGATCTGGGCTTAGAGTCCCACAGACCGATGTGGAGGGTGACCACACTGATGTTGATGCAAATGAGGAGTGAGACTAAGTCACTTTGTGCCAAAGGAATGATTCCATGAACTAGGGAACAGAGAGATGGCTGAGTTACAATAATCCCTAAAGCCAGCTCTAACCACAGTATTTTGGTTAAGTCATAGATTTCCCTGACAACCCCACCCACACCTCATTATATATATGCTGGTCAAGACGCGGGGTGAGTTCCCGTTCTAAGAACTTACAGGAATAGGCTCCAGCTATAGGCACAAGATGCGTACCTTGCTTTGTTTGACATAGTGAGCAATTGGGAACAGCCTGCATGTCCATCACCAGCAGCTGGTTGTTGGATTATGGTGCACACATATGACAAAGCATTCTGTAGCTACTAAAAAGACAGCATGGATCCATATGTACTGATTTGGAGGAGTGCCCATGACATATTTTTTATGTAAAAAGCAATTTGGCCCTGGCAGGGTGGCTCAGCTGGTTGGAGCGTCGTTCCATACACCAAAAGGTTTCAGGTTTGATTTCTGGTCAGGGCACATACCTAGGTTGCGGGTTCGATTCCTGATTGGGGCGAACACAGGAGGCAACCAATCTGTTTCTCACATTGATGTGTTACTGTCTCTCTCCCCCACCCCTCTCTCTCCCTTCCTCTTTTTCTAAAAATCAGTGGAAATGTCCTCAGGTGAGGATTTAAAAAAAACCGCATTTGCCAAGTAATCATATTGTGTAATCTTACTCTTCTTTAAAAAAAGAAAAAAAAAGAAAGGAAAATACATGACTTTTCTGAACATGTTTGTGCAAACTTGTTTTTGAGTTTGGGGGAAAGTGGGAAAGGCTACATCCTCAGCCACCCTGGCTACTGGGTGGGGTAGGATTTGGGGAGGGAAGAAGAGATGGTAGTTGGCCTTTTTTGTGAATGTCTTCATATTGTTTAGCTTGTTCCAACAAGAATTGTTTCTTTAGTTTAAAAGGAAAAAAAATCCAATGAAGTGTATTTACTTAATTATTTAAAGAAAGAAATCAAGCCAACCTACATTAGGGTCTGAAGTCTTCAAGATCAGCTTTGGGCTACCCAAGTCAACAAGTCCAATCTTACAACATTGTGGACAAACCACCCTAACAACTGGAGTTCAAATAAAGCCCTGAAAACCACACCCCCAAACATTGGCAATACAATGCAGAAAATAGCCTGACCAGGACCAGGACATGGATTCTAGTCCCAGTGTGGCCTTTTTTTTTAACGTTTTTATTGATTTCAGAGAGAGGAAGGGAGAGGGAGAGAGAGACAGAAACATTAATGATGAGTCATTGATTGGCTGCCTCCTGCATGCCCTCTATTGGGGATTGAGCCCACATCTGCCCTGACCGGGAATCGAACAGAAATCTCCTGGATCATAGGTTGATGCTCAATCTCTGAGCCACACCAGCCAGGCCCCAGCGTGGCTTTATACAAGACGATGTGACCTTGGGTAATCTGAGTTACCCTTTTAGCCTCAATTCCCTCATCTGCAAAATGGGGATAATGTGACCTGCTTTTGTTATTTCTGGGTTTTTGAGGAGATCAAGTGAGGTGAGCTACGTGAAAGGTCTTTGTGAATCCTATGACCTTGCTGCTCAGAGTCAGGGCCATGAACCCGCTGCAGGGGCATCACATGGGTGCTTGTTAGAATGCAGAGTCTCAGGCCCCTCCCCAACCAGGCCTTGCATTCGAACAGGACCCCTGGTGGTTTCTGTGCACAGTGAAGTCTGAGAAGTGCTGCAATAAAGGGCTATTCAGTGCTGTAAGAATAGTTATCAGAGCACACAGAAGAACTTGATTTTTTTTTTTTTTTAAGTAAATGAAAGCTTAGGCAGACTCAAGTGATGCTGGGCCAGGAGCTCCCTGCCTGCTGCCTCTGGGTGCAGCAGAGATTTCCACAAAGTGACTGTGCCAATTTGGGAAGGTGGTTCTCTTGGTCCCCAGGCTCCTCCTGTCCTCTGAGAGATGTCCCTGAAGGAAATCTGAAGGAAATCATTGGGCCTTTCTCACCTGTGCAAATGCATGGAGCCTGACCACAAGGGCCAGTGTTTGGGGACAGGGGAAGGGATGGGGCAAATGGCACTGTCACTCTCATGGTGAGCCTTCTCATTAACACATTCTGGGCCTTGTGCCTCCCGATTCCTCCCAGGTAATCTCATTAGCTCTCAAAGCGAGCCCAAGTCTCATAAAAATGAAGCCACTAAGTCCACAACACGCTGGGGAGCATCATCCAAGATGCGACCAGCGCTTTTCATTAGGAGAGCCACAGTGAAGGGTGGAAAGCCTTCAGATGCCTGTCCTAAAGCCAGCAGGGAGGGTGCTGGGCCACAACCTGGGCACCGCTGTTGCCCAAACAGGAGCTGCTGAGTGGCTGTTGGCAGCTGTCCCTGCCCTGGTCGTGCCAGACTCCAGCCCAGTAGCAGGCTTCAGTGAGAAGCTCCTGGCCTTGCCTGGGCCCCTGGAAATTCCAGGTGGGACTCTGGGACTTGCTGCCCCACTCCAGCATCCTCCAATTTCCTCTCTGCCTCTGGCTCCCAAGCTGTGACACATTCCCTTCATTTTCTACAAAGCAGGTTATTTCCCTCTTGGACAAAATTCTAAATCTTTCTAATTAACTAATTGGGTTGGGTTGAAGCCTTCCACCATTTGTAACCTGTAATTACTAGAAAATTGCCATGGTAACCACACTACTAATTAGTGACAATTTATTGCCATGGCAATCAGACCATAACAGAGATGTTACCCACAACTCCTTCTTGGCAAGTTCGCTGCACAGTTAGGAGCAGGTGAGTTGACAGTTGGGGAGCCGGCCTCTTGGGCACTGGTCCCAGCAGCCTTGGGGGGGAGGGGCAACCTGCGGTCTGAGGCAGGGGCAGCCAGGAGTCTGCACCCCTCAATGGTGCCACAGGGGAAAGTAACTCTCCTCTCAGGTCGATCGTGTAAGTCTTCCTTAAACCAATAAAATCCATCCATCCTAAGTGTAGCCTGACACTCCCACCCCCTGCCTGGTCAATGACAGAGGCCCCTTACTCAGCAAGTATCTTTTGCCTGGACCTTTCCCTTCCTCCCCCTGCCTTTCCCCCTCCTCTGTCACACCCTCCTGTCCTCCCCTTCTTAAGGTTTAGCACACATCTTCTGGGGCTACCGAGGGGCAGTTAGGAACATCTCTATTTGGCCTTGGAGAATGATGCCCCAATAAGGAGTTAAACTCCACTTCACATCAATGAATTCTTATATACTTGAGGCAGGCACATCCTCTTAGGGACAAGCAGTTCCCTGGTTGGGGCTGGAGAGGCAGCACTGGTGGTGGGAAAGGCTGAAGGTCAGGAAGTTCAAGCTCTGTGACCTTGGGCACAGCACCAGACCTTTCTAGACTTCTTGTTTTCTCACAAGAGAAAGACTGACAATAATAATAGCTCTTTCTCAGGGCTGTCATAAATATTGTCAGCTGGTTTTTGGAAGGTATCTTGGAAAATGTCAGGTGCCACACAGTCATTAGCTGGGACTATTTCCCACCTGCTGGGTGAATAATATGCCTTCCAAGGCCTCCTGGTTCTGTGTTGGGTGTGAATGCTGCTCCCTGCCCATCTCTTCCTGAAGGCTTCTCGGCCCACCAGGCTGGGTGGGCCCGGTGGAGTTACAGGGGAAAATGTGTCCCCATGGCTCCCTCTCCCTTTTGCCACATTCCGGCATCCCCTTCGATGGTCGGCTCATTGGGCCCGAGCCCCACGGGGCAGCTTCATTTACCCTCAAGAATTGCACCCCTCAACCTCTGAACCCTGCACTTGGGTGAAGCAGACTCAAGTCCAATTGGTGTGCAGCTCATCCATCTATCAGACCATATCTGGGTCAGCACACAGGGTGGGGGTGCGGGGTGTGGGGGTGAGGAAGGGAAAGAGAGGTTGTGGGAAAGAGAGTGCGTGCTGCTGAACCACCCTAAACAGTGGGCCTGAGGATACAGGGACCAAGAGGCAGGGGGATTCTTTGTGCTAAGCCAAAGCCTCTAGGTTCTTGCCCCACCTCTGCACCCCCTCTGGCCACAGGAACTTGGGAAGTGCGCTCTCCAGGCCTTGATCCCACTCCCTGTGAAATGGGTGGGGGAACAAGATCTCCAAGGCTCCTTCCACCTCTGCTCCTCAGTGCATCCTCTAGGCTGGGCCCCAGGGCAAACATGGTTGGGAGTGGAGTCCTGGGCCCATCCAGACTCGGCATCATGGAGGCTGAGGCTGAGGCTGAGACGAGGCCTGTCGGCCAAGGAACCTGGACCTGTGACAGCAGTCTGCTGAGACCTCGACAGAAATATGATGCTGGTGCACGCCAAGGCTGTGGGCTGCCAAGCACATCCAAAATATTGTAAAAGTAGCAAAGACGCTAGGAAATGCAGGGGTGGAGGAATGGGCAGCGTGTGTGTGTGTTGGAGAAGGGGGTGTGGGGGTAAGGGCAGGATGGTGACAGGGTCTCTCGCCCTAAATTTCCCGCAAGTTCTAACATGTAATAACACTGTGTTGGTGCTAGTGTTGCTTGGCCCCCAGGCCCCCCAGCCCTCTGTGAGCTGTCAGATCTGGGCAGGGTGCCGAGTGTGCGGTTGAACAGGGTATTAGACAAGGACATTCACTGCTCCCCGATCCTCCCTGCCCATCCCTGCGGGATGCTGAGGGGCAGGTGGGCAGGAGGACAGGCATTTGTTTGCTGGGTGGGGAGTCCCACACGTGGGGCACCAGGGGGTTACAGGAGGGAAGTCTATCCTCACCGCCCCAGCCCCCCAGCAGTGAGGGGGCTGGAAGAAACCATTTCAGGAGAGAGGGCAGGGAAAGGAGTGGCAGGAATAGCTCCTTTGGCAACCTGTGTACCAGACATTGAACACGTTTCATCTCACCTCACCATTTCCTAGGTGAGGAAACCAAGGCTCAGAGAGATCACAGTTCAAACCAGGCAATAGATCACAGTTCAAACCCTCGTCTGGGTGCCCCCAGAGCCCGGGCTGTCCCCACAGTGCACTCTCACACATTCCTACTAAAGTTCCCTCTGGCCAGAGGAGCCATCTGTACTTCTGGAGGGGCCCAGAGGAGCCAGCCACAGGCTTGACATTTCTTTAAAACTTCTTATTTTAGCTGAAGAAAATGTGTGCAAAGGTTGCATCTGTATAGTACAACATGTCTGTGTTTGTTTTGAAAGAAAAGTGACGTCCCCTCTTGTCAATCATCAATGTGTCTGATAGCCTGTGTATCTCAGGGCTTTGGACACCCCTGGCAGGGGTCCCGGGCCCTGGCTGAGGAGCTTGTCACTCCAACCCTGCCTGTCCCTGGCTGTCAGATCTGGCTGCACTCTCGCTGCAAGGCTGCGCCTGCGGGGAAGCTGGGAGGCTCCGCGGCCCACACTCTGCCGCTCCTGGTCACCTCTCCAGAGCTGGCTGGTGGGGATCGGCCAGAAGGCCTCAGCTGGGCTTTAGGCATCTCTGTCTCCTCCAATAATGACTTCGTATAAATCAGATCTGCCCTCGCTTTGTTCTGCACTGCTCCCAGCCAACAGCGAAACTCCCCACCCAACATCGTAAATCCACCTTCATTTTCTTTTCAAATTTCTTTAAGGCTTCTTTAATAACCACCTTGCAGCCCAGACAGATGCTCCCTTAAAGGGTGGGGCCAGAATGCAGAGTTCCTGGGGAGGGGTGGAGTTCGGGGGAGGCAGGGTCAGGGAGAAGGGAAGAGATGGATTCCAGTGGAGACAGGGATGAAGAGGCCCATGTTTGTGCCCAGGGCTGGAGGACAGGCTGGGCACACATGGAGAATGCCTCCAGGGCAGGGGCTAGGCCTACTTTCTTTGTGCTTCCCCCTGTGCCCAGCATGGCACTCCCTACATCCAGGAGATGCCCAGCAGAGGGCCCTGGCATCACTGTCGGGTCCTCAGGGGAGGAGGGTGTTGCTGTTTGCTACACTTCGTGGGCACTGCCTGTGTGCTAGGCCCTGTGCCTGGCATGTCCATGTTTACCTCCTTTCATTCTCACAATAACCCCATTTTGCAGGTGAGAAAACTGAGGCCCTCAGAGGGTAATAATCACACCTCTACTGCTGCCTGGACAGGACATGGTGGAGGCAGAATCTGTACTTGGCCCTCTGGCTCCAGATACTGTCCAAGCAGCTGTTAGATGGCTAGTTCAAGGGGCTCACAGGGGCTAAGGGACTTGCCCAAGGTCACTTGGGCCCCAGAGGCGGTGCAGACCTCTTGGTCCCCATCTTCCCCCTCCTTGGGTTCCATGCCAGGCCCTCTGCCATGGGGAGAACTGGTTCTCAGGATTCCCAGGAAGGGTAGTTCCCCTCACTTTCCAGGCTCCAAGAGGCTGTGAGCAGCTGCGGAAGTCAGGGTTTGGGATTCTCATCGAACCAGAAACCATGGGGAGTGGCTTTCCCTCAGCTCAACTCAGCGCCAGTGGCTCTCCCAACAGCACCCTCCAGGGGCCCTCGAGTCCTCTGAGTCCCCCGAGAGTAGGCATACTGGCCGCTAGATGGCACTGTGACCCAGCAGAGCTGCTGTCGCCAGAGGCATCCCGTCTGGAGAGGAGGCCTCCCCTCCCCCTCCAGAGGAGCTGGACAGCCGGCGACAGCAGTGCCATCACCCTGGGCTGCTGAGGATAGGGCTGCTGGGGCTCCCCATGCTGCCCTGGGCACCCCAGGCCAGGCAGCCGCATCAGCCAATTGGAGACCATAATGGAAGCTGAGTGCCAGTCCCTGGGGCTGTGTTCCCGGTGGGTATGGGGCCTTTCTCCTTCACCAGCTCTTGTCAAACTGAGGGTCATCAGAAAGGTCAGCTGGTTGGTGTAGTTTAGGCATCGGAGGATGGGGCTCTAACTGCTAGTGTTTCTGCACCCTCCTGTGTGACCTTGGGCAAGTCCCTTCTGTCTCTGGACCTCTATTTGTTCTTTGGTAAAATGGGAAGTTCTCTGAGGTCTGTCCAGCAGATGGGTGTTGTGTGTCTTGGTTCCGGGGACCTGCGGCTCCCTGACTGCACATCTGGCCATGGCTTGCTACTCTC
Source organism: Miniopterus schreibersii (assembly GCF_964146895.1). Classification (NCBI taxonomy): domain Eukaryota; kingdom Metazoa; phylum Chordata; class Mammalia; order Chiroptera; family Miniopteridae; genus Miniopterus; species Miniopterus schreibersii. Next base: position 37,772,411 of record NC_138114.1, read on the forward strand.
CCAGCCTGCTCAGGGCCCTGCCCCTCGCGGCCTGCTTCCTCACCCATTCCCAGTCCCCATGGCACTGGCCATGTGCCAGAGCCTCAGCATTCAGGCTGGGCTCCGGTGGTGGTCCTTACGTTTGGGGTCCATTCCTAGGACTCAGGGGGTGCTCTGGGCTAGTTGTCCAGCCAGATGTCCACGAGTTGTTAATGGAATGACAACAGGGGCTGCAGGGTAGAGTTGGGGGGCTTGGCAGGCAGGGAAAGGGTGAGCTGTGGAAGGCGGGCAGACATAATAGTAACTTGGTGGGCCAAATACATTCTTGTCAGCCAAATGGCTTTTGGAAGTCTGCAAAGCTGCTCTAACGTGTCCTCTGGGCATGCCAGCTGCCCTGGCCTGCCTGTGAGCTCCACAGAAGCTGCTGTCCCTTCCTTGAGCTGCCCCTGTCCTTCCAGCACAGCCCGGCACAGTTGGCTGCTGCTCCCATCCCCATCCATGCTCCTCAGCTGTTTCCTCTTGGTCCCCTCCTTCCCCCTCCTTGGTTCCTGCCAGCCCCTCTGCCAGCCCAGCCAGCGTGAACAATGTCCCCTTCATGCTCAAACCCAGCTACAACCTTCTGAATTCTTTTATTCTGTGTATAACCCTCTTTCCCAGACCTTGCCTCCCTTCCATCTCATCATTTTCAAGTGCTACATCCACCCAGGCCTCCCTCCTTCTCCTGCAGATCAAGGCATTTAATTGCCAAGCCAGCCCAGTGCACAGAACTGGGACCTATTCAGAAAAACAGATTGTACAAATCTAGGCTGAAGCTCCTGCATGTTTAGTTCCTTTCCCAGGAAAACATAGTTTATTACTGACACTCAGTCTTTCCGCTGCACATCCATGTGTGGAGCTCTGGAGGGCTTTGATGGGGGTTGAGCTGCGCAGACTATTTTATTGTCTAGTCATATGTTCCCACAAACTTTGTGAGACAGGCCAACATCAATCTCCCCCTTTCACCGAGGAGGAAAGTTGGCTAGAGGAAGGCATCATAAACTCAGGGAAGGCTGTGACAATCCTTTCTGGGTAGGACTTTTAGATTATGCCACTACCCAGGTGTTTAGAGGCAGAGGGACAGCCCAAATGACCTCTCACGTATCCCCCCCGCCCCAGGATTTGGATTCGGGCACGCTGCCACCTTAAGTCTGTGGTGCAAACTGGGATGGATATATGGGGAAGGTCAACCAATAAGAGAACTTCTCAGTCCAGAGGGCAGATGTGGTGTGAGTGAGGCTGAAGTTCATGGGAGAAGCTGTTGTGCACAGCTCTGGCTTCCTGATTTCTGGCACCCAGAACAGAAGCTGGGTTGCTCTGCCATCAGCAGTCTATTGGCAGATTATCAGAGTTTAGTCAGCAGCCGTGCTGGAATTAGAAAAACAGCCTTCCCTAGAAAGATCTTCCTGTCAGAGACTCTGACAATAGGTCCTCCATCCAGAAAGAGGTGGTGGTGGCGGTGGGGGAGCTGGCCTTCCAAAAAAGTGCCGGAGAGGTTTTGGAACAAGAACACAATTCTTTGAGCTCAGTTATCCGAGACGGGACCCAGCTGAAGCTTAGGGATTTAGCTTGCACTCAATTCCTGGCTGCTTATGTGTAAGTAAATAATTTCATCTGCTCTTGGCAATAAAGAATGCTTTAAATCTCAGCCTTTGTGACTTGTCAGTTTTCTCCTACAGAACCTGTTCACCTGTCATTTGGGTCACAGCAGGGAATGGAGCAAGAGGTTCCAGGGACAGGATATTACAGCATTCATACCCTATGTCCCATGTACCCCAAGGGGCCCCCTAAAGCCCACACCTGCCAGGTATCTCATCAACCCTTGGAGAGGCAACGTTGGAGGAGCCCTCTGTGGGTGGTGGGATGGAATAAAGTCTTCATTCTTCCTCCCCAGGGACACCAACCCATCCTCTCCTGTGGTCTCTGATGAACTAGACTCAGCCTTGTAAGGCCTGCCCCACAGCCCCAGCCCTCACCCCTCCAGCTCGTAGCCTCCCATGTCACTCTGCATACCTGTATACTTGCTGACCCCTGCCTCAGCAGCCACATCTCTGAGCGCCAGAATGCCCCGGGAGAGGTCACTGGCCTCGGGGTCCATTTCAATGAGGGCATCAGGGCCCACGTTACCGTAGGCATAATTGGCGATGTAGATAGAGTAGCGTCCGGAGCCCTGAGGAGGAAGGGAAGGAGGTGAGCAGGCCCATCTGGCTCATGGAGGTCTTTCCCCCAGAAAGCAGCTGTCTCCCTCCTCTCGCAGGACCACAGCTCTTTCACGGGGTTGGGCTCTTCTCCCTGGGTCTGGTGTGCATGGCCTGGCAGGCTGTGCACTGCACAACTCCAGAGGGGCTTTTCACAGAGGCTACAAAGTGCACGATGCCCCCTGGAGCCCCACAAAAAAGCCACCCTCCTTTTTCTATCCTGTTCCAGAAGAGCACATCCCTCCCTCTCCCCCACAACCACCTTTTTATAGACAATTTTCTAATGTGCCTCCCTCCAGCTGAGCTCTCTCCAGCTGCCAGCCAGGGTAGCTGCTCAATAAATATTTGCTGATTGATTGATCTACCAGCTCCCATTATTCTGTCTCTCTCTCATTCAGGCTCACTCCAGCCGAGATGACAAGCAAATTCCTGAGACATCTCCCTCCCCCTTCCCACCCTTTGCTTCTTCATTCCTCTATCTTGGTAGCACGAGGCTCAGATATGCAGGGGTCTTCCTTCCCTCTTCCATTCCTTTGTTTCCCCGCATTATATAGAAAGAAATATTATACTGCTTCTGCGTTTATAACTCCGTCTCAGATATTTTCTCCTTTGCATTTCCTTGGCGCCGTAGTCACTCTTCTGTAGTCCACAACACTGCTGATGAAAGGTTCTTTCCTGCCCGTCATTATAATGGTGTTATTCCTTCAATGGATGCCTCCTCTCCCCCAAGAGATCCACACAATTTCCAAATCAGTTTCTAGCTTTCCTCTCACCCTTCTCAACATTTCCCTCCAATTAATCAGACAGTAGGTATTTCTTGAGCTCTAACTACGTGCAAGGTGCTCTGCTATGAATGTACCTAAGACAAGGTCTTCATTCTTAGGCTGCTTGTAGCCAAGTTTAAAGGCAAGCTGTAAACACAAAACAGTGCAAGAGAAACGGCTGAGTTCAAGGCGAGAGTGTGCTCCGTCAGCCCCTCTTTGCAACCCTCCCGCTTGCTTCTGTTTCTTACCCGATGGCCCCGTTGGCACAGCCCCGTTCCAACTAACTGGTCACTGACTTCATCTGTTCTTTGGGACCATATCCTTTGGGAAAGCTAATTAAGAGCCACTTGGTGGGTGAGGCCACCAAAGGACCTCGGGGTGTCCTGGGGGATGCAGAAGCGTCAACAATCATACAATTATATATATCTGAGAGAGTGCGTTCAAGGTTCCCTGGGTGCACAGAAGAGGGGCTCCTAACCCAGAGGAAGGGCACCTAGCCATTGGAAATTCAGAAGAGGTTTTCTAAGAGGAGTCTCAGCCAGGTGAAGTGGAGGGGAAAGAACCTTCCAGGCAGAGATGAGACAGAGAATGATGTATGTAGGGAAACCACAGGCAGTTTGCTCAGTGTTGCTGGAATGTAAAATGCAAGGCAGGCATGTCAGGGGACAGAGCTGGAGAAGGTGGCAGCACTGCCCCCTAAGGACTTGTATACCCTTTCTTTTTTGGTTGCGTCTCTATCCTGCTACTTGGGAGTTGATGTTTTACAAATCTTTTAACTCAAAGGGGGCCCTGGACCAGCAGCACTGGTGTCATCTGAGATCACGTTAGAGCTCTCAGGCCCCACCCAGACCTGCATTTTCACAAGACGCCCAGGTGATTCCTGTGCACAATGGGAGTTTGCGATGCACGGCTTTGCAACATGGCTTCACGATTAGGGGAAAAGTGTGAGAGGTTCTTGGGGTCACAGGAGCTTGGCATACGTGTGTGGAATGACTGGATAAAGAGTGAATGAATGGGGCCAAAGGGGAAAGCGCACCATCACTGTAACTGTTCCTGACCCTACCAGCTGTTAGCAATTTCATCAACAAATCCGAAATGCACTCCGTTAGAAATTAGGATATTTATAAAATTCACTTATACCTAGTTCCTTACTTCCATGTATTGGGGTGGTTAAGGTGACAAACATAGGTGTGTGACAGTTATAGGAGGTGGCAGGAATTCACGTGTGAACTTGACCACATCATTCTGGGAGGGAGAGATGGAGGTCATTCCAGGAAAAGGAAGGTGTTTCTGTGGCTCTGGGTCTAGGAAAGTGGGTCCCTCCATTTAGCTTAACACGTGGAGGGCTTGTTAAAACGTAGATGCAGGGTTCTATCCCTGGAGTTTCTGACTCAGGAGGTCTGGGGTGGCCCTGAGAACTTGCATTTCTAACAGGTTCCCAGGTGAAGCTGTCGCTATTGGTCCAGGAACCACACTTTGAGAACTGCTGGTCTAGGGCCATTAGCCTGGGTCCTGGTCCAGGCCCTACCCGACTGGCTCCTTGTCCTTGGGCAGATTCTTCGCCCGCTTCTGCTGCACCTCCTCACATGTTAAATGGGGGTCATGTCCTCCCTGCCAGGGAGAACCCTCCTGGCAGGGTTGTTGAGAAGATAAAATGAGACAATGCATGTGAAAGGTCTTTGAAAGATAAAAATGCTATATAAACGTGAGGCATAATCATTATCGATCAGGGAACGCTTCTTGTAAGAGATTGGCTTTGAGTTGGATCCAGAAAGGTGGGTGAGTGACGAGGCAGCTGAAGATGAAGGGCAGGCAGTGTTCCAGGCTCCGGGCAGAGAACAAACGAGGGCTGGAATGGGAGAGCGAGGGAACGGCAGGTGGTAGGGGTGAGACGTTTACCTGGTGCGATGGTCCTCAGGCTGGAGCTGGCATGGGAATCACCTGCAGGGCTATAGCTGAAACCCAGACGGCTGGGCCCCGCCCCAGGGCTTCTGATTCAGCAGCCTGGGCGGTGGAATGGATGGGGCCTGAGAATGTGCATTTCTAACGATGCTGATTCAGCTGGCTGGGGGCTACACTTTGAAACCCACTGACCAGGTAGACTAAAAGACCCCAGGTGGGGGCTGTGGGGGTGAGAAAGGAGCAGGGCAAACGCCATGACCGAACTTGTGGTGAGAAATTTGTGTCTGATACAGGTTCACACAGAGGCAGGGGTAGCCGAGGAGTAAAAGGGTGTCAGATTCATTTTCAGGCAGGCAGGACTCGATTCCTGGCTTTGCCTGCCACTTACTATGTGACCAAGGTCAAGTTACTTAATGGCTCCAAGGGTTAGTTCTGTATCTGTAAAATGGGAAGAAGGAGAGCATCTACCTCATAGGCTTAGAAGGATTCAATGAGATGATGCTTACAAACCGCTTAGCACAGGCTGGACACGTTGTTAGTTTAATAAGTGATAGCTATTGTCACGATCGCTCTCGCATTTTCCTACATCACGCTGCATTCCTCTCTCTCAACTTCCAGACTGGCTTTGACCTCTCCCTACTCCTCCCTTCCACAGTTCTCAGGCCCCAGGGACTGCCAAGGTGGCGGCGGACTCAGAGCAACCCCTCTGCTGGTGGCAGACAGGCTGAGGCTCCGGCTGAGCAGGGACCGAGCGAGCTGCTAAGTGCCCGCCTACCGTGCTGCGTGCCAATGTCTTTTTTTTTTTTTTGTATTTCGCATGGTGCCTTTGTCCTGTGGTTAAATGTGTGGGTGTGCAGATGACCTTGTTAGGACAGAGAGCGCATCTCTTTGTGATTAACCTTCAGGCCCTCCCACCAGCTCTGAGAAGGCTCCCACCTTAGCAGAGTGTGGGAAGCCTTGTTCCTGAAAGTCCAAGACAGGAAGCCAGTAGGAGCCTGGGTAGAGGCCCCAGCAGCTGCGGGCCTGGCACCCCTCAGACCCTCTCCACTCTCTGGGGCCGCTCACAAAGCCGCCTCTCCCTTCCCTCCTGCCAAGCAGGAGTCCAGGTGGCACTGATTCAGGTCAGGGCTAAATGTGGCTTCACAGCCCAGCTTGGCTTCTCTTCTCAGCACCAGCTTGTTAAGAAATAAATATTTATACCTGGCACCTGCCTTCTCCCACGTTCTGGCGGCCCCTGCTGTGAAGGTTCACGCTGAATCCCCAATCCCCTCTGTGCCAGCTCAATCCTGAAATGAGCCAGCCCCCTTGCCCCTGCTCCAGAATGGGGGCCAGGGATGCTCCGTGGAAGCTGGGCAGCAGCTGGGTCCCTGATTTAGTGATGACTGTTTTGTAAAGTCAAGGAGGGGGTGGCAGGGGAGCAGGTGACAGGAGGGATAAATCACCTCCACAGCAAGCCTCCAGCTCTGGCTGGGACATAAGCGTGGCAGGGGTGGCCCCACAGGGCAGATGGCTGCAGCTGCTCCAGCTCCTCCCCACTTGGCCTTTCTTCCCCACCCTTCTTGCAGGGTGACTAGCAGGGCAGGAAAACATTGATGGAGCTATTGATGAACTAAAGTACCTGTACACTGTGGCAGCCTCCCACTCACCCACCCGTGTGCCCTTTTGTCATGCTTTCATTTGTTCAATAAATATTTACAGGGGGCCCTGTGGCTCAATGCCTGGCGCATAGTAGGCACTTAACAAATATTAGTTGAATGAATGAATAAGCACAGGTTTAGAGCTAGAAGATTCTGACTCAGGTCCTAGCCACACCACCCATCCATTTTGGGTCCTCAGGCAAGTCGCTGCTCTAAGCTGGGCCTCGGTGACACTGTCCAGTGGATGACAGCACCCGGCCAGTTTCCTCACTTGTTGCTGGGAGGGCCTCACGGAAGAAAGAATGTGAAAGTATATTGTAACTCATCCTGCAAGTATTGGTTGTTACTGTTTAGTACCTACTATGTGCAAGACACTGGGAGCTGCTGAGATGGTGCAGCCTTCGGCTCTGCTCTTGGAAGCCACACTCTGTATGGGGATTCTGCCGGTTGGCCTCCCTCTGGCTCTCACATGGCCATGTCCCCCCTCGCCCCAGGCCCATCGTGCAGCCCCGAACTCACCGTCCTGTCCACACAGGCTACAGAGCGCCCGGCAAAGAGGCTGGCCACACCGCGGGCTACGTTGACTTCGTCGCTCAGGATGTCTTCCCACCTGCTATTGCGGAACTTGAACAACTTGTCCGTGTACGTGGCCACCCCTGGAGAGAGGAGGAAAGGGAGGCTGGTGGACGGTGGACCGTCCAACAGGTATGTCTCGGAGTACCTGCCACAGGGGTTAGGGCCACAGGTGGATGGGTCATCTGCTCAGGGTGAGCACTCCTTGTAGTATTCACTCAAGCAGGCGAGACTCCTGTGTTTGGGGGGCTGTCAGACATTCTCAGTTGAGAGCAGAGACTCTGAGGCTTATGAAAATGGGTCAGCCCAGCCTCAGGAACTATGGAAGAGATGTTACCGCTACCATGTGTCTGAGATGACCCTCGCAGCTGGATTTCACTGTCTGCATGTGCTCCTATCACATCGTCAGGGAGATCTAGGATTGCCAATATTTCAGCACCCAAACTCAACCCAGAATGTCTCTTTGTCCAAGAGCTACATTCTCTGCTGGACTGCAGGACCTGATTTGGGCCTCAGAAAAAACTGTGTGGGTCTCTAAGTCCTGATCATGGAAAGACTGGAAGCTGAGCTCTGACAGGTCTGTCACCTCCACCCTCAGGGAGCCAGGTGGCAGTAGGCTCAGCACTCAGGCAGCCCTGAGAGATCCCTGCTCCCAGGGCCAGGGAGCCCTACAAGGTAGTGGTCTCCACCTCTTTGGGATATTGACCCCTTTGAGAACTAGATGTAGGCTAAGGCCCCTCAGCTCAGGGAGTCTGCACCACACAACATGCCATGTGTAATTGCAGGAGGTCTGTGGCCTCCTGAAGCTCATTTATGGCCAAGAAGCTTTATTCTGGGATGTGGTGAGGAACTTCCGGTGGCAGGAGCTCAAGTCCTTCTGAGACCACTAAAGCAGAGCTCTCCCCTCTGCCCTCACCCTTAGTTTATTTCTTGCAAATGTGAGATCCAGAGCATTCATATTTTAGGAGGGATCATATTATACCCGCAAGGACTTGCAACAGAAACACAGAAGAGTAGCAGCTGAAGGAATTGGGGAAGGTGAGCTTGGGGAAGAGTGGACTTGGGGACAGAGACCCTGGACTTGACTCTTTGGCTGGCCCAGGGGACAGGCAATGGGCCGAGCCTAAAGGGAGCAGCGTGGCACAGTGGTTAAGACCTTGGGGTTTAGAGTAAATGAGGCAGAGGCTCAGTCTCAGTTCCACCCAGATTCTACTTCTAGGTTTTAGTTGTTGACTTTGGGCAAGTTGCTTAGCATCTCTGAGCCTCAGTTTTTTTTGTTTTTTTTTTAATAAAAGGGAATGACAATAACTGCATTCAGTTTACCTTGAAGAATAAATGAGATGATGCACATTAAAGGTTTAGCATAGCGCTCCTAAAGTGGTATGTATTAGACAGAAATAAATTATTCCCATTTCATAGACGAGATGCTCTTAAGGTCCTTTAGGGACATAAGGTCTCCACTGCACGGGTTTGGTGAGAGCCAGTGTGGGAATGAATAAGTGAATGAATGAATGATAATGAATGTGGGAGAGTGAGAGTGGGAGAGTGAGTGTGCGAATCTGAGGAGTGTGAGTGTATGTGAGGGAGTGTGAGTGTGACATGAGTAGGTGTGTGATAGTGAATGAGTGTGAGCACGTGTGGGTGAGGGCAGTGTATAAACGACCCCTCCGGTGGCTCTGCCCGGGAGAGGACAAAAGGGTTTGCCCTCTGGGTGGCCTCACATGGGGCTTCCTAACACCTTGGGGCCCCATGGAGGCTGGTGCCTAGCCTGCGGGGTCTGGAGTTGGTCTCAGGGATGTTCGCCAGACACCCTGGGAGGGAAAGGCCCTTCATGAGCAGGGCGGGAAGCAGGAGACCGACAGGTGTTTGTTCAGCTGGAGGCTTGGGCTGGGGAGCTGCAGGGGGTCTGTGCAGAGCTGCTGTGGCTCGGGAGGGATGCCCACTGGGGCAACTAAGGGGCTGAGTCCCGACAGAAGCACAGGTGCAACTCGGACTGCGGGAGTTCAGGGGCCTGGGCCGGTTCTTTCTTTTCTCCCAACCTTCGTTTCCTCTATGAGAGTTGGGGGTGACAGCTGTTCCCCCTCCCCCACAGCATCAATGTGGGAATTATAGGAGAAATCGCACTGAAGCCTGGCCCCAGGTCCGGCACCCCGAATTGCTCACTGGTAGCTCTGTACCCCTAAGTCTGCAGCCCCTTGTAGTAATCCCTAGAGGTCAGAGGCATTTAGAAATTCAGATTTTTCTTTCCTGGTTTAGAAATGTAACAGTGCACACACCGTTTATTACATAACACCCCCAGCAGGGGCTGGGGCGGCACCCCATAATTAAACACATTAATATTTCTGCAGTGAAATATATGAATATTCACATGAAGTGGGATAAATAAAGCCATAAATAGCTCACGTCAGCTCAGGACAGGTTTTGCTATTAGTTCATTTTCCCGCAAACACAAAAAAAGCACTTGAGGCTTTCAGAGCATCGTGGATTTCAGGACTGCAGACAGGGACTGTGGACCCAGACTGCGATTCTCGTGGCTGTACCCAAGGCAGTGGCAGCCTTGTCATCACTTCCTGATGCCTGGGGGGCCTCCGAATGGCCCTGCAGGCTGCCCGGTCTCCAGCCTTCACCAACAGCGAGTGACCCTTGCCCTTCTCTGTCAAACCGGGGCCCCTTCAGACCGTCCTTTCAGCTGGTCTAGTCTCCCCTGAAATACCAAGACTCAGTGGCCAGGTGAGAGGGCAGCTGCCGGCAGCCGGGGCTCTGTGTGGCTCTGATGGGCACCTTTGCGTTTAGTGGGAGAAATGGCTCAGCCACTGACTTCTGCCTCAGCTGGACAGGAGGAGAAAACGGGCCCAGGTGACTCTACCCTCGTTTGCCTCATCACCTCCAATTCCACCCAAAACAATATTTCTCAAAGTGTGCTTTGTGGAACCCTGTCCTCTGTGAGCTGCCTGGAGAAAAGACTTGGTGATCGTTAGAGTTAGGGGAAGATCACACCTTCCATCTCCTTCTTGGGGATTCACAATGGATGTCAGTCTATTAAAACTTTGAAAAGTCCTGCAATAAATTACCTGCGTAATTATATTTAATCCAGCCTTTCCCAAATGAACTTGGTCACAGAACCCCTTTTGGCAGCTCACCTATCAGCATCCTGAGGAACTAGTGCTGTTCTTAGCAAATTGCTGTCCTAGGGTGTTGCTGTCTGGCCAGGCTCTGGGCTTTGCGGCCAGAGGGGTTGGGGTGGCCAGGGCCGTTAGCCTCTTCCTCCGTTCCAGCCTCCTGGCTTCTGGGCTGACCGAGGACGCCCAGAAGAATAAACTAATTAAGGTAAAATGTGCAGCAGCGATGCGGAGCCTTGTAGATCATAAATGGGAACGGCAAAATCAATGGCGGCCCTTCTGCAGGCAGAGGCCCGAGGCCTGGGCGACTGGAGGGATGGGAGCCTGTGATTTAGGAAGAGCAAACGCTCTGGCAGCTGCAACCTGGGTAATTAGGTGTGTCAGGAAGACAGATAAACAGCGAGCTGTGCGGGTCGATGGCACTGGCAATAAACACCCAGCACTGGCCCCCGGCCCGTGTCAGCACCTAATTCTGCCTCTGGCTCCTTGTAGCTGCACTCTGCCCTGGGGTCCCTCACCAAGTTAGAGGGAGGCAGCTGCTCGGGGAGAGGAGAAGCTGCTAGTTGCAGAAGAGAGGGGCTCTCCTGAGTCCCTGGGGGAGACACTGAGAGGGTGGGGGCCTGGGAGAAACAGGAGGGTGTTCAAGGGCAGGGGGCTCTGGAGGTCACAGCCCCTATGAGAGGCACCTCTGGGGACTCCCATTCCCACCCTGACTTTGGCATCTTGGCATTAAGGGGGCCTCGAAGGTCTCAGGGTCCAGTGGAACTGTCAGTGGCTGCAGGCAGCCAGCTGGGAAGGCCCAGTAGGTGAGGCTCAGAAGCCACTGGCCCTGCTGAGTGCTGGGTGCTGTGGGAGGCCCCAGGGAAATAGGAGTATCCACCCCTGACTTTGGGTGCTTACAGTCCATTTGACAGCACGAGGGATAGATAGGTAGAGGAGATACCATGGGACCACAGTAAAACTAATACTAAACACTCCTACAGCACTTTCTATATGGCAGGCACTTCACATATTAACCCTCACTCATTAACCCTTACCACAACCCCACGAGATGGGTACTACTTTCATGCCCATTTTACAGATGAAGGGGACTTGCCTAAGATCCCACAGCTAGCAGAACCCCTGAGAGCAGGGCAGGACAGGACAGCACATCATGGAATTGCTGTGAAATCAGGATGGAAGAGGCTACAGCAATCAGGGAGGTCTTCATGATGGAGGAGGTACCTAAATGGGGACTTGAAGGGTCAGAGTAACAACAGCAATGACTCTGGTTTAAAGAGCACTTAGTATGGCCAGGCTTTACAGGAAGCATTCCCTTTTACAACCATCATCTTGACTAAACCCTATGGCCACCCTGAGAGATAGTGTTACCTCATTTTACAGATGGAGAAATTGAGGGGCACAGAGGTTAAGTTAATGCCCAAGGTCACAGAGCTAGTAAATGGTGGAGACAGACTCAAACACGGGTCTTTCTGACTCCAAAGCCTGTGTTTCCGAGCCTTGCATTCTACGGCTGAGCCAGGCAGAGAGAGGAGGTGGTGCACCAGGCAGGCAAATGGCATAGACAAAGGCACCGAGGGGCACCGAGTTTGCCTGGAGAGGAGAGTTTGTGCAGGTGGAAGAGGAAACGGGGCAGGAAGCAGAGATCTACTGCTTCTAGGACTGCGGGCAGAGGGGTGGTTTCTGATCTGGGGAGGGCAGTGTTTCCAGAAGATTACCTGGCAGTGGAGTGAGCCGTGGGCAAGCAAGGGAGAAAATGAAGTGGGGAGGCCCCTTTCCTCGGAGCTCATGCTTGACCCAGCGTGATGACAATGGGAGTGGGGGGAAGTGCTGGGGGCGGGAAGGGCAGAGGGATTGTTGGGTGTGCTGAGTTAGAGCGAGGGAGTGGTCCACAACGCGGGGCAGGGACAGGAGCAGGGACACTGGGCCAGCTGGGGGCGGGAGCAGGAGCTTGCCTTCAGACAGTTGCATTTGAGGTGGTCAGAGGGTGGCTGAGAAGGCATGTAAAGGGGTCACTGGCTGTGAGGGATGACAGCGCGCAGGGCAGTGAGGCTGGAGCTGGGGCAGGAGGGAAAGACCCGAGCCACAGACTGAGTCCTGGGGAGCAGCTGCGTTTGTGTGTAGGAGGGATCAGAAGGGGCAGAAATGGAGGAGTCATCAGACACAGAAACAGAAGGTGGGGCATCCAGGACAGCGGTGTCAATCAAGCAGATGGCACTCAATTCACTATCCCCCCCCCTTCCCTCCACACCCAGCTGTGCCCCGGAGGGCAACTTACAGCCACTGCGAGGGTGACTTTGAGCCATAAAGGGCTCTTCCTAAGGATCATTGGCCTGAGTGTCTCCTCCCCCAGGGGCTGCCCAACCTCAGGGAGATGACCTGACTCATGGCTTGGTATCGGTGGCAATATCGGTGGCAAAGAGAAGGGTGAGCAAAGTGTGGCAGGGCAGAGGCTCTGCCTCCAACGTCATTCATAAGGCAGAGAGATTACGGCCACAGTAGGGTTGGGGGTCAGTCAGCAACATCACCAGCCTCAGCTGACCTTGGGCAATTCGTGAACTTGTATTTTTCTTCTCTGTAACATGGCATAATGGGAATGGCCACCTATTTACCAGGCTGTTGTGAGGATTATATTAGATAAGGTAAATAAAATATTTAGAGCAATACCTGGCACATGATAAGTTCCATAAATAATAATAATACTACCATTACTATCATCACCATCCTCCTCATCACCATCATCACCACAGGGGGAATTACTGGACATGACCACTGAAGGTTGTCATGAGTCACATCCCAAAGGCAACTGTGACATGAAGTATAAAATGCTTTACAAGACTTAGTCACTGAAAACCCAGCAAAACAGTGAGGGCCCCAGGGGAAGAAGGAACTAGTTCAGGCAAAGGACAGTTTTAAAAAGAATGAACCCTGGCTTCCCCGGGTCCTCGACATAATTTCTGACCCCGTCTTCCTCTCCACCCAGGATGAGGAGGGAAATCTGATCAACCCCTGGCAGGGGCTTCACCCACAAGAGCTTTGTTGGCCCTTCCCACAGTCATGTCAGGAAGAGGGAGTCTTTACTTTACAGAGAGAAACGAGCTCAGAGGGTAAACTCATTCACCTAAGGTTGCACAGCTGTTAAGCGGCAACGCTGAACCTCAAACTGTGATCTAACTGCAAAGCGCCCCTATCTCCCCCTCCATACTAAAGACCTGGGGTGGGGGCTGGTGGAGAGGAGTCTTCGGTTTCCAGGGAACCTAGATCCGTGTTATGACTGAGGAAATGTCCTCCAGGGCCCCATACTCTTTATGGTGCTGCTTTGACAGCCTCGCCCATTCTTGCTGCTTATGGAGCCACGTGTGAGTGAAGCACAGTAGGGGCGGGGGCAGGGAGCCTGAGTGGTTCATGAGCTCAACTCCCCAAATTGGGCCATGCTGGGTGAGCTGAAAAATCAGGACTATGCATCCAAGGGAAACATCACTGGGGATCAGGGGATCCTAGAACCTAGAGGATCCTAGGAAAAGAGAGTGAAGACACAGCGCCGTGTATCCCAGGCTTTCCCAGGGACAGGAAGTCCTGGACACCCTGTTAACATGCAGATTCTGGTCCAGCAAGTCTGGGGTGGGGCCTGAGATTCTGCATCTTATGAGCTTCCAGGTGTTGCCAGTGCTGCTGGGCTGCAGAGCACACTCCGAGCAGCAAGGTGCAGAGTACCTGAGTGTAGCTGGAACTGGGCCTGGGTGAAGGAGCTGCTGGACAATGGGTGTGCTCGCTCTCCAGAGCAGATGGCTCATCTGCTGTGTAGGCAGAGGAGGCTGGAAGTGCATCCCGCCCCCAATTCCCTTTCTTCTCTCTGGCACAGTGACTGACGCCTCCTCTCTGAGAGGTTACAAAAGCCCCTGCTGAAGGCCTAAGTATAACACAGAACACAGAAGCCATCAAAGGAAAGGGTGATAAATCCAAGTCCATAAAAATAAAATTTTTCCGCATTGCAAAACCCACCATGAGCAAAGACAAAAAAAAAAAAAAAGACAAACAGGGGAAAATTATTTGCAACTTGTGTTACAGACAGAGGGCGAATTTTCCTAATTTATAAAGAAGTGTTACAAATCAATAAGATAAAAATGGGCAAAGGCTATGAGCAGACAAGAGATTCAAATATATAAAAATATGCTCAGCCTCACTCATTTTAAGAAAGATGAAAATTAAAACTACACATAGGTACCAATATTTGCTATTGGATTGGCAAATAGTTTTTTAAATGATGACACATTGTGTTGGTGAGACACGTTGGGAAATGTTCACTTGTGTCAGGGCTGATGGGACTGTAATTAGGAATGTCCCTTTGAAGCACAATTTGGCAATGACCATCAAAACAGCATATGTATATTCCTTTGATGCAGCAGTTCCATTTCTATGGACTTACAGAGAAACACCTGCAATTGTGGAAAATGACATGTTAAACAAACATTGATTTGGTGGCACTGTTTGTAAGGGCAAAAGATTGCAAGGAATCTAAGTGTTCATCAATAGAGGACCAATTCAGTGAGTGACAAATCTATACAATAGAGTACTATATAGCCATAAAAAATGAGAAAGCTCTTTGTGTGCTATCATGAACTAATATCCAAAATGTATTTTTAAATGAGAAAAGTAAGGGGCAGTACTGTGAGTAGAGCATGCTGCTATTTGTATAGAAAAGGAGGGATGTATGTGTAGATTGGAGATAGCAGGTTGGCAGTGCTCACTCCCCTGAATGGAATGAGTGAAAATGAATAAGGTAAGTGGTGGGGCTCAGCTCACACAGCCTCATCCAACTCCCGCACTCCGGATTATGTGGGCAGGAGAGCTCAGGACCATGCAGGGCGGCAGCTAGGTAGCCAGTTCAGGATTCCTGGAGGATGGGCTCTGACTGGGAACTGTAGGAGGTCCTGCGACCAGCCTCTTGTCCTACTTTGTCCTGCACACTCTTCTCTGTGGTTTTTACCAAGTAAAATTGCCTGAAACAAACTGGTTTGCATTTTTCCAGGTCAGTTAAGCCATAAGCTGGTTTTCTGCCACAGGCCTTCTTGGGATTGTGGTCAATCTTCCTCTGTTCCCTCCCTCTCATCTTTCCGACTCTTAACCCTGACCCATGCCCACCTGGAACCATAATCTGGGTGGCGTGTTGTTTACACTATGGTCCTTTTCTCTTTCTGCTTCTACAGTCTCTCTCCCATGGGCCAGGAAGAAGGCCTATGGTCCCTCTGTCCAGGCTCTGGCTTTCTTCATGCTGCAGAATTATAACTATTGCTTAGAAAGCATTTATTAAGTCTAGACACTACAAGTGCTTTTCATTCATTATTTCCGTTGTTCATTTAAATATATGAATTAAATGTTTACTAAGTGACATAAGAACTTTGGTCCTGGAGATACAGCAGCAAACATGAGTTTCCATCCCCATGGGGTTTAGTAGAAAAGTAGCAGAGATGAAACACAAACAAATACATAACATACTTTCAGACAATGGTAAATGCTATGAAGAGAAATAAAGCAAGTTAAGGGCACAAGGAGTGACAGGGGTATGATTTTAAGGTGCTCAGGAAGCACTCATCTGAGGAGGGGCCTGAATGAAGTAAGGAGTGAGCCCTGAGAACAGTGGTGGGAAAAGAATTTCAGGTAGAGGGAACAGCATGTATGAAAGCCTCAGGTGGGAATGCAGTGAGCAAGAAGAAGAATGGAGAAAACAAGGTCAGAAAAAAAGGCAACCTGGCTCACATCAGGAGGGTGTTATAGGCAATGGCAAAGACTTTGGAGAGAGTCTATGGAGCCACTACTGCAGGTGAGCTTATGAAGTTGATATGATTTTTCCTATTCTACAGATGAAAGGGTTGAGACTGAAAGAGGTCAAATATCTTGTCCAAAGTACCTAGTAAGTAAAGGGAAGATTCCAGGTTGTACCAACTGACCCCCACAGGACACTGCCAGGATTCGGGGTCTCAGCCCTCTTCTAGGGACTCCAGTGCTGACCCCCCAAAGGCTGGCTGAGGGAAAGGACAGGGACTGTCCTTCCACGGGTCGGTCCGATGCTCTGGCACAGGCTAAAGGAGCCCTCAGTTGCATGCCACGGGCAGGTAGGGGCTGGCTGGGGGCTCCTGGAGAGGATCTCAGGTTCCCCACAGTGGGTAGGGTGGCAATGGCTGAGTGTCATGCCAGCTGGACCCAGGGAAGTGCTGACACAGCACAAGTGTCCCTGCTCCACACCCCGCCCACTGTCGATGAATCAATTGAATCACTCAACTGAAAAATTAACTCAAACCCACAGACATCCCTCAAACCCACAGAAGGTCACTGGGAGGCGTACGCCTGGGGCTGAGGCTGCAGGGCACCACCATCCTTACCCCAGCCCTGAGAGCCCAGCTCCAGCCTCTCTGAGGGAACACTTGTGCCCTCAAACCCAGGGCCTTCTGGGGGTTCCATCTTACCTGACTCCTCTTTTCTGCCCTCTGTTGGCAAACCTCTCAGGCCTAATAGCTCGTGTTTTGTCTCTTCTTCCTGGATTTATTTATCAAGTTTTAACTGTGCTATTAGGGTGCTCAAGGTCTGGCTGGGCCAGAGGGATGCACAAAATGACTAACATAGGGATTTTGCCCTCAAGGAGCTTAGCGTCCACAGGGCTGGGAGAGGGGAATCAGATACTTAGAGAAATATAAGGCCATGTTGGGGATAGAGTGTAAACTTCATGAGGGCAGGATTTTTCTGTTTCATTCACTGGGGCATCCTCAGTGTCTAGAATAGTGCCTGGCACACAGTAGGTGCTCAGTAAATATTTGTCCAATGAATGAACACATTAGTGAATGAAAGGGCTATGGTTAGGCTGAGCATGAACCTAACATGACTCTGGGGTAGTGGCCCCCATCTCGACTGCACATGGGAATTACCTGGAGATCTGATAACTGAGTCCCATCCCCAGGGGTTCGAATTGGGCTGGACTGGGGTGCACGGTGGGAACTGGGAGTGTTAAAAGCTCCCCAGGAGATTCTAACGTGCAACCCTGGCTGAGCGCCACTGCTCTAGGACTCACAATGGAAGACTCTAAGAAAGTGGGAGGGGCTGCTGCTTCAGAGACACCTGACAGGTCCCATCCCAGGTGCTCTGTGCTCAGTGAGCAAGGAGGAGAGCGTCCCTTCCTCTGGCATCCTGCCTGCAGAGCCCATGTTGAACACCACCCTTCCACAGTTCTCCCTGTTTCTGTTTCCCTGTCCTCTAGCATCACCCTGGAGACTCACCCCTTCCTCAGACATCCCTTGCTGCTGTTTCCCTCCTGACCTTGCCCCACATTAAAGGGTTGATCAGCCCATCAATTAATTGTGTCCTAATCCAATCTTGGCTTGGTTGGAGAGAGGGCAGTAAATCCAGCTGGGTAATCATGCCCTGATATTTGTGTAGGGATAATTACTATCTCTCAGGCCTCACTTGGTGGCAAGATGAGATGAAAACCCATAAAACACTACGAGGGGCTGTGGCTCATTGTTTCTTGGCTGCACAGGGCTGGCTGCCAGCCAGCCAGCCCTGCCCGCCCCGGCCCCTGGCATCTTCCCTAACCTCGTCCTCTCTCATTCATGCATCTGGCAGGACTCACCATGAGGGGCAGTCTAGGGTCTGGATCCTGGCTTGGGCTCAACAACTAGTAGGGGCCTCATTATGGGCCCTGGGGACAGCCAGTGTGTGTGTGAGGGGGAGAGGAAGGGAAGGTGGTCCCCATAGCCAGGCAATCACCTGGCCCTAGGAGGTTAGGACAGTAAATACACAGGTATGAAGCACAGGTGTCATTCAGACCAACCCAAGAGCCTGTTGCCATCTGAAAGAATCCAGTGCACATCCACGCGGGCCTTACAGGGACATGAGGTCCTGCATCCTTCAGGAGAGTGTCCTGGCCTGGGATTTCCCTGAAGATGTGATAGCCCCATGGGAGAAGACTTCATTCTAGTGGACCTGAGAGAATGTGAGAGTTAGGAGCTGGGAACCACCTGCAGCCCCAAGAACACAGCCCCCTAACTCAAGAAACACTGAGCGCCCAATATGAGCCAGGCTCTCCGCTCAGCCCCGATGACACAGGATTGAGCAAGGTCATAGAGTGTCTTGGTTAAAAGGATGAAGCTGGAGTCAGACCCCTGGGTTTGAGTCCTGGTACTTGCAAGTTGTGTGGCCTTGGGCAAGTCATGTGATCTCTTTGTGCCTCAGTTTCCTCAACTATAAAGTGAGATACACCAGTACCTACCCAATCGAGCTACTGTGAGGCTTAAATGAGATAATTATTATAAAGTGCTTAGATCAGGGCCTGGCACACAGTAGGTGCTATTTAAATACCGTCACCATTACTGTTACTATTATTTAGCTTTCTGGGCATCAACTTACTTCTTTCATTCCTTAGTGTAGAGGACGTTGCTACTCAAAGTGTGGTCCTTGGATCGGCAGCATCATCATAGCCCAAGCGTGTGTAAGTGATGCAGGATCTCGGGCCCCACCCAGACCTGCTGAGTCAGAGTCCACGTTTACATGAGACCCCCAGGTGACTCAGATGGATGCTCTGGACTAGAAAAGGCTCCATGAATTCAAGGTCTGCCTTCCTCCAAGTTGTACCCCCATCACCCAGCACCTCTAGTCTGGCATTGGGTAGGTGCTTGGCAGGTGAGTAAATGAGCTCAGCTGAAAGCTGTGGGGGCCATCAAAGGACTTCAAAGCATTTAGAAAAGCGCCCTTGAAACAGCATGGAGGGCAATTACAGAGGACCTTTAGCTGGCTATGGTGGCCACCTGGGTGAGAAGTGCTGCGTGGCTGAGGCAGGCAGGAGCAGTGTGGGCACGTGGGGTGGGGAGGGAGAGAAAAGGAGGGGCTAGGAGGACTGGGGGCTGCTCCTAATGGGAGGCGCAGCCCGAAGGTGAGGACTGAGCCTCTGCTCAAGGCCCTCCATCTCCAGGCCCAGTGGCCAGAAGATGACAAGCTTCATGTACAAGAAAAGAAGGGGTCCTCCTGCTGGGACAGAGCAAGGTCCTGGGGGCAACAGGGGGCTATGCCTGAGGGAGCACGTGACAGTGGCCTGAGGAAGGCCAGGGTCCCCAAGGCCCTGCCCCCAGTTGGTGCTGGGAGGAAGAAAGTGGGAAGCAGGAAGAGGCCCGAGGCCCCAAGACCCTTACCTGAGAAGGCATTATTGGTGTTGAGGAAGTAGATCTCCTCACGGCCATCCCCATCGATATCACAGGCTGTCACCCCGATGGCATTGCCCTGCCGGTCCCGCAGCGCATAGTAGGGGGAGCTGCGCTTGTCCACTGCGATGTTCACCAGCCGCTTCTGGGCCCGGTCGTACTTCAGAACCAGGTTGGGGCCGTTGTACCTGGAGGGGAAGGGGAAGGGGACATTGGGGAGGAGCATCTGGGCCATGTGGTTCCACCCGGCCGGCAATGGGCCCAGAGTCTTCCAGGAGAGCTCAATGTGGGGCAGTTCAGCCTCACAGCATTCCTGAGGCACCCTCAGCAGCCTTGCCTTGGGGGTCCCTGGGTATTAAATGAGTGTCCCTGAATCAGACATGGGCCCAGGCAGAGTGAGAGTCAACTGAGCCCACATGGGACACAACATAAGGAGCAGGGTAGTGGAGGGGAGTGGGAAGCCTGTGACAAGCCCCTTACCACAGGCTACGCTGAAGAAACAAGAACCTCCCAGACATTTGCCTTGACCATTTCAATGTAAAAGACACTGTCATATTTATGATCTCATTCATTTAAATCTAACAACAATTAGGCAAGGGAGGTGAGGAAGGCTGCATAATCAACCTGTTTTATAGATGGAGCAACTGATGAGTTTCATCAGGGAAACTAAGGCTCAGAGAGGTTCACTGCCCTTCCCAAGGTAACACAGCTAGTAAGTATCAGATGCTGGAACTCAAACTCAGGCCCTTTCTGCTATCCTAAGAGCCCTTGTGTGAATGAGCTGAGGAGGAGCAGAGGCTCTGTGGTTGTGGTTTGGGATGACTCTCTCCTGACAGAAGTCCCAGCATTTAAGCAGTAAATATGAAATTTGCATCTCAGACGGGAGATTATAAACACATCGAAAGTCATTAGGCAGACCTGCTGGATTTCTTTTTCTATGAAAATCAAAACCAAATGGTTAAAGTGCTCATCAGTCCTCATCTCTCTGGTTTCATTCTCCTGTAGCCACATGGCCCCAGGCATGGTCTTGCCTCAGGGACTTTGCACTTGCTGCTCCCTCTGCCCAGGATGCTTTTCCTCCAGGTGTCCACATGGCTGTCTCCCTCCTTCACCTCCTTCGGGCCCTGGCTCCGTTGTTCCTTCTCAGAGGCTTTCCTGCCCACAGTCCAGAAACTTGCAGCCGCCACCACCCTGCACTCCTTCACTC
Source organism: Miniopterus schreibersii (assembly GCF_964146895.1). Taxonomy (NCBI): domain Eukaryota; kingdom Metazoa; phylum Chordata; class Mammalia; order Chiroptera; family Miniopteridae; genus Miniopterus; species Miniopterus schreibersii. Next base: position 37,793,011 of record NC_138114.1, read on the forward strand.
ATTCCTCCCCGCTGCTCTCTTCCCCCATGGCTGTTACCACCAGCTGACGAACTGTATCTTCTTGGTTATCTGCTCCTTCTCTGTCTGATCCCACTAGAATGTCAGCTCCACGAGGGCAGAACATTCTGTCTGTTTTGTTCCCCAGAGCCTACAACAGTGCCTGGCACACAATAGGTGCTCAATAAATATTTGTTGAATGATTAAATGAGCTCATATCCAAGTCATAGGGGCTTGGGTAGACTTCCCATCATGAAGAAAGCGGGGTGCCCAAGGTCACCCCCCAGACAGCACAGCTATGGATGTCTGAAGGCCTCCTCCCACTCCTGGTTCCAAAGGAACCCAGACAACCCCCATCCATTAGTCCCTGGCCTCTGCCTTTGTTTTAACCTGAGTGTGAGCATCCTGAGTTCAGCTACCGGCCTCTGGATGGTCCTGGGCAGAGAACAATTTGGGGAGAGTGGGGAGAACTCCAGAAGGCCTCTGAGAGAAATGATTTCTTGCTTTCCTGAAAGAGATCCAACTTGGCCCTCTCCTTCGTCACCAAGTGCAAAGCCTGTGAAGTTTGGGGGATGCTGAGCAACTGGCTGGGCGCCTTCTGGCACCCACAGTGTGTGAAAAGGGAGACAGAGCTCACTGGGGGCTGAGTCAGCACCTGGTGATGGAAGGTTGAGCCTTAAATGTCTCAACAAAGAGTGTCTGAGGGCTGTGTTGAGGACACAGCATGACCTAAGGGACGCATCTAGGCAAGAGAGTCTGAACACTTGGGTTCCAGCACTGTCAGCAGCTGGCTCCAGCCCCCAGGGACAAGGAGTGCCTTCTGGGAGCTAAACACTAGTCCTAGCCTCCGGGTCTTCTCTTTACCACCGTCCCTACTGCTCCTCACAAGACACTGTAGTCCTCAGGTGCTGGGCCTCATTAAAAGCACTTTCACAAGCATTGTCTCACCTAAACTCACACAGTCCCAGAAAGAAGGTAGGAAGCAATTTTTCTAGAATAAGAAACAGGATCAGAGAGGCAAAGTGAGCTGTTCAAGGTTACACAGCTCATATGTGGCAGCGCTGGGCCTCCAGCTGTCTCCAGGGTCTAAATACTGTGCTCTTTCCATGTTGCCTATGGTGTCAACACTCTTAGTCCTCTGGATTTTTAAATTTTTTTCTCTGGCAGCCCCTCCCAGAGTAGTGACTGTGAGAAATGCCTGAGGATTTCATGTAAACAATGGTGATAATAACCCTACATTTCTACAGCACTTTACAGTTTCCGAAGAACTTTCTCATCTTTGATTTCACTTGCTTCTTGCAGGTCTGGACTCTGCCAGGGGTTAGTTTTGTGACCTTGGCTGTTCAGAAACCCATGTTCTGGGTTTCTCTTCTACAAAACAAGAGAGTTGGACTAAATCGGAAGGTCACAAAAGGGATGTCAGTTCCCACACGGACAGACCTGGGCAGCTGGATGTAGGTACGTGAGATTTCATGCTTCCTCTCTCTGACACCTGCCAGAGGTTGTGGGGCACTTCTAAGGAGTTCAGGAGGCTTTGGAGCTCAGTGAAATGGGGTTAGGCACTGGGAGAGGGCCCATGTTCTTAAAAAGCAGATGTGACTTCATAATCTCTGAGCCTGGGCCAGCGGGCGAAGCGATTGGTTTGGTGGCGATTGGAAAGTCTGCTTGAGAGACACCAGCATGGCACAGCCCATACTTGTGTGAGCACCATCCAATGTTGGTGCCAGTCCACTGGGACAGGACTGCTGTGGGCAGGGAGGGGCCTGGGGGTTGGGCCCAGGGCAGCCTGGGTGTGGGCTCCTGGCCCTGCCACTTTCTGGTGCTAACCTTGAGCTTGTCACTTAATTTCTCCAAGTTTCAGTTTCCTTGTCTACTATTTCTATTACATCTACTGTTACGTAACTCACAGGATGGCTGTGAGGATGAGAGAGAGGGTGTGACAGTGCTTGGTAAGCTGTGAAGAGTTACACAACTGTATGTTCTCATTATTAGAAACCCACAAACCAGCGAGGCATGCTCTCTCACTCCCCAGCGATCATTTTGAGAGTTTTCAAACGCACTCTAGTACTCCTCTTCCTAAAACGTCCCACCCGAACATGCGTCCTCTGCGGGTGTCTTTGTTTATTTCCCTTTATAACTAAAATTCTCAGAGTTGTCTTCACAAGCTGTCTCCACTTTCTCACCACCCATTTACCCACCCCAATCCGCCGCCTCCTTCCCCCAATTCCAGCCAAGCCGCTCTTGTTACTGCTGGTGGCTTTCGTGTGGCCACATCCAAGGACACCTTTCCAGTCTCCCTCGGCCTCCACCGCACTACCTCCCTCTTAAAACCTGCTCCCTTGGCCCCGAGGCTGCCATCGGCCTCTGGGTTGCCTTCTCTCCCTGCTCCCCCCTCTCCCCCTTTGCAGGTTCTTCCTCCTCTCTGCCCTCTTAATGTTGGAGTCCCCGGGCTTGGTCCTGGGCCACCTTCTCCTCTCTGTCCCCCTTCACCAGGGGATAATATTCATTCCCAAGACTGACAACTCCCAAATTTATATCTCTTACCCAAATCCCCCGTCCAACCCCAGACTCATATATCTGACTGCCTACCTGACATCTCTCCTTGCACCCGCAGTCATCGCTGATGGAACTATTGATCGCTCATTCCCCTGCCCTGCAGTGGGCACCCAAGTACTAAAACCAGAAACCTGGTGCCCGTCTTGGTTTTCCCACCCCCTCGTCTTCGCATCTAATGCAGCCGCCAATCCTGTCATTTCTACCTCTTAAAATATTTCAAGTCCTTTCTCTTCTTTCCTCCCCCACTGCCACCATCTCCAGAGGGCCTCCTTCCTCTCTTTCCTCACTTGCCCCCATCAATCTAATGCCCCCATATCATAGCCACAATCATCTTTTTAACACACAAATCTGACCGGCCATTCTCCTGCCTTAAACCCTTTAGTGGCTCCCCATTATGTTGCAATGGAACCCAGACCCCTTATCACGCCTGGAACCGGGAGCCCAGCTCGGTCTGCTGTCCGCTTTGCTGACCTCCTCCTCCTCCAGCCACACGGGTCCCAGCATTCTGGCAGGCGTGGTCCCAGCCCCTGGCCTCTCACAGGACTGCTCCCTCTGCTCTTCACCTCCCTCTGGCCTCTCATGCTTTAGGCCTCACCTTCAAAATCATCGGAGAAATCTTCCTCTCCTGGGTATCCACTCTCCCACTCTTGTTTGGTTACTTACTTCTTGGCCATTTCTCCCAGCCAACCATAAGCTTCACGAGGACAGGACCGTGTTTGCTTTGTTCACTGCAGTCTCCCCATCACTTCGTGCATGCCAAGGGCCCAATAAATACTTGTAGAGTGAGCTAAAGAGACACAGCCTGTGGAAGGTACCAGTTCCTTTCTGGGAGGCTGAGCCAAAGGTTGACTGAGCCACCAGTCTCTTGATTGGTCTTTGGCCCTCTACTTTTATTAATTCCCAAAAGATACAGATATATAAATAGTAATGACAGAGGAAGACAAAAGCTGGTGTTCTGGATAAGAGTGAGAGAGAATACCAAAATGTTATAGATACAGAGAATCAACCTTTTTTTTTCTGTTCAGAATCATTGACCCATGTGAAAAAATAATCTCTTCGGCAGTTACATAAAGAGAACCCAGATAATAGGATGTAATAATTATTGGGTACCTACTACAGACGAGATACTGTGCTAAGTCATTTACAGATGATAACTCATTGCACATAAATAAATTTTTTTTACATTTGAAAGATATGTAAAATATGCTATTTTAAAAATTAAGAATACAAACCTTTTTTCATTTAAAAAGGAAAACAATGAAAAATATATAGGTATTCAACATTATCGTCAGGGGAGAGAGGTAGGGCAGAAAGAAGAGACAGATGTATGTTTACACAAAGGATGCAAGATAGAGACACACAAGAATAAATAAAAATAGAATCTGAGCGAAACCCGGAGCACAGAGAGAAAAACACATGCATAAACACAGATAGGCTGGCTCATATAGAAACAGAGACTCGGAAAAGGGGATATGCAGACCTGTAGAGGCAAACAGAGAGACCCCTGGGAAGCTGCAAAGTCAGGGAAATGGCAAAGAGACCACAAGGCACTATCATAGAGAAACAACCCATCTCGTGACCATCAGCATTTCCTCTAACGGCATAGGGGCATCTTATTCTTGGCCACTTACATACCCTTCTTTAACAGCTGATGAAAGTGAGTTTCAGAAAAAGTGACTTTCTGAAAGTCAAACAGCTAATCATTAGACAAAATAAACTGAAAGACAAACTTATCCCTTAGCCTAGGGCAGGGATCAGCGAAAGGATGGCCTTTGGACCAAATCTGGCCTGCTGCCTATTTTTGTAAATAAAGTTTTATTGGAACATAGACATGCTCAATTCATTTACATATGGCTGCTTCTGCTATACAATAGAGTAGTTGTGATAGACTGTATGGCCCAAGAGTTAAAAATGTTTACCATTTAACTCTTTGCAGAAAAATATTTCCTATCTATGACTTAAAGGGTTGTTAGCCTTATATTAGGGGTCTATTAAAAGTCCTAAGTGATCATTATCAGAACAGGACACAAAATAATAATAAGCTTTAGCGAAAACTACTTTGGAGTCAGCACTTGGAAACACACAGCTTTCTTTTTTTTTTCCTTTTTTAAAATCTTTATTGATTTCAGAGAGAGGAAAGGAGAGGGAGAGAGAGAGATAGAAACATCAGTGATGAGAGAGTCATTGATCAGCTGCCTTCTGCACGCCCCCGACTGGAGATCGAGCCTGCAACCTGGGCATGGGCCCTGACAGGGAATCGAACCCTGATCACCTGGATCCTAGGTTGACACTCAATGGCTGAGCCACGCCCGGCCAGGCAGTTTTCTGACACAAGTATTTCAGGGAGAGTATAGGTTGAATTAGGTCTTAGGATGGAGACTGTGAGGCAAAATAGTCTGAAGAGAAAAAAGAGACAGAAAAGTTGCCTAAGGTGAGAACAGTGTTCTCTAGATGGGGTTTATCTAAGGCTTGGAAGTGAGCAAGAGCGCGTTCCCTCCCTCTCAATGAATGATGTGATCCTAGGGTGTCGTAGATGATCTCCACAGATGGCCGCCACCTTCTTCCCTCTCTGTGCGCACACGTTACTCCACCCGAAAGGAGGTGGAATCTATTTGCCTCCCCTTGAATCTGGGCTTGCTTCAATTAGCAGCATATGGTGGAAGTGATGTTGGGCCAGTTCTGGGCCTAGCCTTTAAGAGGCCTACTATGTGTCTGGTAAAAGCCAGTCACCATGATAGAAATTTCATACCTTGAGACCACCATGCTCTAAGGCAGCCCAATCTAGCCCCACAGAGAGGCCACGGAAAGAGCCCAGAGGCACCAGATATGTGACTGATGTCGTGGGCCTTCACCCCTGCCCAGCCAACAGCTGAGTGAGTGACATCAGCGGCTGTCACATGGAACAGAACCACCCAGCTGAATTTGCCCAAATTTCTGACCCACAGAATTGTGAAAAATGATACATTTAAAATAAATGTTTGGGAAAGAAAGTAGATAACGATGACCTATGATTTGAGACCTAAGGGGAAAAGGAATTTTCCAAGTATTGTTCATAAATCAGTGAAATTCTCTAGAATAGCCATTTGAATTTACAGTTGACAGGTCTCCCTGGGGGATGCCTGGATCTGTTGAGTTGATACTTGCGTCTCAGAATATCTGAGGATCTGTGCAGAGCCTGAGAGTAGGAGGGCAATGAGAAATACAAGATTGCAGAAACCTGTTTTCTTCCGCTTCATTCTCAGGTCTTCATTCCTTCCTAGCCATGACTGTTTCCCACTTTGAATGTACAACCTTTAACATAAGTGATTTCTTTGGAGATGTGTGTCATGCTCTTTTTTTTCTTTGCTTACATATTTAATTCAATGAAAGCCATTGAAGTTAAACAGGACCAGAACACATATGGGAAAGCATTCAGACAGGAGATTCACAGACTATCCTGGGATAGGATATGTCCTGAGGCCAGGGCTTAGTTTAAAGGAATGGAGATTTTGTTAATGGGAAGGTTCCAGGTGTGTTGATAACTCTGGGGCTGAGGATTTTAAAGGGGAGTAAATTGGAAAAGTCTAGAAAGGGCATCCATCCCAGAAAACAAACAAACAAACAAATTTGATCCTGATTAGGAGCTAACCAGGATGGAGAAGACCCCACAATTAGAGGGCAAAGAAGGAGGTAACTGAGATGAAGAATAAAAACCTTTTGTCCTAAAGAGTGGATAGTTTTTCAAGAAAGGAATGTTTGGCACCAAAAGGTCAGAATAATCTGCAGTGATGAGTGTCTGTTTGTAAAAACTCCATGCAGACGGATTGATTTACACCTTGTGCTAAAAGAAATCTGTGCTCAGCATGAGTTCTGTGCTCTTGGAATTTCTTACATTTTGATGAGCATAGAAGCACCCAGAAGGAAGAGACTACCCTTTGCAGTTCTATTCCCCACCATACCCAGTACAATGCCAGGAAAAGACAGGTGCTCAGTCTTGTTTGTTGATGATGATTATAAAGGTCATGACTCCATTCCTCAGTACATGTTAATCTCAAGACAAGAGCAAGACAAGGAGGCAGGAATTCCATAAACTATCAGAGGAGAAATTCAGGTGACAGGTGGAGGCTGTGCCAATCAGGATTCTTTGGTTGCAGGTGGGAAGAACTCCACCTGCCCTTGTTGAATTTATTGGCTCGTATGTCCAAACCACCAGAACATCACAGGTACAGGTAGGCTTCAGGGCGACTGGAACCAGGGTCCTGACCAGAAGGTTGTCAGGACCTCACTTCCCTTTCTCCCTTCCTCTCTTATCTGTCTGTTGGCCTCATTCTCTCGCTCCATCCTGCTTCACAAGGCTTGACCTGTGGTAACACCTCAGCTTCAGCACAGAGTGGAGATGCTTTCTGTCCTCAGTTCCATGGCAGAAACTCCAGGGAAGGGCTGTGATCGGCCCAGGTGGGGTCACATGTCCATTCTCAGAGCCAGGAGCCTGCCTAGGATTGACAGCCTTCAATTAGTACCAAAGCTAGTGAGAGCAGCATCTCGGGAGCCACATATTTTCAGGAAGAGAAGTGCCAGAAAGGATGAGGAATGTGTCTCTAGACAGACAGTCATTCATCTGGATCTGCACATTCTGGAGACAGGCTTGCCAGGGCCTACTGATGGAAAGCGATGACTCCCTGGCACCACCGAGTCCCTGTGTCCTCGAGGTCCATCTCAAGGTCCTCCCATTTCCCCCCAGAAGTCCCAGAAAGAGGTAAACACAGAAAGTGAAACAACTGTTTGAGTCACTATGTTCTTGAAACGGGTCTGGTTCTTGGCCTCCTGCCTGCTCCTGAAGCCTTTGTTTTGGGCAGCATAACTGGCTGTGGGGAGGCAAGAGGGCACTGGGAGTTGGCAGTGACAAGCCCAGTATGGGGCATGAGGGGACACAAGGTGAGCTCTGGCCCAAGTCTGTGATCAGCTCTCCATGGATTCAGGCAAATCACTTAACTGCATGGTCACAAAATACTTCAAATCTCTGTCCAAACTTTCTTCCTTCATGCTATCACCACCTAGAAGCTTTAGCTGAAAAGTCATTGGTCTTTGTATCTGTCTCTCTTTTGTTTGAAGAGGTGGGTCAAATCCGGAGCAGAATAGTGGGGCAAATAGCCCATGGATACTTAGTCTTCTTTAAGAGTTAAAAAGGTAAGCCAATCATTCTGCACTGAGTTCACTCCACACTTTGGGGGCTTATTTCCAGTGGGCACACTGCACAGCATAAGATGTAATTCTCAGCATATAGACCCTCCAGCCTAATGTGGCAAACAAGGAGTGTCCCCAATTCCAGGCTTTCAGAGGAGGGAGAGGTGACCACTTCTGCCGGGGTAAAGTCTTTATAAAGGATGTACATTTGATCTAGAACTTGAAGGATGCTTAGGATTTTAATAGATATATGAGTTAGGCATTTACAAAAGAAATGATGTGAGCTATGAAGCAGATCAGGGAACAGAAACATATGCTTAGGGAGTAGAGGGTAGACTAGCTGGACAGTACAGAGGTGAGTGTTGGGCAATAGTGGAAATGAGTGGAAGGCAAACTGGAAAGTACATGACATCTAAGACGGTGGAAGATATGGCATGTTAACCAAGACTTTAGATTTTATCTAGTAGGAAATGGGGAGCCTCTGAAGGATTATGGACAGGGTGTACCATTATATCAAAGTACTGTTTTGGAGAGCAATTGTCTAGTGGCTGTGTGGTGAGAGAATTGAAACAATAGTGCAGAAGAATGGAAATTCCCCTGAATTATTCCTAATACTTCTTCTGAACTAACTTGAGCAGGTTTCTGTTCCTTGCACACCAATGACACCTAAGACAGCAGAGTCAAGAAAGCACAGAAATCAGGAAAGCAAGGGTTAAAAAGAAAGGTGTGGCCAGCAATGCCAAATGCTTTCCAGAGGTCAAAAAGGTGAACAAGCAAATAAATTTGGCCGTTGGGAAGCCACCATGACCTTCATGGAAGCTGTTTCCTTACAGAGGGAGGAAAGAGGACCTAGATTGAGGGCATAAGATAGCGGGTGGGCAATAGTGTAGATGACTCCATGGGAACAAGAAGGGCTCAGGAAGGCCTAGGATATTGGCCAGGGGATGCGGGGTTAAGCGATGGTTTCACCAAGCTCTGGGGCCTGTGCATGTTTGCGGGCAAGAGGAAAAGACCCAGGAGGGCAGTGGACTTGGAGGGTACCTAGACAAGATGTGTAGGAGGTGGAGGGGAACAGCGTGTAAAGTACCAGCAGATGGGTTAGGCCTGGAGTCAAGAGAAGAGGAAAGGAAGCCAGGATGGGTAAGAAGACAGGACAAGGTAGAAGACAGTGACTAGGAAATTGATGCCGAGACCTTGGTCTGCTCATAGGTAAACAAGAGGTGAGATTCTTAGCTGAGGGGAGGGTGTGGAAGTCTCAACTTGAGAAAGGATGGAGTTGGAGTAGCAACTGAGGAGCTGATACACGGCCCCTTTCCATGGTAAGTGGGGCATGCAGGGTGTGCCACCATGAGGGTAAAGTTGGGACAACTGAGGGGTGGTGAGATGCAGAGGGCAGGGCAGTGGGACAGGATTAGTCACAGACGGTGCAGAGAGAATAAACTCCACACCAGAGGTGGAGCAACCACAGCAGGGAGGACGGCCCAGGGCCCAGGGAGTCAGCTTGGACCTGGTGTCAGGCTGCCTCAGGGAGCTGAGCTCCTAGCAGGAGCAGGTGAAGGCAGGCGTTCAGGGTCTTAGATCTGGAATGGAAGCGGCCTCTGTCCTTGGCCCTGGAAAATGGCTGGGTGAAGGTGGTGGGAGCATCTGCTCTCGGGAGTGAGGTGGGTTCTGTGGGGGCAACACGGGACAGCAGAAAGTGCCCTGGCTTGGAGTTAGCATGGAAAGACTGAGACGATTTAGCTCTGTGGTGAGGAACTTTAGCTCAGGAGTCAAGGGCAGATCCCTACTCTGCAACTCTCCAGCTGTGTAGGTTTTCTTGGGCAAGTCACCCAGCTTGTCCAAGCCTCAGTTTCCTGATATCAGCTCCCCTGCCATAGGGTTTTGTTGAGAATTGAGATAATACTTATAAAGTAGTTAACACAGTGCTGGGCACAGAGCAAACACTCAACAAACACTAGTTAGTCTGTCTGTCTTCTTCTCCCATATACACTCAGTCAATGTATTGATATTTTTGAAAGGATGAGGTATTATGATTATTACCTGTGTAGCCTTGAGCACAGGAGGCTGTGAGCTCCGCGGAGTTCTGGACTATGTTTTATTCTTCTAGCTCATAACACAATGTTTGATAAAGGAACCTGCTTACATTTGCTAGAATTCAGTTTCCTCATCTATTAAGTGGGGCTAATAATATTTGCTCTACCTCAAGGTCAAATGAGAGAATGCATGTAAACCATGACACAGCTGTGGGTTTTGCACGCATGCATATACATACACATATGCGCACGCGCATGCCCACACGATATATGGCTGCTGTCTGCAGCAGAGGCAGCGCCGGGGCCCCCCGGGGAGCCCAAGCTCTTCTACCCTATTTGACAGGAGCTGAATGATAGGCCCATTGAGCTGCAGAAATGCCCTGTGAAAGGAAGATGATAGAAATTTGTTGAGGCCTTGTCAGAAGGCGGCTGTGGTTTTCTCCAGCAGGGAGGAAGTCTAGAGCTGGGCACCAGACTGGACAGGGCGGATGTCTAGAGCTGGGCACTGGATTGGACATGAGGTATGCAAGAGGCTGCTTCGGTCAGCCTGGCCCGATACCTGGGTTGGACAAGCAAGGAGACACAGGTCACTAGACGCAGGTCACAGGCTCTGGTGAGGGACCAAGAATAGACAGATCATGGCCGTTGTGTGAAGGCAAGGACCAGGTGGGCTCTTGCTGGTCCAACTCATGGAGGGACAGAGATGGCCATCTTTAGTTTAGAAAAGACCTGTCCTTCTAGCCCAGGGCTGTGTCCAATTAGTCTTAGCCCAGACTCTCTAGTGGCTGTCAGGCCCTTCTTCATGACAACGAGCTTTCCCCATGATGACTATCTGCTTGTAATTTCTTATATAAGTCACTGTTGGAGCCTCAGCCCATGTGCCTGTCAGGATACATGGGCCAGGCTGTCATGGCCCCTGTCTGGATCTCCATATACTCTCTCCAGCCCCTGTGGATATGCTGTTCTGCCTGCTGGCCTCCACTCCCTGCTCACCTGGGCTATCCCACCCCAATAGGAAAATCAAGTTCCTCTGGTTTTCCCTCATGCTGCAGCTAATGGGGGCATGCCTGGCTGTGTCTTGTGAAATAATGATTGGAGGAAGCAGCAAAAGCCTTCTAGTGGCTATGAAGTGTTAACCGATGAATTAAACTCTTCATTTTGATTTTAAGGAAATAGTCCTGGAAGGCACTCTTGCTTTAAAAAAATATTAAACTGCCAACTATGAAAAGCGTTCGTTCACAGGGGTCTTTGTTGCCAAGCTGGCTTGAATTCCCTTGGCCAGGCATTAATACTAATCAGAAGCTAGCTGTGCGAGCAAATGTGCACTCAAGTTTAGGGGCAGAAAATGTGTGTAAAGTATCAGTGAGAAAGTACCAAATACACCTATTTGTTCTTTAAAGTGCTTTTAGTCTAAAAACGACCTACCTGACTGGCAGTTAAAATAAACAGTTATTTTAATTGCAAATGAAAGGTACATGACTATAATCTAAGATATTAGGTAACACAGACAATTTATATTTGAACCATCCATCTAGATTAAAGCCCCTGCTAGAGCTGGTACATCCTGATTGCAGAAGACGAGCCGGCAAATCCTTGCTACTCAAAGTGGGGGTGGGGACAGGTAGCATTTGAGAGCATGTTAAAAATGCAAAATCTCGGGCCCCAGATCCCCGAGTCAGAATCTGCATTTTAACAAGATGACAAGGCGATTTGCATGCACATTAAAGTTTGAGAAGGGCTGCTCTGGGTCAGTGTTTCTCAAAGAGTAGCCTGTAGGCCATTTACATTAGAAATACCTGGAGAGCTTATTAAAAATGCAAATGAATCATAATGTCCAGACATGGAGCCCAGGAATCAGCATTTCAAACAAACTCCCAGGTGGTTTTAATTTTCACCCAATTGTGAAACCTACTCCTAGTTTTTCCTGTCTCATCGAGATCCATTAAGGACCAGTTGACATTTGGTGTTGAGTCAAGTACAAAAGGATTTGGATGAACATCATGTCTGCCATTTAAGGGTTTATTTTTATTTATTTATTTATTTATTTATTTATTTACTTTTTTAATCTTCACCCAAGGATATTTTTTCCATTACTCTTCAGAGAGAGTAGATGGGAGAGAGAGAGAGACAGAGAGAAACATCGATGTAAGAGAGAGTAGATGGGAGAGAGAGAGAGAGAGAAACATCAATGTAAGATTGATTGGTTGCCTCCCACACACGCCCTGACCAGGGCCAGGATCGAGCCTGCAACCGAGGTATGTGCCCTTGGCTAGAATCAAACCTGAGACCCTTCAGTCTGCGGGCCAACTCTCTAACCACTGAGCCAAACCAGCTGGGGCTGCATTTAGGGGTTTAAAACAACATCGCTACACCTGAACACGTAGAGGACAAGCTATGGTATAAATACCGAGGATTATGGTATCGACTAGAGTCTCCCTTCTGCACTTGTGAATATATGTTCTTCCTGAGGGTGGAGAAACACAGACCCATTGTCCTCATCGTTCCTAGCTTTCCTGGAGCTGAGTGGACCTCCACTTAAGGGACCATTCATTCTTTTGGGCTACTGAGCAGAGCCTAGCTCATGGCTCAGCATTTGGTTCCTTCAGAAAGAGAGAGACCAGAGCCATAACACTGTCTTTTAGAGATAAGAGAAAAACAGCCAGCATCTTTTGAAATTCAATGTATGACAAGCAGAGATGGGGTAACATGTGACAGGAGCCTGGCTGGAGGTCTCTGTTGATTCAGAGCTTAAATGGCACAAAGGCTGGTCCTTAACATTGGTCCTTTAGTAAAACAGGGACCTAAGTTGGGCTAACCCGGCCCAGGTCTTGGGACTCAAAAACCCAATGGTCTTGTAAGCATGCGTATGCGGTTACATAGCACTCTCTGGTTTACCAACATTATGTCTTAATCTTCTCAGTGACCCACTGGGGTCATTTTTTATCTCCCCCTCCCCCTTTAATGCAAAACCAGAGGCTAGTCATGGGCCCATCACATAGTGGCGGGGCTGAGCTTGGAATCTGCTTCTCCTGACCCCAGGTTCTAGCTTCTTTTTACCTAACCATGACGCTTATTTGTCTTCTGTTCATGAACTAACACATTATTTTAACTAGACCAGGGATTCCTTTAGGCAAAGCTCTCTCCATACTATACCAGTGAGTGCAGAACTAGCACGTGATAACCCCTCAGCAGGGGTAGTGGCCAAAAAAAGAGTTACTGCTTCTTTACTCTGCGGCTCTGGCAAATTCTCGGAGGTATAGGTGAAAAATCAATGCCAGATGGCTCTCGTGGAGAAGATTCCACGGCTTGGCTGCTGTGGAATTGTCCTGGGAGGAACGTCATTGCAGCTGAAGACTATGGCAAGATCAGGCTGGACCCCGGACCACACAAACCCCGTGTGGCAGCCCAGCCCTGACTTGGCTCAGCTCCATGCTCCATGTCCACGGTGAACAGTGGAGTGAAGTGAGGGAGGGGCGTCCAGGAGGCATTGCTGCTTGCCTCGAGAGGCCCCTCCAGGCCTGCATGCCGGTGGTGAGGAAGCTCAGCAGTGACAGCACAAATAAGGCTCCTGTCTGCACAATCATTGGGCTCAACAGATAAATGCAGACCTGTTGTCAGAAATGACAATCTGGGTATTACAAATAACTGCCTCAACATTGTGATCGCTGGAGCTGAGGTTCAGGTACAAAGCGGAAATCCACGGTGACCAGGAGATGCTGCCTCTGGAAGGGTCTTGAAAGAGCCGCAAGGACTCCTGGAAAAGCCTGCTTGCCCGCATCCAGGAACGATGTGTGCACCTCTGATGTGTTATTACTCCAAGGATTCCATCAGAGGCTCCTCTGCCTCTGTGCGAAACAATCCCGCACACGGAGCGTGCGCCGGGGCCACGCTGAGGCAGGGCGCCCCGTGTTCATTTCCTAAGGTTGCCGTAGCAAATCGCCACGAACCGGGTGGCCTAAAACAGAAATGGATTCTCTTGCAGCTCCAGAGGCGAGATCAAGGTATGGGCAGGGCTTCATTCCTTCCAGATGTTCTAGGACAGAGCCTCCTCCAGCTGCTTGTGGCTGTAGGCTTCACTCCAACCTTTGCCTCCTTAGTCACATTGCCTCCTCCTCTCTCAAAACCCTCTCTGCCTCTCTTTTCTAAGGAAATACGTGATTGCATTTAGAACCTACCCCGATAATCCAGGATAAGCTCTTTTTCTCAAAATCTTTGGCTTAATCACACCTTTTGCCATGTAAGGTAATGTTCACAGGATCTAAGGATTAGGTAGGTCATGGAGGTATCTTTTGAGGGCGCACCATTCAACCTAGTACAGGCCCCTCTAAATTATCTTTTATTTTCTCAATAGAACTATCAGTTAGGATCATAATAATAGTACTTGAGGAGTACACTACTAGGTGCTTCCTATGCTCATTTACTCCTCCCAACAACTCAGTAAGGCCAAGATTTGTATTTCCCACCACAAAGAAAGAACAGAAGCTCTGAAGTCCATACTCCTTCAGATTCACCAGAGGTTTTTGGTTTGTGTCCTTGGGGAAGAGGAAAGGATGAGCCCCTAACCTTCAAACACAGCATTTCCACTCTGATCTTATTTAGATAGTAGGAGGTTGCAGAAGATTTTATTTCTCTTCCAAAGGGTTACACTGAGAAAGAGTTTGCAAACCACAGCTCTGCAGTTCACAGCCTTGCATTGTTTGGGCAGGGGTCCCACCTCTGGAGACAGACACACCTGGGCTCAAATTTCTTCTCTATCCTGCCCTCGTTCTGTGTCCTTGGGCAAGTTAGCTAACCTCTCTGAGCATCACGTTTCTCACCTGTGCAATGGAAATGATAATAAAGTCTATCTCAAAGGGTTGTCCTGTGAACTGATAATGCACTTCTAATGTTTAAACAGTGCTCCGTAAAGAACAGCTCCTATTTTCACTCTTATCTTCATTGGCTTGTGCATTTCTTCTGCTGATCAGTTCCCTTGATATTCAATCTGGGCCCTCTTGAAAGTGAAAATGTTCATCCAGAATAGGGGGATCCAGCTGCTTTTCCCTCACTAGAGCTTTCAGAGGACGGGGTAGCATCAGAGGAGGGGTTGGCATGAGCTGAGGGCAGTGACATGCAACGTCACCCTTCCCGGTTCATGTAAGAGGGTGCTGCCATCCACGCTATGCCCAAAGGGTCTGAGTCACATGCATGGTGATGAATGCCAGGTGCAGCCATTGCCTCAGACAGGAGTCCTCAAAGAGGCTGTGATGGCAAAACTTATAAAGGCTGGGCCCTGGAGGGAGGTGTGGGACTTCCTTGACATCTGTAATAATTGCACAGGTTTATTTATCGACATCTGTGGGGCTCTAGATGACCTTATGGTAGGCAACTGCTGCCTCAGTGGCCAAGCACAACTCACCGTGAGGGGCTCTGTAAGTGGCAAAGGGATGCTTATCTGCCTCTGTGAAGGGCTTATGATTACATTTGCTTCCAGATGAATGAAACATGTGAGTTCCAGGAGCCAGGCTGACTGACACCAATCTCTTCAACATATTCCAAAACAGCTGCTTTAAGTACAGGTTCTGATTGAATTTTGGAATGTGTCATAATGAGAGCTTAGCATTTATTGACTGCTTACCACCTGCCAGGCACTGGGCTAAGGACTTTATCTGCATGTTGCACGTTCCCCCAAATGAACCTATTATCCCTTTTTACAGATGAGGCACAGGAGCTCAAGGGGCTCCTGGAAGGCCACTTAGTTGTGGAGTCGAGGCGCATGTCATGGATTGGGGTCTGTGGGAGTCTCTGGAGGCCGTGCTCTCAGTCTAGCCCAGGGCCCCACTCTAGGACCAGGGTGGAAAGAATTCACATAGCCTGCTCTTGAGTATCTTCATTTTGGACGGAAGCTTATCCTGATCATTAAGAATGAATGTTCTATTCGGTAGCAGTGGTAATTAAGCAAAACACAACAAACAAGAAAACACTGCCACCATCAACAAAACCCAAACTAACAAAAATTTGCCGTGGGCCAGATTCTCCTCTAAATCACATAAATCTACAACTATAGGCTCTTGAAAGGAACAAACACTAGCACAGACCTAACCCATTTCTCTGAAGGCGCAGGGGCGTGCCAGGGTAACAGATATGCTCTCAGATGAAGTGTCAGGGGCAGGGAGAACTTTCTGGAAAGTACATCCTGAGAAGCAGGGCACTCATTTTAAGAAAAGAGGCACCACTCTGAGGAGGAGAAGGAAATTTCCAAAAAGACAGGACAAGAGTGTGCCTGGCATTGGTGGGCCCTCTGCAGGGGACAATGGTAGACAGCTCAGAAAGAGGAGAGGGAGGTAACTGAGTTGAGGTGTGGAAAGGGGTGGGGAGAAATGGAGTGAGTGATAATAAAAGGAGTATGTTTTCACTGTGGCCCTGGGAAGGTGGGCTTGTTCTTAGCAGCATCAGTGCTATCTGTCAACATTAGAAGCAACAGCTGACATTCACTGAATTCTTACTGATGAGTGATGTGCACATTAATAATCTCGTTTAATCTTCACAACAACCCAGAAGGTAGGACCTATTAGTAGTCAGTCCCATTTTACTGATGATGAAACTAAGGCTCAGCAAGGTTAGGCCACTTGCCTGAGGTTGCACAGCTAGAAAGCAGCAGAAGCCCATTCAATGAACTCAGGCCTGCGGGACCCTAGAGCTCACATTCTTACACAGCTTTCTTCTTGCCTTTCACCTGGCTGGTCCCTGAACTTAGTCTTCTGAAATTGGTACATTTTTGAGGCCGTGGGGACCGTCTCCTTGCATTGACTGTACCTATTGCATTAGAGTGTGATGGACTCTCCACACACAGGAAGTTGGGTTTAAAGTGCTTGAGAAGACACACTGAGTAGGGTGTAGGTGAGGAGGTGATGGGGGAAGGGGCTTAGAAACAGTAAGTGGCAATGACATTCATTAACATGCATCATATCTCTCATCACTTTCTGTGTCAATCAGAAGTGGGTTTGAATTTGGGGGACTGGGGCAGGCCCTATGAGGCTCTCTTCCTCCCATCCCTGTGTCATCCCCAAGGCTGCATAGGGGAAGCCTCTCCCTTCTTTGTCTACTCTAACCCCTGCAAGGATCCTGTGGCAGCCCTAGCAGACAAGTGGGGGGCTGGGAAGTAGTATACCAATACAAGTGGTAATTCCATGATAAGCCTCTGGCTCCCTCAGTCCAGGGCACCTGAGGTGAAGGATGCATTTTAAAGATAGATAACTGGGCATTCTGTGCCTTCTCAGGCTACAGGAGAAGATGAGCATATCATATGCCAGTTGGCAAAAAAAAGGGGACAATTTCTTCTCTTTCAAAGACATTTCAGTGCATTTATTGGAGATAGCCATGGGGGACGTTAGAAATTAGTCACCCTTTTAAGAAAGCGGAGATCTCTTGCTGCCCTAATCCACACCCTAAATCACACTTGGAGAGCTAGAGCGTGTCCTTTTTTGAAAATTAATAAATTTTATTTTTTTAGAGCAGTTCTAGATTCACAGCAAAACTGAGCGGGAAGTACAGAGAGATCCCATACAGCCCCTGTCCCCAACACTGACAACCTCCCCCACTATCGACACCCCGCACCACAGCACTGCATTTGCTACAATCGATGAACCTACGCTGGCACATCATTATCACCCAGAGTCTATAGTTTACGTCAGGGTTTACTCTTAGTGGCACATTGTATGGGTTTGGAGCATGTCCCTTTATTGTCTGATAGGAAATCAAATAAAATGGCTGGCTCATGGCCACCAGCAGGGTGAGGCTGCAGCCAACATTAGCCCCCAACCCCTGGTTGGTGCTCACATCCACACCTTCTTTGCCAGAAAACACAATCAACTGGTTTCCCAGGGACCAGATAACAAGGAACAGAGGCAAAGAGAATCCACAGGGATGAAACTAACAAGAATCAGCTCCACAGCCTAAAAAAATAGGGACCACCCCCTGCCCCTGCTGCTTCAAGGTGGGCCACTCAGCGGTTTATTCTCACCCCAGAGGACACTGAGGTGAGACTGGGAGCCTGCAAATCCAGGAACAGCAGGGCTCCCCATTCAAGTCGCAGGGCCTGTATTAGCAGCGAGTGTGAAAGAGCATCGGGTTACTCTGCAGATCAAGGGAGCCTGGGAGTCTTCTGGGTTCAAACCCTAGATCTGCAAGTTACCAGCAGTAAGTGCAGGATTGCTATAAGAATTATATGATGTAATAAGTATCAAGCCTGTGGATCAGGGGTCCCCAAGACCACCCCTAGTTCAATGATTCCTAGGAGGAGTCTCAGAACTCAGCATGTAGTACTCAGGGCAGAGATTTGTGACAGTGAAGCGATACAAAGTGAAATAGGCAAAGGGAAAAGGTGCACAGAGCGAAGTCTGGAGGAACGAGCTTCCAAGAGTCCCCTCCCAGTCGAGTCACACAGAACGTGCTTAATTCCCCCAGCAACAGGCTGTGACAACATGTGTAAAATGTTGTCTGCTAGGGAAGCTCATTAGAGACTCGGCGCCCAGGATTTTTATTGGAGGCTGGTCACGTCGGCACACTGCCTAGCACATACCAATATTCCAGACTCCCAGAAGGAAAGCAGCTATTCGGCATAAACCACAGTTTGTGCAGGTAGTTTAGGCACTGTGAGCTACTCCTATCAGTCCTGGGGATAGGGGGAACTCTCCTCAAATCCAAGTTCCAATCTGCCAGCCGCAGACCAACCTTGCAAGTGGGGTTACTAAGGATAACAGTCTCAGGCCCACCCTGTTAACTCTTTTCTGCACAGCCAGCTTCACTGTTTGACATACGGTAGATGTTCAATAAATTGCAATTATCATTGCCAGCGGCATCACAGCTCTGTAGCTTTCTCTACAGGAAGGAGAGCTTGGCATACCCACACTAGTGTCCTCCAAGTCAAACCAGGTACCACTTAGAAAATGAACACGTGCACACACATATCTGTACACGTGAGTGTGTATCTAAGATAAAGTAACTGCTTGCATAATTAACCTTTTTCTGCCAACTGTCCAATCATTATTCTTTCATCTCTGGTCTTAGTTTGTCATTTACAATCCTGATTGCATGTTCTTTGTATTATGACTGAGTCATTGATAAAAACCAGGTTCATCAAGTTAGGACCAAGGGCAGAGCCCTAGGCACTTGTCTTAAAGCCTCCCTTTACTTAAAGCTCTTTTTTTCTTCTTTTAAAAAAAATATCTTTATTGATTTCAGAGAGTAGAAGAGAGAGAGATAGAAACATCAATGATGAGAGAGTCATCACTGATCAGCTGCCTCCTGCACGCCCCCAACTGGGAATTGAGTCTGCAACCCGGGCAAGTGCCCTGACCAGGAATCGAACCACGATCTCCTGGATCCTAGGTCGATGCTCAACCACTGAGCCACACTGGGCCGGGCCACTTAAAGCTCTTAAACCAACCTTTAGGAAGTGATCTTGCTAAAGAATGATCATCTAGCTCATGGGTCAACATGGTAGCTACAATAATATGCAAGGAGGCCGTTAACTACTTCATTAAAATAAAAATAAACTATGTCTACAGCATTCTGCCAGTCCACCAGGCAAATGCCTCCTTGCAAGGAAACAAGGTTAGTTGTGTATGCACCCAGTGCTGGCTCCTGGTGATCACACACTAGGTCCTAAAAATTTATAAGCCATTTGTTTGAGGTTAATGTTCTTTAATGGACAGATACACTCTTTTAAAATTTCCTCTCTTTGAAACAATCTGCCTGTTCTCTTTTTTGACTGTGGGTTACCCAGCCCCTGGGATGCACCTTGTCTTGTGATTTAATGTCAGATGACCAGATGTGCACTTCACCTGCCTTTGGCTGCAGCTCTCTTAGTAGATTATTGGTTCTACCTGTTCAGGTTTGAAGGCCCCTCATGGAGAAGATGGAGGTTAATAGAAGTTCTAAGTTCTACGTTCTTTCTACCACTTGAACATTATAGTCTACCCCTGTCTCCAACAACCTATTCTTTTTCTCATCCTTTGTTACGTCAAGGAAGAAATAAAACAACACGCAACACTGCACTCCAGGACGTTAGTGATTAGGAAAAACAGTCATAAAACCCACCAACATGACAGGGGTTCATTATACTATTCTGCCTACTTTTATATATGTTTAAAATTCTTCAGTGTAATTTTTCTCCCCAAAACCAATGAAAATTATTTCAGCAATATTAGAAAATATGTTATCAGTCTGGATCTTGGGTCAGAGGGAAAGGAGGGGAGAGACTAAGCATGTATTCAGGGAGTAGACTAAGTAGACATAAGATCTTGGGCAAGTGATCAACTTCTTTAGAGCCTTACGATCCTAAACCCAAAAGCCAAAATGCACTCTCTCCTAGCACCAACCCCCACCTTAGGGTGGTGATGGCCCGAGGAACAGAATTCTGACTCCATTTAAGCACCAACACCTCAATGCTCACAGGTATTGATCTTATGCCTTCCCCTACAATAAGCACCGACCCCAGGCTTGCATCTGATTTTAATAGTAACTGTTTAATTTCCATATGTACTTAGTGCTCCTGTCTTCTTTGTGTCTACCCTTGCTGGTGGTGTTCTTTTTAGCATACAAGATCCCGAGAAACACTTTCCATGCTTTAAACTTTCTTCAGAAAGCCCTGAAACGGCACTGTGCTCAGAAACTGGGCATCCCTATCCTGGTGATGCAGGCTCCATGCCTCCTGCTCTCCCTCACCCAGTGCCCATCTGCAGTTGGAGCTCAGGTCACAAGGCCTGGAGCTCTCTGTCCAATTTCCTAGTCAACACCCCAGACAAGAGAAAGGAGAGAGACTGAGAAGATCAGAAGCAGCCTTCCCGTACAAGACCAGGAGGGGTGGTCACAGCCAGCTACCCAGGGGAAGTCTCTGATCCACAGAAAACAGGACATGCTGTATCAGTAAGAAACACTCAGAACCATTTTTCAAAATTAGCAGCTGTAAAGGAATGAAAGCTGATCACCGTTCAGTGCACACTCGGACTCATTCCACCCTCAAAGAGCCTCACAGTCATTATTAAAGAACACATTTCAGAACATAATATTAGGCTATTGATTGCTGTTTGTTTCGATGTTTAATTCAGTAACAGCTCGGGTTGCGGAGAGTTTTAAATGGAATGGATGCTCTGAAGACCTGCACAAACGTTCTAATTTTCCACTGAGTTTCACAGGGAGCTTTGGTGATGCCGTGGGGACCAGGGGCTCCTGGTGTCCCCGGGTTCATACAGGTGGGGATCTCAGGGGCCGGCTGCTGAGCAAGCCTCTGCGGTCTTTCTACAGAAAATAGAAAAGGCGGAGAGTTCCACAGGAATCCAAACAACATCCACTCCCTCTGCCACCACGCATTAAATGATCTGGGGCCGAAATTCAATACACACCTCAGGCGCTCTTGCGGAACGGTACCCGCGCGTCTCGGCGGCATCAACATCCCGGGAGGAATAGAAAAGGAAAAGAGGCTCTCCCCTGAACAGCACAGAGATAGAGAGACCACAGAGGGACCCCCACTTGGAAGACAGGCCTGAGGATTCCAAAGGCACAGCCCCAGCCCAACCCGCACCGTGGCTGCTCCTCCTCGCCCTGAAGCTGGTGGACAGGCTGGACCCCAAGTGTGTGCGGAAAATCCAGGGACAAGCAGACCCTGAGGCCGGACTTAGGCTGCCCAGCCCCAGTATCCCTGGGGCCCTGGCATCACCACCTCCTGTCCTTTCCACCCCTAAAACTTGCCTAGAATCACTCCCCCACTGACCCTAGTTGGCACCTGCATTTTCTTTATGTTTTCATGCTCTCTTATTTGCCTGGACTCGCGGTTCCCCTGACCAGCATCATCAGCATCATCTGGGGACTGGTTAAAAATGCAAATTTCTCAGGCCCCACCCCAGACTTCTCCCATCAAAGCTCTGAGGATGAGCCCATTCGTCTGTGTTTTTAAAATGGCCTCCAGGTGATTCTGCTGCACGTTCCTGTTTGAGAACCACTGACTTGGACTATGGCAAGAATTTGTAATGGTCTCCTGCCTCCAATCCATTCCCCACCCTGCCACAAGAGCCACCTTCTAAAACACAAACCTAATCAGCTTCGGTGCCTGGCACAGCCTAACGCATAGTAGGTGCACAATAAATACATATTGACTGGCTAAGTGAAGTATAACCTCTGCTTTTAAAACTTTGATGGCTACTCATGGCCTGTACAAAATAACCTAGGAACTCCTCAGTAAGGTAGATTAATATTTATTTATCTGATTGTTATTTCTTGTTAGTACTATTTTTCTTAGTAGTTATCGCTTGTGGAGCAATCTACTCACAATTTGGTAAATACCCTGTATTATGCTATTTATTCTTTTTCTTTCCTTTTTTAACCTGTCAACCATGAGAGAGGTGGGTAGGTGCCCTTTACAGATGAGGAATCAGCAGAGAGGTTATGAAACTTGCCTAAGGACCCACAGGCACCAAGTGATGAGTTGGAGTTCAGTGCAGGTTTGTTAATATCCAGGGTTCAAGCTTTAAATGTATTTCCTTTAAAAATCAGACCTCAGTGGCCATTCTAGGCTCTTCCCACCTCTCCCAGGCTTTGGCTTGTGCTCTAAGTATCTGTGAGGTGTCACCCAATCCTCTTTCAGACAGAATGAACTACTTGCTAATTATACTAATGACCAGTGCATGGTGGAAGGTGGCGGGTGGGAGCCTAAAAACCCTGCAACGAATATTTCCTGAAGTGTGGTCCTCAGATCACCTGCGTCGGAATAACCAGGGTGCATGCTAGAAATTCAGAGCCCCAGGCCATGTCCCCCCACCCCAATTCGAACACAATGGGCTTGGAGGAGAGTCTGGAAATACCTCTATCCTAAGGGTCCTGCTCCCCCACGGTTATTCTGCACAGTGATGTCTGAGACTCACTGCCCTGGAGCGTGAGCTCATCTTGTCCACACTGGTCCCCTGCAGCAAATGCACAGGGCTGCTGCGTGACAGGTCATCAGAGAATGAACGAATGAGCCCTTTTCTATGAAAAGGATTGAGGTGGGGCAGGGTGTCCCATAAAACACTCAGAGGAGAAAAGAAGTCACGGCACAGACAGGCTTACCAGATGTGGCACCAGCTGTTGGCACACAAGAAACAAGCCTGAGTGTGAAGAGAAGACACATGTTTCGAGCCACAAAAACTTGACGTATCGACTTTGGCAAGGCTTGTAGACCACGCAGTGCCGATAATGTTATTAACGCTGAATGTATTTGCCTGACCTTATCAGGCCCTATAAAGAGCACAGGAGTCTAATTAAGTTCAGATGCCAGCACCTCTAACTTCTTTCTTGATAGCTACAGAGCCCATCATTTACCCTGATGTTCCTGAAATGATTGGTCTTTAAAACCAAAGGAAGTTGGTCATTAGCATGTGTAAGGTGCTTGTCATGATTTGTGGTAAGACCAGCCCGGCAGCCAGAGACGGAGGGCATGTCATTCTGCTTGGCACAGCCTTCCCTTCCCATCACACTCACCTCGGGGCGCTGCCCTCCATCTCCTGCTATTCAACATGCGCACAGATGGACTGGAAGGGGACACTGATGGGCCTGCTGATCAAATGGGCAGATGACATAAGCTGGGGAGGAAGCCAGGATCCAAAAGGGATCTGGGAGTCAGGAGTAATTTACAGAGGCTGATGGCAGGTCTTACATTTGGACTGTCTCCACTCTCAAAACAAATATTAAATAGTAACTTAAAATAACTGCAAACACTTACAGAGGACTGTGAGCTAGAAAGCGTTCTAAGCATCTTCATACATACTAATTCATTTACTTCAGCACCCTAGGACGTAGGTTCTGCTCCTTTCCTCATTTTTAAGATGAGGAAACTGAGGCAAGAGCAGTTAAGTAACCTGCGCAGGGGACTGTAGACATTATTATTATTATTTTGGTTGTGGTAACGGTTGTTTGTTTATTTTTATTTTTACCCACTTTGTTGATTAAAGATGCACTGGGGTCTTGACTGGGTGAGAATAACATTGGGTCGAACGTGTCAGGGAAGCCTAAGGAACACTTTCCTCTGCTTAGGCGCCTCCTGGGGGGGGGGGGGGCTTTCCCACACTTAGGCTTAATCATACATGGGAGAGTCTGATGGATGGTAGAGTGGGTTGTGGGACAGGTGCCAGAGTCCCTGAGACAGAAATCACCCAAAAGAAACAAGGAGTCTTGCCAGGAAACCCAGACCCAGCAACAGAGCCTAAGGGATGGAGGAGAGGGGTCCTTTGGTGCTTCCCTGCCTCTGGGTTTTGATCCTGCCCTCGGGAAACTCGGGTAACATTCCTTTTCCCTATATATCTCTATATTAGAAGTTTTATTTATTCACTCAGACATTTCTCTATAACAGTAAACCTTAGAGAACAGTCCATGACATTGCTGCAGCTCTGGAAGCTGGGAGTCCAGCCCAAGGTGCCAGCAGATCTGGGGGCTGATGAGGGCTCTTTCCCTGGTTCGCAAGATGGTCATCTTCCTGTTGTAACCTCACAAGGCAGAGAGCAGAGGGCTGGAAACGTTATTGCTTGACCTTTCTTCGTCAGTTCCACCCACTAAATCTCCCCTTTCTTTGCAGCTGCCAAGTGTCCTTGAGTACTCCATTGATGGAGCATTCACTACCGCCCCCAGAGGCAACACCCCCATCCCCATTTTTTTTGGTAGGCTTCAACTTTGCAGAAAGTTATTCCTTATGTTGATTGTAGTGAAGCTATATTTTAAAAAAGAGGCAGTTGAGTTGGAGATATTAATGTGAGGTTCCTATCCCCAAAAGTACAAGTCATTGAAGTCACTGTGGGCTATACTAACAGAGATATAGTATATGAACTGGAGGAGGTGACAGAATCCTGCTCTTCCCTGGTTGTGTATCCATATAATGCTATGTTCAGTTCTGAGCAGGTCAATGAACTTGGGAGGCAATTGTCTAGCTGAGTTTTTTGGAGAAGGGTGATCTGGTCAGTGAGGGAAACTGAAACCAGGACTCAGGAGATCTGATGAAGGAGATGAAGATATCTGACTTGGAAATGACGAGACAGATGGGGCAGAGGGAGAGGTGAGTGTGATGGCTGTGCTGGAGAATGCATTCGGGTCAAGGACAGACCCAAGGTGAGTAGGTGAGCAGGAAAGGCTGATTTTCTTTTTTAAGTAAACTTTTAGTTTGGGGTAATTTTAGATTTATAGAAAAATTACAAATACAGGACAGAGAGTTCCCATATATTCTACACCCAGTTTCCTCTATCATTAACACACTACATCAGTACGTTATATTTGTTACAAGTAATGAACCAGTATCAATACATTTTCAACTAAAGTCCACACTTGATTCACATTTCCTTAGTTTTCACCTAAGATCCCTTTTCTATTTAAGACTCAACTCAGGATACCACATTACATTTACTTGTCAGTCTCTCCAGAGACATGAGACCCCACTTGGCTGTGACACTTTTTCACTTTCCTTAGTTTTGATGACCTGGACAGTTTTGAGGGCTACTGGTCAGGTATTTTGTTGAATGTCCCTCAACTGGAATTTTCCTGATATTTTTTCTTGTGGTCAGATTGGGATTATTGGTTTTTGGAAGGAAGAACATAGAGATAAAGAGCCATTTATCCCATCATATCAAGGTTACGTACTCAACATGACTTGCCCCTGTTGATGTTGACCTTGATAACCTGGCTGAGGGGCAGTGTTTGTCAAATTTCCCCCTCCCTTTCCATATTGCCTCCTTTGGAAGGAGGTCACTATGCAGTGCCCACACTTAAGGATAAGGGAGTTATGCTTCACCTACTTGAAGATGAAGTATCTACATATATTATTGCAATTCTTCTAATGAGAGATTTGTCTACTCTCCCTCATTTAAGTATTTGCTCAAGCATTTATTTCTATCATATAGATTCATTGAGATTTATTTTACACTTTGGCTTATAATCTAATGCTACATTATGTTGCTGTTCAAATTGATCCAGCTTTGGCCATTGGAAGCTCTTTCAGTTGGCTCCTGACTTCTTTGACATACCCCATCATTGTGGTTTTTTGGGCTACTTCCTTACATTCTATACTCTGGGTTCATCTTGTACATTTCCTGCCCTAGTCCTAGAATCAGCCATTTCCCCTTTGAGCCCTGGTTCCCTTCATTGGAGAATGGTTTTAAAACCAAGATCTGGGGGCTAGGTTGCTTGTTGCTATTGGGGTGTCCACTGCTTCTAGGCCCTTTCAGATGACCGAGCAAGGAAGTATTCTAACTCATGTATATATACATATCTATAAATATCTCTATACATAATCATCTGTATCTATATTAAGCTAAACCTGGGTTCACACTGATGTCTTCAACTCAAATCCAATACCACATGAATCATCCTGTCGTAGGGGAGGCTGATTGTTAAGCAATAACAACAAAAATTCTGTAAGGTGATGGATGTGCTAACTAACTTTATTGTGGTAATTATTTCACAATATACACACATGTCAAATCATCATGTTGTATACCGTAAAATTACACAATGTTATATGTCAATTATATCTCAGTAAAGCTGGGGAAAAACTACATTAAAAAAAATTCTACAAAGTTGCAGTTGGTTGCTTCTGGAGGTGGTAGGTGTTCCATCACTGAGTGCAGTCAAGCAGACTGGGCAGCTACAAGGAAAGGGGAGATCTAGTGGTTGGAATTGGAAGAGTTAGTTCAAACTTGACTATGTTCAAGATCCCTTCCAGCCCAATGGCTGTTGAAACATAAGTGCCATACAAGGAAAGGGTATGTACGGCTTCCCAGACAGCTTCATTGTTTTCTAGCTTCCAGAAGTCTAAGATCTGGGCAAGGAGAAAGAGCTGGCATTTATGACAAAGGAAGCCCTATGCAACAGGTAGGAAATTTATGGCATTTGTAATCCAAAGAAGAGAAAACAGTCTTAAAATATAAATGAAACTCTAAGAGATTTTAAATCCACAGATGTCAGCCAGAATGCATTGTGAAGGGGGAGTAATGCTGGCTCCTCTGGCGGGGACATGTGCCAGGGGATTGACATCTAAGGAGCTAATCCTGCTGTTTCTTTAAGAATCTTGGGTGTCCATAGTTAGAGGGACAATTCTTTATGTTTTATGACCACAGCCTAAGGAAAATGTGGTAGCCCAGAGTCCAAGAGATAGAGACAAGGAGTTGACAGTCCTGGACACAGGGAGAAGGCTGTATTTCCCAGGAAGGCAACACTGCCCCAGTTTTAGGGCGAGTCAGAAGTGGAATGGCCACCCCATTGTGGGAAAGAGGAACCCCTCCTCAACTAGCAGTTCTTCCTTCCTGCCACAGCCTTGTCCAAAAAGACCATAAATCACCTCTGGAGGAAAGAAGAGAGATGAAGGGATAAAGAGAGATTTCCTCCACCAAGGGTGAGTCCCATCCCTAAAGATTTTGAGCCAGTACATCTAGAGACAGGCTCAGAGATTTCTTTTTAAAAACAATCTCCCTTAGGTGACACTGACACTGGGATTTCTCAGTCACATTTGGAGCTACGCCGGTGCTCTTAATTCCAGAGTTTGCCCAGGACAGTCCCAGTTTATGCTCGTTTCAAGTAATTATTAGTAGGTCCCCCTTCCTCCCAGGTCAAAAGTGACCTTGGTTTGGGTGACAAATTATATGGTCACTCTTCTTAATACTGATGTGTCCCTGGAGCCACACAGGGAAGGAATCGTATATCTGCAAGGCATCCTTTGGGCCAAGCACAGCAATTCCATCCCGGCTCCAATTGGAGAGCATATTCACTCTTGAAAGTGAGGGTTCTCCACGGGGATGGGGAGAGGTTCATGTCGGGGCAGGAGAGGGTTCTAGAATCTCCTGGGGTCAGGGGCATGGGGGCCAAGTAGAAATGGGTTGATAAAGGTCCCTAGGTGTTTCAAGGCTGCTCTTCCCCTTCCCCAGGCCCTTAAGAATCACTGCTTAAGGAAGGAGCTGGGGGAGGGCGACACTGCCGCCGTTCCAGCCCCTTGGGGCCCTTGCCCTTCCTTTCTCTTTCCTCCTTTCTCTTTTTTCTCTCCTACATTTCCTGTGTCAGTATCAAAGGGCTGTCAATGTGAATCACCCTGTTGACGATGGCTCTCAAGATTAAAGAGTTAGCTGATCTTTGGTCAAAAGTAACCATGGAAATCTGAGACATTAACCATTGCCTGCTGGGGACCTCTGATGGGAAGCTCTCAGATTCTCTCCACGCTCAATGGAGATGGGATAAACCGCAGGCCGCCTCTACCGAGCCACTGATCTGAAACACAGATGTGATCATATCTCTGTCCCCACCCCTGGCCGCACCCAGCCTCGTAACCCTTGAGGTGCCGAAACCGTGCTGAAAGGTGCGAATCTCTCC
Source organism: Miniopterus schreibersii (assembly GCF_964146895.1). NCBI lineage: Eukaryota > Metazoa > Chordata > Mammalia > Chiroptera > Miniopteridae > Miniopterus > Miniopterus schreibersii. The sequence goes on from NC_138114.1 coordinate 37,821,114, forward strand.
TGACTTTGGAGGCGGCAGGCACAATCGCTGGGCTTCTCCTCTCTCTTCCATCCATTTCCCACTCCTTGGTGACCTCACACAGTATCAGGGCTTTAAATACCATTTCTACGTTGACAACTCCCAAATTTATATCATCTCCATCCCGGGTCTCTTCCCTCAACTTCAGGCTCATATATCCAGCTGCCTGCTCGACGTTGCTCTTGAATGTTTAATAGACATTTCAAATGTTACTTGTCAAAAACTGAGCTCCCGATGGCCCCTCTGGATGCACCCCTGCTGTCGTTCCTCTCTCACCTCCTGACCTCCAGGTGCTCAGGCCCAAAGCCGCAAGTCTTCCTTGACTCCTCTCACATGCTACATCCAATTCGTCAGCTAATCCCACCGCCTCTACCTTAAAATATATACAGAATCTGTTAATTTCTCACACTTCTCCTGCTCTGCTCTAACCCCCATCATCTTTCATCTGGATTAATGTAAGAACTTCCCAACAGTTCTTTTGGTTTCCCTCCTTTCCCTCTTTCAGTCTATTTTCAACATGGAAATAGAGCTAGCCTTTAAAGTGTGGGTCACACTACGGCACCCCTCTGCTCAAAGACCCGTCTCCCGTAGGTCTTTTTCCAGTTAAGGGAAAGGAAGCAGCCCTCGGGCAGGAGTGGTCTGCCGACCTGGCCACGCTCAGAGCTGATTTCTCACTCCCCTCCCTTCCCTCCCTCTGTGCCAGTCCCACAGCCCCGAGTTCTTGCCTCAGGACCTTTGTGCGAACTGAGCCCCCTGCCTGATGACCATGGGCTCCCTCCCTCCCCTCCTCCAGGGCCGGCCTCAGACTCCTTGGCGAGGCTTCCTGACACCCAGCCCCAACACTTTACCTCTCTTCCCCAATTCATCTTTATTCCTTAGCACTTGCACCAATAGCATATTACATCATTGGCTTATATCTTGTTTCATGTCTCATTCTCTCACTAGGATGTCAACCCCACGAGGGTTTTACTTGATGGTTCACAGCAGTATCTCTAATGCCTAGACAGTGCCTGATGCAAGACAGGAGGTTCTCCAAGAAAACTGGTGGCTGTTCAGAGGAACCATTAATCTACGAGGAGCACATATAAAGCAATAACTAAAACACTACATCTTAATAGGCGAATGATCAGAGGACACAAAAAGCCAACTTACAAAGAGGAGACACATCTGGCTAATGAAGGTGTAAGAAAAAGTTCATCTTCATTAGGAATGCGCCAAGAAATGCATATTGAAACAATGGTTGTCTTCTAGTATCAAAAAGAAACCAAGTAACAATACCCAACGCTGACACGCATTCCTACACACTGATAGAGGGAGTTTGCATTTATGTAAAGGTTTTGGAATGCACTTCACATACGTATCAAGAGTTTGAACTTTTTCATATCTTTTGATCAATGACTGGAAATCTATTCTAGAGAGATCCAAAAATATTCACAAAAGCTTATGCACATTGATGGATGAATGGATAAACAAAATGTGGTCTACATTCATACAACAGAATATTATTCAGCCTTAAAAAGGAAGGAAATTCTGACACATGATACAACATGGACGAACCTTGAGGACATGCTGGTGAAATACACCAGACACAAAACGACAAATACTGTATGATTCTCCTTATATGAGGCACCTAGAATTGTCCAGTTCAGAGACAGACAGTAGAATGGTGATTGCCAGGGCTGGGGGAAGGGAAATGGGCAGTCTAATAGGCACAGAGTTTTAGTTTCACAAGATGAAGTGAGTTCTGCAGATAGTCAGTGGCGATGGTAGCAGGACAGTGCGAATGTCTGAATGTCACCGTACTGCATACTTAAAAACGGTCAGTGGTTAAGATGGTAAGTTTTATGTTATGTGCATTCACCACAATTAGAAAAAAACCCTACAGGACTGAACATAGAGCTTCGGCTAAGTTCAGCAACGGTTTATTTATATCCTTTGGGAGAGACAGAAAGTATAACATCTTTGTCAAAGGTAAGTCTTACACCATTACAGTGTTTAGCTCACAGTGTACATTTATCTCTGAGAAAAATATTAAAAACAAAAAACAAAATACATGCTCATCCTACTGAGGTAGCAAAAGAAGTCAATATAACACCGACTGACAGGGAAATGACTGTGTGAATTGTGAAACACTCACACGATGGAATACTATGCAGTTGTTAAAAATCATCTTTACAGATACTTTTACGACCTGGAGAATTCTTGTGGTATAATTCTAAGTGAAGCAGGATACAAAACTTAAAATACAATCAGAACTTAAGTTTGAAAAAAAGACATCGCCTTATTTCATGGATTCCAAGGCACAGATTCATTTTCCCACATTTAGCCTCCTGAAATGGGGCGTCTCACTCTCCCTGAAAAGAAGCATTGTATCGAATGTAATTGCACGTTCTCAGTGGCACATAAAGTAACGGCGCTCCCAAATGGCGGTGTCTTAGATTTAATAAAAGTGTCTGGAAAGAGGACTGTAAGTACTATGCCAAAATGTAACAGTAATCATGTGTGTGTTTCTTGATATTTGTCCATATTTTAAAGAAAGTTTATAATGAGCTTGTATTGCTTTTAGAATCAGGGGAGGGGAAGCATGTTAAAAAATATCTCTTCAATGACTGTCCACCACCAGACAGGATAGAACACAAACTCCTCGGCCCTGGTGCCCTCTGGCTTCTGCCTGCCTCTCAGGGACTCTGCCTCCCGCTCCTCTCCTCACTCGCTCTGGCACCAATACCTTATTCCTTGATCTCCAAACACAGTGAGGTCTTTCCTGCTTCCATCTCCATGAAAATGCTCTTTCTCAGGCCTGAAATGCCTTCCCCAGCCCCCTTTTCTGCCTAATGAATTCCTATTCATAATTCAATGACCCATCTGAAAAAAAAAATCTCTCCTCTCATCTTCCCATTTACTGACCCCCCCCCCCCCCAAGGAACAGTTCCCTCCTCTGGTGTTTCCAAAATACATGTTGCTGCTTCTTCCCCCTCTGGCCCAAGAGCTTGAAGAGGGAGTCTACACTTCCCTCCCCATGGTCTTGCCGGTGGGCCACGCCTGGCACATGTGAGTCTTGCCCCTTTCCCCACCGAATTCTCACTGAGATGAGCACTTCTCAGCCTTCCTGTCCTCTGAGCATTCTGAGGCATCTCATGGGCACCATTTCTTGCATCCTGACCCCCTGCTGGCCTGTGGCTTCAATGACACCTCGCTTTTCTAGAATGTTCTTCTCCACATAACTTCTCCTTTCTGACCGTTGTCACCGCATCTTCTTTTTAGATAGTCAAGGCAGTGCCAGTGTCAGTGTCCCCGGCCTCCCTTCTCTGGCCCCATGGTTCTTACTTGGAGGTCCAGTGAGTCTGGAGACAGGCCCTATAGGGGTTCATGCACCTCCCAAAAATCTGTGTGCAGAATTTTGTGATTGTGGCAGAACTGGGGAGACAGTCACAGCATTCTTTGTCTCATAAAAGATCTGTGACCGAAAAAAAAAAAAAAGGTTGCAAACGACTGCCCTACACATTCTCCAGTGACCTCACCTACTTTTGATTTGAAGATAAAATGCCACTTATATTTTTATCTGCCCTCAAAGAACTTCTAAATGGTGGGCCCTGCAGGGTGTGTGCGGCAGGTATTTTTGCATGGGGAGAAGGCGTTTCTCTTAAATCACAACTCAGCCTGCTCTGCCTACACACTCTAGGAGGAGGGGAAGAAGTTGCAGAGGCTCCCAGGAAGGGGGTGTCGGTGTGTAGTAGGGAGGAACGGCCACGAAGCCCTGACCCAGGAGGAGGCCGCGGCCGGGGGTCCGCCCGATGTGCAGCACGCAGGCTAACTTGGCGGCACGTTTCCTCTAATCACGCACTGGAGTCCGGCGGTTCACCACCGGTTCCTGCTCAGGCTGCAAGGTCATCTGCTTACAACGTAGACAAATATCAGGCAACACTGCTCAGGGCATCCCAGTCCAAGTCCTCCTCCCAGACTGGCAAGGCAGCCTCTTTTCACACTTCCCATCTCCTTAAAAATAGAGAAAAAAAATCTAGAGGGAGAAATAGCTCTGGTGGAAACTGTCTCCAGAGCTGTTTAACACTTGAGATATAAAATAGACTTTATCTCCAATTCTCGCCATCTCCCCGAAACCCCCTGCACCCCACCTTGCTTCACCTCTGCCCCTCTACTGGGGGTGGGGGTCTCCCCCGCCTGTGCGTGGGAGGGGCGGATGGCCTGACCCCCCCTCCAGGTTCTGGACTGCCCCCCAGTTAAGGATCAGGGAGGGCCCCTCAGATCCTAAGGCCAGCATTATGCTCCTCGCTCAGAGACAGGAAAAAAGACCCTTTCTTCTGCTTGATATATTTAGTAACGACCTTAAAGAGTCTGCGAGGCTGAATGAATTGGTGCATCTCGCTGCATTGGAAGCAGCTGCCACGCGCAGACAGGAGGAGGGAGAGGCTGGAGGGAAGAGGGGCCGGCGGGGGAGGCGGGGGGAGAAGGGAGCGGGAGGCAGGGGAGAGGGGAGAGGGAGATGCGGAGAGTGGCGGGAGGAAGCCGGGAGATGCGCTGGCAGGGCTGGGGTGTGCACGAGCCCCTGGCTGTCGCCTGCGGCTGGCCTGGGATCGATTTGGGGTGACTCTGGAGGGGTCAGCGTAAGGAGGGGAGGCGGTGGGGGTCGGGGGTGGCCAGAGCCTCCTGTTAAATCTGGCTAAATGGCAGCGCTTAAGGGCCCTGTGAAGGAATCCAATTTGCTCACAAGGAACGTCTACAAATTTATATGTCGGCATTTAACACAAAATGCTCCTGGACCAATCCCAGGACAGAGGGACCTGGGGCCTGGCTGGCCGACTCTAGGCTGGCCCTCGCCCCTCAGGCTGCGGGGGGCGGGGGGGTGGGGTGACAGCTCCTGTTCCAGACCCGCCTTCTGGCTGGAAGGTGCAAAAGCCACCAGCCCTCCCAGCTCCTGAGGACTGGGGGGCAAGGAGGGGTGGGGATGGGGAGCTTGCAGACCTCTCTTCTCTTCAGAGAAGTAGTGATTCAACATCACTTGGCTTCAAAGAGGAGAAAGAATTAACCCTGTTGGCACCTTGGCCCAGGTCAGAACTAAGCCGTCTCTTATTCCTTAGGGACTTAGGGTTGTCGGTGGTACCATTTATTTCTGTTCAGCCTGTCAGCCACATCGCCTTTGTAGAGTCCCCACGGGCCCTTTGTGCGAATGACAGAAGGGTGCTCCTTCCTCCAGGCCGCAGCAGCCTCACGCTGGGGGCAGGGCTGGGGGATTTCTGAGCCCCCAACTCACGTGCCGAGGCCCTCTCTAAATGCTGCTTTCTCCTCGGCACCAAGAGCCTCGTCAGCCCCCTGAAGGAAACAGGGAACACCTGGCAGTTTGCTCCTGGGTCCATCCGGTGAAGCACCTCCTCCCTGCTGCCTCCTGGGGCCATGAACAGCCCCAAGCCATGAAACCAAGGAAGAAAGAGGAATCGCCTTCCAGGGGTATGTCCCCCTCCCCCAAACACATCTTACACCTTAGAACCCTGAGGGGACCATGGATGCAGAGCCCAAAGAGCTGGAGAAAGAGAGATGGGCTTAGCTGGCCTCTGAGAACTGGAAAGAGTCTCCAGGGTGGGGGAGTGGCCGGCCAGGAGAGCCCCTTCTTAGTTTTCTAGAGCTCAGGAAGGTGGGCTGTGCAGCTGAGCTCTCCCCGAGGGCCTCGCTGATTAGTTGGCTCACAAGCCCACAGTGAGGGAGTAAACAAACATCTTCAGGTCCTCAGTGCTTACTCTGCTTCTAACAAAGCTCCACAGAGTTGATTAGTGATTTTAAAACGAGGGTAATAAAAAGGAAAACCAAATGTCTTGTAAATAGAGGCAGTAGACTTTAGTAGTTACCAGCCTGGCCACTGGTTCCAGGCTGCCTGGGTTCAGATCCCAGCTCTCCTCCCCACCCCCACCCCCCACTAGTGCTGGGCCCAGGGCAGGTTGTCTGACCTATCTGGGCTTCACCTGTCTCACCTGTAATATGGGGACAATAATATAGGTCCCCACCTCACGGGGTTAATGAGATGATCCAATGAACCAACACACTGAAAGCACTTAGAATAGCATCTGATACGGGGTAAGAGTTTAAGAAATAGCAGCTATTGTTCATTTCCCTAAAAATGTTTATCCCAGGGTTGAAATGTTGTCTATCTCATGGGCAAACCAGATTCATGGCCACCCCTTTCATGAAATCTTTCCAGACTTCTCCAGTTAGAATTAATCTCCTCTCCCACCCAGCTCCCAGCCACACTCCGTTCCTGCCTCAAATCCTGAATTTATCACATTCTCTTTTGCATGCCGGATATTTGTGGCTGTGTCTATGGGCTCAACTATAATAGATACAATCTTCTTGACGATAGGGACTGCACCTTATACAGCTTTGTTTCTCCTGAAGTGATTAGCAAGGTTCCTTCACACAGCTCAGTAAGTATTGGTTGACTTGCATAAAATGTAGACAAATACAGGTCAGCTCAGTCATTTTTGTTAATTTGGGCCTATGGATCATCTCAGCAAACGGTGTGAAACAGACAACTCCCTGAGTGACTCAAGAGTCTTTGCCAGAACTTCAGGGTGTCACAGAAGTGGGAGTATTTGCCAAGCATTTCTCTGCAGTTAGTATTCACTTGCAGTTTCCTGCCGAATTAGTATTGGGTTTGCCTAGAATTTATGGGTAAGTTTGGAACAGCTGGGCCAGGTGGGCCCATGACAGCTGAAAGGGCCCAAGGTGATTGACAGAGGGGCCTCAACTGAGGCATCTTTTGTGACAGGTTGTAGAAGTCTTTTGGCAAGTTGCTCATCATGACTGGAGCTGAATTGTGATGTCTGGAATACTGCGGTTGGGGAGGAGGTCAGCAGTTCCAGGAACACTGGCACATGAGCGAGACAGGAGCAACGCTCAGGAGCTGCTAATGCATCTCCACGGTCTCTTTGTATACAGGACCAGCCCTGCCACCCAAGGGGGCAAGCCACTCTGAGGTCTCCCAACTCAAGTCTTGTCCCTTTCTTCCCTCTCTGGATAACAGTGACTAGTTAGTGCAATGCCATCCCTGCTGTTAAAAAGAAAGCCAGCCCGGCTGGGCGTGGCTCAGCGGACCTAGGATCCAGGTGATCGGGGTTTGATTCCCAGCCAGGGCACATGCCCGGGTTGCGGGCTGCAGCCAATCAATAACTCTCATCATTGATGTTTCTATCTCTCTCTCCATATCCTTTCCTCTCTCTGAAATCAATAAAGATATATTTTAAAAAAAGAAAAAGCCAGATGTTTACCTAGTTATCTATACTAACTTTTTTCCTGGGATAATCTTAATGGCCACTCTCTAGGGTACTAATCCAAATTTGAGACTAAAGAACCCTAGGGAGGGACATCAGCTATGAGGCCCCACTAGAAAGCAGATCTGGTTAGCAGGGCAACCAGAGAACTAGAAGGCAGCTATGCCATCCTTGGAAAAGTAACCGAGAAGAGAAATGTTGGCTTTATGGAGCTGATTTTTGCTATCAAAACTGAAAACCTAAAATAACTCACAAAGTTGCCTATGGGAATTGATGAGCACTTCATGAGTGTAAATCAGAGTGGCAGGGAGCCAATATGGTGCGGTCATCAGTATGTATGGCCTGACACAGAGGCTTTGCCCAAGACAAAGGGAGGATTTCACAGCAGCCATGACTCTGGCTGGCCTTTCCTGTGCTCCTGAAGGGGCAAGGCAGTCCCATGGCCGTGTCGTGTGTGTTCCATCAGTGTCTGAGGGAACTTCAACCTCTGATACTGGGCCCCTGGGTAGGTAGGAAGGGGGCAATTCCAAGGACATGGTCTGCCTGATCAAATGGCCAGAATACGAAATGATGACTTAAGGCCTTGCTACTCCAAGTGTGGTCCATGGACCAGCAGGAGTGACATCACCTGGGAGCTTGTCAGAAATGCAGAATCTCAGGCCCCACTCCAGACATACCAAGTGAGACTCTGCATTTTAACAAGGTTCCCAGTGATCTGTGCACACATGACATTCTGAGATGCCTGTCTGAAGCTCCATTTCTTTTTTTTTCTTTTTTTTTTTTAATATATCTTTTTTTGTTTTTTGTTTTAAATATATCTTTATTGATTTCAGAGAGAGGAAGGGAGAGGGAAAGAGAGAGATAGAAACATCAATGATGAGAGAACCATTGATTGGCTGCAGCCCACAATCTGGGCATGTGCCCTAACCGGGAATCGAACCCTGATCGCCTGGATCCTAGGTCAACGCTCAACCGCTGAGCCACGCCCAGCTGGGCATTTTTTTCTAAATATATCTTTATTGATTTCAGAGAGAGGAAAGGAGAGGGAGAGAGAGAGATAGAAACATCAATGATGAGAGAGTCATTGATCAGCTACAACCTGGACATATGCCCTAGACCGGGAATCGAACCCCGATCTCCTGGATCCTAGGTCAACGCTCAACCACTGAGCCACGCCCGGCCGGGCAAGCTCCATTTCTTACCAGCCCTTGGTAGTGACCCTTTATATCTCTCCACCTCAGTTTCTTTCATACAAAAATGAGAATATATATATACTCTCATTCCTCTGACATCACAGAGCTATTATGAGGCTCCCACAAGAACGGTGTGAAGAACATAGCGTAGGGAAATGCGAGGTGCTGTGCACACATCAGCCTCAGCCCGCGCTCTGTTCTCCACGTGCACCAAGCTCCCCTGCCCCAGGGACTTCTGTACAAGCTGCTCCCTTTTCCCTATGACACTTGAGTTGGGGTTCCTCTGCGCTCTCATTATTCTTAAGAACTGGAGTGCAACATCCTTGATACAGGGGCTCTTCTCTTGGTCCTTGAAACACTAGGTCCTCTTGTCATTCAAGTCTCAGCTCAAATGTCCTCCTTTCAGAAAGGCCTTGCTGCTCCTCCCAATCCACTGTACGCTCTCTATCACGCCACCCTGATTTGCTCGCTCTATCTCTTACCACGCTCGGAAATTCTCTCTTTTTTGGTATGTTTGCTGGTTCCCTACAAGAAAGAGCTCTATGAAGTTTAAGACTCTGGTCTGATTTGTCTCCCAGTCTCCCAGCTATTGGAACACTGCCTGGGATTTTGTCGAATAATTTCATGAATGAGCTTTTGTGTCTGGAAGTGTGCTTAATAAACGATGACTGAGGGTAGGGATGGGGGGATGGGGCTGGTCCTTGGCGCATCTGTGTGGATGCCTCAGTGATGTCTCCTGCACAAGTCATGGTCCAAGGGTCTAAGACTCAACCGAAAGCTCCCTCAGAGAAATTCTTCCTTTAAAGCACAGTTTCATACGGGCCAGGAAGCAGGGCTGGGCCATCCTTATGTCCATGTGGCAAGTGAGTTCAGTGACAGCTAAAACACTAAAGCAGTCGTGCAAAAAGGGTGGTCTCCCGACGAAGCGCGTCAGCCCCATCTGGACCTACGGCATCAGAAACTATGGGGCAGGGCCCTGCAAGCTTCAGTGAGCCCCCGATGCGATTGGGGCCCACAGCAAGCTTGGGCACCGCTGCAGCACAGGAGCCAGGGAATCCGCTCTGTCCACGCTCTGGCCTAGGGGGCACCTTCAGGGCATCAGCTGCTGGTGTGCACTCAGGAGCTGGGGCGCAGCGGATGAAAGGGCCGAGGTCACACCCTGCTGGGTATTTTGCTTTTCTTCTTTCAGGCTTCACACGATGTCCTCCAGTTGTGGAAGACAGTTGGTCGGCACAGAGTGATTCCTCCTTTATAAGTGTTCTTTTACAGCAGCAATTTTCAACCTTTTCCATCTCATGGCACATAAACTAATTACAAAAATTCTGCAGCACACCAAAAAATATATTTTTTGGCTGACCTGACCAAAAAAAATAGGTACAATTTTGATTCATTAACATCGGACAGCTATGGTTGCGTTGGCTGTCATGACATTCCACTCGGCAATCGAAGGGAAAAGAGGTCAGTGCCCCTGACTAAATAGTCAGGTATTGCGTGTTGTAAAAATTCTTGTGACACACACTGGTTGAAAATCGCTGTTTTACTGTGAGTCAGGCTGATTTAATTTTAATCAGCCAAGGCAGCAGAGCAGGGTTCTCAACCCTGGCTTCACTTTAGAATCACTTGAAGTGCTTTAAACTACTGATGCCTGGGTCCCACCCCAGTCCGATTAAATCAGAATGTCTCGGGGCGGAGCTGAGCACCGGATTTTTTTTTTCATAAGCTCCCCAGATAATTCTAACCTGCAGCCAGGCCTGAGGACCACTGCGGTATTATCTGATAAGAATCATCAGGGGCACTTGTTAAAACTACCAATTTCCAGGTCTCTCCCCAGACCACCCTGTCAAAGAAGCTCCAAGGGCCTGGGGCTGCCCCTAAGCAAGCTTGGGACACACTGGTCAAACTGCTTTGCAATTCAAATCAGCCTCAGAAAAGTCTCTTAAACCTCAGTTTCCTCATCTTTAAAATGTGTGGAGGGGATAATAGTTTCAACCTCAGAGGATTGCTGAGGAGTACAAGAGAAGGGTCATGTAAAGTGCCCAGCGCGCCAGGCACACAGTAGGTGCTCAATAAATATTACTTGCCACTTTCACCCTCATATAAAGTGGGTTTTGGGAAGCTGTATCTAGCAAGGCACTTGATTCTATTTCATCTGTGGGCAAATGTCTGGGTCCTGCCTTTCCTTTAAATCAGACCTTGTCTACCATTGCTTCTAGGCCTCCAGAACCTCCAATACCATATCCTCCACCCCAAGTTCTGTTCTTGCCAACTGAAGGGTGGGCTTTAATCCACTATCAGTAGTTCCTGTGAGGAAGTCCTGGGGCTCAGTTCCACAAAGCATCACATTTTCTTAAGAAAAACGAGGGGATAGAGGAAGCGAACGACTCAAGTGTCATAAAAACAAATCAGGTTGGAAGTGGAAGACACCTTAGATCATGCAGTCCAACCTCCTCACGCCACAGCCAGGAGGGAGAAGGCTTTTAATTTCCAGCAAACTGACACCAACTCAGAGGGAGAGAAATTGAGACATCTATAAACCAGGGCAGAGGCTCAAAGAAATTTGGCACAACGAGATGGAAAAATGACTCTGTGGAAACATCTAGCATTCCTCCAACATTTTATAACACATGTAGATTTAAGTGTCAGACACACACGCGCACAAGCACATGGAATAGCCGCCGGCCCCCTTGTTGTTCCTGGATGGAGAGCTGCTAAATAAGAATGAAGCTGTCACTGAGCTCCGGAAAGAGCATTTCGAAAGCCTTCTCAGTTAAGACAATTATTGAGAAACACATTTTCAACTCTATCCTCCAATATCAGACAAAAGAAATCTGTAAAAGTCCTCTGATCCTTGACAAGGCACAGAAAACCATCAAGCAGCTGAAAAAACAAGGAAGGCACCAATGAGCGCATAGAATTTCTCCTAAAATGTTCCAAATTAGGTGAAGAGAAACACATAATTGCTCTTCCTGTTCTCATCCTGAAGATGTGAAATGCTGCAAAAATTCATGGGTGACCCTATGAATGCTGTGATTGTGACCATTACAAGTTTTTCCAGATTATTAAAAAAATGCTTTGGGCAAATTGTACAAAAATTGAAAAGTACAGAAAAGCTTAAAGAAGAAAATTAAAACCACCTCTAAGTCAACCACCTAGAATAGCTGTTAATAGTTTGGTATATTTCCTTATATTAGTCTTTTTCTGTGCATATTTAAATGTTTTATAAAGTTAGTACCATACTGTATGAAGTCTTATATTATGCTTTTTTCTCTTAGTTGCGATATTATGACTATTTTCCTCATGTCTCTAAATATTCTTTGAATAGACTTTTTAATGATCATATAGTATTTCATTATGTTGATGCTCTAATTAACGTAACCATTTTATTATTAAGGATAATACATTTGCTTCTGGTTTTGTTTTGTTTTTTCACTATTATAAAAAGGTGCAACAAATATTCTCGCACACAAATTTTTGATCACATATTTCTGATTATTTCCCTAGGACAGAGTTATAGAAGAATTATAGAGTTAAAGGGTCTGCATATTTTTAAGGACCTTAGTACCTTTTGACAAATTTCAGATTTTTGAACTCCCACTAGGAGTTCATGAAAATACCCACCTCTCAGCATTTTTGCTAATACTGAGTAGTATAATCTGCCTAAATTTTTGCCAGTTTTTGTAACTGAAAATTAAGAGTCTGATTTTATTCACATCTTAAAAATTCTTAGTGAGATTGTATATTATTTTCTTGTCTCTTGTGCATTAGCATCTCTTCTCTTGTGAATTACTGGATTATGATTATTTTAAAAATTCTTATACAGAATAAAATTACACATATCACCTTATAGGAAATTCCTGCACAGGACTGCTCATGAGCTTTCTCCTAGCATCTTACTGTGCTTTAAGTCACATAGACTCAGACTTATAAATGGTTACTTTCACCTCTTGCCAGTGGCAAGAAAAATCCAGAACCCATAATCTTATTTTTTTTTACCGTATCTGATTTCATGAAAGCCTCTGACTCACTCAAATGATAGCTACCGTTGGAAGATGCCCATCAATACAAAGGTCCACCAACATGTGTCGACATTTATTTTCTCTGTGATGCTCTCCGGGCAGAACTCTTTGATCATGTGTACACTTTCGGCCCCTTCAAGGTCATCTCACAAAAGTCAAACAAGGTTGGGTGTTTGTTCCAACACTCCTTGACATTTCTTTTTCTGATGGAAAGTTATGTCACTAACCATCTTCTAGCATGAAGTGGAATCAGTCAGTGGACAGTAAATCTGCGCTGACTCTGAGGGGAGAAGTAAAACCCACTCCAATCTAATCAAATTTAATCATCAAGCTAAAAAATGCTGCTGCTGCTGCTGCTTTAATTTCAGTAACAGATCTTCACACAACTGTCAACATCATTACGAAAACACATCAGAAAATTTGATGAAAGTGCAACACGTAGACAATCATAATCCCCCATCATCAATCTCTGGCTGTCCCCAGTTGACAATTCAGATTAGGGGTGAGCCTCTAGGGGACACCTTTTGTAAATCAACTTTACACAAGAGCAGTATTAACCCCAGAAATACCTCAATTGTACAAATTCAGGAACTGGCCAACTGAGAAACAGGATACGAAGAGTGACTCGACATTTGAACAAAGTTTACTGTCTTGCCCATCTGTTATGGATGACAAGACATAGCTAAGAGTTGAAGGAAGTTAGAGAGCTACTGTATATAAAAAGTTTTTCATAAATACAGAGTAAACGAGCAAACAACTTTTGACAAGCAAAAGCCAGGAGCATTGAGCAATGGTGGCGAATAGCAATTCTGCTGGGTAAACGACATAGTCCTTCAATTCTAGACTCCGGAGATGAACTAGATATGTGTAGCGTGGTACTGAGCATGCTCAGGAGGATGGCAGAATACTGCTTTCGAGAATAAATGCCAAATGACAATGAAACATGCCAAGGGGCAATGGTGCTGTCCACCACAGGGAGGGAGCCCATGCCTAGACTCCACTCAATTACCAGGAAAACCACAGGGTGTTAGAGCTGAAAGGGACCTTAGAAATAATCTCACTCGCCCACAAATACTTACTGAGCACCTATGTTGTGTCAGGCACTGTGCTTACACTCAAGGAAGCAGGTTCAGAGAGGTTAAGTAATTTGTGCAAGGTCAGACGGATAGTTAAAGCCGAGACATCCACTGAGAGACTAGCATTTCAATTTTTTATGACAAGAGATAGAAAAAGAATGTTTGACAGAAATGAGTTACAGAACAAATAAATAATCCAAGACTGTCTTGGAGCCTGCCAAAAGTAGAGCTTCTCCTCTCTCTCCCTCTGTTGGGCTGTGATCTTTGATCACAAAAAGATGGAAATTGCCAGACACCAAGATCCAAGGTACAGAAGTCAATTCACTATTCCTTTCTTTTTCCTATCAAAGGAAACATCGAGGACAACCACATTTCTCCTGCCACCTGCCTGAAAGTGGGATTCTTCAGTTGTCGGGATGGTCCAGGACCATGGACCTGGCAATGGCACGGGGCTGGGTGACAACAGACTAAACCATTCCTCTCGTTCGACCGAATCTGCACCTAACCAGGTGAGCACAGCAAAGTGGGAGCGTGGATGGGGGAGTGTTCCGCCTATGCTAATGTTTCAATTTGGGGCCCACAGTGTCATCCAAACATATGTGTGTGCTCACACACAGAGGCACACACACACAGACACACACATTTTTATTTTGGAAAATGTAAGGGCAGCCTTTCCCCAATCTAAGACAAACTTACAAAGCAAGGGAGCATGATGCCTACACAAGAGGCACGGAAGCAGGATTTGCTGGTGGCTGTTACGAGTTCTCGTTTTACATTTGCAGCCCATCCTTGGGCGGAGGACACACACCGTCTTTAAGAACAGCAGATAAGAGCCACTGCCTGTTAGGCCTCACCTTCCAGATGTGAAGGGGCGAATCCTTACCTGGCCTTGGCTGGGGGCAGTTTGAGGGGGAGTGTCCTCAGGCCGTATGTAGGGGGTTTCCCAAAGGGTCTTTAAAACAAAGTCTAAGTTTTAGGCTTAGAAACATGTTTCCAGTGTGACTTTTTTGACTTTAATGAGATGGGCTACTTAATAAATATACCAGAATATAGCCATTCAAAGTGAGTATCCTTCCCCTTCTAAGCAGTCATCCAGAGATGCCAGGTATTTATCCCGAGACTGCTGCCACTGTCCCAGAGACTTTGGGGACTCCCTGGAGAATTTTCTTCAAATTGATGCCACATTATTTGGAATACGCACAATGGTGGCAGATCCTCATCTTGCGAGGCTGGATTTTATTTTTGGAAACAGTCAAAAGGCTTTTTGGCATTTGTAGCCAAGTCTAGTGAATCACCAGCTGATTGAGCCGGTAATGTTGTTTTGGGTCCAAACTGAGGCATAGTTATAAGGTCACGTGTTGTTATGTGGCATGGAAACGGTCCCCCAGGGCCATTTCAAACGAGGAGCCTCAGCTCTGTCTGAGTGGTGGCAGCACCGCCGGGCCAGGTGTGTGACCTTCCAGGAGGCTGCCCAGAAGAGGCGGCACTAATGTGGGCAGCTGATGCTCGGCGAGGTTCTTTGATTAGAAATAACAGAAACGGACGCTGCCTAACTTATGTGAAAAGGAGGTTAACTGGCAGGCTATGGAGAAGCTCTCTGGTCTCAAAGGAAGGGCGAAGGACCAGGCTCGGAACCGACAGCTCCAGAAGGAGCTGGAAACCTCTGACAGCCTAGCTCAGGTGCTACAGCGAAAATGACTACATTTCAAACAGTTCTTCCTTTCCTGCACTGCTCTGTCCCAAAATGACAGTGTGGGGGACATTCCAATCGGATGTGCTTAGGGTCGTGCCCACCTCTCGGCTCTACTCCTTGGCATCTGATGGAAGGGCTCCAAGGCCTTTGTGGCTCCTGCAGAGTGAGGGCCGTCGTCGCCGATTACCATTCCTCCAACACTGCCCACGAAAGGGGAGACGCAGTTTCTCGCGAGGAAGGACAGGTGTTTTTAGGAAGAGAGAGTAAATACTAAGCACCAGAAAATGACAAACGTACCACAGCGAAGTCCAGCTGTTATTATGAATACTTCTGCATAACGTTACGTATAATATTAAGCGTTGCTCTATTTCTCAACATTTTTCTCACTTTGTAAATAACAAAGGCCTCCTTAGCCATCTCCAGTTTATTAGCTGATGGAGACTTTCTCCTTTATCTATTACCTGAAGTCTGCATAGGTCTAAGGTCCGGTCCCATCACCCCCAGGCAGAGCCAGGCCCTGCGCCTCTCCTCAGAGCACCCAGAGCCCAGGGAACAAGCTCAGTTCTCATCTTCCCAAAGAAGAGAGCAGGTGCTCTCCCGTCCGCGTGTATGGCAGCCACAGCTGCATCTGGCAGTCACGTGAGGCCACACTGCGGGGCTGTGACTATGGTTGAGCTGGGCCATGAGTGAGGACAGGCTTTGGTCAATCCAAAGATACATTTGTCTCTGCAAAGTGCCAAGGTCCCCTGTGCAGACTGAATGTGCAGCTGTGGAGAAAGCCAGCCCCAGCCCACGCAAGGGTAAACCACCCTCCAAGCCCTCACACGGGGGGATGGCCATGGACATGCACCAAGACCCTTGTGAACATGCAAGGCAGGCTGGAGGCCCTCTGGCAGTGGCTGGCCTGCTCACCCCAGCTTGCCCTGCACTGAGATATGTCTCCTTGTGAACTGCCAAGAGCTCTGGGGAACTCGTTTGAACTCACTGTTTCTGGCCAAAAAGGACCAGAAGCACATAACTCACTACCTCCCTGTTGAGTTTCTTCAGGAGGTTCTTCCAAGCCAGAGTGCCAGCAGAGTCACAGAAGCTGGCCTAAGTCTCTAAAATGCTGTTTAGGGAGCTTCAGAGCAATCAGAGCTTCAGTGCATAGGGGAGGGGTGGGCCCTGGGAGAGAGGAAATGTGAGTGAAGATGCGACTGTAACCCCTGCTAGGAACAATAGGGTCTCACACGAGGCCCCAGGAGTGGGAGGAGGGCTGCTTGGGGGTGAGATGCACAGAAAGCAGGGGAGGCTGGGCTTACAAGCAGCTGCCACTATATATGAGAGCATGAAGGTGTAAGGTGGAGCCTCAGACCCTCGGCGAGGACCCTCACCTCTTTAAGCCTCAGCTTCCTAATCTAAGCCAGGGCAAGACCCCCCTTTAGTGGTTTGATCAGAGGCAATGTATGAAAGCCATCCAGCCCAGTGCCCAGACACCTGATGTAGGGCAGCTCTACCTTCTGAGATGCCAACATTATACAGAGCGGTGCCTTCCAAACTTCGAGATTTCATGGCACAAACTTTGCCACACTCACATAGGACTGCCAATGTTTTATTTTGCCAACGAAGGACAATAAAAAATCAACAACTACCATTTACAATGTGATAACCATAAAAATATTTTTTAATACAAAAAAAAAGCAAACAGGACAAAAATCTTAGAATTAAAATCATCAGTCCTGTAGAAAGAATATTTATAGCTTATGAAAAAATTACATCACCCTTACTTAGCTAATTTTGCTAGATGGGCCCGGCCCAGGAACCAGTGGCAGGGAGGAAGGAGTGTGGGTCTCAGAGCCAAACAGGCCACAATCTCCTCCCAGCTCTCTCCTTAATAATTGCGTGACCTTTAGCAAGAGACCTCTGGGTCTCACTTTCCTCCTTTATAAACAGGAGACAACAGCCCCTCTCTAGATGAGAATACATGTAAAGGGCAAAGCACAGAGTCTGGTGCATAGTAGGTGCTCATTAAGTGCTAATGCCAGGCACTCCCAAAATTTGAGGGGACTGGGTCACTTCCAATTTTTGAAACCCTTAGTATATAAAAAAATGAAAAAAAATGCTAAAACAGGGTTGCCAAAAATCATTCACATAATTTTAAAAATATTTACATTAGAAAGAACTATTTGGAGCACATCCACACACAAATACATATCCAATGCCTCCAATACGAATACATGAACCTCACGTTTGTGGGGTTGAGGCCCTGCAGCCCCTTAGGCTCCGCGATAGGCCCTGGCTAAGTCCCCTTGAAGCAGCAGTTCTCGTGGATGACACACTCCAAGAACTCTGAGGCGCCGATTTTACTCATCTCCTTCCTTTTGTTCTTTTTCCCTGGCTGGAGTTCATCTGGAACATTTCTCCAGACCTCGCTACCATTAGTTCATAATTCTGAGCATGCAAATTTTCTTGGAAATCTAGCTGGTGTTTTTTTTGCATCACTGGATAGCAATAGGTTTAAAAAAAAGACCCAGCTGAAATTGAGGGTTAGAAAGGAAGATAAATGGGTGCTAAAGTGGATGATTTAACTGAGGGATTATAGGGTGACCTAGAAAGGGGACGGGGTCTGTGCCCAAGGCCTCTGGGGGTAGTGAGGTGATGAAGACTTCAGTTTTTAATATACTAAGAGTCTCAAAAAGTGGAAGTGACCTAGTCCTCTCAAATTTTAGCAAAGCTGTGTGAGATTTTCCCAAGTAGTGTGTGCGTGCGTGTGTGTGTGTGTACCTTGTTTCTAATGGAAATTCAGATTTCCTGTTTCTTTGTTTGCTGCTGCCTGCCCTGTAAGAATGTCAGCTCCACGAGAGCCGCGACCATGAATATGTCCACTTCTGTGTCTCGTGTGGAATACAAGCGGGGACACACAGTAGGTGTTCAGCGAATGCTGAGTAAGTGATTGTATCGTGGCTGTTTGTATATGCTCAGCACTTTGCCCACTTGGACTGAGGAGCAGAACCTTTTATATTTGGGGGATCAGCACTTCCCCTTTTCCCATCCAGACAGCTTCCTTGAACCACAGGGATGGGCACACGCCCCTCAGAATCCTTCTCTTGTAATTAATTGGAACTTTCTCTCTGGTGGTCAGGCTGGGAAGATCCATGCCCAGGAGCTGCTGGTGGTTTTGATTCCAGCCTTAGGGAAGAAAAATGCTCTGAAATAATTAAGCTGACAGGCTGAGACACAGAGGCAGGGAGGCAGGGAGGCAGGGAGGAAGACTCCGCCGTGTTTGGACGCTGGCTCCTGTCAGTCATGACCTCCCCCTGCTGCCCCTGTGTCTGCTTTCTCAAGGCTCAGTTGGTGAGATTTTTTTTTTGAATTATGTGAGTTACCTCAATATGCCTCCACTAGATCCCCCCTTTTTTTGCAGTGAGGAGAAGTTGGCAACTGTTAGTGACTATTGTAATCAAAAGAGTTCTGGCTACCCGGGCTGGTGTGGCTCAGTTAGTTGGAGCATGGTCCATGCACTGAAGGGTCACAGGTTCGATTCCCGGTCAGGGCACATGCCCAGGTTGCAGGTTCAGGCTCGATGCCTGGTTGGGGCACGTACGGGAGGCAATCGATTGATGTTTCTCTCTCACATGGATGTCTCTCTTTCTCTCTCTGTCCATCTCCCTTCCTCTCTCTAGAATCCATGAAAAACATGTCCTCAGGTGAAGATTTTTTTTTTTTTTTTAAAGAGTTCTGACTAATCCAGGTCATTAGGATAAATATTGACCAGAAAATAGCACTCAGGTGTTTGCTGACGGGCAAGACTGAAAGATCTCATGGGTGGATGTAAGGTGGGACGGCAAGAAATGATGATGGTAACGGTAGCTAATATTTGAGTACTTTCCACGTGTCAGACACAGGGCCAAGCATTTTGTGTCATTACTTTGCTTCACTGCTACCACAGGGCTATGAAGTAGGTTGTTATTATGATCTCTGTAGATGAGGAACCCAAAACTCAGAGAGGTTAGGTAACTTGTTCTAAGGCCCCACAGCTAGGAAGGGAAGGAGCTGGAGTTTTAATGCAGGTTTGCATGACTCCATAATTTCCCTTCTATGTCCCATGTAATTTTCCTCTCCTTTCTTTCTTTTCCCACTGCCCTGTTCTCTCATCCTTTCTCCATCTCCTGTCAAAAGTCTCTCACTCTCTCTTCTCCTTTCAATGACCTTCCTCTGGCTCCTTTTAACCCCATTTTTTTCCGACAGTAAATGAGCACATATTTTAAGACTGTGGTTTTCAACTCTTTTCAAGTATGAAGATACCCTTTTAATGTTAAAAAAAATGTCCATATAATAGTAGCTATGCTTTACTGCCTATTGATGAAATGTCCATGCACAGATGAATTCTCAGATGCCTTGTAATAACTCTGTGATCTCTAGTTTGGCATCCACTAGTTTCAAATATATGGGAGAATCCATATAACCATCCCTCTTACTGCTACCTGCTTGGTTTATTATAATACAGAAAAGGCTTATAAGTGCTATTAGAGAGCTCTTTTTTGCCCACCCTCTGCCTTAAGGCTACTAATTTCTTCAGAAATGTGGTCTTTTTGTCCATCTTTTAATATGTTTAATTATTTAAGAAGGCATGAAGCATGGTACTCACATTTTATATCTCACCTCTTGATTATTCAGGGGCTGATTAATTCATGGGTTGCCCCAGTCATGTCCTTCTTTTTTCTATCTCATTTGTTTTACCATTCCATTTCTTATTAGCGTCTTTTGGCAAGGATGGACAGCGGGAATGAGAAATGATTCTGGTTACAAATTCTGAATTCTGAAAAAAGATTTGGTTGGAGGAAGTTGAAATTCTTTCCCAAAGTATGAATGTATTTAATTCACCAGGCATATTGATTCTCTCTGAGCTCTGTGAAGGCAGGAGTTGCTCTTGTTTGCTACTGACCTCCAGGGCTCAGCAAGGTGCCTGGCACATGGTAGCTTAATAAAAAAATTGTAGGATGAATGAACAAGAGCTGACTAATATAATAGGGGTAAATAAACTTTTTCCTAGGTGGGACATTGATTTATTGGAAACTAAGTAAAATACAAGGCAACTTATTTTAGGATTGCATGTCTGAAGACAATACAGTATAAAAATGTTTAAATGACTGTGTTAAAAATTAACAACAGAGGATATATAGTTCTAATTAAAAAACAAAAAATGTTCCACAGTGCCATATTATTTCATTGATGGAAAAAGGGATAGAGAGAGAGATATACTGGGGCTTCTAAGATGAGGGTTGGTCTAGGTAAATTGTTACTGTTATATTAGGCATTAAACAAACATAATCACCCTCAACACGCTAACAATTGAGCATTTAGTATGTGCCAAGTGCTGTGATAAGCAATTTACATGCCTTATCTCATTTGTCTTCACCACAACCTAGGAAGTATTCTCTAACAGGAATCAGAAAGTCACTAGTGTCCCTGAAAATTTCTTTAGCTCTCTAGATTGTTTAAAATAATTATTAGATGCTTTTTTATTATTGATTTTTAGAGAGAGAGGAAGGAAGAGAGAGAAACATCAATCAGTTGCCTCCAGTATGCACCCTGACTAGGGTTCAAACCCGCAACCTGGGTATATGCCCTGACCGACAGTTGAACCCACCACCTTTCGATGTATGGGGTGACGCTCCAGCCAACCAAGCCACACCAGCCAGGGCTGACTTAGATTTTAGATACATCCTTGGAAACTTGGAGATATCTGTTATGTCACTAGCTCTTGCCTTTTGACTTTAATGAACTGTCTGGAAAGGAAACTTTTATAATGAGACTTGCCATACTTTCCAAAGTCTTCCTAGTTTGTGGAAGCAAGCTGATTTGCATGTGGGGGTTCAAGGGGCGAAGGACAGGGTTCAGCCTCTGCACCTATTCAGTAGCTCTGGGGCTGTCCAGAAGTGAGGTGCGGGAATGTCTTTCACCAAGGCCCTCCCAGGCCAGCCAGGTGGAGCCGTCAGTGGTGGATGGGAATGGGGGCGCGCAGCCGCAGCTTCCCAGAATAGGGAAGGAACTTGCAAAGATACTGAAGTGACTAGAATTATGGCCCATCTTATTTGGAGGGGGTTGGGGGAAATGTCTAGCTTTCTTCCACTCCCTTCTTCTTCCATACTTTGCTTTAGCTTGAAGAGAAGAGCATGAACAACAGGTTACTGATGGAAAAGTATATGTTTTAAAAAAGGCTGGCATTTGTACAACTGGTTAGTGGTGCATTGTGGAGAATTTCACTGCCTCTCTGAGGTGTTAGACAGGCACCGGGAAAAACCAGGACCGCAGGCTCGATGATGGCAGTTTCTTGGGACTACTCCGTCAACAAACAATTATTGTGGTTTAATGAAAGGGAAATGAACACAGGGATCTAGACTGTAATAAGTAAGAGAAGCTCAAACCTGTGACCTCGTAAAGAAATTCCATACAAGGAGAAAAAAACCTTATTGCCACAATCTCAGATGAAATGCAGTGTTTATAAGAAACTGGAATATTCACTGGGTAATGAACCTGATAAGTGTGCTGACCGTGAAGTGAGTATCTCCTCTGTAGCTCATATGACATTCTGCTCTGTTATTTCCACATGTGCCTTATTTCCCTTCGACTAAGATGACTCGAAGGAAGGGAATGTATTCTTATATCTGCCAAAGCACTGAGCACATAGCTGTGCACACACAGGTAGGAATGTAGGATTTGTTTATTGAATTGATTGATGCTACTCTCAAACCTAAGGCTCTTGAAACAAGAGTATAGCTAATGTTTAATTTTTTAATTAACCTAAGATCCTCCATCCATAGGACTCCTGCCTATTTAATTTCATTCATCCCCCGAATATTGACTATGTGCACAGATGAGGAGAAAGTTCCTGCCTTTAGGAGTCTGCAGGCTAATGTGAGAGGAGAAATTTTTTTTTAATCATCCGAGGATATTTTTCCATTGATTTTTTTTTTTAGAGAGAGGGGAGGGGAGGCAAGAGGGGGTAAGAGAGAGAGAAACCGACGTGAGAGAGGCACATTGAATGGTTGCCTCCTGCACATGCCCCAACCAGGCCAGGGATTGCGACTGAGGCACGTGCCCTTGACCAGGAATCAAACCCGCTACCTTTCAGTCACAGGTCAACGCTCTAACCACTGAGCAAAACTGGCCAGACCTGTGAGGGGAAATTTTTTAAAGAATTCTTGGTTAACATGTATACATAGAATGCTTACTGTTTTATTAAATAACATATTTCTTTGGTTTGAGTTTTTCAAAATAGGATCTAACTAGCAAACCTCCTTCAGAAACATAAGTTAACACTGGTCACAGATCATCAACTGCTCTTACATATTCTTAAGAATATTTCCTCTGACTAGATAGCCACAGGATCTCCTTTGGGGTTAGGTATAGTTATGCTCTGGTCTGTAACACACCCCAGATAGGGCGCTTACTCTGGCCTGCTAAGGGGCTGACCTTGTCTAAGTTTGCAAGTCATTAATTTGGGCATTAGATGAGAAAAGTAGCTCTAGAAAAAAGAGGGGATGGGAGGATTTTAAAGTTTGCAAAGTGCTCCCAGAACTGAAGGATAGCTGCAGGTGACCTCTAGGTCTAGGAACCTCCGGGACAGGAACCATGGCCTTGATGCCTCCAGGATTCTGAACCCTTCTCCTTTCTGGGTATCATTTCCAGTCTCTCAGGTTCCTACATGCATCAGAGAACATGGCTATACCCATCATAGTTTTGTGATATATCCTTACAACCAGTGACTTAAGATCAAAGGTAGAGCTTTTCTTCTTAGATTCCGGATGAGAAATCTCAGATCAAGGCACTGACCGGACAGTCTTAGGTTACATCATTCCAAGACTAATCCCTAGTGGCCAAAGGGGTACTTTGACTGGCAGCCCCACAGGATCTTGTAATTAGAACAGTTCTCCAAAGAAGGAGCGAAAGTGCTATGAAGGCCCAAAGAGAAGATCCTGCTACCCTCTCCTCTGTGATGAGCCCACCAGTGCAAAGCTGTTCTCCAGTATAGCTCCCACCCAGGGAGAATCCTTGTTACCTGCTCATCCTTCCACTGCCCACTCATGGCCGGCACACAGAGTGGCTGCAATACTAGGGCATGTCAGAGGATAGTGTGTACTTGTCCATGACCCCATATGGCTGTAAGCATTCTATAAACAACATGGAAGATGACTGCTGATGGAAAAGGGGTCCTTTTGGATGTGCACAGTCACACATTTCCTTGGTTGGCATAGCCAAACACCAGTCACTTTCTATGGTATCATCTATGGCTGGACCCTCCCATGCTTCTCCAGAAGCACAGTCCAAGGGTCTGGCCTGGTTACCTGAGTGCACGTAGCTTACTGCACATGTTTCTCTGTTCATTCACATACATCCATCTCCCTCTTTATCTCATGCCCAGTCTCTCATGCTTAGAGCTCTTTCTGTTTTGCAAGAAGTGAGTTCAAGCATCTCTGAATAGCCAAGGAAGAGAACCTCTTAAATACTACTTCCTTTAGCTGCACATACCCTCCCACGTCTTCTTGGTAATAAAAAATATATAAGCTTTGGAGATCCTGAGTCTATCGCCAGCTCCAGACTTCTGTTTTCATCTGTATGATAAATCTCTGAAAAACATTACCACTAAAACAAGTAGATCCCAGATAAAACATTTTTAATATATTGTGGGGCTTACAAACTTAAGGGAAATCTTCAGTATCACTGCACCCTACAGAAAAGTGAGCGGAAACTAGATCAGCAGCACTGACTGGTAAACAAATGGGAACAAAGGGCTCAGGACACTTGAAGACTAACCCTGGAGCTGACAGCATGGTGGGGATGCTGAACCCTGGAGCCCGCCATTAAGCCAGGACCGTAGGAGAGAGCTAGAGTGTTTCCACGTCAGTAGGATCCCTGCACCCTCAGGTCAACAGGTACAAATCCTCTCTAGTAAAAAATGTCTCCAATTTAGGACCCTAGGATTTCCATATTTTAAGATCAAGCAAATATAATAAGGAGGCAAGGCACCCCAAATAAGCAGCAGAAAAAGAAACAACAAACATATTTAAACACCAAGGAATGCATATATTAGAACTGTCAAGTAGAAACTATATGTATGTGTGAAATGTTTAGAAGAACAAAGGATGAAGTCACAAAAATGAGTAAGCAGCAAGACACTATCAGAAATGATTAGGGAGATTTGAAAAAGGACCACATGAAATTCCTAGAAATGAAAAACAGTTTTTGAAATTGAAACTTAACAGTTTAGATGCAACTAAAGAAAGAATTAGTGAACTGAAAGATATACCTGGAAAGTTACCCAGAATGCAGCATTAAGTGAGGAGATAAAATAATATGAGAAAGGTTAAGAGATTTGAAAGCTGGAATGAGAAAACTTGACATGTCTGAATGAAGTTCAAGAAGGAGAGAGTAGAAGGAATGGAGGACAGATTTTTAAAAAATTGATGGCTGAGAACTATTCAGAATTGATGAGAGACATGAATGATCAGATTTCAGGAAGAACACGCTTTCTTTCTTTTTTTTAAAGAGACCCATATCTATACATACAGTAGTGAATCTGCAAAATCCAAAAGATGACAAAGAGACAAGAGACAGATCACCTACAGAGGCATGTCAGCAACAAATGGCAGCCAGAAGACAGTGGAATAATACCTGTCAACTTAAAATTTTCAATGCAGAAATTTTCTCTTTCAAGAAAAGAGATACAATAAATATATTTTTAGATTAAACAAAAACCGAGAGAGTTTATCAGCATCCAGCATCCAGTAAAGAAACATCTAAAGGAGATATATCAAGAAGAAAACTAATTCCAGATCTTTCTGAGATACAAGAAGAAAAAATGAGCAAATAAAATGGTAACAATGGATGTGAATAAAAAACATCGTCTTTAAATAACAATAACAATGATAATAAAAATGACAATAATAACTGGTAGGATTAATAGAGGGCAAGGATAAAGTGCTATATGTATGCCAGGAAGAGGTGTTCAGAGTTAAACTGTACTAAAGTCCTTGTATCATTATAGAAGGGGGTTAAGATAAATTTAAAATTTATTAAGTGAAAAATATATCATAAAATTTCAAAGAAAACCACTATAAGAACAGAAGTAGAGGCTATAAATCCTAAATCAGTAGAGGCAAAATGTGGGATTTAGAAAACAAGAATCTTTCCCCCACTCCCCTATAAAAGCCGTTCAACCAATCAATTTTTTAAAAGGCAAGAATGGACTGCCACAGTAGGATATTTCAAAACAAGTCTCTCAAGTTACTTATAGGAAGAAAAATATTAATAAAGATGATGACCTGAACAACACAATTAACAAACTTAGCAGGCATATGTAGAATAACAGTTACACCTTTCACCATCTCTATGACCCTCAGCAGATCTCTGGGCCTCAGTTTCCTCAGCTGCAAAATGGGGACAACACTATCTACAGTGTTTTCATCGAATCTTAGATGTCATCATTGATAGGACCCACCACTGTTTTCCATACCTCTAGGGAAAAACACAATTAAATGCAAGCTGCCAATTGTAGGTCACATCCCAATTTTAGTGATGTTAAAATGGGGGGGGGGTGTAATTTAGATTCAGTTAAATACTACATACCATATGGGCTGCTGTGATAGTTTAAAAGGAGATGATGTAAGTAAAATACAAGACATATGTTCTCCTGCCCTCCACCCTTTTATAACTTTAGTCTGCAAACAAGTACACGAGGGAGCTCAGGGTAAAAATGTGAAGCGGGGAATGTTTGTTTTAGCTTCTTCACATCCTCGCATGTTTCCCGAGATACCTGCACGGCAAACGTGGCCTCTTCCTCAGATGGCAAATGAGGTCAAAACCCAGCATTCTTGAAAGAAAGTGACTCACCGGTTCAGTAGGAGATGGAAAGAAGGGGTGTGTGAGGGGAAATGCGAGGGAGGGAGGAGGGGTCCGATCAGCCCCCCAGAGCAGAAGTGATCCTTGGAGGGGGAACAGCACAGTTCCAAAGAGAGCTGGGGGAGTGGGCAGGGGAAAGGGGTCGAAGGCCTGTGGGCTGTAAGGCTATGAGGGTGGGGGGTGTGGGCCTATTCTCCAGCCTGCTGTGTTCCTGTGTCATCTTTGGGAGCCTGAAGAGGGACCCAGGGGACAAGGAAGGCCTTCCAGCCAGCCCATCACTTTAAAAAAAAATGAGGAAAAGAGAGACATAAAGGAAAGTGACTGGAGACAGGGCATACATCCCCTTTCTGAATGGATGACAAATTCAGACTACCAAAAGTAGCTTTCCCGTTTTCAGCAGAGGCAATTTTAGTCTTAATTGTATTACTATTTTGGAATGGCTTTTTATAAATATTCTTCACTACTTCATGAAAATCATTTTTTTTGTTGTTAAAATGTCATTTTAAAAAAAATTAACATGAAAACAAACAACAAAATCCAAATAAGCCTAAAGGTTTCCTGGACCTGGAGGGAGGCCTTCACCCCCTTGTGAAACAGATCTGCTTGCTACCTGTCCCGAGGCCATCCCCGTGGTTCTCACCGGAAGCACTCTCCACCTGTTCCCACCAGTTGGGATGTGCTTTTCCCACCAAGGGCAATGAGATCTTTAAAAGCTCTGAATCACACTCCCCGCCTCCAACCATCCACGGCACCGGGTGTCAAACAGCGAGCTGCAGGGTGAATTCATATGGGTGGTCACCAAGAAACAAAGTGTGATTTTAGGGATTCTTTCCAAAATTTCACCTGTTCCTAAGACAGGGGATTATCATTGATTAAAAAGAATACTTTAGTTGGTGGTATGTTTATCTTAAATATATTCTTTTAAATAATATGCTGTGGGTGGTTTATTTATTTTACTGCTGTGAAGTTATTAAAATAATACTATTAAATTCTCTGAGGTAATGGCCATCACCTCTCTGAAAAATGACACCAAGCACCCAACCTTTCCCTACAGTATTAGTTTCTTATTGCTGCTGTAACAAATTACCACAGGCTTAGTGGCATAAAATGATACAAATTGATTATCTTACAGTTCTGTATATTAGAAGGCCCACCTTGACCTCACTGTGCTGAAATCCAGGTGTTGACAGAACTGTGTCGTGTACTAGAGGCTCTAGGCTGTAGAAGTAAATCTGTTTCCATACTTTTTCCAGCTTTTAGAGGTCACCCACATTCCCTGGCTTGTGGCCCCTTTCTCTATCTTCAAAGCCAGCAATGATGGGTTGAGTCTTCCTCACATTGCATCACTATGACCTCCTTTTCTGCTTCTCTTTTTCCACTGTTTAGGACCCTGGGATTACATAGGTCCCACTGGCATAATCCAGGATAACCTCCTCATCTCAAGGCCCTTAACTTAATCACATCTGCAAAGTCTCTTTTGCCATGTAAGATAACATATTCGTTGGTTCCAGGATTAGGACACGGCATCTTTGGAAGGCCAATGTTCTGACCACCACACCTTGCTCTGGGGGTCTGTGTGTGGCTAGGGTAATCACATAGGGCCTCAGACCTTTGAGCTGTTTGTGACTTGGGGTGAGGGGGTGGTGGAATTTTTGCCCATTGCTTGTGGTTGCCCAGGGCTAGGGAAAAGGTGGAAAACCTGCCATGCACTGCTGAGTAACCTTTTTAGAAAAGTTTTAAGAGTGGATTAGAAAGCCCTGGCTCCTGCTCCAGCTCATGTCTTATTAGTATTCAAAATCAGGGTGGTCCATGCCTAATCACAGCAGAAGAGCTGGCACCCCCCAGTCATTCTTCTATGATATCGACAACAATGAATTTTAGGGTTAAAGGTGACCCATTTAAGAGATATATTTTTGCAAAAGAGGCTCTAGAGAAAGTCCTTCTAGCAGTTTGAATTAGAAAGTATTGAGGTTCCTCAATCCAGTTAACAGAAGTGGCTTCTTTTGCAGATGTAGAATGGGTCCCCCCCCCCCCCAACTTTTTGAATCATTGGATCTAAATTGATGAACTTCAGGCCCTGGAGCATATGTGGCTGTACGCATAGTAGGTGCTCAAGCAGCTGTTGAATTCAATAATTCCAAAGCTCACCTTTTATTTCTAGGCTATGAATAAATATAAAATGATTAAGGTTGGAACAATTGGCCATATCTATTAAGATTTGAAATGTACATATCATTCCCAGCATTTCCACTTGTTGGTATCGATCCCAGAGAAATATTTGCATATGTGTGTAAGGATGAATATACAGCATGTTTGCAGTGGTCACAGATTAGAGACAGCTTATATGTCACTTGAGGAGCAGCAATACAAATGTGGTACATTCACACAATGCAACTTAAAAAAATAAGCTAGATCTATATGTTTGAACCATGAACATATTATATACAGTGAAAAAAGCAAGTTTGGAACAATATGTATCAGTTTAATTCCTCCAAAAATTATTATGTATTTTGTAAATATATATGTTTCATAGAAATTTCTAGAAGTATAAACACCAAACTGAAAACAGTTGTTATTCTAGAAGAGGACCGGGATGGGCTTGGAGTAGGGGTCAGGGTTGGTAAAGGCAGATTTTTACTTTTATCTATACTGTAAATTTTTTTGTAATAAAATAAATTTAAAAGTTATCAAAAATGTAAAATGTATGTTAAATTAGAACAGAAAGAGAAATTGAATGAAGTAATATAACATCTTAAGATACAGAAACTGATGATCAAATCTATTAAAATGTTATATTTCACAAAGGAGCAGATAGGGCTGGAAGTTCAAAACTATTTCTCTTATTTTGTTAAAAGTGTGTGTATATGTGTATATATATTTAGATATACTACATATATCTAAATATATTTATAGGGATGTTACATGTATCTACTATATCTATACATACTATATATATTATATCTATATATCTGTTTCATGTATCTATATATACTTATAATAAAATGTTGCTTTGGTTAAATCACTGGCAAATATCTTATTCTTTATCATTGTTTTTATTATTTATAATGGCAAAATATCTCCTATGTAATTATGATTAATCTGGTAATTGAATACAGTTTGCCTTTTAAATAATTCAATTAACTTCAGTAAATTAAAAAAGTTTTCTGACATAGTTGCAAAATTAAGAAAAAAATGAGACACGACTTTACGATAGGTAGCATCCCCTTAAATGAAATCCTTCCAAGTGTGAAGAATGCATTAAGATTTTATCAAATGAATGCTCTTTGTGTTTTAAAAAAACTGATCTGAATTGTGATTTAAATTTTACAACCACTACAATCTTTCCATTTGAGCAAAACTCCTGTTGGAAACTGACAGGGTAGGGGGTTATCTCAGACCTCTGGGGATATCCCAAGACACAAAAGCTGCTCTAAAGGAATTGTGCAAGATTGACACCCACGGGAACTCCTTTCCAGACTACGTGAGACTGCAGATTGGGTGCTTAGTTCCTCTGAGAAAAGGGGAAGCCACTGGGCTTTCTGTTTGCCCAGGGAGCCAGTCCTGAAGATCCTCAATGCTCTGAGCGTGGACACACTTCCCTGGGGGTGATCAAACCCTCCCCTCGCCCTGCAGGAAGCAGACCGTAAACAGACTGCAATCACGCACCCGCCAGTCAACAGATAAGCCCTCCACAGGCGGTGACACTCGCCCAGCTGTGGCGCTGGAGGAGCAGAGCTGACCTATTCCCTCCCCCATCCCTGCAGAACAAAGGGCGGTCATTTTCTGCTCCTCCCAGAGTCAGACGTATGCACACGCCTTCCATCACAATTAACTCAAGAATCCGAAACACAATACAAACTCACCCACAACAAGCTCAAAATCAATGCCATCAATACCCAGAGCTGAGGATACCGAAAAAGCAAAACAAAACAACCTATTCAAAGAGTAAATACTCAGAGCAACAGGGCTGGAATCAGACACACTACAAGGTCAACAAATCCAAGACAAGTTCAAGTGTGGGCACCTTATAAACTGAAGAGCTGGACATTATCCCAGGAGGAAAACGTAAATGCCTGCTGGGGCCAGCTAATGGAAAGGTCTATAAGATAATAGACAGTGGGCCTCTATCGATGCCGACCGCAGGTGCGCCAGGTAAAAGCATTCACATTCAATTTTTCAAAATTTCAACTCCTGCTACGTGATTCTTAAACAGAGAGTCTATAATCAAACTGAGAAGAAACAGAGTTAAATATTGGTGGGAGGTAGATGAAACAGAATAAAAGTCTAAGTCAGGAATGCTGCCAAGGAGTCCATAGGGAATGAAAGGCAGGGCAGTCATCATAGCTGCCACTGTTTGAAAGGATGGTGGCCACTGGTTTATATCTTCAAAGGCAATAGCAAAACTAAAGTTAAAAGAAATGGCCTATTAAGCTCTACTATGAGGGATTCAGATCAGTCAAATAGAGTCTTGACATAAGTAATTGAGCTGGATGACAGAAAGATTGCATACGTTCTCATGGAAGGCCCTAAATACCTAAATGGAGCCTCTAAAAACTATAGGTGTGGCCTTGTTGGAAGGCAAGGAAGGGGTGGACCAAATGACCTCCCAAGGTCCTGATTTAAATACATCTGTATAGTCAACTCATGGTTATCCGGCCCAAAGAGGGAGACAGTGACAAATCATCCGAAGCTGAAGATAATAAAAAGTTATATTTGCCTTTGGAAAGTATTTTGGTACTTAAATTAGAACGTGACTTTCCGATGCCCTGAGAATTCACAATGCTTCATAACAGCCACAAAGAAGGCCTGACCTGGAGCTGGGAGGCTGCCCAATTTTGCTGTCTTGTCCTCCACGTAACTCTTCTTCTTTGCCAGGGTGAGCAACACCATCTTTCAAAAAAAACATCCAGTAGCCCAGGCTTTCTCAGACAGGCGCTGCCTGGGTCACCCCTGCCCCGGGAGAAGAGACAAGAGTCTTTCTCTGATCTCCAGGATCAAGACCCAGGATGGTTTAGTTTTTATTTCCAGAGGATGGCTGCAAGTAAGCAGCAAGCTGTTCAAAGTTTAAAAACCTACGCTAGGCTGGTTACAAATGACGGCCTAGCTTCTCTACCATGGAGGACACAAAAGCCAATTTCTTGAGAGAAAGAGCAAAAGACTTCATTGAAAAGGAAGGTGAACTGAATGCCTGGCATTTGGAAAGAAAGAAGCTGCACACTCAGGAGGTGCAGGGGCAATCGGTGCTCACCTAAGGATGGGCAGGATGGAGACCTGTGCTTAAAGCCCATTGTCCAAGAAGAAAGGAGGGCATGCTCATAGTAGTAACTTGGGGGGTCGAGGAGGAGGGGATGGATGGTTGCCCCACTGTTCTCTGTCCTCTATTAAGCCCCAGGCTCTACCAAGGGAAGGCTAGTGTCACCTAGCAGGAGGCAGGGCCAACCAGAACATCTCGAATGCATCAAAGTCCTTTAACCAGAGACTGGCAGAGTGGCACACGGCTCTGGGACGCAGGATCGGGCCAGGAGCACTTCTCTCGGATTCAGAGAGTGCCTGCACAGTCACAGAGCTGAACACAGCTGAGCCGCTTGGCCTCAACCCTGCTCAGGTCACCTCAGGCCATAAGGGTCATTACAGCCATTTCTATTTTTCCTTTCTCTATCACACTCTGCTCTTTAGTTTTTCCTTCTGAGAGCCTAGAACTGTGCTGGTGTAAATGTGGCTGTATGATTAAAATGAGAATTAAAAATGGAGTTCCTGAGTCACAACAGCCACATTTCAAGTGCTCAATCGTCACATGCAGCTAGTAGATACGGTACTAGACAGCACCAACGTAGAACATCTACATCACAGAAAGCTCTGTTGAATAGCGTGATAATCCAGACTTTCAGGAGGTCTAGAATGTAGTTTCTTCCACTCTTCACAGTGGAATATATAAAGGAAAAAGGGAACATATAAAGGAAGAAATACACTTTACAAAGTCTCTTTTTTATACATCATCACCACTGATCCTCACCACTGCCCTGTGTGGGAGGTGGAGGGTTTCAATATGCCCATTTTACAGATGAGGAAAGTGGGGGCTGCAGAGCTAAGTAACTTGCACAAGGCTCACAACTATTGGATGGTATGGTTAGAATGAAAACCAGGTTTTCCAATTCCAAGGTCAATGCTTTCTACAGTTATATGCAACTGCTACAATAATGTTACCTGCCAGTTACTTTAGTCAGTGCTGCCAGAAAAGCTCAGGCCTCTTAGAAGAAGGCTGACAGCTCCCTGTAGTGTTTTTATTGATTAAATGATTTTTGAAGTGATAACTAAACTTTGTACAATGTAGCGTAGCAGCTGTTGAGTTAGGGAGCCTTGGGGTTCAAATCCTGACTCATCTACTTACTATTTACCTGACAGAGGGCACATCACTCACCATCTTTGAATCCGAATCTCCTTTTCTCTAAATGGGGATGAAAGGCTTAGCTCAGTGCCTGGCTCATATTAGTGCTCAATACATAATAATTATTAATGCAATTTGCAGAATTTATAATGCACTGTCACATGCAATAAATAGCCTATTGAGGGAGGTTTCAGGGCAAGAAGGCATTGCAGTCCCCATTTTTACAGATGATATATCTGAATCTCAGCAAATAAGGGAGTGATCAAAGCCATGCAACTAGAAAGTTGGGCATGCAACTAGAAAGATTTAGGGCATGAACTCAAGCTATTTGGACTCCAAATCCTATGCTTTTCTTGCTACACAATGTTGTTTCTCAGGAGAGAAGGGAGCAGTGGGACCAAGGCATGGTTTAGAGGAAGTTTAGCTATCCTTCCTAATTCCCATCTTCCTCCCCTCTTTGAAATGGACAATTAATGTTTTCTTAGCCTTATGTAAAGTGCTATACAAAGACAGACTCAGCATCCTGTTCTATCATAATTGTCACCCTTAAGCCCCTCCTACAGAGATTCTAGAATCCCACTGATGAGGAAATAACACCTGTATAACTAAGGATATGAAAAGAGTGCCTTGAAGAAAAGTGTTCAAATTTTCTCCCTGGGAAGTGTGTGGATTGAGCACCTTTCTTGGATCTACCCTCCATCTCCCCATTGCTATAACAAAAGGCTAAGAAGTAGCATACCAGCATCCCCGCTGAGCCCAGCCAAGACCTATGAGCGAGGACGTGTGTTGTTGCAAGCCGCTGGGCTTTGAAGTTATTTGTTACTCAGCCTTATCACAGTAAAAGCTGACTAATGTATCTGTCAAACTCAAGATGGGAGCCACTTACCCTGCCACGACGATCTCAAAGTCCCCATCATGGTCCACATCAGTAACTGCCACACCATAGTTGAGCTGGGTGGGGTTGCTGTCATAGTCAGGGGGCAGAACCGAGTTGGTGACTGCTGTGAACATGGGTTCAGCCCGCTGGGACCCCTCAGTGGGGGGCAGAAACCACAGCAGCAGCAGGAACAGAAACATCCTGAACATCTGAAACCAGAAGTTACAAATGTTACTGAAAGATCTCCTAGCCAAAGCAGCCCAGGAAAATCTAACCCCTGGTAGAGCTAGAAGTGCCTTTCTCCCCTGTCCAGGAAGGGCCTGGCAACTCCTAGACTGCCACTTTCCCACAAGACCTGCTCTGACCTCCTTCTTTAAAACGGCATCCTGCCCCCATCACTCCTGGTCACCCTTAACCTGCTCTGCCTTTTCTTTCTTGGTAGCACCTATCGCTGTATAACCTACTGTATAACACACTTATTCAGCATGTTTATTATTTATTGTCTGTCTCCCTCTGCTAGAATGTAAGCTCCACTAGGGCAAGGATCTTTGTTTTGTTCACTCATGTGCACCAAGGCAAGGACAGCGTTTGACAGAGTAGGCCCTTAGATATTTGTTGAGTGGGTGAAGGAAGGGAGGAATGGTAGAGTATAAATACACAGGCATCTCCCATACTCTGGAAGAAAGATTGGAAGAATATAACAGCTTTCAAACAGTCCAGGGCTGGCGTGAGAACCCCCATGGGTGTCCAGGTCTAGAACAACATCAGAGGCATGAAGAATTCTCTTTCTGTGGGTCATACATACCCCAGAGGTGACTTGGCAGGTTTCCCTGGCCAAGGTCCCTCCCTAGGGCAGCTGGCCACCACCTCTGGCCCAGCAAGCAGGCAGTTAGGGAATGTATCCCAGCAGGACCTGGCGGGCAGCACATCATTCACTTGGAGAAATTAAAGCATTGCGTGCGTGTTTTATTATAAATTAATTATGTATAATCCATTGTATAATTCATTATTATATCGCTAACATAACTCAGGGTGTTGCCAAGCTGCCTGTGGCCACAGGAGCCTGTGGCACATACCCAGGAGACAGATGCGAATGGCCAAGGAGTTGGGAGGACTCCACCCCCTCCTTGCTGGCAAGGGAGGCACTCAGAACGCTACAGATGGCAACCACCCTGAGACTCTGCCCGCAGGCTCAGAATCAGAATCAGAGTGTAGTTTTAAACCGGCTGCGCTGGCACAAGGCCCACACAGGCTGAGCAGGTCCAGTCCCGCAGGCAAGGTGGTACCTTCCTCCCTTCAGAAGGCAGCAAACCCCTTCCTGATGGAACTTTTCCTGCTGGTTTGTCAGTGCATCTGGCAGCCGAGAGCAAGGCTGAATGAGGCTGATGTCTTAATGAAGAGAAGATCTGAAGACTGACTCCCCGTTATGGAAACAGATGCTGTTGCCAGCAAATCAGCTTGCTCCAGTTCAGGACTCAGAGATCAAAATGAAGGGCCCGGGCACTTCAGAGCCAAACATGACTTGGAAGCCTCCTTAATACCTTGTTGGAGAGGCTGGAGAGAGTCACCGGGGCAGGGTTCCAGCCGCAGGGCAGAAACTAACCTCTGCGAGCCTTTGCGGGAAGGAGGTTCTTGGAGTGTCCTCACAGGGCACATGTTGGGTGTTTCACTATCAGAGTGAGGTCAGTCCAAATTACAGAGATGTCTGAACAAGACAGCATATTCTATTGGGCTGTCTAATCACCGAAGGCAAACGCGTAGCTTGGAGAGTTTGCAACTCGGCAGGAAGTTTGGTTGGATAAAGGAAACTCATAATTGGATTAATGAGCTGCTGAAGGGGTCGGAAATGAGAAGCTAAAGAGTATTTACTAACCAATGCAGACATGCTGAAATGCAGTATGGATCTAAAGGTCACTGGGCTTTTCACGGTATGACCTCTATTGTAGGGCGGCAAATGCCTTTCAACTTGAGATCCAAATCCAATTGATTGGCAGTGGCTTGAAAGAGTTCTGTGATCAGCTTACAATGCTTGCAATGGGCATGAAAGAGGAAAGTGACATCAGGTATGCCTTCCAGAAGCTAGTTAATTCCTCCCAGGCACCATACCTGCAATTTGGGTCACTGCCACCAGGGAGGCAGGCCCTATTAGGGTAATACAAGCAACTGGTAGCAATTTTCTAATGAAGGCCAATGAGGGGCAAGAACCATGATCCAGCCTCTTGGTTTTTACCTTTTCTGTGAAAAGTAGAACTTTTAATTAAAGGAGCTGTATGAAAGAAGTAGCTACTCCATGTTATCCATTTCTAGATAAATAACCTAAAGCAAGATTAAAAAGAAATAATACACCCATGGGCTGACCCCTATTTTGCTTGGTGACCTTGAACAAGCCACAGTCTCATTGGGTCCCAGCTTTCTTCTCCAAAATGAGGGTTTGGGAGTAGATCTCTAAAGTTCCTTTCCAGCTCTAAAATTCTATAATGGATTAAAGGATTAAAAAGAAAAAGGCAGACCTTCATCAGTTTCCCCCCCCCGTTTCTCCTATAAACTTCATACCGACCTGTGGGTTTTTCCTTTCTGTGCATATTAGACATATTTTGAATTAAATAGCTTTTCAGCAGGGTTCTCCAGTAGTTCCCTGATGGAGGCCAAGGCCAGAGAGGGTGGTTCTGCCATTAGTGTGAACCTGAAATCACCTGGCCAGTGCATGGCCCAGTGGGGCTGGGTGACAGTGGGGCTGGCAGAACGTACACCTTACATATCAATCCTCTGCCATGTCAAAGGCACCCGATGCACCCACCAGAGCTGCTCAGTACCAGGTAGTTAGAGAGTAAGCCGTGGGCCTACCTTTATGGTGTGGATCAGGAAACAGTAATGGTGAGGAAACTTAGGAAAAGGTCTGTAAATATCCACCCTCTGCTCTCAGGGCTCAGATGAAGGAACTCATTGAAATGCAACTCAACATCCTGGCTGCTCAGTGGTCCCCATACCAACAGCATCAGCATCAACTAGGAGTTTGTTAAAATGCTGAATCTTGGGCCTCACCCCAGACCTGCTAAACCAGAATATGCATTTTAATAAGATTTCAGGTGATTCGAATGCAACTTGTCATACAGTTATTTAAAAACTGTTCTTTCCTTAAAGCAATGTTTCTCAAATTGTAACATGCTTACAAATCACCAGAGGATCTTGGTAAAATGCAAATTTTTTTTGAGAGTACATTTATTAAAGCTGGGGACAGTGAAACATGGAAGGGCTTAGGATAGAAGAAGCAACAGGAGAAAGCCTAGGCGGTGCTTTGCTTTGGCTCCCTAGAAATGTTATAGGAAAGAAATGAGCCTAGGCTGGGATGCTCTGGCTCACTGGGAAGTCAGGTGGAAGGGGGCCTTGGACACAGGCTCAGGGAGTTAGCCTGGGGCGAGCTGCCACTGCCCATTGCTCCCCTGGTTGCAAGTCTCGTGGAGACCCTTAGAGTTAAGGAGATGCACGCCTGAGAGGGCATGAGCGTGCTCCTGGGAGGGAGAACGCCTGTAAAATGCAGATTCTGTTTTGGCAAGTCTGGGGTGGGGCCTGAGATTCTGCATTCTAGCAAGCTGCTAGGTAATGCCTAGGTTACTAGACTACGGCCTTCACTTGTAGCAGCAGGGCTCGAGACCAATAGTTCTAAACCTGAGCTGCCCAACAAAATCACCTGGGAAGTATTTAGAAATATGCTACTGCCCAGGTCCTTCACCAGACTTAATTGGTCTTGGGGGGTGGCCTTGGGCGCTGCATATTTTTAGAAACTTCCTAGGTGATGTCAATGGGCAGCCTGGGCTGAGAACCACTGCCCCCGACTCATGGTCCCCAGACGGGAGTGTAAGTTGCAATCTGATTTGAAGTGAAAAATATTTCTGCTACCAAAATTCATCACCAGCTTGTTGAAGTATATGAAGAAAATCTATTTAGCCGGAGAATGTCAAAGGAGGAGGCAGAACAGGGAGTTTGGGGGGAAAAGCAGAGCGGGATGGTGCTGCCTGAGGCAGCGTGGCAACGGGCACCCGAGTGACCTCTCATTTTACACGGCTGGCTCAGGGAACCTCCTGTCACACCCCTGTGAACATCTGAATCCTTCGGAAGAAAGATTAAAAATAGAATTAAAAAGTAGGTTGGATTGAACTTTGTTTTCCCGGATGTGTGTGTATCGAGCACCTGCATTATAGTGCGGTGAGTGGTGCTCCAGGCAGGAGCGCACTAGGCAGCGAGTAAGTAGTGCAAGTGCACAGGGAGGACATCAGGGCAGAGCAGCCTGGAGGGGGCCGGGCTACACGCCCACGGCAGAGCGGGGCAGGGGGGTGCAGGGCCAGCCTGCCAGCGCCTCAGTAAGGAAAGTGGCTGCTCCTGCAGGGGAGGTGTGGGGAGGGGGCAAAGCAGCGTCTCAGCAAGGGCGAGAGACGGTAGGACTTGCGTTTCAGGCAGTGGGAATTGCTTTGTAGTAATAATTTCTTAAAAATGCTCTTTAAGCAAACTTCTTGAACATGCCTCAGCAGGAAGGAGAGTGAAAAAACAAAACCCAAAGCCTGGAGTCAGGGACCTGGATTTGGATCTCAACCCCACCATAAACTACCTGGTGACCCTGGGTTGTTCCTTAATCATTTTGATCTGCAGTGTCCTTAGCTGTAACATGGGACTCCTCTGACGTGCCAAGGTTTCAAGGGTTAAGTGAACTAGTGGAGGCCTCACTGGGGGCCAGACAGGACAGTGCTCACTGAGAGCTTCCTCTCCTTCACAGATCATGCTAAGGTTAGATAGTCTTTAGACACTGGCTGTGGGTCACATGCAGCCAAACTCAGTTTTCTGTGGCCTCAGGACTTTCCTGAATTGGGTCTGAAAACTGGTAACCAAGCAACCTAGATCTCTGATGTGGGGCCAGGCAGCTGTGGGGAGAGGCTTCCAGGGCAATTTTCAGGGCAAGCAGTTATTTAGCAATTATCGAAAGAGCCAAGGACACCACCTTGAGCTCTCACAAAAGCAAGAGCCCTCAATGCTTCAGATATTGGGAATGAGCAGGGGGCACAGAGCCTTTCCAGACACTGCAGGACGGCAGCGGCTCGAGGGAGGGCCAGCTGCAGCAGCACCCTGCCTTGCTCATGCCGGGCCGCCAGGTCTGCACAGAGACCCATAAAGGAACGTCCAGAGCTAAGGCATAGCTGGAGAGGAGCTCGGAGAGGCTCATTCACCCGCAGCAACACTTCCTGTGGGCCCTCAATGTGCCAGGATTATGCTCAGCAGCACTGGGGTCACAGGGAGAAAGCTAGTCAATATTTGCAATACAGGGAGAGGGGTGCTGTGGAGGAGGGAGCACAGAGACATCTAGATTAGCTGGGAGGAGCACTGGGGAACGCTACCGAGAGGCAGGGCGTAGCTAAACCTCAAAGGATGCTAAGAAGTTAGCTGGACAGGAAAGGCAGGAGGAGGAGAGGAGAAGGGAGAGAAGACAGAGAGCAGATGCCTCAAAGGTCTGGAGGAGCCAGCTGTCACCCCAATCTGCCCTTCTAGCTCTGCCTACTTAAAGGCCCCGGTTCCTGGGATGTGAGTGAGGAGGAAGCATTCATTTTCCAGTCCTCAGGTTTCTATCCAGAGGAACTTCCATTAAACTAGAACAATGGTTCTCAAACGGGGGTGATTTTGCTCATACTCCCCAACCCCCCAAACATCTGTCAATGTCTGGAGACATTTTTGGTTGTCACAGCCAGGGAACGGGGTGCTATTGGCATGTAGTGGGTAGAGGCCAGGGATGCTGCCAAACGTCCTACAAAGCACAGGACAGCCCCACAACAAAGGATTGTCCAGCCCAAAATGTCAACAATGCTGAGACTGAGAGACCCTGGATCAGTGCAATATTCTGGCCTCCTTCTTTCCTAGGCTCCTTCCTCCTCAGGGCAGGAGCAGGGACTCATCAGGTTAGTCCAGGTGGAAGAACTGGGCATGGAGAGCCCTTTCCGGGCCTGCCTCCTTGCAGAGGCCTCTCTGCCATGTGCTGAGCTAGTCCAGGCAGGGTCATCCCCGCCCCCACCCACCGGGAGGGTTGCAGTGGGAGGTGCAGGCGCAGCAGCAGGCCCCATGGACCCCACTCCAGAGCCTGGCCTTCCAAACAGCTGTATCTGTAATGATGCATTTTAATCTCCATCTGCCCTAGCCCCGCCTCTCTCCTCCCTTCTCCCTCCCCCTTCCTCTCTCTCCATTGATCCCGAATCTGGGATGCTACTCCCTGGGCTCCTTCAAATCCCAATGCTGCCACTCAGGTTGGAAATCTGGTGTCATACTTGGTTCTTACTCCTTCATTCTCCTCAGCCGCTGGCTCACTGAGTCAACTGTGGTTCATGAATCTCTCTCAAAATTGCCCCATCTTTCTGTCCCCCCTGCCAGGGATATGCCCCTCTGTCCTTCACCTGAACAACAGCGATACTTGCCAACTGCTCCCCTCCATCTCACCCCACTTCCACATGGCTACTGGAGCTCCCTTCCTAAATCCCAGAGCTGGTCATGTCGCTCTTTAGCCTAACTCATGGGACCCTGTATGCAAGGCAATCAGGGATTTTTACTGCAGTTTCGTGTAATAAGTACTATATGAGGAACGGGTAGTAATAATAACACCTACTGTATGTACCAGGCATCATTCTAACCCTGCACGTAGATGATCTCATTTAATCCTCACAGTAACCTTGTGAGGTAGGTACTACCATTGTCCCCATTTTATAGATGAGAAAACTAAGGCACAGAGAGGATAAGTGACTTGGCCAAGGCGACATGGCTGGTACATGGTGGAGCCAGGATTTGTGCCTAAGCCATCTGGCTCCAGAATTGGTGTTCTTAGGCGCTGAACAGTTTCTCTTATTACACCAGACTTGTCTTAAACCATGTGAGAAAGGAAGACAGTGGAAGGAGCAGGCACTTCTGCCTGGGACAGTGGGGAAGGCCTAAGCGAGAGGCGGTGGT
This sequence comes from Miniopterus schreibersii, assembly GCF_964146895.1. NCBI lineage: Eukaryota > Metazoa > Chordata > Mammalia > Chiroptera > Miniopteridae > Miniopterus > Miniopterus schreibersii. Next base: position 37,861,505 of record NC_138114.1, read on the forward strand.
GAGCTGGCCAGAGGGACACGGTGGAGAAAGCGTTCCAGGCTGAGGGGCAGTCCATGCACAGAGGCAGGGCGGGCTTGTGCGGCTCAGTGAGGCTCTGTGCAGCCGGAGCACAGGCTGAGGGCAGGAAACTGGTGGAAGGCGTAGCTAAGGAGGCTGGAAAAGACTGTGGAGGCCTCGTAAGAGACACGAGCCAGAAGGGTTAGAGAATGACCTGGCAGGAGTGGTGTGCGGGAGAGAACATTGTAGCAGCAGCGGGTGTGGACAAGGCCATGGGGGTGGGGCTGGAAGCAGATGCTGCGGCCCAAGTGGGAGAGACAGCTGGAGGCTGCCGTCCAGTCGTGCACTCATTCGATATTCTTGTGCACCTACTCTACGGCAGGCACTGTTCTGAACCCTGGGAAAACAGCAAGAACAAAATAAAGTCCTTGCCCCCGTGGAGTGTACATTCTAATGCTTCAATCACCGGCTTTGGTCACTGGCGTTTCTCCAGCCCGTCCCCATCCTGGTCCTCTGCACTGCCAGCCTGGAAGACAAATGCTAGACCTTCTGCACCTCCCCACCTCCCAGAGGCCACCATGTCCTATGCATCTTCCCCGGCACCAAGAAAATATAAGACTTCCTCCTCTTTCCCGCTACCTGGAGAGAGCTCCAGACGCTGCTGCAGCCACACTCAGACAGAGAGGAGGCTTGGTCCTGCTCCAGAAAAGGCAGATGAAAGCTCAAGGGACCCAGGCTAGGAGGTGCCACAGAGACCAGCAGGCTAATGAAATGGCGTTTCTGAAAATGAGAGGACAAATGCAGTCTCCTAGCCTCATGCACAAGGCATAGCAGGTCCTTAATAAGTATTATTAACTGCTCAGACTTCCTGGTCCGTAAAAGCGGAAATGAAATGAGACAGTGTTAAGTGCTGAGCCCAGTGCCTGGCAAACAAAGCCCATACGTGGTAGGTAGCAGTAGCAACAATCAGACTATTACTACAGCTAATAAATGTTGGTTGAATGAATGAAGGCATCTCAGGAGGTGGAGTCCAGGCCCACCAGGTGCTCCCCTTCCAGGAATGGCTGCCAAATGTTGAATGGAATGCAAGAGCCTGTAAGACTTTGAAGAATAGGCTTGCTTCTGTTTCTAATTTGTCTAGGAACCTAGTGGAATTCTTTGACTTTCAAATACTGCTTTTCAAATGTGGAACCCCTCAGTTTACTGTAATATACACATTCATTCTTCAAGCATTTTGTAGATGCCTATGGGCCAGGTTGGAAATGATAAATAAGACATAGCTTCTGAAATCAAAGAGCTTGCAGTCTACCAGGAGCGAGTCACAACATGGGGGGAGAAATTCAGAGTAGTAACAGGTACAATGTCCAGACGGAGCCCATAGGAAGGAGGCATGAACTGGTGAGGTGGGTGGGAAGGGCAGGCAGGAAAGGCTCCCTGGGAGAAGGGGAATAGGGATTCCAATGGGAGCTGCGTTCCAGGTGGTGGAGACCAACAGATGAAAGCGTGGATGAGCCAGTGCATTCTTGGTGCATGCCACAAATGCGGTTGTTGCTGCTGTAATTAAGTGTCCGGGATGTGAAGTGGGAGAGAGAAGGGAGGATTCAGGAGAAGGTGGAGACAGTCTTGCATGGAGGCAGCCGCTGGGGCCTGTAGCGCCTGCTTTGCCAAGGTAAGAAGCCTGGAGTCATGCCATGGGGGAGGTTTTGAAGTTGGGCCAAGACATGATCAGACTTGCATTTTAGAAAGGGCATTTTAGATTTAGGGCAGCAGTGCGCAGGACGACTAGGCTGGCCGAGTTTCTGAAAAGTGAGTGAGAGTATCACAGAGGGGATCTGGACACCCTAGGGAGGGGGTGGGGCATGGCACTGAATGACCTCCAGAGTTCTTTTCCAGGCCTACATGTCTCTGGGTCAGATTTTTTTTTTAATCACTTAAAATACATTGTGGACCTTGCTATTTAAAAGCATCCTCCCAGGAATCTTTCTGTGAAGTAGTGATCTACCCTCTAGTCTGTCTTCAGTGGAAATCCACACGATCATCTATGTATCTGTTTAGAGCCAGGGAAACCTGCACTGAGCCTCCTTGCAGCAGCCTGGTGGGAAGGGGGAGGGAACGGAGGGAGCATCCAGAGCGTGGTGCAGAGGAAGAGAAGCCTGGCCTTGCTCAAGACTAAGAACCACCAGCTCACAGGATGGGCCCTGCATGGGCTCCTCGCACATTGCTTGATCAGCGGGGCCTTTGGAGGTTTATAGAGCCCTGATGCCAAGTGCTAGCTCTGGGGAGGAGCTAGAAGGAAAACTGGCCTCACTGACCCAGTCCAGCTTGGAGATCCGCTTTAATACCAAGAACTACCTCTGCCCCAGAATGGCCACCTACACTCACTTATTTATTCACCCACTGAGCACCCAGCGAGCCCTTCCACATGCCGAGCACCGTGCCAGGCACTGAAGTTACAGTTGAGAACAGAGACATTGCTTCTCCCACATGGCTTGCAAGCCAGCATCTCTCCCTCTGGGACTCTTTTTCTTTTTCTTTTTTTTTTTTTGAGAAAGGAAGGGAGAGAGAGAGGAACATTGATGAGAGAAAAACATCATTGATCTGCTACCTCCTGCATGCCCCCTACTGAGGATCAAACCCGCAACCCATGCATGTGCCCTGACCCAGAATCAAACTAGTGACCTCTTGGTTCCTAGGTCGACGCTCAACTACTGAGCAACACCAGCCGGGCCTTCTGGGACTCCCCTGCAAAAGCCTCTTTGGATATATATAGCTTCTCAGATGTGAGGTGCATGACTACAATTTCCAAAAAAGAGTCTGTTCTTAGAGAACAGGGTGGAAGGAAACCTGATGTCACTTAGGTGCTGAGACTGCTGGTGACAAGAAGGGCCTTTCTGTTCCATTCGTCTGATTACAAGGACTGACCACCCGAGGCCAACGGACCTGCCCCAGACATGCAGAAGATTCATGGAGGAACAGGGATGAGATCTATGGAGTGACCCCTCCACTCCCCAATTTGGGAAAATAGGGATATGACCTTGGTCCTCTAAGGTGAGTCTCAAGTGACTTCCTATCTCCATTCCTGAGTGCAAGGAAAGCAGACCAGGATAGGCCTTACATGAAAACACAAACAGAAGCTGTTCCCACCAATCCTACAAGCACTCTTCTTCCCGTGTTGGGGAAGGATTCGGGGACCCAGCCTGTTCTCCCTCCTGAGAGCTGTGTTGGGATTTGCATGTCCTGATGGGTCCTTAAAGACAGACATCAAAGGAGGTCAGGGGAGGGGTGCCAACAAGACACCTCCACTTGGGGCTGCTCTCCAGGAAGGTGGAGGCTGCTTCTAGGGAAGGGAGTCCCTGCAGTCCCTCCTCTGGTCAATGGGACACCCTGAGCTCAGCAGTGATTCCTTTGACCTTGTCACTGTACGTGTCGGGTGCAAACAAAGATAAGAGTAACTGGAAACAACAGCAAGGGTCATTTTACACTCTCTGCACTCGCGATTCTTCTGTGGCTAATTAAAGTAATATGTCAAAATGTCCCTCGGAAGAGATCTTTAAGTGTATGCCTATTAAGTAAATAAGGTTTTACTAATTAATAAACACACCTTCCCATCCCTCCTTGAAGTTCCTTGCAGAACCTCCCTGTGCCGAGAGGGCTGAGCAGGAAAGGGTGGAAGAGGAGTGGCCACCTCCCCTACCCGGAGGAGTGGGGACAAATCTAGTCGCTAGTCATTTGTGGAGCTATCAGTTTCTCCTCCGGATGTTGATCAGATTTCCTGGGCTGGAACTAACTTACAAGGCCAGGGTACTGGAATTTTTCCAAGAAGCAAACGCTTTACTTCTTACGAAGTCAACATGATTTCTTTCAAGGAAAATTTTTATCTTTTTTTTTTTTTAAGTGCCTCAGGTTTTGGAAGGGCAAATCTCTGGGCTTTTCTCTAAAGATAGTGATTATGATATACTTGTTTGCTAAGACCACCCCTCAGCACACACACACTCACAGAGAGGCATGGGTATGGGGGAGTCATGCACCCAATATTCTACAATGAATCAGTGGCATAGGCAGAAATAGAACTTTCCAAACTCCCCAATTCTTTTTTATTTATTTAATATATCTTTATTGATTTCAGAGAGAGGAAGGGAGAGGGAGAGAGAGAGATAGAAACATCAATGATGAGAGAGTCATTGATTGGCTGCCTAGCCCGCAACCCGGGCATGTGCCCTGACCGGGAATCGAACCCCGATTGCCTGGATCCTAGGTCGACGCTCAACTGCTGAGCCACGCCCCACCAGGCCCCAATTCTTAATAATAGCAATATCAATAGGCTCTTTATAATTTTCTAAGTGTTTTCACAGCTCACATATAATCATCACAACAACTTTGGGGGGAGTCTGGGTAAGTCAATCTCAGGACCAGCTTTGCCACTTGCTTGCTATGTGACCCTGACTGGTGTCACCTCTCTGGATCTCAGGGTCCTCAGCTGTGAAGTGGGAGAGTTGGATGAGAAGACTTCTAAAACCCCTCCCACCTTTCAGGTGCTCTGATTCTATGCTGCAACCTTCTTCCAGTCCTGGGTTTCCCAACCTTGGCACTACTGACATTTTAGGCCGGACAATCTTTTGTTGGGGCCAGTCCTGTGTACTGAAGCATGTTTAGCCTCATCACTGGCCTCTACCCACCTTAGTGACAAGCAGAAACATCTCCAGAAATTGCTAACTGTCAGGGATGCAAAGTAACTCCTATAGTCACTGCCCAAGGGCTTCAATAAGATCAAGACCATGAGTGATTCAGTGGAAAAAGATCTTCCTGTCCCTTTCTCTTCCCCAACCCCTTCATACTTTCACACATACTTTTTAAACACACTCTCCCAGCCTTTTGCTTCCTCTCATTTCTTAAATGCCCTAAGTGGTCCAGGGTGTGTTTGGCGTGATAAAGAACCAATAGATTTCATACTTTCTCCTAAGGAGAGTTCACAGGTTTATGTCCCCTAAACAACCAGCCAGGCTCCCCAGAAATCCCTCGCAGAGCCCCGGCTGGCCTGGAAGCCTGTATCTGCAGCCTGCAGGAGGCTCGGTGAGCACGGATTTGTCAGCACTCTTAAATCACTGGGCTCCGAGGAAGGCTTCTCCAGCACAAAGATCCTTCCCTAGGAATCAATAGCTCAGGGCCTTCCATCACATTCAGAATTATCCTGGGACTTGTAAAATTTATTTTCCCCAAGCATGGCAAAACCCAAAAATGAAAGCCCCAAGGTGGGGGAGGGAAGAAGGCAAGGAAGGAGCCCTGCCAAGAAGGCCTTGTCCGTCAGCCCAAATGTTGCCGTGAGCAGAGGCTGGTGTGCAAACCTGGACACTCAGTCTCATTTGCTGGGAAAAGGAAAGACCCAATGTGGTTTCCAGTGATCCTGCAATAATACCTCCTCCCAACCAAATACCTCTGTATATTTAACCAAGGGCAGGGGCATGTGAAAGACTGTCTTCCTTGATCTCCACCATCCCGCCCTCATTGCAGGGTTGTCAGCGTCACCAATTGGCAAAGGAGGAAACCGAGGCATGCAGGGGTTGAGGGTTTGTCTAAGTCTCTAAGCCAGTAAGAAGGGAAGCCAGAGTCTCAGCCTGTGTCCTTTCCACTGCACTGGGCTGTCTTCCCAGTGAGAGTGGGGTAAGGGTCCATTAACTAGAGGGGCTCATGAAAGAGGGGACTTCTTGTTTTCTCAGTGTCTAATGCCACTTCTCAAACTCTATATCTTCTCCCCCATTCAAACAGAAATCCAGAGGTCCTGTGCTCTAGCTGCATTTTATGTAATTATATTCCTCTGGCCTTGTCCAGAGCCAGACCAAGCTTTGGGAATGCTGTCACAATTCTTCAGCTAGAGCCGGGAGCTGGCACGGATCTCAAGCACAGCCTGTCAGGCCCCACTTTAAAGGAGGAACCGTTGCTGTCTGGTGGTCCACGCTGTCCTACTGCCTCCCTCCTCCCCCTGAAGATAAAGACCCAACTTATCTGTGAGCCTGAAGGAAGATGAAGAAACTCAAGCATCTTCCCTGGCAACAAGCATCCCCTGGGTGAGCCTGAGGGACAGAAGAGGATCCGCCTCTCAGAACTCTTGCGTGGCAGCACTGGTTCCTCGGGAGGGTCACTGCCACGTCAGCTGAGGCGCAGAGGGGAGCTTCATGCAGTGTGCAGAGGAGCAGGGTGGGAGAAGAAACAGAGGGGGCCGCCCACAGACCACTCAGCAAACCTCCTTCCCAGCCCCAGCTCAGATGTCGACAGCCAGATTCACAGGACAGAAAAAGCGCAATGGAAATGGTAGTATCTTCCAGGTCACCCAAGAAGCCCTAACACAAGGATTTTGCAAAAATAGAACATCCTAGCACACTGACCTTGAGCTGGGAGCAGCAAGAATGGGGAAATGGGCAAATACTGGTTGGAAACTCTCCACTTCACCCAGGACCTGAGTACTGGAGGTCCCATCGGCAGCGGTGTGACGGCAGGACAGAGACACCCCACTCCAGCACACCTTAGTGAAAGAAAGGAAGAGCTCCAGGCCTGGGGTTCAAGGCCACTGAGAGGGTCTGGGCACTTCTGATTCCTAAATGTATGCCCATAAACCTGCAGTCACACTGCTTTTGCCTAAAAAACACCCACTCTGAGTATGAGATACCATAATGGAGAAAGGGGAAAGAATAATTAGGAACTTCTATTACCTGTATATGTACAAGAACTTTATCTGCTCCTCACCTCTCCACTCTAAATAACAGGCTCAAAGGGAATTTCCCCAAATTACTACCTTCATTAATTTACCTACTTCTGATCAATCAGCAATTATGAGTACCTACTGTGCAGGGAACACATGTCCATTTCCATAGTAAGGAGGCAGAAGGTCGCGGAGTGGAAAGAGCTCTAAGTAGAGGGCGAGGAATTCCTAAGATCTGGTCTTATCTCTACCACCGAAAAGCTATGTGACCTTGAGCAAGACACTTGCCTTTATTGGGCTTCAGTTTTTGTCACCTGTAAGTTAAGTGTGCTTGTGAGTGTTGGAGATGAGATGAGGTTGGATTAGATGCTCTTTGAGATTTCTCTCTTCTAGCTCTAATGTACTTCGGCTCTATGAGCTCTTAATGAGTTCAAAGAACACACCAGCACCAAGCACAAAGGAAGGATCTCAGAGGGCGGGTGGGGCTGAGGATCAGCGCTGTTTCCTTGCAATGTTCTATCTGCATCTGCCCCGTTGCACCTGAGATCACAGGACCACCTGAAGTCCAGGAAGCATGTGGTAGAAGGGTTTCAATCATGAAGGTGACCCTGGTGATGGTGGTGGTGGGGGGAGGCTGTGGCCTGAGCTTGCTTAGAGCATTAAGTTACTATGGCCAATGAAGGGCAAGAAGTGAGGAAGTCAGTTGTCTTGAGGTGGGTGCCTTTGGCGCCCCCTACTGGACACCAAGGAGCCTGCAGGACAGCTTCATTCACATTAGCAGGCCGCCAGGAAGACTGGGAACAGGAGGCTGTCACAGCTCTTTAAAAGGACAGCCTTTCTGGTCGGTGGTCCTCTCTCCATAAAAGTCTATGTTTCACTCCTTAGGATTACATAGGCCATTGGTCCACACATTCATGGGGGCACCCCTGTGCAGGGATAGGACCTCTTAACCAGACATCAAGGTGCCAGACAATAAGCACCAGGTGCAGCCCAGATGGAGAGAGGGGGAGACAGAGTAACAAGCAGGTATTCTGCTATAGTACAAGTCCCCAGGGGGGAAAGTCTTGGGAAATGCAGCAGGAAGACGCTGGCTGCAGGCAGAGGATAGAGCTGGGTTTGGGGGGTAAGGACCGATAGCCCCCATAAAAGATCTCCAGGCTGAAGCAGCTACCCTAGGAGTTCAAAATGCCCACCCGTGTTCAGGGGAGGGGAACAGGTAGAGGGTACAGCCCCACCTGAGCAGCCCACCCTTGACCTTCTCCAGAGACCATTCGTACCAACTGGAAACCGGAATTTTCTAATCCTGGTCCCCTGTGCCAGCATCAAGACCCTAAACTCTCCTTGTGGCTTCTTAAATTAACTTTAGGACCTGCTGCCAGAAGGATGTTTTTAATCAAGTCAGAGGGAGAGAAAGCGCTTCCTCAAAGGCCATATTGGAACAACCGCCATGTTCCCACTTTCCCTTCCTCCGTCCCCCTTTCCTTGTGGCTGAGAGTGAGGTACAGTGTGACTCTGAATTCGCTCTAATTCAGCCCTGGGTGTCTCCAGCCCCAAGTCATCAGGGTACAAAAGTCCACAGCGCTTCTCTCTCCTGATTCAAGACACAGTTGTCTTCTTCCCTTCTTTTCCACATGGCGTCACTTGGGAAGTCCTACACCCCATCCCAGAAAACATTTCAAGTGTGACTCAAGGATGTGTCCTGCCTGGAGAGCTGAAGCACCTCCTGGGACGCGCGGAAGCCCCCTAGGTGCCTTCCCTACCACCAGCAGCGGCAATATTCATTAGTCATCCCCAGAGGAAGGGGCGCACGCTCCCCCAGCCCCAGGAGCCTCTCCCAGCCACTCTGACAGGCTCCCATCCAGGCTGGGATGACTCTGGATTCTTGAGTTGGTTTCTGCAGAACTGGGACTAACCGGGGCTCCCAACTCCTGTGCAGTGAGGAGTGCGCTGCATTGCCGGGCATGCCCCAAGCCTGGCCTGCTACCCCGCGGAGGCCTCCGTGAGTCCCCCGGGGTTGAAGGAGGAGCTCCGGCTCCCCTGGAATGTCTGAACCCGGCTAGCCTGAGACAGGCTGGACGCGAGGAGACCACACCTCTGTCCAGCACACGCAGCGGCCTCCGCGCGGGGCTGCCCCTGGAGCTCGCCGCCCGCCTGCCGGGGGGATCTGCCTCCCCGGGGAAGGAGCGCCAGCCCCCGGGGCTCCTTCCCATCTGGAAGCTCAGGCACAGGAGCTTCCCGGCCCAGAGCGGAGCCTGCCTGGCCGGGTGACTCCCCAACACCCCCAGCACAGCCCTCCTCACCTGCTCTGCCCTCCCAGCCCCGCGCCCCCTCCGCGAACAGCTGACCTCTGGTGCGCCCCCAGTCGTGAGGACTGCCGCCCCCACCTCCGCTCCCGCCTCTCCCCCACCTCGGGCCCGTTCCCGCCTCGCCCCAGCCCGCCGGGGAGCCTCTGCGCGCAGGGCGAGTCCGAGCCTCTTGGCAAGTTGGAACCGAAGCTGCTGCCACCTCGGGGTCTCTGTCTTCCCTGGTTCCGGGCGGCATCCCCGCCACCGCGGCGCGCAGATCGGGAGGGGAGCCCGGGGCGGGAGAAACTTTCTCCGCCCGAGGGGTGGGGGCGCCGAGCGGGTACTCACGCCGGGGTCAGCACCGCGGGTCATCCTCCGGCCCTCTCGGCCCCGCCGCCTCGGGGCGCCGGAGCGCGGGTGTGCGCCGCCGCAGCCGCCGCCTCCCCGCGCCCAGCTCCGGTCCCGGGCTGGCCTCGAGCCTCCCGCCCGACGTCGCCCGCCCGCTTTATACAACTCCACTCGAGCGCGCCGGGGCTTATGTAAAGGCTGGCGGAGCCCCGCAGCCAATGGCGCCGCGGCTGGAGCTCCGGGCGGCGGGCGGGGGGCGCCCGCGCGGCCAATCGCGGCCCGGGGAGCCCGGGGAGCCGGCGGGGGAGGGCGCGCGCCCCGCGCTGATTTAGGAGTCGGGATTGCGGCGGCGGCGGCCCGGCCGGGCCCCTCTCGGCCGGCCCTGGGGTGGCGGCGGCGCCGGCGGCGGCGGGGGCGGGTGTCCCCTGCGCCCCCCGCTGCTGCGCGTCACCTTCAAGAGGCAGCGGGGCCTGGCAAGAGGGGGTGAGGGCGCCTGGCAGGACGCTGGGGGCCCCGGCCGGCGGGAAGCAGGGGTCCCTCGGGAGGGAAGGGCGGCAAGGGGGAGGGGAAGGAAGGGCAGCGAGCCCTGGGACCCCGCGGCCGCCCCTGCGCGCCGGGCGGAGGGCGGTGGGAGCGGCCGCGCCGCCCTCGCGTCTCCCCCAGGGGAGCGACCTGGCGTCCCCGGGCTGGGCCGGAGCGGCCGCGGGAGCCGCGCAGACGGGAGATTCCGCCTGCGGGGCGAGCGCCGAGCCGATCTCCGTCCGGCTGGGAACGTGTCCGAGCGCCTCCCGGGACTGCTCAGTATGGAGAGCGGGGCTTCGCGGCGGCCCCGGAGGGCGGGGAGCGGGCGGGCGCAGCCCGGAGACCTGGCGCGGCGGCGGCGTCCGCGGGCACCGTCTCCCCCAGCGCGCCGCCCGCCGCGGGCCCCCGCCCCACCGCCAGCCCCCGTCCCGGCCGCTCCGCTCGGGCCCCTGCCTTCTCGCAGCCTCCCTCACCGCTTCGCTCACAGGCCCCGCGGCCCCCCTCCCGCACCCCAAGCCCGCCGCGGGGGGCCGGATGGCCTCAGCCCCTGGGGACCCGGAACCCTGGGGCCAGCTCGGGGAGAACGCTCTTGGTCAGCAGTGCCCAAAATACCCGTGCGCCGGGCAGGAACCGAGTCTAGGTCGATAACACTGTCAGTCTGCGCCTAGAATAGAGCCTGGCACTGAGTAGGTGCTCAGTAAGGGCTTCCTGAATGAATTTTGAGCTTCTGAGCTTCCATAAGTAAGGTATTTGGGTTTCTGAAAGTTGGGGCAGGGGCAGGGCTTTGGAAGAGAAAGCCATCAGAGAGGGAGGGAACTGGGACTCTTTCCCATCTATTGATGGCTTTGTCATCATCAGCCTGGCATCGGGGCACTTCACTCTTAAAATGACTCCAATGTATTCTCTTATGGAGGGCCCTGCCAGCCAGCCCGCCCCTGACCGCAGAGCCTCCGGGGCCTACTTTGGGCCCTGTTTTCAGGTCTCTGTGATTGTCCTCTGGAAAGAAGTAGCTAAGTAAGCAAAGGCAATCCTTCTAGTTTCTTTGGGGCTGTGTATCTAGCTCAGGTTCTTAACCCTTTGAAGGTTATGGGCCCTTTTGAGTATCTGGGCAAAAACCATTGAATCTTTTATTTAGAAAAATACACACACACATTTACACACATACACACACAGATATACACAAACCTCGAGTATGATTTCAGCATCATTAGAGACGCTGAGTTTCTCTTCAGGCTTTCTCTGCCTGATGTAAATCTGCTTCTCTGGGGTCTAAGGCAGTAGCTTATAATTGCCCTCCTTTGGGGGATCACAGAGCCCCTTTGAGCCTTTCAAGAATCTGATTGTTATGAGTCTGTTTCTCAGAAAAAAATGCTCAATCATATACTCACATACATGTTGATGTACAATTTGGGGGTGTCGGTCCTTTAAAACTTAGCCTAGGACCCCAGATTAAGACTCTTCACCTAGCAGCAAATAGACTCAGCACTAAGGTCACACCTGACCCCCAGCTCTTTCCATAAGGAGCTTAGTCGCTCTGCACCCTGCTGCATCATGCCACCACCCTGTCTGAGGGCACCTGAGTCCTGTGATGATGGCCCTGGCACCTGAGAGACCATCTCCACACTTGCCTCTGCATCTTGGTCCCCACCACCCTCTCCATGTAAAAATAAGTTGCAGGTTGTCATGTTCTGTCTGATCTAGGAGCATTCCTTACCCAGAAACTCCAACTCAGGGAGACAGCAAGTGACTGGTAATTAACCAGTTTCACTCACTCTCAAGCATCTGAGCACACCTTTCTTGGTTTTTGTTCTCACCTCTCTTTCTGTGGGTGAAGCTGTGAGCAGCAGCCCCAGCTGGAGAGCCTCACCTAAACCTGACAGATTTAGTAACCATCGTGGTAATTATCAGTATTAGCCGTCCAGATGTGAACAGGCTCTCTGCACAGAACAGCTCTGTAATGATCTCACACTTTACTGCAGCTAGCCAAGTAAGGGTGCAACAGACCAGAGGTGCTGGGCAAGGACAGAGAAATGCAGGAAATGATGGAGACATTCTCTCCATGAAGTTCTCCAGGAAATGCAACCTGGTTTCTGCACTTGAATTTGTGAGGGTTGAGCCAGTGGGGCAGGCCATCCTGGTCCTATCATTTCTAATTTCTCTAATGTCCTCCATGTCCAAGCATCAGTTCATGTCTGTGTCCACTCAAAGCTCCAGCTCTGCCCTGCCCATCTCATGGCTGACATTTTACCCTCACAATGGCATGGACACACCCTGCTTTCTCAGGGCACATGAACACTTTATAGACTGAATTGTGTCTCCCACCCCCAAACTTATATGTTGAAGCCTTAACTTCCAATATAACTGTATTTGGAGGTAGGGTCTTTAAGGAGGCAATGAAGTTTAAATGACATCCAAAGGGTAGGACCCTAATCCTTAGGATTAGTGGCCTCATAAGAAAAGAAAGAGACACTGGGGATCTCCCTCTATCTGTGCACACGCAGAAAAAAAGACATGTGAGAACAAAGAGAGAGGTGGTGTTTTGTTACGGCAGCCCAAGCAGGAAGACACTCCTTACCCCATCCAGCTTGTTAGGTTTCCTCCCAGTACTCTCACTTCAGCCTTTTTAACTCTTATGAAGTCAGACCTTATTGATTCTGGGCCACTTGCTCAAAATGGTTTTCATCGTTTGATACCCAGGCCAAGTCTCACCTCTCACACTACCTTTCAAAACTGCTCGAGCCAGAGAACTTTGCCTTTTCTTGCAGGGCTGCGCTGTCTTAGCACTATTCTATCATGCATATTGTCCTGCTTTCTCTCTAATTGTTTCTTACCATAAAACTCGGCCTTCCTCTCAGAATAAAAGCCCCTTTAAGTCCAGAGTTTGTACCTTATACGTGGCTACCGTATAGATCCCAGCATGAAACTGGGCACAGAGGGAACACGCAGTGTTGGCTGCTTAATTTATCCCAATTAAACATACTGACTCCTCAAAAAATTCTGAAAAGCTTATGTAGCACTACATTTTCTAAAAGCTCAAGACATATTGTGTGTGTCATTTCTGTTATCCTGAAACCCCGTTGGAGCAGGGGCCCTCAGGAACTAGCCCTCTCCTATAGTCAGGCTCAGAGGGGTGCCACAGATTGCTCAGTCACACGAAGTCGCCCCTTCTTTCTCCAAATCAGAAGACACGCTCTCCTTGGTCTTCTCACTCTGTAGTTGGAGAGGAAAGGCCAGGGAATCTCAAATCTTAGATCAGTTGCAAAAGAAAAGTTGGTACAGTTCCTCCAGGCTTAAAGCCAGAGGTGTTTTACTATTCGGAAGGTACCATATATTCTGAAACTTCCCCTGCGAGGTTTTGGGCAGTATCTCATAATCAGCCACGTCAACATTTCTGCAGCAAAATATATGAATGTTCACACTACGTGGTGTGAGGATAAAGTTGCTTTGCATCAGTTTAGGTCTGGGTTTAGTCACCAGGTGAGTTTTGGCACTACACTTGCAAAAACAAACTAACCAACACAAACCCCTCAAAATCTACCTTGTGACTTTCAGAGCTTTGGGAATTTAAGAATTGCAGACAAGGGATTGTGGAATGGCATTTTAGGCTTGGTTGTCCCAAAAGAAATGGCTGTTTCGTGAGGGTGTGGAAAAGCAGCAACAGTAACAAATGAGAAGTCATAAACTGTGAAAGAGGCGAGGAGTTTAAAGGAGCCTGAGGAAATCGCCCGTCCTCGAACCAAGTTGCATTGGGTTGCAGTCTTTTTTTCCTAAGGAGTACGTGTTTATCAGATGACGGGTGAGTTTCGGGCGCCCTTGTGTTAACAGTGGCTTAAGAGGCAGACATAAGGAATGGACTTTCGAGGGGAGGCGAGTGGGGGTGAAGATGACAGAAGCTCTCGCAGAGAAGCCGTAAGCCACGGTGGGCTTCCATGTGGTCAGAGAGAGTTAGTTCAGGAAAGCTTGAACTGGGGGTGCATGCTACAGGCCCACGGCTCCAGGTGGAGCGAGGGCAGGCCTGAGAAAGGGAGACTGAATAAGAGGACATGATGGAACCCTAGAAAAGTCTGGTTGGAAACGTCCGTACCTCGCTGGGCTGGGAGTCTGGGGACAACAGTGCAGGTGGATGGCCTCTCGTCAGGTTACTCTGTACCCAGGTGGCTTGGGTGCTTTGAGGTTTCCCCACACTGTATGGGGGGCTTTGCCACATGAAGGAGGACAGTAAAAGGAAAGCCATGGCGACCCCCTGACTGCACGGCTCTCTGTGCCTCCTAAAGATGCTCGACCAGCAATCCCCTCCATGGTCAGGGTCAGCAGCAGGGAAGCTTCATCTTGAATCTTTTTTTTTATATATATATATATCTTTATTGATTTCAGAGAGAGGGCAGCAGAGGGAGAGAGGGATAGAAACACCAATGATGAGAGAGTCATTGGGGATCGAGCTCGCAACCCGGGCATGTGCCCTGACCGGGAATCGAACCTCGATCTCCTGGATCCTAGGTCGATGCTCAACCGCTGAGCCACACCCGGCCGGGCTATCTTGAATCTTAAGGTAGCCTGGGTCCAGCTTTGCTTTGCTCCTAAGTCCTGGTACCTGCTCTTACCTTTCTCTTCTGACAGAGCCATCGCTCTCTCTGTCTGGTAGCCCCCAGCTGCAATAACTGGGTGTCTGTCCCATTGTCCCATCCTGGCACCCTACTCCAGACCCAGGTGCTCGGGGACTAGGAGTCTGGGGCCCAGACATTCTACTTTCCTCCCTGTGGCTGAGTCTTCTGCCACCTGCTGCCTCACACTCCTGACATCAACTGCCTTCTTGAGCCTCTGCCAGCGGCCTCATGCCAGTTTCCCTTGACATGCCCCCCACCTGGCCTCACTTCCTACCACTACCAGCTGCCAGGACCTCCCCAGATCTTGGCCCTGCCTTGGTGTGCAGGTCTTGATCCAGGTTTCAGCCCCTCCTGGTCTGGCATATCCAGCTACCAACCCAGCCAGGTTTCTGACGGGCATGAGCTCACGGTCACGGTTAAAAGGAGAAGGGAAAAGCCCTGTAGTGGCTGGGGTGTGGTAGCCGGCAGTTAGTCGCAGCAAATGCCAGGGAGCTCCTGGGCTAGGGGCGCCCTGGCCAGTTTCATCCTAAGCGAAGAGAGAGGAATGGGTGAAAAGTGAACAGGAGAGGGAGGGGACAGGAGGAAATAAACGAAGGGAGGGAAAGAGTGGGAGAGAGACAGGGAAGGGAGGATGCTGGGGAAAGAAGCGAAGAGCACGGAGAGCGTGTTTCTAGTCTGGGCTGAATGTCTGAATTGAGCATGAAGATCCTTCTCAGCAACAAAGAATCAAGCATTGACATAAAAGAAGATGGAAAAGATAATTGAGCCAGGTGTGGGGGGGTGGGGTGGGGGGAAGCGTGGGGGAGACAGACAGACAGTCAGACATAGGGGAAAGAGAGAGGGAGGAGTGAGAAGAGAGACTGTCCAGAGAGTAAGTGGGATAGAAGTGGAGGGCTAATAAGGACAAGGGGCAAGAATTGATGGCATCTGGGAAAAGGGATCCACGTTTGAAATTTGCAAAGAACATCACTCCTCCAGGCTGATTTCACTGACGGGGAGTATTGAGCACCCCCCTCCCCCACCACCTGTCTCTGCACCTCTTGGCTCTTCCCTGATTTGTCCCAAACTCCACCCTCGTCTTGACACCAAATTCCATTAAAGATAGAATGGATTTCTCACAGGTTCAGCTTCAGGGCCCGGGGTATTGTTATGATCTATGAGATGAAAGGGTAAAGTGGGGGTAATAAAACCCATCTGGGGGCTTTTCTAAGAAACATGTGAGATAATGTATGCAGAGCACCCAGCAGAGCACCGGTAGGTAGTGACTGCTCCGTAAATGATGGGCATTATATTCTTCCCTGTCCTCCAGTCTCTGTTCCCAGCCTGTCGCCTGCACCAGCCTGTCCTTCCTTTGAAATGCCACTGGCTTCCATCTTCCCCTTTACTCCCAGACCTTTGGCCCTGGAAGTTGTGCTCCTGCGATGGCAGGTCTGTAGGTTCCCCTGCCTTCCGATTCCCCTCGCCCTGGTCTATAGTAGTCCTTTCATCTGTGTAGCATTTAACAGAATGAAAGAAAATCATAAATGAAGGATCAGAGAGGTGAAGTGGCCTCTCTAATGAGGCACAGCTAATTAAAGGCAGAACTGGGATGCAAATTTAAGTCTCTTGGGCATTGCCCACTGGCCACAGAGTCAAGTGATTGCTTCTTTCATAGTGATATTCTTGAGGGTAGAGACCTGATCTTATATTTCCCATAAACATCTTTAGGTCTTGCCCACAGAAGGCCCTCGGCCAGTGTCAGTTGATTCATGTTTTCCAGGCACCCAAACAACTGCAGGGTCACCCTTGGCTCAGCCCAGCCTCCATGGCAGAAGGGTCCATTGGCTCCAGTGTTGCTCTAATCAGGACCCAGCTCTGCCCCAGGGCTGTGCACACAGTAAATAAGTGCCGACCAGAGCAAAGCCAGCATTCCACACTCTGATAAGTAGGGAGAAAATCACGAGGAATTATGGTTGTTTAAGTGGAGCTCAAACTAGTCGAGAATAAAAGCAACTCCATGCTCATAGCAACAGAAAGGAATTGAGATTTCATGAAAAGAAGGCTTTCTTCTCCGTGAGAGTTGTGAGATGTTGGAACGAGATTCCTGCAGAGGTTGTAGAAACTGCTCCCCTGGAGGTCTTTAAGAACTGGAGCACAATTCGCTTTTCAGCGAGAGGTGGATGTGATGGCTGTGAGTGTAGAGCCGGGGCACAGGCGGCAGGGAGGAGTTTTAGGATATCTTGGGAGGCAGGCAAGGGCTCAAAACAGGGCCGGGGCTTGGGACAGGGAGGGGAGGGCAGGCCCCAGGGACACAGGGGCTCAGGGTTAGGCAGCCTGCAGGCTGTTGTCTGGTCTGTTCAATTACTGCCTTCTGGCTGGGGCTGGGGAGCGCTGCAGTGCGGAGGCAAGGAGCTCATTCTGGACCCTCTGGGGCCGATGGGACCCAAGAGGCCAAAGCCAAGTAGTCTAAGTAAAGCAGGCCTCAGAGGCTGGCCCGCCCAAATGTTAAATACAAATAACTGAACCCGAAGAGCTCTTTCCCCATGTTTCTTAAACAGGGGTGTTAGGGGTGGATTCCAGGTCCACACATTACTCCAGATAAAAGTGCTGCATCTTCCCAGAGTATCCATTTTTACTAGATGTGCTAGGGACAAGGGGCAGGAGGAGTGGCAGGTAATCTCACAGGTAAGAAATTGAAAAGACACTTTTCATTTCAATAAATCTGGATATATCATGGAGTCGAATGCAAAATCGTGCATGCATATTTTAGACAAGGCTTGCGCCTTGAAAAGACCTTCCCGGCTTCCTGTTGGGTGAGGACCCCTCCCTGGGCCCCTGGGGTGAGAGTGTGTGATGACCCTTTCTTTAGTTTCTAGAGCACCTGGGTAGAGAGTTTTACCAGGGCTGCTTTAGTATTTACAGAGCATTGTCTGGTGCACTATCTCATCAGGTTATTCAACAAGCATTTAAGCACGTTTTGTGGGTCAGGCACAATGTCCTTTGTGACAAAGAAGTGGGTATTTATATTTTCCCTTTGGTGGAGTTGAGGAAACAGGCCCAGCAGGGTGGAGTGATCCCTCCCTGGCAACCAAATTCACATGTGGCCAAACAGGGTTAGGGAGGAGGGTGCCCTTTTTCACGCACGCTGGGCCTATTCCCTTGTGCCTGCCGCCCTTCCTCGTGACTCTGCAAGTCTTCCCCACATCTGTTCCCTCCCCTTACACTCACTCATTGTCATATGCCCCCTCCTAAGAGCCTTCAAGGCAGGAGGGACAGGCCCAGGGCCAATGGGAAGCCCAGGAAATCCAGCCGGTGCCTGGGCCATTTCTCCTGCCTGTGATTTTGACACGCTCCACACACATTTACGGATAAGGACATTAACACAGAGTCACTAACCTCCCCAGGTCACAGGCAGAGTGGGGCTGGCAGAGTTCTGGCTCAGTGCACAGCCCAGGGGCGTCTGGGATGTGATCAGTTCTCAGCATGGCCAAGGATAGATGGGTCACCAGCCAGCATTTATCCCGGACTTGTTAGGTGTGGGCTCTGTAAGGCCAGTGGGGGGACAAAGATGAGAAAGAGCTTTCCTGCTTTCAATTCAGCAGAGAATCGATGCCCAACTCACCAGAAAGAGGGAGGAACAGGGACGGCTGGGGAGACAGAGCCAGCAGGTGATGCACCTCCTGCATCCTGTACCCTCCGCCTGGGAACAGGGGCAGGGGCAGGGGCAGGGACAGGAGATGTTTCCCTGGCTTGGTTACCATGGCCCTCCCCTCTCCATCTCCATCTCCATCTCCATCTCCATCTCCATCTCCATCTCCATCTCCATCTCCATCTCCATCTCCATCTCCATCTCCATCTCCATCTCCATCTCCATCTCCATCTCCATCTCCATGTGGAACTCTCTCCTCTCTCTGCTTATCATGATCCCCTGGGAGCTCATCCTCTGTCAACCATTCTCCCTTCCCTGCAGTTCCCCAGCAGTCACCCACCAAAGCCACCAGAGCTGTGTTCACAAGCTGAGCCACCTAAACGATGCTTTACAAAAGGTAACAGCACACGCTTAGGGAGTGATTACATATGCTGTGTGCTGTTCCCTCGCTTTAACTACGTTAGTCATCCTACGAGCCTATGATTCTATTATTATGTCCATTTTATAGATGAAAAAGCTGAGGTTAAGTGAACAGCAAGTAAATAGCAAAGCTGGGACTGTCACTCAAACACACACTAGACAGCCTCCAGCCATTCCATGCACAGCACCTCACTTGGGCCTCACGCTGATACCATGGTGTAAACAGATGAGGGGATTGGGTCCAGGTGCATCAAATGCATTGCCAAGCTTCACGGCAAAGTGGTGAGTAGAATCCAGTCTGACTCTTAGCCTGGTGTTCTCTCTATTGCATTTTGTTGCTGAAATCAGAAAATATTCCCTGTATATTTCCAGTAACCCTGTAACCAACCAATCTTTGGGGGATCTGGTCTTTGTACTTTCCTATTGGGTGAAAACAAGGACAGAACTGTCACGACCAGGCACCGGTGAAACCAGAAAGCCTTGAAAGACTGCCACCTGGTGGCCTCCTCAGTGGCGGCAGCTGAAACTGGGCCCAGGGCCTGCGAGCACTGGCCTTGGAGGTCCACGAAAGAAGTTCATAATGGAAGTTGGAACTTACTGACCATGCGCTAGTGCCCCACTGAGCACTTGCAATGGCTTCCCTCATTTATTCCCCACATTAACCATGTGAAGGTGGCCCTGTTATCATCACCCCCATTTCAAAGATGAGGACATTGAGGCTCAGAGGTTAAGCAACCTGCTTAAGGTCACCTTATTGTTAAAGTCCAGGTTTGTCTGATCCCAGGAGCTGCTTCTACTTCACCACTTCTAACCCTGCCTCCCCACGCCTCATACCATTGGGCCACTGCCTGCCTCTCCCATCTCATCCCATAGCTCATCACTGGCTGCTCATGATACAGGCCTCAGCCCTTAGAGGTCACCCCCTGAGAGGTGCTATCTATGCCACCCACCCACCCGAGGTGCTCCTGCACAAGCCCGGTTCTTCACGGTCCCATTAACTTACTGCATTGCCTTCTTAGGGCTTAGCACTCTCTGAGATGGTCTTATTTACCTGTTTGTATGCGTGTGTGGTATCTATATTCCACACTGCGAATGTCAGCTTTGTGGGGGCAGGGACTCCTGCATCCCAGGTACCTAGTACAATGCGTATGAAGAGTTGCTCTGTAAACATGCACTGGATAAGCGATTGGAGTGGCAGGAGAGAAGAGGCCCTCCGACCTGTATTTTATGGATTTAACTTGGAGGCCTCCTTACCCCTCCTGTGGTTTCCCGTCAGCCTTGCCTCCTTCCTCTTTGGACCACTCTCCTATACATCCTGGACCAGAGGTAAACTGAGGCCAGACCTAGGACTTGGTTTAATTTGACAGATAGGCATTAAAATGACAAAATACATTAAATATAAGAGGCTTTATATTTCTCATCCCCAGTATTTGATATAGTTGAAGTGTCTGGGATTTTTTGGTAGTGGTTGCTGTTAATTCTTGTAATTAGTTTGTACCTTATAGATATTGTTTTTGGTCATTTAAAAAGAGGCTTAATTGCTCATTCAGGCCTGGAACCTATCCTGTCCTCCAACTTTATTACTTCCGCCAGCGCATTCAGGACCTGGAAAGGTAGATTAGCATCTCGGGATTATAAACTGCCTGTTCTCACTCACCTACATTTGGATGTGCTCCAGAAAGCAGACTTTCGCTTGTGAATTTGAATGGAGTCCTGTACCTGTAAGGAGAAGCCCAGACCCAGGCACTATTCCTAAGATCTGCTGAAAACATGAGCAGAGTACAAATGCTTACAAATGAGTTGATAGCCAAAGACATGAGTGACCTCAGAAGGGAAAAACCACAGTGGCTAATGGTCATTAGAGCTTCACTGATGTGATGTCAGAGAATGAGGAGAGCCACAACCCCAATTAAATAAACCAGGGAAATTGAGCTCTGTGCCAGCAGCACCACTATGGTGATACGGAGGCAGAGTAGCATTGGGGTGAGCATGGAGTGGGAGCCGGCCACCTGACCTCTCATCTGGGCCTGTCTCCATCTCACTGTGTGTCCTTCTTAATCCAGAAAAATAAGACCAAGCTGGCTGGTCTTTCAGATTCCCTGCAGCTCTGATGTTCTAGGCCTTCGCTAGAGGGTGGGGCACAGGAGAAGGGGCTGGTGGAAAGGAAGCTAATGTTGGTTGAGTTCCTACTCGACATCAGGTACTGACTGGGCACAGTGGCATCAGGTCCTCACAGTAGCCCCACTGATGTGGTCTCTATTTTTGCAGATGAGAAGGAAGGAAAGGAGGTTAAGTGATATGCCTAAAGTGACATTGCTGGGACGTGATGGAGCTTTGCCTCAAGGCACCTGGCACTTACAAACCATCTCTACCAGTGCTCCAGAATATCTAATTCCTAGAAGTAACACCTCCGAAGGAGCACTGCCTGGGTCTGCACAGTGACTGGGGAAAGTGGAGCACAGCTGGGGTTGTCAGATTTCTTGGTTTATTTCAACACCATTCTCTGGCTCCTAATTAGGCAGCTCAGGGGTGAGACGCTAACGTGGATGTAAGTAATGAGCAGCAGACCTTGTGTCACAGGCCGACCCTGGATACTGGACACAGAATGATTCTGTAATTACACCAGCCAGGGTTTATCGAGGGCCTCGTATATGCCAGATACTGACAACAAGAGCAACAAGAGCAAAAACAGCAGCAGCAACAACAGCAACAACATCAGCAGCAGCAGCGACAGCTGAGGGCTCACTGTGCAGTGGGAAGAGCAATGCACTCATCGGCATATCTCCTATGAGGGGAGGAAGGCGACTCTCCCTATTTGCTGGTTGAGGAGATCAGGTCTCAGTCTCTGAGTTGAAACAAGTACCCCAAAGTCGAATCACCAGGATTGCCACGTTTCTGCTTCTAGATGGGGGAGAGGCTCTTAACTCACCAGGAAAGCCAAGGAGCCATATTTTCTGAGTGAATAATTAGGGCATGTGGTCTGATGCATTGACAGGTGAGGAGCAGGCTCTTTAAAAAGTCCAGGGACAGTAGCTATCAGTGTGGTTCTCAGCAGTTACTTACCTCTTGGTGCCCTCTCTATTCCATGTCTACCACACTACTCTTTGGCTGCCCAAAGCCCTCCCACAAAGGTAATCACTCTGGCCTTCCTCCTCTAAAGTACCCTGTGCTCCAAAAGTATGACTTCTCCTACTATACAATCAAATTGACCATTCTCAGGCTAAACAACCCTCCCACATACACATATTGGGGGTGGGGTGGAATGGGAATATGATTAGTGTAATTCATACTAAGGTGTGAATGATTGATGAGCTGCCTGTTACATGAAGGTGTTAATTCTTTTAAAGAGAAGCTAGTTTACCCATCCAATAGCTCTCCCTAATAGAACCCTAGCTGTCTGGCACTCTAGCCTCTATGGGGGCAGGAGGAGAGAGAGACCACCCTCCCCAAGGGGCTGTTTTTTGAAGGGATCTATTTATACCCTCTTTCTTATCTCTGAGCCAAATTCCATGGCACATGGCGCTCTTGGAAAACCCTAAAGGTGCAGCACCTATCCTATTGGCATCATCTCACCTTTTGAGACCCCTTCTTCGGTGAAAAACCGTTTTAATAAGGCTGTAATTTTGTTACAGAATTTTGTAATTAAATATCCTTAAAAATAATGAGGTTGCAGGCCTCTATCTCCCAATTTATCATAGACTTAATGTCCCAAGTTACACAGTGTTTAATCAAGAATGTATCCGCATTGTAACTCCATGAAGGCCTTAGAGATAGGAAGTGCTCTGAATTTATCATGAAGGTTGCTTTCTGTTCTTGAGATGTTATTCTGTTTACCAAGTTGCAAAATAAATGGTGGCTTCTTAGTCAAAAAGAACAGTCTCTCTCTCACTCTGGCCTTCATCCCAGGCCCATGGGCCTCTCTCACCCTCAGAGGTAAATGCATCCATCAGCTCCCCACGGGTTCAGAATTGGCTTCTTTGAGAGAGCAAACGTGCTCCCCCTGCTGGCGGAGGGCAGCCACTACAGCAGTGTGCTACAAAATCACAACACTTTTCGGACTTCCTTCAAACCACAGGATGAGCACCTACTATGTGCTAGGTGCCGTGCTAAGGGATATAAAGATGAGAAGGACCAGGCCCCTGTTCTCAAAGAGCTTAGTGTTTTGTACATAATACATAAAACAACCTATTAATTGCAGGATCATAGAGAAGGGAGAAATTACTTTTGTCCACAGATATAAGAGAGGCTCCATGGTGGTGATAGCGTTTTACTTGCATCCTGAAAGAGCAGTCAGATTTCAGAAAGTGAAGAGGGAGAGAATGGTCATTGTAAGGGGTCCTAGAATGTCAGGGTGAAAGAGATCCAAAGAATCATGTACTTTTAATCTCCTTTTATAAGTGAGGAGAAAGGATCTCAGAGAGTCCAAATGCCCTAGATGTAAGAGACGGAACAGAGACTGGAACCCACGTCTCACTACAACTCCAGGTTCACCAAGAATTTCAGGCTGAGGAGGAATGAAAGGCTGGGGTGGAAATGCTAGATATGTCAGGGAAATGGAGAAAGGAGTCTTAACTCGCTGCCACAAGAAATTCCACCCCACTTACAGAGGAAGTGAAATGGTCTGGTTAATTTAATTTCCTAATTAGATGAATTCAGCAAAAAGGCTGCATTGTTAAAATGTTGATTTTTAAAAACTTCCTGAAATGTTTTATTTCACTTTCCTGCCTTTGCGAGCAAAGTAAGATAACAGATCATTCATTGATCTTTCTGGATCTTGCAGGATCTCACAATATTTTAGATGTAGAGAGTATGCAAGCTATAGATATAGACCCGTCAAGGGATTCTTTAAATCTTTAATAGCAATATACGTGCCTGCCATTTGTCTCTTTATCATCAACCATAGTATCTAGGTTTATTTATCAGTGTGGGGAAGTTGAATACAGAAAAAAATATGATTAAGTGAGGGTCCTGCCTCACTTTGCTCTGGCTGATTGAGGTTTTGCTAGGTTGTTTAGGGTGAGCCTCCTGAATGGCTTTGACCTTACCATTGCAGGGCTGTACTGGGCAGTGGGGTTTCAATGAGGGGCCTTGCAGAATTCCCAGGCGTGCTTTGGAAAGGTGCAGGTAGGACATTGCACTGATGATATTGGTTGGCTTATGCCAAAACTCTCCCCACTGGGATGCCCTCCCCCCCAAAAAAGGTATGAGCAGTGGCCTTGTCTACATGGGGCCTTGTGGAATTTGGTTCCAGCCTGGGTGTGGTAACCAGCCTCCCAGATGGCCCTCAATGCTCCCCACCTCCCAACATTCACCCATACATTGTACCAGGATTGATCTTTATAACCAATAAAATAGAACGTGACAGTATGTCACTTACTACGTTGGGTTAGAAAAAGATGCTA
The DNA here is from genome assembly GCF_964146895.1 of Miniopterus schreibersii. Lineage (NCBI taxonomy): Eukaryota > Metazoa > Chordata > Mammalia > Chiroptera > Miniopteridae > Miniopterus > Miniopterus schreibersii. Next base: position 37,885,405 of record NC_138114.1, read on the forward strand.
CAGCTTTCATCTTGGTGACTCTCTCAGACCACTCACCCTGGGGGAAGCCAGCTGCCATGGCATGAGCATCACTATGAAGAAACCCGTATGGCAAGGAACTGAGGCCTCCAGTCAACAGCCATGTGAGTGAGCTGGGAAGCAGAACCTCCAGCCCCCACCAAGCTTTCACACCACTGCGGCGCTGGCCCACATATTGACTGCAACCTCCTGAGAGAACCTGAGTGAGAATTACCCCGATCCCTGACCCTCAGAAACTGTGTGAAGTAAGAAACACTTATTGTTTTAAATTGCTAATATTTAGGCGAATTTGTTGCACAACAGTAGAAAACTAATACCCGCTGAGAGAGAACTCCCTAGATGGGGAACCCTTAGGCACTGCTCTTTCCCAACGCCCTATCTGAGTGTCCTGGGGGAGTCTTGACATCCTGGAATCTTAAATCCAGAAGGGGCCTGGAGCTTGGCTAGTCCAGTTCCTTCATTTTACGGATAAAAGAGAAAATCCAGGGGGGAAGGGCTTTGTGCGGGGTCACACTGAGGCAAAGCCCAGGCCTCCTGACTTCAGTTTTAGCCTCTTTTGCCCTTAGTCCCGTTCCCAGCATCTAGGCCGCTTCCCAACTCACTGTTTCATTCACCAAATATATATAGAGCCTACTGTGTGCTAGGAATTGTCTCAGGCCCTGGGGCATTGTTGAGGCTCTGGGCATATGTGGAATTACTGGTCAAAAGTTATTTGAATGTCACATAATTACTACAATGGATGTGTGTTGAGTGGATGCATGATTGGATGTATAAATGAATGAAAAAAGCTGGATTACAATCACAAGACCCACCTGCTTTGATGAATGTCCTGGGTCTCCTTTGTCATTCTCTGTAAATGAAGGCTCCCTGCTGATGTGCAGTACAAAGGCTTAGATTAAGATATAGAATCTTAGAATTTTAGAACTAGAAAGGACCTTGGCAGGCGAGTATGGAAATTTCAGAGGAATAGTGGATCCTTTTGAAAATCAGAGGAATCTATGTTCCCCCTTTAATGGCATTTACAAAATGCCACATACAAATTTGGGGAGATTCCTAGAACATTCGAAGCCCTTCCATGGGCTCCCTAGAGATCCACAGGCCAAGAAACCTCTGATCTGGTCTAACTTCCTGTTATTTTCGGTGAGAAAACTGAGCCCCAGAGCAGGGAAGTAACTTGCCCTACATCACACAGCAATTCAGTAGCGAAGTCCATGCTTGAACCAGGTCTCCTGTGATCTGATCCAGTGCTTTCCCGCACAGAGCCCTGACTTACAGGAATTACACCATCACCAGGAAACCAGCCCCCGCTCCTAAAATATAGAACTTCAGGAAATCACACACTTGTATTTGTTTTCTGTTAATATCTCTTGGAAACAGACAGAGTGGCTCAAATGACCAACTCTGTCTCCAGCACTGGGCTAAGTGGCATCACTGGATGCTTCTTAAAACCGAGCAGTTGGAAAGCACCAGAGATGGGAGCAACAGAGCCATGAGTGCCGAGGATGGGGAGAGCGGAGGGAAGGCTGGTGGTGCGGTGCCCAGCAGCGAAGCCCCGAGGAAGGCAGCTTTGCTCTGCCCGACGGCTGGTCCCGCTGCTCAGGGAGCACCTCTGCTATGGAGAGGACGGTCCATGTTTAGGCAAACCTGTTCCTCGCGATCACATAAAGAAGCAGCTTAGCACAATGTCAAAGAGCAGGGGTTCTGGTGCCAGCCTGCCTGGGTGCAAATTCACATTTGCTACTTTTTAGCTGTGCCGTCTTGGGCCACTAGTGACCCTCTCGCCCTGATTTGTAGAATGGCGACCATGATAGCCTTTTCTCAGGCTTGTTTCAGGATCAAATGAGTTTTTGTAAAGTGCTCAGAGCAGAGCCTGACATATAAGTGCCATATAAATCTATGATAATTAAGGGTATAAAATCCACACTTCTTCAGGCATTAGTTTTTGTCTGCTGGGTCCTTCAGAACAGAGTACGTGTGTGTGTGTGGGTGGGTGGGTGTGGGTGTGTGTATAGACATACATGCTAAAAATCAACTTTATTGAAGTATAAATTATCTACAATAACATGTACCTATTGTAAGTATACATTCAGGTGGATGAGTTTTGACACATTTATATACTTGTGTAACCACTACAATCAGGAGATAGGGTGTTTCCATCATCCCCCCCGAAGCTTCCTGTCCCTCATCCTAGTCAACACCTTTCCCCTCCAGCCCCAGGTAACCATGATCTTTGCCACTGAAGGCTATGATGGCAGGTGTTGAGCTGCCAAAATATATGGATACATTTTCTTATATATTACATACGTCCTGCTGTCAATCTATACATACTAGGATAGCTTAATTTCTGTTTACTTTTTTTAGATGAAAAAAAGAGAAATATTAAGCAAAGGGACAAAACATGAACAATTGGCGGATCCCTGGCTGAGGGATTTGAGAGTTTTTTAAACAAAGTTCTTGAAAATTTTCTGTAAACTTGGCATTATTTCAAAATAAACAATCATGGCAAATCAAATTAACCTAAGTAGCAGTAGACAGAGCTACTGTTGAACACTTGGGGCACTGTTCATCTCAGAAGCCCCAGCCTCACCCAGCTCGAAGGAATCAGAGCTCCGAGCGTGAAGTCCAGGCATCTGCTTGGCACCCAGTGAGGGGGCCAGGGCTCCTCAGGCCCACGGGCCTTTGGCAGGAGAGGGTCCCTCCAGCTGGCTGAGTTCACGCTGACCTTTGGGGTAAAATGGGCCAAGCTTGAGTTTGGCGGACAGAGAGCTGGCCCATGTTTGGTGGGACAGATGTGTTTGTGAAACGCTTTGTATCCATAAAGCACATAAGGGCTTAAAGCTTCCACATCCTTTAGGGGCAAGGCAGCTTAAAAGTGAATAAATATGATATAAATATGATATAAAGCATCAGCTAATTATAGCTGCTGCTGCTGCCGCCATTCCTCCCACCGGGTTGGGTGATCAACCATCTCAGGTGCCTGAGACTGTCCCAGTTTTAGGACTGAAAACCCTGCCTGTCGGGAAGCCCCTCGGCTCTGGGCAAATGGGGATTGCTGGTCACCCTAGAGCCTATTACTAGTGTTTTCACTGCCACAATCACTTCCCTCACCACTCTGTTAGTCTGCTCTGGCTGCTCTAAAAAACACCATAGACTAGGTGGCTGAAACAACAAATGTATTTCTCACAGTTCTGGAGGCTGGAAAATCCATGATCAAGGGGAGAGCTCGCTCGCTTCCTGCAGACAGCCCCCTTCTCACTGTGTTCTCCTGCGGCCTTTCTTCTGTGTATGCGGGGGGCGGGGGGGGGACCCCCTCGTGTCTCCTTCTCCTCTTATGTGGACACCGATTCCATCAGGTTAGGGCCTCACTCTTATGACTTCATTTAACCTTAATTATTTCTGTGAGGGGAGGGCTTCAACATATGCATTCTAGGGGCACCATCCGCCAGCCAGTCTGACTGCCACCATCACAGTTATAACCATGTAACCAGTCGCCCCTGCTCTCGGCTTTGGCTTCAGCCAGGCCTACCTCCTCCTGGGACAGCCCCCCCCCAACCCAGGCAGTCCCCTGCCTTTTCTCCCTTCTTCCCCTCCCTCCTTTGGCTCTTAGCATGTTGCTGCTCCCAAGGAATGTTCTGTCTCTTTGAACATATCTTCCCTCCCTTGTTTGCCTTGGCCAAGGGGAAGCCAGGTACCTGGCTTTCATAGGAGCTGGCTCTGGGAGCCCAGAAAAGGAATTCCCAAGAACACTCTCATACCAGAAGCCTAAACCCCTTGAATCACTCCCCCAGCCTCCCCCTTTCGGACTCCTCATGACAGTGGCCACAGCAGCAGTGGGCGGCCCACCAGCTGCAGGAGGGCTGATGTGGGGGCCTCATGAAGGTTAATGAGGCTCAGGCTACCTCTCCTCCTGGAGGTCAGCGTCACCCCGAGTGCCCCAGAGCCCTGCGCTGGCCTCTTCCTGTCGCCAGGACATCATTAAAAATGTTAATTATTAATTATCACTAAAAGCTCTTTTTGCTGCATTGCTGATGTCTCTTGCTCTCGCCATCTCTCTTTCCCCCCTTTTTTCCTGTAACCGGGTCCTGGTTCCTGCGTCTCCCATTTTCCTCACAGTGCTTTTCCTCTGGCTGCCTCTCACCTGCGGGCTGGGAGTTGGGGTGTCCTAGGACAGGGGTTGGCCAGCGACAGGCACCTGCACATCCCTTTGCTGTGTCTTTCTGGCCAGAGAGCACACTTCCTTCCTGCAGAGCAGTGAAGACTTAGGGGCACAGAAACCGGGCAGGACCTGAGGGAGAATTTGCTTCTGATATTGTGAAGTATTTTTTATCAATCTAAAAACTACCATTCCCTTCACCTTCCTTGTACCTCCAGCTCAGGTGGCAAGGCCCCTTGTTGACAAACTCTGGGATCCACCTAAAGAGATGTAATCTGAAGGAATCCCTGGATGGACCTCTTTGCCAAAAATGTCCCCTTCACCCTATTACTGTGCCACCCTTCTACCCCTGGGGAGGCAGCTTGATGGAGGGGGAGATTGCTGGGAAAATTAGGCAACTCATGCCCCAGAGTTGTCACTACCTGCTCTGAGAGCTTGGGTCACCTCTTTTCAGGCCACATAAGTCAGTGAAAAGAAGAGGGTTTTTAAATCAGGAGAACTGAGTTTGAATCCCTGCTCTGCCATGCACTTACTGTGTGGCCTTGGACAAGTTAGGTGACCTCTCTGAGCCTTTTCTTTAAAACATGATGGTAATCTCTCTCTCTCTGGGTTATTGGGGAATTTAATGAGATCATGACCTCTGTCTCTGAGTCTGACATGTTGAGGAGCTTAATAAATGTTCATGTCTTATTTAAACAAACAAAGGAGATAAAAACTCCTGCCTTTCCTATGTGGCAGAGCTGGGAGGGTTGAATTTCTGAGCAGCTGCTATGTGCCAGCCACACTTCTATATACTTTATGCATATTAACTCATTTACTCCTCACAACAACTGTGCGAGGGAGACACTGTTATTACCATCACTAGTTATGAAGGAGGTGAGTTAGATAAAGAAAAGTTAAACAGCTTGCCTGAGGTCATGGCTAGTAAGTAGAAAAGCTAAGAAATTTTTAGGATAGTATAGGAACTAGAATTGTGCTATCCACTAATGTAGCCACTTGTCAGATATGGTCATTGGGCTCTTGATATGTGGTTAGTCTGAACTGAGGTGTAATTTAATTGTAAATTGTAACCCCAATTTCAAAGACAGTATAAAGGGAGAGAGAATGTAAAATAGCTCATTAATAATTTTTAATATTAATTACATTTTAAAATGGTAGTATTTTGGTTATATATTGAGTTAAATAAGATGTGTTATTAAAATTAACTTTCCCTGTTTCTTTTTGTATTTTTAATGTGGCTACAAAAAATGTTAAATAACGTATGTGGCTCACATTATATTTCTACTGGGTTGTGTAGCCTAGAACCCCTGCTCATAACCACCCACTGTATTGTCTCCAGCAGTGATAGAAAAGTCACCACCAGATCCTAAAGACAGGTTCGTAGGGTTTTGTCAATATTAGGAGACCCCTTATGAAGGCGCAGGCCCCTCTGAAAGAAAGGATGCTCCAAGCCTTTGCCAGGGCAGCCAAGGAGTGGCCTAGGGAGACGGAGCCTTTGACCTGGAGTCTTTACCCACCTCCCTGCCACCCAAATTGGAGGTAGCAGTGAAAGAAAAGAGATCTTGTCCAAGACAAATTTTGCTTCTTAGTTCTGCCCCAGGGTGGGGCGAGGCTCACATCTGCTTGGAGACGCCAGCGGTGGGAGAGGGAAGCGGGCTCAGTGGCGCTGCGCTCCCCAGGGGGCCACCGACCCGCTCGGCCCGCAGGTTCCCCGCAGGTCCTGGCCTGAGCACCTCCAATAACAGGAGCTTTGCCTCCCTGCCAGCCCACTGGCTTCTACTTTGTAGAAAATTCTGCTTTTTACTGAACCACCCTTTACAGAGAGCTTCAGTTCCATAAATTCCTGGTTCTATATTCTGGAGCTGTGCCTCTCGAAGTTCCAGAAAATGTGGCAAACAGCCCAGAGCCCCGCAAAGATCAAAGGAGTTAAAGCCTCCAGGGGATGGCCCAGGAATTAGCATCTGTCTCCCTCTCTGTCTCTTTCTCTCCCCTCCCCCTTTTCTCTTCCTCCCCCCCCCTTTTTCTCTTTCTGCCTTCTCTCCCCCTTCTCCCTGTCTGTCTTTCTCTCTAACACACACACACACACACACACACACACACACACACACACACACACTCAGTGCTGTAACAATGAGATCCACAAGCAAGGCTGTCAGCGTGGTGTCACAGTGCCCAACAGTGTGAGCAGTTGTGACATATGCTGTCAGTAATTTTTCCTAAAAATAAAATGGCTACGTTTACAAATTATTTACTTCTTAAATTTAATTGTGCAGGTTCAAGATTACTCTTATAATAGTGTCATTTTTACTCACTTGCATTCCTGGACACTTTCTTGGTTAGAAAAATGTCATATTACTGCCACGTGATGGGCACTGGGCACACCCATACCCTATCTTATCTCTGCCCAGAATGGCCAGTGATGGAGGAGAGGAAAGAATGGGTCAACAATTGTGCTAATATTGAACACCTACTCTGTGACCCAAGGTGTGCTAAGAACTTTACGTGTATTATCTCAGCTGATCCTCACACTAATCCTTGGAGGTAGAAACCATTATTAGCTTCATTTTATAAATGAGGAAACATCAGAGAGGTTAGGTAACATGCTCAAAGTCACCCAGCTGGCAAACAAATCAGAAAGGTCCTGAAGAGGTACATAGGTCTGTCTATCTTGGTAGACTTTAGTTGTCCCACTACAATCAGAGATGGTGAAGGAGACTTTTATAATCCTTGTCTAGGGACCCAAATAAGAAAATCCTGCCAGATCTCCATGAGTGGTCCCCGAATCTTAGAACACAGGGAACAAGGCAAGGCAAAGAAACACGTTATGACCCTTCATACTCTAGCCCCAATCCCCAATGTGGGGTGCCAGGAACCATGCTGGACCCTTGGGGGAAACTCTCTACCTCAGTAAAGACAACCTAAAACCAAAGCCAGCCATAAGGCCCACTCTGCCAACTTCTAGGCCCAAAAGTCTACCCAATTTTGGGTAGACTTTTAATTCAAGGAAAGTCCATATTTTCCAGCAAGAAGTAGATGAAAGTACAAGAGACTAAGAGCATTTCTGTATACTGTGACTCTATTTATACCTATGCCACTTGGGCTCTACCATAGCCAGCATCCTCAGACCTGATGGTCTGTAGAACACTCTTCCTCCTGGGGTAGGAGGTGGAGGCAGGAAGAGAAGCTGTGACATTTCCTCAACCTCCAGACTCTTGCTGGAGGCCAAGTCACCACAACTGACATGACTTTGATTGTTGTGACAATGACAAGCTATTGTAAGTTCTTTACTTTCCTGCAAGTATAGGTAAGCAGTCCAAAAACGAGGGTCTGCCATAGGAATGTGTCTGTCCCGTGTGTCCCATCAGATAAACATAGGAATGGCTGGTCTGGAGGTGTCCAGAGGAAGCCCACTCCAGCTTCCAGACCACCACCCATCACATGTTTGAAGCAGCACTTATGTGCCCCTTGATTTGCTCTTCTCCTGGTCCCTCAAGTTTTCTTTATGGACCTGACTTTGAGCTTCTGTGCCGTCTGGCTGCCATTCTCAGGATGGGCTCCAGTTTCTCAAGTTCCTTCTTCCCCTGTAAAGCCCAGGATGGAGGGTTGTGCTCCAGACAGGATTGACCAGTTCTGAGCACACCGAGGCCAGGTTATGATCTAGACCAGAGACACTCTACTTCCCTTAATGTAGCCAAGATTGGGTTCACTTTATGTATCATATATCAACCACATAACATAGTTGGACCAGGCTGAGCTAGCGGCCAATTTACAGAATAACAAATAAACAGGTCATTTTCGCATGGACTGCTGCCAAACCAGGTCTACCCCATCCGGTACTCGTGCAATTAATTTTTAACCTAAATGCAGAACTTTGCATTTCTCTCTTCTCATTCCATCATGTTGGTTTCAGCCCTGTGTTCCTTCCTGTTGAGGTCATTTCTTATTTCCATTCTGTCATCTGTGGTGGTAACTATGCTTCCCAGCTTCGTGTCTGCCACAGACTTGATTGGAACACCTTGTTGGTTGTCTTCTGAGTCACAGGTAACAATGCCAATGAGGTCAGCACCAAGGGCAGAGTTCTATGGCATGCCACTCGAGACCTCCTGTGGGTTGACACAGAAAAAACTAATCAACATTCTTTGACTGTGGTTGTTCATCCAGCTATGACTCCACTTCCTGTCCTCTGACCCAATTCTCATTTCCCCATCACATCCTCAAGGGCGCCAGGTAAAGCATTTGTCAAATGCCACGCGGAAATCAAGATGCATTGGGTCCATATCATTGCCTTGATTTGCTGCCTGAATGAGTAGAATTGCTGCTGACAAATGATAGGCAAGACATTTATCTGTCTGGGGGGTGGAAGAGAAAAATAAGTGTGTTTATGGCTGAGAAGATAGGGATTCATTGTGGAAAATACAGGGAAGCCCATTTAAATTGAAAGGTTAGTGTGTAGACTTCTCCTACTAGCATGTATCGTCTTGCTCCCTCAAATGTTCATATTGTTTTATTATAACAGTCTCTCATGTATGGTAATTATTGCACGCATTTTTATCTCCTCCATGAACTTCTGAATTTTTCTTCTTTTTTTTCTTTGTTTAAGCCAGTTTGATATTTCTTGTTACCAAATATTTTCAAAACTACACACCTAAGTCCAAGGTTATCTTAATCATTCAATAAGAATATATGAAAAGCACCCAGCCCCGAGCTTGGCCCAGTATAGGAGCTCAAAAACATTAGTTCCCGTGGTATACCCACAGCACTGTAGCTTGGGGCTTTACATTCAGTAGATGCTCAATAAATGGATGCACTCATAACTGAATGCATAATAAGGGTGTGGGAGTGATGACACCAGGAGACGTGGCACTCAGGTTCAGAGTGGAGCTTCATGCTTTGCTAGAGGATGTTGGCCAAGTAGATTTGATTTGGTATTGGGGATGCAAGAGACAGGAGACCCCAGAGAGGACAAGAGCAAGAACAGAGGTTGAACTTAAACAGAATCTGAAAGAGAAGCCAGGGCTCCAAGAGAAGTAAAGTTCAGTTGGTCATTGGGTCTCAGGGGTAGGGACGAAGCTTCACTTGGGAGATAAGCCAAGAGAGCAGATGCCAAGTAAGTGCTAGAAAAATCAAGGAGCAAAATTGGGCATGTTCTGAGAGGGTCCAGGGCTCTGACAGCAAATGTGCCTGGTAAACCCAGAGCTTGCTGTTACTGGGGCCAGCTGCATGGGCCCTGGGGTGGTTTGGCCTGGTTGAAAGACCGGGATCTGGGCAGGCTGTTATGACAGTTAAGTATATCTAAATACACATTTTTCCTGCTCTATATTCAAGAAATGCCTATATATCTACACTATTCAAATGCTTCTTTTAAGCAAAATCCTTTTCTTTGTTAACCAAACAACCTTATTATTACAAAAATACTTGTTCTGTATTCTAAGAATCCCTTACATGGCCAGGATGGGCTTTGTACTCAGGCAATTTGGGGTTCAAACTTCAACTGTCACTTGTGCCTGTGTGATCTTGGGTAAGTTATGCAGCTTTTCCAAGTCTCAGTTTCCCCATCTGGGAATAATAACAATGTCTACCTTATGGCACTGTTGGGAAATTAGATTTAACATATCTAAAATGCCTGACAGGTAGTTGTAGTCAACTGTAGCTATCAGTAGCAACTGTGTACCCTTGGGCAGAAGTCACTTAACTCCTCTGAGCCTCATTTTCATCATGAGCATAATGGCTGTAAGAACTCTGAGAATATAAAATGGAAAATATTTTGTAAAGTGTGGAGTACCCAATAAATGTAAACATTCTTATAACTTACAGGGTGCTTGGGAAAGCCTCACTCTTCTGTGTACCCACTAACCCAAAGATGTGCCCTGAGTTGGGGATCCAGGGACAGTCTTCACAGGGGACTATGGTAAGCATCCATATGCAACATATGCTCATGGGGAGAGAGCGTATTGCTTTAATTACATTCTCAAAGGGGTCCACAGTCCCCAGAAGGCCAAGAAACACTGCCCTGGGGTCGTACTACTGTTAAATGAGTGTGTGGAGTTCCTTAGAGTGTAGAGAGAGAATAGAGTCAGCACTGTGACCATCTGGGGCAATTTCAGACATGAGCCCATTTCCCTTGGATCTTCCTCTAGCATCCAGGAATCCAAGGTCCTACCCTACTGACCCTGCTTGTTTCTAGAAGCACTGCACATGAACCTAAGCAAGTTAGTCATTCAGCCTAAACAGCCCTTCCCATCTGCATACCATTCCCAGAGTGATTCCAAACAAACCTGTAAGCTCACTGAGAATTATGATCCCCACTTTGTCAATGGTGAAAAAGCTCTCAGAGATGCTCGGGACAGTGGCCGACAGAGCTGATGTGCAGAGTGAAATTAGTACCATAGACAGGCAAGAATTAGAGGCTGAGTTAGGGTCTGGTCTGCCTCTATATGGCTCATGGAAAAGGCTGATCCAAGGACTCTGTTTGGCCACTACAGAGGTTTGGTGAAGAAGGGGAGGGGTAATTGGGGGTGAGCCCTTTGTCAGATGATGTATCTGGTCCTGGCCATCTCACTTTTCCCTCAGTCCTGAGGATGGTGAAGTTGCTTTATAGTCTCATGCCAACAACCCTTGTGAGAAGAGGCTATTACCTACCTTCCTTCATTTCTCTCTGAAGAAGTCACACTTGGGGTTATTCTGCAGACCTAAGGTGCCTTGGGGAAGAGGGTTAGACCAGCTTCACTCTAGGCATTTGGGATAAGACCCCTCTCTTGCTCTCTTACCCTTCCTTTGGTTTGATACGACTTTGTATCCCATAGAAGCAACGTGTTCTCAGACCTGAGTTTGGATGTTGAAGGGAATAAATGGTCTCCTTTGGTATAAGGAAAGGGTGTCCTTGCATGGTCCAACCTACTGGGACATGAATTGAAAGCTCCACCTAATCCTGGCAATAGTAACTAACATCTATGAAGTAGGATGCCAAGCATTAAATACATTTAATTCTCCCAACAACCTAACAAGTAAATCCTATTATAATCCCTTTCTGAGAGAGAAGGCAGTTGAGGCCTGAGAAGGGGAAGTGAAGGACCTGCCCAAGGTCATAGCTAGTAAATGATAGTCCCAGGATTCAAATCCAGTAAGTCTGGCCCCGAAGTTCATGGTGCTTACCCACCGCACCATGTTGCCTCTCTAAGGGGAAAGGACCATTCCCCTGGCCCTGTCTCATTTGTGCATATAACTATGTCAGGGTCATGCTGGGAGGAAGGGTGCCTGGGCCACAGCACACCTTATGAATTCGTGGTTTGAATGTCGGATCTGGCCTCAGTTTCTTCCTTTGTAAAGTGGGGACTGTTTATGCCCTACTTACAGAATTGTTGTGTGGATCCAATGAGTCCCAGTGCAAAGGCATGGTAAACACTAAACATTGCCTAAAAAAAGGCATTGCCATTATCAGTATTGGTTGAGCAGCTCTAAGTGTCCCAGCTGCTTGGAGGCCAGCTATGTGTCACCTATGATTCTGCAAGAGTTGGTGACTACAGATCTCTACCTGGTTCTCTGAGGCTCAGCTTCCTCCTTTCCCCTGTTCTCCCCTGGAGGGGTTTAGAGGAAGCATTTTGTTCTCCAGCCCAGAACTCCACCCAAATCCCAGAAGGAGAAGACATGCCAAGACAGTGCCCTGTTTGGCCAGTGCATTCTCCCAGGCGCCCTGGCCTGCTCCCAGCCCTGGCAATCCCTCACCGCCAGCCTCTACCAGCCACTTGCAGCTTTATCACTTTTGTTCCAATTAGTCCTGTACCCCATCCTGCCACACAGCACCGCTGTCTATCACAAACAGGTGCCGAGTTTCTCTTCTAAGGGCATCAAACCCCGGGTCCTAGAACATTGGATACAGGGAAAAAGAGTGAAGAAGAAAAAGCCCTGGCTGGTGTGCACAGTGGTTGGAGCGTGGTCCCGTGCACCAAAGGGTCACGGGTTCGATTCCCAGTCAGGGCACATACCCAGGTTGTGGGCTTGATTTCCAGTTGGGGTGCCTGCATGAGGCAACCCATCGATGTTTCTCTCTCTCTCCCTCTCCCTTGCTCGCTCTCCAGAATCAATGAAAAACATATCCTCAAGTAAGGATTAAAAAAAAGAAGAAGAGTTGGTTGCCTGTGTAGTGTTTTAAAGATGGTCCTTCCTGCCCACTTCCCACTATTTGCAGCAACAGATTCAACTGAGCATCTGCCTGTTCAGCTAATAATGCTAATGGCAATGTGAAGGAAGGCTCTGGCATTTGAGGAGGGCCCGATCCCCAGGCATGTCATTCACCCTGAGCTGGCACGTTTCTAGAGGGAGAGTGCTTCCTGGATGGTGAGAGGGAATTGTTTCAGTGGAGGAGGGGATGGGAGGAGAGGAAGCTGATGAATGGCAGTAGGTCTAGGAGTTAGGCTTGGATTGGGGAACATGAGTGATGGGATTGCTGGGCTCACTGTTTGCTGGAAGGAGGGGTCCAAGCTGCTGAGAGATGTGGGATATCTAGGCAGCACAAACGAGGCTGGGAGTCTGCCTTGATGGAAAGTGGGGACTGTACTAGGTGGGTGTCCCATGAGCTCCTCATTTTACAGATGGGGAAACTGAGACCCAAATAGGTGAGATGGCTTGGCCAGAGTTGCATGGGTAGAAGCAGAGCAAAATTAGAAGAGGTTTTCAGGTCAGACCTGCATAACTCCCAGTTCTGATGGTTATTAACTGTGATCTTGGACACCCTACTCTACCCTCTGAACTTCAGCCTTCCCATCAATAGAGCAGGATGAGAGCATGGATGAGACAGTCCAGCCTGCACTCCGTCCTTGGCCTTCCTGCTTCTCACATGGGTCTTCCAGGCTGGGCAGCCTCAGCAATGGAGGGATCAGAGGCTTGAAATATTTGTAACCTGGGTGGTTTTGAGGGTGGATTTTGGTGAGTGTTTGGGTAAGAGAGCAGATGGAGTGAACAGGAGCACAAGGTGGGTCAGAGAAGCACAAGGGACCTTCCCCAGTCACCGGTTGCACTTTGCTCCTCCCCTTTCCGTGTCTCCCTCTGGCCATCATCTTGATGATGTCCCCTCCTGTGTCTCCTCCCATGACACTTAGCCTTAAAAAGAAGTACACTCATCATTATTTTCTCTTCTGATCTTAATTTTAAAATCATACCTCTCTCTTTGTCAATTTATTTACTATTCATTCAGCAAGTATTTATTGAGCATCTGCTATGTGCCAGTTGCCGTGCCAGGAGTTGGGGACATAGCAGTGAACAAAGCAGATTAAATTCCATACGCACCTCCACCCACACCCCTCACTTAGTTTTTTTATTTAGTTCCCATTTTTATCACTTTTCTTCATTGGCTGGTATTTTTTGTGAGCCAGTGGTCCTCCATATAGAACAGTCCCACCATGGCTGAAATCCATGGCCTGGTATAGTCGGACTTGGTTACAAACCAACATGCAAAGGAAAACGGAATTAAGTGACAAAGCAAATAGCACCTCATCCCCAGTTCACATGCTCCACTGTGTTGTTTTCCAGGACATGGAGACCATTTCAGTTTGTCTAAATGAGTGGTGGTAATCGGCTGTCCACACGGCCCTCTCTCCTGTTGTTCTGAAGAGTCACTGGGGGTAACTTCGCGCTCTCCATGGGTAACACAGAACCAGACATGTAGCAGTGTTGGCGGCAAAACAGCACCGATGTTAGACGAGTGGAGCCAGACTGGACCTTGGTTCAGCAACCTTGGTACTTGAGTTATGGCCAGAAAGAATTCAGAACCAGGACTCAAATACAAGCAAAAGTTTATTTAAAAAGTCACAGAGGTAAAAGAAATGAGCTGTAGAAGAATAGGCTTAGGAAACAAGTTACAGGTGCAAAAGAAGGGGCCCTTGGAGCTTAGGAGAAAGGGAGAGGCAAGGGAAACGTGCTTGGGAGAGGGGGGTGGGGAAAGGTGTGGCCATGCTCCATAGCAGGAGCTGCACTGGGTCTTCCATCTTCAGGGTATTTATCAGGAGGTCTTAGGGGAGGATCCCAATAGAATATTCATTAGCTTTCCAGATGTGTCCCTTCAAGATTGTGGCCTCTACAGATTGGTTGGTGCCAGGCAAGAGATTAGTCAATGAAGCTTGTCCTGATGTCAGTCAGCCAAGGCATTGCTCGTCTGGTTCTGCTGCTTTTCTGGGCCTGGAGCTGAAACACAACTGAGGCCTAGATGTTATCCTTAGGAGTTAGTGTTTAAGAGAGTGGTTGTGCAAGGGACCGCATGAGAGTAACATGAGGCCACTTTTCAGTCACTTGTTTTTCCTCCAAGGACAAGGGGTCTGCTGCATGACTAGCGACATGCCAGGGGAGGGAAGGCCAGGGGAGGGTTGAAACCGCATAGCCAGTGATATGAAAGGTCAAGGGATCTAAATCGCATGACCAGTGCTATGCTAGGGGAGGAAAGGTTACCCTGGGGGTGAGGTCCTTTTTCCCCCAGTTTTTCCTGTTGCTAGGCACCCAGGGCTTTATGCCCTGGTGACCTTCTGTACATGGCCCATCATCCTTGCTGTGCTCATGCCCGTCTAACTGCCTACCACAGTAGGGGCTCAGAAAAGTTTTCTGAAGAAATGTGGGTAGACGGGGGGTAAATGGATAATCATAGCGTCTTGGAATTGTCTGGGTGAAGGCAGGACCAGTGATCTAGCTATCTGCTTTGATGGAGGTGTCTGGCCATGGCAGGGCTTTATCCAAGGGCAAACATAATTATTTGCTGGGGGGAGGGAGGGGGGGAGTGGGAAGGGGGAATGGAGCATGAGCTTCTTCTTCCTGGAAACCTAATTGTTAGCCTTCCCTGCAGCTGCTAAGGTTTACAAAGTTTTTTAGGAGTGTCTGGGTAGGAAGGTTTTGCCTACCCAGAAATGCTATTCTCAAGAGCAAACACAGAACAAGGGAAAGGATGGCTGTCTGTTGCTTGTGCAGAAAGTGCCTATAATCTATTCAGGGAGGCAAACCAGGGCCTTATCCCTCTGAGCAGGAGATTAAAGGCCTGAACTTGTGATTGCTGCTCGGCTGGGGACCTCTGCTGTACACCGACAGGGAGCCCTGAGAGCACAGAGAACACAGCTGCCACTGGAGAAAGTCAGCGTGGGGGACCGCCAGTGGCGGGCTGTTGAAAACAAATGGGGCAAAGAAACGGTTCTGATGCTATCGATTGGAGCTGATGTTTGCAGAACAGCCGGAAATGACTTACTTGCCTTCAAAACCAATAGGGAAACTGAAGTCAGTGAGCCTAGGATAGACCTTGCTGAACCCTGCAAAGGGTTTTCATATCCCCAGTCCTTCTCTCCTCCCTCCCAGAAACTCCCACACATCAATCCACCCATCACCACATCTCCGAACCCGGGCCGAGGAGGTAAGACACTACTCCCTGCTGCCGCTTCTCATTCCTCCCCACTCTTCCCCGATGGCCTCCAGCGTCAATGTCTTTCTCAGCCTCCCACCTGGCTGGTTGCTGCCACCATCACATCTGGCCCCAGTCTCCTTGCCACCGTTGTCAAGGCTTCTGCTGTGTGTGTATCGGGTTATGGATGAGCGCCTTCCCTCCTTTGGTTAGCTGAGACCACACTGAGTTTTTGTTGTTTACTTAAAAGGAACTCCACTAGTAAATTACTAAAACAAACCACAAAAAGAACATACGAAAGTCTAGAAATGGATGAGACTGCAGAGCAGGGATCCTTCAACCAAGATAATTCAGGATTAGCTCAGTGAGCACAGCCTATCAGAAGCCCAGGTCCCAAATTTCCTCCCCTTCCTTCCCCTCCCCTTTTCTTCTCTCTTATTTTTTCTTCTCTCTTTTCTTTCTCCCTCCCTCCCTCCCTCCCTCCCTCCCTCCCTCCCTCCCTCCCTCCCTCCCTCCCTCCCTCCCTCCCTTCCCTCCCCCACTCCATCCCACCCTGTGTTAGTCTGGATTTTCCAAGAAACAGATGCCAAGATGGAATTAAATAAGCATCAGTTCTATTGGGGGAAACATCTGTGTGAAAGAAAATGGGGAGGGAGTTAATAAAAAAATAGGCTGGAAGAAGCAATGGAAGTCTGACCTTGAGTGCAGGAAGGAAGACTGGGCAAAAGCCTGCTTGTCTGCCCTGCAGCCTAAGGAAGGTTCCGCAAGGAAGGGCATCCTTGAGCAGGGCTGGCCGTCCGAGGAGTGCACTGCCTCCTGGACATGGGCCTGCTGAGCATCCCCACTGTATTGTCATGGGCTGGAGCAGGGCCTTGGTTCGAGCTGGGTGATGGGTTTCAGAGCCTGGCATTGGGAGCCTTGGTCAATCTTGTCCCCACAGTTGGTGACCTGTCAGGCACATCTTTGTGGCTGCCAGGACCCCCTGGTTCTGCATGCGGGAAGCCAAGTCACAGATTCTCCCCTTCGATGGACTCTCTTTATCTAGTCTTTCTCTCGATATCTGCATGGCTTACTTCGCTACAGCCTTCTCTGCAATGCCTCCCTGGCTACCCTATCTAGAGTTTCAACCTTCTTTGTGACACCCCCGGCCTCCTGCCCTGCTCCCTGGCTCTTAGCACTGTCTAACCTATTATCTATTTTTCTTATTTGTTGTGTTTATTGTCTCTCACCCTACTAGGATGTAATTTTCATGAGGGAGGGACTTTCGTCTATATTGTTCAGTGTTGTATGTCTAAAGCCAAAACAGTGCCTGGACTTAATGAATATTTGTTGAGTGAATACACAAGTGTCTGTCATTCAGAGTAACTCTGAGTTCAGTATCTGCAGCAGTTGTGTGGACCTCATGAAAAGGGCTGCCACCTTTAGAGCTTGAGAGCTTCACATCCCTTTCCAGGAGGTGGAGAGGTGGGTGCTACGGTACAGGGACTAATAGCATGGGGTTTGGCATTGGACACACTCAGGTACTGGTCCCAGCTCTATCACCAGCTGTGTGACCTTGAGCAAGGCACTTAACCTCTCTGAGTCACAGCTCCCTCCTGGGTGAAATGAAGACGATATACCAGTGTTAAGATGGCTTTAAGATTGGGAGAGTTTGATTACCCCAACCAAGTCTTGAAGACTTTTCCTACTTAAAGGTCAGCACTCACTAATGGTTTATCAACAAACAATTTCTTCTACTAAGGGAGAACTTCAAAGCTCAGCTGACTTCCCCAGGTCTTTTGGGGCCATTTCTCATGCTCCCTCCTACTGTCACCCCCCCCCCCCCGTCCTCCCCAAATAGCAGTAAGGTTTTAGGATTCCTAGGTTTCCATCATTACTAATAACTACCATTTCCTATGGGCAATTACTTTGCATACACTATTACATGACTTAAATAATTAGAGCTCTGTGATGACAGGGACTGCATACATAGTTCCGTGCTATACCCCTGGAGTCTGGTGCTTAGCAGGTGCTCAGTAAATATTTGTTAAATCATCAGAGCCACCTGGAAGGTTGGTATTATCATTCATATTTTACAAATTTGGAGACTAAAGCTTGCCCACAGTCACAGAGCAAATAAGTGGTAGAGCCAGGACTTAAACCTAGATCTGTCTCATCTCCAGACCTGAGAATTTTTAATACTATGGTGCAGTTTTACATAATCCCCAGAACAAGAGCCCAGGATGCAGGCATGGACTCACGATGGTCTAAAGACTCAGCCAGCCCCTGGTTATAGAAAGTATCAGTGTTGGGGGACAGCATGGTCTCATGAACACCTTACCATTTACTTTTATCGCCAGCACATTATTTTTTAGGTTGAGTGAATCATCCTTGGCTGGCAAATAGACCTCTCTTCATTTTTTTAAAGCTGCTCCTATATTCTTGACAATGTTGAGTCATTCCTTGGTGGGACATTGCCAATGTTGTGGCAGTTGGGACAATTGATGTAGGCCAAATAGCTTAGTTAGCTAACCCGTTGGTTTTCTTTCAGCGCGGTGCACAATTTAACCCTGTTTTAGGCAGTCTAGAAAGAGTAGGGGCAGTCCTTTAATCCTGGCAGAATGCTTTCAAAATCTCAAAGGTGGGCGAAGGTGGTTGGAAGAAGGAGGGGGCATATTTGTACATTTGCAAATGATGAAGTCTTTTAACGTTTCAAGCTGGGCTGTTTGTGCTTGAAATAAGACTCAGGCATGTACACAAATACACAAACATCCTGTGATGAAAAACCTGAGTTTTCATTATACAAACAGCTGTGTTTGCCTTTAAATGATGAAATTAAAATACCTATAGGTAGAGTGTGGCATTGCCTAGGGACAGTTCTTTGAGGATCAGAAGAAGAGCTGCTGATGGGGTATGGGACTGAGAGGTGCCTCAAAGGCTGTTCTTTCTCAAAGTGCCCCCACCCTGTTCTGCTTTGGAGGTTGTGACTTTTCACCGTTGGTCACTGGAAGAAGGTGTGATATTGGGCCTTTCATTAAAGAGCAAGGATACAAATATGTGATGAGAAAGTGGTAACACATTAACACAGTGGTGCACAATAACACGTCAGTCATTTTAGGTGTCAAGCTAGCCGGCTGATGGGCTGGCTAAGCTGGGGGAGTACAGCTAAGAAGAAGGAATGGTTTGCAGTGGAGTGGGTACTTGTTGGTTTTGCCTGTCCAACATCTTTCTAGACACAGGATCCTGCTTTTCCTTCAGGGAACCATCCCGCCTCTAATCTTTGTCCACGAATTTTGGTGGGCATGTGACCTAGGCTTAGCCAATCAGAGCATTGCATGCTCCTGGCCGCTGCAATTGGTTCAAGAATAGGCATATGACTTGAATTGAGCCAGCTGGAGGCCTACCTTCAACTTGTGCTGGAACTATTGGACCAGAATTATATTCTTGGGCCTTGCTAAGGTAGTAGAGTGCCCTGCAATGGGCTGTGACATTTCCAGTAAGCTCAGGACACCGGTGTCCACACACTGCTCACCTGGAGCTACTTACTCGCCCATCATCAGACTCCTTGAATCTGTTCTCCAGTCTCTCTCTCTGGATGCAGTTCTTTCTTTTCCTTCCTTCCTTCCTTCCTTCCTTCCTTCCTTCCTTCCTTCCTTCCTTCCTTCCTTCCTTCCTTCCTTCCTTCCTTCCTTCCTTCCTTCCCTCCTCCCTCCCTCCCTCCCTTCCCTCCTCCCTCCCTCCCTCCCTCCCTCCCTCCCTTCCTCCCTCCCTCCCTCCCTTCCTTCCTTCCTTCTTTCTTTTCCTCACCTGGGGATATGTTTTCCCCTTTGCTTTTCAGAGAGAGTTGAAGAGAGAAAGAGAGAGAAACATCAGTGTGAGAGAGACACATGGCTTGGATGCCCCCCACAGCGCCCTGACTGGGGCTGGGGATTGAGCATGTAACTGAGGTACGTGCCCTTGTCTGGAATTGAACCCAGGACCCTTCAGTCCTCCAGCCAACGCTCTAACCACTGAGCAAAACTGGCTAAGGCATGGATGCAGTGCTTCTGATGAGAGCCAGGGGAAGGTGTCTCCAGGTCTGTGATAAGTTGAACGCTGAGTAAAACTGAGCCTCCAATGTTTTGGGGGGGTTATGGAACAGGGACTAGCAATCAACGATTGTCCTGTTTAGAATTCCTAACCACATTCCATAGGAAATTTTGTTCAGCCTCCTTCCTTTTCTATCCTGTGGCTCCCCCAAATCCTTACTCCAGCACCAATCAGACGCTGCGTGGCAGAAGGTGAGTCAGTATAGTCTTTTCCTATCTTCAGCTCTTGGGGTTCCTAGCTCCTTGGTCCCCTCTCCATGGTGCCACTGTGGGAAACGGCTATGTGGCAGATTCGGGCGGTATCACTGTGAGCCAGGAGGTCTGAATTCTAATCCCAGCTCTTCTAGACCTTCATTCCTTTGTCTTGGGAGAGAGTCTCTCTCTGTGCTTCAGTGGCTTATTGATGCTGTAATTCTGGAAACTGATAAAGCAAAACTCTCTCTCTCTCGTAGCTGAGAAGGCTGAGCACTTGGCCTCTGGGTCTGGGTCTTACCTTGTGAGATGCTTGCAGTCACTTTGGGCTGACCCCTGCTATTCATACATACCCTCTTGGCCATACTTTCCAGCACACGCTTGGATTTTTTAGTTGGGAAATCTAAAGTTGGCAATAACTTTAGAGGAGACCAAAATATTGGGTCACCAGAGACCAACAGGGGTTTCCATAAATGAAACTTCAGCATTTAAAAGATTCAAGTTCAATTCTCTTAGAAAAGTTCCTGAAAATAAAGATTATCTACTTAAACACCCAAAGATAGCATTTACGAAAAAGGCACTTTGCAAGGAAATCAATCTTAATGTTGCCTTTCACAATTCCAAGTCCCTATGCTCTATTAAAAAGTGGCCCCTTCACCTTGCCTTGGTTCTCTACTCACCAGCACCCTCCCCAGGTGGACCCACTTCTGCATGGGGCTTGTCTTCTTTTCTGTAGTGATGGTTATGTGAAAACTGGAGGATTAGCTGTGGTATAGCCACCCCAAGCTGAGCACTGATATCAAGAAGCACCCTAGTCATTTGGTTCCATCCTTTGAGCAGTTGTAGATGGAAGGAAAGGTAGTGAGAGGAATGCACAACCTCCAGCTCAAATTTCAACTTGGGGATTTTTCTCTCAAGACTCTTATGCAGAGAACGGTCTTGTAGAATCCTTTGCCTACCATTCATGCACATGCTTCTGAGTTTCTCAAGGAAAAGGAAGTGAAACCTTCTCACTGTCATGGATTATTATTATTTTCTTCCATAGCTTACAAGTTGGGAAAATATCAAGGGATAAAGTGAACAATGAGATTATTTTCTTATCTAAGATCAGTTTTTTCATTATTGCAGCATTTGTATCCATTTGAAAAATAGTGAGACACATGTGTAAGAGGCATATTATTTATTCATTCTATAGATTTTACTGAGTTGTCTTGCAGACTTGGAGCTCCTCTATAATAATTCTGGGGCCTCATTAGGGCCTATTGTCCACAGATTGGAAACTGCTGTTCTAGAACAAACAAAAAAATGTATTGATGGAGTATACTGAGTGTTTCCTACATGTCTGTCACTCTCCTAAGTGCTAAATGCTGTGCATATATTCCACTTGATTCTCATGACAACCTTGTAAAATAGATACTTCTATTATGTCCATTTTATAGAGAAAACATAAGCTTAGAGGAGTAAAATAATTCACTCAAGCCCACATAGATAGTGAGTGGCAGAGTCAGGATTTAGGTCCACATATTTCTGATTTCAAATCCATGTTCTTAATCACAGAACTAGAATATGGCATATACTGCTATATATCCTCTGTAACTGTCTACTTTGAATTTAGCTCTTTGTTTCTTGTGTATATTCTGGCTTACAGAAAAAGTTCAGTAACAACTTTTTAATTAATAGATTAGTGGTGAGGATTTTTTAAAAAAATTTCATTCTTATGATTATACTGCTTATTCCCCAAAAGTGGCATTTTGAATGTTCTTGAGTTAAAGAAGGCCACCAAAGTTCTTGGATGGCCTTGGTTGACAAATATCATTTTAAGTTTTGAATTCCAAATCAGGAATTAATAGATAGATGTCAGAGAAGGAACTGAACTTAGATGTCTGACTCTAGATCTAATTAGGGAGTTTAAGATTATTTTGTATGCAAACCATGAGTCATCTATTCTGTTTCCCAGAGCATTCAGTTAAGCTTCTTCATCATCACCATCACCATAATCATTGCCATTTGTATATATTTTCAGAGCTCCTTATTCTTACAGGGGACTTTCCTAGATTCTGAAGATAGATATATAGAGGTAGAGGTGGGATATAGGTTCTATCCTTGAGGAGCTTACAATCCAGTGGGGAAAACAGAAATCTTCCATGTGGAGGGCCTTCAGAGGAAAGTTGTTTGGACGAGAAGGGGAGTAGATTTAGGACTTGCGCTATTCTAGACTGAGGGAATAATATGAACAAAGGCAGGGAGATATGGAAGGGCATGTTTAAAGAAATGTAGGCAATAAAATGGAGGGTGTTTAAGAGTTGTAACCTATTGAAATATATTTCATGTGGTGTGAGGTAGGGATCTGACTTTATTTTTCTACCCCCACAGAAATGATTAATTGTTCCAACACCATTTAATGAATTGCCAACCCTTTCCCCACTAATTAAAAATAACATCTCTTTCTTATACCAGATTTCCTTAAATACTTGTGTTTGTTTCTGGATTCTGTTCCATTTTATTGTCTTCTTTCTCTGTGTCTGAGCCAGTACCACATTATTTAAGTTCATATAGCTTTGTACTATGACTTCACATCTGGTAGAACAAGTTCCTCTCTTTGTTATTTTTCAAAATAATTATGGCTATTCTTGCACATTGACTCTTCTGTATGAATTCTAGAAGTTGCTAATCAAATTCCCTGAAAAATCATAGGGGCCATAAAAGGAATGCCATGAGGCCTAGAGGGAGTGTAATGGGCCATGAGGCTAGTAAAGTAATTTAAAGGACAAATAATGGAGGCTTAGATCACCAAGCCAACACATGCAGAATCCATAGCACTCTGGGCATTTCTAAAGATGTTAAGAGAACTTCTGACTTCCTGGCCCCTCTTTTAAGAATCTTGCCTGCAATGCCTTGCACATAGATTGCTATAAGCTGGTCAGAACACCCATGTCCCCAGAGCCCTGTATGTCAGGCTGAAGAGAGAGCTCAGCCTGTGTTGGAAGATCAAAGAAAGGCTTGTCCATATCATTTATTCAGAACTCAGAAGTGACCTGAATTTGAAACCCCGAGGCAGCTCCTTTCTCTCTGCCTTGGTCTCTTCATTGCCTCTGTCCCTTTTCACAAGCAGCCCTCCCTGGCTGCCATCTGTCACAGTTACAGATGATTGGGCAAGGATAAGGAGAGAGAGTCAGCCGCCCATTGTGTCTTCCCCTGAAAACTAATGTCAGCCCTGGATCAGAAATCACAGAAAGCGACCCTGGCCCTTTACTGAGGGGAGGGAGCAAGAGGGCCCTTTGGACAAGCCCCGAGGACAGGCTGCCCTCTCATCCATCCCATTCCATTAGCTATAAGACAGAGACATGTGTGCAGGGAGATGCCTCTCTTCTGCTTGTCTTTCTAGTTTCTCTTTGGTTTTTATTTATTTCTTCATTCAACAGGTATTTAGTGAATATTTGCTATGTGTCAGGTGTTGGGTAAACAACGTAAACAAAATCGACTTGGTTTTTGTCCACATGGAGCTTACAGTCTGGTGGGGGAGTCAGCCAGCAATGAGCTAACAAACATACACAAATGTGTTTTTTTCTCTGTTCTCTGTCCTCCAAGTACAGTTGTCCCTCAGGAAGCCTATGCCAGAGACGGATAGAGGTAGGTAGGAGTGATATACCGGTACAAAAGGGCACACCAGCCTGGGTGTTGGAGTGGGAGGATAATGGGTGATTTCTATGTGTAAGGGGTAGTCCGAGAGGGTCCTGAAGATCTTACCTAGGTTTGTGTTTTCCTGACCTTACCAGGTTATTCTCATCTCCCTTTTTGAGAGTCAGATATATGTCCCATGTCTGAATAACACCCTCCAGTGGATGACAAACCGTAGGGGAATGGAGGCATTTTTCTTCTCTATGCAGGGGAGAGGAGAATGGTGAATAATTCTATATCCACAGGTGATGGGGAGGAGGAGAGAATACTCTGGCAGGGGAATCCTAACTTCCCAGAGGCAGTCTGCAAAATGCCCTCCCTCAGAGGGGTTCCTGGTTCTAGTAACTATGATATTATGTGTCTGATTGAAATTTTGGGCCAGATCTGCAGCCAGACTAATGTGAGAGAAAGGAATACATGAAAAAGGGAAAGAGCAGTGATATGGCCTTGAACTCAAAGCACAGGTGCCCTCCTGAAGAAGATGGAGGGGAAAGGAGCAATGTAGACCCACGGCAAGGAGCGCCAGATGGCTCTTGACCAGAGGAAAAAGTATGAAGAACATTGGATGGAAAGCTTTTAACACCTGAACATATGGAATTTGTTCTTAAAAAAAATTGTAAACCAGAAGTGTGGCCTTAGAAAAGTCATGGGCCATCAGTGTCTGCATGTATAAGTAAATTGTGGTTGGGAAGGTGGGATGGGGTGCCAAGAGTGATGTTTAATGATTTCTAAGGTTTTTTCCACCTTTAGTATTATGTGATTCTGTTTTTATTCCCATGAAGCAGACACCAGGTTGTCTAGAAATGTGTAGAGAAAAGTTTTTGTTTTTGTACACTTATTTTTGGGAGTCTATTGGCTCTTTGAGAGCAATAGATACCTCCCTAGCACAGAAATTTACATAAAGTTTTTTTGGATGATTGAGGGAAAACACACAAGATATGAAAAGTTCCCTCTTAACAAGGAGCCTACTTCTGGGTTGGAGAGACCAATTAATATATTTGAAATAGTTCAAGAGGTCTGCTAGACAATCCATATTTAATTTTCTAAAGTCTGGTTTCAGAGAGTACTGTGGACACCTCCGTGGTGCTGAAGGTAGAACCATAATGAGGCGAATGCGCTTTCCAGTTCAGTGTTCACCTACGCATACACCCCACAACAGTCACTGAGGGCCTGCTGTGCACAAGCAGCATCCAGGTACAGTGGGAAAGAAGTTGTTTTTGAATATTTTAAAGTTGAAGATAACCTCAGAGGAAATGATCAAAAACTATTACAACATAGGTTTCCAAGAAAAATAAGAAAGGAAACACAAAAGAAAGACAATTTCAGTTTAGAAAGTTGAATTCAGAAATATTAGGAAACTTTTCACACTGGGTATCATTTATTGAGTGTCTACTATAAGCCAGTCTCTGTACATATATTATTTTCTAAGTAGTTCTATAAGACAGGAACCCGGAGAAGTATGGGTCCAAAATCACATGGCTTATAAGTGGAGCAGGACCAAGGCCCACATGTTTCCCTCCAAAGCCTTCGGTCTTTCTAAATCCTCATGATTCCCACCGTAAGTTCACCATGGGAGGAAGAAACATGTTCGTTTTCACACAGCTTATGTAAGCATATAGGGGGAAAGGCCAACTCCTCTGTTCCCCTTCTTCCTCTAAGTGTTTCCTTGCTATCTTGGCCCTGGGACCGCACCAACTGGTGGTGAGAGGGAACAGGGAGTCCCCAGAACTATTTGAGGTATGATAGCCAGAGATCGTTCAGTGGGATAATAATTTCTCCAACTCAAATAAGCCTAATCAAAAAAGTAGGTAATTAGCTTACAAGACAAGGCAGTGTAGGTATAGATCCAGCTTCGGATATGCCGAATCTCGGAGGGGCAGAGAAAAGGAGGGATGTGTGTCACATGATGCCATCGTGGATCTGCCCCGTCCTTTTGCCCGCATTCTCTGCCTTGCTTTCTTCTGGAGGTCGGCTCTCACCACGTGATGACAACGTGGCTGCCAGGCGTCCCAGAATCGCACCATCTCTGATTTGCAACACCAGCAGAAAAGTACCTTCTCCTCTCCCAATTTCCATGCATCAGTCACAGATAACGTTCTGATTGGCCCTGCTTAGGTCATTGCACCTACTCTGATTGATCAGCCTGCGTCTCATGGTTTCGCCGGGTGGGAGGGAGGGCACACTCAGTGTATGAGTGGTGGTTTAAATGGCATCACCTGAAGGGAGGTAGGGACTTTCTAAAGAACCAGAAGAGAGACGATGGGGAGTTACACTGGATAAATAAAAATGTTAAATACGCTGGAGCCCTGTAGCAGAAACACACAGCCCGAGGCATTAGCCAGGGGCTCCTTAGATGGTCTTACCTTCCGAGATGGAAGCGGGGAGGCCGTGGGAAACAGGCCCAGGAAAGGCCTTCCAGGCAAAAAGCAGTTCTGGTTCCTGGTTTTACCTGCAAAGTTTACCTTTAAAAGGCAGAAAATCAAGCCTATCCACAAAAACAATGGTCCTCTCTTTATGCAGTTCTCTGCAGTCTTACCATCTTCTTTTCAGAGCTTTATAACCACTACGGCTGGTGGAAAGGCAGGTGGTGCTTCCTTGTTTTACAGGTGAGGACATTGAGGCTCTGAGATGCTAAGTGACCTGCTCAAGGTCACTCAGTTAAGTTGCAGAGCAGTCACTATCAACCAGCTCTCCAGCATACAGAATTAATTAAAGGCCTATGAAAAAAACTCCAACATGATCAAGATTGGTAAGTGATGGGGAGAGATCTCATTGGCCAGACAAAAATCTGCAGCGAGAACAGATCTGCCAGTTGGAAAGGCAAAACAGGAAGCTTGGCCCAATTGCCCAAGAAGAGAACAAAGAAATAGCCAGAATTTATAGGTGTGAGAAGAGAAAAATCAAGGAAAGAAATGAGATGCACCCTGCAAAACACATAAAAGGAAATAGAAAAACATTCTTTAAAATACACTGGGAACAAGAGGAAGATAAGGGGGAATGTTTCTTCCTAATAGATGATGAGGGCAAGCTGATAATAGATGACACCAGAAATGCATAGGTTCTTAATGCTTTATTTCCCAAGGAGCTGGAACAAACTGCATACAGACTAGAAGACAAGGGGAAAAACTGGAGGGTGGAAGGTGAAGGGAAGGCGCCTGCAAGGAACTGAAGAGCTGGGATCACCAGTGACAGGGAACCCTAGAATATCAAAATGGGAGGGACTCTAGATGTCATCTGACCCCGCCCCTCACTTAACAGACAATGAAACTGAGCATCAGCGATGAAGGGTGAGCTACCCAAGGTCACTCAGTATTAGAAGAACCAGGCTCCTGGCTGTCCGTTCAGCGTGTTTTTCTGGCACCTTTGGGAAATGGAGAGAAGGGGAGAGACCGTGTTGGATAAGCCAAGACAAAATCTAGTATGGGAATTAAGCAAATGTACCAATAAGCGTGATTGAAGGCAGGGTGGAGGGCAGGATTTGGGGAGAACTGGAGATATAAGGGAAGGAGGAAGCTGCCTTGACATCAGGGTTTAGGTCTGGCTGTTGCTCTGGCCTTCAGTCTTCTGCCAGCCTGGTTTTTTAGGGCCTCCACCTGTTAGACTCCCTCAGATCTGCAATCTCTGGATCACTGACTGTTGCTTGGTGTTTGGATGCAGCCTGTCTTGCTTTGTTTCTTGAGTCAGTTTTCATTTGCCACAATAATGATGTCTAACAAACCATCTCAGAGGCTTAAAACAATATGTGTGTATCTAGCTTGCTGGGGGTCAGTGATTGAGGCTGGGCTCAGCTGGGGGATTGTCCTGTAATGACTGGATTCTTTCACATTTGTGGGGGTGACTGATCTAGGATGGCTGCCACTGGATGGGTTGGATGACTGGGATGCATGAGATTACTTAGCTCTCTGTCAAGTGCTTAGCAGGCTGGCCCAACATATTCTCATGGCCAACAACAACTCCCCTCATACAAGGAATGGAAACACATAAGTACCTTAAAAGTTTCTGCTTGCAAACATGCTTGCTAATATTTTGTTGGCCAAATCAAGTTACATGGTTGAGTACTTATCAGAGTGGGCAGGGCTACAAAATTACAGGGTATAAGGTGTAATTCTGCCAGGTTATTAACTGGAGCCATTAGCACAATCAGTCTACCACCAGACCTCCGTTCCCAGGCTCGCTGGCTCTGCTGCCTTTCTCTGCTTCCCACCGTCGTGGTCCTGCTGAGTGAGCTGATTTTCTGGCTCCCCACCCTCATCGTAAAGCTCCCTGCTGCCTGGGCTCCCCCGGCCCATTTGCCAATAGGACAGCAAGCTCAGTCCCACACCTTGATTCTGCCTGAGTAGACTTTTGCATTTCCCCAGCTAGCCTGAGTTTGCCTTTCCTGGAACAGTGATGAAGACGCTGCATGCTCAGAACTGGCCTGCTGGGACCACAGTCTCAGAAGCAACATCTTCTAAAAGCTCTTGAACTGGAAACCCCTAAACCTGAGGGTATTCATTGGCTGTTTCTCACATCCAAGTCTTCCCTGCCCGTGGACACATGTCAAGGGGAAGCCAGGTAGGTCCTCTGCAACCCTTATCCTGTGTCCACACCCCCCAGGACTCTATCTCCAAAGATTTATGGGCTGAATTCTGGTCCCCCTAAAATTCATATGTTGAAGTCCTAATGCCCATTACCTCATAATGTGACTGTTTTTAGAGACAGGATCTTTAAAGAGGTAACTAAGTTTAAAAAGGTCATTGGAATTGGCCCTACTCCAGTTGACTGGTATCCATAAAAGAAGAGACAATAAGGACGCACACATGTATGAACCCAGAGGTAAGACCATGTGAAGACACAAGAAGACAGCTGTCTACAAGCCAAGGAGAGAGGCCCCAGAGGAAACCAACCCTGCTGACATCTTAATCTCAGACTTCTGGCTCCAGGACTGTGAGAAAATAGATTGCCATTGTTTAAGCCACCCAGTCGGTGGCACGTTGTTATGGCAGCCCAAGCGAACTAATTCTGAGGGAGAAACCCAGTGTTGGGTATTTGACTAAAGACTTTTTTGCATTTCGCCAGCTAGCCTGAGTTTGCCTTTCCTGGAACAGTGATGAAGACGCTGCATGCTCAGAACTGGCCTGCTGGGACCACAGTCTCAGAAGCAACATCTTCTAAAAGCTCTTGAACTGGAAACCCCTAAACCTGAGGGTATTCAGGGAGATAGTCCTCCCTTTAGCACCATTGCTCCAGACCCCAAGACACGGATGCACTCAATGGAGATACCAATCCTGGTTTATGTGAAGCACCTCCTGGTTTATATTCTGAAGACTATACATGTCCTGACTGCTCCCTACTTGATGAGCCCCTGGTCAGAGTGGACTTCTGCTTCCCCCAGACAAGGCTAAGTTTCCCTCAGTCCTGGCTTCTCTACCTTCCTGTGCCTGGCCCTGTACCCCCTTATGCCCTTCTCCTTATTGACATCAGGCCAGTCCAAACAATTCATTCCCTGGCCTGGGATCCTACTGCGGAGAGATCTGTTATGGATTTTCATAATTTTTGGATGTCAAAACCTATTCTCTTCTGTCACCCTCCACAACATACACTATTCTACAGTTTGAGAAAGGAGGCATAGCATGTTTCATTACAAGGCAATAAAGTAGGACCCGTGTTAAGTTCAGGAGCAGAACAGCAAGTCAAAGGGAGCATTTGTTGGATGTGGAAGCACAGTTTAGATTGCAAAGGATGGGCTGGTGGCTGGGAATGAGCCACGTGGCCACTGTACCAGCAGAGTGAAAGAGCCCTGGGCCAGGAGTCCAAAGGCCCAGCTCTGAATCTGGTTGTGTTGGTGAAGCCTTGTACCTGTTGAGCAGGATGCTATGTGCCACTTCGCCAGCTGCTGGGAGGACAGAGTGGAATATGGCAGACATGGACCGACCCTTGTGGTACGTTCATTCTCCCTCAGCGTGACTCTGGGCAGTGAGTTCACATCTGAGCCTCAGTGTCCCCATCTCCAAAACAAGAAGCTTTCTGGTGTTCTTTTCTGCTCTAGCATTCCATTAGGGCTGTCATCAGGTGTGAGGTGTTGAGACCTTGATTATGACAGTGGCAACCCTAAAACTGGGAAGGGAGGGATGAATCGGGAACACTTCCAAGAATGAATCGACTCCTTGGCTATGGGGAAGGAGTGACTCTGAAGAGGCAAAAGTGCCTGAGGTTTTTAAGGTGAAGGTATCGTTGACAAGGAAAATGGAAATTGGGAAGCAACCGAGATGAATGCTGGCACAAATTAAATTATTTTTGGCAATTATACAACCAAATAGGTCAAAACTATGTGGTTTTTTTTCCTCCAAAGAGGGAAAAGTAAACGGTATAAGTGAAAAGGTGTGTGTGGAGGTGGGGGAAGTACTTGTGGCTATATTATGCGTATGAATGAAACAGATCTTGAATCCCTGTAGAAATCAGTATCACTGTAGGAGACAATCACAGTGTGGCAGTGCGGCGACAGATGGGAATCGCACATGTAGGGGCCGTTCTGTGTGCGCTGGAGGCCGCGGGGCTGGAGAGGAAAATTGCCAGCTCATTGCTCCATCCTTGGGGGATTGTGAACCTGAAGCAATGTCCTTCTTAACAACATAATGTTTCATCTTTTTTAGGGAGCTGAGTGCCTGGTAAACCAGCCAGACAGTGGTAGCCACCATTTAGTCAGCATCATTGCAGGACCCTCCATGTTCTGGGCAAAGAGTGAGGTGCCAAGGATGTGGAGATGAATGAGAGGGTTTCTCTTTATAAAATTAGAGTAGAGGTGGGGTAGGGAGGTGGACACATGACTGAATCTAATGCAGGCAGCCTGTGACTGTGCGTAAAACATTATCGTATGCTGAGTTCTGCTGATTAATTCTGATGGCTGAGCTCTGGGAAGACTTCATGGAGGAGGTGGCATTTGAGCTGGGCCTTATGTGCAATCAATATTGAAAGGAGGAAGGTAAATGAAGGGAATTATGGAAGCATCATTTGTAGACTTTGGTAGAAGGGTGGCATGGGATGTACGAGACCATTAAATTTGGAGGTGGCTCTGGGTGGGTGGGTTCTCTCCTAATATGACCTGGATATCTAAGCATCCACACAGGACATTGATTTAATTCAAAATGAAGTGAGGCCACCATGCAAGAATGAAAGAAGCTACTTTAGTCAGGGAGTGGGGGAGTCAGTTCCAGGGAGTGGAGGGAAGAGGCAGTTTCAAGCTGGCGGGAGGATGTGGGTTTCAGACAGTGCTGCTCTTTAGGAAGGGCGAACCGGGCCAGTGCAGCAAAGGCGTGCAAGGCTCCGGAGCCTGAGGGACCGCGCGCTGATGAGCTGCTTGGTCAGTGAAGCAAGGAGAGGAGCTGGGATGGCAGCTGAAAAGATCCGTGGGGTCAGAGGAGGAGGGAGGCAGTAAGCAGCCTGGGAGTTCCTAGCTCCTACCTACACTGCCCTGCCGGAGCCTGGGGCTGGAGGTGAGGGGGCTGCGGGCTTGCCAGGGTCTGCAGGGAGGGGTGTGGACCAGCTGGAGGCCTCCGAGCAGCATGGAGAGAGATCAGGCTACATAGCACCGCACAGCTGAGCTCCTGAGGCCGCACAGCTGAGCAGATGCAGACTGCTTACCTGGCAGGTATGGCAGACAGAGCAGGTGTGAGCCCAGGCCCCATTCTGCTCCCACTGCTCCCTCCCTTACAGCCTGCCTTCCTCCTCTCCTCCTTTCTTCCCTCTCCTCCTCCCTATCACCTCCCTGCCTTTCAACAAAAACTATTCAGAATTTATTACATGTATACTAAACGTTTTTTCTGCATAGAAACTTAGAGATCCTTTTAAAGAGGAAAAACCCAGGCTCAGTTACAGTTACACCCATCTGGCTCCCACCCCAGAGCCGACGTGCACCTGCATAGGCTGGTCAGGATAAATCTGGCTGGCTGCTCTCTTCTTGTGCCCACCTTCTAATTGATGACATGCTGAATGAGGTTTGGGGTAGGGCTCTCAAGTTCTTAGTAAAGTCTACGCCCTACACAAGCCTATATTCTTCTCAGCCATAATTACCTTCTTAATGTCAGTCTTACCTTCGTTCTCTTAGTGTGCTGTCATTTAACTCCTGGTCTCTCAAGTTCTGAGAGAAAGCTGGAGGGTTCAGCTGGGAGGATTAATAATAATAATAATAATAATAATAATAATAATAGCTACCACTTATTGAACAGTTATAATAACATCAGGCATTAAGTTAGATAACTTTATTTAATCCTTATGACAACTTGTTAAAATATATATTATTCCCCCCATTTTTCAGAATAGCACACTGAGGCTTGGAGAGAGTAAGTAACTTGTACAAGGTCACACAGCTGCTAAGTGGCAGAATGTGTATTCCATTCCAGGCCTACCTGATTCTGAACCTGCACCAATAAACACCACTTTAAATTGACTCCCTTGAGACTTTAAACAAAGCCTCGTAGGTTGTCTCTTGCCTGGGATGAAAGACCAGATGGCCCCTTCCTTTCAGACCCATCTCCCTTCCCCTGTGAGTCCAGCCACCTTTAGTTTCAGCGCCATCCACACCCTTCATGCATCTGGCGTAGCTGTATTACCTACATAGTAGGGTCATTTCACCACAAGCTTTTCCGAGTGAGGGGAACAAAGGTAATTTGGCAGCAAAAAGAACAGCTCAGACACACAGAACACCCGAGGACAAGGGCAAGGGAGGGAGTCGGTTCCATTTTTCAATGCTGGTGACTTTATTGGCAGGACAAGGTAACCAAGCGTTGCCAAAGCTAGTTCATCAACCTCCCGTGCTTCCCTCTCCAGCTCCCATCCTGATCCAAGCTGGTTGGTGTCCCAGGGGCAGCTGCTGGCTCCTGTCAGGAGCTTGCATTTGCTACCTCACTTTCCTGCAAAGCTCTGATTTCCTTCCTTGATAATCCAGAGATGATGATAATTATGATACGTACAGCAGTCTAACACTTACGATGCGATTTTCCCAGGCAGCACCTCATCTCCACCTTAGTAATGAGACCCTAGTCCAAGAAGTAGCTTTCGGGGGAAAGGCCTAGACTACACTCTGAAATGCTGTTCCCCATCTCTCCCCGCCTGGATTCAAGTCTACATCTCTCTCCTTAGCCAAGTTTGAACCCCAAGCTCTAGCTCTTGCCGAAATATGTAGACTCTACTATTATCTTGCAGGGAAGTGACGCTACCTCTATTTAACATATGGAGAGACTGAGGCCCAATGAGGTGATGTCTCCATTGACGTTATACAGCTATTAAGTAGAGAAGCCAAGATTCAAACCCGGGGTTCTGTCTACTACACTGCGCTTCTCCATCTCTGCAAGGGCCTCCTGGGGCGATGTTTGAACTGGGCCATGATGCACAAGCAGGAGTTTGATGGTGAGGGTGGGAGTATGAAGGGCCTGAAGGTGGGACCGTGCGTGGCAAGTGGTTTTGTACAGCTGGAGGAAGGTGGGGCTGGAGGATTGTTGGGGTGTGGGGTCCCACTTCAAGGGCCTTCTCTGCCATATTAATGCCTTTGAACCTCATTACAGGTATGGCCCATGGGGAGCCATTGGGGTTCAGAGGTAGAGAGTGGGAGCATCTAATCTGGACTTTAAGTAGGTGGTATTTCTGAGGGAAATATCTGACACTTCAAGGAAACAGCTGACACCAGTCTTTGGAGAATTTGATGAAAGATGTGAAGTTGAGTCTAGTGGTTTTGTCCAGTGAGAATTTCACTGGAGCTGGGGTGAGTCTGAGGCTTCTTGGTCAGCAGAAGACTCATATGTCCCAAGGGGCCCTTGAAACTGGCTCTGGGGGACTGGGTTCTTGCCTAGACCAGGGCAGGGGGTTCAGGGGCTGTCTCATGGGGCAAAGAAAGAGGATGGGTTCATGGGGGTCTCATCAACTGTAAGACCAGACATCAGGACTTCAAGAAAGAGCCATAGGGGGTAAGATAAATCACTTTCAGTCCCCAGGACCCAGGAGGGCAGGTGCTCATAGATTTGGAGAAAGGGCCAGGTCTCTCAGGGCAGTGCTGCATGGCCTCTGTGGAACCTTTTCAGGAAGCCTGGGGCCTTGCCTCCCATGATCTTCCAGGGAGCAGGAGGAGGGACTTGACTTTCATCATGAGAGCCCTTGAAGGAGAAGACTCGACAGATTCCAGGGTTCTAGCCCCTGGGAAGAGGATGCTGAGTATCCCAAGCCAGGAATATACCTTGGGGATCAGGCTCCTGGGCTTCAGTTAGGCAGTCACTCAAAATCAGACAGGTTCTCAGCTGGGGAGCTGGAAGCAGTTTGAGATTCTCTCCATGAGTTGACTCAAGCCTGCCTCCCTACCCCAACCCCTTCACCTGCCTCATAGCTCACTACATTCCAGCCACACTGGCCTGTTTCCTTCTTTAGCTCCTGTGCCTGTCCCTCCCATGTCCCTTTTCCCTCATTACCCTACTTGTCCTTTGGACCTTTGGGTCTTGGCTTAGACCCAGTTCTTCATGGGGGACTTGCCCGATTCCCCATTACTGGAGCTGGGCCCCTGGCCTGGATCTCATAGCTCCCTGTACATCTTTATCATAGAATCTTCTTGCAGTTTGCAATTGGTAGTGTGTGTGTGTGTATGTGTGTGTGTGTGTGTGTGTGTGTGTGGTTTTGTTTCATGTCTGTCTCCTCCACTAGATTATGGGCTTCCTGAGGGCAGCCGCTGAGCCTGGGGTGCTCAGTGGTATCCCCTGTGCCTGGCACTTTGTGGGTACTCAGAAGGGTGATGCTCTCTGGGTCAGAATTTCCTGCCACTGCACTAGATCAGCCATGAGACTACCCTGTGCCATCATATTAGCCTTGGATCTGGGAGTCAGGTTTCAGTGGGCTGGCAGGGCCACCACAGCCCCTGATACAGTGTCAAGGTCCCTCGGGGGCATTTGAGGCTATTTCAAGGCATTTCAGGTACATTTACTTATTGAAGAGACTGATTCTTCTTAAGCATATTCTGCCACAGTTACCCTCCAACCAATGAAAACTCTTTTTGCTGATTTTCTCTTATAATATCATCCAGTAAGAAAGCTGTAAGGCGTTATGATTTTTATCAAGATTGTTGAGAGGTTTGGGTTTTCCAAGCAACTCTAGAGCCTTCCTTTCATGTGACACAAAACCCTATGAGGTAGGCAGGCGATCATCCTCATCTGACAGGAGGGCAGCAAATGAGACTCAGAGTAATGTGACTTGTGCTAGTCACAAGTCTGCAACCTGGGCTTTCTGACTCCTGGGGCAGAGCCCTTTCCCCTGCGCCACAATGCCTTCACTGGAAGTGGCCATTGGCCGGGACATACTTCTCCCTTACTCTCAGGATCCCAGCTCAGTGCCTCTTGAGTCCATTTGCAATCTTTTGTTCACCCACCCAAATGAAACTAACTCTTGGGGGCACTCCCTGCGTGACAGGCACAGTGCTGGGGCTACCACCCTTGGCCCTCCTTCCCGCCTGCCATCTTTGTTACTCCTTCAGCAGTCCCATGAAGTAGGGCTGATGCTGGAAACCCATTTTGTAGATGAGGAAACTGAGGCCCAGTGAGCCTAAATGACTTGCCCAAGGTCACACTGTTGGCAGCCGGGCTGTCGATTTGACTCCGAAGCCCATGGGCTTTCCACACCCTCACATTGCTTCTCGTTACCTTGTCCTCCAGGAAGAACCCGAGAGAAAGGCAGAATGCAAATGTGGGTAATGGTTGTCTTTTACCGGAGGCAGGAGTCAGCTTTTCTGGGAGATGCAATTGGGTCTTTCATCCTCTGAACAGGTTTGTAGATGAACTGAATGAAGAGGATTCTTCCCCAGTCTGTTACCGAACTCTTCCCAGTACAGGGCAGGCTGGTCCCACAGGTCAGAAAGTTTATTTAGAAGCTTCAAGCATCTCTGCCCTCAAAAGAGATACTAGCAAGTGATGGGGCATTTGTCAAAGGCAAAAAACAGGAAAGAAGAACAAAGAGAAGTCAGTGGGAAGCAGGGAGCGGAAATAAGAGTCAAGGGGATGGTGGACGACAGAGAGACAGAATGACTCAGGAAGAGGGATGGGTGCCCTGGGGGAGGGCTTGGGAACAGGACTGGATTGGCGAGCTGCAATTTGTGAAGTTTACAGATAAATCTTGGTCCTTTCAGCAAAGCTTATCTGTAATGGGCTCGGCTGGCTGAGGCCCTGTCTCCTGTAGACATAAATCATTTTCTAATTTATAACATGAATAATTGATTTTGCCTCTGTAGCCTCAACAATAAATCTCCCGATCACACATGCATAAGAAAATAATAATAATGAAAGCGATCAGGATATGCTGCCATCGATTAACTGTGAGAGGGGCCACTTGACTCGCAATTCATGTTTTAAGTATTCCAGGTGGCACCGTGCCCACAAGCCACTTCTGCCCCTTGCCCCTGGGCTCTGCCTGTCACTAGTGGGGAGAGGAGAGGAGGGAAAGCTGGGTCTGTCCATGCTTGACCACAAACAGGATCAATTCAAATGTTTCCTCAATGGTTATCATTCATTCATTCAGCAGCTGTTCACTGAGCATCTTTTGCCTAGAAGGTCCTGGGACAGGTGTTGTCCAGGGCAAGGCAAGACCTGGTATTTGGCTTCAAGGAGCCTATGAGCCAATGAAAGGGCAAAGCATAGAACACATGATTTGGCGTTCAGGAGGGACTGAGTGGAAAGAGGCTTTCACTGTTCTGCTGTGGTCATCTCCAAGCCAGGAGCCCTGGAGTCCTCCCTGACTCTTCTCCCTCTCTCTCCCTCCTGCCAGGTCCTGCAGACTCTGTCTCCACAAGGCCCTGGAATCCATCCACTTCTCTCCACTCCCCGCTACAGCCTCTGTCATCTTTCTCCTGGCATCACAATGACCTCCTAAATGGCTGCCCTGCACCCCTCTCCCATCCCCCCATCCATTCTCCTCTAGCCAGAGTTTATCTTTAAGCTGGAAAGTGGGCTTTCCCACAGGCCCTTGGTTCGAGAGCCTGCCCCTGCCCTTCACCTCTCCAGCCTCACTTACCAGGATTCCTCTCCACTCTAAACTTGAGTCATATTCAACTTTTTAAAGAATTCCAAAGGCATCCTGCTCCTCTTTCCAGCCTCAGTGATCTTTATGTGTGTTCCCTCTGCCTAGAATGCTTCCTCCCCACCCCCAGCACCTCCTGTTCCCATCCTTTGGTCTCAGCTGAAACATCACAACTACCCCGGCCCGGATGAGATTTCCCTGACAAGCCCTCCTACCACCCCCCGAACCTCTTCGACATCGCACATCACATTGGTTATTTCCTGTTCAATACTTTTCCATTCTGTTGATTATCAATTTCAGGATGCCAAGATGTATGTATATGTTTGTTTGCCACTGTTTCCTCAGGACCCCTCATAGTGCCTGGCGCTTAGTGGGTGCTCAGTAAATGCTTGCTGAGTGAATAGATAAATGATGTTCCTGCCTCCAGCCTAGTTCCTCTCTGGACCATCCTACATAGAATAACTTTTTTGGTAAATACCATGTCCAGTTATCCTTCTGTTTAAAGGTCTTCACTGTTGCCAGTGCCTGTGTATGAAGTCCAAATATTCTAGCCTGGCCCTGACAGTGGCAACCTGTCCTATTCAGTCATTGCGACTTCATATAACATGAGTCCTCTCAGTGGGTAATCTGCTCATTTCCTGAAAGACTTGGCTCAGATGCCAACTCTATTATAGCACTTATTTCCTTGTTTAAACCCGCTGATGGTTCCCCTGTGCTGCTGGATGGAAGGGGGGGCATTGAAGAGTTTTAAGTGGAAGAGTGATGTGGCCAGATTTGGGCTTGGGGTTAATTTGTTCCTAAAGCTTCATGGGGATGGATCTGAGGGGGAGGGGCCCTGGAGGGAGGCAGGCTTTTCGCTCTGAACATGACCCTAGCCCAGCACCTCAGATCCATGGAGCCAGGGGCTCACAGGAGCCTCATAGTGATTCATCATCAGACTCAGATTTATACCCCGTCAGTGCCAAGCTGCTGCTGTTTTATCCACTCAGTTATGCCACTGGTCTGGCCCCTGGGACTGTGGTTTCCCAATTCCTTGGATCCCTGGCCTGAGTCCCAGGGTCTCCCTTACAATGGAAAATTAAAAATAGAAGCCATTTTTATAGTAAAAGAGAAGAAGCAAAGAACCTAGGCTAGGTTTGAATAGACAGAAGTGATACCTGGAGGACTCTCTGGGGAGCATGGGGACTAGCCCAGGAGGCTCTGAGCACAGGAAGAGCAATGGCCAGGCCTTCTGGCAGGAGACACAGTATCCTTGGCATTTGGGAAGGCTTGGCTTCGCTTTCCTCACCCGCTCCCTGCTTCTGTCCCCACGCCTTTCCTGGCTCTGAGCCCATGGCCCCAGTCCCCCCCCCCCACTTGGTCCTCCTTGCCAGGGGGGCTGGTGTAGCCATCAAACTAGCACAGAAACATCAGACAGAGCTGAGGAGCCATCAAACCAAAGCAGAAGGATGGGGGTGTGTCAGGAACAGGGGAGGGCAAGGGTGAAGATGTGGCCCTAGGTGTCTGAAGTGACTGACCACCATCTGGAGCAACCCACAGCTCTTTCTGGATGATGATCCCTGGACATTACTCCTCCCACCCAAAGGCCACTGAAAATGCCCTAGATGAGCCCATGTGCCAGGAGGACTGAATCACAAAGTCCTTGGAAGGTTCCAATCCTGACAGTATGATCTAGACAAGTTATCTTCCGGAACCACATTTTCCTCATATTTACAGTGATAATTCCTTAAAATTGTAGGGTTTTAATTTTCAAAAACCTGAGGTATAACTTCCATATAATAAACCACACAACTGTTAAATGTACAGCTGATTAGTTTTTTCATCTGTATATGCCACATAACCATCACTCAGGTCAAGGTTCCCTCAGACTCCTTCCCAGTCAGTACCCACCATCCACTCCATCCCTGCTCCACGGCTATTTCTGATTTCTGTTATTATAGATTAGGTAGATGTATTTTTGAAATTTATACAAAATTATATAGTATGTGGTCTTTGGTGTCTAGGTTCTTTTCTTCAGGGAGAGGGTTTTGTAATGATCCAATGAAGTAGTTCGTGTCAGAGCACCTAGTGTGCACCTGGCACACAGTAGTCACTCCAGGAATATCCAAAGAGGCATGGGGTGGTTTGAGTCATAGAGACCTGGCTTCAAAACTGTCTCCATACCTTGATAGCTTTGTGACATTCTGAACCTCAGTCATCCCATCTGTATAAGGGGGTAATAATTGCTACCTCATGGGGTTGTCATGGGCATTAAATGTCCATTCTGTGCTCCTTCCCGCTATGGTGCTGAAACGAAAGTCTCAGACTTTGTTCTAGAGAGCCAGTTACCTTGCTATATTCCAGTGCTTTTCAAATTGCATTTCCTGGGGCCTCAGGATCCTACCGTCACGAATCAGAGGCTGAGGGAGAGGGAGAGAAGAACTGGGGCAGGAGAAAGCTTAGCAGATGGGATTTGATTTTTCTACCCCAGGTCAACCGGAGCAGCTCTGCTGTCATCTGTTTGAGAAGTTGGGGGGATGGCATTTGCAAAAAGAGTTCTGCTTCTAAAAAGGGCTTGAAACCACTCTTCTAGTCTATAACCACAGAGTGTTGCCCAACATGCCAGCCAGATGTTGTATAAAAGGGAGAACAAATTAGAACATATCCATGCTAATTGGTTAGACCTTTCTGAAAACCTCTCCAGAAAAATGCCCTACACTTCAGTGCAAGGACACTGTAAGAGGGAACTAGAAATGAATAAAGCAGTTCCTTTTAAAAAAATTTTGCTCAAGTATCAATTGCTTCTGAGGGACATCTACAGTTCTATTTCTTTTATGAACTGTAATACAATAATAAGATAAAATTTTAGAGGAAAATCTTTTATGATTGCTTCACTTTAATACGGCAACAATGAAACCCATTAAAATGAAACCCATAAAAAAAAAGCCACAGTGCATCTCTGTTGTTTTTGTCTGCCAAGCAAGCATTCGCCCCTCATTTCCCCGTTGTGGGGACATCCCTTTCCCACTCTGGGTCATGTGGGGTACATTTGGTTTCAAGAATGCACATATGACCCAGGCCCTGTCACATAGGGACTTCCATCCCCTTGGCCATGGTGATTGTCTAGGGAAGGACATCACACAAGCCAGGCCAATAAGAGCCCTTCCTGGGGATTTTGTTGAAATTGGTAGGAAAGTGAAGCTCTTCGCCATTGGATTTGAATTTTGGGCCTCTGAGGGCCACTGTGTTTGGAAGGCCTGCTTGAGGACATAAATTAAGTACAGGAAAAGAGCTGAGAAATAAAAAAAGGCCAGGCCCTGAATATATTTCAGCTCCTGGATCCAGCTATGCCTGAACAAGACATAACCCTGCATGTTTCAATCACTGAGACAATAAATTATTTTCCCCCCTGAGGGATTTCTTTCACCTGCCACCAAAAAAGTCCTTTAACATACAAGTAGATCAAAGCTTAATCATGTAAGTGCATTTGCCTTCAAAACTGTCACCTTGGGAAGCAACACTTATTCCAAACTATTTATTAAACCTTCTCATTGAGATGACCCTTATTACAATTTAACAATAAAGTCTGTCCTTACTTTATGTCATTGCAAGGGTGGAGAAGAGTATTATGTTTGATCACTTAGTTGCTTACCAGACTTAATTCTGATTGGCTACATTCAAAACTCAACTCTACCCTCAGAGGATGGAGACTTACTGACCGGGATGCCAGCTGAGAATGGGCTGCAGTCACATCTATGAACTGGTGTGTAGCTTTTCAAGGTGAATGGGAAAAAGTTAATTTGCATAGATGTATTGTACTATGAAATATCAACCTCATTATCTTTTGTCTTACCTCAAAAATAATAAGCAGTGCTTGTTCCTCTGGCCTCTATTGCCCAGTGAACCATATGGACTTCATCCCCCTCTGGTCCTGATGAGAGAACTCATATTCCCATTTCACAAATTAGCAAATAAAGG
The DNA here is from genome assembly GCF_964146895.1 of Miniopterus schreibersii. Taxonomy (NCBI): domain Eukaryota; kingdom Metazoa; phylum Chordata; class Mammalia; order Chiroptera; family Miniopteridae; genus Miniopterus; species Miniopterus schreibersii. Next base: position 37,925,858 of record NC_138114.1, read on the forward strand.
CCAACTTAAGTTCAGAATAAGGATTTTTATAAAGCCATGTATGTATTAGGATCACGAATACTAAATAGAATCACTCAACAAGGAGACCACCAGGAGGCAAGGCTAGAGCATGGATCTTGGGATCTTGGCAGGGGCAGAAAGGACCAACAGGAAGCAAGATGAGGAACATAGGAGAGGACAATTAAGCAAAGACAGTTACTCACCAGGAGAAGGCTGAGACCAAGTAAGATCAGAGGAGACACCCAGCATAGTCCACGCTGCCTGCAGGCTCCATGTGAGTGTGCGCATGACCTGAGGAGAGAGCCAGGAGGAACTCTGCCCAAGAAGAGGTGTCTCACCCTGTGGAGAGGTTTGCTGCATCCAAGCTACTTAATCCTTCCAAGCATTGGGCGGGCTCTGGAGATAATAAAAAAAAAGAAGGTAACAGAGTGGATCTGCAAAGCCTTTAATACACAGCATTAAAAGGTAATGGGAAAATCAATGGGAATATACAACAGGGTCACCCCAACTGCCAGCAGTGCTGTCATCAATGGGACAGTTGGTACTCCAGCCATGGCAAGGCTGCTGGGCAGGGCACCATCATCAGGGCCCTAGCTTGACCTCTTCAGTGCTCAGATGGGTTCATGGACTCTCGGACTTCCTTCTAGAATCAGAACACTAGGGGAGGGCTTTTTTCTTTTATGGGCACACTCTCTTCACCCTGGCAAGTGACTTAATAATAGCTACCATTTATTGATTACTTTCTATGGGCCAGGCTCTAGGCTAAGAGCTTTCTGAATTGTTGCATTTAATCCTTACAACAACTCTATAAATTAGCTACTCTTACCATAGTTTCCATTTCACATATAAGTACAGTAAGGTCCAGAGAGACACATGTGCCCTTGGTCATTTGCTAGGAGAGAGGGTGGGTGGATTAGCACAGATCATAGACTATGAGAGCTGGGAAGGGTCTCACAGAACATCTGATCTGACCCCTCAGGACCAAGAAGTGGAGTGACTAACTTGCCCTGGGTCACACAGCTGCTCAGTGGAAACTGCAATTACAAAGCAGGCACCCTACTTTTCAGTCCTATGCTCTTTGTCCCCATTATATCAGCTGATCATTTCTATCCACAAAGCACACACTCCACTGGCTTTAGACTTTGGAGTCATTCATTGTAATTAAAGGGATGGTCATTTAGGAATTGTTTCAATTCAATGCAAAGTTACTAAAGCCACTCACTGTGCTCTGGGGGAGGGGATGCCTAAGAGCAAGAAGGTCTGGTTATAGTTCTTAAACATCAACAGCATCTGGCTGGGGAGAGAAAAACACACAGACCTGAAACAACCTAAGAATAATTCTAAGACAACAAATAAGCGTGAGGGTGTGTGACGCCAGCCACGCACGCTGAGAATTGGGAATAAAAAGTAACGGAAAGCAGGCTCAGCCAGAGAAGGTCTTGTGGAGGAGAAGAGTTTGGAACTGGGCTGGTAAAGGAAGGCAGGATTGAGATTAGAGAAAACGAGAGGCAAGGGGCTTGTCCGATGGCAGAAATCGCATAAACAAAGGCCGAGTGGCTGGAAAGAACATAGTATGATATGTCGGACCTGCAGGCAAGGAGAATTACTGCCGCCAAAGCAGGGAGATGTGGGCTGGGGTGGCAGGGCAGCTTCGGCTCAGTGTGGAAGGCAGCGTGGAGCCAATAGAGATGGTTAAGTAAGGTAATGCAAGATGACAGCAGCAGGCTTAGGAAGATGTAACTGACGCTGCCATCCTAGAATATTGCCAAGTTGGAGAACTGAATTCTATCTAGACAGGTAATGACGAAGCCTTCCAGGCATGAAGTGGTGGAGGTAGCAGAGGCTGGTGTGGGGGCCAGGGAATAATCAGGAGGTGAGGCCCAGAGAGGATGCTGGGAAGGGGTCCCTGGGGTTTGGCAAAGGGCTGAAGGAGAGAAGGTGTCAAGTAGAACTTACATGCTACAGGCTGAAGAGCCTGGGGGAATGATGGCATTTAAGCTGGGTAGTGAGAATTGCGGTCAGGGGTGCGGGTAGGGAGGGGAGAGAGAGTTATTTGGGAGGAGAGATATCAGGCCAAACATAAGAAGACCTAGGGAAAGGGAAACAATTGGGAAAACAGGGCTTTCTTCTTGAAGAGAGTTTCCTTTGGACTTCTCATGGGAAAAGAAGTATCTATAAAAGAGATTTCCCAAACATTTCCCTTGGGCTATCTCCAATGTGCTTGTTCTGTGAGCAGCATGGAGGGGGTTCAAGGGGATGCGCTCGGGAGACTGTCAGCTCAGGCCCAGGACCCTGCTCTGCCTTAACCAGCCTGGAGCCCTGGGCAAGTCACTTAATGTCAGTACAGGGAATAATAAGACCCACCCCATGGGGCGACGGGGATTAGAGGAGAGGCATGAAAAGAGCTCACCCGAATGCTTTACACTCGTGCTCAGTGTTAAGTTACAAAGCGAACTTTAAATACCACACCGTTCAAGTTCCCAAACCACCGGAATAGCTCAGGACTTCTGCAGATTGTTGAAATCAGGGGGAGTTGGAGGAAAGGCTCTTGGATGGGACGAGCAGGAGAGTCAGGGGCAGCAACTTGTTGGAGGTCACCCCTGAGTTTCTCAAAGAGTGGCTGATGGTTTCCTGCCTGGGTCTCCCGTGGAAACGGCAATGCTCCGGCCCTTTGCAGACCTGGAGAGCCAAGTTCAGGGGCTAGGCTTGGAGCTGTGTGTTCGTTTAATAAGCTCCACAGGTGATTTAGAGTAAACTAAAGTCTGAGAATCATATTTTATCTGCTAACATGACTCTTTTTGGCAAGATCTCCAGCCTATGTGATCGCCGCCAAGGTGATGGGGATCTCACTCCCCACTGGCCAGCATACCCATCTCTTTGGAGCGAGTTTTATGCTAACAAGGTCCCTCCCAGCCTCATGGCCTTCTCGGAGAAATGAGAAGGCAAGGGAGGGAAGAAAAAGAAAGTGGATTCTGGCAGCAGGGACAAGAGAGACAGAAGGAACAAGAAAGGACCGGAGCTGGGAGGCAGAGGGCACTATGGCACTGGGGCAAGGAGAAGGAGCGGCCAGAGCTGGCTCCCTCCACAGTGCAGTCGGCTGGGTTATTAAAGGAAAGAAGAATGAGCCTCTATCTCCGCAGAGCAGGGCAAGAGTCATCAGCAGACGTTATTAAAATCCTTTCCTCATCAGTGAAAGACACTTATCGCTCTTCATCAGCAAAGCTTTTTTTTTTTTAAAGGAAAATCAACTTAACAGGTGGGGACTATCCTTTCACTCCTCTGTGAAAGAGACCAAGGCTGCCTCCCCACAGCCCCCAAACTAATGCGGAGCTCACAGAGCACCCACAGAACGGCAGGAGACGGGCCCTGGGCATCGTGGTACTGTGTTCTCGGTGGGGACTTCTCCCCTGCTGCAGGGCCATGTGGGCAGCAGCCACAGCAGCACCTGGGCGTCTGGGTTACCATGATGACTGACTGCTGCAGAGGGACCCTGGCTCCCCCAGCAAGGAATTGTTTAGAAGGAGCACCGCAGCATGGCTGCAGGGGACAGGGCCTGGTCTGAGGAGGAGCTTTCTCCTTCGTCTCCCTGCACTGACTCTCACCCGCTTCTTTCTGTCCCATCAGAGGCATCTCTCCTGGGCATGTCGCTCCCTTGCTGACAAGAGCTCAGAAATTGCCCACTGAGGCAGCAATCCATCCACACACCTTAGCCTAGGCCCTTAGCTCCAGGCTCTTCCCAGAATGGCCTCAAACGACCCTCCAGCCCTCTACCCACCTCGCCCTGCCAGGCTGCAGGCAGCACTCCTCACTACTATTCCCTAAATCCACACTGTCCTTGCACGCCACCCTGTTTTTGCCCGTGCGGTTGCTCTGCCTATGTCTTTCTCCCTCTTTTCTGCCCAGGTGATCTGCTTAATGGCCCAGCTCAAATGTCCTTTCCTCTGGGAAGCCCTCCCTGACCTCTCCAGGCAGAACTAATTATTTCCTCTCCCATAGCAAGCCTGCTACTGTTTAACAATTACCGCATTATATTCTAGTTGATCATAATCCCTTGTTTTTACATGTCTCTCCTCATTACAGGGAATTCTAGCAGGAAAGTGGGAGTTCACGCTGTATCTTGCTTTTCTGTATTTTCCACAGAACTGGGGAGAGTTCTTAACAAAAATACCAACTAGCATGTATTGATCGCTCATTCTGCACCCTGAAGGTTGTTCCTATGTGTTATTTTATGTAATTCTCCAGGTGATTAAGCTATTTCACAGGTGAGGAAACTGAGGCTTGGGGAAGAAAAGTGACCTGTCCGAAGACACATAGCTAGTATATGGTAGAGCAGGAATTAGAAACCAGGGCTGTCTGAGCTTCATAAAGGTTTGTTAACTGACTGAATGAACCCCACCCACTTCGCCTTTGGTGCCAGCAGCCCCTTAGGCAGATTGGCAGAGGGGCCTGAGCTGCTGTCTAGCTCCTGAACCAGATTTCCTTCCCCATCTCTGTGAGCTCAGGCTTCCTTTGCCTCCAGGGCATCACACCACTTGCTCTGAAATCCTTTGTCCATTTTCTCCCCAACAAGGTAAGGCTCTAGAGAAAGGTCACTGTCACCTTTCCAGAACTAACAACCACACTCACTCTCCCCAACCCGGCAACCTCTTCAACTATCCGCACCCCAAGCCCCTTCCCAATCTCTTCCTCAATCTCTGCTGTGTACTCAGCATTTCAGCTTCTCTCCTCTCCAGCATCCCAGTCCCCAGTGCTTTTCTGGCCTCCAGCTGAGCCCTGGAAAACCCCCACAGCACAGTGTCTGCTTCAGATAACTCTGGATGGGGACAGAGCCCTGAGCAGTTGCCACAGCACCTTCCTTCACTGGGGCATTCAGGAGTGGCTCCTCTCTTCTTATGCCCCAGTTTTCAAGACCAACTCCAATTTTTACAACTTTGTAAGTTTTCTGAGAACAGCAGCTGAGTTTTTTCATCTCTACAGGTCCCACAGTCCCTAGTCCGGAGCTGTGCCCTAGGTGGTACCCAGTAAATGGTGAGTGAATGGCTTCCTGGAAAACACCAAGAACATTCCATGAATACATTCTCAAGTACATCCCTCTCCATCCTAATATATCCTATCCCTGCATCAATCTGCTTGTTGTTCCCTCGGTTCTAGAAAGAATGATGTCTCTTTCCTCTGTAAACCTAGCGCCTCCACCATTACTGTGCCCACCTCCTCGGGCTGCAACTCTCCAGCTGCTCAAGGGCAGGCCAACAGTTCCGATGCCCTCCCCTCCACGTGCTTCTCGGGCTCTAGCATACTGAATGGACCCTACTTTAAAAGACCAACAGAATTCATCTCATTTTTATATTCATTTAGCAAAAGGCAACTGAGAATCAACCCTATGCTAGGGCCTGCAATAGAGAGGAAATGTGGTTCAGGGCCACCCAGGGGGGTGCAGTCCCTGGTGGGGCAAATCGTATTGTTCTGTTCACTTTCGGTTCCCTAGTGCCTAGAACAATGCCTGGTACATAGCAAACATTCAATAAGGATTTGTTGGATGGATAAATGAATGAATGGCTATTGTGTTTACTGTACTTTCTATTCATTCCAGATATGTTTAGGTAATATTACTATACTCGAACCTCTTTTACTCCTGGGACCTCCCTCCACCCTCCCCCTCAACCACCACTCAATTATTTCTCATCTCAGCATCCCCAGTTCTGTAACACCCCTCTGAGCACCAAAGCTCCCACGCCTTCATTTCCATTAACACAGCTCTTCACCTCCCTCCCCTCTCCTCCCATCTTCAGTCTCTCTCCTCCTCCCAGTTTCCTTAGTTCCCTTAATCTGTTCTGTCTTTGCTTGTCTCCCTACAAATCCTGCACCATCATGAGGCATTTCAGCAAAGAAGTTGGTCATCTCTTGGTGACCTCTGCCTCCTGACCCACCACCTTAATAGTTTTTGGCTCTGAATGTCCCTACTCTTATTTTCTTTCTCTCTGCAAAGGGAGATTGCCCAAGAGCCCTGCAGATCAACCTCATTACAAATGCATGCTTACTTGCTTCAGCTGTTTTGGCAACTGTTTAAAAAATGTGTATTTAAACAATTTTCTAAAGGGGAAAAAAAATCTCTTCACCTCCTCACACCAACTGTTTACATAATTCAGTGACCTTTTATGAACCCCATCGCTGTCTAAACATCATTTTTCAGGGTAGAAATCAACTTATCCATCCTATTTCATACTCTACCTGTTCACCTACCATTTTTCTGTGTGCACTTTCTCATGTATTGACTGGAAACTCATATTTATCATTTGAAATTGTTATATAGTATTCCATCACATTAATGTTTCATAGTTTGCTTAACCATTGCCCAATTGTGGAGCATTTGGGTGGTTTCCAGGATTTTCCTATTATGAACCGGGCAGTGACAAACATCTTTTTACAAATAGCTTATACTCCTTTTCAGTTGTTTTCATGGTATATATTTCCAGAAGAGGGATTATTGGGTCAAAGGCTAGACACACTTTTATGGCTTTTGTTGTGAGGTGTCAGACTGTTCTCCAGAAACACTGTACTAGTTTGTAGTTCTCCAGTCTTTTTATTCATGTTTTGTAGTCTCTGAATCAATCCCTCTACCAGTTGTTCCAAATCTTCTGGGCCTGCCTGGGGCAGCCAGCCGCCCTCACCCTACAGAGGTGATTTTACTGAGGAAGTTACAGGCACCTGTCCCTGAATTTCCTCAACTTCCTTCCATGTCAACATGTCTATTTTCACCCTGGCTCCCCTCCTAGGCTGATCCCTGAAGCAGAGGTGACTGATTTCTTTTCCAAACAAAACTCTCTGCCTATGTGTTTGACCTCATTCTCTTTTCTTTTCAAAACCACACTGCATTAGTTATTCCACTCTCCCCACATCATCCATCTCCCCCTTTTCTCCTGCTCCTTCCCCACAGTCTGCAAATATTCTCAAGTCTCTCTTTTCCTAAAAGCAATAAGCAGTTTTCCCTTCTACCCCGGAATCGCTCTCTTTCCATCATCATCCATCTTCCTGAAAGAATAGTCTAAACGCCGTCTTCTCATCTCCCAGTTCCTCCTCAGTCTTTTGCTCTTTCATTAATGACCAACACTCGACTCAAGTGGCCATCTCAAGACCACTGATAATTTTCTTAATCACCCAAACAAATGATCAGTCATTGTCCCCACCCCCTTGTTGGCTGTTGCATCTTCATTGAAACTTTCTTCTGCCTGAGGTTCCACGGCAGTGCAATTTCCTTAGAGCCCCTATCCTGCCAATGTTGGAGCTCTAGAAGAATCTATTCTTGGGCTTTTTAGTGAACTTCAAATTATCTCTACTTTCTATCATATAACAGACAGGAGAGCTGGGTGAAATTGACCCCACCTCCAGCTCTGGTTGTAAGCTAGGACTGATCTAAGCCCATTAGTATAAACCCATTCCTCCTATCACACTGATGTTTCAGGGGAAGGCAGACAGAACAATCAACATGTGATATTTACATGTGACCTATGGTGATTCACACAGTTCAAGACTTTGCATAGTTGAGAAAAGCCAGTTCTTTCTCTTCTCTCAGGTGTAAATGATAAAACTGTATAAACCTCATTGCTGTTGGCCACAGCCTTGAGGGAATCTAGTATGAATATTGATGTCAAAACACAGAACAGAGCATAGAGAACTGAAGCATAATGGATCCAGCTCCCTGACTGACTCGTGCCTAAAGCCCACTCCACTGTACTTTCTAGTTTCTTGGATTATTTAAATCATAAAGTATAGGTCTTCTGTTATTTATAATTGAAACATATAACCATTATAGCCCTGTTCACTGTTCTCCCTTTATACTCTATATCTCACTGCTTTCACCCATTCCAGTAGCTTCCATGATTCCATCTATGAAGATGGTTCCTCTACACCCCTAGCCAACCCCTATCTCCTCACCTCCAGCCCCAGCAATGCTAGCTCTTTGTTCAGTGGCTGTATGTGGTCTATGAAGCTTTAATTTTAGTATTTAACACCAAATTTGTCACCACCACCAAATCAACCTTGCTTCCCTACTTCTCCATATTTGGTGATTCAGTTGCCCGAGTTTGAAACTGTAGAGTTATCCACATACTCCTCTCTTTTACATTCTGTGGCCAATCAGCCACCATGACTTCACACTTTTTGCCTCTGGCTGCAGCCTGACCTTCATTACTTCTCCTTCAAATTGATGATCTTCCCAGTTGGTCTTCCTGCCTCCTGGAGATCCCAGCGTTTGACCGCCTTACACAACACCTTTATCAGAAACATCTTCTTAAAACACCAAAGCAATCAAACTTTTTAGGGATTTCTCAATATGCTTCAGATTTAATCCAAACTTTTAATCCTAAATCTAAGTCCTCTACTATAGGGTCTTTTCATTATCTTTCTAATCTATAGTCCTATTACTCTCTCATTGGTGCCCAAGCTACAGTCAAACTGGGTTATTTACTGTTTCTTGCGCACCTTGCTGACAATGAATTGAATCTCACCTGGACCACCTTCCCTTCATATTTCATCTATTGAAATCCTGCTCATCATTTAAGACTCATCTTAAAAGACATCTCAGTAATGTATACTCTGCAGAGGCTCTTCTGTCTCCTTGCTTACCTCCTTTCTAACCCCTGCCTCCCTCCCCCTCTCCCTTTCCTTCTCCCTTTCCCCTCTTTTCATTCGTCTTTCCCCTTCCCCTTTTTTCTTTCCCCTTTCTCTATCTTCCCTCCCTTTCTCCCTCCCTTCCTTTCTTTTTGTTAACCCTCGCCCGAGGATATTTTTTCTATTGCTTTTCAGAGAGAGTGGGAGGGAGAGAGAGAGAGAGAAACATCAATGGGAGAGAGACACATCGATTGGTTGCCTCTCGAACGCACCCAACCAGGGCCAGGGATCGAGCCTGCAACTGAGGTGTGTGCCCTTGGCCAGAATTGAACCTGGGACCTTCAGTCCGGGGGCGGACGCTCTAATCAATGAGCAAAACTGGCCAGGGCCCTCCTTTTCTTTTTTCAGTTTTCCCAAAAATCCCATCAGCACCTGGGCAAATACATCATTAGCAGTACATTCATTTGTACTTACCTAATATACTTCTTTAAAGACGAGTCTTTCCGGCTCCCTCCATCAGATGTGAGCATTTCCTGCTCAGAACTCTCACAGCACTTTGAACTTCTCTTAAGCCATTAATCATACTTTGCCATGTAACATTTCCAGGTCTACTCTACTGTATACCCCTGAGGAAAAAGACTATTTTATTCATTTTTATTCCCCCCTTTTACAGTGCCTAGCATGGTGCTTTGGACATGTTGATAATATTTTATACTTACGTAGTATATACTGGCTTAATAAGTATTTCCACAGACACTGGTGAATAGGAGATACTAAATAAGTATACACTGCATGGATCAATGAACTAATTCCTCCATTTTCCTTACCTATTCTTGAGCTTATCTTATCTCCCGTCCCAGAGGCAGGATTGTACAGTGGCATGTTCCACTGACCTTGGAGTCAAAGGCTTGAGTTAGAAAGTTTGTTCTACCTCTTAATAGCTGGGTAGTCTTGGACAAGTTGTTTAACCTCTCTGAACCGTGCCTTCATCTATAAAGTACACATACTAATGCCTTATTCTCAGGGTTGGGAAGGATTAACTGCACTTTCTTGTGAAAACAGCTGGCACATAGCAGCTCATTTAAAAATACTAGTTAAATGAAATCCTTCCCTTCCCCCAACCCTTTACCTTCATTAGAATGTCCCTCAGGACAAACACTGGCTTTCCAAATTCTTTCTCTCCAGATTTGTATGCTGTGTCTTGGTGCAGTGCATACAAAGACGTGCAGAATACATTTTGTGGCCTCTTAAAATAGTCAATGTCATAAGGTGAAACATGTATGGGGAACACTCGAACTGAAATGAACAGACTGTATTTCTCAGGATTCTTTGTTGTGAGGCCCATAAACCCAATTCAAACAAGCTGTATGGGGCGGGGTGGGGGGAGTATTCACTCCCATAATTGGGAAGTTCTAGCTGCATCCAGAGGTTAAAATACTGAAGTCAGAATGCTGTCTCCTTTTCTCCAGCTCTGGGCCTTGCCTCTATGGCTTCGTTCTTAGGCAGGCTCTCTCCAGTTGGTGGAAAGGGTGACTACTGACTTGCAAGACAAAAGGGAGAGGGGCACTTTCTGTCTTTGTGTCCACAGGCAAATCTCACAGCAGGATTCTTATGGACCCTGCTTGGGTCTTGTGCTCACATCTGGACAAGTCAGTAGGTCCGAAGGTAGTGGCCAGCCTGGGTCACATGCCCACCCCTGTGGCCCATAGGGAAGGACACAGTCGTTGACAGCTCCTCAGACCACAGGAATGAGGGAGAAGTAGCTCCTCCAAAAGAAGGGGTGTCGGCAGACAAAACCAACATGTTCCGCACACAAGTAGAAAATACACCATTTCCCGTAAGATGCTTTATGCTTAAAATTGCCTACATTGTATTATTTAAGGGGGCCAGCTTCATTTACCCATTAATTTATTCATTCACTGTTATGGGAAAAACAAAACCATTTTGAGTGTGATCTAAGCTTTAGGCCCAGTGCCAAGGGTTGGGGTAAAGCAGTGACTATGATGGGGACAAACACGGGCTTCCTCTCATGGAGCTTCCAGTCCAGCGAGGGCTCTAAATCCTCTTACCACCTGGACTGCTGTAGTTCCTAAATATTCTAATTGTGACCCTTGGCTTCCAGGAACGATTTGCAGAAGATTTCGGTTATGGCATGTTAACAGTGAGGAGTGTCATTTTATCTGACTATCACCCACTTAGCACAATCGGTTTGTTGGCTGAACAGGCCTCTCCTGGCAGAGATCATAGACTCAGAGATGGTGAGATGAAAAACCGTGTAAGGCCAGCTCCCTTCGGAAGCTGTGCTTGGTGCTGGAGGATGGCACAAGGGGAAGACTGGGGTGAACTTTTGTTTTTTGTTTTAGTATGGGTAATTTAAAATTTTTTAAATTGTGATAAAATACGGAAAGCATAAAAGTTACCATTTTAGCCATTTTTAAGTATGTGGTTCAGTAGTGTTCATTCACATTACTAACCAATCGCCAGAATTTTTTTCATCTTGCAAAACTGAAACTCTATACCCATCAAACAACTCTCCACTCTCCCCTTCCCTGGAAACCCCTACTCAACTTTCTGTCTCTATGAATTTGACTACTCTAGGTACCTCATATAAGTGGAATATACAGTACTTGTCCTTTTGTGACTGGCTTATTAAACTTAGCATAATGTCCTCAAGGTTCACCCATGCTGTAACATGTGTCAGAATGCCCTTTTTTAAGGCTTATAATATTCCGCTATATGTACACACCACATTCTGTTCATCCATTCACCCATCGATGGACACTTGGGTTGCTTCCACATTTGGGCTGTTGTGAATATTGCTGCTGTGAACATGGTAGGGAAGATCAGTTTTGATGGTAGGAACCTGTGTTCTGGAGCTTAGCAGAATTCACATCAAGTAAGACCGAGGTAGAACCATGAATAAACCCTGCATTCTTAAGGACAGCATAAGGGCTTGGGGCTCTCTCCTCTGGGACAGGCTGGGGTTAGAGGAAGGGAGGGTGTCTTGGCCTGAAGAAGTGTGTCCATGTTTCAGGGGGAGGATCCAGAAGGAGGGAAAATGCCAAACTTTATCTTTCTCACAATTTGTCCAGCCCTGGTGCTGATTTCACACTTTGTTGACCAATCTTTGGAACTCTTGTCAGGTCATTAGAGGTGACTTCCAAACTCTAGCATTGTACTAATTACAGTAGGAGAGATCTTGACCGAGTCCTCAAGATGCACCTCCTTCCTCTGCTGAGCCTTCCACCAGAGCACCCACCCAGCAGCTGCTGCCACCCCAGCCCTGCCCCAGCAGAGCTCCGTCTCCCTCCTCTGCCGTTACCCAGCCCCAATTTCATTTCGTCGTTGTTGTCAGAATTGCCTATATCAGAGTTGGTAACTTATCTGTTTATCTGTTGTCTGCACCAGACTGAGGTTTGGAGTTAGCCTTATGCCAAGTGCCCGGTGCTGTTCCTGGCACTGAAGCAGTAAATGTTCGATGTGGCTTTGTTTGAAGGTGGAAAAGGAAGGTTATGTGATTAAATGGGGGTGTCCTCATCAGTAACTGATCCAGTGTCAGTAGCCTGCTAGCTAGAGGCTGAGCCAAATAGGAGTAGAGTTTCCAGGGGACTTTGAAATGGCTGCCAAAGTAAAGGGAATTGCTTGTTGGAACTAGGCGACCCAGGAGCAGGTTTCATGGCGCAGTAGATCAATACTGTTTCTTCTAAGGAAACAAACAGAATCAATGCCACCTGCCCCAGGTCTCTGAGCAGATCTGAAAACCATGGGGCCCATGGATGGACGTTCCATGCTGATTTTGCAGACTGCAGCAATGTGTCCCCATTGGGGAGACTGGAAGACACTTTATTGCATTTCATACCTGCAATTGTACCCGGGCCACTGAAGGCCCCATAAACAAGCATATAGCAACAGAAAAACAGTTGAAGGGTTGAAAGTGTCCTGAGCTACTGGGGCTGACATTCTTGCTGCCATTCCCTAGCTCTCTACCCGCAGCTGACGTTGCCCATTGACATCCCCACGCTTGCTTGCCAAGCAGAGATGCAGCTTCAAAGTGTTCGCACAGTGTTTCATGTAGCCACTGCCAAACATTCATGGCTGGGACTTAATGTGAAAGCTTTTGCCTCTCCTGAGCTAATCCAATGTACCTTATTCCAGCAGGACTCCTTCCTATGGCTTTCTGGAGGGTTGCTCTAGAGGCTTTGTGAGCCTATTTCATTGTTGACTAGCTGGAATTGTTAAACCTCCAATTCAATTAAAACACATTGTGTTTCTAAGCAGGAAAGGGCCAGGGCGAGGTGTTAAAATGGTGCTTCCTTAAGCAGGTCAGAAATCGGCTCCTTGTCATTTCCTCCATTGGTCCTGCGCCTGCCTCTGGACAGCACACAGTCAGGTTCTCCCTGTAGCCTATGACAGCTTGTTCACTAACTGACGATGGCTGCTGTGCCTCCCATACCCCGCCCTGCCACCCTCCCCCCTTACTCTTTCTTTCTTCCAGAGGAAATATAAGTGTTTTCAGCCATTACTTAATAGTATTTTGTTTGCAGACTCCTGAACTCTCTGGTTAGCCTCCTGTGGTCAGGCCGCAGTTTATCTACATTCCTCTTAAACTGTGTTCCCAGTGTGTGCACAGTGCTCCCAGGAGAACCTCTGTGAACGTGGGACCGTTTTGGGGCGGAGCGTGCAAACTCTTGTGTGGATCGAGCTCTATTATTTTCCATGACTCAGCAACTATTCCTAGAATTATAAAAGCGCAGAGTTCCAAAGATCCTTAAAAGGCACAAGCATCCTCTGATGGTTAAAATTGCCAGGCTACAGCATTCCTTGCAAAAGATTGGAGGGCTTGAGTATCTTCTCCAAAGGGGAACTTTGTTTTTCTGGTTTTGTTTTTTTGTTTTTGAGGACAGGCCATTCAATTCTTTTACTCCTCTGTTCAAAAGTTTCTCCTTTTCAGTTGAAACCTGCCTCATTATAATGTTGCTCATTTTCAGAGTTATTGCGTGTTTCGTTTGCTCAGCCCTGTTCTAGGCATTGTGTGTACCTGTGGACATGAGTTCTCCGTAGGAGCAACCAAGGTGGAGGTACAAGGACAGATAAACTCAGATTTTTATTTCAAAGAAAACTATACTCTGGGGGGGGGGGGCAGAGGTCACACAAAAGGTAAAACAAATGCTATTAAAGAGAATGGGCTAAATATTGCGGAATTACAGAGGGAAAGGTAGTATTTCCAATGAAGAGAACAAAGATGGCTTATCTTGTATCTAGACAACAGCCAGAGTTATGTCTTTAAAAACCGACTCAGATCACATTACTCTCCTGCTCAAAGCCCACTGAGGCTTCCCAGCACACTCAGAAATAAACCCAAGGTCCTTACAGTGACGCGTAGAGGTGGCACCTGGCCCCCTCTCATCGCCCAGGTGAACTATTGCACTTTCTACTCTGATCACACAGACCTCCTTGCTGTCCCTTGAACCTGCCAGGTTCCTACCTAGGGCTTTCACACCCTGTGCATTTCCTCAGGCCTCCCAGGGCTCGTTCCCTCACTTCCTCCAGTCTCTGCTCAAACGTCAGTGTTACAGAGAGACCTAAAATCTACCCCAGCCTCCACTTGCCACTTGCCCTGCCTTGCTTAATAACATTTATCACTACCTGAAATTATCTTTATATTTATTTTTTAATTGACAGTCTCCAAGTAGAATGCAAATCTCTGTAAGGCATGGATTTTATCTGTTTTATTCTTGTTGTATCCCCAGTGCCAATAGGGCCCCTGGCACATAATAGACGCCAAATAAATATTTGTGGACTGAATGAAAGCGTTAATCTTCTTGATAGCCTATTCTAAAGTGACAGCAGATATTAACATTTGGTGTACTTGACTACAGTTTGTATAAACAGGCCTAATCTCTTTGAAAATGAACCCAATGTGATATTTCTTACTTTTCATGACTTCTCAAAGATTTTGACTGTGGATCTGAGATCTGAAAATTCTTTCAGCTGTCTGGGAGATTTCCCACTTAGGTCTAGGGACCTAGACAAATTGCATGTACAGAGGATTCACATCTAGCATAAGGGTTACATTCTCAAGTCAGCGTTGAAAGCTAAAAGTGGCATGTCACTGAAATTTTCCTTGAATATCCTTAGCATGGCAACAAATCCCTGATTCTTAGTTGTGGACCCAAAGAATTGGTTTGTTTGCATTAGGAACCCTGCAGTATGAAAAATAGGGATCTTTGAACACCCAACTCATTCTTAGCTGCTTAGCTGCTTTTCCTACAGAGGGTGTTGGGGAACAGACTCTAGTGAGTAGTGGAGCCAGACTGTCTAATTTTGAATCCTGGCTCCACCACTTACTTACTGAGTAACTACAGGCAGTTAGTTACTCAGCCTCTCTATGCATCAGTTTCTTTGTCTGTAAAATGGGATAATAATAGTACCTGCCTCATAAGGTTATATTGAGGACCAAATTTATTAATTCATGAAGGTCCTTAGACTAGCACTTGGCACATAATAAGTATTCCCATTACTATTACCAATTATTTTATTATCTCCCACGTCATGTTCACACTGGGGCAGGCAGGGCTCCTTAAATCATAACTGCTTGCTCAGCGTCTCTCACTCCCTTTGTTTCTCTCTTTCCCCAATGTGATGGTTGAATGTATCTGCTGAGGCCCCACTAAATTGCTTAGATACTTTCCTCCTGCTGGAATTCTATTCATTCTTATATTGAATATCATCCGATTTCTAGTTTGAACACCATTGTAAAGACTGAACGAGGTGAAAAAAACAAACGTGGAGCAGTGTGGCCTCTTCTGGGTCACGCACACACCGCCACACCTTCGCAGGCAGCGGCCTCGCCTTTTCTTGACTTTTTCCTCCAGACATCACTGTAGAGTCCCTTTGGTTGCTTTTAGCTTTTCCTGGAGCCCTGGCTTCTTCTCTAGCGTCAGCTTTTTGGACCTATTCTCGCAGATTCATGCACTTCCCTTTCTTTTAGCACCGAGAAAGAAAAAAAAATTGGGAAGAAAGGCAACACTGCAGAAAATTCATGAAATATAGCCAGCCTTTTTTTTTTTTTCTTTAATGTGTAGAACAGAAAAGAGAGAGGAGGCCTGAGGAGTTGGCATGAGGAGAAAGGAGCATTTGTTGTTATATACGGCAGAAGCGGCTGTCCTGCCCAAAGTGATGAATTTCCCGAGGCCAGAGCTGCAGGAGATGTGCAGGGATCTCGGGAGCAGTCCGCCTGAGGTGCCAGCTCCCTGCCCGGGTCTGTAAGCAACTTTTGACCACATCTGGAAAGTTCAGTGATTACAGGTATTTGTTTTTCTTCTAAGCCCTGGGACAGAATTCCTTAGTTTTGGGCTGAGATTGAGAACAGTAAGGGAAACCTTATAGAAGGACTCAGCAAGTGCCGGATATTATTATTAATATCATCCTTGGGCTCAGTACTCAGGTCATTCATTCATTCATTCATCCAACAAATATTTTCTAAGCTCTTATGTTCTAGGTATGATGCAAAACATTGAGGATAAAAAGGTGAAGGAGACACAGTCTCTTCCCTTAAGTTACTTATGTCTAGTGAGGAGAGGCACAACCAGATAACTCTCATACAGCGGGGTAAGCGCAGTGTCTGAGGCTGGGTGCCTCAGGAGCGGTCCCCAAGCGGTGATCCCAGGAAGTGCCAGGAGAGGAGCGAGAAGCTGAGACAGAAGGAAAGGAAACCGACACAGGGTGTGTTAATGAGCAGGTTATTGCTGTGTGCAGCTGGCGCTCAGTCCCACTGGGGATTGCTCAGAGCAAGTGCAGAAGCTCTCTCAGTTCTGTCTCATCTGAGGGTGAGAATCTGAAAATTGCCCATTAGCTCCCACCTTCTGGCCTGCCTGGACCTCCGGCCGAGCACATGCATGGCCATAGGCAGTAGAAAGCCATGGGTGTGTAGGGAGTGATGGTGCCAAAGGATGTAGGCAGAGCACTGACAGTGTCTGTTACACGCCCTCATAGGAACAGGCACAGAGCACTACGGGAGCCCTGGGGAGGAGCTCCCAGCTCAACCTGGTTGGGTGCAAGAAGCCTTTTTGGAAGAGGTGACAGCTGAGCAGTGTCCCATGGGATACCTTACTCCAGAGCTGTTCAGCCGTAGCATGGGCTTATGTCTGGCCACACTAAAGATTTTGAACTGAGAGTTTGGCTAAGGTTAAATGAATTTCTACTTATCACACTGCCCATATGGTTTGGGAAGTTGAGAGCAGGATAGGAACTCAGATGGCTGACAGCCTCACAGTGCTGTCCTCCGCAGACTTGAAGAATGAGAGAGAGAACATCAAGCAGTTAGCTTGTGTTTCTTTTTTGGAGCGGGGGGAGTCCAAGGGCTTTCCTGGGTTCATCTAAAACTTACCCCCAGGTTTCTGTCTTCTGCTGAGTAGGTGCTTCCTCACAACATCTTTCCTTCCACAGCTGCCATCCCACAGCCCTGCCCAGCCCCCAGATGCTCGCCGCACTCGCTCCTTCATCAGCACCACCTCCCAATTAGACCAAGGATGTGGCAATCGGACTGCCCAGAATTGCTTTCCCCACCTTCAGCTTGCCCTGAGCAGAGTTCAGATTGCACATTTCCCGACACTCAGAGAGACCCATTAATATTTAGCATGTTACATTTCCAAAGCACTTTGCTAACACAAATTGATCTTTCCGGCACCCCATTGTGAGACAGCTCAGTACTGCTGGCCCTACTAGGGACATCAGACTTTGGGAAAATAAGCTACTTAGGCAAGAGCCACGGCTGGTGAATGATAGATCCAGATCAGAACCAGTCGATGACACCAGTTGTCTGAGCCTCCAGACAGAACTCCAGAATGGCCCCAACACCCCCTCCATGCCCAGGATGTCCTGGAACAAACCCAGCCTCCTGAAGTTTTAAATAAAATGAGTTTGTCATCTTTTAAGTTTGGACTGCTTACAAACCAGCTACCATTTTGGGGAAAGCTTATTATGTACCTGAAGCTGGACACTTTACATAGAATGTATCATTTAGTTCTCACAGCCCTGGCCCACCTTCTCTGATGTTGTTACTGTTATTATTTAATGCATCAGAAAACTGAGGCACAGAAAGATAAAGTAACTTGCTTAAAGTTGCACAGTGAGTAATTAGAAGAGTTAGGATTTAAAGCCAGGCTATTCAGCTTCAGGGATCTTTAACTGTAATGAACTAATGTAAGGGTGAGTAGAGGGATCAGGTCAAATAGAATTACTCTTTGTGAAGTTCTGTCTCCTCCCAGGTAATTCATCATATGCTTTGCAAGATTATCTTTGGAGGTCAAGGAATTGGGGTGGGGGGGTTCTGTCTGCAAAAGTGTTCTTAAGGAATGAGAGTGTAAAGTTATTGGTTACTTGATTTCCTCTGATTTTACCCTTGGCTCTCCCTTCCCATCCTGCTTAAAAGAACAGAGAGAGGACTAGTTCATCCAATAAATAAGTGTGGGGCCCATGTGCCACGAATGGTGCTTAGTTATGACACTTGCCCTGGTGGGGTAGAGACATACAAAGAGTTATGATTTGGTGGAAGCCCTATGACCAAGGATTACTGGGGGGAGGAGGCAGAGGCAACTTGTTAGTCCAGGGAAGTTGGGGATGTTTTGTGAAGGCGACATGAGTTGCATCTTGATGGAGGCGGGGGAAGGGGAGAAGGGGCATTCCAGGCAGAAGGGACGGCGTGTACAAAGGAAGGGGGTGTGAAGTAGCGTGGCAGTTTGGAGAGAAACAAGAAGTTCTGTCTGCCTTGAGTTGGGCTTCATGAATTTATTGAGTGAAGTGGGCCTGTATGAGGTCTTATTGCCCTAGATGAGGGGCTGGGTTACAAATTCTAGGGTACTCCTGAGAAGTAACTCTATGTGATATGTATAGCCAAATTCTTAATGTCCTGTTGTTGAGTAGAGGAGATGATTGTTTAACAAATATTTAGCAGTTTTCTACCATATGTAAGCCACTCTGCTAGGTACTGTTTATACGGGATCATGACTTTTTTAGTGCAACGGGGCCATAGGAAAGAGTCTGGGACTGAGGGATTGTGCGCTGGGAAGAAAACTTTGAAAAAGGGTCACTCTGCCTCTACTACTCTCCTAAGGGAGAAAAGAATTAGTATTGAAAATTTAAATCTGTTTTTTCCCTACTCATCTCTGTCTCTTATGAGCAAAACTTTGTGTAATGTGTATGCCCTTTTTTTGTTAGCCCTTTATTATATACCAAACCATTTCCCTACTATTATATGACTTAATCCTCATGATTACCCAGTGAAGTAGGTGCCCTTGGTGGGTGTCCATTTTTACAGCTGAGGAATTCAAGGTTTAGTGAATCATCCAAGGTTATATGCCATAATAGTAGAAATTTTCCAGGTCCTGGTCTCAAGTTTGTTTCCTTACATACACCACTCTGCCTTCTAGATCAGCACTCAGCACGACTTTGGACGCATGCCAGAGGCTCCTGGTGGCACCTTGGGGTGAGAGGTGTGGTTGGCTGCACATCCTGAGGCAGCTGTTGAGGATGTCAAAATCAGGGCATAGATGATATTGTGATACAACCCAAAGTCCAGTTCTTAGATATCTGACTGGTCCAGTCAGACCTGAACTATGAGAGTCAAAGTGGCAGAAGTTACTACATGGCTTTACAGTTATCTCTCTAAGGAGTAAGTTGTTCTCAGATCCTGATGACTATGAGCATAAAATCACTAAGCCCTTCCCTCCAAGCAGGCATGGTGGCATTATATAGTTTAGCCATACAAGACCTGACATGAAGAGATGGAAAGCTAGTGGGGGGAGTATGTGTGTGTGGTGGTAGTGGGGTGTGGGCACAGCTCACAGCTAATAAGAGCATCAGGTGCTGCGACGTCACAACCCAGAGAGTCAACCAAAACAGTGGTTGTGCCCATGCCCTCTTGAAGGTAGCTTCGACTAGAGTTGGGAGAATTTTCTGGCTCCTAACTTAGGGTTGGGGGCCTGGAGTCATTCCTGCTCATGGGTTCTCTCTCCTGCTTTTTCTGAATTAAATGGGAGCTGCCTTCCTATTGTCCTAAAAAGTCTTATATTTCCTCCAGTTGATGCCTAAGACCCATATAATTCTAGATAGTAACACTTTATGAGAGAAGGATCCAAGTACCCAAAAGCTCAGTAAAATTTGGATGCTTCTGTGTTTATTGGTTGAAAGTCACAAAAGAAAAGAAATCTCAGGTTAGGAGGGACCAATCAGGATCCACATTTCCTAGGGGCAGGCTCGTGTAGTCCTCTCCTGATAACATTTTCTCTTCCATCTTCCACGCCATCCGAGTAATTATGCTATTATCTTGGGAGGTTATTAAAACTCCAAGGAGATTGCGAAATGTCCCCCAGCAGGGATTTTCTCTTATATATGCCTTGTTCAAATTGTCTGCTTTGGAGCTAGGCTGAGATGACTATGCCCTAACCATTGAGCAGGCAGGCGACATGGAACCCCTAAGAGCCTGAGAACTAGATATCCTCTGTTAATCGTCCTAGGACTCCAAAGGGTCACACTATTAAAACAGGTGAGCTGGCATGAGAGGCGGTGTAATTTAGCGGCTGAGAGCTCAGACTCTAGAGCCAGACTGTTTTGGTTCATATCTCAGGTTTGTCACTTATTAGCTGCATAGCCTGGGGCCTCGGCTTCCTCCAGTGTAAAATGATGGTTGTAACAGATTGTATCTTGCAGAGGTGTGCAAGGATTGACTCAGACTGGGCATGTAAAGGGCTTAGCACAGTTCCTGGCACACATTAAGCACTTGTTAAATGTCAAATGCTATTGTTTGTTAAAGGGAGACTCTTTTCCTCCTGTAGGGCATTTCTGTCCCCTCCTTACGTCTTTGACCCCATGGTCGAGGGTACAAAGGACGAACAGCTTGCTCGTGGACATTCTCCCCCCTCCCCCCGTATTGTTTAAAAGCATCGCCTTAAACCAACATACCACCGTTTTTATCCAAGCGCAAAGGTCCCTTTAAGCCGGCCATTCCTTATTTATTCTGTTTAAAAAAGAAAAGATCCTTTGGTTTCATGTTCCTTTATTGTATTTTGTAAGGGACTGAGCACATATTGGATACTATGTAAATGTGAAACACTCTAACAATAGCAACTGAGACAGACGAGAAACTCAAGGAAGCAAAGTCACCATTTTGAATTTAGCTTTTTATTGATGGGCTGAGTGATTTGGGAGAGACAACGCGGCTCCAAGGCTAAAGAGCCCACAGGGATTCAGAGGGCAAAGATCTGAATCTCAGTCACAGCAGTGGGTCCGGTGTCCCCAGGCAGGCAGCTTCCTTCCCCTAGAACTCAAATTCTCCTCCTGCATACTGGGCTTAATGCCACAGAACCATCTCCCAGGGATGTTAAGCCAGGCCTGCCATATGTGGCTGTGCAGACTGTGCACTGCACAAGGATGCCAGCTGAAGCGGGGGCAAAATGCAGCCCATGCTCGCTCACTGATCTGTGCACCCTGGTGAGGGGCCGAGTCCACCTGGAGGAAGGGGCACTTTTTCCTAATTTGCATGAAGGTACTATATGGGCTAGGGGAGGCCCTGGATGAATGAAGCAAGGTGACAGTGAGGGCACAGAGCTTAGCACACTGAATGGATACATTCACTCAACAGTTATTGAGCACCTACTATGTGCCAGGCTTATTCTAGGGGCTGAAGATACGGAGATGAATATAAACAATTTCTGCCCTTGAGTCCTCTTTCCGTCACCGTTCTCCCCTACATTCAATCATAAGCAATTCCTGTTGAGCTCTGCAAAATGTCAAATCCATCCACTTTGTTTTAGCACCAACACTTTATGTGATATTTCTTACCTAGACGACTGCAATAAATGGGCTTCCACATCTACTCTGGTCCTCCAAACAAAAGCAAAAGTGATTGTATTAAAATGTGGATCAGATAACACCAACCTTCTTGGTTGCTCTAATTTAATCCTGGGTCCTCACTGTGGCCCTAAGGTTTTGCACACCTGGCCCTAATTACCTCATGTCATCCGGTTCACCTAATTCACACCCTTGCAGTCTGTATTAGGGTTCTCCAGAGAAACGGAACCAACAGAATATATATGTCTCCTATATGTGTGTAATACACACACACACACACACACACACACACACACCCTACATATGTTTATCTAAATACGATATATATCCTATTATATGTATATATACTATATATAGATAAATATTGGCTATATCTGATATATAGGATATCAGATATAGGAGACTTATTGTGAGAAATTGGCCCATGCAATTATGGAGGCTGAGAAGTCCTACAATCTGCTGTCTGCAAGCTAGAGGCTTAAGAAAGCCAGTGGTATAATTCTAGTCTGAGTCTGAAGGCCTGAGAACCATGGGAACCAATGGAGTAAATCCCAGTCCAAGGGCAGGAGAAGGCCAACAGACAAATGTCCCAGCTCATGTAGATAAGCAAGAAGGGACTGAATCCTCCATTCCCCTGATTTTTATTCTGTTCAGGCCTTCAGTGTGTTTAATCATGCCCACCCACACCAGAGAGGGGAGCAACCTACAGCTGACTCTTCAACAACATGGTTTGATCTGCATGGGTCCACTTATATGAGGTTTTTAAAAAAATAAACATAGAGTCAGTCCTCATTTCCAGATTTTGCGGCTGTGGATTTTACCCACCACCATAGATCAGAAACAGTATTTTTGATCTGTGGTTGGGAATCCACAGGAAGTGAGCTGACTGTATGCATTATTCTATGCCATTTTATACAAGGGATTTAAGTATCCATAGATTTTTGTATCCATGGGAGGTCCTGGAACCAATCCCCTGTGGATTCCAAGAGAGACGACAGTAGTTAAGTTCTGGGGGAATCAAAAGCTATACATGGATTTTACACTGCACAGGGATTAACACCCCTAACCCTTGTGTTGTTTAAGGGTCAACTGTACTTTACTGATTCCACCGATTCAAAAGCTAATCCCATCTGGAAACATCCTCAAAGACATACCCAGAAATAATGTTTAACTTGGGGACCCTGTGGCCCAGTCAAGTTGCCATATAAATTTAATAATCACACCAACCCAACAAAACTGACCATTCTGTCCTTCAGACAACCTAGCTCTTTCTTTGTATAGTCTGATCCCTTTGGCTGGAACACTTTCCCCCTGGTTCTCCTCTTGACTATCTCTTTCTCATCCTTTGGTGCTCAGTGGAAAGGTCACCACCTCAGAGAGGGCTTCCTGGACTACCTTGTTAAAGTACTGTCTATCACCACTCATTGCCAGGATGTTTTACCACAAAGCAGCCACGCTCAATTTATAAGTATAGAACTCTTTGTTTACTTTCTGTCTTATCTGCTAGATTGTAAGCTGCATAACAGTAGGAAACATGCTTGTTTGTACTCCACTGTATAACCCTTAAGCATCTTGCTAGTGCACAGTAATAAATATAAAAAAAAATTTGCTAACTGAAATTGTTATAAGGAATTCATCTAATAAGGGATTCATCACCACAATACAATGAAGAGATGCGTATTATGACAAAGACAGTGGTGCCCTGGTAAACTGACTCTCAAAAAAAAGAAAAGCCCTAATTTGTCAATTGCTGATTTCTATGATGGTGTAAATACTCCCACCACAGCTGATTTCAAGCTACCAATGGTTTAAAAACTAAATTGCAAAATTCCTGAGAGCTTAAGTTGGTGTTTCAAGGTTAGTGTGAGCTGGCTCTGGCATATCAATGAAAGAAAGGTCAGCATGGGTGCAGTGAGTACCCAGGAAAGAGGCAATAGTTCATCCCGGGGGCACTCAGCAAAGGCTTCCTGGAGGAGGTAATACTTGATCTGTGTGTGTTTTGGATGATGGGTATGTTGGCTCAGGCCCTATACCTCTAAACTGGCTATTATAGCCTTGCTCTCAGTAGCCCACATTCAACTGTTCTTGGCTCGCCTACTCAGCTCACCTTTGTTGGGGTAGGAGTTATCACCTGACTCAGTCCAATTCTCAGAAAATCCTTCTATATGGTGGGTGTTCTACTGGGTTTGCTTTGAATCTAACAGAAGAGAATAAGATAGAGGGAGAAAGGGAAGAAAGGAAAGGGTTTTCCAAACAGAGGGACAGCTTGTGCAATACAGCAGTTTGGTAAGTCTAGATGTATAAGGGAGGGAGTGGAAGGAGATTAGCTCCTGACAGGCTATGTTTGATTGGCTGAGGAGCGTAAACTAATTCCCAGCCTGGGCTGGGGCAGGTGGCAGAGGGAAAGGGAGAGATTGATTACTTTTCCTGTATAATTCTTATCACAGCTGGTAATTGTGGGTTTTTGTTGTTATTGTTGGTTTTGTTTTTGGTATTGAGTCATTCGATTAATATCTGTCTCTTCACTTGGCTGGTGTGGCTCCGTGGTTGAGCATTGACCTATGAACCAGGAGGTCACTGTTCGATTCCCAGTCAGGGCACATGCCCGGGTTTCCGGCTTGATCCCCAGTTGGGGGCATGCAAGAGGAAGCTGAGTAATGATTCAGGCAGCTCATCATCTCTCTCTCCTCTCCCTTCCTCTCTCTGAAATCAATAAAAACATACATTTTTTTTTTTTTTAAATCTGTCTCTTTCAAGAGACTAAACTCTACAAGGGCAGGGACTGCCTTATTTGCTATTATTTTTAGGAAGCAAAAATACATCCTTGTTGAATAATTGAATCACCTGGGGAACTTAAAAAAAAAAAAAAAGCCATGCCTACATACTTCACAATAAGATGCGCTACAATCACCTTTCTCTGAACCTTCCAACCACGATATCAGGGGTGGGAAGTATGTAGCAAAAGCCACCCCAAAGGATTCACCTCTATTCCTCTTCCCAAACTTAATCAAGTGGCTTCTTTAAAACACTGTACCCTAAAGGTGACATGATTAAATTTTCCCTTTGCATGAATGGACCTGTTGTTAATAGGGAGGACTGCATAGAGGTCTTGAGGACCAGTGAGGAAGATCATGTAGTAATCAAGTAAGAAATAATGCAGGTTTGAGTTAAGTCACTGGCAGTGGGTGTGAAGAGGGATGAGTTCAAGAGATACTTGGGAAATAGATTCTACAGGGTTTGGTGACTATTTGGGCGTGGGGGGTAGAGGAAGTGAGAGAGAGAGAGGAATCTAGGTTGAAGGTTGGAGTGAATGGAAGGACTGGTAGTTCACTTTTGAACTTGCTACATTTGAAATGTCTGTGGGACATGGAGGAGGAGGGGTGAGTCTATGAAGTTGGGAATACAAACAGCAAACACCGAGAGAAGGGGCAGGAACCTCCCTTCGCCCTCTGCAATACCAAGAACTCTGATATATAAGAGGTGGGCTAGAAAAAGAATTCTTGGAGACTGATAGGAAAGAAAACCCGACTAGTGCCAGAAAATGAGTGATAAAGAATGTCCAACAGTGTCAAATGGTGCGTAACGCTTTAGTTAGAGGACCTGAAACTATTTCCAATGACTTTGGCAACAAGGACACTGCTGGCAACAAGGGCATTTTCTGTGGTGGCAGTAGCTGCAGTGCAGAGGCCGAAGAGGAAGTGGAGATACTGAGTTTAGACCACCTTTTTCAAGAAACTTGGTTGTGAAGAAGAGGGATGGCATGATTGAGCGATGTGAAGAGATCTGCGTACCTTGGAGGCAGATGACAAGGGGGAGGAGGTGAGCAGACCCTAGTGTAAACACACCTTCCCCGCCTCCTGGTTTGCTAGCCCCTCCCCCCACGTGACCTGGAGGCAGCACGCGCAGCCCGGGACTACAGCCCCCAGAAGGCCCTTCGGCGCGGGTGGGCGGGGTCGAGGCCTGGCGCGCGCTCCAGCGACGCGAGCGGAAGAGCAAGAGCTTCTGGAGGTGGTGGAAGCGGAGAGCGACGGCGCGCCCGGTAACGAGCACCCCCGCGTCTCTGTCCTTCTTCCCTTCTTCCCTCCGCACCGCGAGCTGGGGCTCCTGGGGTTCACTTCTGTCCTCACACCTGGAACAGGAGTTCCTTTCTCTTTTGTTTGTTACCGTATTTTTTCCTCACGTGACACGCGGGGCGGGCCCCCGCCTGGGGCGGAGGTTACTGGGAAGCTCCCGCCCTTCGACTCCTGAGGGATTTAGGTTGCGGGGAGGGGGGACCCTACCATGGCCCTTCTGCTCTGCTGGGGGCTGCGTGCCCACTAAGGGCCCTCGCCCCAAATACTCCCTGTGGAGGGGACGTTCCTTTCCTGGGTTTCAACAGGTACTGAGTGGGTCCGTGGTGGCTCGGGGGTACGGGGCTGTGGGCCTCAGAGGCCGCCCTGAGACTACCCCGGGGCTGCGGGTGATTTCGGGGCGGCGAGCCTTTCGAGTGAGTCCGCTCCGCTGCCCGGGAGCCCCGGGCTATGGCCTCGGAGTGAGCAATCTGTGCGGGAGGGTGTACTTCCTGGTTTCTTGGGAGGCCCTCGGGACACGCCGTGTCCGATTATTACAGTTTTTCTTAGGGAGAAAGCCGCCTCTCCGAGTTGAGCGAGGGAAGAATCCCAGGATTAGCAGGCTGATGTCCTGGACGGAGGTGTCGAGGTCTTCCAGTTGCTGGACCTGCGGGCTGTTGTAGCCTCGGCTTCCCTATATGAAAAATGGGCACGCTAGCCTTTGGCCTGCCTTCCACTGTGGTGGGTTTCGGCAGAAGTGATACATGTGAGAAAGCGTGTTTCAAATATAACCTTATCCTTCTGTCTTAAGTCCAGATCAGTTGAATTTTAAAGTCACATTCATGTCTTTAGGAACGTGAACATGGTTATGATCTTTATGAAGGTGAGACGAATTAATAAACCGGTGTAAAGTGTCTTTAGAAACGAATATGAGCCGTGCTGATGTGCTTATGCCACGTTCCTGGTGAAGAGGTGATATCAGGGCCCCATCTATCACCTGTGGAGTCAGTTTTAAACTTCATCTGGATTTTAAGGTCCACCAGATTTGGACACTTCCCTCCTCCCAACATAGACAAACCTGTCTACCCTTCTTGTTCCTGTTACAACCTTCATTCAGCACTGTACAGGTACAGGTATCTCAGATGTGCTAAACTAATGCCTGTCTCCAGCAGGTCTTGTGTCTTTTTCCTTCTTTCAGATACTACTCGTGCTAAACCTCGCTGTGATGCTTACAGTCCCACTAACCTTGTGTGCATACTAGTCCAAATATTAGGGTTATTTTCACCAATCCTAGGTACATGTGCCAGGAGTCTGTTTTTCCTCAGAGTTAGAATTCAGAATATAAACAGCCAATATTCCAGTCTTTCTTTTTCTGGCAATAAAGCTCTGAGACTCCAAGCAGGTGACTTTTTGTCTTATTTTTCTTCCCCTTGTAGAGAATAGGGATTTTCTTTATTTATTTGAGAATGGGGATTTTCTAATCAATTTTTTATGGGTTTGGAGTAGTACTTAGGTAATCTTAACTTGCATTTATTCTGAAATCATTGGTTGAAAACTATTTGAGTATGATTCAAAAGAAGTTGGCAGTGCAGTGAGTTAGCTGATGTACAAAGTCGAACCACTTTGAGTTCAAACCCTAGTGCTGTGCCTTATAGTTTATGACTTCTGGCAAATTAGTTGATCTCTAAGACTGTTTACCAATCTCTAAAATTAAGATAATAGCATTTACCTTGCAAGGTGTCTATAAAGATTAAGTGAGATATGAATATAAAGAGCTTAGTAGTGCCTGGAGTAAGTGCTTATTCTGTTGCTATTGTAACTGATGACGATGATGATAAAAGAATAATTTTAGATAAGTATTTTCTTGAGATTCCTTTTTTTATTTGTAAAATGAGGATAGTTATTCTTAACCCATAAACTTAAAATACTGTAACCAAGTTCTTAGGTTGCAGGTTTTTTTTAAGCAATTGCATTTTATGTAAAGATTATATTATGCTGCTTTTCGCTTTTAGAGATCTCCAAAATGCTGTTGTGAAAAGATTGTTGGGATGTGATGTTTCATTTATAACCTGTAGTTAGAATGCAGTTTTCTGTCTGCACATCATAGCTTGTAGCAGAACAATTGTCTATGTTTATGACTTAGATATTGACAATTAATTGACTAGGACAGAGTTTTATAGAGCATTTTTGGCCCTTTCTTCCTCCCCATCTTTTTTTTTTTTTAAAGCCAGACTATTCGACTGTAAAAATTTCAGCCTAGTAGGATCCAGAAGACTTTGGCGACCTTTTTTTTGAATGTAAAGCTTTTACAAATATTGTTGACATACAATACTATATTGGTTGACATACAACATAGTGGTTCAACGTTTATATACCTTACAAAGTGATCACCACAAAAAGTCCAGTAACCATCTGTCACAGTACAAAGTTATTGTGATATTGACTAATTCCCCCTGACTTATTTATAAGTTTGTATCTCTTAATCCTCTTCACTTTTTTGCTCATCCCCCTACCCCTTTGCAACTATCAGTTTTCTGTATGTATGAGTCTGTTCATTTGCTTAGTTTTTTAGATGCCGCTTATAAGTGAAATGATACAGTATTTGTCTTTCTCTGACTTATTTCACTTAGCATAATACCCTCTAGGTCTGTCTGTGTTGTTTCAAACAGCAAGATTTCATTTTTTTTCGTGGCTGAGTAATAGTCCAGTGTGTGCGTGCTCCCTCGCTCAGACACATATGAACACCTAGGTTGCTTCCATATCATGGCTATTGTAAATAATGCTGCAGTGAACATAGAGGTGTATATATCTTTTCCAATTAGAGTTTTGTTTTTAGATAAGCACCCAGAAGGGGGATCGCTGGGTCCTTATTTGTTTTAAAGTCTATTTTGTCTGATACAAGTATTGCTATCCTAGCTTTTTTGTTTTTGTTTCCATTTTAATGAAATATCTTTTTCCATTCCTTTACTTTCAATCTGTGTGTGCCTTTTGATCTGAAGTGAGTCTCATATAGGCAGCATATGTAGGGGTCTTATTTTTAAATCCAGTTCACTGGTGACCTCATTTTTGGAGGTGGAAACTCTTAGTGACTGATGCTGATGGTGGCATTGGCTTGTGTATATCTGCAAGGAGTAAGAGTTTAGAAATACTAGGAGAAAAGCCTAATAGGGAAAACTGACTTAGTCAAAGTAGAGTCTTCCAGTTAAGAAATGAAATGTTACCCTGGCTGGTTTGGCTCAGTGGTTAGGGCGTTGGCTGGAGGACCAGAGGGTCCCAAGTTCGGTTCCTGGTCAAGGGCACATACCTGGGTTGCATGATCCGTCCCTGTCCGGGTGTGTAGGGTACGTGTGGGAGGGAACCAATCAATGTGTCTCACATCTATGTTTCTCTCCCCCCTGCTTTCCCTCCCTTCCACTCTCTAGATATCAAAGGAGAAAGTATTCTCTGGTGAGGATTAACCCAAAAAAAGAGAAATGTTTATTTTAAATTCCTTCAACCTGTGAACTCAGATGTTTAGGAAATGTTTCCTTTACTCTCTTTTTTGATGTGGTATCCCCTGCCTCTGCTTTGTCAGTTTCATTCTTAGCCATGAATCAGCAAGGTATTTTTTCACTACAAATTTTTATACAAAACTGTAAAAGCAATCACTTTCATTAAAATCTACTTTGTGTGCTATAATGTGTTCTTTTTTTCTTTCATGTTCTAACTATTTTTTGTTCCTTGGCTGTTCTTTGACTTAAAAGAAGTTTTTGGAAGGTAGACTCATTCTCAGCTATGGCATCTAATTGTACATAGTTAAGGCTCAGTTAGTGATGATTGTGCTGAATAGTTCTGAATAAGAACATTCTGTTGATTGTCCTCTGTCCCTAAGGCGTGCTTTGGAGAGACAGTATGGTATTGTGGAAATAACCTAAGCTTTGGAGTCAGACAGACCAAGGTTTGAATCCAGACTCTATTGCTTACTATTTTGTGATTGGTTCAATCAATCATTCGGAGTTCAGTTTCTCCTGATCTATAAAACACAAATAACATCAACCTGCGTGACTGAAAAGATTAGAGATTGTTTAAACTCTGTACATAATAGCCAGGCTTAGATGGTGGTGGTATTATTACTATTTTCAGTGTTCATGTTTTTCTGATAGTCATGAATTTTGGTGATACATCTATATTCATTTCCTCCAGTGCTTTTACATTATATATTTTTTTCCCCAGCCAAGGTTAAGGTTGTTGATCGTGACCATGGAACCCTGAAACACAGCAAAGCTAATTGGCCAACATGTTTGAATCTGTGACCCTGTCCTCATTAGCTCCCTAAACTAACTATTCACAAAGTATCTCACCAGAATGAATAAGACTGCTATATTGTTGATTCGGCATTCATGCATTCATTAGACATAATAGAAGTAAATAAACTAATGCTGAAAATAAAAGTATAGATTTTTAATTACAAAACTGTATAAATATAAGACTAGCCCTCACATTACGTATAAAACTGGTGACCTCCAGGATGACTTTGACAACCACTAACCTGAGCTGTAATTTAGATATTACTTTTAGCTGTTGAACTATATTTGTTGCAGGCTTCCCACTCATAGGAGAAGTGAAAAGAAATGGAACTAGGCTATTCATGTCTTGAAAGAGAACCCTACTCCTATGCCACCCACCACAAAATGTGCTTTTAGTGGAAAACAGAGTTCTCTACTAATGTGCCCAGCAGGATGGATGAAGCCTGGGTAACTCCAAAGAGCTTATTGAATTACAGAGAAATTCCAGTTGTCAGAGCTTTAGATAGGAGAGAAGGTATAGGGTGTTGCTCAACAGCAGTAAGACTGAATTTGGAGAGGCTTTTCTCAATAAAACATGGACCAGTTGCTTCCAGTCCATGGTATGCATTTTTCACTGTCTCTTGCTAGCCTTCTGTATAGTTTTCCATTCTTCAAATTCACTCTTCAGTTTTATAAATATTTGTTGCCCCTCTTGTATCTGTTTTGTTTTGTTTTGTTTTTTTTAATGTCAAACATAGCTGGTTTCTGACTAGGGAAAAAAATATGGAAGCAGAGATGCACTGTTGGAAACAGCAGGTTCTGGTATCTAGTAAGGTTCCCAAATAACACAGGTTAACCTGTGAATATGATGGTACGGTTTTCTGGAATAGTCAAATGGCTGATAGTTCATAACCATTTAACTTGGTGCAGAGGAAGAAATGTGGGTAAAAGATGTGTGGCACTCCTTAATATGTAATTTGCATTTTAGAAAAGAGTATGTGTAATGTTAATATTGGCTTGCAGTTGGGCTGTTTTAAGTTCTTTGCCATGGGATGCCAGAAGAGTTTCAAAGAAAGAAAAGAAGCACTTGGATTTAAATCTTAACCTCGTAAATTTGTACCAGTAGTCCTGTTTGTGTTTCCTTATCATCCTGTAAAGTAGGGATAATAATACCAACACTGCTTGTTTATAAAGATTAGTGTGAAAAGTTAACAAGAATGTCTTAGAAAAGGGATGGGTAATTGTTGGGAAGAGACAGAAAGAAGAAAACACAGACAATAGGCAGAGAGGGAGGGTCAATTAGAGATAAAGGGGAAATCTGAAACAGTGACAGGGACAGTCAGACAAGTAGTTAGAGAGGAGTAATCAGATACAGAGAGAAGGACCTACTTAGAAATGAGAGACAGACAGATGCAGAGAGGGAGACAGAATGTGAGAGGGAACAACCAGCAGGGCATCACCAAGAGATGGAGAGCTTATTGAGTTAGTATTTATCTTTTTGAGGAGAACTTGTAACTATTTGTAATTAGCTAGTAAAGGGAAGAAAAGCAGATAGAAATAGTAAATCAAGTATGTTTATGTGTTTTTTTATAAACTAAAATTATTCTTTAAATACTAAATTTATTTTGCATATTCAGTGTGCAAACACTAAGCCAGCTTATGTGTTACAGACCTGTTAACTACTTACTTGAAAGTGTAGTTTAAACAAATTTTAAAAAATGAAAACTATTATTTTCTTGTTTGGAAATATTTTTATTTTCCTTTTAAATCCTCACCTGAGGATATGTTTTAATGATTTTAGAGCGAGGCGAGGAGGGAGGGGGGGGGAGAGAGAAAGAAAAACACTGATGTATGAAAGAAACAAACATTAAGCAGTTGCCCCCTGTACTCGCCCCCACCCGGAATCGAACCCGCAACTTAGGCATGTGCCCTGACTTCGAATTGAATCCACCACCTTTTGGTTCACTAGACGATGCTCTAACCAACTGAGCCACATTGGCCGTGCTTACTGTAGACAATTCAGAAAATACAGGAAATTTTTGTAAGAACAATACCAAAAACACTCATAATCACAATATGAACACATAACCAGACCTACATTTTTAATGTTTTTTCCCCCAATCTTTTTTCCTAGGTATTTACTAAAACTGTTCTACTTTTGTAAAGGAATCAAAAGCTCTGTAAGTCCAAATGATTTTATAAATTAACTATTTGTGGTTGCGTTAATTTTATATTTCCATTTTGGCACTTAGGTACTTTTATAAACTATATACTCTAAAACTTAGTGATGTAAAGCAGTTTTATGCTAAGGATGCTGTTGGAATTCAGATTGCACAGTGTTGAGATGACTTATCTGGAAAGACTTGAAAGCTGGTGCTGACTTGCTGGGTAGGAGTTAGAATCTGGAGGCTTCTTCACTCACATGTTTTTCATGGTGCTATGGCTAAGAGCATGGGGTGACAGCCTTCAGTATGCCTGTCTCTGTCATATAGCTTCAATCTGGATTGGTTGCCTTCTACTTCTGGTACACAGTCACCATCCTTTAATCTCCATTCAACAAGATTCCTTGTCTTCTCTCTGTTGAATATCTTGTGTTCCATATCCTATGCCTTTCTTTATTTTGATTTATTTCCTTGTTTGGTGTCAAAGTATGATGAGACCATCACTCACTAGAATATCTTATCAGGCACAATCTCCCTGAACAAAGCAGATTGTTAATCTTACAGAGTGTTTTTGGGGAGCATGGAGTTCAGGGATTGGAAGATATTAAGAGACAGAAGTGGATTAACATCATTTATAGATGCATGGTTACTTGTTGACTGGTTGGCACTCGGGTATATTTATTGGAATGAATCTGTCTCTGACTGGGTGGCTTGTAAAGGAGTGCCTGCTGAGGGAAGTTGTCCTTATCAACTGAATGGATTTAAAAGTGGTTTTCTGGCAACTTTTTACTATGGCTACAATCAGTCTTTTCCCTAAATTTGTAAGAACTTGAAATTCTCACTACTCTAGTAATTTTCTAAGAAGGAGTACATGGGAAGTAATTTTTTGAGCTTTTTCATGTCAAAATATCTTTTTTTCTGTCCTCACATTTGATTTAGTTTGGGTGAGTGTAAAATTCTAGATTGAAAGTACTTTTCTTCAGAATTTTGAAGGCATAGTTTTTGTTTTTTTTACTTGTCCTCTGTTGCTGTTTGTTTATTTATTTATTTAAAGTATATCTTTATTGATTTCAGAGAGAGGAAAGGAGAGGGAGAGAGAGAGATAGAAATATCAATGATGAGAGAGTCATTGATCGGCTGCAGCCCGCAACTCGGGCATGTGCCCTGAATGGGAATCGAACCCCGATCGCCTGGATCCTAGGTCGACGCTCAATCGCTGAACCATGCCCGGCTGGGCCTCTGTTGCTGTTTAGAAATCATAAGCCAGCATGAATCTTCTTCTGTTTGGACCTTGTTGGATCTCTGCTTTGCCCCCAGTATTCCAGAATTTCACAATGATGTGCGTTGCTGTGGGTCTGTCTATTTTTACGCTGTGCTGGGTATTTGTAGGTACTTGGAGGGCACTTTCAATCTAGAATAGTTTGCATTTTTCTGGGATCTGGTGTGTGGAAATGGGGGTGAGGGCAGTAGATCTTTGTGTTCAGTATGCTCACATAATCACCCAGTTTTAAAGATCTCTGTACTGCTAGTCAGCCCCTAAACTAGAGATCATCTGTTTTACACTCTGAGAATGAGAGGTGATATATCTTTATTCTGTTTTGTTGATGAGTTTCTAAAAAGTACTTTGTGTATGTGTATTTTCATTGCACAATCTGTATTAAACTCTTAGTATTCACGAAATAAGATAATGTAAGTTAAGTACACAGACATGTGTCAAAGAAGTGGTAACTATATTTTTTAGAAAAATAACTTTTATTAATATTATTTTCCAGGTGAGGCTGCTGTGTCTATCAGAAGGGAATTTTTGTACCATTTTTCTTCAGACCGAATCTACCTATTTGTCCTTGAGTTTTGTTACTCAAAAAATAAATGTCACTTACTTGGTAAGTCAATTAAGTATACTTATGCATATTTTTTTAAAAGATTTTTTATTGATTTTTAGAGATGGAAAGGAGAGGGGAGAGTGGGAGAGAAACATCAATGTGAGAGTGAAATATCTATTGGCTGCCTCCTGCATGCATCCTGCCAGGGATAGAGACTGCAGTGACGGGGAATTGAACCAGCAACCTTTTGGTACTTGGGACGATGCCCAGCTAACTGAGCCATACCAGCCAGGACTTAATGCATATTTTATAGAAATTCTGTTCATTTACTCAAAATATTTGCTTATGTTTTGTTTTTTCACCGTCATTTTATTTTGTAAAATAAAATGTAAAACAAGTTTGAAAGTGGCAGTTTCCTAAAAGACTTAGGCTCTTTGGAAGATTTTCTTGCTTTTATTCACTGTCTTTCTTAATTTTGGTATTTGTTGTAAAGAGAACAGGAGCTGGTTAAATACTGGAATTAGTTCTCAAAGTTGGATTACTAGCTTTGCTTTCTTTAGTCTCTCTTCACTGGTAAAACAGAATTAACATCCTTTTAAGCTCTAACTTTCCTATAGTGCATATAGGGATCAGCAAAGATGTGTTGTTATTGTAAGGGTTAAAGAATTAGATAATCATTTAAGTCTTTTGTAAAGTGTGATGAGGCCCTGGCCTGGTCGTTCAGTTGGTTGGAACGTCATCCCAATGTTCTGGGGTTGCAGGTTCAATTCCAGGGTTAGGGTATGTGCAGCAATCAACTGGTGGATGCGTGGGTGGGTGGAACAACAAATTGATGTTTCTCTCTCTCCCCCCCTTCCTCTCTCTCTCTCAAATATCAATAAATAAAAAAGTAAAAACAAAGCAGAATAATCTATTAAAGAACTTGGAAATGAAAAATAGTATCTAGTGAAAATGATTTCAGTTTGTTATTTTTTAATCCTCACTCGAGGATATTTTTCCATTGATTTTAGAGAGAATGGAAGTGAGGGAGGAGGCGGGAAGAGAGATACATCAATGTGAGAGAGAGAGACATTGATTGGTTCCCTCCTGCACACACCCTGACTGGGTCTCTGGGATCAAGCTTGGGTCTCTGGGATTGAGCCTGCAACTGAGGTATGTGCCCTTGACCGGGAATCGAACCCAGGACTCTTTGGTCTGTTGGCTGACACTCTAAGCACTGAGCCAAACTGGCCAGGGCTGATAATCAGTTTTTAAATATTACTCTGTAGTTGTTTATTTCCAATTAAATTTTTTTTAAAGAAGACTTAATTGGTAGGACCTGCTATTTTGTGAAACATTTTTCTAACCTACATCCTCTGGTGATCTTTTCAGTCTTTTTCAGCTTCTCACTCTCATGTGTATCTATCTAGTGGCAACTGGGAAGCTGATGTGTAGGGTGAAAGCTTTAGTGGTAACAAGAGGGTCAGTCACAGCATCTGTTAGAAGATAATTGTACTTGTTTGCTGCTAAAGCACGTGGCAAGAAAATTGGATGGAAACTATAATGAAATGATATTGGTGATTTGTAGAATTTTCTTTGAAATAAGGTTTTGCACAGCGAGTGAGAAGTAAATGTTGATGTTGAGAGCTGAACTTAAAGTCTTCTCAGATAGAATCTAAGAATGAGGAGCCATAGGTATAGAAAAAGGGAAAGAAAGTTCTCCTTTGATAGGTTTTTGGTAGTCTCTTTGCTTTTGTTAGCATCAGAAAGCTGACTTCAGATGTTCCTAGATGGTTTGTATGGCTCATATAAGTAGAGGCATGGGATTTCATTGTGCATGACTCTGAAATGTATCAGATCTCAGAGCAAACCAAAGTGAGTTTTAATCTTGGTTATTTAAAATCTCCTTGTACCTGTCTTATTAGGAGCATTATTTTTTTAAGAGGAAACTAATTTGCAACTGGCTATAAAGAGTGACATTGCGTCCGGGGAAATGCTGTACTAACACACTGCAGTGTCCCACAAGAGTACTTCTCAAGTCCCCGAACGCAGTAATGACAATCTGTGACAGCCTATTATGAATTGTTGGGTAACAGTTGGGGGAAGACGGACAGCAGAGTGAGGCAGTTGTGTACGTTAGAGGAAATGGAGAGGGGAATAAATGAGAGAGGAACGAAGCAGCCCAGGTTCTGTGAACAATTTGAATGGAGTCTATTCTTGTTAGCTCTACTAACAGGATGAAATCAACAGCTAGAGTGTTTGGGGGGTTGGGTGGGATAGCAATAGTGTGTTTCACTTTTCCTTTCAAGGTGTTATTGTTTCTGTCATCAAACAGTAAGGTTAGGTGTTTTTTTGATGAGAGTATAGATTGGATAAATTAAAAATTTTTGAAGAGACTAGAAATATCACTTCATGCTAGGAAATGAGACTATGAAAGTCACAGTAATAGGGATGGGGCTTATCAAGACATTATTGCAATGGTAGTAAGGCCAGTTACCATATCTAGAGCCAAAATGACTGGGCCTTTATCCCAGACAAATGTATGTATTGTTATTTATTTATTTATTTAACATATATATGTGTGTATATACACACATACCACCAACTGTTATCATTTCAGAGACAGTTAAACAACTATAGTAGTCTTCATCAGACATCAAAGGCAAGAGTTACTGGATATTATTTGGATTGCGGAGTAGAATTTAATTTGGGGCAGATTTTGGTTCAATTCTTTCTCTGGTATGAGAATAGCTATACATAGTAAGTGTATTTGATGGTTCCCCTAGGTATCATGTCTAATTCTGAGTATGAGATTAGACTTGGAGCACATTATTTTAGAGGCAGTCTCTCCTGTTGATCCTGTTTCTGGATTTTGGTTAAATATGTCACTGCTTGGTCACTGATACAATTGGATTAAGTAAGCATAAGAGAGATGTCAGTGTGAAGATTGTGTGCTGTCTTATCATCTTTATACCAATGATCCATATTTAAAAAGAGGACAGTGTAAATGAAAGGGCAAATGGAGTAAGGGAAGGTATGGAGGAGACACTAATAGTATCATTTCTCAGAAATTGTCTGTAGGATCTAGACCCAACTCTCCATTGCCTAGGATATTGAAAGCCTAAACCTAGTGTTGAAGGCCCTCCAGGCTGAAAACAATCTTTCTGCAGAATCTTCCACTACTTCCCAACACCAAACCTTTGACTCTACCTAGAATAATTTCTATAACTGCCTCCAAAGCAAAACTTTTTGCCTTACTCCCTCTTCATATTGTTTAGGCTATTCCTTCTACTTGGAATGCTTCCCTTCAATTCTCTGTCTTCTAAAGGCCTAGTTCGTAATGATGTGATCATAAGGAAGACATTGTAAGGTCTATAAATGTTGAATCACTATGTTGTATACGTTCAACATATACATATATGTATATGTACAACATATACATATGTATAATAAAATACGTACGTATTTTACATACATACGTACAACATATACATATGTATAATAAAATATTGTATGCCAACTATAATAAAAAATAAAATAAAAAATGAAGGTCTGATTCCAATTCCACCTGCTTTATGACATCTTCAACCGTTCTAGTCCCTTAGTGATATCTCTCCTCTGGGTTTTTATTATTTACTGCTTTTCTCTTTATTTGGCTATTATATATTACTTTAAAATAACTTTAAAAAAATTTCTTATCCTCCCAATTCAGTAGAGAAAACTTAAAGGGGGGCTACATTATTCATGCAGTTCAAACAATGTTATTACTTGGCAGTCTCCACTGCCCCTAACCATAGATCTTAATACAGTATGTGCACTTAATATTTGTTTGACTGAGAAAATGCAGTTACCTATTGTTAGCTTTTATCAGCCTTTAACATTTATTTTTCTTTTGATATCATAATAATAATAGATTAGAATATAGTTTAAGTACCTCAGCCATGTGTGCTTAGTAGATTATTCTTTGAAAGCTGTCTGTAGCACTCTCTACAGGCTTCCTGATCCTTAAAGGAGCATTGTTCTGAAGATATTATTGTTCTAGGGTAACTATTTGTTTTTGAAACTCTAATTTGTAAACTTTTAATCTGCTTATAAGAGAAGCTCTTATTTATCAATTATTTAATATTTTCTTTGCCTGCTTTAAAGTGAAACTTGCTTTAAAGTCTTTTGGTTTCTCAGTTTCTTACCAGCCAGATTTAGCCTTTACACTTGCTAGCATAGCTGCAGGGAGGGAGGAGATAGATACCGAGTTGTAACTATATCTCTAACATAGGGACTCCATCTCTAGAATTATTTTCTTTTGTTGCTATTGTACTTTGGTGTGTTTTTTTTTTGTTTTTCTAATTAATTAATTTTTTAAACTGTGCTATGCTTTGCTTTATCCCATTTTTTAGAAGGCATGTATTGTAATTTGTAGTAGTTAGGGACTTTGAAATCCTAACCAACACTAAAGCTGTAACTTAAGTTTCAGATATCTCATCTATAAAATTGAGATAATGATAGCTACCTCTTAGTATGTAGTTGGCATCAAATGAGATAATATACATAAAACACTTAGCTCAGATTAAGTCTGTGTTTTCAAAACTTATTTAGTTGCTTATTAGCTATAGTCTGTATGTCCAAAAGGCGGGGAAAGATCAAGTTTAATGCATGTCAAGTTTTAGGCACAGCCCCCAAAGCCTTATCCATTTCAACTCTTTTATTGTTACCATAGGATATCAGCGTAACCCAGGATAGATCCAGGAGAGGAACTAATTTCAAATAAGTCTAGAAACACAGACCAACCTTTAGGTGTGTAGTATAGGAAAGAAGTTTTAAGAGGGAGTTATTTTTCTTCTCTCTCCACCCCCTACTCCCCAACTGCTGCCCAAGGTAGATAAACGGAGTAGGAAGCAGACTTTTCTCTCTATCTTTCTATTACATATTATATTGCTATTGTTCAGCTATATTAAAGCTTTGATCTGACTGCCTTTTGAGGTGGCCCATAGTAATAGGTACTAACATTAAACTTGGTGAACCATGGGGTTACCGTGTCAATGGAGTGTGAAAGAGACTAAGCTGCAGACTGTTTCCCAGCCTATAAGGCATGAAATCAGTTGGTGCTGATGCATGACAGCTATAGCCAGTGGAGTGTAAAATAAGTTGGGGGCATGAATTGTGTTTTAAGAAAAACCTTTTCATGCCATAGTTTGTTTATGTACTTTGGTGCCCCCAAGATCCTACTGGAATCATGTATCCTGTATCTTTCATTGTCTTGATACTCAGCTCTTTTATGAAATGTTTCTTCCAGTTACCTGAGATGTATTCTTTGTGCAGCTGCATGAAGAGCAGCAAAAGCTATAATGCCCAAGGCAGACTAATAGTAGAATACTGTAACTCTTATATTGCTTAAGATTACATTTGAAAAAAACATCTGCAGTCGATATTTGATGTACAAGTTTCTTGTGTTTTTACATTCAGATTTGAAAGTACACTCTACATTCTGCTTTGAAGCTTCCTCCAGTCTAAGAACTTTGTCATCAGTTTCACTGGTCATTGTTCCCATGTTCACGTGTGCCTCTGGAGAAAGGGAAGTACATAGAAAAGGATAATGTTTTGAAATGGTTGGGGGAGTTCTACTAAGAAGTATAGAGATTATTCTTATGGGGAATAGAAGAGATGGAGTCCTCTCCTGACACCTGGTGAGGTTCTTCGCCATATGGCTTTGAGGGTAAGGCAAGGTGAATGAGGAAGTTTCAGAGACAATAGTGAATTATTATTGTCGGCACTTTTAAGTCAGGAAGGTTATTGGCAATAGACATGCCATGAAAGCATGAAAGTTCTTTCATTCTTGTTAGTTTTCTTGTTTTACTCCAGCAGTTTTTGAACTCTTTTTGGTTGCTTTACATCTATACAGATTGTAAGCAAATTGTGAATACTTATGAAATTATTGTATTATTGTGAGAGACCATTCCGCTATCAGACAGTATGTATTGTAGTTAAATGCAGGGTCTTTGAAATCCTTACCAACACTTAGAAGCTGTGTGATCTTAAGTTATTTAAGGTTCAGATTTCTCATCTGTAAAATTGAGATAATAATAGCTACCTCATAGTATTATAGTATAATCAAATGAGATAATATATGTAAAATATTTAGCACAGTCCCTGTCATATCGTAAGTACTCATTAAGTGGTAGCTGGTTATTTTTTCCTCTTTCTCTTCCTTTGCTACTAATATTGGTACTACTCTACCACTAATTCACTTTTGCTTGTAGGACCTAAACCTTAATGAAACAGAAAACATAATTAAACATGGTTCACAGCAGTAGATTTTGAAAAATATGTCATTGTTCTCTTAGTCATTGCTTAATAGATCTTTCTTAACCAAATAGACACTCTATAAAAAGACTATTTTCAATGAAAGGAAAGGATCTTTGTGTTGGCTTTAGATAGCCTTGCAAATGAGTATAAAAAATTGATTATTCTAAAACGTATTTGGCTAATGCAAATAAAACAGCCTTCTACGAACGTAGGGAGTATATAGAAATGAAATAAGAGTTCAAAGAATTGTCAGTCCTTATTACTTACCTAACAAGAGTTATTTTTTTCTGGGGGAGTGCTTTTTTTTTTTTTCAGTTCTTAGGAGAAATGTTTTATCTGGTGCTCAGAATAGTCATAGTAGAGTTCTTGTCCAGTGTATGAGGCACACTGTTGTGGGAATGGGATGGAAAAGTCATCCTGATCATTTATAGTAAAGAAGATGAGCATTAGTGTGGATAATACATTTGTTTTTTATGTGTATTATGTGATTTTTTTTTATAGCACAATTAACTTCCTGATTAAACTTTGCTCAGCTAGTGTATCCTGAGCACATAGTGGGTGGAAAACTGGTTAAGCAGCTATGATGGTGATAAAATAATTCACTACTCAAATAGCTGTAAGTCTTAGATAAATTTCTCAACCAAAATTAGGTTATACAACATGATTTTCTTTTTTTAATGATTTTTTAATTGATTATTAGAGAGGAAGGGAGAAGAAGGGAGAGGGAGAGAGAGAAACATCAATGTGAGAGCAGAATATTGAT
Organism: Miniopterus schreibersii; assembly: GCF_964146895.1. Classification (NCBI taxonomy): domain Eukaryota; kingdom Metazoa; phylum Chordata; class Mammalia; order Chiroptera; family Miniopteridae; genus Miniopterus; species Miniopterus schreibersii. Next base: position 37,966,655 of record NC_138114.1, read on the forward strand.
CGGCTGTCTCCTGCACAACCCCTACGAGGGATTAAGTATACAACCTGGGCATGTGCCCTGACCGGGAATTGAACTGTCAATCTTTTGGTGCATGGGACGATGTCCAACCAACTGAGCACACTGGCCAGGGCACAACATGATTTTTAAAAGTCTTTTTCTGCTATAAATTTATAAAGATTAATATGGAGGTAGCTTGGCAATCAGGGAATGCAGCAGTGACACATTTTGGCCACCAGAGGGTGAAGTCCAATCAGCCAACTTGTGCTCTGCATTGGACCAGAATGCGGCATTCTTGGAAATGAAGTGGATACATTGCTCTTCTTTCTGTTTAGTTTTAAGATATGGAGACTCTTGCTTTCAGATTTTACTTGTATCAAATGTCTTTCTGCTTTTTTTTCTTTACAGCTGTCTAGATAGGACTGGGACAAATACATAAAGAAGGAAGAAGAGTAGAAGTTTCTAGTTGTCAGGGATTCATGTAATTTTGTTCTCTAAGATAGTGATTGGCTCTTAGATGATCCCATGGGCAGCTTTGATGGCAAGCACAATAGTATGAATGACCAAATTTGATTATTTGTGGCCACCTTCCTCCCGCAAAACACACCAGTGCACACACAAATGGCACTCAACCGTCATTACCCCCCATTCCCTCTGATATCCTATGGATGAAAATGAAATGTCTGAGAAATATAATAGAATGAACACAGCACTTGTAATTGAAATCTAGGTTCCAGTCTTCCTTTGCTACTTAATATCCATCTAACCATGGATATTACAACCTCAAATCCTCAGTTTCCTTTTTTTGAAAATTTAGGACTTTGAAGTCTGATTTCAGTAATGTAATTTTAAGAGTCTGTAAAAATTTTTTAATGTTTATGTGACAGGCAGTGCTGTTCTTGATTTATTATAATTAAGTAGGATGTATAAATAGCACGTGATTTCTTTTTTCTTCTAGGAACAGGGATATAGGTGTTGTTAGGCATAAATATTAAAGTATTAAAGTATACTACCATTGTAGCAAGAAAAATGACAGTTGCCACTTCACTGAGACATTTTTCTGACCCCACAAGCGAGGACAAATTTTCTGTATTAGGTTCAGGGTGGCAGCAAGTCAGTCAAGAAGGGGAGGATTAGGAGCCAAGCCAAGCTGATTTGGGTTATAGTTTTGACTGAAGCAGTCATTTGAGGGATACATCAGCTTAGAAAAATAGGGCATGTGGGTCTGGGACTCCATATCACAAAGCTGGAGTCAGAGTCCATTTCTTCCAACCACATGAGTGGAAGTAACTTTGATACAGAGTCCAGTTATACAAGTCTGAATTGCTGTCTGAGAGCACTGGATAATGTGGAAGGAACAAAGAGGGCATGGAGTCCAAACAGACAGGCTGAAATGAGTGTCTAGAAGGTGACAGAGCAAATGGATGCAGAAATGTGCTTGTGAAAACAGGCAAGGATTAGTACTTATGATTTGATGTGTACACAAGAGAGAAGAAGCCAGCCAGGCAGACTAGATAGAAACAGCATTTTAGGATTATGTGCAAAAGACAAAATTTTAATCTGTTCCAGTTTTAATTGCCTTCCTTGACGTTGGTAGGTCCACTTGGTATATCCAAGGCTCTACGTGTTTGAGGTTAGTGATCATATCACTGATAAACTCTTTGTGGTTTTTATGGTTCTAATAGCTTCACACTTCACTAGATACACATATTCACAGGTCTGCTCACTACTACTCTACTACTGCAGAGTTCATTTCACAGAACTGGCTAGTAAAATTGGCAGGCAAGCTAGCTTTTCAAGTGCTCCTAGGAATGGAGCCCAGCTGTTCCCTTTGGGCTTTGAGCTGTTGGAATTCATTGGGTTAGCAGCTAGAAAGAATGAAACTAACATTTTCAGCCTAGTTCTTGACAGCAAAGCAGAGGTGTTAGAATTTCTGTTTTAGAGGTTTATACTGCAAGTAACTTAACCTGATTGTGTGTGTTAATATTACTGGGCTTCTGACCACTGAAATATGGCTTGGATCGATGGTGGTTTGGAGAAAGTACAAAGAGGACTATCCATCATTCAGAGGCTCCATCTGATAATGCTGCTTTCACCAAGCAGCCATCTGTCCATCTATCCATCAGTAGGATGAAATGAGATTTAGCGGAACAGGCAGCCGTAACTCTGAGACACTTTCTAACCAACGATTGCAGTCCTGGCCTGAGTCTGACCACAAAGCACAGCGCTGGGGTTTGGCGGGATGTGGCAGCAAGTGTAGTCTCATTCCCGTCACTGCCAGCCTAGAGGGTGTTCAATATGAGGCCAAAGCACAGCCTTATTTCCCATACAAATTGACTAAACTTGGGGTGACAATCAAACAGTAATTCTCTTTTCATCTCCATACTGTTTTACAAGTTGAGCAGAACCTTTTGATGGAAAATTTTTTTGTTGTTGTTTGACATGGAGAAGAAATAGAATTAAGATGTAATTTCATTTTGCTGGAATCCCACCACACAGTTTAACCTTTAACCTCTATCTTATATTGGCAGAATGCTTTGTAAATGTTAATGAATTAGGCAGACCACCTTTTTCTTAATTGAAGGCATTGTGGGTACTTCTGCTGGCAATTCCCAGTTTGTCATGGAAATGAGGGATGAGGCTAAATTAAATTCAAGGATAATTCAATGATTTTATTTTATTCTTTTTCCTCTTAAATAGAAATTTTTACCTAGGTTGTTAGGTAGCAGAAATTGAATTTTCTTTCTCTTCTCTCTACTGTTTATTAGTGGTGCCAATATGAAAGGAAAGAAAATGTGGGCAAGGAAAATTGGTAAAAAGATTAGAAGCAAGAAGCTGGATTACCCTTAAGATGGATACTCAGGCTCTAAGTACTGAATGTTAACTTATCTTCCCGGTTCCCCTGCTTTTCCAGGGTCCTAAGCCTTTTGAGAGCCTCTTGGTCAGTACAGTACTGTGCTTATGTTGCTATCCTGGTACTTTCCCTTATCATGGGCAGCTTCCTGGATTTTTTTTTTTTTTTTTTTGCAGTGGTCACTTCAGATCTCAGCTCCTGCTCTTTGTTCTGAAGCTTTGCTTTTCATTTCAGATTGGGGGAGGGGTCCTGGGAGCCTAATGTACCGGAGATGCCTCGGAAATGAGTGCCTTGGATGAATTCCTGGGCCTATTGATCCACCGGCAGTTTATGCATCCTGACATTCATAATCTCAGTAGGCTGCTGATGTTCCTGATTAATGGGCCCAGGGGCTGTCCATCCGTCACTTCACATTAATTACTGAAGAGGTGTTTTTCCAGTGATTTACCTGACAGCGGGCTGTGATAAATACCCCTAAGCAGAGTGGGCAGTGATTAATCACAGGGCCACACCCCTCCCCCACTTACCCTTCACCCTAACCACAGGCCAGCATTGGGACCTGACCAAAGAGTGCCCCCTCCCCAAAGCTATCTGTCTTCATAATTGTTTGTGAATGCATATTTATTGGGGCATGGGACCTGGCAGATAGCATTCTAGAATTTGTGCCAAAGATGATGAAAAATAAATCTTCCCAGTAGGAAGAGTAACTAGTATGTTTTTACATGGGGCAGAGAAGTGTATATAAGCTGCTTTTATGTTACTTTAAAGAAATCTGATAGAAATATTGCCTACGTATGTTCATGGACTCAACACTGTGATAGTTGCTCTGCAAGCTTTAGAGAGAGGGGAAAGCACAGTTTTTGTCTTTGTGATATTTGTAGTCCATTTAGGGGGAGAATCTGTGAACAAATAGGAGACGTGAAAGAACATTTCAGTGCACTAATATAATCACGGGAGGATTGGGAGAGAACTCCAGAGTTCCATTTCTTACTTTGTGGCCTCAGAAAATGCAATTTAAATATTTGAGTGTTTTCCATGTGCCAGGCACTATATGTAATTCTAAAAATATAAAGATGAATGTGATCCAGTGGCACATCTCAGGGAGCAAAAATCTAGTGCCCCTGGCTTGTTCCTCAAGCTACAAAATAAGCTTTTCTAGTAAGTTAAGTACTTTAAATGAATTTAAAATGAATTAATTTAAAATTTAAAGTGATTTAAAATTAATTTTAAATAAAATTCCACGTTAATTTTTTTTCACTGAATATTTATTGAATACCTGTTGTGTTTCTGGAGAAACAAGAAGCGTGTGAGAAACAGCATCTATCCTTAAGAAACTATATTATAGAGTATGAGATGACATTTATAAATGAAACATTTAAACAAGAATATAAGGTAGTATATAATGTCAAATGAATACCATAGGTAATGAATGCACAAGAAATCACAAAAGGGTGAAATCAGTGTCTTCAAATAGTTAAAGGAAAAAACTGGAATTGAGAGATAAGTCTTTTGTAATGACTAGTATTGTATAAACAGATAATTCAAAGAGGGCATTTCAGAAGTTGACATGAAAAGACTGGTGAGGCCATCCGGTGCAGAATGGAGGATTTCTGTCAGAGTGCTAGAAATATGATTGAAACAGTAGATTGACACCAAATTGTGGAGAACCTTGAATGCCAGGTAAACTTAGTTTATATATTGTACACCCTGGTAAGTCACTAAGGTTTATTAGCAAGGAATTATGAAAAAAGGTGTTTTAGAAAAAATTATTATATGTGGACATGCTTAATATCATTTGGACTTGCCAGAGTAATTTGGACTATTCTCAGTGCCTTCTTTTCTAAGGTTATTCAGAATAAAACTATCCAGATTAAAAACAGAGTTTTACATATCTCTCTGAGTGCATTGCAAAGAATTGTGTGGTTTGGTTATATATGGGGTAGATAATAAAGTTGATAGTTAAAGGAGACTAAGTTTTACAGTCTTTATTCATAGAAGTTGAATAAGTCATGGAAGTTTTAGGTAATGACTGCAGAATTAAATTAGGGAAGACTATAGCCTCAAGTTTTAAGAAAGAAATTGATCTTTAGTCTTACTAATGTAACTTCATTAAGGCTGCAGTAATTGCTCACTGGCTTTAGGTAGGTATATTTTAAAGCCAATAATTAGAAATTAGACTTAGTGCTGTCAGCTGTATTTTGGTAGTAATTTCTAGGGAATATGGATTTTTTCCCTTCATTTAAGGAATGAAGATATAATTTACATACAGTAAAATTCACCTTTTTTAGTATATATTTTGCGAATTTTGACAAAAGCATACAGTCATGTAACTCCCACATAATTAAAATATAGAACATTTCCATCAATCCAAAAATTTGTCTGTGCCCCTTTGTTTTCAACCCCTTACCTGAACCTAAGCTTCTGGCAACTATTTCCTGTCCTTAAAGTTTTGCCTCTTCCACAATTTTATATAAATGGAATTGTTTTTCTCTAGTGATAAATGATGTTAACATTTTTTTATATGCTTATTTGCCATCTTTATAACTTCTTTGATGAAGTATTGTTCAAAATGTTATTTGTTTTGGATATTGAGTTTTGAGAGTTTCATTATATATTCTGGATAAAAGTCTTTTATCAGTTACGTGATTTGCAGATATTTTCTCCCATTTGTGGTTTGTCTTTTTATTCCCTTAACAACGTCTTTGAAGAGCAGAAGTTTTAAATTTTGCTGAAATCCAGTTTATTGATTTAAATTTAAAAAAATGTTATGGATAATGCTTTTGGTGTTGTATCTAAGAAACCTTTGCCTAATCCAAAGTCACAAAGATTTTCTCCTATATTTTCTTCTAGTAGTGTTATAGTTTTAGGTTTTATATATAGATCTGTGGTTCATTTTGACTTTAGGTTTTGTATCTAGTGTGAGAGATGGATAAGTATTATCTTTTTGTTGTTTGTCACACATGAATTTTTAATTATTTCAGCACCATTAATTATAAAGACTATTCTTTTTCCATCAAATTTTCTTTGTATCTTGTTGAAAATCAAATGATCATGTATGTGAGTCTATTTCTGGACACTTGTTTTTTCATATCCACCCTTTCTTCAGTAACCACACTGGTTTGGTTACCTTACAATAAGTTTGAAATCAGGTAACTGTTCTTTTTCAAAATTGTTTTGGCTATTGTAGTTCGTTTGCCTCTCTATATCCATTTTAAAATCAGTTTGATAATTTCTGATTGAAATCTAAAACCCCTTTGGGGTGGTCTGTGGAGAAGGTTCAATGAGTGGGAGAGAATTCTCCTTGTTTCTGTGATTGTCAAGGGCTCTATATTCCCACCGTAGCCCACATTTGGCCTTTAGCAATTTTTTAAAGCATTTTAACTGAGTTCTTACTGGCTTGTATGGTGTCCAGCGTTTCCTACAGGTAAGGAAGTGAGTCTGTCTTCTTTCTTTAGATTTTGAGTTAGTTGCTTGCCCTGTGATCTTACTTCTCTGATGGGTTAAAAAAATGTCTGATTTTGCACATCCTCCTCCTTTTATTTTGTTTGTTTTAAGGGTGGAAGTGATATTCTTCACCTTTCTGTGAAATAGGCAGAATCCAGAAGTTCCAGTTATTTATTTGAGAGTGTGATTTTGGTGCGGGATTTTTGTTGATCAGAATACCATTTCAGTCTGTCCTTTCAGTTTCTACCCCCCTCCTTGTTCTGTTTGCTTGTTGTTTAATTTATTTGTTCTACAAACAACAGCAACAAAAAAACGAGTCTGTGCTATCTGCCTAGTGTAAAGTGTCGGGAGTTATAATGATGAGCGAGAAGACATAATCTCTTTTCTAATGAGCATGTAGTGTGCTGGGGTCGACTAGATAATTAAAGAATTACAGTAAAATATAAGACCTGTAACAGGAGAAGTATGTGGTAGAGGCACCTAGTTTAATTTCAGAGAAAGCTGTGGTCTTAAGGTTTTACAGAAATTAGGTAAAGGTTAGGAGGCTGCAGGGGAGTGGGCTAGTTAGAGGGAAGAGACTATGAGGAGGCTAAGATAAAAACAACAACCCACAGAACAAGCAGCATGGAGAGTACAAGAATCTGAAAAAGTTTGACAGTTGTGAGTATGCGAAACACAGTTTATTCTTGTATTATTTATTAATTATTGTATTATTAATTTGTTAGAATAATTAATAATACAATAATATGAACAACTGTCAACCTACTTTTACCCTACCCTGTATAGCATATAAGTACAGAAGTGACAAAAACTAAGAGAAATTGATTGTAGCCGTGTTATGAAGAGTCTTGTAAGATATGTTTAAAAAGTTGGTTTTATCACAAGCATTAAAAGGTTTGGGGATGCCTGGGTTGTGGGCTCGATCTTCAGTATGTGGCATGCAGGAGGCAGCCAATTGATGTTTCTCTCTCACATTGATGTTTCTATCTCTTTCTCCCTCTCCCTTCCTCTCTGTCTAAAAATCAATTTGAAAAAAAAGTTTATAAGTACAACCATTCATGGTCCATGATTCATTGAGGTTTTGAATGGAAGAAAGTCAGAAGAGGGGAAAAGGAAATAATATCTAACTAATAAGTAAGTCATGGCGAATAAAGTTCTTTTCCCTGGTTGTTTTTGAGCATTGAGAAAAACGGAACACAGTGATTGCTTCAGTGTTGATGTTTAGCCTGTTGGCATATAACCAAATAAAATCTGCAAATCAGCTTCCTTACTCTTTTGGAACAAAAATAGCATGTGTTGATTTTCTTAAATGCTGTTCCATGCAGAGAGAAATTTACTGTATTAAATCACATAGTTTTCTTGTTTTCTTCCCAGATGTTTTTACTCAATATTTAGTGTGGTGGATAATATAGAAACCTTTAGAACTTGCTTTACAGAGTTCAGGTCTTCTAAGACTCCAGAGTCCCAGTGACCTCCACCACTAATAGCTGTGGTAAGTTTTATGCAGAACACAGTGGTTAGTGGGTGCCAACAGAGTTTTTATGGTATTGGGAGGACAAAGTCTAATTTTTAGAAAAGGGAAAAGTTAGTGATAAAAAGGCCCCCGTATGATTCAAGATTTCAAAGTGGTTAAGGTGCGAAGGTAGATTTGGAACCTATGAAGGTAAACAAATTTCTTTAAAAAGCTGGCATTTTAAAAAATACGTTTTTATTGATTTTTAAATCTTTTTTTTAGAGAGAGAGGAAAAGAGAGGGAGGGATAGAGAGAGAAAAACATCGTTGAGAGAGAAACATCAATCGGCTGCCTCCTGCATGTCCCTTACTGGGGATTGAGCCTGCAACTCAGGCATGTACCCTGACGAAGAATCCGAACCTCTTGGTTCATGGGGCGATGCTCAACCACTGACCCACACCGGCCAGGCAACAGTTTTCTTTTACGTCTCAAAATAATGAATTTAAGAATAAATATTTTTTTGTATGTTATAATGTTAAAGTTAGGCAGTTGTGATTTGGAAAATTTAGAGTTGTTTTGTTGAGGATATTCTATGGAATGCAGAGTTGTGAGCAGTTGAAGAGCTTGAGTATTAGTCTGGCTCCTATACTTACTAGCTAGATGTGTGACCTTGAGTGTTAGTTACCTCCTCTGTAAAATGGTAATAATAATTATTCATACTTCAAGGACTTGTTGTGATGGTTAAATGAGATAATATATACGAGCACTTAGCATAGTGCTTCATTCATTAACTTCTTTAGGGTAGCACAAATGTAAATTATATTGCCATGTACAATTTTTAAAATCCAACATACTATAAGATTTTTATAATCTCAGATACATTTATAGTCTTAGTGCTTTTCAGAATATAGTCTCTAAAAGTGGGTAATACTTTAAAAATATAGAACGTCATTTCTTTGATGGTGACAGGACTTTGTGGTTTTCAAGAATTAACCAGGTACAAAGGATAGGCCTTTAATCTGGCTCTGGTTTAATTTTGCTCTCACCATTAATTTGCATATAAGGCTTCTTTCTGTAAATAGATATGTATTGCAATGTGTCACATATACAAGTTAGAGTCTACGTTAGTAGGAAAGTAGCTAATGAATTGAATTAAAACAATTGGTGGGAATGCAGATTGGTGCAGCCACGATGGAAAACAGTATGGAGGTTCCTCAGAAAACTAAAAATGGAACTGCCTTTTTACCCAGTGATCCCACTTCTAGGAATATATCCTAAGAATCCTGAAACACTAATCAGAAAGAATATATGTACCCCTTTGTGCATAGCAGTGCAATTTACAATAGCTAAGATCTGGAAACAGCCTAAGTGCCCATCAGTAGATGAGTGGATAAAAAAAGCTGTGGGACATTTATGCAACTGTAAAGAAGAAGGATCTCTTACCCTTTGGGACGGCATGGATGGAACTGGAGAGTATTATGCTAAGCAAAATAAACCAGGCAGAGAAAGGCAAATATCACATGATCTCATTTATATGTGGAATCTAAGGAACATCATAAACTGATGAACAAAATAGATTCAGTGATATGGAAGCATGGATCAGACTGACGAATCTCAGAGGTAAGGCAGGGGTGGGTGGCTGGGTGGGGAGAGATTAACCAAAGAATCTTTTTTTGTTTTTTAAATATATCTTTATTGATTTCAGAGAGAGGAAAAGAGAGAGAGAGAGATAGAAACATCAATGATGAGAGAGCCATTGATCAAGCCCGCAACCAGGCATGTGCCTTGACCGGGAATCGAACCCTGATCGCCTGGATCCTAGGTCGATGCTCAACCGCTGAGCCACGCCTGGCCGGGCAACCAAAGAATATTTATGCATATATGCATAACCCATGGACACAGACAATAGTGGGCGAAGGCCTGGGGAGGGGAGTGGGTGCGGGGTGGGAAGGGTCAATGGAGAAAAATGGGGACGTGTAATATTTTGAACATTTGAAAAACAACAACAAGGAATTCTGAACTTTCATCAAGAATATACATACCTTTCACCTATTAAGGAGAAACATCTGAATTAATACTGCTTTGTGTTAAGACATTTGTTTTTATATTTCCTTATTTACCAGTCATTTATTGAATACCATCCATATGCCAGGAACAGTGCTGGGCATTGAGGATGTAACAGTGATAAGACATTTCTTGTTTTCAAGGAGCTCAAGGTATAACTGAGAGTCAGGTAAGGTAACAGTTTGGTATGGCAGCAGGGAGCAGAAAATACCTACTCCATGTTTTACTCAAGGAGTATTTATTGGAATCTGCCGCGTGCAGGCGGCATTCAGAGATCATTTAGGCTGCATCTCAAAAGGAACAGTCTTAAACCATCCTTAGCAAGGAGATCTTCAAATAGCAATGGAGAGTCCTGGGTTTAGAGTCACTGAAGGACAGGTGCAGTCTAATTGTAGACAAGGCTAGGCCTCTGAAAACTTACTGATCAGCTTTTTTGACCCACTGGTGTTCCTCTGTTTTGTTTTTTCTTTTCACTTTTATGGCTTAGTTATGTCCTTAGGAGCAGCTTTTGAAGAGGTGGAAGGAAGTAGTTAGGGTTTCTGATCTCATAGACATCACCTGATTGATGCATTTATTTAACTATCTTTCCCAGAGAATTAAAGATATTAAGGTAGAGAACACAGAAACACACTGATGTATGTTCATATTGCTATTAGGCAGTTAGGAACAAAAACACTGGAGTCAGAGATTATCTAGATTGGAATCAGCTGCATTCTAGTTCTTTGGCCTTCGGCAATTTATTTAATATCCCCGTGCCTCGTCTGTAAAATTGGAATGGTAATATCACTTTGTAGGGTCCGGAGACTTAAGTGAGGATGTTACTATTTTGAATGTCACCAAGTAAGCAAATATCTGCTAAGGGGCCAAAATAGGTATCACAAAGTTCACATATTAAAGCTCATACACTTCTCTCAAATAAAAAGCATCTCAGATCCTTACTCAGAAGCCTTTTTTTCTTATTATGTATATAATTTGCACACACTGGAATTTAACAGTACTCATTAGATTGAGAGAAAGAAAAATGCTTAGAGTAGCAAGAAGTGACAGGTGGCGAAGAGACAGAAACAATAAAAAGCAGGTACTGTGCTAAAAAATAGTAATTTGGAGGTCGTGATATAGTTGTGTTGGTGAGAGCAGCCTCTTGCATTATGCCTTGATTTGTCACTTTATACATGGCCAGTTTAGCAGTTTGAATAGAACTGTTTGCTCCTCATTCTGCTTCCCATTAATGAATGTTTTCTGCATACCTTTGAGTAAGGTCTACATAAGGTCCTCTAAATAATACCTAGCTTAAAACCTTTATTTCTTCAGTCTGGGTATGTTAAAGAGGAGGCCTAGAGTAACCTCTTCAACTATAGGCCTAATGTCACAAATTATTGTCTTTATTCTGTTAATTTAAATTACAACATATATTTTATAAACCTCATTTGAATGGAAGTGAGAATAGACCTCCAAGTAGATGTAGGAATTATTTTGCATTTTCAAGTATGAAATATGTCATTGTATTAACTAGTGCAAGTTCATTTACGGAAGAATGCATTAAAACTACAGGAGAATCAGTTGTGGTTCATTAGCAGATTTTATAGTTTTTAAAATATGAAGCCATTTCTCTGCTGTCCAAGTATAATTTTTCATGTTTTTATATTACATACAAGTACCTCTGTGTTGTGCTGGATCAAGTATATTTTAAAGCGAAGCTCTTTTGCAGAGAGAGGAAGGACATTTCTTGGTTTTTTGCAGAATGTGCTTGTCATTGGGAGTGGAGGAACTTGGAAGTGTGGAAATTGAGTATGTTCCTAATTTTATTATTTTGATAAAGACTCTTGATTACGTGGTATAATCTTTGATTTTTTTACTCTTCTTTTACTTTCCCTTTTATTTTGCTCTACAACCAAAATTTCAAATCACTTAAAATAGAGAAAGTTTTTTTATCCCTGCTGTGAAAGATTTTGATCTTGAATATGCTGCTTTAGTATAGTGCTTTTTAAACAATCAAGGAAAACACTTTAGTGAGTAAATTCATTTTAAATTATAAGAATCTACAATTTTAAAAATTAAAAATGAAATAGATTTTTTAAAAAAAGAGCAGTGCAAATAGTATTTTATGGAACTTTTTTCAGTCACATTATATGTATGAATCTGTATGTACTGTGTCATGTGTGAGATGTTTTTAACTGGAGTGCAAAAAAAATTTGAAAAGAAAAAAACTAGCTTAGAAAGTCTTCCTATACAGGATTCTGTGCTCATAGCAGGTAAGTCTCATTCAAAAGATTTTAAAAAAATATAAAAAGGTCTAAACACATATGCAGAAAAGTGTTAATAGTGATTATCTCTGTGAGGTGAGAATACAGATTTAATAAAAAGGTTTATTTATAATGCTTTTGTGTTAGGGAAAATACAAAATCTTTTTTGGGTTTTACACTTCATTAAATTTTTTTTCTTAAAACTAGATTTCCTCTATTATAGACCTTTGAGCCATCTATTGTCTTTAAAAATGGTAATTTGCTTAAAGAAATCCTTTTTTTCTACTTGGAACTTCATTCTACAGGTAGTAATCCATAGTGACCAAGATAAAGAACTTTGTAATCTATTTTGTCATCAGAACACTGAGCACTTTATAAAAGTTTGTAAGTGAATTTAACTGCTACATTCACAAGATCACTCAGTACTCCAAAGATACATATTGGCATTGCTAAAGAAGCAAAATTTTTGTTCCTTAAACTGATTGAATTCAAATGACTGAAGAACTGATTTTGTATAGGCTTTAATACAAAGGCAAAAATAACTTAAGAAAGATGCTGAATACGTGAGCTTGATTTATGTGTAAATCCTGAGGCTCTCAAGGTGTCTTAACTGTCCTGAGGAGAATAATTGAGCAATTTAGAATATCATAGTCTACTTAATACTCCTCTTGCATTTCTAATAAAGATATGACAAAGCAGGAATTGATAGAATTTCTGATCTTATAGTTGCTAATTTTTGTTCCAGTATTTGAAAACTATAATAAATATGCCTTTATTATAGGTAACCTCCCCATCCTCCACTTGCATCATCAGTTTCTCCCTCCCTATTGTATCATTCTTTCTTACCTCAACTTGCTCTCTAACCAATTCCAGTGAGGTTATTTGTCTCTCCAACCCCACTGAAACCATTCTAATGTCACCGACTACCTCTGTCCTATCAAATGCAGTAGAAAATTTTTCAGTTCTTCCTACTTGACCTTTTAACATTTAAAGCAAATGATTACTCTTGCGTTCCAAAAATATTTTCTTCACTTGGTTTCTGGAATGCTACTTCTGTTTTCTTCCTTAGTCTCCTTTGCAGGCCACATTTCTTCTTTGTGACCTTTAGGGTTTAGTTCAACCCCCATGGCTCAATCCCCTTGGTTTTCTGTCTGTTACTCCCTAGATAGTCTTATCCTGTTCATTGGCTTGAATTTTTATCTCCAATTTTTGTATTGTCACTGAGCTTTTAAACTTGTATATTCAGTTGCTTCATTAACAACTGTACAGGATGTCCAGCAGGCATTTTGATTTAAAATGTCCAAAATCACAATTTTTGATTTCTCTTTTCCCATTTCCTTCCCTAGTCTTCCTTAAGTAAGTGTAACTAATCACTCAGGTTGATCAGACTAAAACTCTGAGTGATTTGTCTGCCCTTCTTCACATCCCGTATAGTCAGTACACCAAGGTTTTGTTAGCTTTGCTTTCAGAATGTATCATTATCCATCCACTACTTGTTACTTCCTCTGTTACTACCCTAGACATGCATGTCTGTTAATTTTTAGACTTCTTTATAGATTTTCCTCCTACTCTTCCTCCTTACAGTCATTGCCTCACATTTTTGCTAGGATGATTTTCAGCAAAGGTAAATTAATTCATGTCATTCTCTTGCGGAAACCTTTCAGTATTTCCCAGCACATTCAAAATAAAAGCTCTTGCCCGGCAGGGCGTGGCTCAGCGGTTGAGTGTCAACCTGGGATCCAGGCCATCGGGGTTCGGTTCCTGGTCAGGGCACATGCCCGGGTTGCGGACTCGATCAGTGACTCATCATTGATGTTTCTATTTCTCTCTCCCTCTCCTTTCCTCTCTCTGAAATCAATAAAGATGTATTTAAAAAAAACACAAAAAAACCCACAAAAAAACAAAATAAAAGCTCTTGCCTTGGCCTGTAAGCCCTGCTTGTTCTCGCCCTTGGCTATCTTACTGACTTCTGTGCCCCTTACTCTGCTGTTACCACACCTGTTTTCCTGTTATTCTTTGGACATTTCAAGCTTGTCCTGCCTCAGAACTTCAGCACTTGCTCTTATTTTTTCCTGGATTCTTTTTTTCCTAGATAATTTGTGTGACTCACTGACTGAGTTCAAGTATCAGTTCAGGTATTAACTCCTCAGAGTGGTCTTTCCCACTGTACCATATGATCTTCTTTCTAAAATAGCCACATACCCCATCACTTTGATCTCTGTACCTGCTTCATTTTACTCCATTGCCTATATCACTGTCAGACATTATATGTTTAAATATGTTTGTTTATTTTTTGTCTCCACCATTACAATATAAGCTCCTTGACGCCAGAGACTGTCCTGTTCATTGCTGTGTTCACAGTGCCTGGATGGGACTTGGCACATAACAGGTATTCAGTAAATGTTTGTGGAATGAATAAGTGAGTGAATGGGGTCTCAAATCTTAATTGGAGGTTGGGGTGCATCACCTTTTGAGAGGTCTCAGTTGCCATGATTTTTTATTTAGTGCCAAGTGCAGTGCTATGGCATTGCAGATACAATGCCAAAAATAATCCTACACTGAAGAACTTACTGTTTAGAAGAGAACCAGACATGCAAACATGTAACTACAGAGCAACATGATAATTGCTTTAATGAAGGTATATGTAAAGGTATATAGCGGGAACTTATAGGTAGAACCATAATATATCGGGGAGTCAGTGACGAAGTTATAGAGGAGGTAACCTTTAAGGTGAGAATTGAAGGACAGGTAGACTGTCAGGCAGGCATCCGACTGAGAAATAGTATGCCTTAAACCATAGAGGTGTAAGAAGGCAGGTGGGCATGTTTCTTTGTACTACCAGGAGTTGGAATTGATGAAATATAAAATCTGAAATTAGGAGTGGTTAGAGATGAGACTGGGCAGATAGGCAGTTCTAGGGGTGGCAATGGAGCTAGGTCATTTAGGGTCAAATGTGCTATGCAAGGTACTTTAAAGTTTGTACATGATAAAGAGCCACTGAAGAATTTTGAACAAGAAAATGAGCAAATCTGATTTGTATTTTAGAAAATCACTGGAAGCAGTGTAGAAATAGAATGAACAGAGCTTGGTAATTGATTGAAATGTCAGGGATAATGACTTCCAGGTTTCTGGCTTGAACAACTGGGTTGTTAGCGATACCATTCACCAAACTATGAAATTAAGGAGAAAAGAACAGTAAATCTTTCTGAGGGGATGGCTAGAATTTAAAAGTATATAATGATCTTAGTGCTCAGAAACCTATTGGTTTACTTGTGTTATGTAATATGTTTTGTATAATACATTTAATTATAAACATGCTAAATTTACTTGTCAGATATTTTTATTCCTTTACAGATAGCCATATAGGCTGCTCAACTGCTGAAGGATGTTGGCATCTCTTAGTTTTGCTAGTTTGTAAATAGACTAATGAGAATAAGAATGCTTTTGGCAGTATAGTAAAAAAAAAAAAGGTAGTTGTTTTATTAATATGCAAAGATATGACTCAGAACTTAGGGCCCTCCACAGCTTTAAACATATATAAAAAGCCCTCTTTTCAGGAAAAAAAAGTAAAGTTAGGAAAATGGTCCTAAATTTGTTGAGGGTAACTTTTACCACAAAGGAATGTTTTCTAATCTGTCTTGTTTTCTGATTTATGAAACATAAATAGACTTTACTTCTTTTGATGCTTTATTTTTTTTAATCATTTTGAACATATGGAACATTATAATGCTTGTGCAGAGACAAGCTTATCTATACCTTCATGTTTTAGTTGATTTCTTGGTTTGGCATATTCCCTTGATGCTAAAAGTGGAAAAATTTGAAACAGGCAAGATATAAGAGAAAAAACAGACTGTGTTTGTTCTTATAACACTAAGGATATGGCAAGATCTTAGACCAGCACTAACCCATTAGAAATATAACATGGACCACACATGTGGGCTACATATGTAATTTTAAATTCTCTAGTAGCCACATGAAAAAATACAAAAATAAACAGATGACATTAACTTTAATGTATTTTGTATAACCTATTATATTCAAAGTAGTACCATTTCAACATATAATTAATATAAAAATATTAATGGGACATTTTACTTTTGGGGAGATATACCAAGTCTTTGAAATCTAGAGGTATTTTGCATGCACAGCATATCTCATATCTCAGTTTAGATAGTCATTTTTCAAGTGCTCAATCACTATGTGTGGCTAGTGGCTACTGTATTGGACAATGTAGTTCTAGATCATTCTTGACCAAAAAGTAGAAATTGCTTCAGTGTTCTGCAACATTTGAAGGTGTCTTTTCAAAATCAAGTAATTTATGTACTGCTTGTTTTATTGTCCCATCAAGTATATTAAAGAGGTTACTCTTGTCTTCATTTATCGTTTTTCTCCTTATAGTAATTTTGTCCAATAAAGGTCTGTTTATCAATTTTCATTGCCTTTGCTTTCTCCTACACCAATTTAAAGTAATGGCCTCTTATACTAAAACAATAGCAGATCTTTAAATTTTAGTGATTTTGTTTTTTAATTTCAAAAATACTACATTTATGGCAACAGATTCAAACAATAGTGAGATATAGAAATAAAAATTAATAACTTAATTCTTTTCCCTCATTTTTTACTCTGTCAGATGTAACTACTGTTAAGAATTTAGAAAATAAATAGCCTTTCTTAGGGATATACGTTCATGAGAAATTCTTGTTGAGAAAATTAGTGCTTTGAAAATACCTATTAGAGTAGATCTATTTAAAATGAAGACTAAAGTTTTATAGTTGTTAATGAAAAAAAGATTTGTTAGGGATAATTTTCTGAATTGAAAACATTTATTTTACCATATATTTAATAAAATTTAGGTTGTAATTACAGCTGTGCTAATTCTTAGAATTAACAAAGAATGATGTACCTTCTTGGTATAATTATTCCACTAAAATTTTGTGATAGTCTGATAGCATCCTTCGCTTTGTTTACTTTTCTTAGCATTTATCATATAGACTAGACTAGTGTATCAGTTTTACCAAAACTATTGAGAGCTTTCCCAGTTTCTCAAGAGATTTTCTTAAACCCTTAACATTTTCTTCCTTGATTCCTATTCTGTCATCATTCTTGTTGGGTTTTTCCTTCTTCATTTGTTCATTGGTTTGATTCTGCCAGATCTTTATTCCCCAAGGGTTTTGCTATGAGATGGACACTTCTTCAATATTATTTTCATAGTCTTCATGAAGTCCTGCATTCTTTTCAAGTTTTGTATTTTCACTTTACAATTGAGTTGCATTGTGTTTACTTTGCATTATTGGATGTTTACAACATTAGACTGTTAGAGATTGATGCGCAAAGCCAGGATACATAGTTGAAGTAGATGTTAGTGTTAGGTAGGAATGGATTCTGTAGGTAATCAGGGCACATTATTGTAAGGGCTTTTGATTTCCGTGAAAAACTAGAAACTGCCTATTTAAGTAATAGCTAACTTTTATTGAGACTCTTACCATGGCTGGCAAATTTCTATACATGCATTATTTAATTTAATTTATTTAGTGTGCTTTTGCAATAAATTTATTATTGTCCTCATCTTAGCATTGAGTTAACTAAGGCTTACAGCATTAACTTTTGCCATAATAAAGTTAAGTAATTTGTCTGAGGTCAGAGTTAGTCAAGTATGGGCCTGGGATTCTAACCCAGGAACTCTGTCCCTTACTTGACTGCATACTCATGTAAATGCACATACTTTTTTTTTAACATTTTAATTTTATTGATTTTAGAGTAAGGTCGGGGGAGAGAGAGAGAGAGAGAGAAAGATCACCTTATGGTGTACAGGACTAGGCTCCAGCCAACTGAGCCACACCGGCCAGGGTCATACACATACTTTTGTGCAAAAAAATGGATTGGATTGTATTTTTTTTCCCACAAAGCAGTGTGTTTTGGATATTGATCCAGTGTATGGATGAGCCATAATTTTAAGAAATTACTCCTGTTTAGGTTGTTTACAGTTTTTAACACCTTGCTGTGACTGGCTATTTCGAGCCAGAACTTGCCCCTGCATCTGGCTACTTTTCCACTCTTTTAAAATTATACACTGCCCTAGCTTGTTTGCTCAGTGGTTGGAGCATCAGCCTACAAACTGAAGGTTCCTGGGTTTGATTCCAGCCAAGGCCACATACCTTGGTTGTGGGAGGCAACCAATCAATGTGTCTCTTTCACATCGATGTTTCTCTCGCTCTCTTCTCTCTCCCTTCCACTCTCTCTGAAAAGCAATGGAAAAAATATCCTTGGGTGAGGTTTAAAAAAAAAAACCAAAAAAACCTCTACATTGCTTTCAAACCTTACAATTACTTAAGTTAATGTAAGTGCAGACATGAGTCTCTACATTGCTTTCAAACCTTAAAATTACTTAAGTTAATGTAAGTGCAGGCACGAGTTGCTTCATGACCAGTCAGCAATGTTTGGACATGGAAACTTGAGTATACTTGTGATTCGTCAGCGCGAGGTGTTTGAGAAACATCAATGTGACCTTCGGCTGCCTCCTGCAGGCCCCCTGCCCAGGATCGAGCCCACAACCCGGGCATGTGCCTGAGTGGGAATTGAACTGGGAACCTTTCGGTGCATTGGACGAAGCTCAACCAACTGAGCCACACCAACCAGGGTGATTGTTTACAGTTTTTGTTTATTTTTTATTTTACTAAAGTTGCTGTTCTTGGTAAGTAAGAGGCTTATATTTTAATAACCTTGTGTGAAATAGGACTGGAGGCACTGGGCCTGGGACAGATGAGTTGGAAACTGAGTTTACCTCCTAAAGCCTTAAATCTCAAAGGATAGACTAGAAGAAAAAATAAGGAAGCTTGTCTCTTTTTACCTGAGTTCTGAGTGAAGGAGAAAGTTTCCTGAGATTTTGAAGCTACTGTTTTACTCTCATGTGAGTTTGAGTTTCATATTTATACTTATTGCATGGTCCAGAAAACCTCAAACTTAAAAATTAACCTTAATGCAAGCCACTCAATAGAGGAACATTTGTAGTCTGGTTGTATGGAATTCCCACTGATATTGCTAAAGGCCCACTGATGTGGGGATCATTACTCAAAGTTACAAAAAAAAGGTTTTTTTGGCAGTGCCTTAAGCAGAAGTCAGAAGAGACACACTAACAGCAGAATTAAATTCTCAAGAACTTCAGAAAGTAGAACTATTAAATAATAGTATTATAATAAAAATTAAATCTAATTATAAAATTAATTTAAAAATAAATGCCACAATTATAATAAATATTAAATAATAAAGTAGAAATATTAAAGATATTATCAATTAAAGATAAAAGAAGAAAACAAATATAAGAAGAACAACAAAACTATTTAAAGACAGATAAGATCAAGGAGATCAGGGACAGGGTAGGGGACAAATAGTACCTCAGTCATTAAAATTTAAAAACTGATTGTATAGGATAAAGTGCAGAATAGGTAAATATGAAGAGAAAACATAATGTTGAAGATGAATTTGAAGATTCTGCCCTGAATGACTACAACTGGTAGAAGACTTGAAGCGAAAGTACTCAAATAGTGTTGCTCTAGTAGAAAAATAATACTAAACGCACACGGACTCTTGAGAACACCAAATTCATAAGAAAATATCTTGAGAATCATCAGAGAGGAACAAGAGATACCTACAAAAAGCAATGACAAACTGACAACAGATTTTTTAACAGTAACAATAGAAGTAAAAAATGATTAAAGGATGGGAGCAGGGTAAAGATATTTTCAGATGAAAACTAAGTACATATGGAAGGGACTATGAAAAGCATTGTTTAGGAGACAGATACAAATAATGATTAACTAGGTATTTAGACAAGCACTCATGTTAGAATGCTAAGAAAGTACTGTAATCAACTTCTATATCAATAAATTTGAAAACTTAGATCAAAAGGCAAATTTTGTAGAGCAATTTGTGAAACTGACTCAAGAACAAAGAGAGATTTCAAGACACCTTTAACATTAAAGAAAATAAGTCATTTTTAAACATTTTCAACAAAAATTACCATTCCCAGGTAGTGCTACAAATGAGTTAAACCAAACATTTAAGGAGAAGTAAACCCAGCCTTATAAATTTTTAATGTATATAATGTGTCTTACAGTAACCTTGATAACCCAATCATGTAATTCACAATACTAGGAAGGAAAATGATAGACTGATTTTCATGAATATATACACAAAATCCTCAATAAAGCACTGGCAAGCAAGCCAAGCAGTTTTCTTGACAGTGGATATTCTATATTTTTCCATTGATTTGAAGTGCCACATTTACTATAAAATGAATTCCCATATAAATGTGGGTCCGTTTTGAGTCCGGGAAGGTATATTTGTGTGCTTCATCTGTCATCTTGAATTGAAAATGTAACTGTTGAACTTTACATTCAAGATGTTTGCATTGGCATTTTAATATATGCTTTACATAAATAATCTTTCTATTGCAAAGTTTTGCGAGTCATTTGAAGGGGATGTCAGGGTCAGAACTCAATATACACCTCATTTGAGACATTTCATTATTCTACAGAATATTTCATAGTTCAAACAAATGTAAGTTGAAAGTAGATATGAAATATATTGTCAACATATTTCCACAAAATAGGTTTTTCTCTCATGCCCTCACATATATGTTTATTAACGTGTATGAATTGATTGTGCCCTGTTCTCCTTCCCAAAGGAATTTGAGATGGCTTTAAAAAGGGACAGAGAAATAAATATTACCAGCCATCTGGGATGGATTAATCATTGTGTTTGAACACCAAACTTAATTCTGTTTTCTGGAAAAGAGCAGAAAGGGGCATGTTATGCTCTGTCTGTTAAAGGGACCATATAACTTTGAGAGACATGCTTTTCCCCTTCTTTTTGCAATGGGACATTGGATAAGGTGATAGTTATTTTCATCTTACATTTGCAAAAGTTAGAAAATGTTCAGGTATATCAACCAACTATGAAAGCTAAGATTTTAACATTGAATCTTAACTTAGGGAATCTGAGTTTCTGTGGCAAGGTAACATATGTGGTTTACTTTGCTTTCTGAAAAATGCCAAGGGTTGACTAGTAAATGTGAAGGGACTTGTAGAGTTGGAAATCATCATTTTGCATCCATCATAATAAATTTTGGATCAGATTAGAATCATTAGTGGATATAAAATCTAGGAAAATTTGGATGACCAGCAGGATATTTACATAGTTTTTAAGTGTTACCCCATAGACTACTTATTAATTGCAAGGGAGAAAATGCACAGTAATTATACAGAAGTTGGACAATACCTTGACCAGGTGATCAAAGTTAATATCACCAATGAAGGAGAGATGGAAATCAAATCATGTGCCTCCAGATGTGATGCCTGGAGAAGGACACATGACCACCTATGTACTATTGTAGCTAAGAATGTGTAACCTCAATCTCATCATTAGGAAATGTCAGACAAACATTAAATGAGGGATGTTTAATTTTAAAAAGGGGGTGGGGAGCTAGTCTTACATGATGTCAATGTCATAAAAGACAATGAAAAGCTGTGGAAACTTTCTAGACTATAGGAGGCTGAAGAGACATGTTAACGAAATGTATTGCCTGATTCTATACTGAATCCAATTTTGGAAAAGAAAATACGCTATAAAGGAAATTACTAGGCCAACTGACAAAATTGGAATCCTTACTTTAGCTTTGATAAAATTATCAGTGTTAGATTTGCTAACATTTATTATGTGTAATTACGTAAGAGAATATGCCTATTTATAGGAAATATACTCTGAAGTATTTAGGGGTAAAAGGCCATGATGTCTAATTTCTTCTCAAAAGATTCAGGAAGAAAAAGTGTATGTGTGTGTAAAGAGAGGGCGGGTAGGAGGAGAGGGAACACTCATGATTGCAAAATTGATAAAGCAGTTGGGGTATAAAATGTTAACAGTAGATAAATATGGGTAAAGGTGTACAGGTGCTCATTGTGGTATTTTTACTTTTGTAATTTATCTGTAAATTAGAAATTATTTCCAAATAAAGAGTTAAGACAAATATATGGTTTAGTTATGATGCATTCTAATGAGGTAACAAAATGATAGAGCTTAGAGAATTTGTTTTAGAAGATTGAATAGTTAACATGCCCATTCAGAAGTTTCTCTCAAGTATTGGCTGTCTCAAGTGAGCTTTGGTAAGTACTGGATCAAATCAATTCATGGTTGAATTATCCAGTGAGTGCCTTAAGTGCCAGTATTCCCTATTGTTGATTGAAGAGGGATTCATATGTTTTAGATAACAAATTGTGGACAACCATTGTTGACATTCTAGTATGAAAATGTAAAAGCCTGATTTGTTTTTTGCTAGTTCACTTACTCAGGAAGATGGGTCAGAGAGATACTTACTTAAAGGAAGTTACTGATATTTTCTCTCAAGGAGAATTTGAAACTGTAGAAGCAATTGGACAGGTGCTCATGTATGATTTCAGTGTTCAAAAGTATAGTTAGAAAAAATGATTTGGCCTAAAATATTTTAAGGTGTATGTTAGCAATTAACTGCCCACCATCATGAAGTAATCTGCATTTTTATCCCCTTTAGAAAATGTAATTTTGAACAGAATTACATGTTGATGGTTAATTCAGGATAAATTAGCTGCAAAATACACCCTAACTAATTCTCCCCTTTCAGATCAGAAGCAAATAGAACTGATAAAACCACGTAGAACATTGTGGGAAAGTTAAAACTGTTTTAAAAGAGAGAAAGAAAAGATCAGGTACTTTCAGTAAATACCTGGGTGGGAAATTTTTAATCCAAGACACATTTTCAAAATTCCATGACAGCCACCCCTTATCCCAATGTTAAAGGCCTTTCATGCCTACATTTGTAAAAGAAATTTATAAAAACACAGCAAGGCTTTAAATTGAATTGGTATTATCTTGAAAGTGCACCAAATGGGGATGCACCTTTTTTGTGTGTCTGTATTATTATGAGAGGATTGTCACAGCCAGTGGTGTAGTGGAACATCTCCTACTGGACTGAGAGGTGATTGCTAAAATTTTAGGAATTTTGCAAACTGATACAGCTATTATTAAAATTTAAATTATATAGCTTATCATTATTAACTAAATGACATTTATAAAAGTGTAATAGATACTTAAAATTCACACAAGTCAAATCTTCTGTTAGATTCTTTTTAATCCAAAGCAGATCTTGTTATTTATTATGTTTTTGTATTACTTTCAGCACAGCAGTCTAGATTATAGAAATGATATTAAATTATAATTTTATAAATTTTCAGTATTTATTAATCCTTTTTATTTTGTGTCAGTTGCAGATTTGATGAGCACTCAATGTCTATTGGTTACACTGAAATTATTGTTTAAAATGTTGAATTTCAAAGGGCTGTGGGGACATAGTTCTCCTTTAAGTAAATTTTTCTAAATTTACTTTTACCCATTATCATTACTTTTTGTTATGAGTCTACCTACCAGTTCTGTTAAGCAGCTCACATTTTACCATCTTATATACAGAAGTTCATTGTAATGTGTTTCGTCAAATGCTTTGCTGAGATCAAGATAATGCTATGTCTATGGCATATCCTCCAATGGGATAAACATCTGTACTTTCTTTGAAAAGTAGGCATTTAAAAAAGATCCTGGTGTGGTTCGGTGTTAAAGTCATATTTTTCCACAAATGCAAAGATAGATAATCCATGAAGATTGGTAGGCTGGATAATTAAGACATCAGAAGAGAAAAGGGACAAGAAGATCACTCAGGACACTTGATCAGGATCATGGTATACACCTGGACTGAAAAGAAAATAGCCTGTGTCATGAGGGCAGAGCTCCTTTACTGAGGAGGCAATCTGAATCAGATGAAGTTTTAGGGATCTAGAACAGAGTGGACAGGATTTGTGGGCCATTCTTTTCTTCATATTATCTCCTTCCTTTGAAATGCATGTAGTGAAATATTAACAGTGGGTACTTTGGAGTGTGTATGGCTGGTTTTTTGCTCCGTATAGCACCTCCTTATTCTCTTTGCTCTGGACAACCTAGTCCCGACTTCACTGTTTTTGAATATTAAAAGAATAACTCAATATGAAATTGTCTAGCACATTTCTTTATATTTTGCAGGTAGGTAAAGGTTTATTTAACCTTTGTTAAATTTTTCCCCTTTTTAAATTTTATTGAGCAACCATGGTGGAGGTTGTCAGGAAGTTACTAGTGTGAGTTGTCTCATCACATTCCTTGGCCTCCACCCTCCTTCATTCTAGCCAGACCTGTTTTATTGCTGCTGGAAGGAAGAACAATATATAGTCGATCACTTGATTAAATAGTGTTAACAGAGTAATGGCTTTCTCTCTCCCACTACCTCTTTCTTTCTAAAAATCATAGTTCAAAACCAGTCCCTGATTAGTCGTCTTATTTTCTAGCCCATATTCAAGTTTTTCTCATTCAGGTTATTACTGTTTAAAAATTATACACATACACACACATATTTTTTGAGCCAGTGTGTTTTTAGGTGTCCTTCAGTATACTCTTCAGTGTAAATTATAACCTCCTAGGATATGGAGACGGTTGTGTTTTATGAGTACTTGATAGGTGAAAATCACTGTTCTAATAATCTGTTTTAATTCAGCCTAAGACAAGGCTACTTGTTTAAAAAGCAGAGAGCACTTGGGAGGTAGAGGTAAAGGATTTGGGGAATATGAAGAAAGAGGATATATGGATAAAATTTATGGGCTCATGAATTTTTTTTGAATTTACTTTTATTAGTTGCTTACCTGATTGCTTTAATTATTTTATGGCAGGTTTTCTTTTAACTTGAGGGTTTCTATAGGATGGATTAGTAGGCCCTCTACTTACTCTATAAAATCTCTTGGTTCAATACATTGTAATTAGGTTTTGGTAATTAAATCATTCTCTCTTTTTCTTGCAGATTGAGGTGGTGCCATGCAGCAAGAAGCAGTGAGATGCAGAGTTCGAGCCAGAAGGCCTGACATGCCACTTTATGTGCCTAAAGCTCGAAGGGGTGTGGTACTCCTCAAGGCAGGGGATGAGGGAAAGAGCCATGATCCACCTAACGCTGTGGTAGAAGAACAAAAAGAAGATTGTCTCTCCCAAAAGGAGATCTTCAGAGAAAAAGCTAAGACTCAAAGACTAAATATTTGTCCTGATAAAAAGGAGCACAATCGTGGGGAAGGAAAGAAATCTTCAACAAAATTAAGAAAAGATACATACCTTCAAGAAAACAATGAAGATAGGGTTAGTACTAAGAGGGGAGTCACAGAATCCAAAGAAATACTATCCCAAGGGCATCAGCAAGGAATCCCAATTTCTGGGGTTATACCTACTGTACCTTTACAAAGACATTTTAAACCAAAGAAGGTGGAATGTTTGGAGGTTGAAACCACAGATGTGACAGGACACGAGAGGTTGCTTCTATCTCAGTCTTGTTCAGAAACTGGTGAGACTCCAGTTATAAACAAATCATTCCAAAATGTGGAATTCTGTGATTTCAGTAGGCTTGCACTAAGTAGGGAAACATTTGAAGACAGAGATTTAGAAAGCAGGATTGAAATGGATGCCAAGGTTGAAGAGCTACAATATCGGTTTTCTGGAGTTTTAAGTTCTGTTTTGAGACCTGAGAGTATGATTGCACCAGTAAAACTAAGCTCTGATTCTGGAATTGTGCAACAAGGCATGCAAACAGCAGGTGGAATGTTGAAGCTCAGCAGTGGAGGCATTACCACTATTCCTGTTCCTGGAAGTCCAGGTGGAGTCACTGATCAAACTTTTGTAGACTTTGAAGCTGAGAATGTTGATGACACAGCCCCCGGTACAGATTTCACCTCGGGTCAAAAAGGTATAGATTCCATTCCTAAGACAATGGGTCACATCTCTCATAAAATGACTTCAGTCAACAAACTAGAGAGCACCGATGGCATTTTTGATCCAACAGTGATTAGAGAGTGTGAGGAGGATGACAGCACTGCTGATGAGTTGTGTGTAAAGTATGAACCTTTTGATACAGCTGCTCTTGCTCATGAAACAAATACAGGTAATGGATTTAAGACTGTAGGTGACATTACAAATAAGGCATGTGTGGTGGATAATACAGATACCACGTCTGATCAAATAACTATAGAGAGCCCTTGTGTTGTTGGAGTTAGAATAACTGATGAGGCCTATAGCAACACAAGTAGTTTCTCAAAATATTTAGAAATGAATACAGATACAGTCCCTTTTTATGTAGCTAGAAGTAGGAATGACACTGAAAATTTCAGCAACCTCACTGCTTGCTCAGATATTTATGCTGAGAGTATTTCATCTAGTTTCATAGAGTCAACAGGAAAGTTGATAGAGAGCTCCTCAGATTGTGCCTCGTCCTTGCCTGTAAAGAAGATTCCTGGTACTAATTGTACCACCTCTTTGGACTCTGAATTCAGTATGTTAAATGGGACAAAAGTACTTTCAGATAGTGCCTTAGGCAATGATTTAGATTGTACTGGTGATATAACAGAGGCATTGCATGAACCCAAAACTGCTGAAGAGTTCAAAACAGAAGAGGAAGATGACGCAGAGAATATAGAATTTGGTATATCCTTTCCTGATGTAGAACCAGTTTCTGTAGAGACATCTATGGAACCAAAAGCAACGGAAACTTCTCACATGGAGGAAAGTGCTGCTACTGAGGAGAGCTGGGAGTCCATGTTTAATGATGATGGTGACTGCCTGGATCCACGTCTTCTACAAGAGGTATGTTTGGTGGAAATTGCTTGATGCTTAGATAATTTGTAGATTCATACAACTTGGGATTTGGGGGGCAATTTTATAGACATTTGTGCACATTCACTCATTTATATCCAATGTAAGGGTTCCTGCAATAAACTTACAGGATTTTAGGTTGAGAAAAAAATATCTGGTAGATCTTTGAAAAAGATATTGCAGAATTGAGCAATATCTATAATAGCCAAGTCCTGAGTGATCTTAAGTGAATAGATTAAAAATGAATTTAACAATATTGCCTATCTGTTGAGGAAGTACAGAGGGAAACTTCTTCAAAGGGGCTTTTCTGTGTTGACAAGATGTATTTTACACAGGCCTATTTGAGGGAAGGAGAATAGTTTATTATTGTTCATACTTATTTTTCCGGTAGATGTCCAGATGTTTTTAGACCTATAGAGCAAAAGAATTAGAGAAGGGAAGAGTAAAATAAAGGAAGGTATGATTATTTTTTAAGGAGTTTATGCTGAGTTAAATTAAAGAATAAATGATTGTTGAGTCTGTATAGAAAATATAAGTGAATAATGACATGCTGGCTAATTAGAGTTCTTGAATACAAAATGTTAGATTTTTCGAAGGCATCTTACAAATTATTTAGTTCAGTCTTTTCATTTTCTTAATTTAGACAGTTGACATTTAAATTCCTTACCATAAATACAAACCACTCCTCTTTCATTCCTTATAGTGGGTTCACATAACCTTTGCCTGAAATGGAAAAAATGATTTCCCTGTAAAATCCCCAATTTTACAAATGAGGAAATTGAAGCTTAGTGATCATTCCTTTAGTAAAGGCTGAGTCAGGATTACTGTCTAATTCTGTCTTAATCCAGTGTTTATGTTCTTTCTACCAGACCACTTCCTCACCTATAAAATAGAGTTCTGTTTGAGTGATTAAAAAGAACCTTTTAAATACTAAGTGATGACTCTTGTTTCTGAGAGTTAAACCAGAAGTACAGAAAAATGATTACATGCATGTGAAAGAGACACATGATACTGAAGAGATCAGCCAATTGGACAGAACTGACTTTCCAATACCAAGCAATTTCTCCTCACTCTTAGGAGGTGTTTGCATGCACACCTACTGATACCATAGTTAGTACTTATGGTCAAATCAGGAAACATTGTGTCTTAAACATTCCTTAGAAAGAAATATAGAGCAGGAAATATCTATGAATGGGCATTCATGAACCCCTTGAAATTGCAGGAAAATTTTTATATGTATTTATAGTTTTTCATAGCTTTCATCAGAGTCTCAAAGGTGATGGCTCCCATAGTATGGTCCTTGGACCAGCAGCATGAGCCTCACTTGGAAACTTGTTAGAAATGCACACTCTTTAGCCCAGCAGTACGTTTCTATTTATAAGTTTTTCAAGTGATTCTGATGCACACAGAATGAGGACCACTGCTCAAAGGTAATACAGAAACTTAAATGTATTTCAGAAGTGAGTGTGGTAACTAAAAATGGCTGTCAGTCCATAATTAGGAAAAACACTGTTCAGCAGAGAATTTAGAATCAATTTGGGTTCAGAAATACCAATAGTGGGGGAAGTTGGGTGAATATAGAGAAGTAATTAAGCATCCAAGCATTGAAAGGCGGTCTTAGTCTGAGAAAGGAAGCAGTGTTTATAGGAGTTGGGAAAGGGAATACCTGAGGGGGTAGAGAACACAGGTACACAGAGAAAGAACAGCTTCCTACAAAAGAAGGACATGGCACACAGAACCTTTTACACGTGGTAGGACTCGTTAAATATTCACTGAATGGATGGAGGTGATAGGGCAGGATTAGAGTTCTCTTCCTTTTTAGGATGGCCTCCAGATGCTTTCAAAACATCATTGCTGCCCTAGCTGTTTGGCTCAGTGGTTAGAGTGTCAGCCCGTGGACTGAAGGGCCTTGGGTTAGATTCTGGTCAAGGGCATGTACCTCTGTTGCAGGCTCAATCCACAGCCCTGGTTGTGGCGCGTGCAGGAGGCAACCAATTGATGTGTCTCTCTCACATTGATGTTTCTCTCTCATTGATGTTTCTCTCTCTTTCCCATTCTCTCTGAAAAGCAATGAAAAAATTATCCTCGGGTGAGGATTAAAAAAAAATAGAAATAAAACCATCATTGCTGCTAGAACTTGGATTCTGTGTGGTAGCTTAGGAATATGGCTTTTGTATTGAAGGGGGTAGTGTGTTCAGGTTGGTAATTGTTTTTCAGGTCTTAACACTACTTAAAATAGGGACAAAAGAATTTAGGCAACTACTCAGTATTTTGAAGAGCATAGTGCTATAGCCAGAGAGGACACTAGCATGACCGAAGGCTGGCAATGGCAGGAAAATGGAGTATGAAGTGCTTTAAGCTGAGGACAGCCAGTATTTGGGTGTTGCGTTTGGTTATCTTCAGAGGCACTTGATAGGGAGTGGATCTATGTTGTGGGAGGAGGATGGACAAGAGCAAAAAGGAGGAGATGGATTGAGAATGTTGAAGCCGATCCAGCTTTAAACTTTGGTCTCCTGTGCTTTGGGTTTTAGAAGATGTAATAATAATAATGTTATTAAAAGATATCACAAATCCAATAACATTAATAGTCCTTTGGTTACTATTACACTTAATTTATTATTTATTTTACTCCAAACATATTTTATTAAAGGCTAAACCAGAGTGTCTGCCTACCTTGAAAACTTTCCAAACAAAGATTTTTGGCTCTTTTCCCAGCTGGCCTGTTTCTTTGTTGACAATGGCTAGACATATGGAGGTTTGTCTGATACTTCTAATAGGCAGGGAAGTATGCTGTAGAGCAGGGCGTGGCAACCATTGGCATGTGAAGCAGTTTCCTGTGATGTTTGAACCTCTAAAACTGCCTAAGGAGGGTAGAGAGCATAGCTAGGCCATTAGTGAGCTCCCAGAACTGCAACTGTTGATGAGTCTCTGTCGATCACACTTAATCTCCTAAAGCCATGGTAGGGGGTACCCAGAGACTTAAGTTGGTAATTTATATAGAAAAGGATGTTGGCATGACCTCTTTTAACCCTCTGAGATCTTGGTACAAGAACAAAGGGATTATTATTGTCTAGATAAAACTTCCATAGCCCCTCTGTCTCTACTGATCAGCAAACATTGGTAGGAGGGTTAGTATCTTTTGTTAATAGTTCCAGCTCATGTTAACAGACTTATATTTGATTTTTTTTTTAATCCTCACCCAAGGAGTGGGGATATTTTTTCTTTTGATTCTTAGAGAGAGAGGAAGGGGGAGAGAGAGAGAAAGGGAAGGAGAGAGGGAGAGAGACATCAATTGGTTGCCTCCTGCACACACCCCGACCTTGGGTGGGGATCAAACCTGCAACCCAGGTATGTGCCCTTGACCCGGGATTGAACCCATGACCTCTGATGTGCAGGCTGATGTTCTAACCACTGAGCAACGCTGGCCAGGGTATATTTGATATTTTTATTAAAATGTCTGAATTAACATGTTACATTGACTGCCTAAGTGGGGATTTATAGACTCACCTTCCAGATACAGTGTATTCTAATGTAGTCACTTGGGACAGTCAGAAAAGAATCTGATTGAATTATATACTCTGTTTATTGTTCATTTCATTAATGGATAATGACTATGTCTTTGGCTCACACAGAAAGAGGGAACATTAAGAAGATTCCATTGTTCATAGTTTGTATTTTCTTTAAACCTAGATTCCTAAAATTAAAAGTCTTGCTCTGACTTTTGTTAGATTTGTTGCATAATATTTTTCCCCTCTGAATCTGTATTCAAACCAGCAGCATTTTAATTTCTGATCCCTTTTCTCAAAACTAAAGAAAGGTATAAATATTTCTGGGCGTACATTATCACTAAAAGGAGGGATTCTTGTCTGAAGCCTCAGAGATTCCTGATGTACTTTGTCCCTGGCAGTGTTTTTACTTCAGTGAGCCCCATGAGGTGTGGTCTTTGGAGTATGGTTGGGACAGATGGGGTAGGAGTTGTGATGTATAACTCATAATGTTCATTCGTTTAATTCATTTGCTGTTCAGTGACAATAACAGGGAGGGAAAATGGTAGGGTTGACAAAGAGAATCAGAGTTCATAGTCTACCCTCATCAGGAAAAAAATAGACAACTATATACAAAAATTAGGAATGTATTTGTGTTAAAGATAGAAACATAGTTTTTTGAGAATTAAATCTCATCCTCACTTTAATATGAATTCATTTCATCATTTGCATGAGAAATTACTTGTAGGCACGCTGGATTACTTCTAGGAATGCTGGGCTTTGGGATGGAGTGCTAGGGAGACTAAGTGATTCAGCTGTAGGCCTGACTGCTGAAGTGGGTAGCCAACAGTGTAAATATATTTAAATTTAGACTTGTTTGTTGTAATAAATTTGGGGTTAGAGTGTGGAGAGGTATGCGTTTGCAATAAGGTCTAGATTTGGGACAGAGGAAATTTAAGTGGTAATCAGAAACCTTATACAGAAAGTCTTTTATGTGGATTTACCAAAGCCTGAGATTGTTAAGGGAAAGCCACAGGGATTGCCCAGACATACTAGACAACTAGGCTTAAAGCACCAAGACAACTATATTTCTGATCCTTCAGATGATGGGTCATACTTTTCTGTTGCCTGTCTGGAACAAGAGTGACTCATTTCTTAAACCACTGGGTCTGAGTCTGCAGTTTGAAGCTCAGAAGTACGTATCTATTGCCTGTTGCTGAGAGGGGCAGGTAGGCAAGGACTAATACTCTATAAAGTAATAAACAAGGAACAATCGTGATGTGAGAGAACAAACCTGGGTGTGATACAGGGTTTTAGGTAGCTAAAGTGATCATAGGAAAAAGTAGATCAGGGACTAGAAAAAATCACAAGAAGTGGAATGACAATAAATGTTGAGTTTGTAATTTTTCTTAGGTCCAATGGATAGCCATTGTCACTGACTATCATTGCAATACCCGAGTTAAGTTATTAAGGTTGGGAAACTTCAAACCTCTAGCATCCCTCTGTTTGACTTAGTTTTATTATTTCCAGCTAGTCTAGTTTTACTTTTTTACTTCACCAATAGCATCTCTCCATCTAGTCTTTCCAGTCATTCTGGGAAGAGGAGGGAATACAGATATGTCTCCCTGCCTTCTCAGTCTTCCTCTTGACAATAAATTTAATCTTCTACAAGTGTTTTCACTATTCAGTGGATCTATATAGTATCTTCCAAGAATATAACATTAGCCTGACTGGGTGTGGCTCAGTGGTTGAGCATCGACCTAGGATCCAGGAGATCAGGGTTCAATTCCCGGTCAGGGCACATGCTGGGGTTGCGGGCTCAATCCCCGGTTGGGGGCGTGCAGGAGGCAGCCAATCAATGATGACTCTCTCATCGATGTTTCTCTCTCTCTCTCTCTCTCTCTCTCTCTCTCTCTCTCTCTCTCTCTCCCCCTCTCTCCCTCTCTCCCTCTCTCCCTCTCTCCCTCTCTCCCTCTCTCCCTCTCTCCCTCTCCCTTCCTCTCTCTGAAATCAATAAAGATATATTAAAAAAAAAAAAAGAATGTAACATCAGACTGCCATGTTAACCTTTCTGTCCTGTCTGAATAAGAGCCAGGTCTATGTAGATTCAGGATATTCACTTAGTCCCTGCGCATTCATGTGTCATCACATTACCATTCATATGGGAGAGAACTAGACCTCTCAAATTTATCCTCTGGAACAGGGGTCAGTAAATGATTATCTGTACCAATTGTTGGGACACACTACATGTCTCATTATTGTAGCTTTCCCTTTTTTTGTTAGCCCTCATCTGAGGATATTTTTTTTCCATTGATTTTTTAAAGAGAGTAGAAGAGATGGGGGGAGAGAGAGAGACAGAGAGAGAGAAAGAGAAAGAAAGAAACATCCATGTGAGAAACATCGATTGGTTGCTTCCTGCATGCATGCCCCAACCAGGGCTGGGGATCAAACCTGCAACCCTTCAGTGCACGGGGCTGATGCTCTAACCACTGAGCATGCCAGCCAGTGCATGTAGCTTTCTTTTTTTTTTTTTACTTCCTTATGCCTGTCTCCTTTGCTTGTAAGCCAAAGTTTGGTTTCTGGCCTTGGTTTCTTGATAAGGTTAATGAAGGCATAGACTATATATATTAAATAATGTTAATTGCAGATAAGGGAATACCATTGGAGGGATTATTTACTCTTACACTTAATATATAAAATGTTAAGAGTTTAAAAGTCTGAATTTATCCTTCTATTAAAAACGACTTATGCCTACCAGAGTATAAAAGAGGGCTGGAAGCTATAACTTACGCTGTATATTAAGCACTGTAGTCCAGCCGGTGTTGCTCAGTGGTGAGTGTCGACCCATGAACCAGGAGATCACGGTTGTATTCCTGGTCAGGGCATATGCCCGGGTTTAGGGCTCGATCCCCAGTAGGGGTGTGCAGGAGGCAGCCGATCAATGACTCTGATCATTGATGTTTCTGCCTCTCCCTTTCTCACTCTGAAGTCAATAAAAACATTTAAAACAAACAAAACACTGTAGTATTATCTTTTTAGGGAACTCTTTTTAGATTTTTTTTAACTTAGGACATGAGAAGTTTGAAAAGACTTGAAATAGTTTTTATTTTTTATTTATTTATTTTTTTAATATATCTTTATTGATTTCAGAGAGAGGAAAGGAGAGGGAGAGAAAGATAGAAACATCAGTGATGAGAGAGTCATTGATCGGCTGCCTCCTGCATGCCCCCGACTGGGGATCGAGCCCACAACCCGGGCATGTGCCCTGACCGGGAATCAAACCCTGATCACCTGCATCCCAGGTTGACGCTCAACCACTGAGCCACGTCCCGCCAGGCACTTTTTATTTTTTAAATAAACAGTGTTACTTCTCTGTCTGCCAAAGCTTTTATTTTATTTACACTACCTACCATGGACCAATATGAAAAATTCTTGGCTGTTATTCTAAATTTTCTGTGGCATTGAAATATCTTAGATAGAATCAAATTCAGATAATCTAAAAATCTTATTTTTTAGTTTATAGCTTAAGCCTGTTCTCCAATAAAATCTTTTGATTTATCAAGGTTTATAGTAAACAATAAATTTTAAAATTGCTTTTCTTCAATAGAAGGTGAGTTAGTAAGCAGTTAAGTAGCCACAAGATAACAGTGGAAGAGAAAAAATAGAACCAAAGGGCTTGACTAACTTAACCTATATAATTGAGAATTGACTTAATGGGTTAATTCTGTAAATAATTATGTAAGTAGACATGGTAACATTTGAAGCAACTTGTGGTCAAGTCTCTATTGTCCCTGTTCCTGTAACCCCCTCATTCCCTCCCCCATATTTAAATTTGTTATACCTATAACTATAGTTTAAAGTGGTTTATTATGTTTAATTGTGTTTAAGTAAAAGTACCCACCAAAATGTTTTTATTCCTCACTTAAGATCTGAGCTAGGATTATATCACAGCCCTTGAACTTTAAGGACTAAGAACTAAAACTTTAACTTGTCTAAGAGGTAGAACTATACAAGTCTTTAAAAATTGGAATGTTAGCATTGTTTTATAGGTAAGGTAACTAAGGCCTAAAAAAGTTCATGTTTAGCTAAGGTTAGTGCCAGAGTTGGCACTAGAATCCAAGTCTCCAGGTTTCATTGAATTGAAATGCTATTGATTGTAAAATAAATACATCATTATTTTATGTATCACTAAGAAAGAAAAAATTTAAACTTTCACACAATGCTTACCCTTTAGAATTTTAATTTTATATATATTGAAAGAACTCTTTTAGACTTAGACCAACTTTTATCATATATCATTTCTTACATAAGGAAAATACATGTGAAATAAATTGGTTAAGGTGTTCCAAAAACTTCATATTTACAGTCGAATTCTTTCTAATAACTCCTTGACTCAAATCATTGATCTTAATGCCTTTCCATCTTGTATCAACTACTGTGTCTTCAAGAACTTTGAAGACACAGTAGTTTAAAAATAATACATAAAAGAAATAAAAGTCATTGTTGCTGGATTCTTAAGCCACCTTTTCACGTATATGGGATTTTCTCCCACACTGCTAATCACCCTTTCTGCAAGTTTTGGTATTGATACTTTATGCTCGTGCATGTGCATCTTAAAATTGCATGATTGTGAGATGCATCCTAATGTTGGAGATGTTAAAATGTGAAAAATGTGCATCTTACAATTGAAGAAATATGGTATACCTCCAACCACTGTGTTATGATATAGTAGTATAGGGAAGGACGAGACCACCAAATTGGAGTCAATAGGGCAAGCGTCAGAAGGAGAGAAGGGTCAGGAGCAAAGCATTCCAGGCTGTGAGAACAGCTTGTTAGAAAGTACAGAATGTTCTAGGATTTAGGTCCTAAATTTGTCACTCTCAGTTTAGACCATCTATTTTGAAATGTTGTTTTCCTTTAATCATTTCTTAATTAATATTTTCTCCATGATTTATATAACCAGGGCAATTAAAGTTTATTAGTAAGGGAGAGAAAAAAGTGTTACTTTTTTTTCAAATTTCAGAATGCCTTTCAGCATTATTTAAAAAAATGTATGTTACATAAATCAACTCCTTATTGATGAGAGCTCTATGTAGAATCAGTCTTGTTAAGCATGCATTTGGACAAAGTAATTAACCTGAGGCATGTGCATTTTATTCGTTCCACAAATATTTACTGAATACCTAGTTTGTGCAAGATAATGTGTGCAGTGGGGGAATGTAGGGTAAGTATGACACGTCTCTGATAGTTGAATATAGAATCAGAATGTTGATTAGGAAACTGAAACCACAGCCTTCTCCTTTCTAGACTTATTCCCTGAATTAGTTTGCTAAAACTGCCAGAACAAAGTACTACTACAGACTGGCTTTGGCAGCGTACCACAGAAATTTGTTTTCTCACAATTTTTGAAGCTAGAAGTCCAAGATCAAGGTGTCATCAAGGTTGGTTTCTTCTGAGGCCTCTCTCTTTGGTTTGTAGTTGACCATCTTCTCTGTGTCTGTATGTGGTCTTCCCTTTGTGTCTGTGTCCAAATTTCCTCTTAGAAAGATACCACTCAGATTAGGGCCAACTCTAATGACCTTATTTTAACTTAATTACCTCTTTGAAGACCTCATCTCCAAATACAGTCACATTCTAAGGTCCTGGGGGTTAGTACTTAAACATGAATTTGGAGGGACACAGTTAAGCCTGTAATACTCCCCCAAGTCCTCACATTATTTGGTGTAACCACGCTAAACTGTTCAGTGACTACCACTCTCCTTGCATGTCTTTGCACACTGTGTTCCTTCTACCTGTGGTACTTTTCTCTGCCTTTTCTATGTGTTATTTCTTTACTTAGGCAGTCAAGAAGAGTAAGCAAAGTTTGTTCTCTATTGACTAGTATCACTTTCTTTATTCTTAGAACTTTAAATTCATTGTCCAAGTTTGTTTGTTTTTCTAATGTATGTTAAACATACATTAAATATCTGTTGAATGAGTAGTTCGGTGGTCACGATAAGGTTGGAGGAAGGGATGAGTCTAGCTATAATATATGGTATTGTGTAATGAGCACTATAAAAGTAGTACAGATGAGAGAAATGCTATAGAAGTATAGAGGAAGAGTCATATTATACATGCTTGGTGGTATTTAGGGGAGGACTCATAGAAAAGGTGGTATTTGAGTATGTCCTTGGAGAAAGGTGTGATAATGTGCAAACTGACAGGTATCAGCACTTGCAAAAATAATGTGACCAAAGCAGTAGGCAGGAAAAACCAAATGTTTAGCCATAGTGAGAATACGCTTTAGTTGGAATGTAGCATACTATAAGGAATGACATGAGATAAAGCAGGAAGGTAGTATATTAGCTTACTATTTCTTCTGCAATAAATTACCAAAATTATTGTCTTCAAACAACACATATTCGTTACTTTTTAGTTCTGGGGGTCAGAAGTCCAGAGT
Organism: Miniopterus schreibersii; assembly: GCF_964146895.1. Lineage (NCBI taxonomy): Eukaryota > Metazoa > Chordata > Mammalia > Chiroptera > Miniopteridae > Miniopterus > Miniopterus schreibersii. The sequence continues at coordinate 38,003,364 of NC_138114.1, forward strand.
GGATCTCACTGGACTAAAATTAAATGGTTGACAGGGGTCTCTTCCTTTCTTGAGGCTCTAGGGAAGACTGTTGTCATGCCTTTTTCAGCTTCGAGAGGCTGACCACATTCCTTGACTCATGCCCCCCCCCAACCCTCCCTCCATCTTCAAAGCCAGCAAGGGTCAGCGGAGTCTTTCTCATATCACAGCATACTGACACACTGACTACTGCCTCTGAGCCCTCTGCTTTTAAGGACTCTTGTAATTTACACTGGGCATAACCAGATAATTCAGGATAATCTCCCGATTTTAAAGTCAGGTGATTAGTTACCGTAATTCCATCTACTACCTTAATTCTCCTTTGCCATGTAACATATTCACAGGTTAAGGGAATTAGGATATAGACATCTTTGAGAGGCCATTATTCTACCTACTACAGGTAGGTTGGGGCTAAATTATAGGAATTTAAAATATAGCCATTTAAGATTTTTGATAAAAGGAATGACATGATCAAAGCAGTGTTTTAGGAGTTTATTCTATAATCTTTTCGCTATATAGAATAAAGGACTGGAAAGAAATCACCAACCCTGAGGTGTCTTTCCAGTTTTGTCATTGATCCTCCCTCCCTTATTTCTTCCCTCCCTGTTCCTCCTTTCCTTCCTTCATTTCTTCTAAAATAGTTTACCTTCATAAATCCTTAATCACAAAGAATTAGTTGTCCCAACCATTGATACAGCCACTATTTCTGATTCTGTCCACTTGAAGGTATTTCATTGTGTTACAGAAGGAATACTAGACTAGCAGTCAGGAGACCTGTGTTATGATTCAAACTTTGTCAGTAATTTGATTTGTAACTTTAGGGATATTCTTTAGTCTCTCCATCTTCGGAGATGCAATTCTCCGTCTTTGTAATTGGGATAAATCATGATAGTCCATTAGACATGCCCATCTGACAGAGAGATAAAGATAACTGTATTCCAAAATAATGTAGCATATGTTTATTTTTTTGTCTGAAGAGAGTAACTGGCTTGTGATTTCAGAACTTTTTGTTTTTCCTTTTGTATGTTGAAGAACCAAGGATCAAACAAAAATCAATAAAGAATAAAAAGCTCAGTGATGGGTGCCTTGTCAACCTTATACTCTCCCCACCCTTTTTCCCCCTCTGCATATAGGAATCAGGACAATTATATCATAGCAAGTCCGGTAATATTGTATAGACTTGTTTTTAAGACTAGACTACTAGACTGTACAAACCTTAAAAACCCTCACTTTGGGGAAGATAATTTAGTTGAATGTTTTCGTTTATGGATATGGAAGAATACACAGATTTCACTTATGCTTTATAAATGGCAAGGTAGACCACTGGTAAAAATCCTAAAATGTTTGTGACTCATAACTTTAAATTATTTGTTTTGAGTTGTTTGCAAACTTTCCCTTGGTCTATAATACGTAGATAAGAATGTATCAAATTCTAAACCTCTGCCCTCTGTTGTTGCTCTTATCAAATATTTCTTAGCCATAAAAAAGAAAAAATACATATGTAAGTCTTAATGACATGAAGGTTTCACATTAATGATACAGCAAGTCCTACCTCAGTACACGTGACATAGTAAGGATTCCAATTATGTACAATAGAAATATGATGCAAGCTACAAATGTGAGCCCTCTGTATAATTTAAAATTTTCTAGTAGCCACATTAAAAATGTAAAAAAAAAAAATAGGTGAAATTAATATATTTTAATCTAATATATCCAAAATAACATCTCAATATGAAATCATAATATAAGAAATTATTGAGATATTTTTTAAAATGTTATATTAAATCTTTGAAATCCAGTGCATATTTTATACATAAAAAACACATCTCAAGTCAGTCTAGCCACATTTCAAGTACTCATGCTGGACAGTGCAGGTCTTCTGCAAAGATATCCACATAATCAGTGCCTGAAATCTTAAGAATCTTTCCTTAAAGGCTCTATATTGCTACGTCTAATGCATCTGTGACAGTGGTCCTGTGTGCAAACCCCCCCCCACACACACACACACAATCTTGCTCTGGTTCTCTTTTCTAGCTTCATACCATATTTGTCTCTCTTAGACATTTCTTCCTCCTATGCCACATAATCCTCTCCTTTACTCTGTCAAGGCCCCTTGTTTGTTTTACTGAGATTTTCAGGAGAGAAAGCACCATTAACAGTATGGCCTCCTACCTATTACCATACATCTGCAAAAATGTTTTACCAGTAGAAATGTAAGCTGATCTCAACAATATCTGAACTTTGGGGAAATGAAACTTTGTCATCTTAGGAAAAGATAGGAATCTCTGATAATAGTGGAGTCTGAGTGTTATAGGTAAAACTGGCCAGGAGTATATAATTTATAGGCTTTATATCTATTGTTCCATGAAATACAGACTAAGGATTAATGTGTTTTGCTATTATTACACTTTGTATTTAATCAGTCTCAGAAGCCAGAATGCTTAATAGAATGCTTAGAAATGGTATATAATTATACAAATTCAATTTTGCTGACTAGGTTACAGCAAAGGACCTTAATCATATATTCTTGCCAGATCACCCTGTCTCTCTTTTCCTTTCTCTATCTAATCAGTTCTTATATTTCCAAGGTATTTTTTATGTCATGCATTGTTTATCTCTCACAATGCATTATTTAGCCCCAATTTGTAAGTGCATGGACAATGCAGTGCTTTGTTTTGTTTGTTTTTTGCAAAGTAGCTCTGAAAGTCAAAGAGGATTGAATTCATTGGATTGAAGGTTGAAGTCAATCCAAAAATGAGATGAAGGAAACAATTCCCATTTACAATAGCATAAAAAATATTTAGAATTAAATATAAAAAAAAGACATATAAAACTTGTACTTTGAAAACTGCAGAATGTTGGAAGAAATTAAAGAAGACCTAAATAATGGCAAGGCATCCCATGTTCATCTCTGTTTAATAAAATTAAGATACTTCCCAAATTGGTTTACATATTCAACACAACCCAGTTGCCCTTTTTTTGGGGTAGAAATTGACAACTTAATCCTCAAATTCATATGGAAATGCAAGGGACCCAGGATAACCAAAGTGATTTTGAAAAAGAAGAAAAAAGTAGGAAGACTCAAACTTCCTGATTTCAAACCTCTTATAAAACTACAGTAATCAAGACAGTGTGGCACCTGGTATAAGGGCAGACTTTCAAGTGATTGAAGACTCCCCTTGTTTCTGGGGCTCTGTGGTATTCTAAACTGATACACCAGCCTATTCTAGGCTTTTAAGGATTTGTTAAAAGTTTAGCGAATAATCTTCTTTCCCACTTGTGTGGTGGCCACTTCTTCTCATGATCTGCCAAAGGCAGTTTATGTGTTCAGTTTCTCTTTGGAAGGACTTGTCATTCTGTGGACTTTAGTTTTCTTGGTTGTCTTGTATTCTCAGCTGTCTGTCGAGTGAACTCAAGAAACACTATAATTTTATACATCAGCTGGTCTTATTGTTATGGTGGAAGAAATATTCTCTTTGTACGTTCTGTATCCTAAGTGTGGAAATAGCTTAGCCTGTAACAGATTCTGCACTCAGTTAAATTTTGTTTAAAGAGGGTTGAATTCATTGAATACCTAGGTGCCGTGTAGTATGCTAAGCACTTACTGCATCATCTCATTTAATCCACATAGCTGTCTATGAGATATAAGTATTATTATTATTCCTATTTTTTTAGATATAAAACTGAAGCTTAGTGAAGAAAAGTAACTAGAAGCACTTCAGTGAACATTTTTGTTGATTTTACTTAAGTCACCTTTCCCCTTTCCTCTCTCCTGGATAAAATTCTTGAATCCATTTTTTACTTCTCCAAGGAAAGGAGATATAGCCTTGGCATTGCAAGTTCTCATTTCCCCAGTTGATGGGGAAAGGGGCACAGTATAATAGAGGGAAAGCTTGAAGGGATCTAGTTGGGCTTTTCATTAACAAGAAGACACTCTGAAGGCTTTGGGTGGTCAATACTAGCATCTAGGTTTTATAACAAGTAAATGACAAAATGGCTCTCATGGCTTTGTTGCCACTTTCCATTTTCCCCTTTCCTTTCTGCTTCTAGTGTAAAATAGTTAATAGCCTTTCGTTTTTTCATAGGATAGTAGAATTTTAAGGGTTTTTTTTGTTTGTTTTTTTTTAGAAAAAGAAAATAACCAAATTTAATACATGTATATGTATGGGAATACCACATACATGAAAGAGTCAGAGACCCCCACATGCATGAGAGGTTCCTAGAATTTTAAATATTTTTATTACTATTAATTCCTTTACTAGCCTGCTATGTGGCAATTCCTTTAGGCAGCTCTCATGCTAGGAGCCTTAAGTATAATTACTTAATACCATTTAAATTTGCCTTAACAAATTCCTTTGTAAGCTATAATCAACAAAAGGTGGACTCACAAAGTGCTTTTATTTTTAAATTTTTGTTTTTGTTTTTGTTCACTTCCAAAAGAAAAACATGAGTCTGATCAATAAGCTCAAATAATACAAATGTTATTAATACATCTCTTCAGCTATTTTCTGAAATTCATTTTCTAAGGTGTGCCATTTATAACTCACCACATTAATCATTCTACATTTTCTCATACAGTAGTTGATAGATGCAAGTTAAGTTTCATGCATTGCCTATCTTTGCTAGAAATTCAATACCTTTTAAAATATTCCACATGTATAATATGAACTGGGTGATAGAACCCTGGTCATTGTTGTATTTATGAACAGCATTAATACAGAGACAATGTTAAAGGAATAAGGAACATGGAGACAAGGAGGAAGGTTGTTTTAGAAAGACATTTTATAATGTTCTGGCTTGATGTGACAATCACTAATATGCTGCTTCTTCCTTAGTTATCAGGGAATATGAAGAATACAAAAAGCATCCAGGAACCTAGATTTGATTATTACAACAGTGAAGTTCCTGACATTGACCTCAGTGATTGTGAATTCCCAAATGTCATTGAAATTTATGACTTCCCTCAAGAATTTCGTACTGAAGACCTTCTACGAGTTTTCTGCAGTTATCAGTAAGTATTGCAAATGGTTGGGGATGTTAGGGAAGGTGGGATGAAGTTTTCTCAATGTCTTCTGAAAAATCATCTTATGTTTTCATATTCCCTGTTGCAACTTTAGCACAAAGTTTGTTTATTGTCTTTTCCAAGTCCATTAAAAATATTCTGTATTAAAACCACTCTTATAAGTTCCTTAGAAATGCCAAATAGTCATTCTAGACACCATTTGAGCATTTAGGAAGACAAATATTAATGATGACTTATAAATCTGTCTTCATGGTTCATTTAGTTCATTTATATTTATTGTAATTATTGATATACTGTTGACCCTTGAACAAGGTAGGAGTTAGGAGCTCCAACCAACCCAGTCAGTCAAAAATCTGCATATAACTTTTGACTCTCCAAAAACTTAATTACTAATAGCCTGCTGTTGACTGGAAACCTTACTGATAACATAAATACTTGATTAACATATTTTTATGTTATATGTATTTATGTACTGTATTTTCACAATAAAGTAAGCTAGACAAAAGAAAATGTTACTAAGAATCATAAGACAGAGACAGTACATTTATAGTATTGTACTACATCTATTGATACTGTAGGTTTTAAGAAATTCACATATAAGTGGAACTGCAGGTTCAAAAACATCTATGTTCAAGAGTCAACTGTATTTGGATATATGCCTGTCATATGTTTTTGTGTGTTTACTTGTCCCATCTTTTTCTCCTCTTTCTTGCCTTCTTTTGGATTGATGAGGTATTTTTTTCTCATTCTATTTTTTGGGGAAATGATGTTCTGTTTCTATTCTTTGGTGGTTACTTTAGAAATTACAAAATGTATGCTTAACTTATGAGTGGCTAAAGTTAATATTTTTATACTCTTCCCAAACACCATAAAGGCTTTTAGATCCATTCCCCAATTCCATTCTTCACCTCATCCCCACCCCAATTTATATGCTATTATGATTGTTTTGATTCTTTTTAAGTTTCTCTCTTTTAATCTGTACTTGATATTACTGTTTTATATATTCAGCATTCAGATTTACCCACTTTCAGTGTTCTTCGTTTATATCTTCTTGCATTTCATACTGAAATCTTTTTCTTTCCATATGTGCGGAACATATTATTTAGCATTTACTTTGATAGTCTACTGGTAAAAAACTCAGTTGTTTTTTGTTGTTGTTTTTTAATGCTTTATTTCAGCTTCATTCTTGAAAGACATTTTTGCTGGATATAGAATTCTATAGAATTCTATAGAATTCTATAGAAAAGTAGGAAGTTACTTTTCTCTGAGAAACTTGAAAATATTCTACTGTTTTCTGGCTTCCTTTGTGGAGGGTGAGAATTCAGCTGAAAGTCTAACAGCTGTTGCTTCTGAATGTAATTTTTTTTCCTTTGGATGCTATTAAGGTTCTCTTTGTCTTTGGTATTCTGCATTTTCAATATGATATGACTTTGTGTTTTTTATTTCTGAGATTATTTGGGCGCCTTAAATCAGTGAATCAATGTTTTTCATTGGCTTTGGAGAGCACTTGTGCATTCTCTCTTCAAATATTGCCTCTGTACTAGTTTCTCTCTCTTTTACCTTCTCTAAGATGCCAATTAAATGTATATTAGACCTCTCACTTGATTCTCACGTTACCTCTCATATTTTTCATCTCTGTTTCATCCTGATTAATTTCTTTAACTCTAGTTTCCAGTTCACTAATTTTTTCTTCAGCTGTGTTTAATTTGCTGTTAAATCTGTCCATTGAATTTTTAAATTTCATTTTTTCAAGGTTCTCTAGGTCTTTTTTCAAATCTGCATAGTCAATTTTTAGTTTCTGGTTTTCTCTAAATATTTTCAAGATTTAAAAAATTTCTTTAAGTATATTAAACATAGATCTTCTATAGTTTGTATTTGGTAATCACTTGAAATCTTTTTAGTTCTGTTTCTGCAAATTCTCATTCATAGTACCTTGTTTTTTTAGAGATTTAGTTCCTTTTTTTTATCGTGAGCTGCCCATTTTCTTTGGAATTTTATTTATGGGAATTGAGGCCTACAGTAAAAGAAGAGGATTTCTTCTGAAAGGATTTGTCTTTTTCTACCAAGCACCAAGGGCACTAACAGTTCAGGAACACTGTAAATTAAATTATTGATTTGAAGTTACTCTGACCACTCAGTTAGAAATAGTCAAGTGGAGAATGATAAAAAAATGATTGTTACATGTCTCAACTAGTTTAACAACACTTATAAGTGTTCATTCACTTCATAGTCTTTGATGTAGTGCCAAGGCATTTTTTTTTTTAAGTTATTGGTCTATTGGTAGAAGAGTTCTTGTATGTCACTGTGATAATATTCCAGTTTCATTTCTTTTTAAATGGAGTAAGAACTTTAACATACCTTCAGAATCATCTGAGTGCATATTGCTTATAGGGTAAAATGTTTTCTCTGTCTTTTATAGCTGTTTTGCCCAAACATAATTGTTAGTAGTTTCTTGGGATTTTTAGTGACTTTACCCTTTTCTGGTCTTCTAAAGTACTCAATTAAGTTTTTATAGACACAGTAACTCTTCTATTTCACACTCATATTTCATTGTTTTAATTTTGTTCAATTAAATTATGTAGTGAAATATAAATTAAAACTGATATAAGTGGGTTTGAAAACTATTGCACTGACTCTAGATATGTGTATCATCCCTAAATATATAGGAGAAGATAAAAGAATCAGAAGTATACCTTTGTATCTCTAGCTTATAAGAAAAAATAAGCTTAAGGAATAAAGAAATAATTCAGAAAGAAAATTATTAAAAGATTTTCAGAGTCTGAAAGAAACTCAGTATCAAGAAGGATTATATTTTAATGTCCCAGTATTGATAGTAAAAATGAACCAATTATGTTGTCTGATATTAAAATTTTAAATGTAAAATTCAGTTCATGTACCTCTTGAATTTGTAAGATTTTATATCAGTTAAAGGACAGCCTCCAGCTTTTTCTTAAAGGGCCAGGTAGTAAATCTTTTAGGCAACTCATCCATTGTTGCACAAAAGCAGCTATAGACAATATGTAAACAAATGAGCATGGCTCTATTCAGTAAAACTTATGTGTAAAAACAAGTGTCCTGATGACTCAGTCTCATTCATTACAGTTAAGAACAATTCAGTATCCAGAGCCTGTTCTATATAAAATGCATAATAGATTTTAAAAAGCAGTCAAGATTAAATCAAATTAGAACTGCTTTAGATTGTCATTAATAATGATGACTTTTAAAACCAAGGATCAGTTTTGTTGATGTCTAGACTTTCCTGAAGATTAGTTAATTCTAATGAATTACTAACTTCCCTTTGATTTGTTTCTTTTTAATCTTACCTATAAGACCTTTTTTTCTTATCAAATCCAAAAACATCCTCAAAAGAGAAGTATTTTAAAGGATTATAAATTGCAAAGTCTAAAAGACCCTCCAGAGCCCATGTAGATCTTTTTGTATCCTTTTGTGAACTATCTTATGATATAGATTTTTACTATTGAATTTTTTCACAGCCTCCAACCCCTGTGGTCACTTTATGCCTGGTTAAACTTACCCTTATATTTAGGAAATTCTCTAACTAAGCATCAAAGCTTCCTTTATTCCATTTCCCTCAAAGTAATTTTTTTCTTCACTGGTTTTTAAAGAGGGAAAATATTTTAGCAATTGTCTTTTGATAGTGCTTCATAAAAGTAGAAAAGGTCATGGTGCAAAAGTCTATAATAATGCCTGTGAGTCAAATACTATAGGTAGCTTTGTGTTTTAATCATTAATCACCATCTTCATTAATATTAATAATCTTTCTTACAAATATTGCTGTTAATAATAAAAAATGAATGTCATTCATTTACTAAATACCCACTGAGTGCTCAACACCATGCTCTTTGTCTTCTCATGGATGATCTTATTTCCATTTTTACAACAACTCTGAGGAAGTACTATGCCCATTTCTACAGATGAGCAGACCTAGCTTCAAGAGAGGTTAAACTCAGGATGGATGGTAGAGCCTGAGTTCATTTATATCTGACTCTTAAACACCGTGCTCTTTCCATAGTACTATGTCGAGTCCATGAGCAGTTTTAAGCTGCTAGCTGAAAAAATAACTGTCATACTATCATAACGATAGTCCTTATGTTCACTATATAGCTCTGCTCCAAAATAGATGTGTTTTTTTAAAGGCTAGGTCAGGCTTTCTGATTATAGTTGTACTTTTTCTCTATTAATTTTTTTTCTTTCTTTGAATGATCTGTCTCCCTCTTTCTCTCTGTCTCTCTCTTTCTGTGTCCTGGAGCCTACATATGCATTAAATCCAGGTAATCTTCCCTGTCTGCCTCCTCCTCTCACATTCTCCTACCCCTCTTCTGCATCATCTTTCTTCCTCTTCTTGTTCTGTGCCCTTAAGAACATTTCTTGTAGATAGTGTGTTAAATACCTCCCCAAGGGACTTGTGAGGATTAATTAGTTGATCTATAAAATAACTGGCAATATAAAATACTCCCAGGTAGTTCTTTATGATGGTATTATTGCTTTTAAAATTCAGGGGCTCCTTCTGTCCTCCAAGCTGTTTTTTGTGTGTCATTATCCTCATTCTGTGCCCTGTTCAGTGTTTCTCATCCTGAAATGCTTTATGACACTACTTGAAAGTTATTTCATAAAGTAAATTTTATGAAATAAAAATGTGGTATTTTGTTGCAGGAAGAAAGGATTTGATATTAAATGGGTGGATGATACACATGCCCTTGGAGTATTCTCCAGTCCAATTACAGGTATTTACCCAGTGGATTTCAATGTTATTTTTTTATTGTCTGTTTTCTTGTACTACTTGTCCTTAGTTCCCTTTTATTTTCGCTAACTGGCATTTTATTCAGCCAGTATAGGTAATTGGCAGATACAGGTTCTTGAGGCATAGTGTTTTGGTACCCATGCTTCCCTTCTCCCTTTTCACCTAAATCCTGTAGTATTTAGAGAGATAGGCAACTCCTTTCAAGGTTATTTGCTGCATAACTGTCCGTTTGATAGTACATAAACAGATTATAGTTAGAGATTTAAGAAGCCTGTGTGACTAAATCTTGCTAGACAATTCAATTTGCAGTAGCCCTTTAACCAGTGAGAGGTTGTATTACCTACTTTCTGAATATATGATTGGGCCTTTTCACATGTATCATTGGTCTTATGATAGGTGTGATGCAGAGGCATTCAAAGAAATTATAGATTTTGGATCCTGTCTGAACCACCTAAATAGAGGTCTTCATGCTTATTCTGTAAAGGGCCAGATAGTAAATATTTTAGGGCATATGGTCTCTGTCACTACTTAACTCTGCTGTTGTAGCAAGAAAGCAGCTATAGACAATATGCAAACCAATGGGAATGGCTTTGTTTCAGTAAAGCTTTATTTACAGAGTCAGGTGGTTCGCTATACTTGATCAGGGAGCCATAGTTTGTTGATCCCTGATCTAAAATAATCACTGCCAAGTTGTTCCTTACAGATTTTCTAGAGCTTATCATCTCCTTTACTTGCCATGAATGAAAAGAAAAAAAGTGTAACATCTAGGGAATACTTATTAAGAACTAGCCTTAAATTTTCCTTTGCATCACTCTTCATGTCTTCTACTTCCTTATATTTATTCCTCTTTGCAGCTCGTGATGCTCTGGGTAGTAAGCATACCATGGTGAAGATCCGGCCCTTGTCACAGGCCACAAGAGCAGCCAAGGCCAAAGCTAGAGCTTATGCTGGTGAGCCTATAATCTCAGGGTGTGTTTTTTTTCTTGTCAATAGTAGTGTTATTGTTTTTTTTCAGCACTTGTACAGCATCCAGAGTTGTAAAGACATGACTTTTATTTTTAGTGTTAAAGGAAGTATATTTTAAGGAAAAAAGAATATAGAAAAGGCTATATAAAGGTGTAGGAAATGTGGCATCTGAGCAGCCACTTGGAGAGAATGGGAGATCCTAACTGCAAGCTATGCAGCAATCATTTTCTGATGACATCCTTATCTAGTTTACCTCTGTGTTTAGCTGTTTGATAGTGACTGTAAGAAATTGTGTTAATACAGATAAAGAAGCCAGGGTTGTTTGTGCTTTGCCATGTTAATTTCCTCTGATCATCTATCAGGCTCATATTAATTACTGCTGATGCAGCCCTTGTTAGTCTATTTTGTATGTTAATTACTGAGTTAAGTCACTTGGAGCTAGAGTGCTTTCCCTTCCTTACTCTCTCCTATTCCTTCCCTTTCTCCCATTCAGAGTTCCTCCAGCCAGCCAAGGAGCGTCCTGAGACTTCTGCAGCCCTAGCTAGAAGGCTAGTCATCAATGCCCTTGGGGTTCGAAGTAAGCAGAGCAAAACTGACCGGGAAGCAGAGCTCAAGAAACTGCAAGAAGCCCGAGGTGAGTTGAAGTGATGGTGTTCTTCTCTAGTCCCTTTAGAGCTCACTATACAACATATGTTTAAAAAAAAGAAAAAAAAGAATGAAGCTCATTTCATTTTGTCATTTCCATTTCCTAGGTAGAAAACATTATTTGCTGTGGTTTTTCTAGCCATGATTGCCATGGTATTATCAAATGGTTAAGATCTTAGGTAGAAGACAAATTAAGGAAAAGCGAGCCACTGACATTGATGATGATAACTGTAGGAGTTATTTTTTTGTAAAGACAGTCCTGAGTGGCTCCATTAGAGTACATCTAGATTAACCTAGCTTGTGATTATTTTTCAGTACCTAAGAGTTCTCAGAAAATATTTCAACTGATTCACAAGCAGGATTTTTCTTTCCCCATAGTTTTGAGTTGAGGTTAAAATCTCTCTCTTACTGTTATAGGCTGTTGACTTGTCTGTAAAGGCTTGGGACTCTCGCTTTGTACTTAAATACTTTTTATCAACCTTCAGGCTTTAGACAGTCTCATTGCCTTAACCCATGATCTGTAGAATCTGTGAAGGCAATTTGTTCTGAAAATTCCACTTACTGAAAAGTAACTTCATTTTTCCATTAAATGAATTGAAGTTTCAAACTCTTTGTTTATTGCCAGCCTAACAAGGCCATTAATACTTCCTGTCCACTCTGCTTCGGTGATAGCAGGGAGCTTGCAGACTCTCGGCTGCACTGGCCAGATAACCAGTGACAGAGTGTGTCATGGAGGGTGCTAGAGTTTCAGAGTAGAACCCAACTAAATTTTGAAACCTTAATTATTATAATGAGGCAGTTTTGATTTTTCCAATGCATGGTTTACTCAGGCCTCTTACAGACTATAGAAACAGGAGAGGATTCATCTGCTTTTTATAGATGGTAATGACATAATAGATTAAAGGAGAACGTGCCATGTCCTTAACCCTTAATTAATTGATTATCTTTGAAGAAAATGATTTCTCTATGATAACCACACAGTTATCTCAGAAGATCAATAGAGGGTAATAACAGTGGTATCTATAGAAGGAGATATGACTTTATTTCAGTATATCATGCTTTTCTGCATATCTCTACAGACAATGCAGTAGCAGTTTTGTATGGTATCATCTGAGTATTCCCCTCTACTCTAAGCACATCAGCATGTACTCTGCTTGAAGTATTAAGTACCCAGCTCTACAAAGGGCATTTCAGTGATGCAATTAAAAATGGGACTGTTGGTTAAGTGGGTACCCTGTTACATTTTAAATGAAGGCCTTTAGTTGTGAATAGGGACCCACTATGATAAGTTTCTACTATCTATTGGTGCTGAGACTGTACACATTATACAGGACTCTTCCTTTATTATGCTTCAGAACTTTCCCATTCTTTGTATCTGAGAAAATACATATGGAAAATTCCTGATTTACCTCTTTCTGGCTTCTTTATGTATTGAGCAGATACCCTGGTGCCTGCCTGCATGCACCCCAAGGCTTCTCATTTAGCAAAATTTTTTTCTGTGGGAATTAAAAGTACTGTTTAGGTGTTAAGCAGAACATGTATTTTCCCTCCAGACTTTCTTTCACTAGAGGGGGAGGAATCAATATAGCATAGTGGATAACATTATAGACTCTGGCATCAGACTCTCTGGGTCCCTATCTTAGCTCTGCTATTTATTGGCTTTGGGCAAATTAGTTACTCTCTGGAATCTTCTGTTTCCTCATCCATAAAATGGAAATCAAGTGAGATAATACATAAAAGATACGTAGTCATCTTCAAAAACAGTAGGAATGTTCTCCCTTCTGTTTCTGTAGGCCTAAAAGTAGTATGTGAAAAATGATAGCTGCTGCTGCTGTTTTTATTAGTAATGGTAAATGGAATTATTGTTTTAGTTTCTCTTTCTGAGAGATCATTATTGGTGTATAAAAATGCCATCGATTCCTGGGTGTTAATTTTGTATCCTGTTACATTGCCGATTTTTATTAAATCTAGTAGTTTTTTGGTGGAGTCTTTAGAGTTTTCTATGTACAATATCATGTCATCTGTAAATAATGACAGTTTTGTTTCCTCCTTTCCAATTTGGATACCTTTTATTTTTTCTTCTTGTCTGATCACTGTGACTAGGACTTCCAGTACTATGTTGAATAAAAGTGGTGAAAGTGGACAACCCTGCCTTGTTCCTATTCTTATGGGAAATGATTTTAGTTTTTGCCCATTGAGTATGATATTGGCTGTAGGTTTGTCACATATGGCCTTTATTATGTTGAGGTATGATCCCTGTATTCCCACTTTGCTGAGAGTTTTTATCAAAAATGGGTGTTGGATTTTGTTGAATGCTTTTTCTGCGTCTATTATTGATAGATCATATGATTTTTGTCTTTCAATTTGTTTATGTGATGTATCACATTTATTGATTTGTGAATATTGTACCAACCTTGCATCACTGGAATAAATCCCATTTGGTCATGGTGTGTGATCTTTTTAATATATTGCTGGACCTGATTTGCTATTTTGTTGAGGATTTTAACATCTATGCTCATCAGGGATATTGGCCTGTAATTCTCTTTCTTTGTTGTGTCTTAATCTGGTTTTGGAATTAGGATAATGCTGGCTTTGTAAAAATAACTTGGAAGTGTTCCTTACTCTTAGATTTTTTTGGAATAGTTTGAAGAGGATAAGTGTGTTAGTTCTTTTGAATGCTTAGTAAAACTCCTGTGAAGCTGTCCGGTCCAGGGCTTTTTTTTGTTGGGAGTCTTTTTGATTACTGCCTTAACTTCATCAGTTGTTATCAGCGTATTCAGGTTTTCTGCTTCTTCCTGATTCACTTTTGGAAGATTGTATTTTTCTTGAAATTTGTCCATTTCATCCAGATTATTGGCATATAGTTGTTTATAATATCTTTTTTATCTTTTTAATGAGACGTCTAAGTCTTAGTGCTTAAAACAGAGGTTCAGAAAATTAAGCTACTCTGGAAAGAATTGAGAAAAAGGAAGTATCTGATTCATTTTAAGGAAATTATATTGTGTATATATAGAGAGAGAATAAGAACTTTATTTCATAAGACCGTGAACATAGGGAAAATATTTTTTAGTCCAGCAGAGTGCATAGCAGATTAGAACTACCCTGAGATGGGAGATGAAAGCATAGGTCATCCTTGAGTGCTTTTTTCCCCCAAATTTTTATTTTTCAGTTATAGTTGTCATACAATATTATATTATTTTCAGGTGTACAACATAGTGATTAGACATTTATATAACTTATGAATTGATCACCCCAATAAGTCTAGTACCCATCAGATACCATACATAGACATTAATATTGACTATATTCCCTATCCTGTACTTTATATCCCTGTGACTGGCAATTTTGTATATCTTCCCTTCTCCTTTTTTCACCCATCCCTTAACCCCCTTCCCATTTGGCAACCGTCAAAATATTTTTAGTACATACTTGTGTGCTTTGTGTTTGACTTAATCACATGTTTTAACCCAGTGATTCACACTAAATGATAAAACCACATTTTAAAGACCAAACTCAAGAATAGGTGTAAAATTTCCCCATGTACCACTTATCAAAACACTTGATTCTCACCTGAAATTGGAGATAGGTATTATTACTTCCTAGAATAAGCTACCTTCTATAACAGCATGGATGGACCTAGAGGGTATTGTGCTGAGTGAAATAAGTCAGACAAAGGAAAACATGCCATGATTTCACTTATATGTGGAATCTAAAAAACAAAATAAACTAATAAGCAGAACAGAAACAGACTCATAGATACAGAGAGCATTTTGACAGTTGCCAGATGGGAGGGGTGTTGGGGGATGGGTGGCAAAGGTGAAGGGATTAAGAAGTACAAATTAGTAGTTGCAGAATAGTCCAGGGGATGCATAGTATAGAGAATATAGTCAATAATATATTTTTTAAAAAAATAAGCTACCTTCTCATCTTGAAAGCTTGCTATAATTTTATTTCATAACTTATTTCCATTTTACTCTTGGAGATAGGTGATTAATTGGTTGGTCCTAAAAGTCCATCTTTTAGGTTACAGGCCTGAAATAGTAACTAGACAATAATTTGATCCCCTAGTTTGATGAGTGAAGTCACTAAGAACTTAAAAGTAAAATCTTGTCTATAGGATAGTCAACTGTAAAAAAGAAAAAAAAAAGTAATTACAGTTGCTACCTTCTGAAATTATTTTTAGGCATTCCATTTTGCCTCAAGGACAGCACTGCATTGCTGACTCATAATCTAGGTCTTGTGGCTTTTTCTTGGTGTCTTTTCTCCCCTGTGAAGATGTGAAGTTCCCTTCATTTCCAACCACATTTCCTTTCATTTTAATGTGGTCTTTTTCTCTAGAATGCATTATTTTCCCATATTTTTGGTGTCACCTGCTGTTTAATAAATTTAACGTCCCTGGCCTAGATCAGAGATGAAAGTGTTAATCCTAAGACTAACTGACCATTTCACCAACTATTGCTAAATAAATAGCATATAGTCCTTTGTTATGACACTTAATACATTGCTAATCAATTCACTCCCCAGAGTTATATATCTCCCAACACTTAAGTGATCCAGACTATGTTTTCCCAGTATATTAATGATTATATAGATAACTCGGTAAGCCTAAAAATCTAAAACCTTGCTAAAATTAAGAGGTTGCTTATATTTTCCTTTATCTACCAGGTCTGACAAACCACAAAAGAAGGCAATTATATTAATTTGACCAGACTTGTACTTCAAGTTTTCAGGTTGATTATTACTCTGTAGGTTGATGCAAGTTGATTTTGTGATGATTTTCTCCGTTATTTTTTTAGAAGTATATTTTGAAAGTTATAATTTGTATCCCTTTTCTTTATTGTTCTCAAACATGACACCAAACTGGCCCTCTTTTAATCTATAACACTTTTCTGTTCCCTCAGTGAGAAGTGGCGATTTCAGTCAATTCATTTCATATAATAATTTCTGCCTATTTATTATACTGGGAAATGAAAGTTTTTAGGGTCAGTTATGTGTGAGTGCTTTAGGTTAATCATTTCGTACTAATTCTTCTATTCTTCCTTAGTTCCTTGCCCTTATGGCTGCTGTTGAGCTTTCTCTCTATTTAGTTTACTTTCTTTAATGGTTGGAGGTAAATAATAAAAGCTTTTTTCATGCAGTCTGTCAGCTATTATCTGCTTTCCTTTCCATTTAATATAGGGACAGCGTGTTTCTTTATCTTTCTGTCAATACATTTTCAGGTTTTTTTCCCCTTTTCTTTGTAGATACTTTCAGATTATATTTTCAGAAGTCAGGATAGTGGAAAGAGTGCTGGTGTGAGAATTATGGACCTGGGATCCAGCTTCAGTTTTTCATTGATTATGTAACCATAGGCAAGTCTCTTACCTGGTTATCTCATACGGTTTACAACCAGAATTTCTTCTTATATTTACATTTGGTAATAGATCTACAGTCTTTTATCAAAAAGCATTACGATAGGAAATGTTTCAGAATTTAGAAATTTCCTAATTTTAGGAAGATAATGTGGTTATCTTAATATTTGTTTCATAACACCAAAATCAAACACATTAGCATTGATATTTCTACAGCAGTGTATGGCATTTGTAAAGGCTATAAACAGCCATATATCCTTCAGGTTAGATTTACTACCAAATGAGTTTTGGCCCAAACTTTAAAAACAAAACTTTCAGAACTGCTTTGATTTTAGAATTGTGGATTATGGGCCACTTTTCCCATATTGCCTTTCTGGCTTAAGTTTCCGAGCTTATTGAAAACTTTGAATTCTAATAATTCACTTTTCTAGTTCCTTTACTTTTTCTTTGAATCCAGAGCCAGTGTTTGATTGCTTTCACATAAGGTTGCCTTTGCCTTTAGATACCCTCCTAACTTTCCCATTCATGAGAATCAGAACTACAGTGCCTTCCTAAGAAATGTGCTGTTTCCTAGAGAATCCCAACCCAATTCAAGCCTGTCATAAAGTCAAGTCACAGGGCACTTAAGTAACTAGCCTTCAGTTTGGAATTTGCTGACTCCCATTTTAAAAAAACACACACTTTTTTTGCCTCTTGTAATTTTGCTGCTATATTCTGATCATGCCACAAGATGGTGCCCAAATAGCAGCAAATTTCTCTTTCTCACATGTACAAGTGCCAGCCAGCTTCCTGACCAAGTTCTTTGACCTTCACGTACAGTCAAAAACAGTACAGGAATTTTATGAGATTTTGCTGATTTGGAAAACTTGAATAGTAGCAAGTGTTAACTCTAAACTCACCTTGTTTTCTTTAATCCCCCTGGTTTATGACTTGAAAAATCTTTACAGACATTATCTGAAATAATAGCCCTCAAAAGGAAGAACTTAGACCTCTCATCTACATTTTATGGTGTCAAGATAAATGACAAGCCATGAAATTAGAACTGGTATTGTAGCACCTAATGAAGTGCTTGGGCCATTTCATTCATGTGTGGTCTGTATTTTCTCAGGTTTTGGTGAAAATATTAAATGGAAACTAAGCTATTATGTTAAAAATTAAAGGTCGATTGCCCAGGTATATGCATTTTTTATTTTTAGAATAGTCCTTAGTTTTCCTCCATTATATGTGGTCATTTTTCTATGTTGGAATTGTATATTCCAGAAGATTTCTGGTTCCTGAAAGTGCTCTCATTTCAGTATTTTACTGAAATTCAGTTTGCCTCTGAAATATTTTTTTCATAAGATTGTAATAGGGAAGATGTAAGTAAAAGTGTGACTACCACTTCCATTTGAGCAAGAAGTTAGAAGAAGAATTTTGAAACATATTCTTCACCACTATTGAAGTATTTGTAAAGATCAGTAAGCTTGGAATAATGGGCAATTATTCCAAGTGCTAACACAGTTGAGAAATAGAATTAAAATAAATATCAGCAAGACTAGAACCTGGGTCCTGCTAGATATCTGACTTATTCCATATACTTCTTATTTCTGTTAGCCCCAGGTCTTTCTATTATATGGTAATAGTAACATTTTCATTTAACAAAGCCCTTGGAAAGTTAAAGATATTAACTCTTGGAATCCAGTTAGAGAAGACAAGGAAATCCAGCTCTCTCATGATTAGTTTGCCTTGTAATTGGGGTTAAGGGAAAGTCACTGGTTATATGAAGTACACTGCCACTTTTAACATTGCCCTAATTTACAGAGAGAAAACGGATGGAAGCCAAGCAACGAGAAGACATTTGGGAAGGCAGAGACCAATCTGCAGTTTGAACATCACTCAATGAAAGGGATAATTCCATGAATTCAGAAAATATTTCCAGTTTCGGATAAGAGGATCTTTCCAGAGCTCTGTGAACATGCAGATGTGCATGTTAATGAAAGAAAGAGATAAAGTGATCAAGGCAAGGACTGACTGGTGTAGAAAGAAGACAGACTCCTGTCTATCTTCATTCCTGAATGCAGTTCTTTGGAATTGCCTTACTGTATTGGGCATTGAAGGGAGCCATCAGCTTGGAAGAAACTTGGAAAATGTGACTTCTAGGAGTTCTCTGGACAGGGCATGCCATGTTAGCATGGGTCACAGGATGTTTTAAGCAAATATGAAACAGAGGATTCAAACCTGTGATGATGGGAGATTTAGGCCCTGTAAAACCAGGGTGTTCTTTAGTACCTCACAAAGCTGAGAACAGCAATATTGAGGGGAGGGGAGGGAGCAGCTAGTACAAAGATACAGAACAGTATCAGGTGTACTTGGGATTCACAGAATCTACATGGCCGGTTCCAGAACTCCCAAATTAGTGAACTAGCAGATGTGGATATTTGGACTTCAGAGTTTGTACTAAGGTAGCTGAGTGCCTGGGGCTTCTCCAGCTGCACAGCAGCCAGGGACATACCAGCTTCATTCCTTATAGGAAGCCAGTCTTGGGAGCTATATGCTAGTTCCAGGTTGAGTAGTACTATCATGTTTTAAGAGGGAGACATTAAAGTCCATTTTATGACCTAGATCACTGGTATTTGTCAGTTTTGTCATTTCCACAAAGAAATTGGAAAGCAGCTCTCCTCATCTTTATCCCT
The DNA here is from genome assembly GCF_964146895.1 of Miniopterus schreibersii. Taxonomy (NCBI): domain Eukaryota; kingdom Metazoa; phylum Chordata; class Mammalia; order Chiroptera; family Miniopteridae; genus Miniopterus; species Miniopterus schreibersii. The sequence continues at coordinate 38,022,801 of NC_138114.1, forward strand.
CATAATACTGTGTGTGGTTTCAGTGTATCTTTTGATTTTATTGTACCCTATTGAGCAGAGAAGTGATCATCTCTGTCCCAGAGTAGACTACAAAAGTGCCGTTCCTGAGATTGGTATGTGGCAGCTCTTCTTCCCTTCTTGCCCTCCCTGTGCACCCTGACTCCAGTCTCCTGCCTTTTCCCATTTCTATCAAATCTGACATCCTGTAGGAAATATCTGGCATACAGCATGTTCTTGGTATGATCACCTCAGCCTGTGCAAGAGGCACTTTGGCAAACAGCACCAGACCATCCATTACAATGAAAAGCAGCCAGAATAAAACAAACACCTCTGGGCAGTGAGAGATTTCCTCCTAAAGGACACAGACAAGTCAGAGCTGTCACTTCAGGCTTTATCCATTTCATATCTGCATTCCCAGTGTTTTTGAAAAGTAGCTCTGCTCTGAAGAAATGATAGTGCTAGACCTTAGCATGCTGAGGTAGCAAGAAATAGTGTTTCATTGTACTTTTAACTAAGGCAATAGCCTCATTTTTATATTATTTATTGCCTGTGACAATGATGGATTATTAGCATTGCCTAGAACATGGTGGAGTGGGGCTCTTTTCAAATGTTCCTCAAATGACATTGGCCTTGGGTCTTAGTCCTGACACAACTATCCCTGCTGCTATTCTGGTCTAGGAGCCCTCTTGCAGTTTCTAGGCATTATTTTTTTCAATAAGTCCTTCTCTTGGCCCTCTGTCCCAGTACTTAGACCAGTGCCCTTCTCTGGCTTGCAACTGCACAGCTTGTGCTGTCTTCACAGAACAGACTTCTCTAAGATAGGTAGGTCTGGTGGAAAAATATGGCTGCATTTTAAAGGAAATGCAAGTAATTGTAACCAGGCTTCATACTGAATGGTATACCTCTGAGGTATAGCTTTGCTCTGTGTTGATTCTTTAAGGCAGAGAGTGACTTTGGGCAGTAAAAAAAGAGAGGTTTGCCCCTATCACTTGCCGTTGAGGGGACCTCCCCTTTCTAACAGCATTTTAGCTTTTAAGGGCATTATTAATGGTAACATATTACCCCATGTTTATTGCCCAGTTTTCTTATAGTCCTTATAATTTCTAGAAGTTACTTTTTTCATTCTAATGATTTGTAGTAGGTGGCTAGTAACTTGTGTTTTTTTGTTTGTTTTTTTCCAGCTAATAATCAGCCACCTCTAACTTTCAGACTTACCCTTATAACCAGACCCAGAGAAAGGTGTTTTTTTTTAGTTTTTTTTTACCCAATATTGAAAGCTGTGAAGTGCTGCTGCTTCTACCATTAGTAGAGAATGTGTTTTTCATTATCTTTTTCTAGTAGTTGGGATTGATGTATACTGGCTAGAGGTAAGAGGGCCTGCCATGGACCAGCATGGACTACATTGAGCTTGTCCAAATGGGAATAAAATCTTTGGCCATATCTAAACCATGCCTTCACAAGCTGAGCTAACTGACAAGCACCCTGTAGCTGCCACTGGCTCCTTTGTTAGATATTTGAGAAGACAGTGCACTCTGCTATGCATATATGTTGCTTCATATATGTTGAATGTCTGCTTCCAAGATTACCTGGAATTTATAGTAGAAAGTTACATTCCCCTTGAGTTTGAATATGCTCTGCATAGAACAAAAGTCTTTGTAGAATAGAAATAATTTAGGCTTCTGAAGAGTAAGCTGAAGTTCCTAGTACTTTAGTTTCTCTGAGACTAAAGTATGCTGAGGTGAAAATCTTCTGACATTTTTGGTTCTGTCTGGAATTTGGTGGTTGGTATTCTGTTAACATTCCTCATCTAGTTACAAGTCATGCCAGCCACCAGTCTTCCCGTGCCCTTCCCTTTCAACTCGGAGGTGTAACAGGACAACCCTTGTATAGCTTTTTCCAAGAATTAGGACTGGCTGCACCTATCAGACATGTGATGTGGGCAGCAAGACTGAGACCAGAGCCGGTGGCTGGCTGCCTGGCCTGCTTTTCTGGCCTTCTTGGAAACTGGATCCAACAAGAACCTGTGGGCAACCTCCCTGCCTGAATCTAGTCATCAGTCACCACATGGTCCCCCACTAGCTGCACATTCTTTCACAGACCATTAGCTGCATGTGCGAATATAATGTTGTTACTGTTTGGGAGATGTCTGCTGGCTCCAACAGGAAATCAGTCCTTCCCTTGTTTACCTAAACTGCTGTGCCAAAATATAATGCTCCCTCTGCCTAATGAAGGAGATGAGGAAGTTGAAAAGCGAGAAGGTAGAGAAGAAGGAAGAAAGCATGTCTTTATATTCATAGAGCATACCCCAGAGCACGTCCCTTTTTACTCTCTAAGGAGGGGGTGGCTCATGATGTGGGGAGGCAGGGAGCACTATTGTAAATCTGCCCCATCTGCTACCATTCATTTTGACTTCACAGTCTCGGCTATAAAAGTTTCCAATCCTTGCTCTTTACCTTCTTGCCTCCTACCTTTCATTCCTTAACCTTTCCAACCCCATGTTTCAGCAGTGAGCCTGGGGAGGGAATTGGGAAGCAGACGGTAAGTAGGCTGATACCTGATCAGAGAAATGTAGTGGGGCTGTTGTGAGTAGTGTGTGTGCCCGGTGCATCCTAGTCACCAGTTCAGTGGGTAAAGGGGTAAAGTTAGTGCACTACAAAAAATCACAGCTGGCCTTGTCTTTGTAACAGTCCATAGTGAGCAACTTTTATTGGCATTGGGGTGTCAGACCTGTAAGGATTATCTTTTAAGTGTGTCTAAGTGGAGAAAAGATTAAGAATCATGTCCAAGAATACCATGGGATTTTATACTACCTGAGCAAGAGCATATCACAGCCACATCAAGAAGGGATAGTGGCCTTTCCTAGGTCTTAGTCCTTAACTAAATTAAATGTTCCCTCATAGTCTCCTGTCCCCCACTCTACCAGACCTGTGTTCTTATTCCTACAGAGATGAGTGGCTTGTTCGACTGACGTTCTTTACATTGCAAAAAATTTATTCAATGCAAAGTTCACTTCAGAACCTTGGTTGAGACCAGAAATGTAGGCCAGTCCTGAGATGCACAGTGATCTTGAGGGGATGTTTTGTTGCCTACCAGGTGTACAGCACATAGTTTTTCTTCGGCAGAGGCCATGGCAGGAGCTGGACTCCATATTACCAAGCAGTCTTTCTGCTTGACCTCTTGTTGCTCTGTGGGAAGGCCCTATCTGGCCACTTCTGCAAATCTTGCCCCTTCTCAAGAACTCTAACTGGTGGTGGTGGCCCGTCAGGAGATAAAGGGATGCCTGAGGCCTAAGCTTCCAGGGATATTAGAAACACCCATATGTACAGTAGGATAAGGGTAAGGGCACTAAAGAACAGACTCACAGAGAATATGACAGGTGAGTTTTAAATGAGGATAGGTCAAGCAAGGAAATGAATTCACAAACTTCTCTGCCGGTTGTGACTTTGACACAAGTTGTGTTGCTTTGATCTCATTGCAGAGAGCTAATCCCACCTCTTGTGTATTGGTCCTGTCTTTTACTCCTCCAAGACATTTGCAGAACACTATTTTAGGTGGGGGACTGGGCCATAGTCCAACACTAAGGAACTGATTACTCCTGAACCAGGAACTCTGGGGCAAAATCCAAGAAAGATTGGGTCTCCTTATGGAAGAGGAGCTTAGCTGAACAAAGCCTGGAGGGTCATAGTCCATAGACCAAAGGCCCTTAGGGGACAGTCCTAGAGCCATCCCAAGGGAGCAGTGCCATCCTGGCTTGGTCATCTTGCCATCAAAAGGCTTCCTGAGCAGTTGTTGGCGCCCCTTGGCACTGGCCCCTTTCCCTCTGAGTCAGGGTTCTGTGAAGGGCATGGCTCCAATAAGCTGAGGTATCTGGTGTGTGGGCAGCAGCTGGGAGTGTGCAGTGATGGCTTCAGATGAGGTTGTTCCTGAGACGTTGCTCCTGCTCCAGGGAGAGCTCTGCATTGGCTCGATATGAATCCCCTGGGGCGAAAGGGAAACTGGTAAGTAACCAACCCTACCAGTCTCATCCCTTCCCTGACAACTTCACAAACACACACAGACATTCTGCTGAGTTCATCCTTTATATCAGGTCTGTCATGTGCACAGACCCCAATTCATTCTATAGAAACAGACCCTGACAGGTGTGTAGTTTCAGGGACATTGGGAAGAACAGGCTATTGTATGGAAACAGCTGTGCTGGTTACTCTCCTTTGCCCCCTCCAGATTCAGTCTACCCTGATTTTTTCTCTCTGTGCCCTGGAGAACTGACCCCTAGATTGCCTCACCCTGGCTCTCATCCTCTGGTTTCTGGTTGATTTAGGTCAGTGGGAAGCAACAGCAAGAGATTTGGAGGGTGGAAGGGGTGAGAAGTTGGAGTATTTCTTCCCTTGTTCTGGCACTGATGGTCTACTGTAACTCCAGGCGAGGTTCTCCCTCCTCTACAGCTCTAGCTTTCATCCCTTCAAGCCTAAAGGTGAATAGTTTTCCACTCTTGCTTTCCCTGGATGTTTCAATACCTCTTGTTTCCTTAGTCTTACACCTCTATAAATAGTTTGTTTATTAAATAACTTCAGACTCTCATCCAAGTGTGCTGTCTCTTTTGTGCAAGGACCCTGACTGGCCATAACTGCATTGTTTTTCTTTCCCTACTCACTGTCCTGGATCCTCTGCAGCCCACTGCCAGCATTATGGAGGATCTGCTGTCTCCGTATGCACAGCCTCAGATTCCAATTCCTGGTTCCTCTCACATTTCTGTCTCATTGAATGGCAGCGAAATTTACTCAGTCACACAAATTCAAACCTTAGACTATTTCTTCTTCCTCTACCATCTGCTGCCAGAGTTATCTTTTGAAATAAGATAAGTTTTTGCCCCCTTGACTGTAACTCATCAATGGTTCTCAGCAGCCCCCAGAATAGTCTGTTCTCTTAGCAGGAACCATCATCACCCTCTCCACAGACAACCTTAGTGGGTTTGAAGTACAATAGAGAAAAACTCTGAGGTGGTGATTTCCTCACTGTCTTACAGATAAAAAGTGGTTGGAGTTGAATTTGGAACCCAGTGAAGCCTTTTCAAGCCAAATTTTATGCTCTTTTTCCTACTCCTCCCTTCTCTGACTTCTGTCCCTCCTTTGGAACTGAGCTCAAATATCACTTCCTTTGGGTTGTTGCTTTCTGTCTCTGCTTGCTCAGCATTTAGTTCATACCAGTTTGGGGTACTCACTAGTATTGGGGTTATCCATTTGCATGTCTGCTTACCCTACTTTACAGCTGTGCATTCCACTCCCATTTATATTCCTAGTGCCTGGCTCAGTGTTCAACACAGAATTAGTAAATTAATAAATGTTCGTTGACTGGATGGACAAGTCTGCCCCACCCCACATATTACAAGTGTGGATGTGAACACATACAGCCCATAGCAAATACAAACGTTTTTAAACTTCAAGATGGAGGAACTGCTACCTTTCATTACAGACAAGTAGAGCAACCACCTCCTTACTCTGCCCCCACTGAATCATTGCTTCCTCTTTTGTCTGATATTGCCAATCCCACAACTGTCCTGAGCCCTGTTCTCCATGGTCCCCTTCTGGCAAGCAGTGATTACAGCTGGAGACAGCAACACAGATCTGGGGGACTTCTGCTTTTGCCTGTGAGGTAGTCAGCTTAGGATGGAGGTAACCAAGAAAGACCATATGAAAGGGAGAGGAAAATAACAAACTGGGAAAGGGAAATCCTGACATGAAGTGACAGGAAAGACTAGAACAGATGGAAAACTGAGTTTACAATCCAAACAGCCTTAAGGATGAAGGGATATAGAAGGAGGAGCTATTGGGTGAGGCTTGATGATCTGCTCAGTTTGTTCTGGAAATCTTCCTGTGAATGTGTCAAGTTCAACTCTGTTCCACATCTAGCCTTTTACACACACCTTCAAGTCACACAAGGGTACATGTAGTCTTCCAGCTCCCCGAGCCCATATAGGGCTGGTCCCATAGTGGTTTGCAGTTACCTGTGTGGCAGTTGTGCAGCCAGACCTGGTGCCCGTTATACTTGCAGCGGCACTGCATCATGTTGTTGGAGAAATCTGACTCTGCCACCTCGAATTGGGGGTTCACAACCACCTGGAGCGAGAGGAGGGGACAACTGAAAACAGGTGACTTGACTTCTGAGCGAGTTGATAGTGACTGGACTATTCCTTTACATTTTGTGTAACATATATTTTTATTTAATTAATCCTACAGTCACCCCAGAAAGTAGGCATTAACGTCCCTATTTTACAGATGGAGACTGAGAAGTCACAACTGAGAAGCTGTGACTGCCCTTGGAATCAGGATGCAGACCCAGGTCCTCTGGATCCTGATTCAGTGTTTTTTCCCCTGCAGCACACATAGCTCCTTCGAGGGCCAGAGCTGTTGGAGACCCTGACTTTATGATTCTCTTCCTTCATTTGACCTCAGGGAAGCTCTTGGGACATCTGGAGAAAATGGAGTCTCTGTGCGGAGCCCCCATAAGCCCCCTTACCTGAAAAATATAGTCCCCGGGGCCCACGTCTGTGATATCCACCCACTGGCAGTCAATGTCATGCCGGTATGTGTCCCAGCAGCCAACGGTCACTCCTTGTTCTCCAAAGTTGGCACATGCGTAGCGCCGCTGCAGTCCTGTAAGGAAGGGTACTGAGTCATTGAGGCTTTGGTTTAGGTATTCGGGACCGAGCCCTCTGCTAGGTCTTTCACATACTTTATCATTTTATTCCTCACACCAGCCTTACCAATCAGATCTTACATGCAATCAGATTAGGGGCCCGAGGTTCAGTTAAATAACTTGATTCAGCATCAGAGCCAGAATTCCTACTAACCATGAATCCAGCACTGTAACAAACCCCATCTGTGACAGGTTATTTCTTTGGATGCTCTAGTGGAAATCCTTGTTGCACTAGGAAATGTGGTTGGAGGATTCCAGACCTACTGTGCTAATGCATTTGTCAGTCCATCCATCTAGCCCTCTGAGGAGCCAGTGTTTACCATGCCATTCCTAAGGGCTAGGAACTGTGGGTATGCAAAATAGGAATCAGACAATCCGTGCCCTCAAAGAATTTAGCAGAGAGGAGACAGATCTGCAACTATTATCCAAAATAGAAAAGTGTTAAGTATTTTAAAACTGGTGCAAAGTGTGTTGGGAATGCAGAGGAAGTAGAGACCTCCCACCTAAGATTTTAGAAGGTAAGAAACTGATCTTTTTGAATTGCCTTGAGTGCTGACAGTTGCCAAGCCAGAGTCTCCAGGTGCCAGGGGCTATTGAGCAGGGGAGAGGAAACCTGACCCCCAAAGGGGTGAGGAATATAACAAGAAGGATATGCTGACAGGAAGCCACGTACCTGCAGGGCAATTTGTGTCCTCCAGACAGAAGCTGGCCTTGTGCCCCTCGGCCACCTTGGAGCCATTGAGAGTGAGTAGGTCATAGTGGGTGAAGACCTCAATGCTGTGGTAGTGCCTGCAGAAGGGGCAGAGCTGTCAGTCTGGCAGCAACAGGAGAGGGTCCCCTCTGGAGAAGTTGGCAGGGAAGATTGAGGCATTAGGCCCCATCATTACCCAGAGGAGAATGTTATAATAGCAGGGCAGTGCCCTTCTCCCAAACCCAAGATTAGTGACCTATGGCCTGCTTTCTTGGCTCCCCTGCCCAGCAGCAAGGCACAGCTGCCCCATTACCTCCGGCCTTAACCCAGGGGAGAAGTGAAGGCTCTGCCCTGGGAGCCTCCAGCAGGCTGGTGTCTGGCTTCAAGGCCTGAACAGGAGGTGGAAGGAAGGGGCACTTCTAGGGACCAGCCTAGGAGCTGAGCTGCTGAGCAGGGTACTTACTCTGTTCCCTGTCAGCCTGGGAAATTGCTACCATTGTTTCCAATCCAGTTCTAATGACAACTCTTCATGATATAAGGAAGGGTGCTTATTATCTCAGCAAGGCCAAGTCCCAGAGTCGTTGCCCATTCCTCTCAGCTTTCCCCACCCATGTCTGTGTCCTAAAGAAAAAACCACTTTTCCATTCTGCTTTGTCACAGGCATTGTCTCCTGTCTGGGCTGGAGACTGGAAGAATGCTCATTGTCTCCTTTTAGTACCATCTTCATGCTCTTCTTTGGGGACCTTGCTTTGCTGCTACAGAAACCAGCAAGCTTTTCCTGCAGAGCCAGCATCCTGAATGGGATATTTTGGGTCTCCAGGTTTCTTGGAGTCCCCACTTGACCTGGCTTTTAAAGACAAGGCCTAAGGTCCAATATAGAAAAACTGTCCAATATCGTTCTAACAGAGACCAGCTTTGCTGGCAGTAATTGTTCTGTTGGACGTTACTGTGGGAAATGGAGAAGGCAAGCTGATACTCCTGGCATTCCCCATTGCCTCCTGGAGGCAAGGTCAGCAATGCCTTTAGGAAGGAAGGCTCTTACCCAGAGTGTGTACCCCTCCCAGGAGAGTGTCCCCAAGGCAGGGAAAAACCAGACTGGTTTGGCCCCTGGACTCTGCTTTTTGTCCCCTTACAGCCGTGGCAGTCACTAACATGTGGCACTGGTGCCAAATCCAGCTGTGGCGTCCTGTCTTGGGACGGAAGTCAGCCCGGCCCAGGTTGTAGATCTGTGAGGAGAAGCGCAGCAGGCGCCGGTGTCCGTAGGGCCAGTGCATGTGGTCAGCAGACTGGGAGAGGCAGTTCTCTTCGTGGGCGCAGTAGAGCTGGGTGAGCGGGCGGTCCTCCAGGTAGGCCGTCTCCTGCACTAGCTGGGCATTCATCACCAGGTCTGGAGCACCTGGGCGGCAGAGGGCATTGTGGGGGTGCAGAGGTTGGAAGGCAGCTGGTTTTGCTCCCTTGACAATCTTGCCCCCAGACTGAGCTCTTTTGGGCGGCTCAGAAAGGTAGGGTGGCTTGGGAGTCAGGAGATGTGAGTTCTAGTAACAGAAGAATGATCTATTGCCCTAACCCTGGAGGCAGTTACAGTGTCAACGTTAAGCTCGCTGGCTTTGCAGCCAGGCTGCCTGGGCTCATGTCTTGGCTTAATTTCTGGCTATACCATTAACTAGCTCTGTGAATTCCTTCACCTTTTGTCTCTCATTTTCCTCATCTGTAAGATGGGGATAATAATAGTAATATTAATGCGATAATATCTGTAAGGTGCTTAGATTATTGGCCCATGGTAAGCTCGTAATTGATGTAAGCTAGTATTTCTTTTGTAAAATGCTTCTCAGCCTGTAAGCGCCTTTGTGTAGCTTAGCTCATTTAACCCCTCAGTCAGCACTAACTTGGTTACCTCAGCTTAGTCACCCTCTTTCTCTGGGCCTCAGATCCTTCAATGTAAGGGCGAGGGAGGGGGCTGAATGGCGGGCAGTTGGGAGAGTTAATCTCCAAGCCTGCTCCCGAGCTCTACCGTTCTGCTTCATCCTGCTGCAGTTCCTAAGCCTCTGCCTTCTCTGCAAATCCTGTTCTAACCTGATTGCTCTCATGGACGTTCGTACCAGGGCAGCCTGTGCATTTCCTCAGAGGCATCATAGACATTCCTGGTGCTTCTCTGTGCATAAAAATCCAAGATGCTAGAGCCCGTGTCTTGATAAACTGCTCAGTGCCTCTCCCATTTCCTTCCTGTCACAGTGGCTCTTACCCTCTCTGGAAGCCACATGCCTCCTCTCCCATTACTATCCCTTGCGTGTGACAGTACAGATGTGGAGACCCACAGCTATTGCCGTGTAACATCAAGAGAGAAAAGTTGCCTCTTCTCAGTGCTTGTCATGCCAAAACAGGGTTCTAGTCCAGATTTTTGGCAGAGGCTTCACATGGGTGACCCTGTGCGCTGACTACGGTGCGATGAGAACACCGGGTTTACTCCGGTGGAGGGGCGCTGAGGGTGGGAGTGGGGATGTGGCTGGTTTGCTATAGGATGCCTGTACTGTCACTAAAAATGCGCTTGAAATTCCTGTGGTGTATTTTGGAGAGAGCCAGGGTGTGCCCACTGACAAACCCTGGAGTTCCCAAAGGAGAGAAAGAGATCTTTCAGAGAGAATGAGAAGAGAGAGCAAAGGAAAGAAAGAAGTGAGAAAGGTCACAGAGGACAAACGGGGGTGCTACAGAGGCAGCACGTTAGCTGTGCTAAGCTGCGTGAAGCCTCCAACGTGTTCAAGAGCAGAGCTGCCGTTCCAGGCAGAGCAGGGAAGGGTGTATGTTCCCAGGAAGGAGGGTGAGTGGGGAACAGGCCCCCAGGGTGCTGTGAGCCTTGGAGTAGGCACACTCCAATGTCCCATCACCCTGCAGGGCAGGCCAGCATGTGCTTTAAGGCCCGGTGTCCTTCCAGGGGTCACTGCGCAGAGAAGCCCTGCAGCTCACTTTGTTGACAAAGGGTAAGGATGTCTCGGCATTGAAGCCTGGTTGAGGAGGGCAAGGGGCCACTGGGGGGTGCCAGCCTGTAGCCTTTGGACTGGATATACGTGGTTATCTTGGCACAAACCTGGTTGGCAGATGTCAAACAGCCGCTGCTGCCCCAGGGATCAGTGCACGGGACAGACTGATGCCTGAGCATGGTCTTGGCCTAAAGCCTTTCAGATAAATCCCACAGCTCAGGAGAATACACAGGAAGCCTTAGGCTCACGTGTCCTCACATTTATGTACCCTCCACAAGAGCTTTCAAACTTTTCCCTTACTACAAACCGCAGTAAGAAATATAGTCCATGCCTTGGCCTAGTACACAGATACATAATTCCAAGGAAAAAATGCTGCCCTTACTACATGTAACTCATTCTTTTGTTTTCTATTGTTTCTTTTTTATTTTTTTAACTATAGGTCATGACATGAAAATTTAAAAACACTGTTGTATGTCCTTATATTTTCATGTATTCTGTTTTAATTCTCACAATGACTCCATGAGATGGGCAGGGCAGGGTTTGCCTCCCTGTGTGAACTGACTGGCCACACACAGCTGGTAAATGGCAGAGCTGGTGCTCCAAGTCCAGCCCTCCTTCCACTCCCCACCCTACTGTCCTTGAGCTGGGACCAGCTCTCAGGGAGGGAGGTGTAGGCTTGCTTTGGGGGAGCCCGGGCCTGCCTGCCTCACGGCCCCATGGACCCCCTCGTTACTCACTGTCCGTGCAGGAGACTCCAGCTGAGCGCCCTGTGCTGTGGGAGCAGTGCACTGGCCCGTGCCTTTGACACTGCTGCAGGGCAAGCTCTGTGCCTGAGCAGCGCACCCCGCTCATCACCACTTCTTCAGCCCCTGCTGTCCCCTGCCAGTACCAGGTGTCCTAAGAAAACAGCCAGCATTGCCCAGTCAGGATTGAGAGGTACCTTTGGAATCATCTCCTGACTCCCATCTATGGTTTGGACCCCATCAGATCACCCCCACCATGCTGTGCCAAGCCTTAGCCTGAAAATCTTTAATGATAGAGCAGCCCATGACACTTTGGACCCTTCTGATAGTAGCCATTTCTTCCATGTATTGAGGCAGAATACACTGCCTGTGGCTTCCACATCCCATGTGGCCCTGTTCCCATCCCTCTCCCACATGGCAGCCCTCAGCTATTTGAAAAGGAGGGTCCTGTTCCCTTCCTGCCCACCCAGGCAGCCTGTCCCATTTGCCAGCCTCAGAGAGTCAGTTGTGCTCAGGTTGGCCCGGTTCTCCAGGTGAGATGTACCCAGCTTTGCCCCATAGGCCAGCAGAGTGCAGTTGAAGACGTTTGTCCATCAGTCATCCCAAAGCCTCTTGACTTTGTTTCCTTGATATCTTTGGACTCATTTATCCACTTATTTCTACAAGGACTGCCACTTGCCAGGTCCCAGCCAGCTTCACCTCTCACCTGGGCACTGCAACTCTGTTTCCTGAGCGTGTTTGCCTGTAGTCACATTAGTTCCCACCCCAACTGTTTGCCAAAGAGCAAGGAAGAAATCTTTTAAAAATCTGCGCTGCAGGCTTTAAATGGTCTGCCCTGCCTCCTCCACCCTCACACTTCACGCCACTCGCCCGTCATAGCCACACTCCACCCCTGGTGTCCCTGATTTCCTCCACCGAATGGAGCTTCCTCTGGCCACAGGCCTTTGCATGGGCTATTTATCCCTCCCCCACCTCGTCTGCCTAGCTTCTGTTTGTCTTTCCTGTAGACACAATCATGTGCCTGTTGTGTGGACACTATTAATGACTGCCTCCCTCCCTGGGCTGACTGTAGTGTGAGGCAGAAACAATGTGTTCACCACAGTATCCCCAGCACCCAGCATTACATTGACCCAGTGAGTGAAAACTCAGCCATTGGTTGTTGAATGAATGAATGAATGAATGGTTAGCAGCTGTAGCACAGGAAGTTTTAGAGCAAGACAGGAACCTACCTTGATAGCATGGCTGGCAAAACCCAGGCCCAGCTGTCGGCAGGTCACCATGGCTTCAGTGAGCCCCCAGTGGTCACTGCACACGGCCCCCCAGCGTCGGACCCCATTCACTTCCACCTGCACCTCCACCACACCCTCCTCGGGGCTGCGCCCGCCGGCCAAGCGCACCTGCAATGGTCAGAGGTGTGTGAGGGGCCGGGCACCCCAGGAGGGGAGAGCTCAGGGTTCACAGGCCAGCTCGCTGTGCTGCCGGACATGACACTCCCTTCTCTGGGTTTGCCTCCTTCTCTGTGACATGAGGACATTTTACCAGATACTCCCTAGGGTCCCTGCCTGCTCCAGAAATCTGACTCAAAGCGCCTGTTCCGGTACTTGCCCTCCTTCTACCTAAAATCCTACCATTCATGACAACTTGCCAATTGCAAAGGATTTCAAATCCACTGTCTCATTCACAGTGACCCTGTGAGACAGTCAACACATTTTACAGCAGAGAGAACCAAGATCAGAGACGCAGGAACTTGCCCACAGTCCACATTAGCCTGACATTGAGCTCTGATCACCTTGCAGCCTCTCCAGTGCTCCTCCCCAGCTGACAGCCCTGCGGCTCTCTACCCTAGGCACCTTCTTTCTCCACTTTACAGGGATCCTGAGAGGGTGGAATGGGAGAGCACATCCACCTGGAGAGTTCTTGCTGTCCTGAGGGGCTGTGGGCCAGGCCAGGGGAGACTCAGGAGAGGTGTGGCTCTCCAGGCTGGCTCCAAGGGAAGGCCAGCTGGGCCCAACGCGGAAGCAGGAGCTGTCTCTCATGAACCCCTCCCCACTGGCTCCATGCAGGTGTCCTGGGCTATCTCGGGGCTTCCCCAGTCCCCAGCCTGAGGCCATGCCCAGACCTGAGCTCACCTGATTCTGGAAGCCCATGTTTGGGACATTGCACCTGACAGCAGCATCATTCTCATGTTGACAACCACTATGGGACCCTTCTACAGAGGGGCATTCACTGAGGGTCCGCTCATGTCCCTTGCAGCGCACCTCACTCAGGTGGATGAGCCCCAGCCCTAGAGAGGGAAGGAGAGAAATGTCATGTGGAGGCTCCATCTCTGTAGCCCCACAGCTGTGGCTTCCCCACCACAGAGGGGGAGAATTTCTGTCCTGGGCCTTGGCACCCCAGAGCCACCAAGGGATGGACCAGTGGCACATCCAGGTCCTCCCACCCCCAGGCCTCCTCACTCACCTTGGCCCAGCTGGGCCCCAAAGAGGGCCTCTTGAGCAGAGCCAAAGCCAAGCTGACGACACACAACGCTGGCGGAGATGAGGTTCCACCCGCGATCACAGACTGTACCCCACTGGCGGTTCATGAGCACTTCCACCCGGCCCTCGCCAACCTGGGCCCCGGAGCGGAGGCGCACCTTTGGCTCCTGCTGGGCGAAAACCAGCTTCAGGGAGAGCCAAGGAGGAGGGACGGGGCTGAGCCACTGTGGGAGCCTGAGTCAGGCCCCTTCAAGCTGGGCAGAGACCCTGACTCTGCCCCTAAATATTACCTGAATAAACTGTTTTTCTCAACCTCCTTCAATGACAAGAGCCACCACAATATGATAGTAAAAAACAAAGTCCAGCTCTAACGAAAGAGCCTTAGGAGTGGGTCCCCGTGCTTCACAACCCTGCCGCCTGGTCACCAGGCGACTCCCTGCCTCACACCCAGCCTCTGCTTCTTCTGTGTCCTTTTGGGCTGAACTAGTTCAACGCCTCCCAGAAGGATCTGTGAAGTGATTTTAGAGACGTGCAGGCACATGGTATTAATTAAACTGACTCACATAGTGGGGAAGCTATTTCCATTGTAATTCTCTTCCACTCCTTCCCGTTTCACCCAGGAGGCCATCTCCAGGAGTGTGCCCTGTCTGTAACACCTCAACAGCACATGCTCATTGCTTTTTATAACAAAGGGCCAGGCTCGGGTTCAATAGGATATAGCTACAATGTAATTACTGTTTTCATGGTTACCTTCTATTCATAGCAGGTGATGTCAGCCTTCCACTTACTAGGGTTATAAACGGTCCTTTTTAAACAAATCCAAGGTTCCACCATTCTGTGCTTGGCTCTCGCCTCCCAGTTGCACAGCTAACTCCTTGATAGGGGCCCCTGTCCCCCCTCTCCTGCCTGTCCTGGAGCTCCTCCCCACTAGTCCTTCCCCAAAAGGCAGGGTGCTGCTGAAAGGGGGTCGGTGCCTCCCTGCTGGGGTGCAGGCTCCACAGGACCCACCTCTGCCCGGGACTCCTTGCGTCCAGGCTTGGCCTTCAGAGGGCGGAAACGGGGCCCTGCCACACAGCTGACCACAGCGTGCATGCCACCCAGGCAGGCTGGCTGCAGCTTGCCCCGTGCTGGGGCCACCTGCACCTGGCAGTTGGCTATGTGGGGCTCTGTCCCCAGGCAGTTGACCCGGTGGATCCAGAAGGAATTCTTCTGGGTCAGGCTCTTCAGCCTGAAAGACAGTGGAGACTGCGGGTGGGGGAGGGGTTGAGGGAAGCTCGAGACACCGGAAGGCCAGGCATTGGGGAGGGGATAGGAGGAGAGGGAGGCCCTTCATGCCACACCCTTTGCATCCTTCCCCGAGGGTACACTCCTCACCTTAACTTGGGATCCCTCATCTTCAAATTCCAGACTTTCCTGGGTGGGAGAAAACAGGTGGGGAGTGGAGTGGGTGCAGAAGTCCTACCCAGTCACCCCGGCTCCTCACAGTTGTCCTTCAGTTTGCACCAGACTTCAAAGTTTGTAAACTCACTCGCAAATCTTATTTCAGTGCTGAGCTTCACATCAGCCCTGAGAGGGTGACCACCTCACAGATAAATGATCTCCATTTTACAGGCAAGGAAAGCAGGGCCTGGTATGCTCTCCTGACTAATCCCAGAGTGGGGTCTCTGTTGCACTGGCTGCCCCAGGGGCTGGCAGCTCCCAGCTCGCCCTCTCCCCATTCTAGATGAAGGGGCACCTTTAGGGAGCACCCTCAAAAAGGGAACCCAGGGGAAGAGGTCCTCTGGGGACAGATGGAGGTTGAAGGACTTACAGTTGGCAGCTGCCCACCCAGAGGCTATAATCAGGGCTGTCCTACTCATGGGTGGTAAGTGAGCCAGCCAGGCCCAGATGTACAACTACTAGGTGGTGGGGAGTCAGGAGCCCCCATGTCAGTCACCCCCAAGGATGGAACCGGGTGGGTCTTCAGGACCAGGGCCATCTAAGTCAGAGACACAGGACAGAGCAACTAAAAGTGATTGGGGTGGGCAAGGGTGGATGATTTGGATGTGCTGTGAGAGATTCCTCCCTCGATAGAAACATGCAGTCTTCACTACACAGGGCTGGCAGAGCCGCGCCTGGCTGTCATCTGCAGGCTGATGCAATCCTGTGACGGTTCTGTCACGTTTCTGACAGATGTTATATCTCTGCTTCCAAATGCTGCCCCACCCCCAACTGAGGCCTGGCTTGGATCAGAGCTGAGGAAATTCACTGGGGAAAAGTTGAGATAATTCCTTGAGGATTGGATAACTGAGGCTCAGGTGCCCTACCGAGGCCCTACAGTTGGTTACTGGCAGAGCTGAGACCAGCACTCAGGTCGTCTGTCCTTGTGGGCAGCATTGTAAGTATCTTCAGTAAAGTCTACTTTTTAAATCAGGGACACAATTTTACATTCAATTGCTTTTATTTTGGGAGTGTTCTGTACTAGAGCCAATTCTTTATATCAATTAGTTTCTGACCATTTCTAGGCATCTCCCAGATGCCCTGCTTGAGACCACCAACAGGATCCTTTGGCCCACCAGCCTCCCCACGCTAGCCTCGGGGTGACAATACTCACCCTCACCTTCCATCACCCAGGAGATCAAGGAACTTTCCTCATTTGGGCCTGTTTCCCTCCCAGTTCAAACACCCACTGAATGACCTGCCATAGACACGCAATCCTGCCAAGCTCACTGATCTCTGCAAGGCCCCACATGTATCACACACATATCCTCACACATGCACACACATAGCCACTGCCCCACAAGCCCGCCTCCTCTGTGCCCTCCACCCAGCTGCCCTCCTACCTGTAGTAGTGGCTGTTGACAGGCACCTCGCTGGGGAAGCCCAGCATCCCGCACACCACCTTGCTGTTGTTCCTGGTCCAGCCCTGGTCACACACCTGCCGCCAGTGGCCCTCATACCTCACCTCCACGGCGCCCTCGGTCACTGGGCTACGTCGCTTGGCACTGGCAAGGATGGGCTTGAGACGCACCTCCTCCAGCCGCCGGCCCTGCAGGGTGCATGGTCACTGTGTGCCCCGAGATTCCTGCCCCTGCTGAGCCCACTGCAGGTCTTCATATGGGAGAGCTGGGTGTCAGAGCGCTTAGAGATCACCCCACACAGTCCCCTCATTGGATAGGTCAGGAAACTGAGGCCCAGACAGGGGGAGTCATTCGTCCAAGGCCAAGGTGAGCACGAGGCAGAACTTTGGTTTGTTTGGGGTTTTTTCCTCAACTCCAGAGAGAACTAGGCAGATCTGTGCCCTCCCTGGGGACAGGACTAGAGCTCTTGGAATTTGGGAGGCTTCCACCAGGCATAGAGGAGCCTTCATGCAACACTAGGGAGATCTGAGGATGGGCACTGACCAGCTGCTTGAGACCTCCAACAGGATCCTTTGGCCCACCAGAACCACCACCCTGGTCCCAGGGTGACTTAGACCATGTCAAGCCCCCCATCCTGGCCTACAGCATTTAGTGGGCCAGGGCCAGCTGTCCTCAGGCTGAGGCTATCTGGCAGTGGATGGTAGGAGCCAGGACCTGCCCTGCCTACTCCTGTTGTTTGGCTTGGGCTGTTTTTAGCTCAAGGCTGTTTGTGCCGGGAAGAGGCAGCAATTGTGGCCGGGCCTTGTGGGTGAGGCAGCCCCTGGCCCCTCTGCTGCCTCCCTTTTGGGGAGCAGCTTCAGTGATTCCCAGCATGCCCAGCCTCTGATTCCCTGCCTGCCCCACCTCAAGCTGGGACCCTCTGTCCATGTACCTGCCCTAGGCCACCAAGAGGAGTCGGGATGCTTCACAGCCCACATTCTGCTCTTTCCCCTCCCTCCTCCAGGTTCATTACCCAGGAGGCTCTTTGTCCCCTGACCCGATACTTGGCTCAGGCAAGGGCCTGAAAAGCCTCCTCACCTGGGGACCGAGGGCATTGGAGACTCTCTCAGAAAGATAGCCACGCTGGCGCTGGGAGTGGCACACCACCCCGATGTCCTCTGAGTGGCTACAGTCACTGACACCCCAGCCGTTAGATCTGCACTGGTCCAGGGAGCTTTCTGTGCCCACACAGCGCACATTGTCCAGCCAGATGGGTCCTGTGGGGGAGGGGACGGGTGATGCTCAGGGACAAACACAAGAGGCAGGTGATACATAGGCTGTGCCTACTGGATCGGACTCCATAGTTATAAACTTTCCTCTTAAACCATGAGTAGAAAGTGGGATGGAGAGAGGAGAGGAGTTGGTTCTCCTGGGATCTTGGTATCTACAACGTTGCTCACTGCCTTTTCTTGGCATCAGGTTCTGTAGAATCTGTTTTTGGAGAAGGCCAGGCACGTCTAGTAATTAGACAAACCTGTTCATCCATCAATTTATTCATTCAACAACATTTGCTAAGCACCCACTGTGTGCCAATCACTATGTTCAAGGAAGTTAGTTGAATGGTTGTGATCACGGTAATATTGGTGGCCTCACTGCAGGCAAGAATGGGAGGGTTGGAGCAGGGGTCACTTGCAGCTGAGGCGCCCAGGAAGTGCCCCATGAAGGTCACTGAGCTGTGTATTAAAGGGCGGGTGGGATGTGTTCTCTTGGAGCCTCAGGGGGCCCAGCCCCTGAGAGAAGCCCACTACAGTTTCCCTGTCATTTTGCTTGGCAGCACCAGTCACTCACCCTCCCCTGGGCCATATTTGGCGCTGTGGGCCCAGGTCAGGGCAGCCGCAAAGCCCAGCTGGCGGCAGGCTACTGTGGCCTCCTGGAGAGTGAAGTCATCATCACACACAGTGCCCCACTGGCCCTGGTACAGCACCTCGAGGCGGCCCTCCTCCGGCCGGCTTCCTGGGCCCACCAGCCGTAGCTTTGTGGTGCCCAGTGACTGTGGTCTGCTGGGAGGGGCCTGGCCCAGCAGCACAAACAGCAGGAGCAGGGAGAGGGTGGCTGGTGGGGGCCACATCATGGTGACTTCAAGGGCAGCTGAGGCCAAGGCACCTGGGGAATGAATAAACATGAAAATGATCACCACCTCTACCCCTGACCTCAGGCCTCTTTTTCTGGCAGAGACAGAACATGGCAGGGCCCCTCCAAGTGTGTGCGTGCATGTGTGTATGTATTTGTGCACGCTTGCTGGCATTGATTCAGTCTGGGCTCTGAGATTAGTCAGTTTGGTTCAAACTCACCATTTTTTGCCATGTGACCTTGAGGAAGTTTAATCTTACTGAGTCTCAATCTCTTCACCTGCAAAGTGGGGATAATGATTCCTGTCTTGCAGTGTTGTTGTGTTAAATAAAACGCTATATGTAAAGGACATAGCACAAGCCTACCACATGGGGAGGGCTCAATAAGCAGCTATTCTTGATACAGTCTTATATGGAAATAGAGGAGGTGGCCTACTCATTGAGTCATGGGGGACCCCCAGGGTGCCCTCAGGACCAGAAGTATCTACCCCAGGGGCACTGCCCTCACCTACCTTTTGATGTTCCCAACACCCTGGCCACCCTCACCATAGAAGGCGTGTGAGATGCTGGAGCAGAAAGGGCGTTTGAGGGGAGTCCAGGCCTCTACCACTCATTCGCTGTGTGGCTTGGGCATGTCTTTTAAACTCTCTAGGTCCTTACGCTTCATTTTTTGAAAGTGAGGAAGTTGAACAAATACAGGGTGGGGCAAGCATAGGTTTACAGTTGTTCGTATGAAAAATAACACAATAATTAATAAACAGTAATACAAGAATAAACTCCGTGTTTCGTGTACTCACAACTGTCAACCTACTTTTGCCCCGCCCTGCACTGTCTAAAGCTCCCTGGGCTGGGACAGTCTGTGGCATCCTTGAGCCCTAGCTCTAGGTCCAGCCAGGCGCAAGATTTGTACACTGATTCAACAAACATTTGTGGAATACTTGCTTCAGGCCACATATTAGGCCAGGTGCTGGGACACAGAAGTGAAGATGTCATACGCCACTCCCTGCTCTCGCAAAGCCCAGAGAGGGATTCGGGAAGGCTTTCGGAGAAGGGGCCGTTCAGCTGGGCCTTGCTAGATGGATAAGAGTTCTCCAGATGGGAAAACTCCGCATTCCATGGCTAAGGGATGAGAGAGGAAAAGAGGCGGTGGTGCTAGAGCAGGAGGGGGACAGCGGTGGAGGGACAGGCTGGGCCAGATGATCAAGGGCCTTGTGTACCCACAAAGAGGTTTTCCTTCGTCCTGTAGGAAGTGAGGGGGCCGGGAGGGTTTTAGGCAGTGACCATCCACCAGAGAGAGGCTCCTGCCTTCAGGAGGCTGTAATCAGACACTGTTCGGGTCTTTACAGGGCGTGAGGCCGGGGGCTGGTCCTCTCTCCCTCCTATATCAGCAGCCTTGGTCCTGGAACCAGGGTGGGGGAGGAGCATACAGGAGAAAGCCATAGTTGATTAGAGCTGTCAGAGGGCCTGCAGCCATCAATGCCGAAGTTCTTCCATGGCCAGGCTCTGCTGCTGTTGGGAGCTGAGGCTGCCTGGAGCAGTGGATGGAGAAAGTTGGGTTCTTGGCTTCCTGTTCAGTGCTTGCATCATAAGAGAGCACATTCTTGGGGGTCCCCTGCCACTCCTTTCCCCACAGACTGGCATTCGGCTGAGAATCACTCATTCCTTCCTGTACCCAGCCCCACCGCCTTCAGCTGCCAATCCTGCTTTGGCCAGTCCAGGGCTGGGTAGAGTGAGCTCCTAGAAGCACACGGGATGGGCTCAGGAATGAAGCTCCATTGAAACAGAGACTTTCTGTTGTGGCCCTAGTGCTCAGAATAGAGTCAGGTATGTAGGTGGCACCCAGTAAATATCCGTGGTTGCGTGGATTTGAGGTGGCATAGCACAGCACTTAAGCGTACAGACTGGGAGCCAGGCTGCCTTGACTCACAATCCACCTCTGTCACTTGGTTTCTGGGTGGTCTTGGGCAAGTGATTTAATTTCTCAGTGCCACAGTTTCCTCTCTGTAAAATGTTGATAATAATAGCACCTACCTCATAGGATTCTTGTGAAAGTTAAATGAATGAATACACCTTAGACCCTTAGAAGAGCAAGCTCTCAACTGACAGTTAACTATTAGTAACAGCAACTGTACCAGCTACTAGGAACTAAAGTTTAGTCCCAGCTCCTCTTTGGATAAAGAAGGAATGGATACCACATTCTAAAACAGCAGGTCCCTGGAACCCTTCTTTGCAATATTCTCCGGCTTTGCCTGTTTTCCCTCTGAGCCCAGGTTCTCCTCTCTCCACTTCCTGAAGCCCTGTGTTGCCTCCTTCCCTTTCTCACCACTGAAGTCTCTTCCTGCCCTGACCCCTCCTGCAATTCCTTTCCAGACATAAACTGTTTTCTTCACGTCATTCCCCACTCAGGAGCCTGTGGGGCTCCCAGCTGGCTGTCACCTGGAACAGAGTGTTCTCCACTGCTTGGGATGTCCCCATTCCCCCCTCTATCACCCCTAAGGAGGAGGCAGACAGCTAGGGGCTGAGCCAAACTGAAGTCACTGTGGGTAGGGTCCTTCCACAGGTGACAAGAGAGAACTGGGAGGATTGGGCTCAGGGTCCTCTAGCTGTTAGGTCCCAGTAGTCAGATTGGGTCTGGCCTGAGAGAGTACCCTGCTCCCTGTCCCCAGGAGTCAGGATGCTCCTCGCTCTGCCACCAAATTGTTATGTGACTTGAATCAGGTGCTTTCCTCTCTCTGAGAAGGGGTGGTACTAGGGGGCCCCCCTCTCTAAGACATGCTCTGATGGGCCATGGAGTAGGTTGGGAGGTCTGCCTGTCTGGCGGTGGCTGATGTCCCACAGCATCTTGGAGGTCTTATTAGAGGCCGTGGACAGTCCTGGGCCAACAGGCTCCATCCCCTCCAAGGGACCTCCCTGGAGGCAGGGGTGGGCTTCTGCTGCAGCTCCCTGGGTGCTAGGCCAGGGCAGCTCCCTTCCATGAAAGCTGCCCAAGAGGTGGATGGGCAGTAGTGGGACCTGAGAGTCAGGTGCAGGGGGAACCCCTCTTCCCAGCCTTCCTGCCCACTGCAGGCCCCTCTACGGCTTTTGCTCACACCAAACTTGTCTCCTCACATTCCCCAACATATCCTTCCATTCCCAGCTGCCAAGCATTCGCTCTCACTGTTCCTTCTACTCGGAGTATCCTTTCCCTCTATTTCAGATTGTTCAATTCCTGCAGCTCCCAGCTCAAATGCTACCCCCTTCATTAAGCCCTCCCAGGTCCCTCCTTTCTAGCGCTTGGTGTATTTGCTTCCTGTCCCCACACCAGTCTCCACAGTGTCTCCCCGTAACTGGCCCCCCAGTGCTGAGCATAGAACAGAGGACCAGGCTGAGGAAATGCCTTTAGAGAAGGAAACAGCCTCGAAGTGAAGGAGAGGAGGCAGGGGGAGGGGAAGTGTGGGGTGGAGGTTACTAATAATAATTATATGATATAAAAAAATATTTATTGAATACTTATCTCCACCTTACAGATGAGAAGATGAGGCCCGAAAAGCTAAGTAACTTTCCCAGCCAGGATTCAAACCCAGGCAGCTCTCAGCCGAGAGGGACAGAGGTGGGAGGAGGAGGGGAAGAAGGAAGTGTGGCAGGAAAATGAATGAAATTCTGCCCTGTTGTTGGTTGATTTATGACGTGCTGTGCTGTGAGGGCACTGGGGTAGGTGCCAGCCCTGAGTGCAACCAAATGACAGATCTGGGACCCTGCCAGCTTGAAGTAGAGAGGCACCTGCTCCAGGTGCTGGCCCCCCTAGGGAGGACTGGAAATGCCCCAGGCTGTTCAGGAGGTAGCCTTGGGGATGCTGCTCTGGTGGGCACCAGCCTCGGGGTCACTCTACCTCTTTGGGAATGGGGTGGAGCTTCCCCTCTCAGCCCTGATACCCTCCCTGGCATCACCGATTGTGGTGACCTGAAGCAGTGCCAGCAAATGGTCTCTGAGCTCTACCTGTCCAGGCATAGGACCTGTGGGAGGTGAAGCCCTCAGCCCACCCTTCCTTCTCTGCCTGCCCTTTCCCTTCCCTTCTCCCCCTCACTAATCAGCTCTGATCTGGTTATTTGGAGAGCCCGGCTCTGCCCTGCTTCTTTGTCCCCCAAGTCACAGGAGTGACATCTGAACCTGCCTTGCCCCTTCCCCTGCCTCCGCCCTGGGTGAGAAGACAGAGAAATAGTTACATTCTGCGCACTCACAAACAAGACACGCAGGCACCCTAAGGCCAGGGCGGGCGCGGGGCCAAGCTTCCCAACTTGGAGACTTCCACTGGAAGCAAGTTGGTGGGCGGCCGGGAGCCGGGCGGAGTGTGCATGGGACACGCATCCCTCCCAGCGCCCAGCCTTCGGGAACCCTCCGAGGCTGGCAAACCCACAGAGAGAAGGAAGTAGTGGACAGACAGGACAGCTAGACAGACCCAGGGCCAGGGGCAGGCGGGGGCTCACCAGCTGGAGCGCAGACGGTCCGGAACTGGCGGGCGCTGCGGCGGAGCAGCGCTAACGGGCCTCCTGGGGCGCCTGGGGCCCTTTTATCCTGTTGGGCCGCGGGCGCCCCCCACCCAGCGGGCCCGTAGGAGGCCCCGGCGGCCCAGCCGGCCCCGCCCCCGGAGGCCCCAGAGGAGGCGGGCGCCCCGCCCCGTCCCGCGGCCCCTCCGCCCGCGCCCCCAGCCTGGACGCGCGCCAGGGTGGCGAGGTGCCAGCCCGCGTGCGCACACGTTGTGTCCGCTGCCCCACTGGCCTGGGAAATCCCAGGGTCGAGGAGTTGCGGGGGCCAAGGGGAGGAGGAATGTTTTGCTTGGAGGAAACCAGCGCACAGCAGCAGGAGGGCTGGTGGGAGGATCTGAGTCCCCGGGAGGATCGTGCTCAGCGCCGGCGGGCTGAGTGCGACTTCAGCTGTGGGTCCCTGTCTGAAGCGCCGTTTCCTCCTCTGCAAAATCGGGTGAGAGACCCACCCCAGACTTGCGTCCCGGAAAGCTGCCAGTGGGCCCTTCACATGGAAGTGCCTCCCAGTCAGTCCTAAGGTGCTTGGCTATTTAAGGGTGCGGGCACAGAGCGGGGGTGGGGGGGGGGTGCGTCTGGGGAGGCTTGACTCAAATGGTCCAGGTGGCGTGGTCCAGGTGTGCTGTCTTTGGAGTAACAGGCCGTCCTCTCCGTTGCCCTGGTCCCTCAAAGTTTATTGAGGACTCCGTGGGCGTGGGGCCTCTGTTCTGCCCATTGTACAGTTGACAACACTGAGCCCCAATAGACAGGACTTGCTCCCCAAGTCACCAGGAGAACTTAAATCCTCCCCTACAACCCCTTACAGAGTAGAATGAGGCAGGCCTGACCCCTTGACAGGCTTATGGGGGAGGGTGTGTGTGGAGGGGGGAGGGGGGAGGCTTTGGAATAAGACAAAAGTAGAAAAGGCTGAAAGAGCAGAGTCCCATCAGCTTAGCTGAGCACCCAGGTGCCAGTCCCTTTCCTCCAAATTCTTTCCCACAGTCCTGGTCCCTCCCAGTGCCTCAGTGCCCCATCTGTAAAATGGGGCAGAGTTCTAACCTCCCAGCTTCTTTCCTAGGCTCAGATCAGTACAATCTGGCTCCCCCTCTTCCCCCTACCTTGACTAAGTATCATTCCAAAGGCTCATTCATTCAGCAAACCTTTATTGATTTTCCCCTACGTGCTAGACAGGGTATTGGAGTGCTAGGCGCTGGGGACGGGCCTTCCCAGTCTGGTCAGGGAGGCGGAGGTGTAAACAACCACCACCACTGCAGAGTGTGATAAGAGCTAGCACGGCAAGGAGGACCTTTTTGAACCCTGGGTGACACACTGACTTAGCTGCCAGAGAACTGCCATCTACCCCGGCCAACCATGTCCCAGATGTCCCCCCAGTGCCCCTGCCCTGCCCCAACTGGGCCCAGAGCATTCCCTGTGATGAATCAACAGGAAAGAATGCTCCCAGCCTTGGGCCAGTAGCAGAAGCAGCAGCAGCCCAGCCCCTCCCCCAGGGACAATGAGGCAGCTGTGGGCTGTGGTGCCAGGTATGCCTTGGCCCCCTCCCCATGCCCAGCCACCTCTCATGCCCAGCCAGGAACAACACGGAGGGCTTGGAAACGTGGTGAGCCCCGCCTGCTGCCAATCATTGGCTTGGCAAGGCTACCCAGAGCTAAAAATACCCTGGAAGCGAGGGCTGGCCCAGGCTAGAGCCCAGGGAATGAATGGATGTTGCCTGGAAGTCCTTTAACTGCAAAATTGGGCAGAGGCTGAGGCTGGGGAGCAGCGGAAGGAGGGCTCTCCCAGGGGGTCCCTGTGAGCTCCTATCCTTGAGAAGTGAGGGGCTACAGGCCCAACCCCGTGACTTACCAGTGATGAGATTGTCTCAGCTGAGTGGCCATCTCCTCATTCCTAAATGCTGTTGCTCTGGGGTCAAATGGGACAATTCCGTTCATCTTAATAAGCTTTGACTTGATGGAACTGCCTGCTTCCTCCTTTGTGCCTGACTGTACTCAGCCTCGGCAGCATCGAGACCCTCTGCTGCACTCTTCATATACAGGTCCGTGTCCACCCTCACTCTGGGAGCCCCTTGAACTTCTTGTTTATCTCTAAACCCAGATTCTCTCACAGTGCTTGGCACATATCAAGTGCTCAGTAAGTGCTGGTGGATTGAATAAATGGGCCTGCTTTGTGCTAGTCCTTAAGCCAGATGTGATCCCTGTCCTCGAGGAGTTTGCATAGCTGTGGGGAGGCAGACCCACAATCAACCAACAGACAAGGCATTGTAGGTATAACAGCTAGCAGGGAGAGCAGACCTTCTATGTATTCTTTCATTTAATTCACAAAATCACTACGGACAATGCTTTCATCACCTTGCTTTTACAGGTGATGAAATGGGCACAAAGAGGTTAAGTGATTTTTCCAAAGTCACACAGCTATTACCGGCAGAGGGTAGCAAGTAGTAAACTGAAATGGAAGCACAGAGCCGTGAGAGCCCAGAGGAGGGAAGTCTGAGGGTTGAAGGCTTCATGGAAAAAGCAACTTGAAGAATGAATGTGCTTCACCAGGTAGAGAGGTGGGAAAGCAGAGTGGTCATGCTTTGGAAACCATGGAGTACTATATGGGTATAAGGAGTTATCCCATCTTCCCTCACCCCTCACCCAGGGCCCCAGAGTTAAAGCGTGGCCATCTACCCGCCCCAGCCCACCCTGGGTGAGGAGCTGAGAGGTTGAACAGTGGCTAACATGAATCTCTTTCCCCCGGGGTGTTCCTCAGCCCCACCCCAACCAGGGCCTGTGATTTCCTTCCACGTGGAAAGGGCAGAATCTCCTGCAGACAGCTGTGCCCTAGGATGTTGCCAGAGGCAGCTGGGAGAACCCAGGTAGAGTACCCAGTGCCATACTGCTGGGCAGCACTCCCCCTTGGCTGCCTTCAAGACTCAGTCCAGCCCCACCTGCTTTGAAACTCAGTATGGAGGAAATGATGCAGTTTGGTAATCAGGGGACTGGAGTTCCAACTGCTGACTGTCTGAACTGTGTGGCCTCAGGCAAGTCATTTTCCAAACCCAAGGTACAGCCTCCTGCATCCTTTTGCTTTGTCATTGCTTTGCCTTTTGCTTCTCTGACATCCAAGGTCCAAACAGTTCTCCTCTCCTCTCTGCATCTTGGCTGTCCCTTACTTCAGTAAATCCTGCACAGATTGATCTTCCTAATGTGTCATCATGCCCTAGCTCAAGAATAATCAATGGCTTACTGTTGCCCACAGATACAGAGACTCCACTGCTGCTCCTCCTGTTTCCTCCTTTGACCTCATTCTCCATATTCTACCTATCCCTCAGGTCTTACTCAGGTTCCAACTCCTCTGTGAATTTGTCCATGAAACTTTGCATGAATGCTCTCAAAGTGTAAGGTGCTGGAAGAGTCCACCTAGTGGGAGAGATGACTTCAAGACACAGCAGTGATGGGACAGTGACTGAAAGCAGAAAGTGGGACAAGTGGGGAGAAGAGACCTTTTCGACATAGGATAGGCTTTTCTTTTGCTGAGAGCTGTTTAACCAGGCACAGGGCCTTTGTTTAGGAGTGGGGGATGGGAGCTGAGGGGACTTGAGAATCTTATGGGTGGGGGAGTGAAGGGGTGGACCTAGCAAGCTGGAAGAGCTAGCCTAGGAGATGATTCCTGGGGGGAAAGGAGAGATGGGCTGGCTGTAGTACGGAGAGGAAACTGAGGGGAAGAAGAGAGCTGGTTAAATAGAAATAGATGTTTTGCTTTGTGATGTGCAATGTCACCTTCCCTCTTTCCTCTGGAAGCTTCAGAAACGTCTCCATTCTTCAATAATGTTTGCAGTTGGATGGCCTCACCCCAACATTTGCAGGGCCTGGGCCTGAGTCAGAGGACACCTCATATCATATGTCTAAGTGTCTAAGAATTAAAATTCAAACTAACTCATTGTCAAATAAAACATGGTCTCTTCCCCTGCCTTGACAAATACCCTTTGGATAGACCTGGAAGTCCAGGTTTGAATCCAGAACTTTCCACTCCTTGGAGTTCTGTGCAGAGCATGTTATTACAGTGAGTGTCTACCCCCGACCCTGAGCCCCATTTGGCTCACCGTCTCTGCTCCATCCCTCACAGCAAGGGGCCTTCTCTGTGTGGGGAACATGAGCACACACCAGGCTCTGTCCAGACCTTCACAGTGGCTGCCCTTGGGCCCTCTTGAGCCTGGATTCACAGCCTGGAGGCAGTGTCTGTGCTCAGGAGGAAGGCTGGGAGCAGCTTGGGCCTCTTGGGGGAGAACTGTGGAGCATGAGTTTGGAAATGAGCCGGGGGTTCCAGCGGGCACATCCCAATTGGGCAAGGGCCACAGTGATGCCCTCTAAAGCATGGAGAACCAGAGCAGGGACCCTCTTGCCCAGGTCTAAGGACAGCTGGAGGGGGGGCAGTGTACAACGTAAAGGTAGGAACGTAGCTTAGCGGTAGTCCCTGGTGTGAGGGATTGGGGTGCCAAGTCACTTGAATTAGGTTTAGAGAGCTGTGAGCCATTTAGCCCCAGCCAGGTGGGAGCTCTGCCCTACTGAGGCGCGGGGGGGAGGGGGGGGGGGCACTGAGGGCTTCAGAGGAGGGTTGGGGCTGGTGGCTGGGTTTGATTAGAGCCGGGCTGTAGGAGCCTTAGTCTTTCTTGGTGCTGTCTTGAACTGGTGTTTAACTCTTTACAGATTGATATCTTTCATTGGGGGGGAGGGGTGTAGGAGGGGGGTGCTTTGGGCAGAGGACAGGAAGGATCTTAATAACCTGTAAGCTGCTAAGAGGCAGAGAACTGGACTTAGACGCCCCCAGTCCCACCTCTGCCCTGGGATCCCCAGCAGAAAGGCCCAAAGTCCCCACAGAGGTTCGTGTGTTCAATTTGATTTGACACCAGTAGCTTACCACTCATCTCTGCCCCACAGCCCTCCAGGCTGCCGCAGGGGCGATGCAGGCTCCTGCCTCATGTCTCTCTCGTCTTTAAGTCCTTGCCCGAGGAGGGTCCCGGTCATCACCTCCCCTGCCTGCAGGCCCCCTGCCGGCTGGCCCGGCTCCCCTGCTTATTCATCTCAGCCACACCCCTCTCTTGAGAGTCCTCCCCAGTTCTTCTCCAGTTCGCCTGAGAGCATCTCCCTTTCCCATTCTCCCTCTGCCCCCCAGTTCCACCTGCAAACCCCAAACTTCCCTGTCTCAGCAGCTAAACATAGGCACAGGGCCTGGGCGCGTCCTCTTCGGGTAAATTAAAGTCATCAGTTCTGGGGGAAATGAAATGGAGTGAAGGCTCCGTGCCACAGCCAAAGCCCCCAAGGTCCCCTCGGAAGCCCGCACGCGTCCAGGCTGACCTTCTCACCCGCCAGTAATTGAACCTCTTTTTCCTCAAGCAACGCCAGACAAGCGAAATTAAAAAAGATTTTTTTGTTTTGTTAATTCTCACCCGAGGATATCTTTTCCATTGATTTTTTAAAAAATAGGTCTTTATGGGTTTCAGAGGGAGGAAGGGAGAGGGGGAGAGAGAGAGAGAGACATCAGTGATGAGAGAGAGTCATTGACCAGCTGCCTCCTGCACACCCCCCACTGGGGACCGAGCCCCAAACCTGGGCATATGCCCTGACCGGGAATCAAACCATGATCTTCTGGATCCTAGGTCGATGCTCAACCGCTGGGCCATGCAGGCAGGGCTCCATTGATTCTTTTTAGAGAGAGTGGAAGGAAGGGAGGGAGAGAGAGACAGTGAGAGACATCTATGTGAGAGAGGCACATGGATTGGTTGCCTCCCACACACACCCCTGCAACCCAGGTACATACCCTTGACAGGAAATTGAACCCACAACCTTTCAGTGCCTAGGCTGATGCTCTAATCACTGAGCCACACCGGCCAGGGGAAAACCATTTCTTATTCCACATTGTTTTCCTGGATCTTTTAAAACGATCAATATAGTAACTGCATCACTCTTCCAGTTTTTCATGGCAGATGAGGTCAATAGGCCTTAGTGAGCTAGCCCGGGAAACTTGTGGCCTGCACAACATCTCCCCTGGCCCAGGGTCTTGCCTCTTCTTAGCCCCTTTAGGAAGATTGTTGACTATTTGGGAACAGAACCAAACTGGAGGCCAAAGTGTTAGGAATTACTCCTAGCCCCCATCTAACGTTTGTGAATCATCTCTGGAATTAATTGAGGCAGTCAGGGGTGTGGGAGGCAGAGAGGTACATGGGACCTAAACAGAGTTTTGTATTCTCTTGCATCTGAATCTGTTGACTACAGCTTTGCAAACATCTTAAAGGTTTAAGTGAGGAACTAGTTTTATCTCCCCATCTATAATAGAAGATCATTCAAGGCTGGTACTGACAGACTCTAGAGGGTTATTAAGAGCAAATGATCAGCTTCCAGGAACCAGGAGGGGGCATCAGGGAGCTACCTGGGTGGGGAATTTCCTTGACCTGGCCTGCCAGGGGCTGAGGAGGGTACGACCTGCCAGGATAGAGGTCAAGGGAAATCCCTAGATAAAGCAGGAGCTGAGCCAATACCAGGGCCTGAGAGCTGGAGGTGAGATGGGGGATCCATTGGCATCAAAGACCAAACCAGGAGTGAGGATGGGCAGGGCAGGGGAGAGAGACAAGCGTGACCAGAAGGCAGTGCTAACCTGCCGGGCCGGGCCTGTTCAGACAGTACCAGACAGGACAAGAGGCAGTCCTGGCAATCTCACACTCAAGTGCATTGGCTCTCTGACTGTGGTCTCAGACCAGCAGCATCAACATCACCTGGGAACATGTTGGAAATGCCAATTATCAGGCCCCACCCTAGACCTACTCAATCAGAACCTCTGAGTTGGGGCCAAGCATCTGTGTTTCAACAAGTCCTCCAGATAATTCTAACTCCTGCTAATGTTGGAGAACCATCTCTCTAGACCACACCTTTAGAAAATGTTTGCATTGACACAGTCCAAATGCCTTTTTCCTTAGAGTCCCAGTCCTGCCTGGTGGGGTCAGCCCTCTCAGGGACCCTCTTGTATTAAGAGGAGTCTCCTCCACATGTGAAGGGCCTAGTCTTTGGGGATGTAGTCTTTGGAGATATAGTCTACTATATCCCAGTTATATATTCAATCCCTTCGTGGTGGGGTGGGAGGGCCATGCTTTCTGTCCTACATAGTCTTATACAAGGACCTCCATGTGCCCAAGGAGCAGTCCTCATTATTGTCCTCATGGGGACATACTTGTCCTGGGCCAGGAGTGGGAGGTCAGACCAACATCTAGACTCTGGCAGGACCTTCCTTCATAATAGGAATTTCACCATCTACTCAACACCACAAAAGCCATACCGCTGTGAACATCAGACTGAAGTAGGAGATCTTCTGGGAGACCAGTTGGCCATCAGGTGCCTTTGATGTCCCCATCTCTGGAACCTGTGCCAACTGCCCTCTCCTTCCCCAGTAGCTCGTCCTGGTTTTCATAATTCACAGTGGATCCTGAGTTACAGGAATAATTCTTAGTCCTGGACCATTCTGAATACAACAGTGGCCACAGAAGAGTTAAATAACTGCGAGGCTGTTGATTTGTTCACAAAGGAAACTGCCCAGAGAGGACGAGAAAAGACTCATTTCCTAGCCTTTAAGTGAAAATGACTTCTTTTAGAACAGCTTGACCTTTAACATGTTGACTGAATTATCCAGAAAAAAATGTAGATAAACGACTTCTCCTTGTAGCATTGAGTGCTAGTCAACAAGGTGAAAGAGAAGGAATTCCACCAAGACAGCGACAGAAACTTAACGTCTCAGGGAAAATGATTTTCTCTCCTCATTACCAATTAATGAGCATAAGCTTCTGCCCACGGACACATTTTGAATTATTTCACTGTGGCAAGGTGATGTGATGGGAACTTGGTGTACTGCCTTATGCCTTTGGCAACGATTTGTAAACCAGAGCTAATAGGTGAATGCGTTTCATTCAAGCTGAGGTATTATCCTGTAGTAGCATTGGGCATGGATCTACCATATTTGTACAGAGAACACTCTGCTAGGCACGGTGGAAACACAAAGAGGTGAAGGCCCAGTTCCTGTCCTCAATGTAAGTCACATAAGTCATAAATTATATTTATATCATTATATAAATTACCTCAGTCTGTGAAACTTGTTTGTATAGATGAGATCACTTGTTTACTTATTTGTCCAACATGTTTATGAGCACCTGTTATTTATGTAGCCACTTTGGGAAATCTAGAAAAGTAAACATAAACCACATTTCCCAGGCTCTAGTGTCCAACTGGGGTCATACTAATGGTAAAGGCCGTATTTTCCAGGTTCTTTTCTCTATTATTCAGGTAGCACTTCCAGCACAACCACCACCAATCACCAATCATTCTCACTCAGTTTTCAGGGGATGGTCAACATGTACTCATAAACCAGGCTGTAAACTGTGGTTAGATTGCAGCATGTTCCAGAATCTTCCACCCCAGCTTTGCACCCTCCCCTCCTTCACCACTGATGTCCATTACCTGAGATGCGTCTTGAAAATGTTATCAAGTATGCGTGGCTAGTGCTCACTGCTTCTAGGACTCCCGTGACATGAATGATGACTACTCGATCTCCTGTTTCAGTCCCACAATTCCCTGAGGCTTTGTTCATTCTTTTTTTTTTTTAAGTCTATTTTCTCTACATTGTTCAAATTAGGTAATGTTTATTTTTGAACTCACCTGTTCTTTCCTCTGCCCTCTTCCCTTCTGTTCTTGAGCTCATCCATTGAGATTTCAAATTTTGGTTATTGTATTTTTCTGTCCTAAATTTTCCTTTTGGCTCTTCTTTATATCTTCTTTTTTTCCTGAGACTTTCTGTTCTTTGCTGAGACTTTTTATTTTTCCATTTGTTTCAACTGTGTTTGTATTTGTTGAAGCATTTGTATGATGGCTGCTTTAAAATCTTTGCTCGGTAATTCTAACATCTCTGCCATGTTGGTGTTGGTATCACTTAATGGTCTTTTTCACTCAGTTTTAGAGCTCCCTGGTACTCAGCGTGATGAGTGATTTTTTATTGAAACTTGGACATTTGGAGTATTATGTTATGACCCTATAGATCTTGTTTAAATCTTTGGTTAAACTGGCTTTTTCTGACAGTGCTTCAGCAGGGGACAAGAGGGTACCGCCTGTTACTGCTTGGTCAGGGTATAAATTCAGGTTCCCCATCCAGCCTCCCTTGACACCTGAGGGGAGGGCTCCTCTTTATACCTGGGTGGGGGTGATTGAGGAGCCCCCACGGATTCTTCCTTGGCTGAGAGGAGTAGGAGTGCCCTGTCACTGCTTCTCACATGGCCTGCTCTGACATCACGGTGGGGGTGACCTTGTTGCCAGTGGGTGGTGGCGAAAGTCCTGACCTTCCACTAGGCCTCCTCTGATACCATCCCAGTGGGAAGGGGAAGAGATGCCTCCTTGTCGATGGATAGGAATGGAGACTCAGGCTCCGTTGAGGATGGAAAGAGGCTCATTACCACTCAGTGGACTGCTAGGCCCAGCTCCCTGCTCAACCTTCCCTGATACCACCCTGCATGCGGGCGGGAGTGAGGTATCTCGTTACAGCCCTGTAAGGGTGGAAATCCAGGCTCTCCTCTAGACTTCTGCTCTGTGTGTGTGTGTGTTCTTTAGGTTGGGGGGATGGCACCACAGTTTTTTCCTGTGGCATTTGCTGGAGTAGAGAAATTACTGTCTAAAGTTTCCTGTCTTTATACGCTTCCTAGTCCTTTGGCTACAGAGAGAGACACGGCTTTTGCTGAGGCTTTTGTGATCTGTGCCTTTGGCTCTGTCAGGTTGCTGGTTTCCTCAGCAACAAGTCTGGGATATATGAGGCAAAAGGAACATTCAGGGCCTACCCTATTGTGTCGTTCCTTGGGTGCCAAGGTCCGGAGCTGGTCTGCCTTCTCTCTACCTTTCTGAGTCTTCTCATGTTTATTTTATGGACAATACCCAAGGCTGTAGTTGTACTTAAACTCTCACTTAGTGGGCAGGATAGGGAAAAGTACTCCTGTTTCATCTTCCCAGAAGCAGAGGTCCAGCTCCCTTCCTCTTTTATTTTCTGAAGAATTTATGTAGAATTAGTATTATATCTTCCTTAAATGTTTCGTAACATTTTCCAGCAAAGCCAGCTGAGCCTGAGGTTTCCTTTGTTGGAAGATCCGTAACTGAATGTCTTTAAGATAGTGAGGATTATTTGAGTTTTCTGCTTCTCATTGAAGGAGTTGGGCAGTTTGTGATTTTCAAGAAATTTAGCCCATTTCATCTAAGTTGTCAGGTTTATAGGCATAAATGCTCTTTAACATTCCCTTGATTTATTGTTAACATCTTAGGACCTGTAGTGATATCCCTGTTTCCATTCCTAGTATCGGTAGTTTGTGTCTTTCTGTTCCTCTTGGTCGGTCAGACCTTGAGGACAAGCGTTACCTCCAAGGCCTCTCCCTCCACCGGGCTCTGAGTGTCCATCCAATGGAGTGGACTTCTCAGTGGGGTGGGGTGGATACTCTCTTCTCCAGTAACGGGTGTGGGGGGTGCTTCTGCCAGCCCAGAGAGTTCAGGTGACTTTGAGGGTTCATGGTCCTAGTACACACACCCCTGTAGGAACCATCCTAGATCTCAGGCCCAGTCCCTTACCCTCCCTTTAGCATAAGAAGCCTGTTGAAACTACCCTTTGCAGTTTGGCCACCCTTATGATGAAATCCTGTGCCCAACTTTCAGTAGTCTGCCGTATGGGGGCCTCTTTAAATATGTATGTGTGTGTGTGTGTGTGCACGTGCGTGTGATTATTGATTTCAGAGAGAAGAAGGGAGAGGGAGAGAGAGATAGAAACATTAATGATCAGAGTTATTGATCGGCTGCCTTCTATACGCCCCCTACTGAGAGTTGAGCCTGCAACCCAGGCATGTGCCCTACTGGGAATCAAACCGTGATCTGGTTCATGTGTCGAAGCTCAATCTCTGAGCCATGCTGGCCGGGCTATGAGGGCTTCTTTAAATGCTGCCAGGGAGACCTCTGGCTTCTACAGCGTGCTCTGAGTTGCTAGTTGACTGAGCCTACTGTTCTCTTTCTTTGAGTTTCTAGGACAATATAAAAAAGGTCACTCAATTCCATAACCTTTATTATTATCACTGCCCCCACACATTCAAGTGCTAGGATACTGTGTGAGCCAATATTTTCCCTTTTCATCTGTGTGTTATCCCGATACACCACTGGCAAGAGTCTTAATACCTGTGAGCTACAGCATGCCAAAGGTTTTCATACCCCACTTACCACCACCAATGCTGTCCTTTTGCTGTGTGAACTGAGAAGTGATCTAGTTCTAGAAAACCATTTTAAGGGTGTGCTTTCTAGGATTGCTTTTAGTACCAATGGAATTAGCTTGGGTTCCCCTGAAAGCAGTTCCTGGTTTAGGGACCAGGATGCACATTGGTTACATGGGAGGTAATCCCAGAAAACAGATGTAAAGGATTAAGAAGAATGAAACAGGCAAGGGGAAAAAGCCAAGTGGAGATGGATTATTAAGCTGGTCACTGTAGCCAGTAATTGGGGCTCTATCTACTGGGGACCCTCCTTGGAGGGATGTACCTCAGAATTCCACCTCCAAAGGATGAGAGGCTGGGGCTTTTATCTACCAACTCTTTCTCCAGATGTGCCCTCTATTGTGGAGGTTGCCTTTGGGACATTAATCACCCCAGGGGAAGCATCTGCTCTACTGCCCTGCAGGGAGTGTGAAATCTGGGAGCTTTGACAGCCAGACCCATAGTCTTTGACCTACGGTATATTTTGACCTTGTGGCATGCCCCCGATTACTGTGCCAAGGTTTCTCCTAACCTGATTCTAACTCGGGCCTCCTAGTCAGCCAGCCTTCCTCTAGGGCCGGCTCTCTCTCATGAGATACAGCCCACTTTCTGGGGAGTTGATGTCCTGCCCAGCTCTGGGGGAGGGTGCAGGTGAGCAGGGATAGGCAGAGGCTGGATTCCATTCCCAGATACCAGCTGTAGTGTGCTGAATTGTGGCCCCACATAAGATATGTTCAAATCCTAACTCCTGGAATTTATTCAAGTGAACTTATTTGGAAAAAGGGTCTTTGCAGATGCAGTTAAGTTAAAAATCTAGAGATGAAATCATCCTGGATTTAGGACAGGCCCTATATCCAATGACTGGTGTTTTTATAAGAGAAAAGACAGGGAGATTTAAGACCTGCGCACACAGGAGAGAAGGCCACGTAAAAATAAAATAGGAGGTTGGAGCTATGCTGCCACAAGTCAAGGAATTCCTAGGGCCACCAGAAGCTGGAAGAGCCATGGAAGGATTCTCCCCAGGAGCGTTTAGGGGAAGCAGAGCCCTTCTGACACCTTGATTTTGGACCCCTGGCCTCTAGATGGTGAGAGAATAAATTTCTGTTGTTTTAAGCCACCTAGGTTGTAGTAATTGGCTACAGCAGCCTCAAAAAGCCAGCACATCAGCCACAGACTGAAAGATGATTATGGGCGGAGGGGGTGGCTTGGCCTGTCCAGGGTCACCTCTCCTCAATTATCATCCTCACTAGGGCTCAGCCAATCTCTAGGCTGTACCCACGTCTTCTCCGAGAGGGCACCTGGGGCAGTGAACCCCATCCTTCCCACCTGGGAACAGCCGTACGCCCCATTAGCTAGGCCGCTCCTTCCCACTTAGATTCAGATTAGCAACAGAGGGAGCTGCTGTTCTGTCCTGTCTCCAGACACAATTAAGATGAAAAAGTATCTCAAGCAACCACAGGGAAAGATTGGCTTCAGCACAGGGTGTTCACATGCCCAGGGGAGTCACAGTGTCAGTGGTAGCGTCCCCGGGGGGTGCTTTAAGATTTCCAGAATGCGGGACTCTAATCAATACCTGGAGACAGCCTAGGCAATTGTAATTGATTAAGTGAAGCACTTAAATAGACCCATCACAGTCTAATTATCTCTCAGGGCCGACTCGAGGTATACTCTAAAGTTACAAAAACAATCTGCGGCTTCTCCCGGCTCTTCCTGAGGAGCTGAGCAGGAGGAAGTAGAGACTGGGGGTGGGGAGCCAGCGCAGGAGGAGCAGCCCGAACAGCCAGGCTCTTGCCCTTTGCCTGGGCACCTGGGGTTTCTGTCTTCCCTGCGTCCTTTCCCTTTCCCTTCGAGGAAGTAACCCCCCTTATTGTGATGTCTTAGTAGGGGTGTCAAAGTGCGCCCTTCCCACGCCCCACCCCCACCCCACCCCCAGCTCCTGAGCAGTGTGTGACACAGAAAGTCGTCCGCCCCAATCAGACCTTCTCTGGTTGAATCTAAACTTGAGCGAGATGACCTGAGGCCGTTCCACTGGCAGCAACCTGAACCTAAGCCCTTTCGTTCTGGCTAATAGCCAGGTCTCCAGAGTGGTTAGGCTGCCTTTTATCAGCCCGGATTTTTTCAGCTTTTCCTGTATCCTTCCGGTACATTCCATTTTTGCTTAAATTAGCCAAAGTTGGTATCTATTGAAGCTTCCCTGGGCAGTTTTTAAAAGAGACATGAGCTACCCAAATTAGCCTTCCCAAATTCATTTTGAATTCAATGCAAGTAGGAAAAACTGACCTTAATTAAATATTTAATTGATGTCCATTACGGGTAGAATATTGGTTTTAGCTCAAATATATGACATGGTTGTATTTTTTATAACTGCACATATATTGCATATAGGACATTGGTTCACTTTATGTAATAAAGTTCAGTATATTCTTGCTCATTTTATAGGACTTGGGGCGTAGCTGGAATACCGTAGTGGAGACACACAGTATTGCTTTTATGGCGTCATTGGCGGTATCAGTGATAAATTTGCTATTGAGCCACCACTGATCAGACCAGTAACCACCAATTACAACCTTGGGCCAGTGGGGAAATGTGGGCTGTTTTACAACAATCCATTTTATTATGTAGTTTTTAGGTGCCTGTTGAGGCGAAATGAAGTCTGCACATTTATGAGGCGAGGGGTCGGGTGTGTGGTGGAACGTCCCCTCACCTTATGTGGCCATGGCGAAGTCCAAATGCAAAGTTCTGCGACCTAAACATGAGTCTGGAGGTTCACTGTGGGGGAGGAACACACAGGTGTCCTCTTGCTCTGCTTGTTGTTCAGCCTCCAGAAGCCCTTGACCTGGGCCTCTGCCCTCTCAGGCGAGACTTTGTCCACCAGATGAGGAACTTGAGAATTCCTTCTACAATCAACAAAAGTGATGCTGGGTCAGCTGGGATTCAGTGGTGAAAACTGAGCCAGACTGGCCCTTCTTCCAGAATAGCCGTTGGTTCCAGTAAATCAGTTTTGCACAACTTTAAATTTCTACAATGGATTACGTAGGCCCAAATCTGTTTTACTGAGCACAAGAGCTAAGAGCGAGTTTAGAGATCTGAGGTCCAACATCCTTCTCTGAAGTTTAAAAAGCAACAATAATAACAACCAAGAAGCAAACAAAACTAATCATTCCTGACAACTCGCTGAGTGCCAGGCCCACACGAAGGGTTGCATAGGCTTTGCCTCACTTGACCCTCAGAACAGCCTTGACACTCTTAGTACCCCACTTACAGTCAAGGAAAGTGAGGCCAGTAAATTTCGTCACCCTTTGGGAAAGTGGCTCAGCTTTGAACTGGGTCTCCCTGGTTCAAGTTCAAGCTCTCAGCCTTTTGCTTTGGGAACTCGTTGAATGTGGGGGCGGGAGGGTGGAGGCTTTGATTCTAGAGATCCAAACCCAGGGGGGGAGGAAGGGTAGGGCAAGGGGTAGTCCAGAGAGAAAGTTTAGAGACACCACAAATTTATTCTCCACTTTTGCCAGGATGGATTTCTATCCTCTGGACCAGATCTGTTCCCTGCCCCCTAGGTCTGAGAACAGTTCCCAAACCACCAGAGACCTCTTGGTTGTGAAGCACAGGTTTTGCATGGCTACAAAGTAGCTTTTCCTCAGTATTTCAGGAGAAGGTCTTTCCCCCAGCTTTGAACTAAGCTTGGAGGTCGGCCACACATGGGACCTGAGCCTTTATTTCGTCCCAATGCTCGTCACGAAACCTGACCCTGTCGCAGCCAGAACACCCTTATCAAACTTGCAAGAATCAACCCCAAAAAACTGAGGTTCAGAAAAGCCAAGAAGCTGCCCGTAGGCACACAGTGGAGTCCAGTCTAAGACCCAGTTCTGCTGAGACCCAGCCCAATCTCTCCCCCGATGTTCATGTCTTGCTGCATCCACTTGAAGCCTCAACTTGAGGAGTTTGCGTCTTAAACACACCTGGTGTTTTGGGGGAAAACCCCAGATGGCTCGCAGTCACTCTGGCCCACCATGTCATTCCTTCTTGGACTCTGTTTTTATTTCAGATCATTGAGTTCCCCTCTCCCTTCTTCTGCATTGACAGGGGAGGTCAGAGAGACCGACTTCCAGTCATTCCACCTGCTACTGGAAAAGTCCCCGGGAAAAGAATTAACCCAGATTGGCCAGCCGAGCCAGGAGCGTGGGGCATGCAGGCGTGGATGCCCCAAGGATATAGGAAAGAGCTCCAGGACAGTGACACCGATGTGGACAGTGCCCTCCAGCCCTGTCTGGGCTGGGACACATTTTTGAGGCTGAGCTTTGTGGATGACCCCTGTACCACAGGGCCATATCAGGAGACATGAGGAGAAAAAGGTTGGTGGCTTTAACCAGTTGTGGTTCCAAGGCGGATTCTCTGAGTGGCAGCTCGCAGCATGAGTGACTGGCCAGGCCTGGGCTCTGAGCCGGGTGATCCCAGACGGGACTGGGGCCGCTGGCCTCAGCTGCCAGTACTTTTCCTCGCTTACTCATCAGACTCAAAAACAACCCCACCCACTTGCGGTGAAAGCTGCCCTGCATTTTTCACCTTTGGGCTATCATTCCGAGGAAGAAATATCAGCCTGGGAGGAAAGTTTGGCCAAGTTCAAAAGGAAGGGCTTGGGGAATGGAAAGTCCTTTGAAACCTCACTTGGATGGTGACTGCCTGACCCAGATTTTCCCTTTTCAAAAGTATGCTCAGGGCTCAAAGGCCCAGGTGTCATGTAGATAGGGGCGTGACAGAGTGGCAGGGAAAACAAACCAACCAAAGCACAGCTGCGGCCTCCGCTCAGAGAAACCTCAGCCTGAGCGTCAGGCCAGACTCCGGAGGGCAGCCCGGCTGCAGGCACTTCCTGTGGGGCCTCTGGAGACGTCTGCAGATGGTGAGGCTCGAGCCCACCCCGTTGTTCCTGGCTGGGTCCTCCTCTGGGGCCAGCTTCTGCCTGGACACGAGATCTCTCTCCCTTTCCCCTGGGTGTCTTGGTTTCCCAGGTGTGGACACTGAATCCAGGGAGGTGATCCCAGAAAGGCTGCTGTGGGAGTGGGTGAGAGGCGTGGAAGGAAGGAGAGGATTACCACGTGAGTTACCACTGTGGGCATCCGGAGTTAATTCTGCTGGGAAATAGCATAGAACGGGCAACTCAGACTTAGCCCACCTAGGAGCAAGGGAATTGGGGTACTTATACCCCATCAGGCACTGGTGAGGGCCGCCAAGTCCATCATTCCGTGGACTCAGGCGGAGCAGGCTGTGGGGCTGGCAGTGGGAGGTTGGGCCACCAGCTCTGAGGTGGTAAAGGCTGAGGGACAGTGGCCTGGCACAGTGTGGCTGCTCCACTGGGCTCCATTTCCACCCCTGGGCTATGCAAGCGGGTGCTTTCCAGAATCGACACTCCTGCAATGATGTAGCTAGTGAAAGGGGCCAATGCAGTTTTACATGTGCCCCCCCACCCCCACCCCATCCTCTACTCCCCACACGTGGCAGACATCTCTAGGGTGAGAAAAGAGCCCCTGCCCTTTCTCCTTCCAGCCCAGCGGGTGGGTTTGAGCCAGCAAGGACAATGTCTGCTGGAGGCGGAGGCAGTGCCTCCGGGGGGTGGGTTCTGGGGGGAATTTCCTGGAATGGGGGGTTGATCTTTTCCCTTCCCATCTGCATTGAGGGGTTAGTTCCTCACACGTCGTTCCCCCTTCCCCCCCCTGGAAAGGAAAGAAGGTGAGAAAATGCTGAGACCGAAAGTGATGTACCTGCAAGTCAATCTTTTCTTGGTTTCCTGTCTCTAGGGTGGGGTTGTTCAGCCCTCAATTACTGGACACAAGCTGGGAGCCCACTGACACTCTAAGCTCAAGTCTCACCCCAAACCCAGCTACTGGAGCCCTCGCAGTCCCATGGGTCCCGAAGCATTATCTCAAAGCAAACTTTTAGATTTTTATACCTCACCCCTGGGCCTGCTTAATCCTCCCCCACCTGCCATGGACCTCACGGCTGCTGAGCAGACTGCCAAGTATGGTCTCTCAGTCTGACCCCATCCTCTATATGCGGCTTTGTGGTGCACGGGCTGGGAGTCTGCAAACCATACGTTTCTTTTGCCAACTAGTCCCTAGTAGGTTCTGCCTTGGGGAGGCCAGAAGGAAACAAGGAGGCCAGAGGAGGAGGGGACTGGGACTTGCTCCTTCCAGATGTGCTTCTTGTTCTGTCAAGCTCACTCCAAGGATGATTCTTCACTGTGGCAGCAGAAGCCAGTTCCAGTTTCTAGCTTTTCCTGAACACATCTAGAAGCAGCCTCACTGGGCACTGCGCCCACTCAGGCACACCAGCCAGGCAGCACCCCTCCCCGGAGCCCCGGTCCCAGCGGCTCCACCGGCAGCCCCTCCTGCAGCTTCTGGATTCTAACCACCCAACTCTTCCCTTGTTCCTGCCTTGGGAGTGGCAGTAGCTTTTGCATTATCCGCTCTGTTTTTTTCAATGTGTTCCCCACCTCCCCCCATTTTATTTTATTTTTTTTACCTTTTTAGTCATCCAGTGCTCGTGTAGCCAATTCTCTAGATTAAATTCTCTCTGTTGAAATCACTGCTGTGGTTTCTGTTTTCCCGACCAGACACTGACAGATACAGGCCCCCTGGCTGCCAAACAGACTGCACGAGGAAGCTGTAATTCACCATCTGGTTTTCATCCGTCAGAGGCGTGGGTGGCTGCCAGTTACCCAGTTACCACACTGCATTGAGGCCATTCTAGCCTCCCCCCAAATCCCCGATACCTTGATTAGCCTGTGTGACCTGATCATGAGCAGAATTATGGTTTCCTGTCTTTAGAAGCAGTGAGGCTTCTTTGTAGGGCTCCTTATGACCCCTGGGGGAGAAATGGGGGGAGAAGACCACATGGGAGCCTGGGTCTGGCCTTGGGTTTCCTTATGCCTGAAGACCCTTCTGCTCCCAGGTAGCTCCGACACCCCTCTAGGCTCCCAACTTCCATGGCTTCATCCCAGGTTGCCACACTCCCTTGGTGTCCGACTCTCTTCTTAGTCTGTGTGGGGGATCTGAGCATAAGTGCAGACAGGAAACGAGGAGGAGGTCCCAGCACTCATGACAATTAGGGTTGAGCTTTTCCAGACTGTGGCAACACTGTCCACAGTCTTGGAGTTGGAAGAGAACCTGGAGATCAACTGCTCCCACTATACCATTTTACTGATGAAAAAACCAATACCCAGAGAGGTTAGGCAACTTGTCCAAGGTCACACAGCTTTTAGAGGCAAGTCCTTGGCTAAGGCCAAATTCTCTGTCTTGAGAACTCGGAGCTCTTCCCATGAGCCACTCCGAGATTACTCAGCCCATAAGTCTCTGCAGGTCACTCTGCCTGGTATCTTTAGCATTTTCTGTCAATTCTCTGCTTCCCATGACTTAGCCCAGAGTTTTCTCTGAGCTTCTCTGCCCCCCAAAGCTCTTTCTTATTCCCTGTTTTTGGTCTAGCTCCTCTGATTCTCTCCTCCTCCAACGTGCCCTATGCCTCCCAGCCCCAAAGCCTCTCCGCCCCTCTTATGGAGGCTTAGGGCTCTCACTTTCTCATTACCAATTAACCCTTAGCAATTAGTCCTGGCTGTTGGTTTATATAAACAGTGGCGTATTCAGAGTATAAACCTATAATCATAGGCATGTCCCTGCCCCATGGCCCCATAGGCATTGATTTAGCTGTCTTTCACTAAAACACTGCTGTCCTCAAATTGCAGGCCTGTGGCTACCACTCTTCTGAGGGTTCTTGGGAAGATGGGGAAACACCCGTAAGAGTCTAGACACAATCCTCCTGTTGATCAGCATGGAGTGCTCCCTGAGGCCTGTGTTCTGGCGAGCTTGCCAGGGCAGAAGAATGAAAGGCCATCATTTCCTTTTGAGAAGGGAAGCAGAGGCAGTTCTTAGCGATCACATCTGGAGTGTGTTCTCCCAGGCACAGCACAATAGATCCTCAACTTATGTTTATGCTGAGAGACTGTTTACTCCAGTTCCAGGCTTTTCAGTAAGATGTAAATTTAAGTCACAAAGAAATCTATTAAAAAATAAGTTCCTGCCCCCAACCCTGATCATTCAAAACAGCCCCTGAAAAGGGGAGGGGGCAGTCTAAGGATTTTTAATATTTTAAACACTCTCTAAATGATTCTAATGTTCAGCCAAGTTGAGAAGCACCACCTAGACAGGTAACAGAGGCTGCTGTAAGGTTGTGAGGACAAACTGGTGGGAAAAAAGGCTGCAGAGAAGGGTCCAAAGAGCATTGAGGATGAGGTGATGCACTAAGCCCCTTGGGGCTGAACATTTTCCCTGGAATAGTCTGTGTGAGGATGGATTCTAGGCTCATCTCTCTGTGCGTGGTCAGTCCTTTTTGGCCAGCAGTGTCCCCTTCAGGACCATGCTACCTCTGGTGCACAGACTGGGAAACCTGGAGGCCTGGTCACTCTGACACCCTCCCCTGCCGGGGACACAGGATGACTCTGAGACTCACACGCCTCTGAGGGCTTCAGTGCAAAT
The DNA here is from genome assembly GCF_964146895.1 of Miniopterus schreibersii. Classification (NCBI taxonomy): domain Eukaryota; kingdom Metazoa; phylum Chordata; class Mammalia; order Chiroptera; family Miniopteridae; genus Miniopterus; species Miniopterus schreibersii. The sequence goes on from NC_138114.1 coordinate 38,065,645, forward strand.
ATGGTGTCTGCAGTGTTTCCTGCCACGGTTCCCACAGTGAAAGTTATTGAATGGCGTTGGTAGGTCCCACTTTGACAAGGACCATTAGCTTTTTATTCTGCATGAGTCTGATGATGAGAAAAACACATTTTAAGACTATGTACTGAAGTACCTTTGCCTCTGTCACTTCTAGAGTTCATTCTATCTATCTATCTATCTATCTATCTATCTATCTATCTATCTATCTATCTATCATCTATCTATCTATCTATCTATCTTTCTTTCTATCTATCTATCTATCTATCTATCTATCTATCTATCTATCTTTCTTTCTATCTATCTATCTATCTATCTATCTATCATCTATCTATATCTATCTATCTATCTATCTATCTATCTATCTATCTATCTATCTATCTATCATCTATCTATATCTATCATCTATCTATCTATCTATCTATCTATCTATCTATCTATCTATCTATCTATCTATCTATCATCTATCTATATCTATCTATCTATCTATCATCATCTATCTATCTATCATCTATCTATCATCTATCTAATCTATCATCTATGGCACAACAATTTAAGGTTTATGCATCAACCGGCATCTGAAAGCTGTTTGTCCTGGAAATCTAAGTGGCTCTCTTATATGTGTGTTGCCCATGTCTCTCCTGGGAATGGCTCTCCCAGACCTGCCCCTGGCCTGGCTTTTTTGTATCAGGGGTCATGGCAAGCAGTGTCCATCATATTTTCTCACCAATAAATTAGAACCAGTCTGGTCCCGCATCTATTTTAGACCTACAATGGGAACACGCATGAATTATAGAGGGCATATTCTGCCAAGCAGATGGGAGAACAGAGACAACTGTCCTCCAGATGGAGTAAGGAGACACAAGACAAGGGAGGAGACGGGAGATGATGGAGGGTGCTGGTAACCTCACTGGTCCCTGTTTACAGCCCTAATGAGGCACAGCATACCCAGCTTTTGGCTTCCATTAGACACCAGCTTGTCCTTGTCATGCACCCCCCCTTTCTTTTTACATAAGCTCAGGCCCCTTTTCTGTTTCTTGCAACCACTGGGTTCTAATTTATGAAAGGGAAAGGGGCCACCAGTCCAGGGACTGCCAGGCTGATGGAGCAGCCTGGGCTCAGCACTGAGGCTAACACGCGTGAGAACGTAGGCGTTTGTTATTGAGCACCTACTGTTGCCAGGCACAATGTTTTATAGTCACCAACTCTAAAAATCTTTACAACCCTAAAAGGAAAATGTTATTATGTCATCTTACAGAAAAGGGAGCTGAAGATCAGGAGAAGAGATGACTTTCCTAACTCACGTAATGAGTGGTAGAACTTAGATTTGCCCCCACATCTGTGTTACTTGAAAATCTAGCCTTTTCAGCTACACCTTGCTGCTTTTGCGTGTAGTGTAAGACCAAGGAGAATGCAGATGCTGGCAGGCTGTTCATAGTGGGTGTAGTTGGTACCTGGAGGGCAAAATCCAGAAAACTGAAGCCGGCAGACCCAGCTCAAGGCTGGAGGGTCCTCTAGGTACAGAGTTTCAAACAGAGCTGTCAGGACCCTGGAGAGCTCCCAAGGAGCCACGAGGACTAAAACTAAACCCTCCTCTGGTGGTAGCTCAGGCCCTTTCTTGAACCTCTGGATGCTGAAGGCTTTCACGGGCCTATGCAGGGGAGGTTTCTTCCCTGGGACCCATCCCCTGCGCTTTTCTAGCCCACTGTCAGATTCTCTCTGCGTTGGCTTTTGGGAGAGAATGCTAACTTAGGATGCTCTTGTCTCCATGTCCCAAGAGTTGAAAATAAACAATCTCTTTGAAGCCAGTCCACCTTTCCATAGATGAAGTGACTGGCAAATATGATCTGTTAATCAAGCCAAGCCTCCTTCGTCCATGTAAAACCAAACTGGCTGCTTTGCATAATAAAAGGTTGGAATTATGAGCCGTATAGGGAACAAATAAGGCTGGATCATTCAGGCTCGAAATTTGTGACTCGACATCTTTGCACTTGCCTTTCACATTTGCTCCACCGGCATGTTTCTGCCCTCCACTATGGCTGTTTATTTTTAATCCACATTTCCCCAAAATAGATATTAATAATTTTCCTGCCGCTTCTCTGGAAGCACCAGAGCAACCATATTTCTTTCCCCATATGCATTTGGGGTTTTCTTTGACACTGTAAATAGATCTCTTGTTTGGTATTTAAGTTGGCTCTTTGTGGGAAGCCTTGGCCAGTTCAAACTTCCTTAATAAGTTCTACATGACTGCATTTGCGATGACGGTAATGAAAGCATTCTGAATATCAGTAGGCAGAAAATGAGCCCGAGGCAGTGACGGGTGAGGGCCCAGATGGAGGGAAGTGTGGGTGAGTGAGGGAGTGGAAGCTAAGCTCTCTCTGGCTCCTAAAGGAAGGTGAAATGAATTCGAAACCCCCGGGTCTGACTTTTCTTTTCTCCTCCCATTTTGAGAGATTTTGTTGGACGCTATCTGGGAGCTTAGCAGCTCTGTCTCCAGCCTGTGTAGGAGAGCGAGACCCCGGGGTCTGCTGTTCCCGCCCTCCCCTCTCAGGCTCTCCCTTTGGAGAGGTCAGCGGGGAGTCCCCTTCCCAGCCCAGAGGGAGTCCCTGGAGGGAGGGTCTCAGTGCTTTCTGGATGCACTTGGCCTTCGGCCCCTGTCTCTAGCTCTTCCTTTAGACCCCCAGGCTGGCTTGCATCCCTATGCCCCCTGCAGCAGCCCTACCTGCACTGCCAGGAGCAGCTCCCAGCCTCCTGCCCCCCCTTCCAAGCAGATGTTGGCTCCCATCTCTGCCCTGGGGCCTCTGGCCATTTCTTGTGCTGAGGAGGGTAGAGGACACACAGGGACCCAGTTTATGGGTCACCACGGGCTGCCCACCCCAGGCCGAGCCAACTATTCAGAGCACGGAAAGGGAGAATCAAAGGTCTTGATGGACCCATTTGGGAAGATAGGAGGTAAAAGGCAGAGCACCGCACCGGCCCAGCGACCACACACTGCTGTGCAGGTGCTGCGCCCACAGCGTGGAGCCCCGTTCATATCGTACACATTGCAGATCTGTAAGTGAACTATGGCAATCGGTATCTTGTACTAACAAAATCAACATATGACAACATTTTTTCAACAACTGGGAGTAAAATGGGTTGTGGAAGGGAGGCCTTTTTCGGAGGGAGAGTGGCAGCCATAGACTGGGCTGCTCACTCGACTGGTCAAAGCTCAGCTGGTCATCTATAGACGGTGGTGGCTGTAAAGGCCATTGACCCTAACCTTCCAGGGGCGTTGGGAGGAGCAGGCATGAAAGTGACGCACACATGCTTTGAAATCTGGGATTTGGTGTAGTTTAAAAACTCTGACCCCATAATATACACAGAGCTGAAGCGAGGGCCAGATTGCTCCCTGCCTTGCAAACAACAGTTTTATTTCATACTTCTAGACATTCCAGAGCTGCTGGAATAACAGTCTGCTCTTCAGAAGGGCCATTCAATGGCTGTGGCTCTACCTGGCCCCTCTGGCTCTTCCCATAAGAAAACAAACAAGGAGATGCTGGCAGTAAACAGAGTGGGACCAGGGGCCAACCAGCTGACTGGAGAGGGGCGCTGGTCCAGCCAGGTGTGGAACTGTTACTCCGGGCGACAGATGACCTGGCTGAGCAGCCCATCAGCAAGTACCCCAGGGAGGGCTCTGTGAGGCCAGGGCTGTGGCTTTGCCTACCTCTAACTCAGAGTGCCTCACCCTTCTGGGCCTTCCAGCTATTCAATGGAGGGGTTGGAACAGATGATCTCTGAGGTCCTTGCCAACTCTAATAGGTGTGGTTCTGGGCAGCTCACTTCCTGATACATCTCCTAGGTGCCAGGTAAAGGTTCACATGTGGGTTTGTGTCCATATTGGCCCTGTCCCTGGAGCTCTCAGGCCACCCCCAAGCAGTTGGGTTGGAAGAAAAGGCATTCCTTTCCCATCGAAGGGCCTGGCAGGCCTCAGCCCAGCTCCATGGCCCCAGCTCCCTGACAGCTGGTCCCCCAGCTGGAGCAGACCAAAGTGCTGGAGCAGCAGAACCACTCACGCAGTTGATTTCTGAGAGATGCATGGAGGTTATTTTTTTTATTTTTTCCCACTGGAGAAGCTATTCCCTGCAGCCAAACATCTCAACTCAAGGGAGTACAAAGCTGATAAAAATAGCTTTTAGCCAGAGCAGCAGATATGGGAGGAGGGGACAGGGGTTCAGACCCTTTTCTTCCTGAGAATTCAGCACAGGCGTTGTGTTCCACCCTGGGGGAGGGGACAATGGTTCTTGGGACAATTGCTTCCTGCCATCTCCCTCTGCACCAGCGTTCTCACTCAGGGAGGGACCGTGAGAGAGAAGCTCTTGTCAGGAGGAAGGTTCCTATCATCACTGAAAAGAATGAGAGCTTGGTTGTCAAGCATATCACACCTGGCCAGGAATAATAATCGTTATCATGGTAACAATAGCAATAGTAGCTAACATTTATTGAATACTGGCTATATACTGGGGACTGTTAAATGTATCATTTCCTTTAATCCTCATAGCAAAAGTATTCGATAGTTATTATTAGCTCTATGTCCCAGACAAGAAGCAGATGCTCACAAAGGGTGAGACACGTGCCTGAAGTCACGCAGCTGGTCTGCAGCAATGCCAAGGTTCAGATGAAGGCCTGTCCCACCATAAAGCCCACGTGCTCAGCCATGGAGCCATGTGAGGACTAGTCATGCCTCTGGGCTTGTGGATTCCTCTCTAGCTGTGGTGATGAGAAGTTGACCAACCAGGATTCTGGGGAGGGGGACCCAATGATAGACAGTTGGTGGCTCAGACAGATGTTCAGCACTGGGAGCATGTCCTATAAGAAATAACTGGGAGTATGGACCTGGCGGATGTGCCTTGGCTCCCTGGGTCTAAAAGCTGGGGAAGCCTGGGCAGGTTGTCCATGTTTGGGCATCTGGCAGGAGGCAGAGCAGGTGAACCAGCAAGCAGGGGTCGGCCCTGGGGAGGGAGGCCAGGAAGAGGCATAGCCTCACACTTGGGCATTCTTCCGAAGCCTTCAGAAGCTTCTACACACTTAGAAGGCCAGGCCTGCCCAATCAGCCTTCCTTGGGAGTTGGATGTGCACAGGATAAGTGATGAGAGCAGGGCAGGCCCCAATCTCGGAGAAAATGGGCTGCAGGGCAAGTAGTTAAGGCTGGAGCTTGAGCATCAGCACACAATATGGTCTATTTCTCTAGTTTTATCATCTCTCAAGCTCTCTCTCTCCCTCCTTTCCTAACTCTTTCATTTCCTCCCTCTTGGTCCCCATTGCTCCCATCTCTTGGCTCTTTTCTCTATTTGGGGACTTCATACTCTTTTGTTGGAGAGCTTTTTCTGTGTGGTAGGGATATGACTATTGTCAGCAACAGGCTGATCACATCATTGGTCACTGTCCATGGAGAATAAAACTTCTTATTGTCCTTATATCAAATCCCATGGAAGCACCCTGATTGGCCTTGCTTGGGTCACATACTGGGCCTTCCACTGTGAATGGAAAGGGGGATTGATCAGGCCTTGGTTACATGCTGATTTTTTTCAGCCAGGGCACAGGCCACTGTGGTTGGCAGCCTCACCGGAGTCACATGATTAGAGAGGGGGAGGAATAGTTTGCCAAAATAAGGGACATGAAAAAGGGGTGCTGGGCAAATAAACATAAAGGAAATTTACTAAAATATCTTATGATGGCTTCCATTTCTAAAGTGTCTATCTGGTAGTCTCGGTGCAGGATCTTTTCTATGTGCTATTCCTAATCTTTTTAATAGCCAATCAAGGTGGGTATTGTGTACCCTATTTTTTAAAGTTTAGGAATTTAAATTCATAGAGATTAAGTAACTTGCCCAAACCACATAGCTAGTAACTGGCTAGTCCAAGATTCAGACATAAGTGTGTTTGTCCTATGTCCCCAAGCTTGACTCACTGCTCTACTATTCCTAGTGACAGATAATCTCAAATATTCCCACATAGGAATTATATCAGTCAGGAGAGCCTTGGTTAAGACACAATAACAAACAACCCCCAAATCTCAGGGGCTTAACACAGTTTTCTTTCTTGCTCAGCCAAAATGTCCATTATGGGTCAAAAGAAGTGCTGTGCCCATCATGGTGACTCAGAGAGCCAGGCTGTTGAAACAGCCACCATCTCAAGTGCAAGTGACAGTACAGAGGGAAAGGAATTATGGAGGCTCTAGAACCTTCCACTCTCAACTCATTGGCCAGAAGTAGGCACACAGACTCATCCAACCTCCGGGGGCCCAAAAAATACAAATCTACCAATGGGCCCAGAAAGAGAAAAACCAAAAAAATTTAGGGAACAACACTAATGAATTAAAAAAAAATTATTTTGTAATGTTCTGTGGTATGTGAGAATAATTTTTAAAGGTAACAATGTAGTTTAAGATCAAGGTATTATTAAAGATTATATTATGAAGTCTATTTTAATCAGTCTATAATTATCTCCATGTTTAAAGATGAATTTGGGCATTTTCCCCATTGAATAAGTGATAAATGCTGCTTCACTTACTTTAAAAACTATGCTAAAAAGTAATTTGATGACAAATTTTAATTTGATATGTTTCATTTGGGGACCAAATATATTTTAAAATGCAGGTTGTAATGATAAGTTGTAGTGTAAAAGCTGTTCTCAAATCCTTTTATTTGGAGTCATTAAAATTTTTGTGTTTTAAAAAATCAACTAGTCTTTTTAATAGAAAAGGTTTTCTTTTTCTGGATATTGAGATTAAAGTGAAAGCTTGAAACTGCTCTTTGCAAGCACATCTCAAAAACACATTACAGGAGTAGATCATCTCTATTCTTAGTAAATAAAAAAGCCCAATTGTCTATAGTTGCCACCATGTGCGTTCCCTTTTTAGCACTGGTTTATGGAGCAGTAGGAGAATTTTGAGAATTATTCTGCTAGTTTTTTAATGTTCCTCATTAACTTGATATGTATTTCTATCTCAGAGTTCCTTATGCTTCTGGTCTTAAACCAATGGTCCATACTGGGTGTAAATTAAACTGAGTATGACTAAACATAAAAGGAATTTAATACTGCATGATAGTAAAAACCGCCAGGATGGTTTTTGGCGATTGACTGAGTGATGAACCAACGGGCTGGAGGCTGAGTCATGGGCAAACTCATCTGATCTCAACTTACCTGGGGTGGGTGTGTTCTCATGGTATGCCTTCAAAGAACTCACACCAGCCCCTTTAAAAAAGTAAATATTTTATCACTGATTTAGAAAAGAAACGGGAACATAGACTCTTTGCCTTTAAGCTTGTGGATTCCCTGCAGTATCCTCCTGAGCCCTCGAGATCACATCCAACCATTGAGAAATGCTTTGCACCAGTTTCCGCCAGATCGGAGGGCGAGGGGCACATCCCAGTCGCCAGTTCCCTCTGCACGTTGCTGCAGTGCTTGCCCAGGGTGTTTTCCACAGGCTTTGATGCTGGATGTTTGTATTGCAGGGAGCAAAGATGAAAAGAAGGGAAAGAGCAATGACCCCTCCTCGAATATATTCTACTTCCCACTTTACAAGGGGCCTACAGCCTTGCCCGGGCCTGCGGTGCAACCAAGGAAGGAGTGCGGTTGGCGCAGAAGGACACAGGCAGGGCTGGAAAGAGGGGCAGACGTCCCCAGTAACCAAAGTGCGAATCCCGGGCTGTGCCCTCCACTGCCTCAAGGAGCTGAGATAATGAAGATAAAACAAGTTCAGAGAAGGGCAGCAGAAGCCATCCAGGAGACATGACTTACGGCAGGCGAGTTTAATTGGTTTAGCCTAAAAAGCCCGTTCCGCTCTCTGGTGGACACGGTCGTGCTATAAATACCAGCAAGGTGACAACAGGGAGAGTCTGGAATCCGACTCACTGGCTGCGATGTTAAGGCTGGAGGCTTGAACTCTCAGAGGGCAGACCTGCTGAGGGTTGCACTCCACCAGGGGGCTGGACGGCTTTCTCATCCTCAGAAAGAGCCCTTGGCTCCGGCAGCATGCATGGAATTCTGTTGCAGGAAGCAGCCGCACAGCTGAGCCCCTCTGGTTGCATTGGAGGAGGGGGCCCTCTCCGCCCCCACCCCGCACAGGCACTCGCCCAGAACCCTCCCCGGGCCCCCAGGGCTTTGCTGGAAAACCTGTATTTCAGGTGCTTTGAAGCCTCTCTTGCTGACATCTCAGGCTAGGGAGTGACAGTGAGCCAGTGGGAGCAGGGGAGGGGACACAAAAAGACAGGGGAATGGGATGTAGCTTGACATAGGGCCACTGAGTGGAGAGAAAGAGGGTAAGAGGAGTGTGGATCTGCCCCAGAGAGAGGCCCCGGGGAAGCTGCAGGTGTTAGCAAGTGGTTCCAATGGACTTTCTTCTAGTAAAGGTGAGAGAGACCCCATCCCTGATGACACTGGAACTCCAGTCCATGCACATATATCTGCAGGCATTGGCCAGTGCATGAGGATTAATGCAGACTTTCCCTGACCTTCTTTTATGTGAACTTTGCTATTAACATCTCCCAATTTGCCAAAAGAGGACATGAGGCACAGAGAGGTCAGTTAACTCTTCCAATCTCACAGAGCCAGGAAGTGGTTCAGGCCTGACTGACATAGTCCAGTATTCCTCACGGCGTTTGTACCCATAAGGCAGTGTTAGCTTTGCTCACCTTCCCTTTCTCCTTTCCACACCCCGACCCCTCCAGGACTCCAGGCCAGGGAGGGCTCCCGGGGCCTCCTGCTGCAGGCCAGGCCAGCACACTGCTGAGGCTGCCGATGCAGGCCCATAACCAGCCCTCTCCTGCCCTCTTATGGCCGCCCCGGGACCAGCCTCTGCTGCAGAGCTCCCCAGAGCCTCCAGGGCCTTTGAGTCCTGGTCTCTATAGAGACCCAGGCAGAGGATGTCCAGGGCCCTGACTTTTAGAGAGAGAGAGAGAGAGAGAGAAATTCACCCTCGGAGAGGGCGTGCCTTCCCCAAGGGACCACCTGGGGATCACAGACAGCTCCGTGTGTCAACCCTCTGCTCAGAAACACAGCTCTCTGCTGCCTGGAAATCAAAGAAAAACTCCCAATGTGGGAGGCTCTTCTAAGCTCTGGTTCCCTCTGTCTCCTTCCTCCCAATTGCCCTCTTCATCCTCTGCGCTCCTTTTAACCCTCTGGACTTGACAGTCCCAGATCTCTGCTCAGTTAGTCCCTTTACTTGCAAATGCTGGTTTCTGCCCGCAGCATCTCCAGTCCTGCCTGGAAAATCCAGTTTTCACCGCACTCCCCAGACAGTGGGCATGGGCTCCCCTCCCTTCCCAGCCTTCCTTATGAGACAAATTAATTGATGTTGAAATCACCCTGAAGCCCCACTACTCACACCTGGATGTGAAACTCCTCAGCGGAGGCCACGGTCTACCTGGCATTTCGTGCTTGGCTTCTCAGCATCGTTTTCATCTGTTGCCACCTAATCCTTATAATAATAATTTACTGGCTGCCTGATTCGCCATCACAGAGACTGGGAGTTCTCACTCTGGGTTTAGGAGTATCCGAGGGGTGACATCTGACTGCTTGTTCAATCACAGGAAATCTGCTTTTATCTTTTTCACAGCTTCATTTTTGTTCTTTTTGTCATTGTAATACATAGGGGCTCCCGGAAGGATTTGACTTGGAAAAAAATCATGCTTTAAAACACTTAAAAAACACAGAGGTAGATTTACGAATATGTGCATAGCCAAATGCATCATTTCAAAGAATGATTTTGTGCATGTAGACTTTTCTTCTTCTTTTTTCTTTTTGCTACAAAAAGCTTTATTGTTTCCATTTGGTCCAATGCATGGGAGAGGGCTCCAGGGTGGTTAAAAGAATGGCTGGGGGCTTTGGGGAAAGGCTCAGGTAAAAGCCAGACACCAGGGGAATGCAGAGGCCCCTCAAAGGCCTCTGGGCTCCAATGCTCCTAGTTGTGCTTGAGGGTGAGCCTTTCAAAGAGACACTGGCCCAGCCCAGCCTGGAGGCTGCCAGCCTTGGAGGTGAGTCAGGTGGTCCCCATCTTCATGATGAGTTCACCTCCTCCAGGAGGCGGTTCTCCAGGAGCCACAGAGCTGAGGGTCTGCGCGGGCAGAACCCAGGGCCTGCAGGTCCACAAGGGCCTGGTTCAGGCTCCCCTCCAAGGCCACAGCGGCTTCCACGGCGTCTTCCGTGGCGTCCTGGGTTTTGCCCCACTCACCCTGGGAAGGCTTCATCGCGTCCTGGAAGACAGTGCGGCCACCACGTTGGTTTTGCATCTTTAAGATGCTCAGCGCCCTGGCTCTTCTCCTCGGCCTACTCGGGAAGAAGTGGCCCGCGCCCTCCAGGGCCACATGGTCGCGGTGGAAGTCGAAGCCCAGGGAGAGGTAGGTGCGGGGGCCAGGCGGCTGGCGGCAGCCTCCACCTCAGGGGCGCAGTTCTGACGAATCTGGGAGCTCGCGGTTGCTCAGCAATCAGGGGTTAAGGTTGAAAAGCGGTGCTGGCTGCTCTCGGAGGGGAGCACGGCCGAGGTGGTTCCAAAGGTGGTGACTGGAGAAGACGTTGGAGGGTGGTCGGAGGCTGGGAGAAAGGGCGTCCCTGGGTCTGTTCCGTCCAAACACTGTTGAAGCCAGAGACAGATCCGGGACCGCCGAGGGCACTCGACTTTTCTTCTTCTGAAATGATTTCCTCGGCATTTTCCTTCCCCTGCGTGGCATGTGGTCGTCGGCACAGTGCATTTGCCTGGTCCCTTCCATTAGAACGGGGCTCCTGGGAGTCAGGGCCTGGGTCCTGGTCATCCCAGAGCCCGGCAGGCGCCTGGCGCAGGAGGAGCCCGCTGAGCACTTGTGAATCGAATGTGAACGGAAGGTTGCTCCGTGGGGGCCTGGGATGTGCCTGGGTGACTGGTGAGACTGTCACAGTCAGAGTTTCTCCGCCTGTCAGGGAATAACAGAGGGCCTCTAAGCAAGCTTTGTGGGCAGGGCAGGGCCAAGACTACCTCCCCCACCCAGGCTGAGGGGTCTCAGAGGTGGTGCCTTGGGAGGGGCTTTTCAGTGAGCACCAGGGTGAAGCAGGCCGCCCGGTGCCCCTCTCTAGGCCTTGGTGGAGCTGGGTGGACGCCCTCTTTCTCCCGACCCTTTCCCACGTGCCCCACTGCCACCATCTCGGAAGATCCCACCCTGGAGAGAGCTGCTCAGGGTCCAGATGCTCGTGTCTGCTCAGTAAGAAAGGCGGCCTGGTGCAGGCGACGGAAGTGCTCTGGGCTTGGAACCCGGGGGCTCAGGTTTGAGTTCCAGCTTTACCAGCCGAGCTGTGTGTGACGTTGGGCAAATCATTTCACTCCTCTGCTCCGTGGTTTTCTCCGGGATAAATGAAGACCCCACAACTCGCCCCACCAGGACCAGTGACACCGCAGTCAGAGCATTCCAGAGTCAGGTGTTTGAAAGCATGAAGGGTTCTGCCCTCTTCTTTCCTCTTTCCCTTCCATGGCAGTTTTCCATCTCATCTTCATTTCTAAGCACTTACCAAGTAGTAATTGACCCCCCTCCTGGTGAAAACGGAACACTTTTCTTCCTTTGCCTCTTTCCCTCTCCCCAGCGTGGTCTCAGTGTCTTAGTCTCCTTAATTGTAAGCTGGAGATACAATTTTGTAACTCACTGGGCTGTGTGAGCACAGCATGATGTGTAGCTACATTCGGCATGTCGCATGTGTTCAGTAGAGGTCACCTGTATTCAAGGAAGGATGGGAACACACCCAGGCTGTAGGGCTGCTGGGCTGGACGTCAGCAAAATCTCCAAGGAGGTCACAGGCGAGCTGTCCCTTGAAGGGTGGTCAGAAGGAGATATAAGGAGTAGAGAAAGGAACTTTATTCCACACAAGTAACCTGGGAGTGTCTGCCTCGCCCTGGCCTCCACCTGTCAAGTCCTGGCACAGGCCCAGCCAAGTCTACCAAGGACATTTGGGTCCCCCAGGCACACTCATTGGCTCTGTGTCCTTCGCTGCACCTGTGTGTCCTGCTGGGGAGGCACAGCTGGCCATAAGACACATGTCCATCAGCTCCGCTCAGGATGGAGGGACAGCCTTGGCCCCATCTTGTGAGGTGACCCTCAAGTCATGCCCACAAGAGGGGAGCACTGGCCAGCCCCCAGCAGGGACATAGTGAATCAGAACACCATGGGGTTTTAATCTGGCCGACACCCTTATTTTTTGATGAATTAGCAGGGGCACAGACTAGTGAAAGGCAAGGCTTAAGGTCCCACGCTCCTCATGAGCATCATAGTGCCGACAGAGTAATTTCTTGTTTAACGGGCATCTCTCTTGCTGACATTTCATCATTTTTCCATGAGGAGTGGGGTTGGGAGGAAATCCTATTTTCTTAAACGTCCTAAATCAGGGGACCAAGTGAGCTATTGTTTGAACTTTTGAGAGTAAAAGGGAGATTTATTTATAAATACATGGGGATGATGGGTGTAAACCAGGCAAACTGGGCTGTACGCCAGGTGACCTGAGTCCTGAGCTGTAGGTGAAGACTGTAGCGGTGGGGTGTAGGCGTAGCCACAAGCACCGCATAGCTCACCGCCCAGGCAGCCTGGAGGTTGCTTGCTCACAGGCCCAGGGCAGAGTTAGTAATATCAAATACCGACCATGCCTGCTCCTCCCTGCTCCTGCTTCCTGTGCTGCAGGATCCAGAGAGGTGTCCCTTCCCACTGGGCTGTCCGTGTGACTCATCAGATGCCCTGGGCACGTCATTGGGCTTCTTCTAAGAAATAGCATCATGACATCTTCACTTTGAATGCCAGAACACTGCAGTTAATAAAGTCCTTCCATTTTGCTCTAGCTCACTTAATCCTTTAGTAGCATTTTCAGGAGGTTAGCATCATCATTCCCATTTTATAGGTGAGAAAACTGAGGCTCCCAGCCATTAGGGTGTCCCAAATCACACAGCTACTAAGTGGCTGAGTGGGGACCCTGGGCCAGGTGTGCCCACCCCTCTTTGCTGGCTGTGAGCGGCAGCCTGTAGAGCATGAGTTTAAGTGCTCTGAACGGGAAACCGGGGGTTATGAGTTATTTGCTAAAACCTCAGGCTAAGTACCAGGCATTCTGCGGTTTTGACTAAGTGTAAATGCCTTCCCTCAAGGAGAGGGCCGCTGAAAGCTGGGCTAGCCTGGCCAGGAATTCGCTCCTGGGTTGGAGATATGTATAACTCCACTGTTTGTGGAGTCAACATTCCCGAGGTCTTCCTTGGCATTTGTAATAATTGTCACTTGAAGGTTTGCCTTTTTCCCTCCCCACAAGGTTCTTCCCAGCCTGTTAGGCTGAACTTGTCTCCATAACTCAGGTAGGCTTTTGGAAGTGTGACAAGGAAAGGAATGAATATGGAGGAAGGGCCTACTATGTGCTGGATACATCACTTCCACTCGCTTGTTAAGTCTTCAGTGTGAACCTAGGAGGCTATTAAGTTCATGTTTCAGAGAAAGGAGTCTGTGCTTTGCCCCAGGCCACCCACCAGGGAAGGGAAGAGCTGGGTCTTGAACTTGTGTGGCTGGTTGATTTTTCTCTTACCTCTAAGGGTCAGGGTTCCTAGGGGCAGTTCTCAGAAGCCAGTAACATCCTGGGCAGGGATGTAAGCTGCATTTAATTGAGACAAATGTAGAGACTGTTCCAAGTTATTGGGGACACTTGGGAGCATTAAAATCTGTGTGGAGAATTCCAAGGACAAAGACGTTGGAAAGCTGCTGACAAACAGCCTTAGAATTAAAGGGGCTTTAGAATTCAATTAAACTCAACAAACTTTTATTACTGCCTCATATTGGCCAGGTGTTGTGCCAGGTGCTTTGGGGGAAGCGAAGAGGTTTGAGGCAGATCCCTGCCTTTATGGAGTTGTCCAGATGGGGACGGGGACACTTCTGGCCTAACCACACCAGATAACTCCATGCCTCAGGGGTGGAGAATGGAGAGCCCTCTGGTGATGGTCCTCGAAAATGGCTGGGAAGCTTTGTGTCTTGGACCCCTCGTCCTGTGGCTCATCACATCCTCATTTCCAGTGGTTTGAGGAGGAAGGACGCTAGTTTAACTTTCTTTAGCCCAGAGTTTCCCTAATTTATTTGATAGTGGAGCCCTTTCCCCTCTCCCAATGCCCTCTTACCCCTGGTGGACCATTAAATCCTTGGAATATTCCATGAGCATAGTTTGGGGCCTGGTGGCCTGGGACAGCTTCATGGTGGGGCCAGTAGGCTAATGAATACATTTGTTCTTTTAGAATAAACTAGAAGGTTCTCTGATTGGGGCTTTCAGTATTTCTCACTCCTTGCTCTCTTGGGTAGAAGATGTATCTGCCGATGCTTGGGTTTAGCTTTGGCTGCTTTCTTAAAAGGGTGTCTTTTGAAATTGGGGGATTACTCAGGCCTTTGATCCTTTTAGCTAAAGGGGTCCCTTGGGTCAGCAAACAAGTGTTTGGGGAACATGAGTAAGGTCATAGCTTTCATAACGTATGCAAGGACACAATTTCCAACAGGGGACTGACGCAGCCTGCATTTTAATAGGGAGAACATACTGGAAAACAACTGAGGAGGGGCTGTTTGCCTGCAGCTGGGGGGCTTTGGTCAACAGGGCTCTGCTTTCATCTGTACTGAGGTCATTTGGCCCTTGGCCACACTCCAGGCATTTATTTGCAAGATGAAAATGGGTGGGCAACTGTCTCCAGCAGGTTGACATCCAAGCCTTGGCCTTACACCAGTGGCCTCTTCACTGAGGTGACACGTAGCAGAGCTGTTTACCTAGCAGAGCTTGTGCAAAGACGTGATTTAGATCCCCAGGGCTGTAACAAAATTAAATGCTTCATGGGTGTGGTGACATTTTTCCTTGGTTGGGAAATAGCCTGGCACCGTGATTAAAAGGATACTACTCTCCAGTGTTACACAGGCTTGGCCCTGCCTTGGGCCTGTCATGTGATCTTTCTGAGCCAGGGTTCTTCTGTCAAACAGGGATCATTTCTACCTTGGAATGTCTAGTGCTTGATGAATTTGAAGGCCCGTTGGGGTGGCCATTGCGATTGGATTGTCACGAGGAGATAATGTATGTGAAAGTGATTTTTAAACTGTAAAGCACTGTACAAATGGAAAGGGTTGTGGATGAACCTTACAGAGTACACACTGTTTGCCAGGGTCTGTCCTAAATGAGTTATATGCTTCATTTCATTGAAGCCACACAACAACCCTATGAGATGGGATACTGTGATTCTCCCCATTTTACAGATGAGAAAACCGAGACCCAGAGAGGTTAAGTAACTAGCTTCAGGTTACATGTAGTGGACCTGGGATTCCCACCCAGGTCTGTCTCTGCAGAGCCCCAGACCTCGGTTTTTGAGTCTATGCTAGGGTAGGCGTGTTCTCCTACAGGGGATGGGGGATTCGAACATTCTGAGGGAGCGCACAGGGTTCTGAGGCTTCCGAATTCTTTCCTGGGGTATTTTACGTCAGGTGCTCCCAGAGGGGGAGTGGAGAAGAAGGAGGGCCTTGTCACTGTGGCCTCTATGGGTGACAGCACCCTCCTGCCTTCTGGTGATGAGGTGGGGTTGTAACAAAGGCACTGCTGTGACTGCTGCTGTGACGTTACTGGGCACAGGAACATTTAGGGAGCCCTCTGGCTCATTTCATCCTCACAGCAATATGATGGAGGGACAACTGAATATCTCACTTGGGGAAATTGAGGCACAGGGAAAAGTTGTGCAGTCATTCAGCTAGTAATCTTCAGAGCTGAGGCCCAGGCTGCCTCCAGGGCCTGTGCATTTAACCGCAGTTCTGTATAATGCTGGTGTTTCAGGCCCACTGAAGGGCTGACGGGGATGACATAGGCCGGTTCCCAGGCCAGGCCGGGAGAGAATCAGGCGGGCCCTTTACACATCCACACTTTATGAATCCTCACGATGAGGAAATGCAAGCTGTGAGCATCTAGGGACCTGTCCAAGGCCACCCAGCTGGGAAGGAAGTGCCAGGTCTGCCTGGTCCCTCCACATCCAGGCCACCCCTAGGGGCCCTCCTCTCTCTGAGCCTCTGGTTCCTTGAAAAACCAGGCATGCTGTGTCCTTCTCAGTGGGCACCTGGGGGACCAGGCCTCTCTCACATCTACTTGATGCTTTTTTCCTCGGCAGCCAAGAACCAAGGGCAAATGGTGAAAGGGGGTGGTAACCAGAAAGGGAGAAGGGTGTTGATGGGTGAGCTAAGTAACCCGCCTTCCCTGTGTGATTGCCACACCCCCTGGTCTCAGCAGAGAATTTTGATTTCTCCTTCCTCTTGTCCTCTGGACATTTCACTGTGCAGAGCCATGACCAGCTCTCCTCCCCTAGAACCATGTGCTCTCACTGGGACCTCATAGCAACACAGGAGGTGCCAGGCCCAGGTCCTCACAGCAGAAATCAGGGCACAGATCTGAGGCCTCGGTGGAAGGGCCAGGCTGCAGGCATGGTTGGCTGGGAAGAGCTGATGGAGTGGGCGGGATGCTCGTGCAGGCTGAGCCCAGGCAAAGCTGGAGAGGCAGGGAGAAGGCATTCATTTATCCACTGCTTCCTTTCACCATTTCATTAAACGCCTCCTGTGTGACAGGCACTGTAGTTGGTGCTGGGGTTAAGAACAGAGGCCTTGGAGCTCATGGGACTGAACTAAGTTCCAGCCCCACCCCCGGGCCAGTCACTCAGCCTCTCTGCACATCCTCACACTCGTCTCCGAAGTGAAGCCAGCAGAGCACCCAGCCCACCGAGCGGGAATGATGATTAGATGCGGTTATGTATATTAAATACTTGGGACATTGCATGGCTCAGAGTGAGAGCTGAATAAATGGTGGCTATTAGTGCTATTATTATATCTGTCCTTGGGAGCTCACAGTCTGGTGAGACACAGACATTAAAAGAAACAGATTATTTCCTAATGACTCGGGCCAGGAACTGATGCCGAGTTAAACCAAGCAGTGGAGCAGGGTTTCCTGCCTCCTGTTCTCTCCAGAGCGCACTGAGCTCACCTTCTGCGCTTTGCCCGTCTTCAGGTGCTCCCTCCACCCTGAGCCGGAGGGGTGTGGGGTTCCAGGATCCAGGACCTTGCCACTCGGTCCTTGTTCAGTTTCACTTTCTGAAACGAGAGGAAAACTGGGAAGGGATTGGAAAGCATCGAGAAGGCTCCTTCACAATTCTGCTCTGCAGACAAAAGACAATGAGATGGAAAATTCAAACGGCCGAAATGAATATATAAGAGCAAGTTTAACGGCCTGATGACAAGCAGCACAGGAAATGATAATCTGCTGGCGAGGACAGCGTTTCGGGAGCAATGGAGCAGGGAAGGATCAGGGGTGAAGCTGGGGACCCTCGCTGCCCGGCCTGGTGGGGCTCCTCTGGGGGGTGGGGTCGGGCAGCTAGCTGTCTAGACCGGCAGGGACTTCGTTCTTCCGTTTTGCTGCCCCTGGAAGATCACCCGGAGGTGGAACTCTGTTTTCAAGTATCACCTGCTTTATTATGTTCACAATCTTAAGGACAAAATTTCCCCTGTAAATCCCCGATTTAATCAGACCCTTGATCATTGCACCTTCCAATCCTAATTGTGGACAATTCTAAGTTTTTTATTTATTGTCAACTTTGTACCCGAAAGATCATCTCCAGGAGCTAGCTTTTTAAAAAATTTAATTATTTAAAAAATAATTTATTATTTTGGAATAAATCACATTCTATATGGAAAATCCGCTTTCTTTTAGGAGGTCAGGTGTGCTGGTCTTCAGATGAGATGGGACTGAAGCAAAATGCAGCCATCAGGGCCGCCTGCTGGTAGGACTGCCCCTCCCCTGGGGGGGCTGCTCCGGGGTCCAGGCATGATCTAGGCCCTCAATCCTGGTAAGCTGAGGCTGTGGGCAAGCGTGGGATGAAGAAGCAGACTGGAGGGAAGGGAATCCACGGAGGAAGGATATCTGGGTGAACTAGCATCATGTCTGGCAATGAGATTTCCCACGGGGGTGATCTTGTTTGGTGGGTGTGGATTGGATAGTGCCCTCCCCCCTCAAAGATACGTCTACATCTTAATCCCCAGTACTGATGACTGTGACCTTATTTGGAAAACAGGACTTTGTAGATGTGACAGAATTAAGGATCTTGAGGTGAAATTACCTGAATTATCTGGGTGGAAACCTCTCCTGGGTGATATGGATGGCCAGGTGATGACTTCCCCTTGATTCCTGCTTCTCCATTCTTCCAGTTATGTTCACTTGGCTTGTCATGGTCACAAGAAAGAGATTTGCCCAGGTGACTTAAGGATGCATGAGAACATGAGGTGGCAGGGACATGGTCTCAGCAGCAGCCGACTCACACTGGAATCCAGTGCTTCAACCACGTGCCTCAGCCACTCGAGGGCTTCAGGATGGTGCTGGGGCTGCTGGACTCCCGGGGCAGGGCCCCATGTCCAGGCAGCTGGGCCGGGCTTTCTGACCCTCATGGGCTGGATTCCTGCTCAAGACTGTTCAGTCTTCTCACCCCTGGTCCTTGGTTGTTGTTTTTTCTTAAAGCTTCAGTCCCTGCTGCTCCTTGACTGTTGGGTGCCCCAGGAGATAACAGCATGAATGAACAGACAGCAAACCACTATGAAAGAGAAACTGCAAACACAGCCAATCTCAGCTTGGCAGCTATTTTTTTCTTTTCGAGGACATGTGTGTTTGTGGTTGCGATATTATATTGCACACATTAATACAGTCATATTTTCTGCTAGTAAAATTGTTGCTGGCACATATAATGGGATTAAGTATATCAGTATTTCATGGTGTTCCGCAAAAAAGCCCCATAATTTCCAGGTGCTCAGCCACATGGAAATTTGAGAACCACTGATCTATAATAAAGGGTAAAATCATTGAACACATAAGTAAGCAGGATGTTTGAAAGAAGCCATTTGTCACTAATCCAGCAGCATTCTGGGAGGTGGAAACTGTATCTGAGTACATGCAAACTGATAAATGTAAGGTATTTAAATTTTCAGAAGTATTTGATTAGACTTCATGTCTAATAGAATTGATAGGAGATACTTTTGATGACCTCTTTCGGCCTTCAGAGCCAAATCAGAAAATCAGCCTCATTACTGCATGAGCCAAACGTAACCTCATGACTTCCTGGCCACACGTGGATGTGTCTGTCCCAACCTGTCCATGCAAACATTGCTGAATAGTTAAAGCCACGTCACAGATAATGGTCCCAGGTCCCAGAGGCCATGCACTCCACCTCTCATTTGGATGACTTGGGAAGCACCCTCTAGAAAAGGGAATATCTTGGCATCAGGGCCTTTGTCCCCCTGACCTGAATTGTGTCCTACTGAGCTGTCAAACAAAACCCCTGGACATTGACCAGTCTCCTGCCAGAAAACACTGTTCTGCCTCTTACCTCAGCAACAGATGAGCCACAGTGGAGAGTGGCATGCATCTTGGCCATTGGACACCCCCAAATCAGAGACAGTTCAGAGAAGTTCCCAGAAGGCCACGGGGTGTTGATTTGGGATGAGAAGACGGAGAAATAAAAATAATTAGATTGACCAAATAGTAATAAAATTCTTCTAATAATAATATTGCAAGCAAGCAAGGGACATATTTTAGTCTTGGAAAGGGTGTCTTCAAATCAATCAAACAAAATTCCTTTGTAAATTGGAGTACATTACAAGAAAGCATACACAAAAAACAGCTAGAGAAAAAAAACCAACTTAACAAAATCCCTCTTTGATGGATTTACAACTGGTTCTTGAAGAAAACCATGAGTTTGAGGCATGTATTCATTCAGTGATCATGTGTTCAGTTCCGACCATGTGCCAGGTGCTGTGCTAGGCCCTGGGGAAGAGCCATGTCAAAGATAGACACTGTCTACCTTTGGGGAATGAACTCTTTGGTGGGGATTCAGGACGAAAGGTGGTAAACACAGCACCAGGAGTAATGATGGGAAGGGTCGTGATGGAAGACCCAGCACTGAACTAAGGAGGGGCATCTCCCCCAGACTGGGGGAGCAGGAACAAGCGTAGACATTGCTGTGGTCACTGGTAGAGGTGGAGCCCTGGCCAACCGAGCCCTGGGCAGAATTTCTTACCATGGGCCATACCTTGCCCCTAGGAAAGGAGCTCCCAGGAGCACAAATGGTTTTGAAAGCATTTTAATGAGTGGACCCATTCATAATGCAGCTGCTGCAACCCCAGAAGCTCAGACAACGGTAGCCTGGTGGAGTCTACCCTATTATAAATATTTGATCTTCTAAAATGGTATTACCGTAAATATTATTTGCTGCCTTGAAAAGCTTCAAGTTCATAGTTTTAATTTCCCACATTAGGAGTCTAATGAAGAGAACTTCAAAGTGTCTCTCCTGGGACAGGGTTTACTGGCAAGTTCCAGGTGGTTGGCCAGGGGGACGGTTAAATTCAGATGAGGTGGAGCCTGCAAGGGAGATGGGCAGGGCTGGAGTGGGAATCGCTGCAGGTGTAGATGGACAAGGTGGTGCCGGGGGCCTGAGGAGAGAGAGACTCATTGTGGGGTCCCAGGGAAAGTGGAGAGACTACACCTCACCCAGGCTCCCAGAGAGGTGGTAAAGCATGGGGTGAGAGCGCGGGCCTGGAGCCAGCTCTGCTTCTGGCTCACCGTATCTGCAAAATGCAGTTAAGAACCGCCCTACCTTGCCTCTAGGGTGCTGCTTGGGAGAAGGTGTAGGAACCCAGTGCCTGGCACAGAGTAAGTGCCCAGGAGATGCTGGCTCTTAGCACAGCTGCTCTTCCCATGAGCCCGAGTCGGCTCCTACGAGAGCCCATGCTGCTGCTGCTCATCGACACCCCACGACCTTCGGGTTAGGAGCCAGCCCCGCCCCTCAGTGTGACCCACAAGGCCCTGCAGAGCTCAGCCTATCCTCTCTGCATCCTGACCTCCTCACAGCCGATACACGCCCAGGCCCCAGCCAGGCAGCTTGCAGTTGCCCGTCACTCTCACACCGGTACCTGGTCTTTCTCCTTCCCCTTCCCTGCTGCTCTCTCCACTGGAGCACTGGCCTCCAGCCCTGGGGCCTGGCTAATCCCCTCCATTGTTATGCTTTAACTGCTCTTGTCTCCTCCATGAAGCCTCCCTGACTCAGGCACACCTGCTACTCGCCTGGGGCCTGCCAGACCCTGTCCCTGTGAGGAGCTTGCTGGCTCCTCCACACCGCTGTGAGCACCTGGTGAGACTGGGGGCAGGTGCATTCTTCTCTCTCCAGGGCCCATCGACCTCTCCTCAGAGAGCTAGCTTCATCGTGTTCAGCAAATGTTGAACAAACGAATGGATCTGTGTAAATATCTGGTGTACTATTCCACCAAATTCCTTGGGAGCATTATGATGCTTCTCAGTGGCTCAGAGCAGTTAAGTGACTTGTTTGGAGTTACTCAGAAAGTTAGGAGCATGACCACAACCTTGACTCATCTATACCCTGGGCCCTAGAGTAACTGAATGATTGCTGAGTACTCCAGGGTCTGGGCCATCGGAGGTTGGGGTCAGGGCCCCTCTTTCTGACTCTGGCTGATTAAGGGTTGAGAGATCCACAGAAACATTGGTCCTGGGATTCCTGCAGTTCCAAGTCATTGGGAATGAAATGGGAGAGGAGAGGTTCTTCCTGGAGCCGAAAGCCATCAAGAGCCTCCCCAGTCACTGGATCCTATAACTTGAATCCATTGAACTTCCTTGAACTTCCCAAGGCATTCTCTTTCAAGTGCTTACAACCCCATTTACAGAAGAGGAAACTGAGGCACAGAGCCGTTCTGTCCCCTGCTCACAGTCACACAGCTAGTAAGTGGCAGAAGTTGGTAAGAAACCAAGCTCTTAACCACTGCTCATTTCCCTGGGCCTTTGAAACAGAAATCACGCCAGGGCCTAAAACAAATCTAGCCCCCAGGACGACTGGTGCTGATGATTTAAAGGGCCCAGCAATGCTTAATCTTCCTGCCGGGCTCCCTCATTTTAGTAAATGTTAAGATTTAAGAGCTCATAAAACTGAGCTATAATAGTGTTCTGCCAGGAGCTCTGCACGGGCTCTCTATCCTGGGCTGCACCTGGGCTGGCAGTCCCTGTCTTGTCCTAAGTCACCCTGGGAGAGATCTGCAGCCGATTAGAGCTTCCAGGCTCCTCAAGGCCACAAGAGGCCCATCAGGTTGTTTATGTCCTCACCAGGGCTAGATTGACATGCAGTGTGGCAATGTGCTCAGTGACTGAATTCATAAATCGTTCAAGATTCTGGTAGCAGCATCAGCAATGCTGGGTGGGCATCAGGGTTCAACTTGGTCACACAAGCAAATGAGCGTGGATGGATCATCTGCACAGGGACCATCTTGCCATGGCCACAGCAAGACAGAAGCTACTCATGCCCGTGGAAGCAACTCTGTGGCTACCAGCAGCCCTCCTTTTAATCTGCCTCAATGGTCCCTTTCTTCTGGTTGGAATCCCCTTCCAAAGCCTCAGGCTCATGTCACCAACATATACATCCTCCAGCCACTCCTCCAGCACCTAGCATGGTCCTGCCCTATCGTAGGCATCTAATCAGCTTGTATTAGATGAAAGGATGGATGGGTGATGGAAATACAGAAGGAAGAAGGGAGGGAGGGAGGGAGGGAGGGAGGGAGGGAGGGAGGGAGGGAGGGAGGGAGGGAGGGGTAAATTGATTATGAAAATGCTCCCAACTCTTCATACCTTCCTAGATCCACACCTTTGCAATGTGACTTTTCAGGCCTCACGTGGAGAGGAGGAGGCTTCACCTTCCCCATCCCTTAAGCCTGGGCTGGCCTTGGGACTTGCCTTGGCCAATGGAGTGCAGCTGAAGCGCCAGTGTGCCAGTTCCAAGCCAAGGCCTCAAGACGTCTTGTGTGCATCTGCTTTTTCTCTTGGAACTCTGTTGAGCTGCAGAGGGAATAAGCGTGAGCTGGCTGCTAGATGGTGAGTGACAGATGGGCCAGTCACCCTGCCACCCAGCCTCCAGCCAGCCCGCCTCCAGACATTTGTGTGAGGGGCTCCCAGCTGACCCTCCAGCTGATCACAGATGCAAGACTGAGCCCAGTTAAGGGCAGCCAATTCTGGTTTAAATCTGCCCAGCTGACCCATAGTCTCATGAGAGAGAAAGAAATGCTTGTTGCTCTTAAATCATTTAGTCATGGAGTGGCTAGTTGTGCTGTGAGAGCTGATGTGGTGTAGAAACCTTGGGAACGATGTCTTCAGGTTCAGCATAGCCCCAGCTTCTCAGCTTCTTTCCCTTTTTATGCTGTGACCTCTCCAGTCACACTGTAGCAGGGCCTACCAGGTTTGGACGTTCTTCTAAGACTGTGTCTGACATGCCAGGCAAGCTCCTTCCATGCAATTCAGCCAACAACTTTTATGGAGCACCTGCTGTGTGAAAGGCATCATTCCAGCTACTACGGAGAGAGAGAAAAACAACTTATGGCTCTTGCCTTCCGTAAGCTTTCAGTAGCCGTAATAATAGCAACATGAACAGTCACCGGTATCTGCACAGAACCTGACAATATTCAAAGAGCTTTCATGCGGATCACATACTTGTGCTTACAATGTGGGGGATGATTCAGCAGGTTGGACGCAGGTTAGGCTATTAGTTAGTGCCTACTGCATACATGGCATTGTGACAGATGCTGGTGAAAGGAATAAATGGTGCAGGGTCACAGTAAAGAGTCAAATTTCTCTAAGTCCTGGAGCGATTGAGGCCCCTGGCCACCTTCCGTGTGTCCCTGCTTATAGAGGAATGGAGATGCGGAGCAAAAAGGGCCATGAACGAATGTAAAGCTCCACTTTTACATTTTAAAAAATCAGTTTTGCAAGAGCAGGTTAGGGGAGCCATGGCTTAGCATCCGTCCCAGTGAAGAGGATCTGAAGAGGTTTTAGCCACCAGTTACAACAGAAAAGTCGATTCAGATTTTCTATTGCAGGACAAATCTAAGTTCTCGGTGGTGTGAGGGTGTAGGAAACCAGAGCCGGGCTGGTCAGACCGCGTCTAGGAGAAGGCATTTCCCTCTGACCACACCCCGTCTATAAGGAGCATATTAACAGACCAGGGTGTGGTCAGAGGGAAATGACTGGGATGGAGAAGAGTCAGGAAAAAGGTACTGGAATGTCTGAGGGAATTTGGGCTATTTAGCCTGGAGAAGAGAGGCTAAGGACAGATGGGAGGGCAGGTTCAAAAGTTTGAAAAGCCTGTTGTGTTTCAAAAGACTGGTCTTTTTCAATGTTGTTCAAGGGGAGGCCAGGTGAGGAATTGTAAAGGGACAAATCTCAGTTCAGCTGAAGAAATAGTTGCCTGACATCTTGAGTTGCCTGCCCATTAAAGGGCCAGGCTCTTCCTCTGTGGAGATCTGCAGATTCCTTGACTAATGGTTGCTGGAAAAAGGATTTCTGGGCGTGGTATGAGTTTGGGTTCAATGACTTCTAGGCTTCCTTCCACCTCTGATTTCCTGTGAAGGGCTCCACGTAGTGGCTTCTAAGCCCCCAGGGTTCTGCAACGCTCTTTTTATAAAGACACTTAAAAAGAAGGTCAATATGGAACAATGCTTCCATCAGCACAATGGACTCTGGTGACTGCCGAGGACATCTGAGAAATAGTCTATGCCAGGAGAATGTGCATTAGTATTTCTATAAGGACCTATATAAACATTTTATCTATATAAGGGTTCATATGTACATGTTATAAAAACATTGCCTATCATTTATATAACTACATGGCATCTATAGAAATGTGATGTGTAATTTACAACTCTGCTCTGAAGAGGTGGGAGAAGAGCCTGGGCCCCTCTTTTCTTTATATGAGTGGCTCATCTCCCCCAGTTAAAGGGCGCAAGAGAAAAATGAAGCCACTGTGTTAACCAGAGGGAACTGGAGAGAAAGGCGGACAAGGGAACTAACAAGAAACATCAAGTCAAGGAGCGGTCAGAATAACAGGGCTGCGGTGAACATAGGGGTCATACATCTTTTTGAATTAATGTTTTGGATTTCTTAAGATAAATACCCAGAAATGAAGTTGCTGGGTAATATGGTAGTTCTATTTTTCATTTTTTGAGGAACCTCCATACTGTTTTCCACAGTGGCTGCACCAGTTTACAATCCCACCAACAATGAATGAAGGTTTCCTTTTCTCTACATCTTTGCCAGCACTTGTTTGTTCATTTGTTGATGGTGCCATTCTGACAGGTGTGAGGTGATACCTCATTGTGGTTTTAATTTGCATCTCTCTGATGATTAGTGATGTTGAGCATCTTTTCATATGTTTGTTGGCCATCTGTATGTACTCGTTGGAGAAATTTGTATTCAGCTCCTCTGCCCATTTTTTAATCAGATTGTTCCCTTTTTTTAGTGTTAAGTTGTATGAGTTCCTTATATATTTTGGATATTAAATCCTTATCAAATGTATCATTGGCAAATTTCTTCTCTCATTCAGTAGGTTGTCTTTTCATTTTGTTGATGGTTTCCTTCACTGTGCAAAACCTTTTTAGTTTGATGTAGTCCCATTTGTTTGTTTGTTTCTTTTGTTTCCCTGTCTGAGGAGACACATCCAAAAATATATTGCTAAGAGTGATATCAAAGAGTTTACTGTGTAGGTATTTTTCTAGGAGTTTTATGGTTTCAGGTCTTACATTTAAGTCTTCAATCCATTAATTGCAGCATTATTTATAATAGCCGATATAGGGAAGCAACCTAAGTGTCCATCTATAGATGAGTGGATAAAGAAGATGTGGCACATATGTACAATGGAATATTACTTGGCCATAAAAAAGAATGAAATCTTGCCATAAGCAACAAACAGATGGACCTAGAGGGTATTATGCTAACAAAATAAGTCAAACAGAGAAAGACAAATACTATATGATTTCACTTATATGTGGAATCTAAAAAACAAAATAACCAACCAAACAAAACAGAAACAAACTCATAGATACAGAGAACAAAATGGTGGTTGCCAGATGGGAGGGAGTTGGGGGTAGACTATAATAATGGTCATGGAATGATAAGTACAGCATAGGGAATATAGTTAATAATATTGTAATAACTATGTATGGTGTCAGGTGGGTACTAGACTTATTGGGGTGATCACTTTGTAAGGTATATAATTGTCTAATCACCAATCACTATGTCGTACACCTGAAACTAACATGATATTGTATATCAACTGTAATTAAAAAATTGAAAAAAAGAATAACAGTGCTGCAGCATAAGGGAAGATCAGCTGGGTTAAAGGGATGTGAAGGTGCAGTGTTCACTGGCTTTGAGCATGTTGCTTTGGGACAATAATGTTTTTGATAAGAATAGTAATAATAGTTAACATTTATTGAGCACTTGCTATAAGCCAAGGACTATGCTCTACAAACATTATCTCATTTAAACCTCACAACAATCCGGTATGATAGCGCTCTTGTTATCTTTATTATAGGAGAGCAATTAAAACTCAGAGAGCTTAAGTAACTTACCCAAGGTCACACAGCCAGGAAGCGACAGAGCTTGCATTTAAACCTAGATCATCTGATTAGACCTGTACTTTTAGCCTCTTCCCAGTCACATCTTGTTTGCCTGTCTTGGTAGTGCTCGTGGAGGGCCATTCGTCTGTCTTTCAGTCATCTGCAGTCCCTAGGGTGTGATGGGATGGTGTCAAGAAACATTTCAAGAGCTCTGAGTGATCCCACCGCCTCAATATATTGATTCCTCCTCTGGAACGAGACAGGCGAGAAAGATGAATTCTGCCCGGTGGCATAAATGAGCTCCGCGCCCTGGCGGTTTTGTCTCACCTTGTCGCCTCCTTGCTGGCGGAGCTGTTTCTCCAGAGCGACTCACGGCCGGCCCCCGGCAAAGGCCAGGCCAGCGGCTTCCATGGAGCCGGACAGACGGGGAGGGGGCAGGGGCGGCGCAGTTTACAGGGGATCTTAGCAGCCAGGCACCGGGCAATAAACCAGAAAATCGGGGGAAGCTCAGCGGAGCGGGAGCGAAACGAATTTCAGGATTTGTGAACCAATTTACACCCGTCAAAGGAGGGGTGAGAGAGGCACAGGGAGGCTCTGAACGCCACAGCTGGAGAGCTGTGGGCTGTCACCTCACGCAGACCTGTGGAAGGGCGGTGAGGACGCACAGGACCTGTGGGGGACAGCTGAGCGGTGGCCTCCGGGGATCTGCGTACGTTAATGGCCCACTGTGGGGGGATGGATGTCAGGTGCAAGAGGTAAGGGTGTGAGTGAAGTGAGCCTCTCTTTTCCTCGCTCCCAGGAAATCGATTAAAGATAGATTAAGTGTGCTCAGCCGAAAACAGAGGCCACCTTCGGCCTCCACTCCAAGAAGCAGGCCTCTTAGGAGGTGAGCACCATCACTCAGGTGAGACACCTCAGCCGAGGTCGGAAGCAGACTTGTGAGCACATGAAAATAAGCAAAGCGGGGAAGAGCCCCTTCTTTTCAGGGCGACGTTGGCACCTGTCTGCTCAGGAACACGTTCGCATCCTGAGAGACGTCGGGAGGAGCAAGTCCACCCGTCCCGGCCTGTGGAGTGGGGAGAGGACAGGCGTCCGTGATATAAATGCACCCGCCTGGAATAAACAAGAATGACTAAGGAAAACGCTGTCCTCCGTCGCCCCGGGCCCGAGGGTGTCTGCTCTGTGGTCGCTGGAGCATTCAGGTCTCAGTCGAATGAATTACACACTAGGCAACGAGTGCACAGGATGCAGGATTAGGACTAAGGGATGGAATCTCAAGTTAAAGACAAAGGCTTGTAATAAGTCTTAATAAGGGGACCGACGTGCTGCCTCGACAGTGTAATTCTTGAATTACAAGGGTGCTGCTGGGAAGTGAAGAGTGAGATTCTGCTAGGTAGAGAAATGAGCCTCAGTTTCCCCATCTGTAACCAACGTTCTCTAGGGCCATATCCAGCTCTGCCTTGCAGTGGTGATTTCCAGCAGTAGTGAGGGTGTAGGCATTGCCTTGGAAGAGCAAGTGTGATCCAAATTTCCCACAAGCCCCAAGGAGCTCCTCCCTGAAGCTTCTGGAAAGCCTCCCTGACTACCTATTATTGTCTTGCCTCTGAGCTCTCCAACCTCCGCTGGCTACAGAATGGCTTCCCAAGGCCTGGCCACTGCTCAGCAAGACACAGCACATAGCACAGGGGTCCTATACAGGACCTACACAGGTCTCTGTCACAATTCCTGGCTAGGAGACCACCTGCAGTTGCAGGGGTGGGGGGTGGAGTTGGGGCAGGGAGTAATGACAAGGATGGCAGCTACCCAACCAAGAACCTGGCCCCTTCCCCTGAACAGGATTGAGATGATCTCCAACCTGGTTGGCCGGGCACAGAGTGATTCACACAACTTAGGTAAATAAAAGGGTGGCAGCCTGATACGGGCTCTGGGGTTAGACATAGATGAGTTGAGTTCCCCGCCACATGGCTATGAGACTTGGACAAGTTCCTTTCCTTTGAGTGTGTCCATCTCCTTGTGTGTACAGCAAAGATAATAATAATACCTGCCACATAATTCTGAGGAATATCTGAAATAACACATGTAGGCGCTTAGTGCAGGGCCTGGCACTTTGCTAGCACATGTTTGGTAAGAGTTGGCTATTTTCAGAACCCAAATTCCAGGGACTAAGGTGCACACATTCTATATCTACTCGTTATTAGGACACCCTAGAGAATCTAGCCCTGAGGCACAAGCAGGAGCCCCAGGATTCTGACCCGAACTGAGGTGCTTGGGACAGGCTGAGAATACACATAGGAGTGAAGTCTAATTTCCAGGGAACTTGGGAATCAACGCCAATAAAATAAGATTAAGAACAAGAACCAGATCTTCCCAGCGGGATCTATCATAAAGTGTATCTGTCAACTTTTGCTGCGTAACAAAAGCCACAGCATCTCAGTGGCATACAACAGTAAGCATTTATTTTGCTTATCTGGGGAATCTCTGCTTCATCTGGGCCTCAGGTTGAAGGAAGCCTTTCTCATGGCTATGACAGAAGCACAGGGAACAAGCGGAAGCTCACCAGGCCTCTTAGGCTTGCAACAGGTACACTGCCATTTTGGCCCATTCTATCGACCAAAGCAAGCTGCAGGACCAAGCCCAAGGTCAAAGAGTGGGGAAGTGTACTCTGCCCATGTTGAGAACGTGGCAAGGGTGTAGTTGTAGGGAAGGGTGAAGAATTGCGGTCTCTAATTTAATCTACCCCTTAAAGAGTGGGTCCCAATGGGGGGAGGGAGTGGATTTAGGAGTCAGAGATCACCAACGTGACATATGCCAAAGTGGGGAGACACACACTAAAGGAGGTCCATGGTGGGGCTTAAGGGGGAAAGAAATGTCAAGTGACAGAACTGGTTCAGGCAGAAACAATAGTGTCCCTTCACACAGGTCCCAGGGCACCGAGAAGCTCCGCTCCATTTTACTTTGCAGTTGCCAAGTGAGCTGGCATGAGAGTGGAGCGGCTGTCACCCTTGCAGGGAAATTACCTGCTATTATATTAGTAGGAGGCTGTATTTGATCAGAGAAGCTTACCAGGACTTAATTATCTAGGAAAATGACTAAGTGACAACAATATATAACACTTCATTTTTAAAAAATCCCATTCTTCCCAGTCAGGCATAAGGTACCCAACTGCTTCTTATCACAGCTCTATGGGTGCAGTTGCCTGGAAATACCAGGAAGGAATTTAGAATTAATGCAGGGAATTATTAATTACAAAAGCAAATAGGACTGTAAAGCGATGGCCTAAGGGTGCAGATTATTGTTTATTTATTTATGATTGATTTGTGTTCCTAGTAACTTCCGAACAAATTTGAAATGACTGACAATTAAAAATAGAGGCCCCAGGACAGTGAGATTAAAGATGAAATATCCAAAGTCATATGGATGAAGGGAGGAAATGATTAAACCAGAAACCTAGCAGAAGATAGTTACCGCAATTGCACATTAAATTGAGCTAAAGCGAAAGGGGAAATGTGATGAGTTATTGGATAAAAGGAACTACGGCCATTTATCAGGAGAGGCAAACTTTTTCCTGACACTCATTGTGAGCGCAAATTTATCATGAGAATCTCAAATAAGGACTGGGAGGCGTACAATAGACGGTCTCTCCTCAAAGCCTCCTGTGGAAGATGCAGAAACATTCTTGAGACGGTCGTTTATTATATCGACCCTGGATAAAAGCGGAGGTCTTAGGGATGAACCCTTCTAGATTTAATATTGCTCCAGCTAATGGCTTATAGATTGTGGCAGAGGAAGGTCCAGTTAGGAGTATTTAGAAGGCCAGGGCTGGAGCCAGGGGTCAAAGGCTTTCCTCCTGGAGGCCAGGTGGAGAAAGCACTACCCACCGACACCCCCTGCCCCCAATGAGAGCTCTAAGCAAGGCAGCCTCCTGAGGGGGGAAGGGCAGGCAATTCCCTGCGTAGAGAACAGCGCGTGACAAATCAGACCACAGAGTGGAATGTGTCAGCCATGTGCACAAACAAAACACGTATGTAAGGAAAACAAAGGAAATCTGCCAAAATGTTCACAGTGCTAACCTTTGGGCTGTGAGAATTTGGAGCCTTCTTTTGTTTATAATTTTCTTTCATTTTCAGGTCTTCCAGATTGAGCTTGTGTAACTTTTATAAACAGACAAAAGACAGAAAGAATAAGGTTTCCTTTGTAAATCTTGATTTTTTTCCTAAGAGGTTTTTTTTCTTTCTTTTTTACATTAACTTATTTTTATTTGTCTATTAGAGTTGACATTCAGTGTTATTTTATATTAGTGTATAGCATAGTGGTTAAACATTCATATAATTTGTGAAGTGACCCCCCCCAATAATTCTAGCACCCATCTGGTACTATACATACTTATTCCAATATTATTGCCTGTATTCCCTGAGCTGTACTTTAAACCCCCATGATTATTTGAACTTCTTAATCCCTTCACCTTTTTCCCCCGGTCCCCCAACACTCCTTCCCTTCTGGGAACCATTAGCCTGTTCTCTGTATTTAGGAATCTATTTCTGTTTTGCTTGTTTATTTTGTTCTTTAGGTTCCACATATAAGTGAAATCATATGGTATTTGTTTTTCTCTGCCTGACTTGTTTCACTCAGCATAATACCTCTAGGTCAGTGATTTTCAGTCTTTTTCATCTCACGGCACACATAAACTAATTACTAAAATTCTGGGCACACCAAAAAATACATTTTTTGCCGATCTGACAAAAAATAGGTATAGTTTTGATTCATTCACACCTGATAGCTATTGTTGTGTTGGCTGCTGTGATTTTTAAAAATATATATTTTTATTGATTTCAGAGAGAGAGGAAGGGAGAGGAAGAGAGAGATAGAAACATCAATGATGAGAGTCATGGATCGGCTGCCTCCTGCACAACCCCTGCTGGGGATCAAGCAGGAAACCTGGGCCTGTGCCCTGACTGGCAAAAGAACCTGGATCTCCTGGATCATAAGTTGATGCTCAACCACTGAGTCATGCTGACCAGGTGGCTGTTGTCATTTTTTAACTCGACAATCTAAGGGAATAGAGGTCAGTGCTCCTGACTAAATACAGTCAAGTATTTCATGTTTTAAAAATTCTTGCAGCATACCAGCGTGCCTGCTTTGGCACACCAGTTGAAAATCACTGGTCTGGGTCCATCCATGCTGTTCTAAATGGTACAACTTCATTCTTTTTTATGGCCAAATAATAGTCCATTGTATATATGTACCACAGCATTTTTATCCACTCCTCCATTGATGGACATTGGGGTTGCTTCCATGCCTTGACTATTGTCAATAATGCTACAGTGAACATAGGGATGCAGATATCTTTCTGAGTGAGTGCTTTGGATTTCTTCAGATAAATACCCAGAAATGGAATTGCTGAGTCATAAGGTGGTTCTAGTTTTAAGTTTTTGAGGAACCTCCATACTGTTTTCCACAGCGGCTGCACCAACTTGCATTCCCACCAACAGTGCACAAGGGTGCCCTTTCCTCCACATCTCGACAGTACCTGTTGTTTGTTGATTGATTGACGACAGTCATTCTGACAAGTGTGACGGGATCTCTCACTGTGGTTTTAATTTGCAACTTTCTAGTGATTTGTGACGTTGAGTGTATTCTCATATGTCTATTGGCCATCTGCATGTCCTCTTTGGAGAAGTGTCTATTCCGGTTCTCTGCTCATTTTTTAATTGGATTGTTGTTTTGGTGTATGAATTCTTTATAAATTTGGGAAATTAACCCCTTACCAGATATATCACTGGCGAATATCCTGATTTTTGAGGTCTTTACGTCGTGGACAGGAATCACCAGCCATGATCCCTGTTTTCTTGAGCAGATGCCTTTCCCAGTGGGTGGGAACAAGCACTCTCAGAGCTAAGGCTGCTCCTGGTCCCTGTTTCTGCTTCTCTCACAAGCTACTAACCTAACTCCACCCTTTCAAATTGTGTATGTAAATCACCAGCATTAGTTTCACAATGGGGTAAAGAAGGTGCCGGGAGAGCTTGGCAGCTGGGATCCCCCGAAAGGAAGAATGTATTATTTTATTGGTACAACTTCTCTGGCAATACATGGTAAAAGTCTTTAAAATCTGCATACTATTGCTGCACTAATCTTACCTGTGGGAATTTATTCTAAAGAAATAATCATGGCTACATGTGAAGACCGAGCCCCAAAAATATTCCTTATGGTATTGTCTAGATAATAAAATGTGAGGAGCAACCTAAGTATTCACCATTAGAGATTTAGTTAAAGAAACTGTGATCCTAAGGAACACAATTCAACCATCATGAAGAATAGCTTGGAGGGATTTTTAATGGTAAGGGCCTATGTTTTGTGGCTCACTATTAAATAAAAAAAGGCAGGTTGCAAAAGATTATGTACAGGATCGTTGAATTTTTGCAAAAAAGAAAAAAAATATATTCAATAGGATTATAGATAATTTTCCTTTTTTCCCTCTCTCCTTATTTGTGGCTTTTCTGTATTTACTAAAATTTCTATTACTGTTTCTTTGGTAAGAATGCTCTTGAAGGAGCATGTTTTGAACAGGCTTCCCCTGGCTTCAGGATGGTAAGCTGGAGCTGAATAGCATCAGGGGATCTCTAGGCCACTTGTCCCTTGATTCCTTTCTGTCCCTCCTGGGTGTGAGGCAGTTTGAGGGAGAGCCTGGAGCCCAGCGGGTCCACCTTTTCTCCTTCTCCCATCCCAATGGGCGCGATGGTAGAGGGTTAGGTATGAGGCTTGTCCTAAAACAGCGGCTAATGGGTGGCGCACCCTCCAGGAGCTGGAAAAAGTGGGTGAGAACACGCACAATTGCTGACCCTGACGTCAGTCTGGCTTTTAACAGATGACACGTTCTTCTCAGAATAAACCAGCTTCTGAGAGACAAGGACCCAAAGCAGTTGCCTAGGGTCTTGTGGACACACTCCTTGAGATTTATTTGGCTTTTGCTATTAAGTTCAGCCCTTTGAAATCCATCTCAGTCCAATTTCTTACCGTGTGGCTTCTCTTTGCAGACAGGCTGAGACAGATGAACATTTCCCCTCTTGGTTTCCCTCGCTCATAAGCCATGCTAGTGAAGGGCATTGTCTTCAAGGGAAAATAATAAATTTGGTCATGTCGAAGTGTTGCCTGGACTTTGTGACGTGAGATGAAGGGATGCCTGGTTGAAATAAAGACAGGCAGAAAATGTCACTAGGGTGAAGGCGAGAAATCACAGGCTACAGGCATCCTGGGCTTGGAGAGACACGAGTGAAGCTGGCAAAGGTCCTCATCGTTGAGATGGTGCCTAAGGTATGGCTGAGCATCCTGGAGGGCCTTGGGCGTTTTACATGTGTTTCACGGAGAGCAGGGAAACAGGTATTTGAGGGTCTCGCAGATGCAGGATGCTTTGCATGGGAGACCTTATCAAGCCTCACCACAGCCACAGGGAGTAGCTGTTGTTATCCACGCCCTGCAGGTGAAGAGACCAAGGTTCAGAAGGCTTGACGGACTTGCCTGAAGACACACAGCTAGAAAGCAAAGGAGTGTGAATTTGAACCCAGTCCTGTCTGACTCCTAAGCATGAGCTCTTTTTTTCTCTCTTTATTTTATTTTTTACATTTATCTTTATTGTTGAAAATATTACAGATGTCCCCTTTCGCTCCCATTAACCCCTTCCTCCCTCCACCCACTCCCTGCCCCAGGCCTTCGCCACACTATTGTCTGAGTCCATGGGTTATGCATACATGCATATAGATTCTTTGGTTAATCTCTCCCCACCCACCTTCCCTCTGAGATTCGTCAGTCTGTTCCATGCTTCTATGTCACTGGATCTATTTTGTTCACCAGTTTATTTTGTTCTTTAGATTCCACATATAAGTGAGATCATGTGGTACTTATCTTTCTCTGCCTGGCTTATTTTTCTTAGCATAATACTCTCCAGGTCTATCCATACTGTTCCAAAGGGCACGGAATCTTTCTTCTTTACAGCTGCATAGTATTCCACGGTGTAAATGTCCTACAGCTTTTTTATCCACTCATCTACTGATGGGCACTTAAGCATGAGCTCTTAATGCCCTACCATGTGATCTCTTTCACCATCAATACCGTTTCTAATATGACCAAAGTAGATGGAAATTTTTAGGACAATGCTTTGCCTTGGCACTGCTCAGCTCCAGGTGTTTGTCAGAGGCACTTATTTTTAAAAATTTAAATACTTTCTATTCCTGGCAAGAATCAGTTGTTTGCTTTTGAGATTGTAAACAAAGGGTTACTTCAGAGTGTCTTACCAAAACAGTCCCAGTTCTTATTTACTCTCGCGAGAGATTTTTAAATGTTTTATTTTGCTGTGTGTTTTGCACTGGTCAGCAGAAGAGGGGACTGTGCTGGCTTCACCGAGGTGGGGAAGGCTAGAAGTTTGTAAGAGGCTCTGCTCCCCGCAATGAAGAAGTGTTCCCTTCCAATTATCAAGGGTCGGGGGACATGGGTTGCAATTTCAGGACTTGATTGTTTTGTGAACAAACATTTATAATTTATTTTGAAGTGCTTTCAAACTTACAGGAATATTGCAAGAAGAATAACAAAGAATTCCTAATACTCTTTTACCCCGATTCCCCATTTGCTAACATGTTACCCGTTTGCTTCATACTTTCTCTCTCTATATGCACGTCTTCCCATTCTCATTACTGCTTTTCTGAACTATTTGAGAACAAGTTGCAGACATGATCCCTCACACCCCTAAGTACTTCAGTGTGTTCTTCCCCAAATCAAGGACACTCTGCTACGTAACAGCCACAAATCCTCGGAACGAAGAAAGGACGTTGCAACAGATCTCACTCAGAATTCACCAACTGTCCGAACCATGTTTCTTTTTGTTTTCTGGTTCAGGACCAATCTGAGGTCGCATGTTGCTTTTGGTTGTCACCTTTCTTTATTTCATTTCAATGTGGAACAGTTCCTCAGCCTTTTCCGTGTCTTTCTTGACCTTGACAGTGTATGAGTGCAGATCTCTCCTTGGGGTTTCCCAAGGTTTCCTCGTGCCTGGGCTCAGGCCATGCACTTGGACAGGAAGCCCAGGAACAAGGCTGGGCTCTTCTCGGTGCAGATCCCTGGGGTCTCCCAGTGTCCATCCTCACACCACTGTGATGGCTCCTCAGTCGCCTCTCTGGCCAAGATGATGTCCGCCAGGGCTCTCTCCTGTAAGCTCACCACTTCCCCTCAGTGGCTGATTAGCATTTTGTGGAAGATATTCTAAGGCTGTGCCAGTGTCTTATTTCGCATCAAACATCTCCTCAGCCTCGGCCTCTGCTGATGTCCGTACCAACAGCCCCTGTGATGGTTTTCAAACTGAGATGACTGATTTCCATCGTTCCTTCCACATTTGTTTGTTGATCTCTTACGGTAAAGAAGAGCCACCTCTTCTGATTTACTTGTCTGTCTGTCTATCATCTACCTACCCAACCACAAGTTGACATCGACACCTCTCGCTGCAGTCTGTCACTTCAGAATTCTTCCTGTCTTTCCCTGCTCCGTATGTGTAAATTCCATCTTCACCAGTGAAGAGCTAGGCTCCAGTTAGCCTCAATGGATTTACTTCTTTACTCCCTTCCTCTTCTGTACCCAGCTCCTGACGATGCCTGCAGCCCCTGAGTTTCTGGCCCTGCCCGACCATCTCGGCCCCAGGCGATTTCCTGGGCAGCTCCACCTCCTTCACCCCCCTGCCTCTCAGCCGCAGGCCCTCCTGCCACCTCCAGGGGAAGGAAAGAGAGGGAAAGAGGGAGAAGAGCAACTGAGGACTTGACCATTTCCTTCAGGGTCTTTCTGTCCTCCCTCTGGAGGAAACACAATCTGAGGCTACATTCTTTGGGAATCATTGTCACGCATAGGTTATGCTAAAGGGACAGACCTATTTTTATGCCAAAGGATTCCCATCCCCTCGGCTCTTCCAAGTGATTAGATGGGAAAGAGTCAAGGCACTGGCTGGCCAGTAACTGGTGAGAGTCTTTTCTTCCAGGACTTGAGCTGAAGGTGGCAGAGACTCTAAGTGTTGAGACTAGTACTTGTGCTGAATGACATGTAGAGACTGGCCTGAGGCCACCACCTCAGCCACTGCATACAGGTGGGTAGGCCTGCAGAAGAGGCTGGTCAGCAGGGAGAACTGAGGCATGGAGCACAGAAATGGGTCCAGCTTTCACAGGGCCCAAAGCTTATACCTCTTTAAGAATACATTATTTAAGAAACATTTAAGAAAAAGAATACAGATATGAGTATATAAACCTGTGGCCTTTAGATGCCCCTTACTCTTTCCAAAGCTGGTTTATTTAAATTAGCCCATGTGGCTTTCTGCTTCTTGCACCAGGAAGCCAGAACTCTGAGTGTTAAGGCGCCTACAAGCAAATACTAGCTCATTTTTCTTCTTTCAGTTTTGAAGGCAAACTCAGTTCAACATTTTTGTCCATGAAAAATGTCCCTCTTAAGTAGACCACTGAGTTGCCA
Source organism: Miniopterus schreibersii (assembly GCF_964146895.1). Taxonomy (NCBI): domain Eukaryota; kingdom Metazoa; phylum Chordata; class Mammalia; order Chiroptera; family Miniopteridae; genus Miniopterus; species Miniopterus schreibersii. The sequence goes on from NC_138114.1 coordinate 38,102,597, forward strand.
GATAAGATTTGGGGTTTGCAGCAGTAAAGAAAGATGAATCAGAAGTTATAGTTTTGGCACTGCTGTCCCAGATTTTTAGTCTGGTTCACAAAGATGCCTTCTAAATCAAGTGTCTGAGTGTCCTTCAGGATTGCTGTTGATTCAAGAGTACTGGGGATGCTTTATATCCAGTTCCAAATAACTTCAGAATTCATATCAGAAACAAGTTTTCAGACTCGCTAAGAGAAGATACTTTGGGGGTGGAAAATTAACCCCTTTCGCAGGAGGCAGTGGACCCCAGGTGAACAGAAGTCAACTGCAAGTTAAGGAAGCTGCTCGGGTTTAGCCCGCTCGCCAACAGGGGGAAGTGTACTAAAGTGTGTGTGGGGTGGGGTCCCTCCTGCTCACCCCACCTCCATTTCCTGGCCAACAGGGGGCAGTGCACTACAGTGGAGGCTTCCCCTGTGCACTCTCTTCTCCCTCCGTCTCCCCACGATAACCCAGGAGTTGTAACTGATTTGGAAGACCTTTTAAGAAGGATACTGCAGATTTAACATTGCCGATGTAAAAAAACCCCAAAAAACTACCTAGTGCGAGAGTGTGAAGGACTTTTCCAGTATAATCAATTCCTGGCTCAAGTTCCATCTTGTACTCACCAGCTGAGCAAGTTACCCAACTTTCTCGCACACTCATCCCCTCTTCTGTAACACGAGGGCAAAATGAACACCTAAAGCTCTTTGCAAGCGGCAAAGTCAACAGCAGCCCAACCATAGCGAACGGTGGTCTGCTGTGTATCTGGCTCTGCTCTGGCTGCTCTACTTTCATCATTTCATCCAAGCCTTACATCAGTCAGACGACTAAATATATGACACAAAACAACTCTTTTTATTCCCATTTTACAGATGAGGAAAATGAGGCACAGAGACGTTAGATGATTTGCCCACCGTCACTTAGCTGGTTCATTGTTCGTTTGACTGCATCTGAAGAAGCCAGTGCAAGGAAGACTGAAGTCATTTGCTCAAGTCACGGCGCTAGGATACCTTTTTGGTTTCACGGGAAATTAGTTCTTTCCCTGCTCAGTGGGGAAAGCTGAGACTTGGAGAACATGTGGAGGCTTACGAAGCGTGGGTGAAACAAGCCTGAGACCCAGGGAGGGAGAAAGTGCAGCTTCTCAGGCCTCCCCCAGCCAGGGTGGAGCACCCAGATGTAGCTAAGGGCTCCGAGATTCCGGTACTTCCTCCTCTGGTGAGGGCAGGAGCAGCTCCCGGCCGTGGGCTCAGAGGTCGCCATCAGCAGCGCCGACCGCGTGGATAGCCTGCTACCTCTGAGCCCAGGGAGGTGGCCACCAGGGACTCCTACCGAGGAGCCAAAGTAACCCCCCATCCTTTCAAAGTATAAAGCTGAAAGCCAAATGCACTCTTACATTTCAAACATAGTGACTCCTACATTCACATTGCCACGTTATAATTAAATGGCATCAGGCAGCTTTTATTTAAGACTTTGATTCGTTTGGGGGATAATTTGGTGATCCCTCAAGAAGAAAGTCTTATTATAAAGAGAGAGTGCTTGAAAGGTGTTCAGGCCTTCCAAGGGACATTTGTTTGGGAACCCTCCCAATTCAGTCACATGGCTGTTTAGTGGCAGAGCCAGGGCTAAATACTTCTTTGGACTTAAGGCTTAGGCTGTGGAATCATTTTGACATGGGTCCAATCTCAGCAAACTCCTTATTGGGAATCTGAGCAAATTCCTTATTGTCTCTACAGCTCCCTTTCCTCCCAGGGCTGTTAGAGAATTACATGAGATAATGCAAGTAAGGGCTTGGCAGGGGCTAAGATGAGCTACTATTGCAGTCTAACGTTCTTCTTATGGCTCAAGAATAATGTTGCACATCTAATTCTTTTGCAGCAATCCCCCCCCTTCCCTCCAGCTTTTTGGAAGTATAAGGGACATATAATAAACTGCACATACTTAAAGCGTACAATTCAATAAACTTTAACAGATGTATAGACCCAGGAAACAATCACCACAATCAAGGTAATGAACATACCCATCACCCCAAAAAGTTTCCTTGTGCCCTTTCATAATTCATCTCTCCTCTCCCCCCTCATCCCAGAGCAAACACTGATCTGCTTTCTTTCACTATAGGTTTTTGCGTTTTCTAGAATTTTCATAAATAGAATCCTACCATATGCACTTGTTTTGTGTCTGGCTTATTTTTACTCAGCATAGTTATTTTGAGATTCGCCCAGGGTGTCTATTATTGACTTGTTTTTCGGTGGGACTTCCTTTTCTCTAGCACACGGCTGACAAAGTATTTCCAAGCGAGAGACGCGGGCCAGGGGACCACTTCTTCGAGGGCTGCGCTGGGGTTCCCAGCATGGCCTTGCAGCTGCCTGGGGTTTCTGACACTTGCATTTTAAGCACTCTGGAGCTCCCTGGGTCTCAGGAGTGAGCGTGCAAGTGCAGATGTTTCCAAAGCAACAGGACTGGAAGGGTTCACAGCAGGCAGCCTTCTACATTACACGGGCCCAGACGCCACCCCCAGGCGTTCACAGGTCTGCCGTGTGGCGTGGTGGAAAACCACTATTCTAAAGTAATGCCACTAATTTCCAAAAGCCACCTGGGCAGTGAACACTAAAGCAAAAGGAAGGGAATTCAGACAGCACCCCGTGGTGAGAACCACGTTTCATAGAAAAGGTGGGATGCTCTGTGGTGTCTGAAATACATTGTAAGACATCCATGGGCCATCATGAATGTGGTACCTACAGTTTTTGTGACCACAGGTGAAAATAAGTCTGCTCCCTGGGTTTATTTCAGCTTTCTAAACACACGTGACCCGAGAGCCACCGCGTGTAGCGGGGACCAGGAAATAATGGTGTGGACCAGGAAATAAACAAGGGTGGCACTGCCACCTGCCCCACATTCGAGGCCAGAGAAACCACACTCGAGAGAGCACGGAAATCAATATCGAAAATGAGACACTTGAGTTACCGCAAAGAGCTATTTTTGCTTATTCCAAATTGCTCTGTTTCTCTAAGCAGCTATTTTCATGCAAAGCCAGCCTCTTCCCTGGCTATGTATAGGGACAATTCAGCAATTTAAAAACAAGTGGGGAAGAGAAAAGAAATCGGCAAATAGGCTCACACCCCAGGGATAAATCTGGGGCAATTCAAAAGGTGGTGTGAGCCGGCTATTTTCCCAAATATCCGGCCTCTTCAAATTCCACCCTGGGGTTGGAAACCGTCAGGAAATAAATACACATGCCCGTTGGAGGGTCACTTTCTAGTAAGGACTCAGTGTTTAAAAATAGGGATTTAGACGGGAAGGTCTCCTCCGCCTCTTGAGGTGGCGGTTCCCTGTGTTGTCATTTGCTCCGCTGTCCAGGGACCGTGTTTGGATGGCAGGTGAGGGGACTCTTGGGCCTATTTTTAAAGCTCTCAGGTTCTCTGACTGTTGCCAGGGAGAAGGAGACAAAAGAGAAGCGCAGCAAAAGGAAGGTCACCTCAAACATTGGTTCAGTGAGTCACTCAACAATTATTTACCGGTTCTACCACCCAAAATTATGTGGGACCTGGCCACTGGGCTCTGTCTCCTGAGCTGCCACCATTTCCCCTCGACTAAGAGGAGTTCTGTTTCCTCTCGAGGCTCCTCCAGGAGCCTCCTCTCCACCCAGAAGCTTTTAAAAAGTGGGACCACACCCTTCATCCATAGGAATGCATGAAAACAGGTCCGGAAGAATAGCGTGGCAAACTGTTCATAGTGGGTATCCCTGGGGAAGGGGGGAAGGCCTACCTGAATGTTTTTTTATGTGGTTTGAATTTTATACAGTGGGCTGTATTTCTTTCATAATTTTAAAAGGATTTCACATATTTAACTAGGTCCCTGTACTCTAGGAGATCTTAAATCTTGCATTAGACTTCCAAACACTGAAAATTCCAGGAATTATGCTTGTTCGTTATGGCCTCAGAGACAGAAGCTATTGTGGGGTGGGTGTGATTGGGAAACTGGACATTAGAGAGAGCTCACTAATGAGCAGAGCTGCCCTCAGGTCGGCTGGTCAGCAAGCGTGGTGGCGATGGCCAGAGTAGGTGTTTGGGCTGAGGCTGGGGACCCTTTGCTGGAAGTGGTGTCCAGGACTTCAGTGTCACCTACTCCTGCAGTTCGGTGACTCCATGTGATGCCCTAGAAGGCATATTTTTGAGCCTGACGCCTAAGGGGATATTCTCCAGGGGCCTTCGCCACTGCCTGCTTTCTTCATTTTACCTCCAATTTCTATCCAACAAACACATCCCCAGCGGCCTTCGTTTCTTGTGTCAGGGAGGTGTGGACAATGGTCCTTCTGAAAGATAAAAAGAACACACAGGATGCATATGGAGCCAAATTGGATACTAGAAGTGGAAAGGGGAAGGGAAAGTTGATCAAGGAGAGGCAAACAGCACATGCATCCCTGCGAAGCTTTGCCTTCGACCTTTCAGTGTAACTCCCCTCCAGGGGCGCCCACCGCTGCCTCCCAGGGGCCAGCTTTCTGACTGCCCGGTCTGCGCCCTCAGCCCAGCGCCACTTCTCCAAGTAGCTCATTGTTAGGCTTCTGGAACAGAAGTCAAACTGCTGTCCATAGAGATGACATATCCTTGGAGATGTCATTATTCTTATTCTGGAATAAATAGAAATATTAGTCTGATTGGACAAGTGCTTTATGGAGCCTTCCTTGTTCCCTGTAGGCTCTTGGACTATCACAAATCGGTCGAACCATGTTTTTATTTTTTTCCACCACCTCAAGGCCATACCATTTTTCTTTTTAATATACAGACCGTGCCTTGCACAGAGTAAGTGCTCAATAAATATTTGTTGAATTGATTTTCCTGTTCGGAGATGTGGCAGAAAGACCCCCTTGCTTTATGTGCATAATTCTTTTGTGCACTATTGTCGAATTCCTTTCTCACACCAGGGTAAGTCTCGGGGTCTGAGCTGAGTATTGCCTGAATCAATAAAACCAACATGACTCAAGACTGAGGAAGGCTTGTGGCAGGGAAGGGAGCCCCGAGGCGGTAAAGGGAGAATTGTTCCAGCCCCGTGCAGATGGGGCGAATGTGAGCCTCAGGAAGGAGTCAAGGTGAGAGGCCCAGAGTACACCTGAGGAGGAAGAGATAGCCCCATGGACAACGAAGCAGGGCGATGTGATGGGTCCAAGAGCCAGGCAGCGAACAGTGAGGGGCCAAGTCGGACACTCTGGGTTTGCCTCCCGCTTCTGTGACATGCGTCACTTTGAACATCTCGTTCCACCCACCCGGCCCCAGCATCACCGGTGAAAGGAGGCAGCGCTCAGTCACTGAGGGTTTAATGAGGGCTCTAATACACGTGATAACACCGTAAACTGTGAAGTGTGGTGCCAAAGGAAGATGAATTAGCAAGATTTGAAAACATCTAGAGTCCTTGAATTATTTTTTTTTAATTTTATTTATTAAAAATTTTTTTAAAATTTTTCTCTTACTGTTGACATTCAATATTGTGTATTAGCTTCAGGTGTGCAGCACAGCGGTTAGACATTTCTATAACTTACGAAGCCATCTCCCAGGAATTCTAGTCCCCCTCAACACTGCGCGGTCCTTGACCATATTCCCGAAGCTGGGCCTTGCGTTCCCTTGACCATGTTGCAGCGAACCGCCAATGTGCACTTCTCAAGCTCTTCGTCCCCCTGAAGAGCTCTTTACAAGTGTTCTTTTGCTTTTTCTTTCCTCTTGTACTTTTTTTCACCGGGACCCAGTATCTCGGAGCTTGGGGGGAGCTTGGAGTTCATGTGACCCATTCCTGTCCTGTTCTGGACTAGAAAATGGGCTCAGAGAGACCAGTCTCACGCCATCAAGCCCACTGAAGGTTGTCTGAATTGGACTCTCCTAATTTAAACTTGACTTTGCTCTTTACTCCCCTAGTTGACATTTCATCTCACGTCTTGTTAAGGACAACTCACGCTGCTCACTGTAGAGCAATAGGGTCTAACTCCCGAGTGCGGGGCAGGGGAGGCCACTCAGCAGCTCCCAGGCCCTGCTGTCTCCCTGACAGTCATATTACCCTGGGATCTCTGCTGCTATGGCCAGGCTTTTTTGGAAAGAGTGACCTTCTGCAGGGTCAGAATTCCACTGGTCAAGGCAGAATGAAAAAGATAAAGAGCCTGCGCCCCTTGTGTCCTGCAGCATCCTCATGCTCTCTCGTGCCCAGTTAAACTTCCCTGGATTCTCTCTGGTTTCTTGAGTAGAGCCTGCTTCCTGACACCCCTCCCCTCCCCTCCCTTTTAGCTCAGGCCTTTGACACAGCCCTGTCCCATCTCAATGGCACATCCTGGCAGCTTCCCTGTCTGGGCCCTGGTCTAGCTCACCGAACAAACGCCAGGGATTTGATGTCTATCCACAGGCACGTGTATCACAGAGAGGTCACGTAGCAGAATGACTCAAGAGCCAATCAGAGAAGAAATAAAACCTGCCCTGCATAGCTATTTAAAAAGAAAATATTACCCAAAGAAAGGTGTGGGAGTTCTGTTTTGGGTTGCCCCTCCTTGAGAGAGCAGAAGGGAGGAGGGAAGGGCTGAGAGTCCCAGGTAAGGCAGAGTGTTCGGCGAGGGAGCCAGGCCTCCTCATTTAGCAGACTTCCAAAGACGGCTGCCTCCTCAGTCGCTGGGAGACATTTCACTCCGCTGCCCTGTAGCCCCCACACCCCGCTGGCCCAGCTCGGCCGCCCCCTGCAGCTGTGCGCAGTGACCCGCCTGCTGGGGCTCCAGGCCTGCCCCTGAGTCCCGCCTAGTGAATGAGTGGCCGCCTGACCTCCCCAGATGTCTCCCCCTGCACTTCCTGACTCGGAAACCAGCCCCCCTGCTCTGCGGTGATGTCTCTTGATCCTGGCAAGCCTCTTCCTGGCTCCCCACATTAAAGTCCTCCCCACAAAGACTGATGATGACAGTGAGAGGCAAGATATATTTTCCAAACCGCCAGAGGCATCAAATAAATATATGAATGCGTGCATTTGTCAAAAACTGGCATATAATACTGCTAATGACTGAATTAGAGCTGGCTTGGAAAGCAAGGATAAGCTATCAGCAAACCCACTAATTTGTGGCAGCCAGATGCTGTGAAGAGAGTGCTGGTGTGAGTTCTCCCGCACTCCCCGGCTGTGTTGCTGCTAAAGTAAATTCCGCTTTCCTCATTTGCAAAATGGGCTTAATAATCAAAATAATGCCCATCCTATTTACCTCACAAGGTTCTTGTGAGGATCAAAGAGCATAAAGCTCTATGAAACCTATAAAACACACCCTATAATTTTGTACAAGATTATTAGTTCCATAATTAGCAGAGTGCCTTGCTCAAACTAAGTGCTCACTACACTTTAAACTGTAGTTTGATTGTGAAAGAAAATGTCACTATTTGGTGATATTTCCTACCTGACATTCTTATTTGCCTGCTTATTTCTGTCACCCCTATTAGACTCAAAGCTCTATGAGAGTAGGAATTCTGACCATTTGACTCAGAGCTGTAGTCCTTGTGCCCTGGGTGGTCTTGGCACGTAGATAATGCTCACTAAGTGGTTTTGGAGTGGATGAATGGCAGCTTCCTGGCTCAGACGGAAGCAGTGCGGGGAGTGGTTAAATTGGGCTTAATTCTGGCAAATGCTTATTTAACTGGAAGCTAATGCTGGTATAGAAATAAAATATATCTTAGAAAGTGACTTGTTCAGCCATGGCCGGTGTGGCTCAGTTGGTTGGGCATCGACCCATGCACCAAAAGGTTGCCTGTTGATCCCGGGGTTGCAGGCTCAATCCCCAAGAGGGGGCGTGCAGGAGGCAGCTGATCAGTGTTATGCTCTCACATCGATGTTTCTCTTTCTCTCTTTCCTTCTCCTTTCCTGTCTCTAAAAATCAATAAGCTATTCTTTTATTTTTTTAAAAGTGACCTATTCATCCTATTTCCATCCGAGATGGAAATACGGATGGAAACTCTGAGCTTGAAGAACAGGTCAGGGAACTGTAAATTTTGAGTAGAGAGAGATTTGTTCTAAATGTCTTCTAAAGGGCTGACACCATTGGCGTTGCCCCAGGAGGTAGAACCAAGACCTGCAGAGAGATGGGGTTTGTTTCAGTTAAATATATTTGAAAATGGGCTGGCTCAGGAGGTGGTGAGTTTCTTGTCAGGGGAGGTATTCAAGAAGAGGCAGGATGAATTTGTGGCATGAATTACTGTAGGTGGATGAGTTACTATGATACTAGGCAAGATATAAGGTGGCTTCCGTTTGGTCCTGCCTATAGGACTCTAGAGACAAAGACCAAACTATATCATTAATATAAAATAATGGGGAAAATGGAAAGAAAGGGAAGGGGAAAGGGAGAGGAGGGGAAGAAACATGGACCTCTGCCATTTTGCTTCTTTGAGAATCTTTTTCATCCCCAATCCCAGGCCCCCTTTGGGGAATCTCAGACATTCCCCACACCTACCTCGGAGCAACCAGTGACTCACATGGTCCTCTTCAGCCAGCCCTATGCCTCTCAGGGACACATGGCCTGGAGTCAGCCCTCAGCTCCAGCCAGCTCAGTCCTCAGTTGCCCCGTTTATCAGACCTTTCTCAGTGTGGCTCTGTACCTGCTCTCCTTTTGTATAAGCAGACAACGGTTTATTTCATGCTGAACTGGATAATAGGGCTTTTCATGCATGACCTCAACATACCATGTCAGGTGGGAACTGGCAGCCCTCTGTCATGGATTACGTGTGTGTGTCCCTCTCCCCCAAATTCATACATGGAAGCCCTAACCCCCAGTGTGGTTGCAGCTGGAGATGGGGCCTTTAAGAAAGTGATCAGGATTAAGGGAGGTCGTAAGGGTGGGGCCCTGATTTGATGAACCGGGAAGGGTGTCCCCACCAGAAACTGGATCTTCCCACACCTTGATATTGTACTTCTCACCTTCCAGAGCCGTGAGAAATTCATTTCTCTTGTTAAAGCCACCCAGTCTATTGTGTTTTGTTAGAGTGGACCAAGGAGGTTCATACCCCTCCTTCCAGACTGATATACCTTCTTTGTAGAGTAACTTCAAGAAGGAGGCGTGATCTAAACTTCTGTTCTGCTACTTACCAGCTGAGGGGCCTTGGCCACGTTACTTCTTTCTCTCTAAGCCTCAGTGTCGTCATTAATAAAATGAGAACCACAACAGCTGTCTCAGAGGGCTGTTGTGGGGATTGAGAGGTCTCATGTTGGGTATTTGGTACACAGTAAAATTTAACTTAGAACATGTTAGGTTTAGAGGAAAATACCTCATCTCGAGGCAAGAACACCTCTTGGTGTGATCACTTGGAAGAAAAATCAACAACAGCCTTAACGCAAACCACCTGCCCCATCAAGCTGCCTCCTCTGGATGTCGAACTTGATGTTCCCCTTGTTTGTCAGTTACCTTTTAGATTTATCATCCCCCAGCACCAGCCTCTCCTGGGTCTCTAACATTTACGTCCAAGAACTCGTCTGGAACATTTAAGCTCTCCTGCACTCCTGAGACCTGCAGACACAGGCAACAATCTCAGGTTCAAAATTTCCTGGGAATGATCACGGTCCTGGGACCATAATTCATTTCTTGAGGGCACCCCCTGAAGGACCGCTGGAGGTACCCCACCGAGGAGCCAACCCACCTGCTGGTCCCATGAGCCTTGGCAGCTTGTTAGATCAGATCAGATGCAGGGAGAGATTTATAGCTTATCTCAAAACGGTAATGTCAATGTCAATTCCAGACAAACGGCAGGGGAGGGTACTTGGTGCCAAATTACAGGCCTCGCTTCTGAAGCGCGGCTGCCCTGAGCGCTCGCCTTGCACACTTCTCAGTGTGCTGTCTCTTCAGAGCGTGCACATCTGGATTTGAAACCAAGAGCGAGAAGTATACATTTTTCTTGCCGTTAAAGTACGGCTCCCTGGGGACCCGGCGGGTCTGGTCAACCCAGACACTTCCCACATCCTGACCTCAGACAAGCCCACATTCTCCGAGATAACAGAGAAAAGCCTTCCAAGTCTGCAAGCTGCTGTCAACTAAGAATTCCGGCACCCTTACTTCATGCTGAGAGGAGGCTCTTAAACATATCACTGCCCGGGCTGAGCTTAGCCGAGAAGGAAGTAGAAAATGTGATTAACATGTAGCTATAAAACCTTGCAGCCATAAAAAAGAGGAGGGAAAGAAGTTACGCTTAAGTAACGGCTGCGAATGGCCACATCAAGCCACTTCCAAAAGTTCCATCTCACTAAACAGCAGTCATCGCGCTTGCCAAGTGGAAACCACCTTAAGGCCTTTCAAAATTAGTGACATTCTGCCAGCAGCCACACTGACTGCGCAGAGACTCTGACCATAGTCAACCTGCTGGAGTCTCAGGCATCCTTGGATTCGACTTAAAAATATATGATGCCTCCTGTAGGATAAATGATGGGGGCTGGTTGGTTCTCAACCGCGGTGTCATGAGCAGGTGTGACACGTTACAACTCATTTGTCTCAAAGGTAAAGTAATCATGCTGGGAAGGGAAAAGAGAGAAAACATGTTTGAGATTCCACTGTTATAAACACCACCATCTCACTTGTATTTTGAAGTGATTTCCTGAGAGAGAAAGAAATTGTTAAAGGAAAAACAAAGACCTCAACAGTCTTGGCTGAATGAGAGCTGAGATGATCTGCTTGCCCTGAGGGGGAAACTATACAGAGGAGGAAATTCACCAGGTGGCTCTGGGATGGCAAATAGTCTGGGGAGTTCATGCTCTAGAAAAAGACGTTTCATTGTGGTTATGCCAATTAAGGGTGGAAGCTTACAGCCTGGGTAGGATGGGATAAATCCATAGATCCACGTGTGTGAATTCACATCGATACTATGAACCTATGTGTCCGTACTATGAAATATATGATGAATCCTTAAGTGGTATATGATGAGTTAAAACAAATCCCGCTTTTCACTGTTCAGGAGAGCCTTCCTTTAGGCCCAGCACACGGCGATTGCTCACAGCTCATGGCCCTTTATGGGTTTTGCCTGGTTAGAACCGGGAGGGGGTGAAACACAGCATCCAGTCTTGATATCTCCAAGGCAAATGAAGCTGCAAGTGGGAAGTTCTTCTTTTACTGAATGGAGTGGTTGAGGCAGGAATTGGGCGAGTACCCCACGAGCATGCTCTGAACAGCATCACTGCTGCAGTGGTGGGGAGGAGATTGGAATTTGTAGATTGTGTGTATCTATAGTGCCTGCCTGAGCCCACAGCCAGGTGCTTCAGCGCTTCCATCCCTCCCCCAGAGATTTTTGGCAATGCCCTTCCAACCCTGACGCTACGTGGCTTGTCCTTCTGTTTAAGCCTCCGGATCACACCTCTTCTTAGGCGTGCTACCTCGCTATCCTAGAGAAAACGTTCTTCTTGCTCAGTTTTGTTCTTTTACAAAGTCATTCTCTTGTTTAGGGTTGATAACCTAGACTTCTTAAATTATGCTTCTTCTACTATCTGCTACAATCCACTTTTTATACTAAGTGTTTGTTAGTGTGAACCAAAAGATCATCAGGTTCTGGCGATGAAATCAGACAAGGTAGATGCAAGGATGGTGTTCTCCCCAGTCCCTGTGTCCAAACCATGCCCTGCTCCCAACAAGACACTCTCTCAGGAGGGAGAGAGGAGGTGGATGGGCAATGCCAAGGTTACTGAGGACGCTCATGTGGGAGTCAGATGTTTGCGGAGCCCCCATGCTAGCCTGGCATAAAGTGTTTGAAAAGTGCAGAAAGGAAGGGGTGGAAGACCTGTGGCAACCTGTAAATTCAGGACAGCTGCCAGGGGTGGCAGGGCTGGAGAGGGGGCCTCTGGTGACACGCAAGTATGTGGAGGGCTCTGGCCTCCGCCTTTCCTCATGTTTTTCTCTCAGAAAGCAGAGAAGGCCTGGAGCCCAGGAACTTAGGACAAAGAAGGGCAGATGCCACCTTGTCACAGGAGTGACCCACAGGAGGCCAATCCTACCCTTTGTAGGGGGCTGAGGACGTGTGGAGAGAGACGCTCCCGCACACCATGGCGGGGGTGGACAGGGAGCAGTGGTCCTGGAATTCAGTTTGGCAAATCCACACAAGTCCACAACCAGATCCTCGTGGAATAAGAATGCGTCTGACATTCCTGGCTTTTGCTGGCAGTGACAGATGAGGTGCAGGAGCAAACACTTGCCAATCGCAGGCACCGGCTTGCAGTTCCCACAATGCCCCTCACCAGCATCGCCACCTCGGAGAGTCTCTGAGCCTCAGTTTCCCCTGCTGCGAAATAGTCACAGGGTTGCTGGGAGGGTTACCTGGCATACAAACAGGTTTGGAAAATTGCAGCTCCCCTCTCCAATGTCAGTTAATGTTGCTATTGTGCCATATGTGCCTGCGGTTTTGGAGCCTGGGGGCATTGCCCGGGAGAGGGAAGGGGTGAGAGGCTGGCAAGGCGTCTCTTGCTCCAGGTGCCTGGAATTGCTGTGTAGGAGTTAAAATCGCAGCGGAGGAGAGAGCCGTGAAAATACGCACAAGATGAGCTGTGGACAGAAGAGGTTCAGGAGACTCAGGAAGCGCCCGTGAAAGTCTGCAAAGCGCAGAGAAGAAAAATGGCAAGTATGCAGGCCAGGCTACGGAGATCTGTGATTAAAGAAGAAAGGAAAGGATGAGTAACGAGCATTAAAGTTCTGCAGACAAGAAAGGGAGAGGGAGGAAGCAGCTCCAGCTCTTCCTGCAACACATCCTTCATCAGCCCGTGGGAAGGGGGCGGGGGGAGGCGCGGAGCTTTGAAGGACAGACGGGCAAGTCAAAACCAAAGCGCTAATGAGATAATGAGAGGTTAATAAGAGCAATTTCCAGATCTGTCAGAAAACATGGGTGTGACTAAGACTCAAACACGATTTCGGGGTCCCCTCTAAGTTGCTACTGACAGAGGGGGAAATGGGGGATTTCAGAATCGTAAGCCCTGGAGGGGAAGGACCACTTCCCGCACAGGTCGGTTAATTACAGAACTTTCTCTTAGCGATGGTGCCTCACCGTCGGAGGGGGGGAGCTGGAGAGGGAGCCCACACTGGCCAAGCCGCAGGGGCGTCCCCGCCGGCTTCCCTTGCAGCCTGCAAGTCCAGTTCCCCGTCCAGCCATGTGATATTTGCGAGGACTTTTATTACTACCAGGGCTGGTGATGAGCGGCAGTACTAATAGTGGTGAAAGCTGGCGGAGTGATTCAAGGCACACGGATGTTCTATGAAGACTGGAAGGAAACATGAGCTGTGGAAAATGATGGTTGTGACAGTCCCTGGGCTTCTGAGCAAGTCACACCTGGCTTCTGACCCCAGTGCCACGACCTGCTACCATGTCTTCCTGGAAAGGGATTTTACTACTCAGTTAACTTGCCGAGTTTCAGTTTCCTCAGCTGTAAAATGGGAATAACATTACCCGCCTCAGAGGGTGACAATGAAGATCTCCTAAGATAGCAGGTTTGGTGCCTAGTTATCCTCAGTACTACGCTCAAGAAAGCGTTTCCTTCCCTGTGCATTAGGGAAACCCAGGCCCCCGGATGGGCAAATAAAATCTTCGTCTGCAGCTGCCGAGACTGCACCTAACATTGTAATTTAGACATTGATGTGAGCTCAGAAAATTCATTACACCCCTTTGTCCCTCTCCCATCTTTTCAAGCCCAGGGGTGCCTTCTAAAAAACAGGAAAGCCTAAACCCTTTAAAAGAAATACCAAGTGCCAGGCAGATGCCATGGTGGGTGGGTGGGCATCTTAGCCTCCCCTGGGATCCACCTGGGGCCTTGTATCTGTCCCTGCCTGTTCCTGACCCACCCCTGTGTTTGCTCCTCTGGGACCTGGTGACTTCTTTCCTAGTTTCAGCTGCTGTTTGTCCTGAACGTAACATTTGCCCATCCCTTCTGGTTGAAGCCTCCCCTTCTGAACTCTTCTCCGGTGTCCTGCTTTTGCTGTCCCAGAAACCTTGGGTCCCAGGTGTCTCCTGGCTGTCCCAAGTCCTCCATCCAACCCTGGCCTGGTAGTTGGCACTAATTTACACTGAGAGGTGAATGGGCTTAACTCAGGAATTATTTGCAGCCCAGGAGGACAGAAGGGGTGAGGGGTGGAGGGTCCTGGGTGGGGGGCGGTGGGGGGTGTGCAGTTACCAGGTTCGCGGGTGAGCACACACCTTCAGGGGCAGTGTGATTGCTCCTGGCTCAAGAGAACCCCTTCCTCACCCCACAAACACCCTCCCCAGGCTCTCAGGGGACAGGAGGAAGCACCAGATGTGAGGCTTAACCAGTTCCACCAGTCTTTGGTGGCCTTCGCCTTTTAGCTGAGACCAAGGCAGGGTCCCTGTGGGTGAGGCTGTGCTGGCCACTGGACCTGGCCTAGCCTCCCCGCTTCCACCCCCACCACCTGGGGCACAGACTCCTCACCTGACAAATGTGACTAGGACCTGCTAGCAGTGAGCTCAGCGTTTTCTTCCCTACTCTGACACCTCTGAAAACACAGCATTTGAGCTACAAGGTCCCATTAGCTCTCCCCTGACCCTGGGGCTTTACGTTTTCAACTGAATTCATTTTAACCAACATTTATTGACTGTGTGCAAAGCTCTGGGCTCAGCATAGGAGAAAAAAAGGGGGTGAGCTCAGGGAGCTCATGGCAGGAACAAATCTGTAAGCCCAGGCTTCTCGCATGGGGCAGCACACGGGCTGGTAGATGAGCGGCATGCTGGAGGGCAAGGGGGCTGGGGAACTCACTCCACAGGGCCAGGGGCGGTGGGTGTGCGGCTGGTGAGGGAGGACCGCAGAGAGCAGCGAGGGGTTGATGGGGGCCTTCTTAGGGAAGGTCTTCGGGCAGAGGGCGCCTCGAGTAGAGGCGTGGGGGAGTGGGTGTGGGCAGAGCCTGTGGCAGGTGATGGAGAGAAGCTGGAGAGGGCGTTGGGGCCAGACCATGAAAGGCAGTGGTTATACTGGAACCTGAAGGCTGGAAGTGTCAGGGGCGTCAGGGGTCTGTGTGATCTTCTAGAATGCGTGGAAATACCTGAGTATATGTGCATTTTTAAAGAGGATTGTCTGTATGTTTCATCAGGATCTCAATGAGATCTAGAGCCATCACCGCTGATATAGACCATGAGGTATCAGAACATTTATTATAGAGATTTTCCAAACATACCAAAAGTGGAGGGGATAATAGAATGGGCCCAATGTCCACCTTCAACAATGACCAGCTCGTGGCCAGGCCCGTTTCAGAGGGCCTTCACCTCTCCTCACTCTCCTGAATTAATTTCCCACTAATCTCAGACATCTTAGTGCTTCAATTGTAAATATTCAGTATGTGTCTGTAAAAGATAAGGACTCCTTCAAAGATCCTTTAACATAAGCACAATACCATTAAGTCACCTACAATGTTTAACAGTATTTTCTTAATGTCATTAAATACCCAGTTGGGTGTTCATACTTCCCTATTTTTTTTCTTTTTTAACTGTTTGCTTATTTGATTCAGGAGCCATATAAAGCTTGTATATTGCTTTTAAAAAGCCCTTTTAATTCACAGGCTCCCATTTCATCTCTTTTTTCCCTTGCAGTGTTTTGTTGCTGAAGAAATCTGTCTTGTAGAGTTTTCCAGGCTGTATTTTGCAGGCTGCATGCCGACGGTGTCATTTTACATGTGCCTCTCTGTGTGTTTCCTGTAAATTGGGAGAGCTGGAGATGTCATCAGAGTCAAGTTTGATTCTTTTTTTTTTTTTTTTAAACTACTTCAAGGGGTTCATAATGCCTGGCTGTCTCCTTTCTTGCCATCAGTGTGATTTTAAGTTGGGGAGAGAAAGGTCTCTGTAGAGTGGAGTCTCGGTGGACGCAGGGAGACCTGGGGCCAGGAGGGCCAGGGGGAAGCTCCCACCGAGGTCCAAGGGAGCTGCTGCCTTCCAGCCTCACAGATTATCTCCTGGGGACAAGGGGGGCCTCTGTGTTTGCTTTTGTTGAAGGCCCCCTGGAGCTGCAGGCATCCCTCTGAAGCTACAGGCTTGTTTTTGTGACCTGGAGGAACTTGAGAGCCACCAGAGTGCCAGGAAGCAACTAAATACAGCAAAATAAATGAGCCACTTTTACAGATATGTTTGCTTATTCTGTGTCGGCTGAAGTTGTGCTAGCGAATTAGATTTCCAACATGTTGCCCCTCCCAAGAAACACAAAATCCCCAGAGGTTAGGGGGTGGGATGGAAGTGACTGGTGCACAAGGAGAACCCTGCCTGTGGTTTGGTGTGTGTTTTAAAGGAACAAAACAACAGCTGTTCTTTTTATGGCAAATGCTTCAAGTGAAAACGCCCCAGATGCAATATCTAATCTTCCCCCAAAGGTGCAAAGAACTTAATGTTTGAAAATGGTTTTAAATTTCTTTGGGCCCCCCAAATATTCTTCTTGTCTCTATGCCCATCACTTAGTCTCTGAGTCTTCTGAAAATTCGGGGTGGGGGGTGGGAGGATATCACACCTCCTTTTGGAATGGGTACACATAAAAGTCTCCATTAATGTAATTTTTGCATGTGTAACTAGGCTTATTTTTTTTGATAGCCTTGAGTTATAAAATCAGACATTCATTTTAGAAAACATTTTGATTCCAAGAAGTAATAAAATCATATTGGATGCTGTGAAACATATTACAGTGTGCTTTTAAAAGAAAATAATACACTTTGGATAACTATTAAGGAGCTCAGCTATTCAAAATAGACTATAAAATGCAAATAAAAATGTACTTGGATTATATTTTGAATTCTAGCACGACACCTTAGAGAGCTGCGGTAGCAACACGAGTGGCTGCCGAGCTGAACAGACCCCACAGAGCCCATCAACCACTGTGGCATCCGCCCCCCAATCCTGCCGCTTGATCTAGTGCAGAGTAACTCTGATGGTGCCTCAGTGTCCATTTCTGAGTTTTTGAGGAGGCTGATTTAAAGAATGACCAGATTGGTGTGGCATGGAGAGAGCAGAGAAGCAGAGAGGCCCAGCCCTGATTCATAAGCCCAGGAAACTTTTGGACAGTAGGTAGTTGAAGAGGGTTGGAAAGGAAGGACCCCAAGGGTCAATGAGCCAAGATTTTAGAACTTGATTACCACTTCCTTTGCGGGGTGACCTTAGACATATTTAACCTCTCTTTTGGTTCCTTTATTAATACATGAGTATAAAAATCCCTTGTTTCTAATACCCAATAAGTGGGAACTAGAAATAATGAGTAGGAAAATTGGCTATATGCCAGGAACCAAGTAGCTGCTCAAGAAATGATAGGTCTTATTACCAGGACACACAAGAAAGTAAATCAATAATAGAGGAATAAATCAGTTATCACTTACAGATGAGGGGATATTTTGTAATCTCCTTTTGTTATTCAGTAAAGGTAATATCAAGGGATTTCCCTGGTTTATGAATATTGACAGTCTGTGGTGTGGTAACCAGCTTCCAAGATGATGCCCTGATTATCCTGGTCTTCACGACCAGAAGAGGATGTGCAGTCCCTTTCCACATTGTAGCAGTATTGGCTTGTGTGGCCAATAAGATATGGAGAAATAATGGTAATTATTCCTGAGATTAGGTCATAATATACATTGTGTCCACATGCAAATGAATGAAGTTGGATCCTTATCTCACACCATATGCAAGAATTTACTCAAAATGGATCAAAGACCTGAATGTAAGGACTAGAACTACAAAACTCTTACCACGAGATACCACTTCACACCCATGAGGATGACTATAATAAAAAAGATAGGTCATCACAAGTGTTGGAGGGGATGTGGAGAAATTGGAACCCTTATATATTGCTGGTGGGATGTAAAATGGTACAGCTACTTTGAGAAATACCCTGGCAGTTCTCAAAATGTGAAACAGAGAGTTACCATATGACTGAGCAATTCCACTCATTGGTACATACCCAAAAGAAATAAAAACATGTCAACACAAAAACTCATACATGAATATTCATAGCAGCATTATTCATAATAGCCAAAAGTGAAAACAAACCAAATGTCTATTAATACTAAAAATATTCACCTATCACATACCCAAGTACTTACCAGTCAGCTTAAATAATAGATATTACTCTTGTATGCCCTGCCAGGTGGAATTCCCCTCCCTCCTCCAAAAGGAAATCCTGAGCTTTATGTTAATCATTCCCTTACTTTTCTTTCCATTGGCTGTTTTCTAAGCTTTCTGTTTGTTTGCTCCTTTGCTCATCCTGGCCAACATGTTTGTAGTTGGGAGGGTTCTAGACAAGATTAACTAATTTCTCAGGTTTCTGGATGAGAAATCCTGACAGGACAAATATAATACTGGTCTCTCTTCTCCCATGACCACCCTAAGTAACGTGGACAGTGGGTACCATTGCTGTATCTTAGAATGGTCATAGACTGTTAAAGATCAAAGGGACTTTAAATATCATCTAAGCTGGAGACATCACTAATCAATCTCGGCATTCTTTTATACTGACCTGACTTGATCCCAGGCCAAAAAGTTTCTCTGTTGTTAAATTATAGCCATTCCTCATGGCCTAACTCAAGTTTTCTCCTCCAGAAATCCATACAGAGTCACTCAACTTTCCACTAACTGCTGTGAACTTAACTTTTCTGGATCTGGTTGGCATGGGTTCCAGGAGAGAACTTGTAAGCTGCTTCAGGGCAGGGGTCTTAGCCTGATCTTATAGCCTTCAGAGTACCTAGACCAACCTAGGGTTATAGTGGCACTTCATTAATACCCATTAATTGATCTGCTGAGATCCTGTTCAGCCAATCCTTGAGGGGGTCTCTGGTGATTCAAAAGCCAGAGACCAAATACTCCAGGGCCATGCTGTTGGAGAATAGCCTGTTCACTCACAGTATCTATAGGTCTTGTCCTGAAACTATTTACTATGATCTCAGCTTTCTTACTTCCCCAGTATTCCTGACTTTCTCAGACTGTGACCTTATGGCCCATCTCCCTACTTCTGGCCTTGTCTTGCCTCATCAGCTCAAGCATGACCGCAGTGACTTGGATGCACACCCTGAACCTCCCTCTGGCCAAGGCTTCCATTTCTGTTCTGGGCAACTGCCTCATTTGGCCCAGCCTATCTCTCCTGGGTGGGGCTCTGTAGAGTTCCCTGGCAAACTAGACATCAGGGGACTTTCCTCTCCATGGTCCATTTATTTATCCTAGAACATGAATTTAACCTAATTTCCAGAAAGTTTTCCTTCAAAACTTCACTGTTTTGCCATCATTTTGAGGCATATGAGAAGCAAATCTACAGGATACAAGACTACTGAGTGAAAGTTTAAATATTGTCAGTCACCTTATTGTTTCGAAGGATTCTAACACGGACAAAGCTATGGGAACAATAAGAGACTAACCCTTAAATAGTGCACATTTGAGGGATCGATGACAGTTTGAAGTAAGTTGTCTAATGACATCTGTCTGTGTTAGCTGAGGTTGGCCGTTGTCAGCTGGACCACCTCTGTCCCTTCCCCATGGTCTTTCCTCCTCCACCAGGCTAGCATGGGTTTGTCCACATATTGACCTGGTTCCAGGAGCAGCAAGAGGGCAACATCCAGAATGCAAGCACTTCTCAAGTCTCTGTCACATTTGCTACTGCCCAATCGGCCAAGGAAAGTCACATGGCCAAGCCCAGAACCAGTATGGAAGGACACTTCCACAGGGAGTGAAGACAGAGAACAAATTGTGGCAGTTACTGCCATCAACCAACTACAGAAAGGGAAGTCACATTTATTAAGCACCTGCTATATGCCAGGGACTGTGCCAGAGGCTTTCCTTTGGGTCTTATTGAATCATCACAGTTCTCTGAAGAGCTAGTGTCCCCATTTAAAGATGAGGAGGCACCACTCTGAGACCTTGAGTCGCTTGCCCATGAAGTTAGCAATGTGGAGCAGAGGCTCAAACCTGTGCAGCTGGAGAGCTGGGTGGGAGCTGCTCCCTGAGAGAAACATGGGTTAATCACAGTGACAATGTGCCACGGGACCACCCAGAAGCCCTCCTGAATCAAGCACCTGAATGAAGCTCCCGAAGGAGGTCCTGCTCCCCACCTTAGAGGGCACAGTCTCTCTCCGGGCAGACCTTAGTCACTAGCGGTGATTTCCACTGGTGCCCATGGCTCTCTGTCCCTCACCATTGGAGATGAAGAGAACAGGTGGGGAGAAGGGAAGCAATGTGTCCTTTGGGACCAGTATCCCAGAGCTGATGGCCTCAGCAAAGGGGCATCTGAGGACCTCTTCTCTCTTGCCCCTGTCTAAAGCCAGGCTTTGCTGTCTGAGGGCTTAGTGGTCACCAAAACTCTTTTCCACACTTTCAGACAAGTTATTATTATTATTTGTTAACCATTTTGGAAGTGCTAGGTTAAAGACATGACTCTGGATGGGCCTCAGAAGGCCTAATGCAGACACAGCTCTGATTTAATCTAAAATCCCAGAAAGCCTATTGATGTGGCTCAAACTATAGTGCTCGCTTGGGCACATGCATCTGAACAGAAACACACATCACCTGATGGAACAGTGACCCGAAGTGAATTCTGGCTCAGAACCAGGAGGAGCAGGTGAGGTCGCCCAGGGGAACTTCTGTCATTCTGGCCCTGAAGGCTATTGGAAGCTACATGGAGTCAAAGCAGAGAACAAAAGTTAAAAAAAAAAGTTATTTTCAAGTTCAGTGGAAATAGACTCAGACGAAAGGAGGGGCCGAGTGAAGAGCACAGAGCACGAACTGCTTCCAGCAACGAAAACAGGCAGGAAAGACAACAGAGCAGCCCCGGGCTTCGCCTCCACATTTCCAAAGCCTGAGTCAGGCCCTGATCTTTCAGCCCCCTGTTGACTTCCCGAAGCCTAATTACAGCTCAGGGACCAGCACGTCCCTCTGGGTAACACAGAGGCCCGCACACAGCCCCGGTGACCCCTCTTTCCACACACGGCCTGAAACAGGAGACAGACGCACAACAGGAAAGGGCCGTGCGGCCCAAACACGCCACCTGACTCGGAGCCAGCCTGACGTAGCCGGAATTTCCGACTTCACCTTAACCACCCTCGGCGCGCTCGCAAGCTCACTGCCCTCTTTATCCCCAATGAAAGGCGACGGTTGTCCTGCTCGGTGCCCGGGGGCCGGTGTGTTTACTCTTCTTTGTGGGGATATTTCTGGTCCGCCGTCTCTCCTCGTGAAGCAGCCGGGACAAAGCTCCCCTCACAGATCATGGAAGACCTGGGGATCCTGTTCCAGCTCTTCCCCCAGGACAAACAGTGTTACCCTTGGCTTTATGAGTTTCTTCCTTATTCGTATTTACCTTAGAAGTTTTTTTTCAATCGACCTGACATCTCATGAACTATTGATAAAAGCCCCATTCGACGTGTCCCGGTGGCATGTCACTCGCTGTCAACTTGCCGTTCAGTCGGGGCCTTGGCAGAGACTAGAGTTTGACTTTCATTCCAGGGCTCTCTCCTCCATACCATTCTGTGTCGCTTAAGGGGGAGACAGAGGACAAAGGGGACACGGGCATGGAAGGGAAATGGAGTCATCAGTGGTTCCCTGGTTGCCGGCAACAGAAATGGACTCTAGCTGGCTTGGGTGGCAAAGGGCAGGTGGCCTCCAGAGTCCAGTGGGATGTAGGGGAGCTGGGCTTGGAAAAGGTCAAGAACCCGAGTGTTCTAGGGTCTGGCAGGAGAAACTAATTAATAGCTTCCTTGGGGCTCTGCCACTGGAATAAATTTGCTCCAATGATTTTCATCTCACCCTGTGCAGTTGTTGGGGTTCCAGGAGAAAGCCTGATTGGTTGCACTGAGGCTACCTGTGTGTACCCCTAAGCCTTGAGAGAAGAGACGACACGTGATGGGGCACAGACACCTAACTCTCCAAATGCTGTTAGCAAATGAAGGAGAAATGGATGCTGAGTGTCCACAGAGCAAATTACTACTATGTCAGAACTTTCCAGGTTTGGGGGACTAAGTTGCTAGCCACCCCAAACTGGGTTAGGGCTGAGGCAGGGCCCTGCAGGTTGAGTCTTACGCCATTGACATGGCCACCGTCATTACGACCATCTTCTTCTAGCAGAGAGCTGGGCCCCACGTCCTTTAAACCTGGTTGCTGGGAGGCAGCATTCCTCCGCCTCTCAGGAGTTAGTCCTCATGCAGAAACCTACAAGATCCAACTCTAAGGTTGAAGACCAATCAGCAGCTTACAACCAACTGTGTAGACCCACTGTCTTACAAACACGGCACATAATGCAGTGGTCTTTACAGTCGAACAACAAGTTGGAAGTCTAGCACCATTTACCAGCTACAATACTGCGAAAATAGCCATCTATTCTCTGAGCCTCAGTTTGTTCTGCTGTAAAATGGGAGGGTAATAACATGCTCTTCCTCTGTCTCCGTCTCCACGTTGTTCTAGCAAATGAGATAAAAACTGTCAGAAGTTTGTAAGCGGTGGGCTATATACAGATATGGGGAGGCAACAGTGTAATTTTTATTATTATCCGGTCAGGCCAGGCTGCTCGGAATAAGTGGCTGGAGGCAGGAGGCACAGTTGCAAACCACAGTAACGGAGTGGAGGGTGGAGGGGCGGAGGATAGGAGCCTGGGGGATGCCGTCGTTTGGACTTTCAGATTCTTCTCAACTTCAAGCATTGGGAATGGATGAGGCTCGTCTAGGTTCCGTCACACATCCCCAGGCCAAAGGGCCTGAGGGCAGAGTTATAAATTCCACCAGTCATTTTCAAAGCTCTGATTTAAGCTTTATCTCCTTTCCCACCAACCCTTCCTGGTGAGTAAGCTCCTTGAGGCTGAGCATTAGCAAAGCTGGGCTGCCTCCAAGCCTCCCTGCTCTGCCTTTTATGGGCTGGCATCGCACAAAGATGGAACCTGATGAAACGATCTTCTCCTACCTGCCTGCCCCTCGCTGGCCGCCCTTCCTGCAGCTGTGCTCCGGGATGAGCACTTCAATCAGTGCTCGCTAACAGCTCCGCCTCCCACTACGGCCCCTCCTTGCTCATGTGCCCCACTTCAAGCCAGCTGCACGCACTCCAGGGCGCTTGCCACCTGACATCTCGATGATCAGAACCATCTATACCCTCCAGAATCTCACTCTTTATTTATGCCAGAGAACATGCAACAGAAAGGCCAGCCCTCTCATGCCTTTATCCTCAATGTTTCATGCAGGTTCCATGGAGCTGGCCTGTTACAATTTGGGCCTGGGCTTGTATCAGCCTTTTGATTAATTTCTCATTGTCTGCCTCATCCTTGACCCTTAGCGATTATTCCAGACCTTCTCTTCTTAAAACCCGATTCCCACTCATACCTTTATTGCTTGTTACTTCCTGGAGGCTCCTGAGGGTATGGACTTCGTTTTATTTTCTGCTGTAGCCCTAGCACCTCGTACAGTGCCTGCTCCATGGTAGGTGCTCAGTGAATGCTTGTGAAATGAATGAATGCCTCATGTATGAGCCCCCCGAGGCTGCTGTGATGTGTAGTACCCCTGTCAAAACTCAGTTTGATTAAGCAGCATGTCCACCTGGTCTCTTCACTTTGGGAATTGAAATCTTCTTTGCTGCAGTCACCTGGGAGGCCCTCCTGGACAGATTTACAACATTACAATATCCAGTGAAGTTTTTAGTGTAGGACTTATAACAACAGAAGAAAATTTGAGTCTGTCTACACCTATACTACGGAATGAGAATTACAGACAGTTGACTGTAAAGCAAACTTAAGCATAATTATACACTGTGAACCACAGATCCACAGCGGGATTGATACTAATTTCTAATCACTCCTCACCGAGGATTGGTGAAAATCCTCAGCCAAGTGTGGTTCAGGAAGTGTCTCTCTTATCACCTGGCTTGGATTTATCGTCTACGTGCCTTGAAGGCTTTCCCTCCAGCTCCCAGAATGTTCCCACCCCACAGTGGTTGTTCCTCGTACCAGGATTCCTCACCTCAGGGTCTGCGTATTGCACAGACTTATGTTCTGGCTGCAATTCTACATAATTCAGGTTTTAAACTAAAAAGGTGAAAGTGGAAAGATTTGAATAAAGGTTCACGGAGCATCAGTGTTAGAAGGGACGTTCGACATTATTGAGTCCGGGATGACACAGGTTGCCTTAGGCTCCATGCCAATCAATGCTGTGTCCAGGCGGCGACCATTGGGTGGTTTGGCCTCAGGCGAGGGGTGAGGAATGTCGGGGCATATGCCACACATCTGCCTCCTTGCAGAAAGGCGGGGATGTTGTATGGATGAAGGGAGGGCAGGATTTAAGTTGAAAACAGTGCAGGCATTTTAGGAAACTGGAGATCTGGTGGCAGAAATAGTGTTCTTTTACTCAGTATCAAGTGTCACTTTCAATCCAATGAGGCTAGTAGCCAAGTAAAAAGTAGTATCCTAAATGCCTGACGTGTGGGGCAAAATTTTAAATTTAAATTTAAAACACTGTAATTTGAAAAAAAGTTGACAACACTGTGATGACACAGAAAGACACACATATGCATAAGAGAGAGTTACAAAATAAATTATTGCTCATTAATAAAAATAAACCCGTGGGGTCGAAAGAGATAATAGAACTTGTAATTTACCTGGCCCTCTGAATTTTAATGCTAGCAGTAAAACACAAAATTGCTAATTTTAAAATTCCAAACCTAAAACTAAAATGCCCAATTATGGGGACTAAGTAAATGAAGGTTTACATACCTAACGGACTATTATGCGCCTGTTCAATATTATGATTATTATAAATGAAGGGTTTGGAACAACATGGGGAAATGCTTGTTAGGACTCCAAGTGAAGCCACAGTTTTGTAAACACAGGATGATCACAGCTAGGGAAAAAAATCACTTCACTGAAAAAAAGCTCTCTTTATTTCCTTCTGGGGTAAGAAAGGGTTAATGCCATTATAGCTCTCTCGGTGTTTTCATCTACTTATTAGGCACCAAAATATTAACAGTATTTGAACTCAAGAGCTGTAATCATGGGTGATTTTTTAAAAAATCCTCACTTAAGGATATGTTTACTGATTTTAGAGAGAGGAAGGGAGAGAGAAAAAGAGTGAGAGACACAGTGTGAGAAGGAAACATCAATCTGTGGCCTCCTGTACGCATCCTGACCGAGGACTGGACCTGCACCCAGGTATATGCGCTGTGACCGGGAATCGAACCTGAAACCTTCTGGTGTAGGGGACAACACTTCAACCAACTGAGCCACCCGGCCAGGGCTCACGTGTGATTTTTTTGGTTAGTTTTACTACATCATTTCTTCTTGTTTGATGTAGCAATATTAGTAAAGAAATAAAAACTAAAAACATTTCTAATTCTACCCTGGATAGATAACATTTTGGTGTCATCCTTCCAGATATTTTAATAGATATGTAAGCACATTTATTTTATAAAATCAGGATCATGCTCTGCATCCAGGGAATATTCATAACCATTGACCTTGCACGGGCTGGTGCCGGCCTGGCCAAGGGGAGCTGACTCCTCCAGTGAAGCTCTCAGGCAGTCAGATCCTAGAGTAGCCTGTAGCTCAACCAAGTCTGTAAGTTGCATCTATAAGGAGACTTTAAACATAAAAGCAAGAAAATGCAAGCCTCCTCAGCTTCTGCAGAGGCAATCCTTCTCGCGCAGTCTGACGAGCTCCTTGCTTTTGTCCTGGAAACAAACAGTGAAGGGCAGGACTGCTCATCGAACCTCTTGCCCTTTGCCAAATGGGGTGTGGAGAGGAAAATGTCAAGTGGCCCTGCTGGAATCACTTGGTCTACATCACCATCCTCAAGGAGAGGGGAGGGGTGCCCCCAGAGCTCCCCTGCCCACCTGGTGCCCAGACAAGGCTCTGGCATCATGCCCAAGCTGTTTGCCCACCCAGGGGAGGGAGACCCCAAAGCTCTCCAATGCTGCTGTGGAACAGATAGGAAAGACACAGTGAAGACACTGGGAAGGAACTGCCCCTTCTCTCCTGTTCCCATCCAGTGGCAGGGAGAGGTGTAAGAGGGGCGATACCCAGCCCCTGGGACTGGGAGCCACTTACGGGTCCTGTATTAGTTTCCTGGGGCTGTAGTAACGAAGTACCACAAACTGGGCGGCTTCAAACAACAGAAGTTTATTCTCTCACAGCTCTGGAGGCCCAAAGTCCAAAATCAAGGGGCCAGAGGGTCCTGCTCACTCTGGAGCCCCTAGGGGAGGACCTATCTGCGCCCCAGGTGTTCCTTGGCTTGTGGCATCGCAACTCAGGTCTCCACGTTCATCTTCACATGGCCACCTTCCCTCTGTGTCTGTGTCTTCACGTGGTGTGTGTGTTTCCCTCTTCTTATAGGGACACCAGGCATTGGCTTCAGACCCACCCTAATGACTTCAATGTAACTTTATTACATCTGCAAAGACCCTACATCCCAGTAAAGTCACATTCAAGGATACTGGGGGTAGGAACTTCAAGGTATCTTTTGGGGGGCCAACTGAATCAATCCTCTTTCACTATCTCAGGGGTATCTGGAGGGAGTGAATATAATAGGACATACTAAATATCTAAAAATCCTACAGCTCTGCCTCCTAACATACCCCTGTAACACTCAGAAACTCTTTTGGGGTCTCCCTGACAACCATAGCTGTTTTGAAGTCATTGAACTTCTTTGGGCCCTTGTTTTCTCATTTATTAAATAAGCTAAAGCAGTGGCTTTCATGGCATTGGCCTTGGCATCTTGGTGAGAACTAGGTGTCATACCGATGACTGTGAACTGACCCAGGAATGCCAATCTTTCCCTTCGTTCCTGCAGGTGACTCAGGCACATTCCATAGACTTTCCTCTTCAAGTACAATTAGAGGCCACTTGCCAGTAACCCACAAAAATGTGGTATTCAAAACCCAAATTGGTGCCCACGTGGTTTACTAAGGCCTCGGCTTTGTTGCTCCACGCCTCCTTTCCACGGTGGCCTTTCTCCAATTTTCTGAAGGCTGATTTTTAGTTAGTTCTTCGGGAGTTGTTACTGGCTATTGTGGTTTCTGATTGCTGTTACTCATGCTTTTTATTTATAAATTGCTATTGATTTTGTGCCCTCATTATCCATTTTAGTCTGATGAGAGGTTGTGGGTTGTCCTGGGTGGGTATTTTCGGCCTATAAATTGTCCACATTGTACATAAATAAAGCAGTTCAATAAGTCATCGTCACTCGTGTATTCCTATCGCTCGAGGAGATGCGGACCTGAGCCCTTACAGGTTGCGTGTGTGGTGGGGCGACCGGCCACACCAGCTTGCTCGGAACGGAGGGTTTTGCCAGGATGCAGGACTTTCAGTACTAAGCCCGGGAAAATCTGGGCAACCTGGCTCGAATGGTCACCGTCCTATTTAGGGACACTTCATTGATGGCTTGCTTGCCTGTGCTATTCCAATAAATCCCGTGCTATTCTCACAACTTTCATTTTACAAGCAAGGTTAGTATAATAAAACTAGGAGGGTTATTTTTGAGATCATAGGCCATTCCTTTAGAGTGTAAAATCAACTGTATAATGTGAAGTTCTTTTCTATTAACATAAATAGAAAGTCTTGGATGTTGCATGTTCAACAAGTTCATCTAACGCATTCATTCGGTTCCCCCGCAATTCTCACCTCCTTCCTCTAAACCCCAGCCCCCTAGTGATCAAACTCGGGGAGATGTGGAACAGACTGGACGCTGGTGATTTTTGGCCCCACCCAAGTGCGTGGAGTAAAAAAGTTTAGAAACCCCCGGTTACAGGATTCACATGAATGTTCCTCCTTCCACCAACCCCCGCAGCCTACGGTTGCAAGTCCACTTGGCCTTAGTTCAAGATTCTAAACAAATGCAGAGAATCACAGCCTCGGGATTAATGGGAATTATCTGAAGGTAGGTAATTCTCCTCACCTTAGGGAGATTTTGATATCGACATACCACCCTTTGAATAGCATCCAATATGGATTTTCTCATTTGGCTCCACTGTTTTACAGGAAGGGAGAGGGGAGGCCAGAGATTGATCTAATTTAACTGAGTCCTCACAACAACTCTACGAAGTATGACTGATCCTGCTTTGTACCTCAGGGGTCCGAGCTGGAATCCAAGCTGGCATCCCTTGGCCTGACTTTGCACACGCCTGGTCTCCCCACCTCGACCCGAAGCCTCCGAGGTCCCAAAGGACCCAGCACTCCGCTCACCTGAACAGAGGTCACTTTCAAACTGTGAAAGGGGCAGAAGCCTCAGAAAGTTCAAACAAACAAACAGGCTGACAAGTTAAAAATAAAACCACCACGTACTTGGCCTGGAATGGAAGCTCCTGATGGATGGGTCCATCCTCGGGACTCATTGCCCCCAGTTTACCCCACATCCTGGGTGACCCCTCCCCCACCACTCAGGTTGCATTTAGGGCTCCGTTTGCTCATGGGGCCTTGTGGCCACCAAGAAAGGTGGCTGACCCATCAACGAGAGACAGCTTTCCCCCCACATAGCATCTCCTTCTGAGTCCTCAGTGGGTAAAAACAAACATTTTTCTGCCTTATATTTCCAGAGGAGCTGTTTTTAAGAGTGGGTAGGAAGTATGTCGTGACCTGATTCCTGCTCAGCCATTAGGTTTTTCTGTCCCCTTGGCAGGGGACAGACACTCAGCATTCCAGACAGGGTTGGTGGTTGGACTGCTATTTATTTTACTGCTAATCCCACTTATGTGAAATTAATTTACTCTACTATTATAACTCTCTTTGCTTCCTGCCCTGATGGGCTCCTATAATTTACACCTGACTGCTCCTTTATGCTCTGCTTCCTGGGCTAAGGGTTGGGAGCTGGGGCTTGGGTGACTCACTCTAGAAGGTCATTTCTACAGAAGAGAGGTTTTCTCATTATAGACTGAGCCAGGGTTACTATAAAAGCAGTGGTGGTGGGGTTTTTTTTCCCTCTCTTCTTAATAGCCAGTTCCCCTTTAGGCCAACCCTTTCCAAGGAAGTTTATTTACTATTATTAAACTTCTTCTTAATTCCAAATACTGGCTGCTCCAGTTTATGCAGCGTGGAAACCCAGCCCTAGATTCTCACCTCCCCCATCCTTGATGAAATGCAGGTTGGCTGCACAGTCCCAAAGCAGGTGCTCACAGGAGAGGCGTCTGAGCCGCTCTTGGAATAAAGGGCTCTAGAGGCCATTTCTTACATGGTTTTACAAACATCTCTGACAAGAAGCAGAGGCTGGCAGCTAAAGCTTCCCGAATCCAGGTCCCATGGCCAGTCTCTCTCCTTCCTTGTGTGTGAACAAGGGGCCATTGGCATGGAGGCTGCTGGTGACAGAGCCACACTGGCCTCCTGCTGACACCTCCACATTGAGCTCTTGGCTGGGCAGACAGTGGGGTGTGATGGCCTAAAGATCTGGCTTTAGCCTCCTGGAGACAATGCCCCATTCCTAACTCACTGCCATCCCTCAACAACTCATTTGAGTGCCTTGGGAGAGAGTCAAGAGGGGGTGAGAGCAGCTCAAAAGCTTGCCTTGGATGGTCTCTTCGAACACTGTGCATTGACCACTTAAGCAAGTTAAGGAACTGGACGTGTAAAATCCTCAACATCTTCTCAAACTCCACATTGGCTATAGGATGAAACCTGCCATTAGCAGGCATCAGGGTTCTCAGCAGCGTGAACCTTTTGTCCCACCTGTTTCTGATCACTGCTTTCCACAACTCTTACTATCCAACTGTGTGCTCCTGATCTCTCCACCCATTCCTACCTCCCTGCCTTTGCCACCTGGCACCTGGAGGAACTAGAGTGTCCTCTCCATCCTGTTCACTCATCAAGTCTTTTCACCCATTGAGTCTAGAGTGACCCCATCCTGGCTCAAGTCCCCTCTGCTGGAAGGACTACTCCTGGATTCTACACAATCACAGGCAGCTCGTCTCTCCATCACATTCCACCAGTGTGCTCTGTGCGGATTCATACAGCACTGGAGTTGTTAATCCTTATATGCATGTTTTTTTGTTTCCCTCACTAGACTGCAGATGGTTTTTTTTTAAAAAAAAATCTTTATTGATTTCAGAGAGAGGAAAGGAGTGGGAGCAATAGAAACATCAATGATGAGAGAGTCATTGATCGGCTGCCTCCTGCACGCCCCGCCACTGGGGATCGAGCCCGCAACTCCAGCATGTGCTCTGACTGGAAATCAAACCCCAATAGCCTGGATCATAGGCTGATGCTCAACCACTGAGCCACGGCTGGCCGGGCAGACTATAGGTGTTTTGAGTCTAGGGACCGTTGCTTCACATTTGTGGATAGCCCTAACATAAATAGGTCAACAATTAGTAGGACTTGTGGAGCTACAACCACTTGTCTAGCAATTGGATCCAGAGTACAGCTTCTGAACATGACTTTTGGTGTCAGAGGGATCTTGGATCAAATCTTAACTGTGTCTACTCCCAGCTCTGTGACCTCAGGCGAGCTATTTAACTTTATTGGGCTTGTTTTCTCATCTGTGAAAGGCACGCAGTGTGGAGGGCTTCTGGGTTTGCTGTGGATTTAAGTGAAGTAATGCGTATGAAATGCTTGGTTGGTGCAGTGCTTGGCGCAGAGTCAGGACTCAATAAACAGCAGCTGTTATTATTATCATCTGGTTCTGTTTTGGGCCTGTGCCCAGGTGCCTCTGCTGCAGCAAGACTCAACAAGTAGCAAATTAATGGAGACGCTGGTTCTAGGAGAGGCGTCCCAGAGAGAATGTTGATGTGAGTTATGGAAAGCCAACAAGGGGAGTAATCGAAGCTTAACCCTGTCCTCTTTCTCCCAACTTTTCAACAGCCTGCAGACAGGCTAGTTTTTAGCGAATTTTCCAGATAGTACAGAGCTTTCCCCAGAGGCAGATCGACTGTGTACAACTCTGAAAACCTGTGCTTGTCACCTGACCTTGAGTGTAACAAACTGTCGCTGCGGAAGGGAGCTCCAATTACAGTCATGGAGTTGGAGGAGCTCTTTCAAGGCAGATTGATTTATTGGGCCAGAAATCCAGCTTGCCAGCCCACACACACAGATTCTGCCTTTGGCAACTGCCCTGCCTGCTTCCTTGTCTCTTACCCTGATATATTGATCTGTGTGTGGGTGAGTTGCTGTAATTGATTGTAGAGGTGGGTGTGGGTGCTGCTGTCCCAGGATGGAAGCTTCTAGCTTGGGGGCCTCTCTCTGAGGAATCTTCAGACCTGAAACTGAAAGAAATCTTGTTCCATTTCTTTATGTGGTGACTTTATTATTATTTTTTCAAAATATGTTTTCATTGATTTCAGAGAGAGGGAGAGAGATAGAAACATAGACTGGTTGCCTCCTGCACGTCCCCTACTGGGGATTGAGCCCGCAATCCGGGCATGTACCCTGACTGGGGCTTGAACTGGTGAACCTCTGGTTCATGGGACGATGCTCACCAACTGAACCACACCAACCAGGCCATATGGTAGCTTTAATTTCATTCCTTTGTTTCACGTGAGCCCAGAATGTTCCAGAATGCCTCTCATCCTGTATGAACCCTCTGAATGCAGTAACCATGTCACTGTGAAGAAGGAGGAAAACTAGTCTTTCTTGTGTGCCTCATACCTGGCCAAACATCACTATCTCCATTAGTAAAAGCAACTGAGACTCAGAAGAGTTAAGGAACTTCCTCAGGGTCAAACTGCAGTAGAGCCAGGATCCAAACCCACGTGCATCTGACTAATGACCTTAGTCAATGATGGCCTACTCCAGGCTCAGCCCTGCTTCGGGGCAGATGGCCAGCCACCATGGGAGGGATGTCCAGATCACAGGGTCATTTTAACTGGAAATGCTTTGAAATCTAGGAGCACAGTTTGAAATGAAATCATGGGATAGATTTTGTACCCACAATGTGCGTGGTTGTTTGGCCTCCCCTGGTATTATCTATTGCTGTGTAACAAAGTACCCCAAAAGTAGCTGCTTAAGATAACACACATTTATTATCTCATAGTTTCCATGGATCAGGAGTCCAGGAAGGTTTAGCTGAGTCTTTTTCTTAGGGACTCACAAGGCTACTATGGAGGTGTTGGCCAGGGCTCCACTCTCACCTGGAGGCCTTACTGGGAAAGGACCCATTTGCCTCCTCACATGGCTGTTGGCAGGTTCAGTTCCTTGAGGCTGTGGGACTGAAGGCTGCAGGTTTTTGCTGGCTGGTGGCTGGAAGCTAGTCTCAGATCCTAGAGGCTACCGCAGTTACTTGCCACGTGGGGATTCCCAGTGTGGCCAGCTTCTTCCTCACAGCCATCCAGGGGGAGAGAGACTCCTGCATGATGGGCGCTGTTATCTTTTATAACATAATCACATACATCCTGTCACCTCTGTCATGTCACCTGTGTCATGCCAGTCACAGGTCCTTCCCATGCTCAAGGGGTGGGGGTCACACAAGAGCATGAACACTAGGAAGCAGGGATCACGGGTGGGGGCACCTTGAGGGTCTATCCATCACACCTTCTGGTCCTTCCCCTCTTCTCCTTTCTTACCTTCCTCCTTCATTTCCACATCTTAGTCTAGACTCAGACCTAAGGCTTTGTCTGGAAATAAGAGCTTTACAGTAATGATGCTAACAAGTGCTGTCGCTTTATGCCAGGCACCAGGCTAGTTTTCTTTTCATTTTCTGTTGAAGTGTAATATACATACAGACACGGCAACCTCCCAAGTATGGAGTTGGGTGAATTTTTCAGAGTCAGACATACCTGTGTAACCACCACGCAGATCAAACTACAGGATATTACCAGCACCCTGATTTTTTCTCAGCCTCTCTTCCAGCCGCTAACACCCTCAAGGCGAATCTCTAACAGCATAGATTACTTTCACCCGTTTTTGCACATTTTATAGATGGAATCCTAGAGCCTGTATTGTTCTGCGCCTGGCTTCCTTTATTCAACATACTACTGTGGCCTATTGTTCTAGGATGTTCATTCCTATTGCTGAATAGGACCCCATTGTGTGAACATTCTGCAATTTACTTATCTCTTCTACTGCTGACGGGCGTTTGGGCGGTTTCCAGTTGGGAGGTGTTACAAATAGTGCTGCTATGAGGGGTCTAGTGTGTCTTTTGGAGAACACACGTAAGAGCTTCTTGTATATATATCGAGTGGAATTGCCGGGCATAGGGTATGCATATTGGGGCGAGCTATGTTTGCATACGTATTCCTCACGTGCCCTCTGCGAGGAAGGCATCCGCGGCCGTGTGCACCGCAGCACTGGGCCCGGGCCTGCACCTCCCACAGGCCTGGAAAGACCAAAAGGGAGGAAGGGCCACGGCACAGTGGAGAATGGAGGCCTGGCTCCAGTGCTTTTTCTCTATTGACAACACTCTTTGTTACTTTTAAAGAGACCCACTGTTTTGGAAGATGTCTGCATACCAAGTTACCAAGCAAACATCCTTTGCTCTTTTAATTCACCTTCCAATTTCTTTATTAGTCAAAGACATATCTCACCATAGAGCTGTTGATCTGACAACCAGCATAAAGGAACTGGTGTAATTTCAGGTAAAACCAAAGAAAGTCCAGGTTTGGGTTCATCTGCATAGCCTCCCCACTAGCACACAGGATTTCCAGTGGGCTGTTGAAACACTGACAAAATGCTGCCCTTCCCCTTTGTAATGTCAAGGGAACTGAAGGTGATGGAGGCACTAGGAAATCTAAGACCCAGGCCATGTCCAGAAGTCTCTGATTTATTATGATCAGTACATTAATGCACAAGTAATGCACAACCCATTTGGACCAGGACTAGGCCATAATTTTAAAGTTGCAAAGCTCTGTCCATTTACTTTGGACTTGTTCTTAAGCTAAAACAGATTATATGAAGGTAGTAAGGAACATTTCCCAAACTGCCAGCAAGTGGCAGAAAGACTGCAGGCTGCTGCTAATATCAGGTGCACTTGTTTCTCCCCTATTTGTCTCTCTTCTCCAGCTCCCCTCCCCCTCTCTCCCCCTCTCCCTCTCTTTCCCTCTCTCTCTTTCCCTCTCTCTCTTCCCCTCTCCCTCTCTCCCTGCCTCTCTCTCTCTCTCTGTGTCTGTCTATGTGTATGTACATGTATGGTGTGTATAGTATATTACATATATCTCTAATATATATACATATATTAGAGAGGCAGAAAAATGTCTATTTTTATTTCTGTATACAAAATTGGGATTCCACCATGTCTTACTTTTTATCAGCATTTTTCCATGTGATTGAAAAAAGTAATTTCCAAATGTGAATTTAAAAAAACCTGCCATTTGATAGTCCATCCCATGCAGTACATTGATTAATTTAACTAATTCTCTATTATGGTACGTTTGAGCTGTTTTCAATATTAAGCCATTGCAAATAACACTGCATGGAAATGCTTGTACCTCCGTCCTTGGGGACAGCTCTGACGCTGTCCTTGGGCTAAATGACAAGACGTTGAATAACCCACCAAATGGGCTGGCTTTGGATGTTGTCTTCTGAGTCTCATTATCAAATAAAAAATTTACACCACTGCCAACAGCATCCGAGAGTAACCTTTTCTGCCCACACTGGTACTTTTCTATTATAATAATTTTCTTAATTTTATAGGAAAATATGATAGTTTGGCTGTAACTTTATGTAACTGATTCCTGGAGAGGTCAGATATTTTTTAGGCTTGCTGTTCCTTTGCGCTTCCCCTTATTTCGCACTGTGTCCCGCCTTATTTCACTCGTCCAGTCCCTGCAGGAGCCAGCTGCGCTCGGGCAAGTCCCCTCTTCGCTGCTTCCCTTCCTTCCCCGCAGAGAACGTCGGTTTCCCGCCCAAGAACCTGGTGCCGTCAAATGCTTTGCAAACAGAACGCGTGTCGGAAAATGTACACTCGTAAGGCCCGCAGGCGGCTCGGTTGCCCACATTTGTCATCCTTCCAACTAGGATGTCCGAATTCCTCCCAGAGCTGTAAACCTCACCTCGCCCCCGGACTCTGGACACCACCGCCCAGGGGCCACCAGGGCCGCATTACCTAACGACTTCACCAGGTGGAGTTCATGTGCGCGTTGCGGTTTTTACAGGATTGCGCCTAGAAGAAGGGATCCCCACTGCTTTGGGGAAACGCACAACTATAAATCAGGTAACAATATGGTGCTGACTTATTTATCCTTGTAAGACTTTTACATTCTGAAGTCAGCATGGGACCCATCGCCTGATCCGCAGCCAATTTGCACAGTCATCACATTGGGGAAGCGGAGTCCCCCTTGCTCAGCTGGATGGCATGTGCTGGGGGCTTGCAGGAGCCCAGGCACCCCATAGGGCGGAGGTCTGATCACATATCTCAGTTTGAGCCAAATGTATCTTCCAGAGCCATGAGACAGAGAGACAGGAAGCACCGAACAGTGGGACATTCTTCCCCTCGGCGCTAAAGCTGCCCTTTGGCCTCTCCCTGCACCCCCTGAGTTCCTCCTCCTTTAGCGGGAATGTTGCCTGGGGAGCAGCTGCATCCTGGTCCACACGATGGTGCGTCATCCCAGTAAGAGCAGATGTGGTGAAAGAGCAGCTTCCCGGCCCTCGGCTGGTGCTAATTAGCATCCAAGGCCAAGGCTGAACTCAGTGTCCCATAATAAATTATGGTACATCCTTACAAGAGAATATTAGGCATCTACTAAAAATGTTTTCAAAGAATTTTTATAACACTGCAAAATGCTCACGACACGAAATAAAATGAAAGAAAAATATAAAACACACATAGAATTCAGAACATGATCCAGATTATGTAAAAGACTAGCTAGAAATACTGTAAAATGGTAACCACCATTATTTCTCCCAGCAAGATTATGTTTGAGTTTTATGTTCTTTTTTATTATATTTTTTAAATTTCCTAAATTATTTGTAACTTTTATCTACCCCTCCCCATTATTAATATTTTGAACGATCACATCTGATGTGATCTGCCCCAGGCCTCTGAAGGTTTTACAAGGTCTCATTTGTTATTCAATTGTTCTCTTTATGCGAGAGTTAGAGAGGGGTGAGCCGTGAAACCAGAGTGAAGACACGTCTCACTACAGGTATTTGCCGGCACCTGCCCTCACCTGACATGCTCGCCCTCCCTCCCTCCCTCCCTCCCTCCCTCCCTCCCTCCCTCCCTCCCTTCCACAGAATACAAAAATGACAGTAACATCTTCACCAACAGTATTAGCAGCAAGACCACCTCCATGGGCCAGATACTGGAAGAAAACATGACCTACTGTCTTATTTGATCTGTAAAACAGCCCCTTTACAAATCAGAAAGCTGAATTTAGCGAGGTTAAGTAATGAGGTGGGAATATCTTAATCTGTATAAGTTTGCCAGGGAAAGGAGGGAGGAGAGGCCCCAGGGAACCCTCGCCTCCTCTGCCAGTGGGGCCCCCAGGGCCTGCGGCCATGGCTGCTGGGACTGGAGAGCTGCTGGGAGAGCTGTATTAGCACAGGGACATTTGTATGAATCTTTCTCACCAGGAATGACAACCTCTCTACAATAACATAAGCTTATGTGGGGAGAGTTTAGTGATGCCATAGGCATGTCTCGCTCATGGGAAGTAAGGGGTGGAATGCTCTAGAATCAGGAATGTGGGCTCCCAGATGCCCTCAGTGGCACCCACCTGGCACTCACCCGCGACTGCGGTTTGCCTGGTGGGCAGTTTTGACGGTGTGAGGTGCCGAGCACTGTGCAGGCTTGCGGCCCGTGGATGGCTTGGCCTACAGTTTGCCTGGGATGTGAGAGCAGCGGACTGGGCCTCACCGACAGCCCTCTGATCCGCTGGGGGTGAGGGCCCAGCAGTGAGATGGGCATCTTGCTGGTCAAATGGGCTGATGTGGTAAGAATCCTGAGTATTCCAGGCAAGTATCCCCCGTTAGCACAGAGACACGCAATTACATAATTACATTTGACCAATTCTACTAACGTACGGGAAAGTGCAAGCTGTCTGTACAAAACCTTATTTTTAATAAAACCAAAGCAGTTCATCATGAAGTCACAGGCACAAGGTTAACCAGTACCAAATGTAACTTAAATGTTTTTTCTAAAATAGTCGCTTAAGCCTTGAGGACTGGTCTGCCTCAGCCACAGCCTGGAAAGATGACCCAATGGGGACTCACAGCCCAAGGGTGGATTCCTCTTCCTGGGTCAGGGTCACATGCTTTTGAGGTCCCGGAAGACCACTTGGGCTGCGTTGTGACCAGCGGCTCCCATGACACCTCCGCCTGGAAGGGAACCTCCATGAACCAAAGGTGCATGCCCCCCGCCACCCCCACAGGGAGCCAGGGAGCGGGCAGGGCCCAGGCTTGCAGAGGAGCCAGCGGCCAAGCAGAGCAGGGCTGCTTGAGGGAGGTGCTCGGCCAAGGGCATCAGAACCACCCTGACAACGATGAAGACAGATTCTGGGCTCCCCTGCAGGTTTCCTGCCTCAGAGCCCTGGGGAGGGGCCGGGCGCATGGGCCCAGCAAGCGTCTCCTCTCAGCCTGAGAGCCGATGTACTGAATGGCCAGACCCTCAGTGTAGTGACACAGACGCGACACTGAGGACTTGGGGGGAAGAGGTGGGAATATAGGGCCTTTCTGGGGGCCCGAAGCCCATGCAGCTCAGAGAAAGTATCAACATGAACGGCGACCTCAGGGAGCTCAGTTAAGCTGGGGACAGGTGCAGGGAAGAATTTTTAAATTGAGAGGTGGTGTGAGCTCCTAACCTGCGGCCGTGGCCAGCCTGGCAGAGGCCCCCATGTTCCCTGAGCTCTGCGAATTCTGCATATGGGGGATGGCTTATTCTTGTGGGAGTCCTGTGCCCCCTCCCTCTCGCCCTGCCTCCCTCTCCCCGTCTGCAGGCCTCTGATGTCCAGCCAGCCCTCACCACCAACACAGGGTGGTGGGACCGAGGGTCACTCACCGGGATGCGCCCCACTTCCGCAGAGATACAGGCCTGGGAGGGGGCAGCGGTAGCTGGAGTGCAGGGGCACCGGGCGGGCGAAGTAGAGCTGGTCTAGGGTCATGGCGCAGTGGAATATGTTCTGTGGGAGGCAGGGCCACAGTCGTTAACATAGGAGTGTTTCACTGTCCTTGAGGGTTTCTTCCCCCTCCCCTGTTCTCTGAGGAAGGTTCTCCTTCCTGGATGTTCTCTTGGTTCTTACAATGCAGAAAGGGGAGGGGAAGAGAGGGAATAGGTGCATATCCTAGGGCTGGGGGGGAGTCTTCCAGAGGCATTTTTTCAGGAAGAAAGAAGGGTGAGGAGTATCTTCAGAGTGTGAGGAAACCGAAATTTTAAAGGGAGATTCTAAATGTTTTGCTATGGACTGTGAATCCCACTCACTTGGTTTGAAAAGAGAGGAATTTGACTTATTTTGGCTGCTGGCACACGTTTCTTTGACCATGACACCCATCTGAGCCTGGGCCCTAGGCTTCCAAGCTCCAGCAGAATCACAGTAAGTGGCAGACAAAGGGCATTGGGACCTGAGCTGGGTTTTGCTCCAGTGGCCTGGGCCTAGCAGGGAGGCAGTGTGGACAAGCAGAAGGTCAGGCTCGTGGGGCAGGTCTGGACAAAAAGACCAACATCTGCAGGAGGTCACCCCTCGGATGTCCTCCCAGCCAGCCCTCTCAACATGTCTCAAACTGCTCTCTCCCATCTTCCCTGCCTCAGTGGATGACACCACCTTCCTCTCCTCAGCCTCCAGGCTGGATCCTTCATGTCACCTCCACCCTGACACCTACATGCGCACTGTTACCAAGACTTCTCACTTCTGCTCGCTCCATGCCTTCTACACCCACCCATTGCCCACCCTTCCCACTGCCTGGCCTCCTTTATTCTAGAGCTGGACCAGTGTGGTCCAACAAAACACAACATGAGCCACATATGTGACTTTTGTTTTCTAGTAGCCACATTAAGATTTTAAAAAGGGGCTGGTGAAATTGATGTCAATGCATATTTCATTTAACCCAGTAGATCATTTCAATATGGGATTTCAATAATGGGATCAATATGACAATTATTAATGAGACAGTTTATGCTTTTTTCACACTAAGTCTTAGCAATCTGGTGCTTTTACACTTGCACACATCTCATCTGGGCCCAGACACACTGAAGCCATCAACAGCCACATGGGGCTGATGGCTGCTGTGCAGGAATCGGCCTCCTACTTGGTTTCCTGGCCCCCTTCTCTGAAATTTTGGCACATTGATTAGAAGTCTGAGGACCTGCTGCCTTAAGGAAGGGAGCTCCCTCTGAAGAAACCCAAATGGAACAGGCTGACATGATGTCCAGGTGGAGGGGCCACAATGCTGGTGACCTTCTCAGTGGGTGCTATCTCTCTTGTCTCTCTTGTCTCCACTTCTCCCCCCACCCCCTAGGTCTGACCCCTCCTCTGTCCCCTCACAGCTCTGGTCTCTGCCACTGTCCTCCCTTCTGATGAAAGCTGCGTGTGGAGGGCACCCAGGGAGTGGGGGTACAGAGAGAAGAATGTGATGAGGGACCCCCAGACTTATTCTTACCCCTCCAGGAAGCCCAAAGGTTCTCTCCAAATCAGGTGGTGTGAGGATGTCTCTGCCCACCACGGAGCCCTTGAAGCCAGGGGCGTAGGCCTCGATGCAGTCGAACACTGGTGCAGACAGCAGGGAGACGGAACAGTGTCAGGAGAAAGCATTATGGTTCACAACTCAGCAAGTTTACTATAATGCATTAAACTATACGCTTAAAATGGGTTTATTTGAGCATATGCAAATTATATCTCAATAAGCAAAACAAACAAAACAGTCCACAAGTAAATAAATAATTCAATACAAAGACCTATGAACCTTAGGCTAATCCAGCCCCCACTCTTTCCCATCTCCTAACCCCAACCCTGAACACAAAGTTATTTGTTTCTCCTTGACTATGCAAAGCTTTCTTTACCTCATTGCTTTGCTCAAGCTGTTTCTTTTGCTTGGAATGCCCTTTCTCACCTGGCTAACTCCTATTCATCCTTTAAAGCCCAGTTCAAATGTCCCCTCCTTTGGAAAGCTCTCCTTGTCTCTCTGGCTCACAACTTTCTCCTTTGGTTCACACAGTACCTTGTACTGTAAGATTCATTTATTACTCAACCCACTGGACTGTGAACAACTCTGGGGCAGGAACTGTGCCTTTTGACTTTCTTAGCCCAGTGTCTGACCCTAGCAGGCATTCATTATGTTGACTTAGGTTCTCTCCCCTTGTCATCCTGAATGGGGTAGTCAGAATTCAGACCATATAGCCAGCAGTCACTCTGCAGACGGGACAGTCTAGCCCTCCTTACCTTTGTCTGCATAAGCATTTCTCTCCTGCTCGTCCCAGACTTTGCCTCCTGCCAGGGTATAGGGAGTGTACTGAGTGAAGAGGGAGACCACGTGGCAGCCAGGAGGAGCCAGGGTGGGGTCCAGAGAGGAAGGGATGCAGAGCTCAATCATGGGCCTGTGACAGGAGGGAGGTCAGACCTGAAGAAGCAGTTGTCCCGAGGGAAGGGGCTGGGGGGCGCTCTGAGATGACAGGGGACAAAATGAACGCATGGGAGGAGATGATGCCAAGGCCAGGCCGATTATCTCTGTTAGGCTACAGTGGTTGTTCACCTGCATGGTGCAGTGGCCACTAGGAGAGTGCAGACTCCTCCTGAGGAGCTCCCCCGGCCCTGAATGTGTGGCCTGTCCCTGCCTTCCTCCGCCACACAGCCTGTAGAACAACCAGGGTCTCAAATGTGCCCAGAGTACAGAGAGACAACACGAATGAGTGAAGGGGCCAGGCTAAGACAGCAGGTGCTCGGGCAGCCAGGCTTCAGCCACTCCTACCCCCGCCTGACCTCCTCTCCTGAGCAGGCCGCGTGAAACAGAGCTGCCGGGGCTGCCTGGCACCTAGCAGAACGGAACCACTTCCCGACCCCCCCTTATTTACAACACTTGCTCTACCTGAAGCGCATTCTTCCTTTGGCCTCCAAATTGACAATCCTTAAGGCCAAGTGAAATGCCTTCTCCCTGCATCCCTCGCTTGCAATGTTTCCTCTGAACTTGGATGTCCACTCAGCATCTCTAAAGCAAGTTGTCCAAACAAAATGCCTGGGATCCCCTAGGACCTGTTCCTCCCTGCAGAGACCACCTCCCCCTTTTAACAAAAGAAACACCATCTCCTGGTGGCTTCTCTTTCTCACTCACACCCCACTCTCTGACCAACAGCAAATCCAGGCAACTTTACCTTCAAATACCCAGTATGTGGCCACTTCTCATCACTTCCACTGCCCCTACCCGGGACCAAGGCACCAACCCCTCTCCCTTGGATTCTCTAATAGTAACCGATTGCCACAGATGCCCTTTTAATCCACACAGTGGCCACAGTGGTCTTTCTAAAATGTAAGTCAGGCTCTGCACAAACTTCCCTGGAGTAAAATCCAGGAGTGGCCGACACAGCCCAGCAGGATGTAGCAGCTGCAGCTCAGACCCCACCTGCTACCCTTCACTCCCAGGTTCTTTCTCCAGCCACTCGGGGCTCATCTCCGCGCCTCCAACACAGCAGCACCCTCCTGCCCCACGGCCTTTGCACCTGCCCTTCCCTCTGTCTGGATGTTCTTCCTCAGATACACACAAGACCTGTATTCTTGCTTCCTTCAGGTCTCTGCTCAAATGTCATGTTAGTAGTGAAGCCTTTTCTGACCTCCAAATAAAGACTAGTAACCTCTCCTCTCCCCTGACCCATTTTTCTCCATATCATCAGTATGTTTGTTGACTATCTTATCTCCCACCATGAAGTGTCAGTGATCGGAGGGCAGAGGCCTTGTTGACTCTGTTTGCTGCTTCGCTCCCAGGCCCCTGAACTAAGCCTGGCACAGAGTAGGGGCCCCAAAATATTTATGAATGGATAAGTGGACTGTGCCCTCTACCTCTACCCTTCTCTCAGGGCACACATCCTCATGCTATTAATGTCTGTGTGCCTGTCTTATGATAAACTTAGTGTCTGTTTCGTGCCCCTACCCGGTCCCCGATCCCCCCAACCTTTGCCTATCAGAGCCTGGCAGAGAATAGGTTTTCAGTAGGTTTTGGTGGACAGTTGACAGTACTGAAAGATGCTTGCTCCTGAACATCCCCGCCTGCTCCTGGGGATGCAAAGCCCAGGACCACCCACCTGCGGGAAGGCCGGCCACCCATGGCGTCCTCAAAGGCCTCGTGGAGCAGGCGGGTGTCTTCACAGTTCAGGTGGGTGGAGCACTGGTGATGGGGCAGCGGCTGGCCGCTGGGAGCACTGGGGGCCGCCAGGAAGT
Organism: Miniopterus schreibersii; assembly: GCF_964146895.1. Taxonomy (NCBI): domain Eukaryota; kingdom Metazoa; phylum Chordata; class Mammalia; order Chiroptera; family Miniopteridae; genus Miniopterus; species Miniopterus schreibersii. The sequence goes on from NC_138114.1 coordinate 38,144,746, forward strand.
CAGGCAGCCTGTCCACAGCCACTGAGAAACCAACGCAAGGGAGGAGTCAAGGCCCAAAGGCCGGGGTCCTCAGCCTCTCCATCCCCCCGTGATCCACCCCCTCTACCCATCACCTTGCTGGGAAGAGAAAGTGTGAAAAAGTGTTTCACCTTCAAATTGGGGGGCCGGCTGGAGGTCGGGGACAGAAATGCTGATGTAGGTCAGTTCTCCCTGGACCTCGCTCACTTAGACCGTGTCAAAGAGACAGCTCTGCGGTGGGGTTTGTCTCTTACCATTGATCTTGGTGACAGGTGACTGGGTGTCCAGATGAGAGATTCTCTCCACGAACTCTTCAGGAAGCCACTCCTGGAAGCAGAAGTTTCTATAAAAGGCCTGGGCCCAAAGTGGCTGCCTTCTTCCTTCGCTCAGACTGGTCTCTTGACCTCTGCTTCCGGAAATCGTCTCCCTCCTCCAGAGCCCAGCCAAACCACCTCCTCCAGGAAGCCCTCTCCCACCTGCTCAGCGCTAACCACTTCTTCCTCTGTGATCTGCAGAGTCCTGACTTGCAATGTGATGGCCCACACTAACTCCTGCTGTAGATATGGCCAGTGGTCTGCAGGCCTCCCTTCTCCTCCGGTCTGTAAGCTCTTGGAAGTGTGATGATTTCAGAAGGGCCTTAACAAAATGCTTTAAGAACTGATGCTTGCTGGATTTTATTAGCAGAATCACTTAGAAAAAGTGGTGCTTGTCTCAAGATTAGTCCCAAGGATGGTGGGGAGCTCTATCTTATACACATATTATCATCTATTTTAGGGACAGAGAGGTGTGGTCAGTTGCAAAAATTGCTCCAAATCTTCACCCCTCCCTGTATGCCCCTTTGTAATATGCTCCCATTCTGACTCTGAGGTTGGCCATGAGACAAGACCAATGCTAGTAAATAGGATGCTAACAGAAGCCCGAAAAGCAGGTGCACGGCTGAGTTTAATTGCTTTTGCCTCTGCCAGATGCTGAGGATGTGCTAGCGGAAGAAAGACGTGTGGGCCAGAGCCGATCGCCCCGGCCACTCGGGCAGACACCGTCCCGCACTAGCCATAGCCCGCTGACCCCTGGCCTGTGAGCGAGCGCAGCCAAGGTCAGCAGGGCCCGCGAGCTGACTCAGAGCTGACACCAATGTCCGAGGGAGCCCAAATCAGCTGAACTCAGCCAGATCAACGGACTTCTCCAGCTCTCTGTGCTGAATCAGTATTTCTTGCCATGTGCCCAGGAGTCCCGTGGCTGTTTGCGATGTGGCATTCATATGGGAATAGATATCAACACAGACAGTGGGACTAGGGTTGGACAGAAGGGAGAAATCAGGATAACAGGAAAGTTGCCAAAATAACTCTGGATTGAAAGTCAGAGCTGGGTTCCAGCCCCGGCTCTGTCCTCTGTCACCTGCATGGCCTGGGACACCTCACCTCCCTTGCCTTCCTACTCACCTGTGCGGCTTCTCCCGTTTGCTACCTGTCTGCTAGGTAAGAAAGAGAAGGTCTGGCTTCCCCAAACGTGGCCAGGCTTGGCACTCACATCTCCCAGCCCGACGTAGCCCTGGCTCCCTCGGTCACCCCAGTTCTCAGCCTGTCTTGGCTGAGATCTTAACCTCCACCCCCAGGCCTCACCTGTGGCGTCAGCTTCAGGAAGGTGATCTGCGGCGACGCGTTGGACAGCACCACCTTGCTCCTCACCTCGGAGCCATCTTGCAGCACGACTCCTTGGACGCGTCCTCTGCTGCTCACCTGCACCTTAGCCACCGTCTAGACCCCACAGGAGGACGCCCCAGAAACCCCCCGGAAAGAAAACGAGGTTAGATCTTGCAGGATTTCCGCTGTCTGCTTCTCCTAGACATTCACAGCTCCGATCCTGAATCCACCCTGCGGAGCTCCTCGGTGAAGCCACAGCCCACCCCCTCCAGCTGGAAGGCTCGGCCCCAGTGTGGCCTAGTGGTGGTGAATTCAAAGGAGGTGGCAGAAGAGCTGGGACCTGGTTGACAACTGCTCAGCTACTAACAAGCTGTATAACCCGAGCCCCTTGACTCCAAGCCCCGGCTTGTCCATCGGAAAAACAAGGGAACTTCCAAATCTGAGATTCTGTTCTATCCTAGGATCCCAACCAGGGGGGAGAGGGGCCAGTCACCTTTTCAGTGAAGATACTTGCTCCATGTGCCGTGGCTGAACTTGCTATGGCATCAGACAGGGCACCCATGCCACCCTGGACGTAGCCCCAGGCCCCCTGCATCCCCTCCAGGCCTCCCATCACGTGATGCAGCAGCACATACCTGAGGGCAGATCATCAGAATCGGTCACCAGAGGTGGGATTTAATCTCCCCAGAGTCCAAGGTGCAAATATTCCATCCTGTCTTGTACGTGCAGCCTCTCCCTTCCCCATCCAGCCCCATCCCACCAGCCTTTCAATGAGCTCTAGGCCCTTGTGAGAGTCCTTTGCTTCCCCATCCTACATGCTCTCCCCGTGCAAATGTGTCTGCATGCAGCTTTGGTACCAGCAACGAGGTGGCTTGGTACCCACCACTCCAGCTCTCTCCCGAGCTCCAGCCCCTTTGTCCAGCTACCCACTGATACCCCATTTGAATGGGTTCTTGGCAGGCATCTGAAACCCACCCCCAACCTATTTCTCCTTCAGTCTTCCCCATCCTAGTGAATGGCACCTTCAGTTCCCAAAATAAACCTGGGTGTCAGTTCTTGCCCCCTTACTAGTCTCTCGTGGCCTACATCCAGTCACATGCTGTCAACTCCGGGAGTCCTGAAGAACTTTCCCACGCCCGCTCCCTGTCGCTTCTTCCCGCCCAGGCGGCTCTTCTCTCCCTAAAGGGCCGCAGCGAGGTCTTCCTAATTGGACCACTGTCCCCTGCTCTTCCCTGCAGACTTTTCTCCGCAGAACCTGGAGCCCAGTCTCTAAGCCCAGCTATGCCCCTGTCCCTTCTCTCTTGTCAAGCTTGCCTGGCTCACTGTTGCTCTTGGGGTCATGGCCAGACTCTGGAAATGGCCCCAGGGCTCCTGCCTGCTGGTCAGCCTCATCTCTCACCATGCTCCCCCTTCGCCCCACACTCTTCCCAAACTGAACCTCTTTCAGTGCCTTCAGTAGACCACACGGTTTCCCAGCTCCCAACGTTTGCAGGGCTGCCCTGCCAGCCTGGGGCCCCCTTCCTCCCTCATCCTCTGCTCCACTGATTCCTGCTGTCCTTAGAGCCTTAGAGCGGAGGCCTCTCGGCCAGGAGGCCGCCTTTCTCCGTCTGGGCACTCCCGCATGCCCCTCATTACTTGCTCTGTGTCTACCTCGCCCACAGGATTTCAGCTCCACTTACTATTGTCGCTCCAGCACCTCGCACAGCCAAGTGCTCCATCAATATTTATTGAAAGAATTAATGAAGAAACAAATTACTTAAAGGCACATTTTACAACCTGGGCCGTAGCTTAGCCTCCCGGAGACCCACAGAGAGGAGGATAGGAGGCCCCAGCTGGACGATGCAAACTGACTGATCACAGAGCTTGGCCAAGGCGTGGCAACTGCTGCCAGCCCCGCTTTTCCATGGCCCTGGGGGACTTGGGGCTGGCTTGACGTGTGCTGAAAACCACTTCCAAGGGGCGCTCTCATCCCTTGAGAGAAAAGCCACATTGACAGCTTCTAGCTGCATCTTTTGGTGCATTGGACATGGCCCAACACCTGGCAGCATCCTCTATCCCCGCGTGCACGTGTGGGTGTGCACACGCGTGCGAGCACACACACACATACACACACCTCCCTGCTCCTGCAGGGACTCACCAGGTCCTACCACACTGACTCCACTGTGTCTGACTGCCCCCTCTCGGAGCAGGCTGTCAGCACACTCCACTCACGAAGGGGAAGGAGCTTCCCACCCTTCCAAAAGTGTCTGTGTGTGCGCATGTCCTGGGACCCAGGGGAAGGATGGTGGGAGAGGGAGGGGCAACAGCTTCCTGGGAGGGGAAGAGATAGGAAGAGAAGTGAGGGAGGGAGATAAGAGGAGAAAGAGTAGGCAGAAGGCACTTCCCTGCCAGATATCACAGCAGGTGGTGGGTGAGAGGCTTTTCTTATGAATAGAGCATAGTGGCTGAGGGAAGATGGGGGGGGGGTCAGGCAACTTGGGCTGCAAATCACATCTTCCACCTAGTAACTGTGTGGCTTTAGGCAAGATGCTTTCCTTCTCTGAACCACGGCTCTTAGATGTTAGCACGAGGGTTAGAGGAATCGTGAATGAAGTCCATGGCTTCGTGCCTGGCTCACGGGGTGAACTCAGTAAATGACTGTTGTTACTGCTCCCTGGGGAGAATTCACTCCACTCCCACTGCCCCACCTCGCCTTCTGCACTCACCCACTCCCCGGAGTGTGGGGACTTGTCATGGCTCCAATCAGAGCATCCGTTGCTAGAGTGGCTTTTAGAGGCTCAGACTCAAACCACTGATCCAGCACCTGGGACAGCAAACAGCAGGGAGAAGAGCTTAGGGGCCTTGGGAGGAGAGCAACTCTCACTCTGAGGCCCATCCTGAGGCTGGGACCCCCTCACCTTGGTAATTGGAGCTGTGAGGACCTGGTAATACTGGGGCAGCTTGGCTCCTAGGATGCGGCCTGAAAGAGAAGACCCATAAAACAGCGAGAAGGAAGCTCTGACCTGCAATACCTCTGCACTTGTTTCTTTGTCTGCAAAATGGGAACAATATATCATGCCCCCAAGGCCTACTGTGCGATTAAATGAGATATGTAAAGCGTGGGCAAGTTCACAGGCACTCAATACATTTCAGCTGCTGAAAGTATTTGGGGGTAAAGTTTTAATTTGTACCTCATTCCCTTACACTGAACTCTGTAAGGCCTGAGCCTGGGAGGCAGCCTGCCTGGCTGGTCCACTCCTCTGATGCTGATTCAGAGTATCTCAGAGTGATAGGGCCATAAGGCCACAAGGGCAGGGATCATCTTTGTTACTGTAGCTCCAGTACCCAGCTTAGTGTCTGGCCCATAGTAGTTGCTCAATAAATGTTCAGTGCATGACCGTTTATTGCATCTTTATTGCATGACACCCTGGGCTGGTAATCTGAGAGATAATGTCTCCTCTTGGTGTGTGTGATAGATTCTGCTGGCTCTGATCCTTCACACCTCCCATATCCACACACTTTCCCATGTAACTCTGCAGTGCCTCCCACCACAGCTGAGTTCTCCTGCCCTGCTCCTTGATCCTGGACTTATCCACATGGATTACTTGGTCAAGAGAATGTATTAAGTTGTGATGCAAACAGCCGCTTGAAACTGGCCTGCACATTGGGGCTTGCTCTCTGAGCTTCTGCCATTAATGTAAGAAGGCAGTGCCTAGACTAGCCTGCAGCTCCCATGAGGAGGGGACACACCTGGAGCAGAGCTGCCCTAGCTGATCTGCCCCAGCCACAAACATATGCATGAGACCAGACCACATCAGCTGAGCCCAGCTGGGATCAGCTAAACCATGCAGATTCATGAGAAATAAGTGTTTATGTTTACATGCCAATGGAGTTTTACAGTTTTATGCAGCAATTTTGTGATCATAGCTAACTGTTTCAGTATTTTTCTATGAGAGAAGCTAAACTGCTCTTTATACCCTAGAGGAGGAGTAGAAAGAATAGCATGCTTAGCCAAACTTCCCTTCTCAGAGCCATGGCAGACATCACTAATCGATCGCAGAAGTTTTTCCTGTTAAGCCCACATCTAGCATCCTCTTTGTATGGGGCACCTCTTCAAACTCGCTTGGCCCCTCTTTCTAATTCTAGCTGGCTTTGATGATAAACTCGTGCAGGCTTTGATCAGTTTCACACGGTGCAACCCACAGCATCTCACCTCCAGCCTGTAAGATGTGCCTTTTCATTTCCACCTTGGGGCTTCTCTGACCCCATGACAGAACATCCACAAAAAGCCACTTGACACCCATGCGTGCACAGCCCTATGTGGGAGTTAATACCCCATGGGACAACCTTTGATCAATGGAAGAGAATCTGATGGAGAAATGATTCCCTTTTCTTCTCTTGGGAGTGGTCCTCACATGAATTTTGTTAGGCTTCTAGGGGGTCCTCATGGGACCCAGCGCCTTGTCAGCCTCGTGGCGGCCAGCACAGCAGCACACTTGGTATCAACTCCTTTCTTTTCAGTTTCACTCCTCCCTTCCCTGGATCACCCTTCAAAACAAATTACTCGCACATGAGCCTTTGGATCAGGCTCTGGTTTAGGGCACCCTAGGCTAAGACCTCCTTGCTTAACCTGCTCCGGGCAGCCCATTAATGGATGGCAGTTGGCAGGCTGTCTTGAGTTCGGACTTTTGTCTGATCATGGAGGAAGTGGGCTCAGCTCTGTGCAGGTCACTCATTCTGCCCTGATGCCGGCGCCGGGGACTTACCTGCCTGCAGCAGGGGGGCGAGGGTGGAGAGTGACCTGAGCCTTTGCAGCAGGGAGCCCTGCTGGAAGACCTCCATGTCCACGGGGGGTGAGTCCAGCAGAGGGTCTATGGCTAACGCCAAGCGATTCATGAAGGCCTCGTACTTGGGAAAAGCCTGGAACAGAGCCCCAAGTCAAGGCCCTGTTGCCTAGAAGGAAGGGGACATTGTCCCCATGCTCTGCCCTCAGTGCTGCCCCCTTGTGGTCCGCTGCCCCTCAGCTGAGCTCCGTGGTTCCTCTGGCCTGGTGCCCAGCTGTCTCTGAGCGGCTGTGCTGAGCGACTCCCTGTTCCAGGTCTGTGCTGATGTCAGCACCAGGGGAGGTCAGAGGGAGCCTGGGCAGTGGAAGAGCTATCAGGTGGTGGCAGGAACAAGGGGTTAATGCTGGCCAAGACCAGTCATCAACCACAGAAAACTGGCAAGTGCCTAGGATGTGGTCTCTGTGATAAACCAAAAGCCACGGAAAAGTTTCTTTCTCTCCTGTCTGTCCATATATTACTGATAAAAGTAAGATCTCTTTGCTTGTATTCCAGCATGCTGACTGTTCTCTCCTGGTCTGCAAATCTCCCAAGTCCTCTCATCATAGCGGAATAGGAACTAGTCTGCATCCCTTCACCCCACAAGCTCCCACGACAGAATCCACTTGGACACCAACCCTCCTTCACTGGATGGACTGTAGGAACTGGGTGGATGTCTGTGTCACTGGAGGCCTTATCTTCTTTTTTCAGCCCAGAACTTTTAATTTTGGTTCATCTGGACTCACAGATATACCCATGGAATTTTAATGACTGCTACATAAAGAAAAGTCCTGTGTTGAAGTTCATTTGAGAAGTCTTGATAAAATGAAGTTAAGCAGCTTTCTCTGCAGCAGGCCTTTCATATGACAATGTACAAAGACAAAGCCAGAATTCAGGCTCCTTACCTTCCACACGTGTATGTGCCCCCTGCCTCCTGCTCCTGTGCTCGGGAGCACTCAAGGCCGCAGCTGCTGCTCTGCAGGCCCAGGGACCCGACCTCATCCTAAATCCTCTCTGGTGCATCTGACATGGGCAGGATTTGGAGAATAGGGTGTAGGCAGTGGTCCCCAACCCGCTGCACAAAAGAGTCACTTTGAAAGAAAAGCAAAGCTCCTTAGGTGGTTTGACTGCCAGCCAGGTTTGGAAATTACTGGCTGAAGAGATATACTGTGTGTCTGTGGTTCTCTCGGTTTTACCCGATGCTGGATTAACAATAAAAAGCAGCACGCATTGATGGTATTAACCTAGGTTCTTATAAAAATGTCTGCACCAAGATGTGAGTTAATGCTATGCGCCTTCAGCTTATATCTGGGCTTAGCACAAAAACATAGCCATTCAAGGAATCTTTTTATATCTACAAAACCAATCACACCAGGCCCATTACATTCAATAACTCATTAGACAAAGCTACCCAACAAATTCCTTATAATGCAATCCCGAGAGAAAAACTGCATCTCTGTTGGATGGGGGTACATCCTTCCATCAGACCTGCACGCCACTGTGGACAAGTTCTTGCCTTGGGCTGCCAGGGGATTGATGCCAGATCGAATGAATATTTATTAGAGCTCTCTTGTTCTAAATTCCTGATCCAGTTCACTCTATCCTTAATTGTCTCTGATCCGCCCCTGATCCTTCTCTTTGGCCTTCATGTGCTTTCGTATTGATAGCCACTTAGAGTTCTGTCTGGAAGAGGGAGAGACAGAAGCACACACAGCGTAAGTACATGCCAGTGGGTTCCCTTCTGGAATTCAGCAGGCAGAGGACACCTGAATGGTGGCCGCATACTGAACACACACGGGGCTGAGGGGCTCCAGCGTCCGCTGGTCCTAACCACTGACCATCCCCTTCTTTTCACAGTGCCCAAGATCAAAGGCTAGGACAGGCTGGAACGCCCTGGCCCTTGGGCACGTGCTCTAGGGCAACTCCCACTAGGCCCGGTTCCTTTCCAGAGCCGCCTCAGGCTAGAGAGCCGGAGGAGGTCAGCCGCAGTCGCATTCCCTACCTGGGCATCCTTCTGCGAGAACCGGGCAATCTGCTTCTGGTTTTCCACCATGTCTGTGCCCAGAAGCAGGGACCTGGGCGCCTTGCTCCCCGTGCCTTCCTCCAGCATTGGGGTGAAGGAGTAGGGGTTTCGAAGATGAAGCCTCAGCCCGTGTTTCTGCAGAACACAGACAGAAGACGCAGCGTTTGAAGGAATCTGTGGCCTCTGCCCTTGACCCTTCTCTGGTTGTGTTTATGACCATTTAGATTCCTTCAAGCAGGTTCCCAAGGTCTTGATTCCTATTTTTAATTAAAGTGTGTAAAAGCCCTCTTGCTCAGGCGCTCGATGGCAGACCACACTATGCCACACCACGCCAGGACACATCATGCTGTGCCAAGCCAAGCCATGCCATACTATACCACGCTACGCCACGCCACGCCACATCACAGCATCGTATCACATCATACCATGCCACATCGCACCACAACACACAAGGCCACACCATGTCACACCACAGCACACCACGCCACACACCATGCTACCCTGTACCAGGGACTGCACTGGGGTTTACAATGGTTAACTTACAACAACTCTAGGTCACCTTCATTGTACAAATGCAACACTAGAGGCTCAGAGAAGTTAAATGTCTTGTCCAAGGTCACATTGGGAGGTGGGTTGTGTTTTACAACCGCATCTCTGCGACTCCGAAGCCCTGGCTCACTCTCAGCTCTGGGCTACAGCCGCCCCCACTCCAGAGATAAATAATTAAAATTTGGAAAGACACAATAAAAAAACAATTAGGTGAAAATCCATACTTACAAGGTAGATAAATTATTCACATCAAAAATTTTATTTACTTTGCAGACTCATTTACTCCAGGGTCACCTTAAATGGAAATTGCTGGGATGCATTTAAAGCATGATTTGATTTACAAATATTTGAGTAGCACACTGAACTTTTCAGGAGCACATCTTGTTTTTTTTTCTTTTTTTAATAAAGTGAATAATCATGTGAAAATTTCTATTCTGTGACTCTCAGTTTTCAGAAGCTAGATTTTCACAAGGAGGGTCTACCCACACCCCCCCCACCACGTCTGCCACCAACTGGTGCGTTTGCAAACTGCCTCCAACTGTAGAGACCAGAGACCCACTTCCCTTCCGAGGCGAGATTTCTTCTGGTCCTGGCTGGGGATAGGCTCTTTCTTCTCTCTCTCTGTCTCTCAGGGGCTCAAAGAATAATATCTTTAGTGTGTTTCTGTAGTTACTTAGTTTGGAGGACTCCTCTACATGAACCAGTTCCAGCAGCGGAAGGGCTGTGAACAGTGTGGCTCCCCGTCTTACTAATTTCAAACTTTCAATTTAGAGCAAAGTCAGTGCTAAAGGGCACAGCAGCTTCCTGTGCAGATGGCAGGGAGGACCCTTTTCCCTTGGGTGACAGAGGCACCAGCAGGGAGAAGCTAAGTGGGCCCCAGGATGTGGTGAGCAGAGTTTATAAAAGAGGCAGTGAGGGGTGAAAGGAATCTGAAAAGGTGGGGACAGCGCTGGCCCGGCCTGTGGACCAAAGTTAAGCTAAGGGAGGTCCACAGGGTGGACTGAGAGGTCTCAGATCTCCTCACAACAGCCCAGGGGCCAGAAGAGGTGAAAGTCCCTCCGGCTCCCTGCTCAAGCTGCCAAGAATGGTAACAGGATGAAAGTTTAAGCAGGCTCCAGTCCTGAGACAGCTCTGCAAACTCAGAGGCTTGCCCACGGTTTCAGGAGGTTCCTCGTGAGGGCCAGCAAGACGCCAGAGAGCGATGGGCAGGGCGGGGCAGGGCTGGGGACCGTGCCCCACAGCGGGTATCGGACAGCACTGCGTGGAAGAGCACGGGCCTCAGGCCGACAAAGCCCATCCATCAAGATAAATCCGGTTTTATGTGCAATTTCCCGATTTTTTAAGATACTGAGTGGACTAGGCAAAACTGTAGGAATGTACCAAGGAGACCCTGTGGGACAGACAAGCCCTCAGATGGAAGAGACCTCAGGTGCAGGGAATCACCTTGTAGGGAGCCTTCACCAGGTGGGCAGATGGAACTACCCCCCCCCCCCATGGCCACAGCGGGGGCTCTACCTTCAACTCCAGGTCAGTGTAGATCTGCGGCCGCAGCAGACTGAGGAGGTAGGACGCTCGGGAGAACTTAAACCCTGAAACCAAGTCAGATGGAGACAGTCACCAGTGGTCACCGACGGTCACCCCCTCCTGCCTGCCCCCACACCACCTCTGGGCTTACCTGGAATGATCTCCTCAGTGACAGCTGCACCCCCAATCACATGGCGTCTCTCAAAGACGGCTGTGTTCACCCCCAGTCTCTGTAGGTAGGCCGCCTGGGGGGACACACAGAGCCCTCCCTTCACCTCTGGGGCTAGCCTGCGGTCTCTGGGTCCTCACTGCAGGGCCAGCTTGCCACCCCTCAGCTCAGGCTGTTCCCGCCTCTGGGAAAGCCATTCCCCTTGCTTCCCTTGTAAACTCTCACTTCCCCAAACATCTCCTAAGATCTGACATGACTGCTCCTGCCCCTCCACTTCCTGGCTGACGTCACCTTCCCTCCTGCCAGGCCCAGGCACCTCTGTGCACTCAGGCTCCTCTCCCCGAGGCGGGGGGGCCTCATCCCTCCTCACAAGCCCCAGAGGCAGCAGGGACCCGCCTGTGAGCCCTGAGCCAGGCCACTGGCTTCCACTCCTCTCTCCTGCCTGGGCAGCCTCAGCCCCCATCCACCTGACTCCGTTTCCTCATGTGCAGAAACGGGGCGATGGTAGCAATGTCCACGTCACCTGTTTCATGGGGCTGCTGTGAGGAATCACTGAGCTGGCCCTTGGCACTGAGAATGTGCCCAGTAAATGAGGCTAAGACTGTGGGCACAGCTTTAGTTGGAGGAAGAAGTGATGGAGAGGTTTTATTAATTTTTCTCCAGCACTTAGTTGGAAAAGTTGGAAATCAAAAAATATTTGTTGGGTAGGATTAGTTGGGTTTTGAGTCTGTGCTGGTCCTCTTACCACCACCAAGGTGACAACAGGGATGGTGTAGTTCAGAAGTCAGACTTTTTAAAAAGTTCAATTGGCAACTACTATGTGCCAGACACCGGACTGGATCAGTCCATGTAATCCACCCAGCACCCTTGAGGTGGGACTATAATTCTTCCCATTTCACAGATAACGAAGCCAAGGCTGAGACAAATCACTCTCCTCAGGTTCACGGAGCCAGTGAGTAGAGGTGCTGGGACCTGAACCCAGCTGGCTGGCCCTCGGAGGTGAGCCTGTGGCTCTCCTGTTGGAATGACCACCTCTGCCCAGGGTGGTTGGAGAGCAGAGACTGAGACAGAGCAAGCCCCCTGCACAATTCTGTCTAAGCACCAACACAGACCGGGGCTCTGGGCCACTCCGTTCTGGGCCGAGTGACTGCTGCTTTGTCACCAGTTTCCACTCTCCCCCCCCCCACAGACAAGATTTATCCAGATGCCCACAGAGCTGTCCCACTTTCTGACAGTGTCCAAACGAGAGCAAACCCCTACTTCCTAGATTTTCCCTCAAGTCATCCAACCAAAGTGCACATCGGAGAATCGGCTCCTCGTAACGCCCTCTCAGAGTCGCCCGGGTTCCCTGGGGTGTGCCGCCTCCTTGCTGCGAGGAGTCACTACCCGGCTCACTGAATGGCCGGGGGCCTGGTGGGCCTTAGGCTGGAAAGCTCCAGCAATGACTCACATTTGTGTTCCCCTCACAACAACTCTGTGAGGCTGGGCCTCTTTACCCTGATGTTGCCATGGCTCAGAGCCTAAGGGACTTGCCTTTCCCTCCCCAGGTAGAACGTGGCAGAGCTGGGAGACAAACCAGGTTCATATTAGCACAAAATTGATGTTTTAAATTACCAACTGGCTGAGTTACAGATGTCCCCCTGTAAAATGTCCCAGTAAAACTGATGTCAGGGAAAGTATTGCGATTTGACACGCACCTTGTCGCTCCCTGGCATTGCTAAGTCCCCTACATTGATATTCTAGAGCTGCCCCTGCTTCGGGAAGATGCTCTGTGTTTGCCTTGGGTCCTGAACAACCCCTGGGACACTGTGGCCTCCTAGGAGTCGTGGACTCAGGCCTGAGAAGCCCAACCATGGGGTAACCCTGGCCCAGCTCAGACTGGCACCTCCTCCACTGCACTGGCTCCCTTCCTGTCTCCAGGGTGCACTTGGGACTGGGTGGCTGCTGTGTACTCCAGGCTGGTACGTGGCCTGAACCCAGCCGGGGGCACAGGGCTCTACACACAGGATCACCCATACTCTGGCTCTCTTTACCTGATCCTAGGCTCTGCCAGTACACACATGCCCAGCTTTTCATCAGCTTGCCTCTGACAGTTCCCTGACTCTCCCAAGGTCAAGGGGGACATCTACGTGCATGGAGGAAGGAGAGGAAAGCGAGCCCCCGACATCCTCCTTAACTCCCGCACATGTCCATTCCACGGGCCACTGGTCAGCACCAGGGAGAGGGGACGAGCCTGCCTTTCCTTCTCTCCTGTGGCTACTGAGAGCCACCTGCCCAGGGGCCAGTGAAGGGGGCAGAAGGGGAGGTACTCACGGCCACCAGCCCATTGTGACCTGCAATGACACAAGGGAGAGAGGAGGAAAGCACCAAAGGTCAGCAGGCAGGCAGACACAACCCCTGCGTAGTGTGGTCACCCATCCCTGTCTCCATGCCTGTGAAGATGGAGAGGAAGCAGAAACCTGGGCATCCCCTAAGCCTGTACTTGGATGCTGGAACAGCATCTAGTTTGATGCCATAAGACACTTGGTCTGTGGGGAGTCAGAAAACCCTGAGTCTTGCCTTGGCTTGGAAGGTGTCCTTTCCCCTGGCTTGGCTGGGGCTCCACGCTGGAGCGAGGGGCGAGGAGGGATCCATGCTCAGCAGATGAGAGCTACCCCACGATGCCGCGTATTGCTGAGCCTCTGTCACATGAGGATGAAGGGTGACTGTGGGACGAGCGTCACAGGGAAGAGAAGGGAAACGTGGCCGGGACCCTGATGTTGGAGGTCCCTGCCTGGCGTGGAATCGGCAGCCACCTAGTTGGTCACGTGGACGGTTGCTGTCCAGCCTGCCTTGTTTTGCCAAGTGTTCACAGTGGTACCCAGAAGGCTGTAGGCACATGGGTTTGTCTTTGTCTATCCCCAGTGCTCCCAAAATAAAATAAGCACCATTCAAAAGGAAGTGATTAAACATAGTTTCCGTGTGTGCTGGAGCAGCTGGTCTGCTTCAGGGGAGCCAGAAGATTGGGCAAACTGGCGTATTTTACACATAAAGCTTATTTCCCAAGACCTTAGGAAAGCTGCCTTTGGGTGGGAGCCCATGTTCCACATCAAACCCACTGGTAGCAAGTGCCTCTCCAGGTCTGAGAAGCTTCAGGATCACTCGAGGACTCGCATAAATGCCAAGACCCCCAGCCCCCTCCCGGCGTCCTCAGCAGGCCGTTGGCGGGGCCTGGAACTGGGTTTCCACGTGCTCCCAGGTCGTCCTGATGCAGGTGGTCCCAGGGCTGAGTGGCTTCCTCTTTCCTTACTTTCAGGAGAAGGTGCAGCTGCTGATGGAGAGTCCTCGGCAGAGGACAGGCCCCAGCCATTTTCAGGAAGGAGGGGGGCTTAGTCTGGCCCACTCGGCCTGTGTCTGTCCTGGGGAATAAAAGGTCGCTCTGCATCTTCAGAGATGTCAGAAGGCTGAGCGCCAACCTGAAACATGTGTTGACTTAAATAAAATGCTCACCCAGTAATTTCACAAACATCCATAAACAGGGGAGCAGCAATGACCCACATGATGGATTTCTTCACAGCTGAGTTGATTTTAAATTTTCCACAGAAACTCCCAGGGTTTTAGAGGTCACTGAGCCAACCTCTCATCCACTCAAGGAATCTCTAGCACGGAGTTTCAAACTCCTCCATGATCCGTGGGAAGAAACACATCTTACGCTGTGGCCGGGCTCACTCTCCACACGCAAGTGTATTTGGCAGAAACAAATGTTTCATGATCCGATGTTAACTCTTACCATGTGAGAAGCAGGTGATGATCTATTTGATAATATTTTATTTTTAAAAATGCTGGTGGGTATACTATTTTTACACACTTGAAAATTCTCTGAAGAAAATTTAAAAAATATTGCTGGGTGGGACTCATGAATGTGTTGGCACCTGTGGCTTGAAAAGCCCTGCTCTCAAATACATGCAACCTGAAGGCCACTGTCCTGGGCTCGGCCTGGCTTCTGCTGTTTCGCAGGCACGGCCGAGGGAGTGAGTTGCCCGGCCAGGAGCCTTCTGCTTCCTCATGTGTGAAGCAGAGAGGATGCTGGGGGCCTGGCAGAGAAAATAACTGACAATATAGGTAAAGCCCTGGCCCTTAGCAGACCCACAATAGATGGTAGCTATTTGTCCTTTAATTAGTGTTGATTATAAATCTTGGAAACCTAATAAAGGCTTCCAGGCAGTAGGTTCCAGGTCAATCATCACAGATAAGCCTACGAATGCACAGACACGTCTCAAATGACAAAGGTCAGGGATCTGATATCCCAGGACCCTCCTCACTCCACCCTCCACCCCCCAGTTCTGGCTGAGCGCTCCTGTGACTTCTGGTGGCCTCCCCTTGCCCCTTGAAGTGGCCTTAAGCTGCAGGCAGGCTTAGCTAATCCCCAGGCCTGGCTCCCGGGATCTGCAGGCAGCAGGCAGCAGGGCTCTGCGGAGAAGCTGCTCTGAACAAGGCCTCTTGAACGTTTGGGCTGCAGCTGCCTGCATCGGATCCACTCAAAGTGTTGGTTAGGCATGCTGACCTCTGGAGTCACCTTCAACCCTGAGAATCACAATCACCAGGTCCAGGGCCCGGGGCCTGCATTTTAACATGTTCCTGGGTCATTCTTAGGGATATGGAGTCAGATGACTAAATCAGAGTCATCTTCAAGGTGGCTCCCAGGTACTGGTGTGACTTCAGGGATACAGAGATGAGATCTAGAGTCAATCTCCCTGCCAGGAAGCAGCAGGGGTAAGCTGTCATTAAGGACAGAGAAAGGCAGGGGTCCTCTCTGAGGCTGAGAGGGCTGGGTGTTTCCATTTACTGAGCTGTCAGTGGGGGCTGGAGCTGGCTTCCTCAGCTCAGGATGTGTGTGAGGGGTCAAAACAGCTGTTGTTAAAAATTAAATCACACAAACTTACAATGAAATAAATTGTATTAAAAACAAAGGTAATCAATACTCAACACTGTCACTTCCTAATTATTACATGTTTTACTGTGCTCTTGCTGTAATTTACCTCTGCGTATCTGTAAGGTGCCTATACTATATGATGGGCTGCTGTGTATCCCACCCAAATTCACACCCAGCGACGTCATGTTGGTAACTTGAATAAGGCCATGGCGAGAGTACTTACACCATGGGAATTGGCAGGCATTACACGTTGGGGCTTGATGCATTATTTTGTTGATAGACTTAAGAACTGTTGGAGAAAATGCTGATTATGCAGATTAAACTCCACAGTGTGTTGTGTCTGCAGCTGTAACTTCGTGAATGGGACAAAAAATGGAGGAAATGTTTTTCCAGTATTCAAAAAATATTAGCTGATGGAGGAAAGTAGTCCTATCACTGAAAGAGTGAAGATTGCACATAAATATTCATTGTTTCACTTATTTCATGTTTGTTCTACTCTTTAAGTAAATGAAAATATCACACATTTTTTTTGAACTATACTCATTTGTCAACTGCAACCACAGATTGGCTACTGAGTTTGGTAAAAATCACAGATATTTGGTGAGTCAACTGGCTACCTGGAATTTAGTGTACTGTTATTTTATCTGTAAAACTGTGTGCTCCACTGCTTTTATTTCAGCATCTCTAATTAACTGATGTATGTGTGTACTTGCACATACTTCCCCCCGGAGGGGTGACTGTTAAACATTTACTGGCACAAGGCTGCTCTGTGCACACAAAAATGAAGGAACGCCAAAGCTCGGGGCAGCTTTAGAGCTGTCTACTGGGCATGTTCTTCTTCCAGTCCTATCATTGTCTCTCTGTATAAACCCAGTTGGAAATGTCAAAAGTTGAAATTCAGGCCTTCTGAGTGTGAATGGCAGGCCCTGAGGAAAGGCCATCTGGCCCTGGCCTACAGCCTTGCGGTCACTGGGTGGGATCAGGGCTCTGCAGCCCGGGGTCAGCAGAGTGTGGCAGGACCACTGGTGCAGATCCCACACCCAGATGTGCAAGGCAGGGGGGGCTGCCATCCTCTGTGGACATGCACTAAGATCTCTGGGACTCATTTCTACTTTTTCCTAGCTTCATTTTATAAAACAATTCATTTCCTTTGGGGATGGGTTGTGGTGACCCATCCCCAGAACTCAGGGCAGGCTGTGGTGACCAGAACTCGGGGCACTTGGGATGGCTGGATTTCACCGGTCTGTTGTCCCAGGGCTCTTTCCAACCCTTATGTACCATGTGCTTTTCAAGAATGTGATGGGAACCAGCAAATTTCACAGGAGATAGAATGACCTAGTCCTCCTTCGTCATTCTACATGGGAAGACCCAAGCCCAGAGAGGGCAAGAATCTGCTCCAAACTACACAGCAAGTCGAGGGCAGAGCCAGCCCCAGAACCTCAGCACCTGTGGGTAGATTGGTGGGCTTTCCACCACAGCCCCTGCTCTCTTGCCCCAACTCCTGGCTATCTCATGCCCAGAAAACAGGGAAGGTTGGGAAGGGGCCCCTCCAGCCTGAGCACAGCGGCCCTCCCCAGCCCTCAGCTCTGGCTCAGCCCGCTTTACCTGCTCCTATCACCACCGCGTCGTACTCAGGCTTCAGGCGTCCCTTGGCTTCCCAGTGAGCTTGTCTCCAAGCAGGGCAGGGAGAGGCACCTATGGCCCTGCTGAGACCTCGGCCACTTGCAGCCATTTCTGCTCAGTACTAGACAAGTAATTTGCTTGCCCTCAGCTTTTTGTGCCTCAGCTGGGGGAGGAGCAGGGAGAAAGCAGGAAGAGAGGAGGAGCTGCAGTCCCGCCGCCATACTTGGCCTTGGGCCGGGACTAAACAGAGGGCACTGAGCTGCACACGCCCCCTCCGAGTCCACACGGGGCAGTTGCGGGAGGTCGCCTGCATAACCCAGCAGCCCTGCCGCCTCCAGGCCTCAGGAGAGTAATCTCTGTGCAGACCATTCTCTAGGGCTCCCATGTGCCAGGCGCTGTGCTGAACACAGTCATGCAGCCTCTCACGTAAGCCCCAGGGCTCCCATTTTACAGGTGAGGGGCACTGAGGCCCGGAGAAGGGCCTGTGAGAGCAGTGAGTGTCTCTGTGCTGTCCTGCTCCTCATTAAGGAATTAAATGTCCGGGAGGTGCTGGGGTGGGACATCTAAGGAGAGAGAGAGGCTCGGGCTTGACTCTGCTTCCCACTGCCAGTCCTGTGGCCTGTAGGGTGGTGAACCCCTCAGGGAGCCCGCTGGCCAAACACCCCACTAGAATCTCCTTGATCAGGTCTCAGGAAAACTGAGGGAGGGCAGCATCGGTCACTGGGCCCTGGAGAGAGGCACGTTCTCTCCCAAGTGCTTAACAGGCCTCTGCAGTGGCCCGAGGGGCTTGCAGCCAGTTCACTCGTAATTCTTGGGGTTCACCTTTCCTTTTGAAGGCCTGGACATCTCTCTTCTGCCTTTTGGCATCCTTCCCGAGTCCTCAGGGGTTAAAGGCCACATCTGTAAGTATCTCCTGTCTTGAATTAGAAGCCCCTTTGTTCTTTGCCCATTAGCTAGCAGGCTGCTCCCCTTGTAGGAAAACACACCCTGGGAGTGGGGAGTGTCTTCACTGCTCTGACATCTGTCTCAGAAACCCACTGTTAGAAACTCACCTCCAAATAGGGAGAATATGTGGAAAAAGTGCTTCCAAGGACCATTCTCCCCAGAGCCCCTCCTCACACCATGGACCCCTCCCCCCGCCTGCGAGGTTCTGCTAAAATCCCACTCAGGACACTCACCTGGTGTTGTTAGAATATTAGGAGACTCAGGGGATTGGTTAAACTGAAATGCCATAGCATACAGCTGCTAAAATTTAAGAGGAAATATTAGGTGACAAAAGTGGGGACCTTAAACAGTGGGGGGCTTCCAGACTTAGTTTCCCCTTTGTGCTCTTCTGTATTTTCCACAACCAATGTTTTAAATTTCTGTCCATTAAGTCACACCAAGGAGGAATGCAGTCCCCATGACCTCAGGCGACTGTCCCTCACTGCCACCTTTGAAGCACTTAAGCCCGAGGTGCGGCTCTAGTTCCTTTAGTGCCTCTGTCTCCTCAGGCTTTTCCCTTAACGGGAAAGAACAGACTTACTCACATGAATTTTGGCTTCAGGCTGCGGACAGAGGAGGCCTGGCACCGCCTGTACATCATGAATGAGCCCACTGCTCTGCTGTGCTCGGTACTGCTGCCCCCAAGGCCCCGGGCTCCAACGGTCTCCTGTCCTTGTGTCCCCCCCGGGTGGGAGCTTCTAGGCTGGAGGCTGCACCCCTCCAGCAAGGTAGTGGTTCTCAATCTCAGGCACACCAGGACTGCCTGGGAGCTTTTACAAACCTCAAAGCCTGGGATACGAGGCTGGAGTACAGGAATCTCTGGGTGGGGCTAGGGTGGGAGTCGGGAACAGAATGGGGTACGCAGAGGCCAGGACCTGCCCGGGTTTCTAGGCACCAAGGAGGGTCCAGGGCCCAGGCATGTTTGACTTGGACAATATCAATAATCATAACCAGCATTTATTGAGCACACAACTCCTGTCCAGCAGCACCTATAAACACCCTGAAGGGGAGGTACTGTTGCTCCACACGGGGGGAGGCACACTTAGTTTGGGAAACCTGCCCAGAATAGCAGAGAGGAAGTGGCAGAGTTGGAATTCAAACCTGGCCAGTGGAGCACCTGTCACCTGGGGAGGGAAATGGCTTCCTGAGGGAGCTCTTCCTACTTTCTACAAAGGCAGAGGGTAGGTGTCTTCAGATATGGGCAATGGGACTTCCTCCCTGTCTCCTGGGGGTAACCGGACCAGCTCTGGAAGAGGGGCTGCCCCAGCTCCAACCTCACAGCCACTGCTGTTAAGGAGACCAAGGGAGCCTCTTGGACTCCTTCCTCCTCCAGACGGAAGCATCTGGGGGTTTGGTCACTGCCTGGAGTGGAGGCTGCTCCAGCTGAGGTTTCTTTAAGAAATCCTGAGGGGGGGGGGACAGAAGAAGACAAACAAACAAAAAAGGAATAAAGAAAAGAGATTCTGGGGCTGCCCGGGGGACTGTCCCATCCTCAGGTGGCTGTCATGGACAGAAGAAGGCTCTTGGAGGGGGAATGTATGCAAATGGGGGTGGGGGCTGGAGAACCAGGGTGCATGGGCCACTGTACCCAGCAGTCCACCCTGGCCTAGAGCAGGGGGACACGGGAGGCCTCCCACAGGCGCCGGGCCAGCTCCCCCGCCTGCTGCACCAGCACGTCTATGGGGATGACTGACAGGTGGAGGGCCAGCAGCTCATGACACTTGACGGCCTCGGCTGGGTGGCCCTTGCTGTAGTAGCGCAGGAGCTTCCTAAGGGAAGAAGAGGGAAGACAGGATTCAGGAGCGAGGCCACGGTAGCCCCCAGAGCCAGCGGCCTCTCTCGGCACCTCACAGGCACTGTCCCCTCACCAGTTCCCAGCACCCAGGCAGCAAGGCCTTCCCTGCCCCACGCTGACCAAATTGTATAAGGCTCGGCACCGGCCTGCCGCAGTCCATCCGTCCCTCTGGGTTCTCAACCCTGTGGGGGCCTGCTGAGGGCAGCATTCTAGCTCAGATGCCACAGAGCCAGCAGGGAAGTCCTCGGGCCTCAGCGCAGATGTTCGCAAATGCTGCCAAGAGGGTGCCAACAGCAAGATGGGCAAAAACCCAAATGTCTCCCACTCACTTTCTCTCTCACGGGATGCTGGCCCAGGCTGCAAGGAGCCTCTAATGAGAGTTTCTAGGTTCTTGGGGGTCACCCTGAAGGAGGAGCTGCTCCCCATGGGGGAACTGTCACTTATCACCCAACATCTGTGCACCCGCAGCCCCAAAAGCCTTCCAAATTCATGTCACCTGTAGTAGTCTCCTCCCAGCATGCCCACGGGAGTTGAGTCGTCGGAAAGGACAGGCATCTCGATTATCTGGAGTTTGTACCCCTGCGGGAGAAGGAGGAGGGTCCTGATTGGGGAGGTGGTGGGTATGGTGGGAGGAACATGGTGTGGGTCCGACACACCGGGTTCAGAGCCTGACTCAGCCCTGCCTGAAGTGTGCTTGGTGCTGGGGAAACCATGGACCTCTTTTTACTTTATTTTCTCATCTGTGAAGTGGGAATAACAAAAATCCCAATGAACATTAGAGACAATGTAGATAAAGTTCAGAGTATCGTGCCTGGCACATGGTAGCTCTCAGTCCTATCAGTGAATGGGCCTGGGTCGCTATGCTCATGAGGGCCAGTGGGAGGGTGAGTGGGGAGGTGCCATGATGAGCAGAGCACTGTCAAAAGGCCTGTCTCTTCCTGAAAACACTGGGAATTCCCAGTGTACATCAGAGGGGAGTGAATCAAGATCCACTGGGAGCCCACTATGTGCCAAGTCCGGTCATGGGGCTCCTCAGAAAGCCCATGTGGGACTGTGGGCTTGCCCTGCAGCTGAGGAGGGGAACCTGACAGTGCGAACTGGCCACTCAGGATGGCACAGGTGCAGCCAGGCGTCACACCAGGTCTCCGCACCCCACAGCCTTCCTTTAGCCCATTACCCTCTGGGGCCAACCAAGCACATGAAGCCGTGTCTCACCCTAGAAACTAAGGCTAAGGTCATACACACATTGGGAAGTTCTGAGACACAGAGCAAACATGGGAGCCTACAGGTCAGAAGAGCTGAGAACTGGGTTCTGGCTTCATCACCTATGACCTCAGTGACCCTGGCCATGGTGTTTATCTCCAGATCATGTTTCGCCAATGTGTAAAATGGGGTCAATGATACTGGCCCAAATCATTGCTTGGGGCTGTGTAGATGCGGGGTTATAAGAACAGTGGTGAGAGACTCCTGTGATTGCACTGTGGAAAGAGGCATGGGCCATCAGCTCAGGGTCACCTCTCGCCAAGAACAGAGAGAGAGTAGGGCATGAACAGTGGGCACAGGAGAACGGGACCAAGGGTGTGGGGGGCTAGGAGAAATGACCTTTAGAGAGCTGGAATCATGACTAATGGTGACAAGTGAGGAGAAAACAAGGAGAGAAACAAAATGAAAGCAAAGGAAGGGCTGGGGAAAGAGACACAGACAGACTAGCAGGCACCGGGACAGCCCAATAAACTCCAAGGCCATGTCTGTACACTGCAGGAACAGTGAGGACTAGAGAACCAGCTAGGAACCAAGAGACATAAGCCACACTGTCAGCTTTATCTGGGCAGGCTGGTTAATTGCTTTGAGCCTCGGTTTATCCACCTGCACAATGGGAACAACAGTGTGCCATGCTTTACAAGTGCAGTGGAGGATGTTGAGGCACTGCTGAGAAAGCAGGTGATCTGAGCAGCCTTTCTCACACGCGGCATGCGCCGCCCTGTTCACGTTACCTAACGCTGCCTTGAACAATAGCCTAGGTGTTTTAGACAGCTGGGTGGAGGGGTCATAGAGCGGGTGTGAAAATGGGACCTCTGAGTTCTGGGTCCCAACCGGCTTAGCTTATCTGTCAGCTCCACCAGGGACAAGAAGAGATGAGGAGACAGACTGAACACCATCCACGAGAAAAGCATCCAAGAGTAACTAGGAAAGGAAAGCCACACCCACCATCTCGGTCTGGAACCACAGGAAGTAGGAGCAGTAGAAGTCCCCCTCGCGGAACAGCAGCGTGGTGTAGCCCTTCTGCAGGTATCTTCGTGCCAGCCGGATCAGAGACCAGACCTGGGGGAAGGAGAGAGTGCTCAGCATTCCCTGACAGCAAGGCCTGTGGCTTGGCCCTCTCCCCATGGCAGGGGCAGAGCTCAGGCTCTCCCCTCCAGGGGCAGAAAAGTACCCGAAGGAGGAGCTCCTTCAAGGCCAGGGGCGTCTCCTGCTCTTCTCTCCTTTAGTGCCCAGGCACAGCCTTGGCTCGGAGCAGGAGCTCAATAATAATCCCTGTGGGATGGATGGGTGGACTATTCCTCCAGTTCCCATTACGATAAAAATATGTAGAAACACTTTATATATCTTCACTATACACACCAGCTATAAATTAGTCAACTCATCATTCAGGCCAGAAACTAGCCACAGACAATGGTAACACTGTAGGAGCTGGAGGGGTGGCTGCCTGGAAACCCCTCCTGCTGTCTAGGGTCAGCTCCTCCCTTCTGGGCTGGGAACCTCTGACATGGGTTCCAGGCCTGGCAGGTGCTAGTAAGATGTTTGAACACGCAGGGCACCCTGATCTAGGCATGTCCTCTGCTTCCGTGGTGAAGTCCAAGCTAGGCTCATCAGGGGGTCCGATGGAAACACAGTGCCCGAGAACTATGTGACTTAGACCTGCCGCCATGTCCTCTTGCCTCATTCAAGGACTTGCTGATGCTGTCTTTGAGCCATCTGAGGGAAGGCGGCAGGGACAGCTCGGGGCTAGAAACAAGCCTGATGAGCCCTCTCATCACAAAGCCGAGTGGAAGGCACATGATTCACTCCAAACCTGACTACAATGCAATGTCTAATTAAATCTGCAAACAAATACATGGATTTGCTGTGTTTTCAGGAAAGCAACCTGACAACATGTATCAATAACCTTAAAAACATTCCTCCCATTTGACTCAGTAATTCCATTTCTGGGACTCCACTGTGAGAAAGCAATCAGAGGTGAAGACAAAGACGGATGCTCGCAGGTGTGCGCTGCGGAATTATTTATAACTGCGAAAGCCTGGAAACCATCTCCTTGTTCGACATCAGGGAAATGGCTGAGTAAATTATGCTACATTCCCATGATGGACTATTGTGGAGCTGTTAAAAATCATGTTTATAAAGAATTAATGACACGAGGAAATGCACCCGATAGAAAGTGAAAATGTGGTAAACACAATTGCATAGACAGAAAGAGCCCAACTACAACGAACTACACAGAAAAACAATGAAAGAGATGAACCAAGAGAGCCAACCATCTCTGGAAGGAGGGACAGAGATGGAAGTGATGATGGTGATGACAGTCCCAGTAAATACTCAGTAAGTAATCGCTCTCTGTTGTGCCACATACGGTGCTAAAGGTTTTACATGCATTTGTAATCTTTGCACTAATTCCATGTCAATAGTGTTTCCACCCTCTTATACAGGTGAGGAAACTGAGCTTAGACTAAGTAATACCCCAGCCACAAAGCCAGTGAGAGCCAGAGATGGATTTCCAACACAGGCCTTCTGTCGCCCATCTGATTTTAACCATATGACATACCTGGATGCATAAAGTGTGTGTGTCTCTGTATGTACATATAATCTGGGTCCTCCCTTCTCCTTACCCAAAATACCAGTTTGCCATGAAGGAGAGTCAGTTAAAGAGAATAAAATAATCCCCAGAGAATGCTTCCTTAGTAGAAACCACCTAGTTTAAGTTCTAATAGTCAAATTGATTAAGCTGTGTTTTTTGTTTCATTTAATTCAACAAATACTTATTGGGCATTTATTTATGCGAGGCACTGTGGCAGGCCCTGGCCGTTTCTTCCTCTGACTTCACTGTCCAGTCTCTGCTAATCCAGGACATTAGCAAACGCCCAGGAAGGTATTCCCCGGCATTGATCAAGGCTCACGTGGCCCCAGGTGCTGATCAGGGTGCTGGGGTGACAGAGACAAGTTGCTAATCTTAGGTGCCTGCAGAGCTGGGCATAGATACTGACAGAGGAGCAGTAGGAGTTAAGGTGGGGAGTGCTCCTGAGAGCAGGGGGACTAGTCCCTCCCAGGCAGGGGCCAGGCCAGCATGTCCTGTCTGATGGGCAGGGAAGAGTGCCTGGGCCAGGCAGTGGTTACCTTGGTTTTGATGAAGGCAGCCAGGGGCCCCTTGCCCAACTCCGACGAGGTCCTTTCACTGCTGCTGAGAGAAGGGGCCACCATCTGGCCAGTTGTGCGGTCCACGTAGATGAAATGCACCAAGCCTGGGAAGTCTTCTAGATAGGTTCAGGTCTGAGTCAAGGTGCTGTAAGCCAGGAACCAGGGTGGATGCTTCTCTGACCCTGACCTAATTCTGAGAGACTAAGCAGTGGAGTCGGAGGCCAGGCCTGCTGCTTCTGCCCTTCTCTGAAGGTTAACGTTTCAGCCAACCCCTAGGAGCCCCTCTCTCAGATCTCTCCTTACCTCCGAACCCCAATCCTGAGAAGTTCTAAGATGCAAGTACAATGGACCCCCAATACTAGAGTTCCAGACGCAACAGGAAAATGGTATGTTCATATTTTATGATCTTCATGAGGGATAATTTTAAATTATACACACAGTGTGGCTAGCAGAGAGGAGAGCCACATAGGTACTGAGTGAGCCTAACTGACCGCTCAACCCATACACCTCACCATGACTTTGTTCAACTCTATACTTCACTTTAGAGGTTGGAACGTTGGGACAGACACCCAGTGCAGGGCATGGCTGGTGCCTCTGTCATCCCTTTCACCTGCACACTGGAGACAGAAGTTTCAGGGAACTGGAGACCAGGCCCTTTAGAGATTTTAATATAGGCAAAGCTGCTTTATATAAAGTTCCAGGGAAAACCAGAGTTCAGTAAAACTAGTGGTCTGTAATAAAAGGGATATGGTTTTTAAAACAGGGATAAACACATTTAGTGCAGGCCTTCTCAGAGGCTTCCTGCTCTGCTGCGAGCTGTGGCCTCTGAGGAGGACATGGCTCTCAAACCGACAGGGTCTCCAGGACTGTCGCCCCTCATGGAATGCCCATCACCACTTTGCTGGCTGGACATCAACATGAATAAATTTTAAGGTTTTTATGAAGTAACTCTGGGACATCAGGGACTTCTGAAATTTCAGCCTTGGAGTGTTTCTACAGACAAGCGCCTGGACACTATTTCCTCTTACTGTTGTCCAGAGGAAAGCAGCTGAGGTGGTGGAATACGTACTCTCCCACCCCAAAGCTGCAGTCCTTAGAATGGGCAGGTGGAGGGACCGGCTTGGGGCTCTGACATCAGGATATGACACCATGGTGACATTCCTCCTGCTCTTCACCAGGACAAAGTCCTTCCAGTCCATCAGCTTTTCTCTGCAGGGAAAGCAAGGAAGCAGGGAATGGGGAGGGGGTCCCCCTTCTCCTGGTCACCAGGGGCTACACCCACACTCACTGCATGAGCATCTGGACCTGGTCCTGCAGGTGCTGGGGCAGCTGAGGGCCTCCCTGGCTGGGAGCTGTGGTCAGGAAGCTCAGGCGGTAGGTGGCGCAAAGCTGCCGCTTCATCTTCCCGCACAGCTGGAGCAGCCTGGGAATGAGATGAGAGCATCACAGCGGGAAGGGCCCTAGGAGAATACACTGTCCCCTGTGGGGGTCACCCCCTGCTCCTGCACTGGCAGACCCACCTAGGACAGCACCTTATCCTGCATGGTCACCCCTGGGACAGCACCTCATCCTGCCCCTGCACCGAGGACAGATACAGCTAACAAAGCATGCCTCACCCTCATCCCAGTTTCCCCCAACACGGCATTTCCTGCACTTTGGTGCAGTTCATGGGATCTAGTCCAACTTCATGGTTTATTTCACGAATAAATGGGGGGAGTGACATGTGTGAGGTTACACTGGATCAGGGATGAAGCTGGGCTGGAACCTGGGCAGTGTGTCCCTGGTGTGGGGTCCTCATGGCCCGGCTCCTCAGCTTCTAGCCGCTCTGCTTCCAAATTTCCCTCCAGTGTCCAAGGACTGGACCCCACTCTCCCAGACCCTTGTCCCCTCAGAAGCGCTTTCCTAAACATTCTCTCCCTCTTGGCCTGGAGGCAACTTGCCCTTTCTGTCCAAACTTGCCCCCCTGCCCTCAGAGCCCACCACTCACTCCCAGGATGATCCAGGCTCACTTCTGGAGAAGGCCTTGGTCTTAAACTCCTGCCAGGTACTCTGTAGGACAGGGGACAGGTCAGCTTCCTGATGGTGAGACCACAGCGAGGTCCAGGGAGACCTTCCAGATGCCAGGCTCTGAGAGGTTACCCCCTGAAGGCTTATTTA
Organism: Miniopterus schreibersii; assembly: GCF_964146895.1. Classification (NCBI taxonomy): domain Eukaryota; kingdom Metazoa; phylum Chordata; class Mammalia; order Chiroptera; family Miniopteridae; genus Miniopterus; species Miniopterus schreibersii. The sequence continues at coordinate 38,171,349 of NC_138114.1, forward strand.
GGGCCCGTGCACATGTGTCCTCGCACAGCCAATGTGGGGGTCTCTGGCAGGTCCCCCAGCTCTCTGCACCCGCTGTACACCATGTTCTACTCACTTGGCAGGTATTCATTTCAAAAGCACTTTCTGTGTGCCAAGTACTGGGCTCGCTGCCTGGCTGGCACAGACACAAAAACTAATACTGCCAGAGTGGCAGGTAAGTGACTTGAGGGAGGCTGGACATGGGGCAGGCGCTGGGCACTGAGAAGGAGCCCTGAGCCATCTCCTTAAAGAGGAACTTTGCATTCCAACGCAATGCCACTGAGAGCTGGGAGCACTGGGAGATGCTGAGCAGTCTTCCAGCTGCTCTGGGCAGAGAAGCTGGGCGGGCTGGGGCTGGGGCTGGGGCTGGAGCTGGGCATCACTGGCTTGCTCTGCCTCCTCCAACCCTTCTGCTCTTTTTCAGGCCAATGCGCAGGCAGCCACAGTGACTCAGTTCCTCAGGCTGACCCAAGACCCAAGCACCACCAGCAGCTATGCTACCCAATCTACCCCCACTTCCTGCTAGGCTCCCGACTCCACTGAGCCTGTTTCCTGCTGCTCAGGCATTGCTCCCGCACTCTCCCTTGTCTCCTAACCTCCTCTCCCCATCTGGGCTTTAAGTCCCCTGGGGGTGGGAGTGGCATCTCTGTGAGACCTCCCAGGCTGTGAGGAGCACCAGGGGCAGACCCATAGCCCTTCCTGAGTCCTGGACTCAGGCTCTGGCTCCCCTAGAAATCTTGGCCAAATCACGATCTAAGTCCACGCCTCCTCTAAAAAAGTGGAAATTATAATTCGTGTTCTGCCAAACTCATATAAACATGCTCTGAAAATGTCAAGTGCCGTAAGTTTTTGTCACAATTGCCTAACAGGGGAACAAGGATCACAGACCCGTGGTGGGGCAGAGGCTGGGCCCAGAGCCGTGGGCCCCTCACTGGTGTGGGCTGAAGAGGCCCTGCCTCCTCTCCCGGGGCGGGCATACTGAGAACCCGGCCTTACGTGTATCTCTTGGCCCCTACGATTCTTGACAAACTTGTCCATCCTCTGGCGCAGGTCCCCCATGAGCGGGTGGGACCGCAGGGAGCTCCGGGCCTCCTGCCCCTCCTTCAGCTTCTTCTCCAGCAGGGAAAACCCATCCAGCAGCTGGTAGAGGACGGGGGCCAGGGGCGCGTTGGGGCCCTAGGGGAAGAGGCAGAGGAACAGGCAGCTGGGGAAGGTGTCCAGGCTGCAGGGAGGTGGGGCAGGTGGGGCCCTTGTACCTTGGTCAGGAGCACCATGTTGATGCCTGGCCACAGGGGCAGGCAGTACATGGTGTGGGGCACCATGGGGCAGTAGCTCTCTTTCACACCGGCATCCAGGAAAATCCTTCTAGGGCAGGAAGGTGCTGGGGAGCTGGGGATCAGTGTTTGGAGTGTGTCTTCTCCTATCTGTGGAGGAAGGGGGGCTGTTGTGGGAGGGGTACTGAGCTGGCGTCCTGCCACGCTGGATCCACCCACAGCTGTCCATTTGCCATCCTCACTGTAAACCATGAGGAGCAAATGTTTCAACTCCAGGAAATCCCAGCTCGTAAGTCCCTGCACCCTAGCAGCTCTGGTTCTAATGTCCATCTCTCAGCTGCTTCTGGGCCTTTCTGCCCAGACTCAGGACTGGATGCCAAGCAAGGGAGGTGGGTGGTAAAGGAGAAATAGAAAAGGCAGGAAAAACAGGCAGGGTGGAGTGAGGGCAAGGGGCTCCCTCCCCATGTCTTCACATAGATGAAGGCATTTAAATTTAATGACATCTTGTCATTTCAACCACCCTCAGAACATCATGATAGCCATTCCAGTGGGAGAAACTGGAACGACTATATGAGCAAGACTCCAGCCTTACAGGGGTTCTAAGAAAGCCTTTAGTGGGCAGAGGTAGAGAATTAAGGAACACATTAGAGATGCCACCAAAACCTCTCTGTAAGGATGTCACTGCAATCTTATGATAACAGCAAAAAGCTGATACAATGTGCTAGTTCTTCTGGGTGTTTGCCAAATAAGTAACAACATACACACAGGATGGCCTCAAGCAGTAGCTGGCCACACTGTTGAAGAGTACCTAGCAAATGAGAATATGTTTAAGGAAAAGAGTGCAATGAAATCCATTAGAACTCAAATTTGGTAAAAGAAAAAATATATATGTAGAGTGTGTGTATATCTATCTATCTATCTAGAGATTTTTAGTCTTTTTTTCATAACTTACTTTTTTGTATTTCCCAATTTTTCTACAATGAATTTATTTACATTTTCATTTAAAAAACACACAAAAAACTAAATTGGACTTTCACTCCCAAGACCAGTCAGAGGAGTGGGGATTTATCAGGAGTTGAGGTCATCCTTCATCTCCCCGCCCCCATCCCAGCCCCTGCCTCTGGGCTGAGCTGTGCCCTGCTCTATCAGCCCTAAGGTGTCAGGAGTTACTTGGAGGAGAAACCTCAGAGTCCCTAGCCCTCACTGCAGCATCTCAGATCAGCTGGTGCCCTGGCACATTCCCCGCCCCCAGAAGAAACTTACCTGGACCAGGGAATCATCAGTGGGTGGGGTTCCCCCATCCAGCCAGATGGTGCTACCTGCAGGCCACAGGTAATAAAATAACATAAATAATTGGAAACTATAAATAATGACCCAATAGTGTATCAGAGGAGGAGGGTGGAGCAGGAATGGCCCCACCCCAGCTACTCATAACAGCTGGCTGGGCAAGCACTTAGCATGGGCTGGAGCAGCACTACCCTTCCCATCCTCCCCCAAGCGGGCAAGTGCGAGCAAACTCTGCAGTGCCAGGGCTAAAGCAGCCTGGACTGGGAAGAGAAGCCCTCCCAGAGCCAGGTGCTGGCAATGCGGGAGGCATGTTCCTCAGCCCCTTAACCCCCCCTTTGTTTCTGCCCTCTCTGCTCCTTTAGGGCCCTGCCTGGCTGTAACAGTGCCTTGTCACCAGGAGGCAGCACACAGTCTACATTTCCCCATTTGTTTAGTCAATCAGCAAGCTTTTACTCAGCACCTGGAATTGAGCTAGATTTCCCTTCTTAGTATAGCTCACGAAAACCTATGGAGCTCACTACATATTGGAAATGTTATATGTTTGTAATAATAGTGTTCTCTTATAGTTTACTGTGAATAACTATCATTTATAACCATGTTTCTCTGGGGAGAGTCTGTTCCTGTCGCGAACACCTGATTTACAAATGGATGAGTGCAAGTCAAGCCGCTTGTGAGCTGTGAGTTCTGTGCACTGTGGAATGGCATTATTTACCGCTCTGAGGCATCAAAAGCCACTGAGAGAAAGGGGCGAGGAGGAGGACTGTGATGAATGAGGAAAGGGAGCAGTGAGGAAAGGGAACTTCATCGATCACCCCCAAACAGTGCTTCTCAATGTGCTTTGGGCTCACGGAAAAGCTTAGAGGACAGCTACGGACCCCTGCCTCAGAGAAATGTACAAGCATAAGTGAATCAGGACATGACCTCGGGGGTCCCAGGCTCCTTGCAGCCCATCCAAGGACCTAAAGTTAAGAATGTCTAACCAGTGGGTTTTAACTGGCTGCACAGGAGACCTTTTAAAAATCCCTATGCCTAGGCCACACCCCAGGCCAGTGAAGTCAGAATCTCTGGCACAGGCTCAGCTTCAACAGTTTTTAAAGATTCCCAGTGAGCCCACTGTGCAGCCAGAGGTGAGAACCTAAATCTGTGCATAGTACTGGTTCTCACCCTGAGGCTCACTTGCCTCACAGGGAAGTTTCTAGAAGTATTCAAATCTGGACTCCAGCCTGGGACCACAGCTGCCCAGGTCTTTCCACTGCACGGCCAGTGTCCAGAACTGCCACATAAGGAAGCCACATAGGGTATTCGTTTCAACACTCAGTCCCTGCCAAGTTCCTCCTCCTGAAGCCCTGGCCTTTTCTCTTCTATCAGATGACGTCGGCGTTCCCTTTGCCTAAGAACTTCAGAGATAAATATGATGATGCCCATTTATAGTGACAACAGTCTAGATTTTGGCTCCTATATTTCTCTAAGCAACGTTGTCTTTTTTGTTTTGTTAATAGCATTTTGAATATTTTTATTTATTTTTGTTGTTTATCCACATACTTTGAAAAAACAGGTAAGATATAAACTATAGAGACTGAACATTTATATTTTAAACCACTGTACTTGAAATCGAATGATTAGTACTTAATTTTAATTACCTGATTACTTATTAATTACAAAAAAGAAAGAGAAGACAGAGAATACATGTATGAGACGAGAATTTTTAAATGAAGCTAACTTGTCATAAAAGTTCTGGCAATCACTTGAGTGGCCTTCACAGTCCTTAAATTCAAGCTGGAGCAAGCAGGGTAAACAGAGGGGCTGCTGCAGACAGTGTCCTGTGCTCTAGAAACCCGGGTGTCTGTGCCTGGGCTCTTACAAGGCAGGGGGTCCACTGAACCTAAGACAGACTCTCCAGGGCTGCCACCTGGCATCTGTCTCCTTCCTACTACCCCTCTCCCCCCCATGCCCATGTCTCACCTGAACCTGAACTCTGCTCCCCTGGGGAAGGAGCTGGGGTGAAGTACTCCTCAGGGAGGGAGAAGCTGTCTGTCTCCTGGGAGGAGAATAGGGCAGCTTGGGCTGAGGGCTCAACCCTGGTCCCCGCTTTCCCAGCAGGGTCAGGACCCTCCCCTCTCCTCCCCTCCCCTCCCCTCCCCTCCCCTCCCCTCCCCTCCCCCCCTCCCTCTCCCCTCCCCCCCTCCCCTCCCTCTCCCCATGGGCACACAGCACATACAGTCCCTGCAGAACTCCTGGGGGGGCCTGAGGAACGAGGGCTCCAGGCCTGCTGCAAGGGGATGTTCTGGCTGCTCTGCAGCAACCGCGGGGAAGGCTGCGACAGGCAGAGGAAACCACAGTTAGAGCATGTCTGACTGGCTCCTCCCCACTGGTCCTCTATCTCCCAGCGATTCACAGGCACGGCCTTCCAGCCCTGTGTCCTCACTTTCCAGGGATGTTTCAATCCTAGGTGGTTTAGTCTTGCTCCAGAACCCTGAGAAGTAGATGCTGTCATTGTCCCATTGCACAGATAAGACTCAGAAGGGGGAAGTACCTGCCCAGCTCACATGGCTAAGTGGTGAAACAGGGACTATCTGACTCCAAAAATCTGCACTTTTAGCCACATGCATTCTAGAGCTCCCCTTCTATCTGAAAGCGGCAGGAAAGCGTCATGCCCACCACGTGCCCAGAACAGTGACTCAGGAGCCACGGCCGCCCCAGCAGCCTGCCTAGCACCCTCCAGACTGGTTTTCTGGAGGGTGCTGTCTCCCTGACGGCGCCCGCTGCCCGGCGAGCTAGCTGCTTGAGACCTGAGGGTCGTCCTCGGACTCTGCCGTGCTCTCACTGGGGTAGAGGTCCTGAACCAGGAGGGTGAGGGCGAGGAGGTCGGCTGGGCGCAGAGAGCTGGCACTGTGGCTGCGGAGAGGACAGGCAGCTGGTCAGCATGTGCCCAGTACCCCGAGTGGCAGTGGATGGGGACGGGTTGGTTAAGGGAGACTGGAGCGTGGTCCCTGCCCTCAAGGAGTTTACAAATACACCAGCTGATTTCGTCCTTTCTGGAGAAAGGCAAGGTGTAGATAAAATTAGCTCACTAATTTTTAGACTAAAACTTGGTTGTGTTAAAAAAAAATTACCAATGGGAAACTGCCAAAGACCAGTAACAGCATATCAGGAAGCCCTAAATTCAGACTCTTGAGACAGCACTGCCCAAAGAAACAATTCAGAGGGGAGTGAGCTGAGAGGGGTTGGACAATCGAAGAATCTGAGAAGGCTTCATGGAAGAAGTGGGTCTTGAAGGTTTTCTTGGCCGAGGACTGGTGCTTTGCATGCGGGGTGAGTGGGGGCCGGGGAGCGCACCTGGAGTAGAAGGCCAGCAGCTTGGAGTGCACGAGCAGGAAGGCATGCAGGGCCTCCTCGCCGGCCCGCGCGGGGCTGGAGTTCACGGCCTGGATGACGTGCCGCTCCAGTGCCTCTATGCACAGCTCACAGAGCTGAGGGTGAATCAGCCGCTCCACAGCCTGGCCACACGTGGGCAGGGAGAGGAGGCCATGTCACCCACCACCCTCTCCTGCTTCAGGCCCTGGCCAATGGGCACATGCATTCAGTCCACACTGAGCACAGACTATGTGCTAGACACTTGGGAACAGGGAGACTCAGACCAGCATGGTCCCTGCCTTTCTGGGGCTTCTAGTAGGCTACCTAGAATCTAGTGAGTTTGGGAGCCAGCCCGTGCCCTCACTCATTAGAAGGATCAAGATGTGGTCTTAAAGCTGCATGGCCCCTCTGATCTGACACTTGCATGGCCTGATGACGCTGGCACCCAGTAGTCACCTCCACAGCGAAACACTGCTCCTGGTCCCGCAGGCGTCTGTAGGTCCACAGCAGACTCTGGAAATGCTCCCACACCTGCATGCGCTGCTCCACATCTGGGGGCCGTAGCCTGGGGGAAGAGCAGGGAGAGCCATGAAAAAGCTGGCAGTCACCCAGCCCGTGTGGCTCAGTGGTTGAGCACTGACCCATGAGCCAAGAGGTCACAGGTTGGATTCCCCATCAGGGTACATGCCAGGATTGTGGGATCAATCCCCAGTAGGGGGTGTGCAGGAGGCAGCCAATCAATGGTACTCTCTCATTGATGTTTCTTTCTCTCTGTTCCTCTCCCTTCCTCTCTCTCTAAAATCAATAAAAACATATATATTTTTTAAAAAGCTGGCTGTCCTCAACTTCAACCAAAGAAGCACAGTCCTATATCACTGTCAGGGCCAGGAGAGCTCACGTGACCTGACCAAATAACTGGGAGAGCCCATGAAGCACAAGGTGCAGCGTTCAGACCATGCCCTAGCCGTGGAGTGGAGTGGGATGGGATGGGCAGGAACCCGGAGCCAGAAGCCTGAGAAATTTGCTGCAGTTCTCAGTTTCTCTCACACACAAACATGACACAAAGCCAGATAGGTACCCAGGAAGGTGCCAGGAAGGAGCCAGGGGCACAGAATGGACAGGCAGCTTCACAGAGGCTGGGTACACACTTCCTGGCCTCAAGAGGGTGATTAGCAAGGGATCTGGAGGGATCAGCCACAGGACTCACTCCTTCCGGATGAGCTGGCCATCCACAGTGACCAGCCCGAAGTGCACCTCGAACAGGAACTTGAGCACACGCAGCTTCTGCCGCAGGTCCGCCTCGCCCTCTGTGTGGTCTCCGTTGATGGCGATGAACAGGCATTCTCCGAACTGTTAGCACAGTGGGCTGATGTCAGCTGGCCCCAGGGGACTCCCCTCACCGGCCCTGATCCATGGGGACAGTGAGGGGGGGATCAGGTCCCAGGGGATTTTAGTAAGACTCGGCTTCTGCCTCCTAAAGGAGTCTAAAGTTCAAGATCAGGGAGAGGCATGTGGACTGCCCATGGAGTCAAGGGAGGAGGAACAGGGGCCCAGGACCACACACTCACCAGGTGAAGGACATAGAGGAAGTTGCTGTTTTCTGTTGAGAAGCAGGTGTATGTGTCTGAGAGCTTCTCCAACATTGTCATGGAGGAGATGATGACTGGGGCCAGGAGGGTGCTGAGCTGGTCCTCCAGGGCAGGAAGCTGCAAGAGGGGAAGACAACAACACTGCTTGAGTGTACCAGACACTGGGGACAAAGAAACAGAAAAGACCCGGCCTTGCCACCAAGGGTCTCCACAGTTCTAGATCTGCCTGCAAGGGTATCACTGTTCTGTCAGAGGGGGGAGCAGGAAGACACTGCCTCCAAACCTTGGGTGGTAGTTAGGAAGGCTTGGAAGGGTTCTGTGTTTAGGACTGAAAGCAGAAGGAAACATTGAGGGATTAGGCCACATTCCACAGTGCAATGCTTGGGCATTTAATGGAGAGCTGGCCAACTCTAAGAACATTTGCTGCATCTACTAAAGTCCATGCCCTTTGTAGCAGAAGGTCTGCTGTGGGGGGACGTAGCCTACGGAAAAGGATCAGAGAGCGGGGCAAAGACACATGTACAAAGATGTTTACTACAGCATCGTTTATAGTAGCAAGCAACTGGGAGAAATGCAAATGTCCAGTGCCAGGGGAATCTAAGTGATGGAAGAACAGACAGCCACTTAAGCAGTGGAGTGCTTCAATGACATGGTACATTCCTCTGATACAATGTTACATTTAAAAAAAATGGTATGCATGCTCTGTATATTAAACTACATAAAAAGCATTGAAAAATATTAAGAAAATCAACATCATTAAGTTTATTATTTCTGGACAGAGGGGTTGTGAGTGATTTCCCCCCCTACTCTTTTTACATTTCTGTACTTTCCCTATTTCCATAATAAGCATACTTTTACTTTTATAAGCTCTTCTCCCATCCATCCTCTCTCTGCACTCCCAAATAAGGAACAAAACAAACAAAACCAAAAAGAGACTGGACAAATTAGTTGAAAATCTGCAAACAAAATGGGATAAAGCCAGTGGAATGGTCATAGCTCAAATTCACAAAACTGGAATGAAAAGAAAGGAGGAAAACTGCTGATCTTCCCCAAGCTGATTTCGGGGACTTGGCTGAAATGTGGAGAAAGCGGAGTCCTAACTCGGAGCTGCAGAAACCTACAAGGAGCTGAGTAAGACCTTGCCTTGAGAAGCAAAACAGGCAGCTGGCCAGAGGCCACACATGGCATTTAATATATGAGCACTGTGTGTCTGATTTTCTCCCAACATTCAGGAACCAAGTTCTGTGCCCAGCGGCTGCAGAATCTGTCAGTGAAGCTTAAACACTGGCTCCGTCTCCTCCTTCAGGTCCCAGCTCAGACAGCCCCTCTCCTGACCACCCTCAGGGCACCCTGCCCCAGTCACTCTCCATCCCATACCCAGTTTAAGTTTTTCAGACCATTTATCACTCCCTGAACTCATGGTATTTACTTGGTTCACTGTATGTCACTCCTCTTTAGCCTCTAATTCCACAAGAGCACGGTCACATTCACTGCTTTATCCCCAGATACCGGAACATGGTAGGTTCTCAATTAATATCTGTTGACTGAATATTCCTCCAGATAAGCAAATGTTCACATGTCATCATTTTCTGGAACTGTCATGAGCGAATTATATTAATAGAAAAGTCACTTAAAAATCTAGATTGTGTTTTACTGCAGGTATAGCAAGAATTTATTTGGTCGGGGGGGAGATAAAAATATTTGGTATAGGAGAGTGTAAAGGGACATTCTCATACGAGTTGGTGGAATTATAAAGTGGTACAATATCTTTGAATGGCTTTTGAATCAATGTTTCTATTTTTAGGAATTTATCCTAAGGAAATAGTAAGGTGTGAGGTAAAATTCAAGTACAAATGTTCCCTACAGCAATAGCTACAGACAACTACAAGCGATATACAGTCCAACATTGAGGAAATGGCTAAATAAATGGACGCATTTATTCATACACAGGGATATGTTTCCATGAACGTTTATGCTTTTGAGAATATTTAACAAAATGGGATAATGCATTAGATATAATGGAAGCAAAAAAACCAGAAAACAAAACTGTAAATGTGGCATGATCCCAACTATATATAAAAATGAAAGACACAAAGAAAATATATTAAAGAGCTAATAGCTAAGGGTAGTAAATTTATGGGTCATTTAAAAACAATTACTCTCTGTTTCTAAATTTCCTAGAATTAATTCACATTATCTATAGGATCAGGAAAAAATTATGTTGCATACATATGAAAGTAGAACTTTAGAGGCTCTTTTCTTTACACTAGTCATGTAGGAACTGAAAAGTCAGGAATTCATTAGTTAGTTCCTTTAACAGGTTTTTCTTAAAGAGGAAGAGAAACGTCAACAAATGGCTGGTTGAAATAAAAGCTTAAGGACTGAAAATGACAAAGTGAAGTTATCAGATTAAAAACTTCTGCTCTTTGAAAGACACTGTTAGATGGATGCAAAGATAAGACACAGATCAGAAGAAAATACCTACAAAACATGTATCTTCCTTGGACTTATACCCAGGATACAAAAACAAACAAAAAACAAACAAAAACGCCACAAAATACACAAGAAACTCTCAAAATTCAATAAAAATAAGAAACAATCAAGCCAATAAATTGGCAAAAGATTTGAACAGATACCTCATTAAAGTTATAAGGATGGCAAATAAGCACATGAAACGATGCTCAAAATCGTTAGTCATTAAGGAAATGAAAATTAAAACACAATCATGAGCTTCTCTTGTGAACAAATTATATTAATAGAAAAGCCACTTTCTACTAGATTCCTATCAGAGTGACTAAATCCACAGAGTGACCACAGCAAGTGTTAGCCAGGCTACTGAGGAAATGGACGTCGCATACACTCCTAGTGGACCATAAAATGATACCACCTCTTTAGAAAGGCTGGGCAGTTTCATAAAAAGTTTAACATATGCTGACATGACCCAGCCATGCTACCCTAGGGATTCCCGTGACAAGTGAAAGCTGATGTCCACGGAGAGAGAGACCTGTAGGTGAATGTTCACAGCTGCTTTACGTGTAAGTGACAACTAGAAACCACCGGATGTTCCCATCAACAGGTTGTGGCGCACTGTCAAAGCAGACTGCTCACAACGAAAGGGGATGAACTACTGATATGCAGTACAAGGGGGATGAATCTCAAAACAATCATCCTGCATGAAAGAAATTCTCACCATAGCATCAGACCTACACGGGGCTGCTGGAGCCAACCCTAAAGGACAGACCCAACACCAAAACCAGCCTGAGTACCTGCTGTATGATTTCATCATGTAAAAGTCTACAGAATACATACTCATCTATTGTGACAAAGAGCAGATCTGTGGTTGCCAGAGCGGGGGGGGGGGGGGGGGGGGGTGAAGGATCACAAATTTGGGGGATGTGGATATGTCCATTTTATTGACTGTGATGCGATCGCAGGTATATGTACATATTAAAGTACATCAGGTTGTATACTTTGAGTATGTTCAGGTTATAGTATGTCAATGACACCTTAATATAGCTGAGGATTTGGGGTGGAGGGGGTGTGAGGGACTCTGGCGCAGCCCCAGAGGGTGGACTGGCTCTCCTGCCTCCTGGCCTTCTGTGCTGTCCCCTCCCACCAATCCCTCCAGTCCCACACTCACCTCTTCTCCCTCATTCTCTGGCTGCCCAAACTTCAGCCGCAGACTCTCTTCAAACTCCTCGTCTGTCCAGTAAAAGAGGACCTCTGCGCCCTCTGTGGCCACCAAGACGCACTTCATCTGCCAGGGAGAAGCAAGGTCAAGGTCGCCTCCCAGTCCCTGCATCCTTAAGCATGGCCTGAGTGATGAAGAGGATCATAAGCCCAGCAAACATCTATTGAGCCCTCACTGTGTGCCAGGCGCCACCTTGAGGGCCTCCTGGTGTTATTTCGTCACCCCCTCACGGCAAAAAACAGGAACCTGGTAAAACAGGAACCTTCAGTTCCTCCCATTTTATAGAGCACGGTGTGGCACAGCCTGAAGCGGCAGAGCTGGGATCCAAACCCAGGCCTGTCTGATTCCAACGCTGGGGCTCTTTCCTCTGTCTTCTGACCCCTTTCACTACAGCATTAGACCAACTACGGGCCTACTGGAATCAACTGTAAGGAAGGCCCAGCTCTCAATCTGGACAGGAGTCAACTGCACAGGGAGGCAGCCAGGCAGAGCCTGGCCTGGAATGGAGGGCAGCTACTGAACCTCCCTCTGGGTAGTCCAGAAGTGTGTTTCTCCTCAAATCAAAAACAGCCCCAGAAGACAAGCTTCAAAGCCCACAAGGAGTGGTTTCAGCATTACAGGAATTTCATTCACATGGTCTTCCTGCTCTGGGTGGAAACAGAGGCCGCCTGACCTTGTCCCTGCGCATGCTCACACCTGCCTGACTGCTGTGTCCGCAGCCACATCCACCAGTATCTCTGGCCCTTCCGAACCTCCTTCCCCACCACCCACACATGCACCCTCTGTGCCACACATTTTAAGGCTTAATTATATAAAATGTGTTTTATTATTCACCAACTGGTAGATTCTTAATTCAGAGCTTCCCACAGTGTCTTGGACCCCTGGGGTGCAGCAAGACCTCGATCTTCTCCACCGCGGAGAAGCCTGCCCAAGCCTGGTGAGGCCAGAGCTCTCGGGCCAGCTGCACGCAGCTGGGAGAACCCCAGGCAGGAACTTCAAACCTTCTCGTGTACCTCATGTGCCACAAAGACATGATCATGTTGCACATGTGCCAAGATGTGACAATGATTAGGAAACTGCTCTGAGTCTTCCATGAATGGAGGTCCGGTTTCCTCAACAGGATATAGCATTTTGAGGTCTTCGACTCATTTACACTCTTTAGTTTCCCCTATGTGACCAGCTTAGTGGCACTTACTGAATTCTCCCCAAATCTCCAGTTGGTTTATCAATTCTAACTCAGAGCACTCAGCCTGAAGGTGTTTCCAGCACAGTGAAAAACAGAGACTGCAGCCTACCCGTGGAATTGCTAAGCACAAGGCAGAGACTGGGAGAACCATGAAGTGTGAAGATGTTGCTGGATGAGGGCAGGTAGACCTAGAAGAGGCTCTGGGACTCCCAGGTAAGAGTCACACGATTGGGGGCTTGAGGGGCCAGCCTGATGTGGGGTTGGGGCATGGTGTGTTATGGAGTGGAGGCTGTGGTCAACAGCAAAGAGCCCCTGTAGGCGGGTAAGGATGTGGGAAACTCCGTGCTGGCCATAGATGGGTGAGGTTAGGTTATGGAGGCAGGTCATCCTGGTGTGGGATAAAGAGGGCCCACTCCTTGGTGGAGGCCAGGAGAAGAATAGTAGCTCAGAGACACAGCAGACCTTGATGACTGTCTGGATACAAGGAAGGACAGAGAGAGTAGGCAAAGTGACATCAGGATACAGCGCTGGGCAAGGGCTGGGGAGAGGGCTCTGCAGAGCCGGGGAGAGCTCAGTCCACTGCCTGCCTCACTGTCCGCCTCCCAGAGCCTGAGTAGCCCAGAGTGGGTGCTGCCTGCCTCCGTATGCCCCAGGCAAGGCGCAGTCATCTACCTTGGCGAGGAGCACAGCAGAGCTTCCAGACAGCCAGAGGTTCAGAAAGGGCTGCTGTTTACAGACTCGGTGACCAGCTCATGGAGCAGCATAGCATCCTGGGGCCTGCAAATGCTTAAAACAGAGAGGTCATGAGGGCAAGCAGTTCCGACTGTTCCCTGTTCCTGGGAGTGGACAAGGTGGTGAAGGACTGAGTGGTCTTCCTCTGGCCATGAGGCAGTCTGCTCAGAACATTCTCCTCACAGCCAGGAGGTATCTGAGTGCCGTGTCCCTCTGCCCCAACCCTCAAAGAATTAGAACAGGAACCCAGCCATCACAGTCATTTGGACATAGCTGGTGCCCACAAACATTAATTTCCACCTCCTGTTTCCTTCCATGCGCTCTCATTTCACTGTGGGTCACTCAGAGCCATGGTGTGGTCAGCAAACCCACTCTAAGGAGCCTCAGGGAGCCGCTATGACTGACTGAGTGGAGACAGCATGGCATATTCAGATGGACAGGGAAGTCCAGGAGAGGGGAGGTGCCCGGGATGACGTGATGAATGGCAACAAAGCAACACAAAAGGACCCTGACACCTGGTTCTAGTTTTGGCCTTGCCATGGCACTTAAACCTCTGGGCCCCAACTCCTGCTGTGAAGGGGAGGAAAAATGCCCTGCTCCACCTGTAAGATTATAGGAGAGTCGGGGGTAACCAGGCAGGAGGGCCTTAGGAAACTGCTCTAACACAGGGTGGGTGGGTGGCGGGGGAGGGTGTCTATATTCTTACTTCCCAGGTGCCCTTAGTCAAGTAACAGGATGAGCTAAACTGGTTCCTGATCATTCACATTTTGATGATAAAAGGCAGGAATAATAAAAAGCTTTAGCTTAAATAAGAGGCAACGAAAGGGCTTTTAGGGGCTCAGCATGTTTTTTTTTTGCAACGTAACTGCGACTTGCGGCATCACGGGCATGACTGGCCTTAATGCCCTATTCCCAGAAAAAATGGGAATGCTTCTTAGTGAACCTTAGGTTCTACTTTTCTTATTCCAAAGAACCTCCCGGTGTCGTTCCCTGCTCTCTATCCCGCGCCCAGGAGGGGACACGGGGCTCACGGCAGCTCCAGACGGCGCCCGGGCCCGTTCACCATCCCCCCCGGCAAACCGCCCCCGCCTCCCGCGGCTCCGGGGGGGCGCGCTCGCCCGGAGCCCCGGCTCGCCCGCGCTGGCTGGAGGACCCGGGAGGGGAACCCGCGGGCCCCGCCCCCGGCCGCCTTCCCGTTGCCCCGCACTCTCCAGTGGACGCAGCTCACCCCCGAATCCCCTCGAACCTCACAGCTACCCAGGGCAGAAGGCCGGGCTGGTGGGACCCGCCCCACCTCGCAGCTGCACAAACTTTGGCTCCGAGTAAAGCGGCGGGCACCCGGCACACGGGGGTGGGTGAGGCTGCGGGGGCCCGCGCCCCACTTCCGGGAGGGCCGCGCGGGGCAGGGGGGCAGGGCCGCCGCCCACGGAGGGGGCAGCAGAGGGCCGCGCCCGGACCGTCCGGGAGGCCCGCGTACCCGGCGCCGCCCAGCGGGTCCCGCCCCGCCCGGCCGTCCGGGCCCCCGGCGCACTTCCGGGCGGGGCCACGTGACTCCCCACGTGACCGCCCCGCGGGTGTCGGGGGCGCCGCGAGGGCCGGGGCTGGGCTGCGGGGCCCTGAGAGCGCCGCCCCCCGCGCTCCGTGGTCCCTTCGGTGGTCGCCTCGGAGGGCGCGGAGGTCCCAGGGCTGGGGCTCGCCACCGCCGTCAGGGGCGCTGGGCCCCTCCCCTGCCCTTAGCGCGGCGGGAACATCCCCGCTCGGCCTCGTTTCACAGAAGAGGAAACCGAGGCCCGAAGATAAGGAAGAACTTGCCGCGGGGCGCAGTCAGGACGAGAAGCCGGGTTTCCCGGCCCCGGGCTGGGCTCTTCCCCACGGCCTGGCTTCACGCACTCGCGGGACCTGGGTTCCAGGGCAGGCGCTGCGCGTTTCCCTGGCCTCGCGGGGAGACCGCCGGCGGGGGGCCCGTTGTCCCCAGAGCCCCAGGCTGGAATTTCTTTCTGCGAGTTCTCGGTCCATTGGGCGGCGGATTGCACCTCAGGGCCTTTGTTTTGAGCCCGTGCTTGCAAGATTTTCTTAAATTGTGTATTTGTAGCGGCTGAAGGTGGGGAGAGCTGATGAAGGTCATGGAAGGGTTAAACCCCAACCCAGGTCACCGCTCCGTGCCCCGGAATCTCCTGGGGACTTTGAGTGCAGCCCAGTGGGGGATGACCTTCAGAGACTGTCTGGGATACAGCAGATAGAGCCCCCGCCCCCCCCCCCCCCCCAAGGCAGGAGCCAATAGTTAATGCCTCCACCACCTGCAGACCGAGCAAGCATCACTCCTCCCCCTTCCCCCCACTGCCCATCCCTCCGGCCCACCTTAGGGCCCAAACCTCCCAACTCCCCCCACAGCACAGAGCCGCCCCGCAGCCTCCCTCCCGCCCAGAGCTGAGGCCTTCTGGCTGTGCACTCTTCATCCCGTTACCTCCACGCACCAAGTTTCCCTCTTGTGTCAAACTCTTCTTAAGCCTGAATTTCAGAGGTTGAATAAATTCCATCAAGTGGTTGTGCTGCTGTTTACTTATTCTCGCCCCTTGCTAGTCCATTTCCCAGCAGTGATGCATGAGGGGCCAAGGTTATCCACCAAAGCTTGTTCTCGCCAAAGCTTGTCGCCAAAGCTTGTCGTCTGTTTTAACTTAGCCGTCCTAGTGGGTGTGAAGTGCTATCTCATGATTTTGATTTGTATTTCCCTAGTGGCTAATGATATTCAGCATCTATTCATGTGCTTTGCAGCCATTTGTATATCTTCTTTGCAGAAATGTCTATTCAAATCCATTGCCCAGTTTAAAATTAGGTTAATTATCTTTTTTGTTAGTCATAAGAGTTCTTTATATATTCTGGACATGAGTCCTTTATTAGCTATATAATTTGCAAAAGTGTTCTCCCATTATGTGTTTCATCTTTTCACTTATCACTTGTAGCACACACGTTTTCAATTTTGATGTAATCCAATTTATCTATTTGTAATTATGTCCAGGTTTTTGTGTCAACATAAGGTTTTATTTCATTTGGGTAAGTACTTAGGAGTGGGAAGGCTGAGCTGTTTGCAAAGTACAGGTTTAAGTTTATATTAAGCTGTTGAACTATTTTCCAAAGTGCAGGTACCATTTTACACACACCCCCCCCCCCCAGCCATACTGAGAGTTTTAGTTTTTCTGTAGCCTCTTTAGCATTTGATATTGTCTTTTTCTAACTTTAGCCATTCTAGTAGGTATGTAGTGGTTTTTATATATGTATCTCATTGTAGTTTTAATTTCCATTTTCCTAATGATGAATGATGTTGAACTTCTTTGCATGTGCTTATACCCCATCTATATTTCTTCTCTGGTAAAGTATTCAAAAAAATTGCCCACTTAAAAAATTAGATTGTCTTGCTTCTTATTATTTATATGATTTCTTTATGTATTTGGATACAAATTCTTTAACAGATATCTGTTTTGCACTTTTTTGCAGTCTGTGGCTTTGTCTTTTCATTTTCTTTACAGTGACTTTCAAAGAATAGAAATCTTTGTGCCTTTTTTTTGGTATGCTGTCTAAAAAATCTTTGCCTAAGCCAAGGTCACAAAGAGTTCCTCCTCTGTTTTCTTCTAGAAGCTTTATAGTTTGAGGTTTTGGATTTATGTCTATGATCCATTTCAAGTTGGTTTTTGTAGATGGTATGAGAGAAGGGTTCATTATTTTGCATATAGATGTACAATTTTTCTAGCTCCATTTGTTGACAAAATATCCTTTTTCCACTGAATTACTTTGACACATCTATCTCAAATCAGTTGACCATATATGTGTGGATCTATTTATGGACTCTCCATTCTGTTCAATAAATTTGGAAGGATTCAGCTCACATTAAGGATTTTATTGATTTTTCTTAAATAGCTTTTGGTTTCATCAGTTTTCATTTCTCTAATTTCTGTACTGATATTTACTATTTTCTTTCTTCTGTTTACTTTGGATTTAATTTGCTCTTCTTTTTTTTATAATTTCTTAAGGTAGAAACTGACCTGATTTGAGACCTTTTGTCTTTTCTAACAATGAAGTTTACTGCTATAAAATTCCCTCAAGATACTGCTTTATCAGCACCTATAACTTTTGATATGTTATGTTTTAATTTTCAATTAGTTCAAAATGCTTTCTAATTTTTCTTTTTCTTTTTTGACCCATGGGTTATTTAGAAATGTGTTATTAATTTCAAAATATTTGGAGGTTTTCTAGGTATCTATAGATTTCTATTTCAATTCCATTTGGTCAGAGAATATGCTTTGTGTGACTTGAATCCTTTTAAATTTACTGATATAGTCTATCTTGGTGATGCCTGTAGCAGTCTTAGAGGCTAAGTGCTGAAGATGGCAGAGAACCCACATCAGTCTGGATCCCTAAAGGACTACATGGAACAGAACCACTGCCCACCTTAGCCCCATTACCACCAATTGAATTTTACATGATCTGTGAGCAAGAAATAAACTTCAATTGTGTTAAGCCATTGAGATTCTGGAGCTTACCTGTTATTGCAGCTATTAGTTACTTTAACTAAGATAGACAATGACATCTAACTTGAATAATAATATTTAATTTCCATTTAGAGTACTTGAAGCAAAGCTTGTGGGGGAGAGAGGAGAAGGAGAGGGAAGTATACCATGAAATCAAAGATCCCCAGCATGTGTTTGTTCCAGGCAATCAGTCTGAAGGTCAAGGTGTAGCATGGACAACAGTGACCTCCCTTTCCCCACAGAACACCCTGAGAACTGAAAGTTAGAGTATTCACATTTTATTACTTACAAAACATTTCCTCAATATATAAACTACCTCATGAACCCAAACTCTCTGCAATCATCAGGCTCATATAAACCTTAATATAATCTGTTTTCTGGAAGAAAATATTAACACCTGTTAAGTCCTCTGCACAGAGAAGAAACTTTCCCTGGGAGGTGTTCCTGCCTCATTTTGCCAACTTCCAGATCAATAAAACTAAGGTTTCTTTTTGCTTCTTCCAAAAATATAATTTATTATATAACATTTACAACTTAAAAAAGAATCCTAGAAGATTTTCATGAATAATGATTAGAAGAGTAATGTTAGGCTGCAAGGAAAGCCCACCTTTCTTTCTGCTGGGTGCATGGGATAGAGGGATTTATTCATGAGCCAATCGTTTGGAGCTTGGCCACTGCTCCCAGGGCTCCGAGGGGCTGCTCTGGCATTTGGGAGGAAGTCGGTACCAAAGCATTTGATTTGCTTTTTTGGTGTTTTGGCTTACTTGTTTTAGAGTGATATTTGTGAATACTACCCATGGGGCAATGATTAATGCATTTTTTATTTAGTCTGGAAAGGTGAAGAGAAACTTCCATACCTCTGGGTGGTGGAGAGAGGAGGAGCACGAGTGGGTGCCAACTGGCTCTGCCACTTACCTCCAGGACTTTGAATATCAAGACTCATCACCTGTTGTGGGTGGTGGTGGTGGTGGTGATGGTGGTGGGAGTGGCCCTTTAAATTGTTCTACAGGACAATAGAGACGAAGAGGAGGGGACCAGGAGGGCCACTGGAGGGCCAAGATGAGCCTGGATTCGAAAGTCTACAGCCAAGGCTGGTCACAGCCCAACTTGCTACTTGTCAGAGTTGTTAGTTGGCTTCCCCAAACCCGAGGTGAACTGTCCTGGGTGAAGGCACTACTAGGGTTCTCTGTAGGCACACACAAGATGTTAAGAAAGCTAACTGTGGGCAGCACAAAGATAAGAAAAAGTTGGCCATGACCGGTCCAATGAGAGAGAGCATAATGCATTGAGAGCAAGCTTTGGAATCCAACAGATCTGGGTTCAAGTCCCAGCCCTGCCACTCTGCTTATCTGGATGGTTTTGGATAGATTACGTCTCTGGTCCTCCCCAAATACTCACTGCCCAGGACTGGGATAGGAAGGCAGTTACAGAAGCCTTTGTGTTCCTGTTAGTGGGTCTGAGAGACAGTGATTGTAACGTTCCAGTTGTTTGGGCCCCATAATAACTGTTTCTCTTTGAGAACCCCTTACTATCTTATTTTCAATTCTGGTACATCCTAAGAAAAGATTGCAAATATTTCTACAAACAAAACTGAATTCCCTCTTGGTACAGCAGATTTCCCTGGGCTCCAGGGTGAGGACAGAGCGGCTGGCAGAGGTGAGGCTGTGGACCTGGACAGTAAGTTAGTAGAAGAGAGCAATTGGCAGTGTGCAGGCTGGGTCAGTGGTGCTGAGGTTGGGGAGAAGGGGAAGGAGAGGAAACCGTGCTCCATAAATGTTTATGCCCATTCTTCCCTTGCCTTCTCCAAGCCATATCTCTATTATTTTTGGTTCCTCTATTGCTATTTCAAATGTTTAAAGTCCTTCCCTGTTTCAATGTTTTTATCCACCTGGTTCGCCTTTGTTTCTGCAGAGATTTATATACTGCCCTTTTGCTTTCAGAAATAACCCTGCTCTTAATGAATTTCCAAGGTGAGTCCTGCAGCTGCATCCGTCCCAAACACACCGGCCTGGGGTGCACGCAGTAGAGCATACCTGTGGATGCTGGGCCTGGCCTGGACCACTGGCAGCTCAACAGTTCACAGTCCTGCAGGATCCTCTCCACTGCCTGACCCCAGGAGGCCACAGAAGCCCAGTGGGGGCTTCGCAGGCAGATTCCACCAACAACCTCTGTCCTGTGGGAGGTGCAGGGCTTGGACCCAACTGTCTGGGGAGGGGCTGGGGCTGCAGAGGGCAAGTGGGCCTCTGGGAATTGTGGTTCTGGGAGTCCCAGGCCTGTGTCTCACTCTAGCCCAGTTCTGGCATTTTCAAGCTATTCTCTATCTGGAGATAATGCTAATATCCCATAGTTGCAGCTTTTTCAGGGCACTACAGGAACTGGGACACTCTCTCCAAATAACAATGAGAATTTGTTCTGAGCCTTTGCGATAAGAAAGGAGAAAGAAAATCATTCCTAGAGGCAGAAGGAGCAGAAAATCATCTTAACAAAAGACACAGATTTCTCATTATCAGGCTTTCAAATAAGCACTTTAGAAACCCATTCTTTGGTTTAAAATAAAGTGGTTCTTAAGTCTTAGATTGTCTCAGCCAGGTCCTGCTTTAGGAGGAAATATCTGATCTGGAAGGCTGGTGGGTGAGCTCTTTTGTCCCAGGGCCCAGTCGGGCAAGCTGCTCCCAGATGATGATGGTGGGTGCTGATGCTGAATTCTGCCACAGGCCAGCCTTTGCGGGAAGTATGATAAGGGCATCCATAAGAAGGAGGCATCTCCACTGATTTAGTCATTATCCCCACCCCAAAATGAAAAATCCAGGATAGATGCTTTGCACTAAAGTCTCTATGGGATGTGATTTTACAGTGACTTTCTCGGTTTCCTTTGAACAATGCAAGTACTTCTAACGTGAGACAGTTGCAAAGTGAGAATTGCAGGGCTCCAGAGATAAATCTCAGTGATCCCCTTCTCCCTTTTTATCAACTAAAAGAGCAAAACCTCTTAGGAGCAGCTTCTAATACATAGAGAAAGCAGCAGCAGGAACTACCTATATTCTGCACACGTGGAGGCTTTGTGAAAATTGGCGCTTACAGAAAGTGTGTCTGAGTGGAGCTTTGGAGGTCCTGGCTGGACTGAAGTAGCAGAAGCTGTGAAGAGGTGAAAGGGCGAGTCTGTGAACTAGGCAGCCATTGAGCGTGGTGGTTAAATGAACAAGTTCTCGATTGTTCTGAGCTCAGCAAACCGTTGCCCCAGGTGACCCTGGGAAAGGTCTGGACACTCTGCATGACTTACAGGAAAAACAGGGGCTACTGTGTATGTAAAGCAAAGAAGCCCAGGGCTGGGCCTGCAAGGACCTCAGGTTGCTCTGGTTACTATCAGGGGCCCTGCAGCTCTGCTTGCACCAATGGATAGAAGAGCTTCTGATAAGAGTTTGGGGAAACAATCTCTTGGTCTCTCATTTCTCTTTTTTCACTCTCTTCCTCCCTTGGGCTCGTCCTCTGTAACCTCTCTCCTCCTTTCTCTCTCCCCTCTCGGAGCTGAAGCTTCAGTGGGAGGTAGACCCTCTGAGTGGCCTCCCTCTCCAGAGCTGCTTCCAGGCTAAGCCACCCACTGACTGGGTCCAGCCGGTCCCATCTCCCCTTTCTCGCTGCACCTTCCGTGTGCTGTTCCTTCTGTACCTAATAATAAGCCTGTCGAAACCATATGCACTCTCTTCTTTACACGTACAATGAGCCTGTCAGCTTCCCTCTCCCCAACTTGCAGTTCCCCAAGCTGAGAATCCTCTGCCTCCTCTCCTGTTTCATCTTCCCCCTGTCTCTCACCCTACCGTTCACTCTGCACACTTGGCCTAGTCCTTACCTAACTCCTTGGCACCTTCGGCAGTCTCCCTGGCCTCTGGCCTCAGCAGTCCCGCCCCTCCCTCCCCTCCCCTCCCCTCCCCTCCCCTCCCCTCCCCTCCCCTCCCCTCCCCTCCCCTCCCCTCCCCTCCCCTCCCCTCCCCTCCATTCCTGTCCTTGGACAGCAGCAGAAATTGCATCGCTCCCTTAGTTGGAACCCTGACATTATCAAATATCTCCTCCTTTTAAAAGAGCATCACTCATGTCATTTATCCTGAGAAAGAAGATCCCATCCGCGGAAAAGGAAGTCATTTCAGAGGCAGATTGTTTGCAAAGACCCCACAGCCCAGACAGAAGGTCCTCACGATGAACTTCCACTCGCTCCACTTGCCCCCTTCCAACTGGGAGCTTTCCACCCACCACCCAAGGTTTTCCCATCAGCCCTGTCTCCAGATTCCGCCTTCCCCATAACCGCTAACCGGAAGCTGTGTCCACTGCTCAAATAAGCTGGTCTGGGACAGGAGGGGCCTGGTGGTCTTCAGTGACCAGATTGGATTTCTGCCTAGCAAACGCACCGAGAGGCACACAGCTACTCGCAAAGAGGCAGAACGATTAGTCAGCTGTGTCCTACGGTGAGGACCTTTGACCTACACCTCTTTTATTTTTTAAATGGTTTTGGGGCTTATCCTTAATAAATATTCTTTCAAGTCTGAGGCGGGTCTGATGATCTGCTTTGTTCAGTTGTTGGTGTGTGCGCATGTGTGCTGGTGGTGTGATGTGCTTTCTCTTTGCACCGAAACTGCCCCCGCACAGCCACACGGCGGATGATGGTCACTTTTTGTGGTGCCTAATACACTGCTCTCCACTTAGCGAGTATTGTCGCCTGACCCCCACTGCAACCCTGGGGAGTCCGGATCCACAGAGGAGTAGAACCTTCTTATGAAGCCTGGAGTATGAGTGCAATTTTACTTTTGAGCACCGGCTTCCCAGAGGAGTAGCCAGTGATCGATGCCACTGTCAGAAACCCAGATGCACAGGCTCATACATCAGCCAGGAAATGACACGGAGCTCACCCCGCAGGCCGGCGCTGGCTCCCCGCGGCCCCCCTCTGGGAAGGGAGCTCACAGGAAACCGGCGCAACAGCGGGGAGCAGACGGAGGAAAGGGGCTGGAGGGGACGGGGCTCTCAGGCCCACCCGGCTTTCTTCCTTGCCATCTTCCGCTGAGGGCGGCGGCCCAGGCGAAGGCCTGTAGTGATGCCGCCCCGCGGCCAGCACCGTGGGGAGCTGTCCCGTCTGTCCAGGGAGTGTGCTTCAGCTTGGTTTCGCGGTACACGAACAAGGATACGTACAGCTCTGCACATACCTTCATCCTCACGTAGGTCAGGCGATGTCCACATTCCCCTCTGGGGTGGATGTGAACTAGCCGGGCTAAGCTTGTGCTATCTCGGGAGAGCAAGTCTATGTTGATCCCAGCAGGATGGGGCAGCAGAGGCTGGTTTGGTGCTAGATGCCTGAAAAGTAAGGATACTATTGGGCGGAAGGGTGGAAAGCAGTCCAGCAGGCGCGCTGGAGCTTCGTGAGGGCGAGGGTGGCTTATCGGTAGCGGCAGGCCAAGGCGTTGACATTCTTGACCACATAAAAGCCCATGGTGACTGGAGGGATGACCAATGTCCGGCCTGCTCGCAGGGGGCGGGGCTTCAATTCTGGGAGCGTCCCATCGTCCACCATCACCAAGGGCTGGCCGTTCAGCTGCACTGACCTGTGGTGAGGAAAACATCGTGGAACTGGTTATTGCATTATAAGGGACCATTGCAACAGAGCCTGGGCAGCCCCAGACGGCTGCCTGTCTGTCTGACACGCACAGCTCTCACTGACTGACACTTGCGATGCCCAGGCTCTCACCTAGGGGCTTTATTTTAATAACATATTCAAACATCTCAGCAACACTCTGAGAAAGAAACTCATGATCCCCTTTCTACCTGCAGCGGTTAGTGACTTGCCAAGATCAGCTTGTAGGTCTGGAAGCCAGGATTTGAACACAGGTTGTCTAGCTCCACAGACACATCATTTAGATAAGTGACAAATCTCTGAGACTCAGAAGCGGAAAAGTGTTTAGTGCTTATATATATATTAAATATGTTTTTATTGATTTAGATGGGGGGGGAGAGAGTGAGAGAGAGAGGGAGAAACATTGATGTGAGAAACATTGATTGGCTGCCTCCTGTGTGCACCCTGACCGGGGATCAAACCCGAAACCTGGGCATGTGCCCTGACCAGGAATCAAACCGGTGACCTTCGGTGCATGGATGGTGCTCAACCAACTGAGCCGGGGCTCATGCTTATATATGTTTTAAGTCATAATAGCACTTTAGTTAGACCTGTGGCCTGCTGAACAGGCTTAAAATGATTTCCGGAATCTTTTATTTAACTTGAGGTTTTCACTAATTTACTTGATAGCTTAGAGAACTGACACCATATTACTTGTATAGGGCTGTTCTGAAGGACAGAGATAGCTAACAACTCTCTTTTTCTAATCTAAGAGTGAGTTTTCATATCTAATATTTAACGATGTTTTCTCTTTTAGCAATACAATGAGGTATAAAGTGATAAAAGTGGGCATTTGTGATCACAGTTTACCTATCCTGCCTGTTTTTTCCTCCTGGGCAGCAGCACCCTTCACCCTGAGAAGGGGCCACACGCACAGTGCAGTTAGAGAGCGAAGGGGAACAGACGACCCGTGCTTGGCCTGCAGTACAGAATCCAGACAACTTCCCAGCTGTTCCCGACTGGGGATTGCTCGCACAGCCATGTACCCAGGTTGAAGCTCAGCTTTATGGGTCAGTAGAAAAGGCCAGAACCAGGCCACCCGCTGGAAATAAGGCTGTGAGTTACCCTCAGAAAATCAACATTGCATGGTGAAGACTGTTTCTGGGCCTTGCCCAACCTTCAACTGCAGTGATATCATCTGAGCAGTAAAGAGAATAAATGTTGGAAATTGATACAAAGGTCTTTGTTTAGTGTTCCTTCTGTGCTGTGAATGATAGGTTTAGAGAGAGATAACCAGACTCAGGCCCAATGGAGCAGTGGATTCCCAGAGATAAGTGTGTTGTGAGTTGCTCCCCATGGAGAGTGAGGCAGAGGGGCAGCTCCCGGCCAGGCCCTCCATGAGTAAGTCTGGGCCGAGTCCAGATCTGACAGGCCAGAGGGGGCAGCCCACTCTTCTCGTTGGTATGACTAAGGAGTGAGTGAGGAGGAGACTCCTGTACAGAGCCAGGCCCGCCTCTGGGGGTGGGAAAATCTAGGTCTGAAGATTAGGTATTGACTCCATCAAATCTGCTCCAAATTTGAGTGATTCTCTCTGGTGAAGACAGTCTACTCATTGGTGTGGGAGGCAGGATGAAAGAGGTGTTTCTGTTGCAAAAACAAAACAAAACAAAAATGCAGACAGGTCTTAACAGTGTATTTTCACTATTTTCCTTCAGGTGGTGTGACTATCCAACAACCACACGTATGCACTGTCAAACACAAGCTCAATGATACTAATTAACCTTTCCAAAGCATACTCGCATGTATCACTTCTCTACTTGAAAGCCTTCACTGTCCCTCTCAGATGCAGAATTAGGTGCAAGCTCTCCCCTTGAGGAACTAGGTGTTGCCCTTTTAGATTCAGGTGATCCCAGAGTACTGGCACCTCTGGCTTCTAGGCAATGCAGGACCGAGTGGGACACAGGCAAGCCTTTTAATTTCTATACTAATAAGGAGTAGTTATGCTGGAACAGGCCCCATTCTGATTTCCTTATTGGCTGGTTAAAAAGCTCACTCGGAGTGGGTGGACCCAGGGAGCACGGTCAAGATTCTGGACTGATCTCTAATTCCAGGAGCCCGACTGCTAACTTGCTCGACGGTTATGGAAAATCTCTCAACCTCACGTCCTGCAGCTTTTGCATCTGTGAGACTGCACAAGGCTGTAGTGGGAATGCAATGAAATAAAAATATGAAAGTGCTTTGCAAGCCTAATGAGCCATGTAAGTGGGAAGTGGTGTTTTTGTTATACTTTTCATTGCCGTGATGGGTAGATACACTTTTTGGTCCTTAGACTTGAGTGCTCTGTGGCAATGACTACTTTCCTGGCTCCCCCAGCTGAAGGCTTCTCTTCCCTTGGCTTCTATGTTCGTTCTCTCTCTTCCTCTCTCTCTCCCTCTATTCCTCTCTCTCTCTCTCTCTCCCTCTTTTCCTCCATTTCTTTTGCAGGGGGGCTGCTCTCTTCTACCTGCCTCTCAGATGTTGGGGTTCACGGTCTTTGTCCTCGGACCTCTTCTTTTTCCATATTACATACACCCCCTGAGTGCCGTCACCCACACCCAGGACTTTATTATCTACATGTCCATGATTTCCAATCCCGCATCTCTAGCCTAGACCCCCCTAACTTATGTACCTCCACTTCAAAGTTCCTATGTCTAAAGCAAAAATCTTCTACTCAGACCCTGTCCTCTTTTCTGCCTTTTTATCTTTGTGCTGGTACCACCGTCCTCAGTTACCTAAGCCAGAAAGCTAGGCGCCATCTGATATTTCTCCCCCAGTTCCTACATGTAGGGTCCTTAAGTCCAATCAATTCTAGCTTTTAATACTTTTCACATCTGCTCCTTTCTCTCCATTCACTGCTATTACTTTAGCTCAGACCCCACCCCTGCACTTGCCACACTGTTGCCCTAGTGATCTGGGCTGTCACTGCTTCAAGCTCTCCGGGGACTCCCCATCCCTTCCACTCGAACAGACACGCAAGCCCAGCTCCAGCTACCTCCCAGTCTCCGATCACGCCAGTACCCTTACCCCAGTGCTGACTCACTGTGGGTCACAGACCCCGGGAGTGTGTGTGGGATGAGTTGGCAGTTTCTGTAAGGATTTCATCAATATATGCATGAACAAAGATTGTTTTACAATGAAAAACTAGTAAGCCTTGCACATAGACAAGATAATATTTCTCAAATGTGAATGCCAGTAGGCACTGTTGGGATTAATAAGACACATGTTAATTTAAAACTGTAATAAAATTCCCAATACGATTTTTTGGGAGGATGAGGGCATCATGTGCTTTTTTTCAAACCAGAGTTCTTAGAAGGACAATGACTCTAATGCTGACATTACAAAGGAAGTCTCTCCCTTTCCAAAGGCCCGCACCCCGTCTCAGCACGACATGACCAAATTACTAAATGACTTGGAGTTCAGCTTCTGGGTTCAGTTTCAAAAGAGTTCTCTCTGTTGGATTGACTGCTTGGGTAGTTGTAGAGCTTGCTCAGGTGTTGCTCCCTCTGGGGAACCTTCCCTGACCCCTGGGTTAAGAGCCCCACCTCTGAGCTCTCTT
This sequence comes from Miniopterus schreibersii, assembly GCF_964146895.1. NCBI lineage: Eukaryota > Metazoa > Chordata > Mammalia > Chiroptera > Miniopteridae > Miniopterus > Miniopterus schreibersii. The sequence goes on from NC_138114.1 coordinate 38,198,191, forward strand.
GCACCCAAAATTTACCTATAACCCCCTCACTGAATTGTAGTGATTTACTTGCTCTGTCCTTCACTGGACTGTGGACTCAGTGCAGAAAGGGACTGTGTTTTTGGTCCATAAATCCTCGGTGCCTAACAAGATGTAAGGCACAGTGAATGGACTTTTGAGGCTCTTTTGCATTATTTCTGGCCTTCTTGGGTTGAGTTTCTCCAGTTCCCAAGAGGCTCCTGGGAGGCTCGTTGAGTGTCTTTATAGATTTCATTAACACAGCGATTTTCTACCTTTTCCAGCTCATGGCACACATAAACTAATTACAAAAATTCTGTGGCACATCAAAAAATACATTATATTTTTTGTCAATCTGATAAAAAAATATATAGGTATCATTTTGATTTATTTACACTGGTAGGCTATTGTTGTTTTGGCTGTTGTCATTTTTTATTTGACAGTCTAAGGGAAAAGAGGTCAGTACCCCTGACTAGTCGGGTATTGCATGTTTTAAAAATTCTTGCGGCTCACCAGTGTGTCTGCCAGGGCACACCGGCTGAAAATTGCTGCATTAACATACCAGTTGCTCTGGCTCTCAGTGGCTCTGGAAATGTTAGATTATTAGTGATTCTCAGTCTCTCACTAGATAACCGTATCCATCCTGAAACAAGGCCACTGATCATTGCTAGTGCTTCTCATTCTTAAAAACCACCTATATCACCAAGTCTTAGCTCAGCCAACATGAGTTATTTTTTGGGATCCTGAGTCCTCAACTGTCCTTATCTACAAAGTCCCTTCATTATGAAGATGGCCCGTGTGCTTACCATCTCCATTCTATTTTTCCTGTTTACATTAAAAAAAATTATCCCGTTACCCAGTGACATTATATCATGCTAAATATTACAATATTTCATTTTTATGCATTGAAGAATTTAAAAATTTACAAACATAATCATGTTAATGATAAAAAATCACTGATTATTGAGCACTGTCTATGCAAAAGGTACCACACTATGATTTACATGGACTATTGCATTTTGTCCTTACAACTACCCAGGCAGGTGTCAGCATCCCTATATTGCAGGTGAGGAAACCAAAGCTTAGAGGGGTCTAGCACTCACCTAAGCCACACAGCCAGTAAGTGGTAGGGCTGAGACTGCACTGCCACCCTTCACCACAGTCCTATCTGGCCTTCCTTGTGATCACTAAAGAGCCCTATATTATTATTATTATTATTATTATTATTATTGTAACTTTACTATTGAGATGAGGTCAGAGAGGCTAAGTGGTCCGGGCAAGGTCAAATAGCCAGTAGGTAGCTAAACTAGGTCTCAAATTCAGGCCCCTTGACACCTCTTTCTACTGTTTCATTTTGTTCTCCAATTCCAGATGGCACTCACCAGGATCGTGTTTCTTTATTTGAAAACCTTTCTTAGCATATTTTCATTATATTCTGAGGCCTTCTTAATGCCTATGACCTTTCAAATCAAATGCTAAATGATCCAGCCTATGTTGAACTATTTCCCTTAATTCCCTAGCTGTTGAGGGCATTTAAATTATCCAAATATTAGGACAACTGGGTTTTATCACCATCTGTTTTTACAAAGGCTGAGTTACTTTGCAGTTCCTAAAGTTGTTTTGTCTGTTTTGCATGCTATTTGAAATGGGATTCAATGTCTCAATTTGGAGTCAAGCCCTCTGCTCCTCAGGTCTCTAAGGGAGCCTCTTGGCCTGGTCACCCTCCTTCCCCTGTCCACCACCTGTCTATAATCTCTGGTCTTCAGGTCTTAGCATCGTTTTCGTTAGCAGATGACACTGCAGCAAGCTTTCAACTGTTCTGAGGTCTCCTAAACAAGTCCAGTGAGAACGCTCTCTGACAGTCTCGACAATAATCTGCTGGACTCTGGCCTGGCCCCGGGTGGACTTTCGTAGGGGCAGAGACAAGGGAAGCCTGCGCATTATTGGCAGCAGCTTTGGGACCTAGTGTCTGGTTGAGGCTGGCATACTTGGAGCCTTGAGTGGGAGGTGGGAGGTGAAAGGACTCAGAGGTAACCAGTTCCACCTTAGCCACTTTGAGAAAGCGATTTTTTTCTCCAAGGTTGGGTTTCTCAACCTGTAAGACAGGCTAGATGAACTTTAAATTCCTTCTGGTCTGAACATTTTCCAGGCAGGTGGCCCAAAGCCTAACAGCTAGCCTGTGGCAGAGTTTAATGCCAAATTCAGAGCGATCCTGCACAAACAGAAATCTGATCATAACATTCACCTACCTAATTGTCCAGTGGCTCCCTGCTGATCTTAGAATATTGTCCAAAGTCCTTACAAGACCCCATAAACAAGTCCTTCTACACACTCCTCCAGCCCCTTAGAGGTTCCCTGTAGCTCCTACCCATTCCAGCTCCCCACCTCCGAACACCTTTCCTTCTGTGCTGCAACTTCTCCAATCACAAGCTCTCCAATCTGCCTAAACCCTTCCCCATACTCTTTCCCCCCTTCCTGCTTCCTTTTCCTGGCTAACTCCTACTTGTCCTTCAGGTCGGGGTCCCTCCAAAGTGCTCCCATATTACCCAGCGCTTCTTGGGCCTCAGCACTCATCACACGGTCTCTCCACTAGACAGGAAGAGCCTGTTTCTGCGCCATTCGTCCTGCATGCTCCTTCCACCAGCTCACAAAGAGGATTCTTGATGAAAGGACTGGATATAAATAGGTGGGTAGCAGAAAAGACACTGGACTGGAAGCCAGAGACTGGAGTTTTAGTCTAGACTCCACGAGCATGACATGTGCAGGCCTAGATATGTCACCAGTCCTCTCTGGTCTCAGCTTCTGGCTTGTTAAATGATGAGGGGGAGGGAGGGAAGGACAGGAGGAGTGGGGTGGAAGGGAGGGAGAGAAAAGGGAGTGAATGAGCCGGAGTGCGTGACTGGGGGCACACGGAGGGGGAGGCAGGGGTATCAGCCCCTCTACAGCCCGCACACCGAGTTCTGACACTCCCGTGTGCTCCCCCGGAGCCACTAGAGGTCACTCTTGTTCCACACAGCGGAGCGCGGAGCCGACGGGGCGCGGGCTCCCGGGTCGCGGAGCGCGCGGGTCAGCCTGTCCCCACCGCCGCGCTGCGGCCCCGGGAAGGCCGCGGGGTGAGCCCCGCGCCCGGTCTCCGGGAAGAACTAACGCCAGGGTCAATCAAATCCCAACAGAAACTTCGCTGCAGTCCTCTCGGCAGCGGGTCCCCGTGGAATGGGGCCAGAATTAAGGGAACGGTGCGAGCCGGACTGAGGTTCCCGCCGGGGTGCGGGCCTCCGGGCCCGCGTGCGGGGCGGGGGCCCGCGCAGGTGCAGGGCCGGCGGGGCCGGCGCGACTCCGGGGGGCCCGGGCGCCCCCGCCCCTCGCCAGCCGCGCACCTGCGAGTGCTTTACGGGACCCCGCGGCCCGGGGCGCCCCCGAGGCCCTGGCCGCGTTGGAAAGCTGGCTCGCGCGGCCGCCCTGCCCTCCTCCAGGTCAGGGGCGGGTTAGGGCCGGGGGGGGGGGGGGGGGGGCAGCCGGCCGAGCGGGGCCGCGCTCCCTCCCGCTCCGGGGCCGTGCATCTGGGGCCGCCTGGAGGGGAAGCGCGTTTGAAGGGCCCTGAGTGATCGCCGCCCCGCCGAGCGGGCTGCTCGGGAGAGGCCACCGCGCCGGTGTCCCCGTCCAAGGTCCCGCCGCACCACAGGCCTGTAGGACGCTCCGGACCCTCCTGGGCTCCGCCCCTCTGGGGTGCCGGCGGATGCTTCCTCCCCAGTGTCCCGCAGTGGCTCTCCCTGCGCTCTCTGCTCTGCCTGGAACCTGGTAGCATCTGTCAAAAAGCAAACTCTTCCCTCCGGGCCCCATCGGATGTGGCCGCCTCCACGGGGGCCGCATCCCAGAGCCCCAGCTGGAGAGGCACATTCTCTGCCCTCCCTTTTAGCACGCATCCTTCTCAGCTTTATTTTATCCATGTGTGGGAGCCATTTTGCCTGCTAAACAGAAATGTTTTCATTTCTTAATTTTTCAGTACCACAGGGTTCAGTGCCTTCTTGCCTGTGATAGTTCAGATTAATGCTTGTCAGTCAGCCTCTCTAGGAGTGCTCATGTGGCTGGTTAGACACTCCAGGCCTCTCCTCTATTATTAAAGAGAGGAGACCAACCAGAGAGAGAAAATGCAGACAAAAGCTTCCTGTTCCCCCTACCCCTCCAAACGCTCACATCACATATGAAGTTCCTGGCCAGAGACACTGGGCGGCTGATAAGATCACCCGCCCTTCATCCAGCCCTCTGAGGGCACACTGACCCAGTGAGGAGCTTCAATCAGGCTTCTGTATCACTGAGCAGAGAAACCACGAGGACTTCTTTATGCAAGCAGAGCTGGGGGATTTTATAGGCAAGTTGTCAGGAATGCAGGCTTTTCCTACTTGGTCAGGTTTGGGGGTCCTGATTTGATCTGTGTTCTATACAAGTCTGTGTAATAATTGTCCAAGCCATAAGGAGAGTCTATCAGTGCTTCTAATGGCTGAAAATAACTCAGCAACTTGGCAGACAAGATGAGAGCCCAGCTATAAGGAGCCTGGACTTATACTGATATTAACTCCCAACAGATGAGGGGATCATCCGGGGGCAGTTTGGGAAGAAAATTTGATTCTGTGACCATGTCAAAGCTCCATGTCATAAGCATATCACACTCATAGCACAGGACACAGTAGGAACCAGCTATAAAAGTCAGAGACTTGAATATGTGGTTAGCTCTGTTCCCTTCGCATTGTAGATTTGGTGCCATGGTCACCGACATTCACAAGTAGTGTGTGAGAGGCATTACTCACATTCCCACTGTTCTTTGTGTTGTACAGATGTAATTATAACAGATGTAGTCCTTACCCACTGAGAGAGAAAGCACAGAAACATGCAAATGTGTGGTCAGACACACTATAATTAACACATTACACAAGGAGAGAGAGAGAAGGAAAATCAACTTCTTGGCCTGGATTTCGAGGCCTTCAGAATACTGGCACCAATGTATTTTTGTGGACTTCCCCTTCACCCCCCAAAGCATCCTATATTCCAGTCACATGAGACAATGTGCCACACCCCCAAACAAAATGGCCCTTGAACTTTTGTACTTTCAAACCTTTGGTAAGCTCCCCTTCCCTCCAGCATTTCCTAGACATGTGACTTGTCATTCCAGCTCCTGCTAGATGGCCCTCAGCCTGGAAGATTTCATTCCCGGGTCAGAATTCATCTCTCCTTTCCTTACACTCCCACTCTCCTATATGTATACTCTTGTCGTTTGTCTTGTCTTAAAGTATCCTCTATGGGGAAGGACCAGGTTTCCCCAGCCTAATTGTGGGAAGCTGGAAGAGGCAGTCAGGGGGTGGGGTGGGGTCAGTCTGCAGGTGAGATGAAGAGAGTCAGGTAAGAGGGCAAGTGTGTGTGCGCGTGTGTGTGTGTGCATGCACATGCCTACATGTGCACAGACAGGTTTTTCCACATGTAACAGTATGAGATAGAGTCCATAAGCTATGCCCCAAATTAGCTCCATTACTATAAGATCATGGATACCTATTCAAATATGTTAAATCAAAGGGATAAATATCTCAGTTTGATAAGATTTTGACAATGTTCCCTATAATATCAAGTGCCCTGGTGTACACTCAAAAGGGAAAAATAAGACATCCCAAGTGGTACAGGTTCTTTCCAGGGTCCACAGATGTCAAAGTGCAAAGAGTGTGGTGGCTCTGAATCCTTGCTGAGATGAGCAGGCAAAAAGTAGTCTGCTAAGTGACTGCTGGGGTTTGGCAGCTGGTAGAGTTTGGCACTCTAGCCCTTTGTGTGGAATGAACCACATCCTGCTGTGGCCTCTCAATGCTTGGCAGCCAAAGAAATACCAATCCAGGGGCCAGGCCCTGCTATAGGGATGAGGTGGGTTAGGACTTTTTCAGTTCCCTGGGCCTTACGTTTGTCCATCACTCAGACCACACAGCCCCTGGAGTCTGTGGAGAAAGGAGAAGACAGGGGCCACTTCTTTCCAGTCTAACAGAACTGCCTACATGTTCTGCTCCCCAACTCAGTTTAGAATCAACTGCTGGGAAACATGTTAGCTTTAACCCAAAGTGCACATTTAGCAGTGTTTCATCTGAGTCACCTGGAGCAGAATGGAAATCTCTGCAACAAGGGTCCCCAAGTGAGAAGAGGTACAGAGAGGAGAGCACAGCCTTGATGGACAGCTATGCAGAGAGATCCCAGCGGCTGGGAGTGAGCTGGAAAAAAATGTATTCCGTAGCCTAAAACACCTGAAAAACTCTCAGAAAACAACAGTGAAAACCCTGGGTTCCTAAGCATCTGAATGTCAAGTCACTGAAAATATAAAACATTTTGTAATCCTCTAATCTGGACAGTGATCTGTACATTAGTACATTACTAATTGTGAAGTTAAAAAACAAACAAGAGCACCTTCGGGAAGTTGCGCACAGTCATGGAGAACCCCCGGGGGGCTCATGGCATGTTCACACCTTTGGCTTAGTGCCTGAATGAGGAACAGAATCTGGGTGAAATCAGAGATGCAAATCAGCAGGGATCTGGTTCCAGCCTTTTCTAGAGAGACAATGGTTCTCCACCTTGGCCACATATTTGAATCACCTGGGGAGCTTTAAAAAATACTGGTGCCTGGGTCTGAGCCCAGAGATTTTGGTTTAATTGGTCTGGGGTGAGGCTTGGGCACCGGGGTTTTTAAAACTCCCCAGGTGATTCAAAGTGCAGGCACGACTGAGACGAAAGAGTGGGAGCATGTCTGCAGCTGGGGGTAATGGGGTGTCGGACAGCTTTCAACCATTCATTCTGAATTCATTTTGAATAAAGCGGGCTTTTTTGAAAAAAACAAAAAAACAAAAAAAACCCTTTTAGAGTACCATGTCAGGAGGTCACATTTTTAAACCTAAACAGAAGATGTGAGCTTTTGAAAGACATGCTTTTCGTCGACTAGTCTGAAATGGGCATTTTTGGTATTTCAATAGAAGTGCTTTATTTAATGTTTCCCCTGCACCATGTACACTAGTGAGAGGACTGTGCTCCTCAGCACATACCAGGGAGGTGTGCGTGGTACTTTACAGGATGCATTCAGAACCGAATCGGATGAAGGCACTGCACAGATAAGGAACTTGGCATTACATATAAGTCTTCATATAAACAGATAGTCTCATATATGCCTATGTTTCTACTTTACAGTGTCTATTTGAGACTTTCTGAACTGGAACACTAACTTCCTATTCCCTCAGGCAGCTTGGAAGTTCCCCCTCGCAGGCACCTTTCCTGCCACTCCCTGCTCCCAGCCTCTGAAGCTTCCCTCTCCTCCTGGGGGCTCCGAGTGGCCTTTCCAAAGGGCTGCAGAGGATGTGGCTGCATCTGCACCAGTAGGGCCTTTGCTCCAGGCAAGGGGGAACCCTTACATTTTTAAAAAGGATCTTTTAAAAATGACATTTTAAACGAGCACCCAAAGCCCTGCAGGAGTGAACAGGTTTCCTCACACACTCTCAGCTTGAGCAGCACCACTGTGGATGTTCTTTACCTCTTATAGGACGTCTAAATGAATTCCTGATGCATTAAAGAAACGGAGATTAAAAAAACAAAACAAAAAAAGAAACTAGGAAGAAAATAAAGATACCTATTTATCTTATTTCAGAAATATACATACATAAAAAATATAAGTGGAATGGAAGAAGCCATAAGGCAAAAGATAAATAGATTTAACTATATAAAAAGGGAACACTCTGTATGTCAAGATAATACCCTAAAAATGAAATAGTTGGAAAATAGCAAATAAAATACTGGAGACAATATTTCAACACATATCATAGATAGCAAAGGGGAAATTGCCTTAATATTAGAAAAAAACTTACAAATCATTAATAAAACAGATAACACCCCAGTAGAAAAATATGCAGAGGACATAGAAAATTCATAAAAGCAATACAACACCAATAGACATAAAAATGTTCAACCTCACTGTTACTCCAAGAATACAAATTAATAAGAATACTATTTTTCATTATAAAGTTGGCAAAGATTTAAAAATATGACTACTGTGTGTTGATGAGGTAAATTGTAATTAAATGGTCACATTTCATACTTCTCAGACCTCTACAACTAAGCTTGTCTGAAATAAGAAAATTGAACTGTAAATCATATGAGATAAGGGTCTAAAACCCAGTGAATTCCAAGGCAAAGAGGGCAGAGCGCAATCACTAAACCAGGCTATTTGAAGAATGGGTGAAAGAGCTGAGAGTGTTCAGCTTAGAGACTAGAATTCTAAGGGGAGACATATTGAAAAAGTGTTATAAAGAAGGTATAGATTTACTCTGCTTTATTTTTCTAAAGCAAGGGAAGAAATGGGCCACATATCAAGGGGATCTTTCCTACAATCAGACCATCTAGTCCTAGAGTAGGCCAACTCATGAGATGAGCAGTCTCATCAAACAGAAGCTGCCAGGCTTTCTGTCAGGGATGTTATAGGAGAATCATCTTCATTTTAATAAGTGCAGAACTTCCACAGGTAGAGGGATTTATTTTAAAAAGAAACCAAATTAAATGACCCTAGACAAATGAAGATAATGGAAACCTGCAGGGAGTACATCTGGTCAACCTGAGTTCAACAACTCCAGGTACCAACTAATATCAGCAGTATAGAAGGTAAACACTTCGATGTCTTGAGCCTGCTGAGATAAATGGATCAAAGGCCCTTTGGTCCCAGAAAAGAGGTCTTCAGATTTTGTTGTTGAGTGAGTAAGAAGTCTTGGTATAGAATTCTTAGGGTTAAGATTTTTCCCAAAGCTCAGATCTGTCCAAGTTCCAAAATAAATGTGGTGCTTCCAGTTATCATCAGAGAGAGACTGTGGTGGGCCAGGTGGTGGCCAGCTCAGCCCTTAGGACTTTTCACACTAGCCAAGCTCTGAATCTGGAAATGAAGTATTGGTCTGTGGTCCGTTCCAACATGGACATGAAGTTATTTTTAAAGTCTTAGCACCTGGGAGTTCCTTGAGTATTTTCAGAACCGATTTGTTTGGCTAACATTAAATGACACCTCTCTAAAGGCATGCAGTTAGATGCCAATGTTTTTCTTTGATATTGAATTTAATGGGGGTAAAATCAAAGCAAAAGTTGTATCCCAGAGAGATGGGGAAAAAAAGCTGTATGTAGAATAGGGAGAAAAAAATTCATTTCTTCCCAGAATAGGCAATAAGATTCTTGGTTCATAGGATCCTTGTGATTCTTTCAGCTAAAATCATGGCAGCTGAAGGAGAGTGTCATGCAGATATGAAATTCAAACATTTAATATGGAACCTATTACCCCCAAGGCAGAAGTACTCTGCACCTCTCTCATGGCACCATCCACAGGCTGCTTCTCGCTCCTTGTTTGTTTCTAATAATAGAGAGGAACTCTTTCAGAGCCGAGACCTAAGAATCCCGTCCTCTCCTCCTCCAAACATCCCACATTAAATAGCTTTTGAAGGCCAGGTGCTGACATGGCCTGTCGTTAGGTCAATCAAGAGACATTCTGGTCTGAAGTATTCACATTAAACTTTATGTTCAGACTTTTCCCCTAGTTTGTCTACTTGGGATTCCTGAGTTCTTATAGTTATAAGGCCACAATTCATTTAAAATTTTAGCCAGATTAACTGCCACTGCATGTTAGACTGCTGAAGAGGAAAAAGTTATGTCTGGCACAAAAAAAAAAAAAAAAAAGTTGATGAATAGTTGAAGATATAAACTCTCCGGTATCCCTGGGAAACCTTTCCTTCCAGCATCTCTCCCTTACAGGTGGGCCTCTGAGGGTGGGCTCTAGGAGGTACAGGGCAGCTAGCAGTGTCTATGTATGGGGTCAAAATATAACATTTTGAGATCGATTTTTAGAGACCTCAAATTAAACCAATTTACAATCACTCCTGGTATTTAATAATCCCTTTATTTGAGAAGAGCATAGAAGAAATAGAAGGGAATCACCCGATTTTGCTATGAAGAAAATTTGCTTTTACTAAAATTCTGTGACTGGGAAGCAGAATCTTAGAAGCAGCTCAGAGTAAAATTTTTAAGAAGGATCTGAAACTAGGAATTGTGTAGAAAATTTAATGGAACTGGGGTGAGTTTAGCCTAAAGGAGAGAGCATTGCAGAGTAACCTAATGCTTTAAAAATGTATCCATTATGTAAAGAACCGAAGATGAAATTAATCCAGACAGTATCATGACAGACCTCAGTTATCCATATAGTATATTTGTCATTATGGAATTATAACTTTATATTACTGGACTCTTGGGGCAATATAGTGTTGAAGAAAGTAACTGAATTTGGGGTCAGGAACTGAATGCTAGGCATTTTCTAATAGTTGTGTGACTCTTGAGTAAGTCACTTAATGCTCTAAGACTCAGTTTCTTCAGCTCTAAAATGGGAGAGAGGCAGGAATTGTTCTACTTGCTTCATGGTACTGTTTAGAAGGTTAAATGAGATAATGGCTATTAAAGCTCTTTATTATCTATAAAGTTCCAGCCACAGGCACAGCAGGCCCCAGTGTTATATAATTCAGTGTTCTTATAAAATTCAGACAGAATTGAAACTGTGGGCACCCCTTCCCCGGAGGTCTTTAAACACAGAGCATCTCCTGGTCCAGATGTCCCAGCCACAGACTGTCTGAAGGCAGAGGAATGAACCAGAACACCTTGAAATGTCATTCTACTCCAGGATTCTCAGCATCTGCTGAGTCCCTCAGGTCAGTGTGTTGAAATACAAGGGCTGATGTGATAGAAGTTGTTTTCTTCTTTTCTAATTTTTGGGTAGTTTTCCATCTAAATGGAATTGAACAAGACACATATAGAAGAACACTGGGATCTAACCAAACACTTGCTCTTGGTTTGATTTTTTCCCCCCAAAAGTGAGTCGTCCCTTTTTTTTTGCTGTAAGCTGACTGGTTTGGCCTGACTTCATGTTGCTTCTCTGTTGAAAGACACTGGAGATATTTATGTCTGGGGTAGAATTGATTTCCTAGAGGACAATGTTTATTGACTTCTGATTATATGAAGCACTGGACAGATTCTCTCCTTCGTAGATTGTAGAGCTGCCCACGAAGATGCTCTTTGACTTATCCAGAAAGGGAGCTAGTGCTGTCTTGGGTGTGAATGGTCACCTTCCTCACAGAAAGGTGAGAAACCAGGGACATGACAGGGAGGGACCTGCAGCTGGAGATCTGCTGGAGGACACTGGCCTGATATTAGCACCATCTCTCCTGTAGCACAGTCTCTGTGTGGGGCCTTTCAGTGGCTTAGGGGAGCTACTCTGAGGGCGCGCACAGAGTAACGGGCTCCACAGGTGAAGTGGGGGGGGGGCATGGCAGGGAATTACAGAATTCTAGTTTAGTGGGAAACAGTACCTTGTACCTCAGCCTCCCACTGAGTGAAGGATCTTGGAGCCGCCTCGGAGGTGGCCATGGCTGCTCAGCCTCTGATTAACAGGCTTCCTCCTGAGAAAGCCTATCCTGGCCCTGGTCGGACTAGGCAAGCCTTGGGAAAAGGAGCTAATTTTGTGGTGAAATCTTTTTCTTTTAAATTGCACCCCCTGGTTTTCTGTGATTTCAGAGGATTCTAGGCCAAATCTGTTTTCTTTCAGTTAGCAGACCTTTGATTATCTGAGGAAAGTCCTCACAACTTACCTTATTTTTCTTCTCTGAATTAAATCTGCCTATTTCTTTCAGCCACCCTTGAAGAACACATGTTTCAGATACAGCATACCCTTCTCTTGTATACACTGAAGTTCTGTAGAAGTTTCCGTTTTCCCATCCTGGAGGGTACAGAGCACCCACCTTTTGTCTGGTTCCTACAATGAGAACTCTTATATAAAGAGTTGAGACTTGAGTGGTGGGACTTACGACTTGTTCACTCACTGAGAACAAGTGAGTGAACCTTCTTTATGGACCTGGGTGCTTGGACTATGCCTGCTCAGTGGCCCAAAGGGGCTTCCTAAGCAATAACAGCTGACAAACCTGAGCCCTGAGTTCACATGGAGATAACCCTTCAGAAATTTCAATATTTCCAGCCCCGATGGCAATCTACTAATCAAAAAAGTTTGCCCATGTCTCCCTCCTCCTGAGGCCCCAGGAGGGAACACCAGAACACCTGGCTGGTGGCTTGAAAGGTGCACTGACTTGCTCTGTGCCCTCTGCCAGGTTCTTCCAGACAGGAGCAATTGCAGGCTCCCCTGCTCCCAGAGCTTTCCCTCCCACTCTGAACTAATATGGCTTCAGACTGCAGCTAAGAATCAGCAGACACTGAACACAGAACCTGGCCCCAGAGGCTTATAAATGAGAGAAGGAGACACCAAAGACTGAACTCACTTCCTAGCATTTCCTTCCATCCTTTCCTGCGGCCTCTGCTGCACCAAAACCACACCCTTCCTGTGAGAGCCCCATCCCAGAACCACTGAGGGCTCTTGCTCTTATTAGTAGTTATTGAGCAGAGTGCGGGATGTGGCAGTGAATGTGTGCATCTGGCAGCTGACAGTCTGAGATGGCACAGCGCAAGTCAGAGTCACCAAGGTCTAGAATGGGGGAGGTGGAAAATTAGCAATAGTTTACAGGAGAGAAACAAGTTTAGAGAAGTGAGCGAAGGGCCCAAAATTCCACAGTGGAACACTTGCAGGGTTATAGCTGGAATCTGGGTCTGTTGAGTTTCAATCCCAAGCTCTCTTTAATATCATATACGTAAAATCCTATGTGGTACCTGTATTTACACTTACATATGTACATGTATGCATAGATGCATAAAATTTTCATTTGTAGGAGGCTTCATTTCACCCTTATGTTCTAATTTGATTCACACAATAAACCGTCTGACAGGTAAGGGAGCTGAGGTTTGGTCACACATACAAATGGTAGCAACTGGATTCATATCCAGGCCTTCTGATTCCAGCTCCCTCTTCTTCCAATTTCGATACATTGTTATTTGACCTCAGTGGCTATTACCAAACCCTTCTTCAGGACCCCTGTGGAACTGCCAGGCATTTGGTCAGTTCCTTCCACGTGGTACACATGGTCTTCCTGACACTGGGCAGGCTCAGCGCCTAATCTCTTTGGTTCCAGAGGACCCTGAACTGTCACTGCTGAAGAGTCAGTCCCTCCACCAGTCATGACTTTTAGGTCATTACTGATGGCAGTGGGAACTTAACCAAATTCAGGGTCCTCAGAAAATCAGATCAAGGATGAGAATTTTAGAGCTGTAAGGGATCTTACCAAATATATAGCAACCCTTGAATTTTGCAGAAAAGGGGAAATTGAGGTTTAGGGATTAGGATGAAAGGATCTGCCCAGGTCATACGATTCTTTAGTCAACCAGGACCAAGTGCCTTGCCTAGGATGAAGACCAGGAATCAGCCCCCCAGTCGAGCTGCTGGGAAGTTGAGAGAGGGGATAAAACACTCCAGAGAGTTCCTCTGATATAGGTAGGATGGAGAGGAAAGGAAAGTAGGAGCAGTGTGCATACAGCCAGAAAACAGAGCCAGAATGTGAACCCAGGCTGGAAATACAGATCGAGGGTGGGCTAAAAAACCTCAGTAAGTGACTTCCCAGATTGTGCTTTGCTCCCATTGCACATACAGTTGGAAGCCAAATGCAAGCCACCAAGGTTGCAGTGAGACAGCGAACAATTAAAGCACAAATAGTTGCGGGCAGCTGTGGGAGTGCAAGCCACCTGCTCCAAGTTTACAGCTTTGTTAAACTTGGTAAACATTAAAAATGGAGTGGGAATGCTCCCATTACAACATCCCATTCCCTTCCTGGGAGGCCTCACTTGGGGAGCTGGGGTGGCTTTACCCTTGACCAGGCCCTTCTCACTGTGGCCTAGAGCTGCTTTCTGATGATAGACGTCAGCGTTGTCAATAGTCGCTAGGAGAAACTGAGGGAGGGAGGGAGGATCGCAGAACCATGTATTTATGGAGTTTGAAGGGACCACAGAGCCCCTGCAATATAATTTCTCTCCTGTTGTTCAGATGAGAAGATTGAGATCCAGAGAGGTGATGTGCCCAAAGTTACAAAGTTAGGGGCAGAACTAATGTTTGGTATCTGAACTTTTCTGATCCTTTGTTCAGTGCTTCTTTCTCTAAGCCCCACGAGGTTTATAAACGATGCCAAACAGGGAGTTCTAGCACTACAGAATGCGGTAGCTGGCAGGGGCGTGGTTCTAACCACCGGTGTCTTGGGCTGCCCATGACTAGGGGGTGCTGTTGGCAGTTAGTGGGCAGGGACTGAGGATGCTACATAGCGTGAAATGTGCTCATCCTGCGTAATGAAGACGTCTTGCCCAGATACCAAGAGTGACCTCGCTGAGAAAGATTTTGTCCATCACTTTACATTACAGTTGAGAGGTCCACGCCTAGAGACAGGGAGATTCTTGAGTAGGGTTCCAAATACTATTCTTAAACAGTATCCCCTGACTCCATGCTGCTGAGCCCGAGTTAATTAGCAGTACCCTGGGTACCTTCAGCAAAGGGGCAACTCTAGATCCCTTCCCACCCAGCTCTTGCTGCCCCTGCACCTAAACTATTTCCAGGTCAGCACTTACTTGGACTTCAGGCCCTCCTGTCCATAGGGCTGCAGCAGATACTGGTGCACAAGCTTGTCCCTGAGAGTCCCAGCCAGTTTGATTTTCTTTCTTGATCTGTGCAAGTTGATGATAAAAAGTGTAATGGACCCTCGAACATAGTTGTGGCTGAGATTCAGAAAGAGAAAGAAGGAAAAGATAGAAACAAAGTAGTCAATTAGATGCTTCTAAATAATGTACAACCGCATGAAACAGGACTACCCCAGGACAGGGCACTTATTTATGGTTCTTGGCCACCCTAGACCTTCAAAGACAGGAAGGGCTTGTTATTGTGGTTTCCTGCAAAGAAGATGCTCACTTCTCACTGCACTGCTTTTGTTTTTGTTTAAATATATTGCAATGGTTTGAGAAAACAAAATATCTTTTTCTGAGTACGGAAGTAAAACATGCTAATTGCCAAAAAATAAAAATAAAAAATATAGAAAAACATAAAAAAGAAAAAGAACATTCCCATAATCCAAGTATTTTGAGATATAATAACATTTTGGTAAACATCCTTCCAGTGTTTTTCAGTTTATTTAATTCAACAAATATTTACTGAGTATGCGACACACACATATATTGTTCTCAGGTTTTACATAATCGGGATCACACTGTTCACAGTTTTTCACCTAGTGAACATCTTAAACATGTCCCATGTTATTACATGATATATTCAATTCTACTTATAGGAGGATGCTGAATTCTTCAGCATTAGAAACGTGGCATAATTTATTTAACTAACGCCCTACTTTTGGGAACGTAGGTTGTTTTCAACTGTTTGCCATCATAAATTACATAATGAAGCACTTCATTGCACCTAAACCTTTTCACATCATGATTATTTCTGATAGACGAAGTCTTCGGAGTTGGAAACATTAAGGACAAGAGGAATGCACATTGTATGATTCCTCACCAAATCTGCTTCATTCCCAGTGGTGCCCCTCCCTGTGGAATATTTTCTGTCCTGGCTCTGTTGAACCTGAGAGTGATCAGAAGATTGGCTTTGGCCAACGAAATGTGGGTGGACATGTTAAGACCTCCGGGCAGAAGCTTTGAGAGCCAACCCCTGTTTTGCCATGTCCCTTTTCTCTCTGCCAGAAGACTGGCAATGTTTTTGCCAGAGGGGCCCTATTGACCTGCATCCTGGCACGAAGATGATGTGGAGCAGAGCTGCAGCTGAGTGACAGGCAAGCGGTGTGAGTGAGAAATACATTTGCTTATTGAAAGCCATGGATATCTGGAGGTCCTTTGTTATCATAGCACAACCTCACCTATCCTGACTGATACGCACATTTTGATAATATTGATGTTAACTCTCTAGAAAGTTTGTACCGATTTGCTCTGATTGGCTATGCATAAGAACACCCATTTCCTCATACCATTAAGAACACTGGGTATTAAACTTTCTCAACCCGAGAGGTAATAATGGGATTTCAATGTTGCATTAATTTGTATTTTTAAAAAATTCATAATGAGGTGCAGCATTTTTTTCATTTTGTCTGTTTGGCATTTCATTTCTTTTGTAAACTGACCATGTCCTTTGCCCATTTTCTATTGGTTTACAAGAAACTATTATTTATTAAAGATAGTGATCCTTTGCCTACATGTATCTTACAAAATTTCCCCCAAGTTTTCTTTGACTAATTGTTTGTTTACATTGTATTTGATGTATAAAAGTTAAAACTTTTATGTAGTCAAATTTATTGATCTTTTTGATTTCTGCTCTAGCTGTTTTACCTACCCCTAGGTTATAAAACTATTTACCACTTTGGAATCCTTCTAAACCAGTACAGGATGTTCAGAAGCCTGGGACAACTATATGCCTACATGGCTTTTCAGCATGTATCAACAAAACTATAATGATTTCCTTCTCTCTAGTAGGAAAAAAGATTTTGTTTCTAAGGGGTCCCTTAAGGCCCCATCTGGATGGGTTAATGAGAGGAAACAGAAAAAATGACCTGGTCCTGCCTTCAAAGGAGGAGTTCAGAGGAACTTTGCCCAGAGGAAAATGTCATTCCTTGCAGAAACAGCACCCCTCAGCCTCTGGGTCACTCATCTCTGCTTCTAAAGGTGATAATTAAGAGTTGAGTGGCCAAGGGCAGGTCAATATGATAACTTGGATTGCTTATTGGTCTTTAGTAATATAGTTTCCAGGGCTCATCCCTAGATTTCTTGATTCAATCCATTTGTGACTGGGGCCTGAGAAGCTGCACTTTAAAAAAATCTTTCTGGGATATTTGGGCAGATGAGTTGAGTATGGGAACCATTTGCCCAGAGCAATCCTTTAAGGTTATGAGAAGAATTACCAAAGTATATCCCACTGGCTGTGTCATGATTTTTCTTGCATGTGTAGGTGGGGCACATTATTATGTTCAAAGCTTTTTGTATGCCTAAATTGATATTCTGATAAATTAAATGAAAATGACTCTTCTGTCTGGTCCCCCCTCCTCTGGTCCTTCTTCTCAACCCCCTGAAACATGTGAACTAGCTTTTGGAGCCAAATGAGTTAGGTCAGGAGGGAATGCCAATTTATTTGAGCAAACTTGTGTCACCAGAGCTCTGAAGAAAGATGTTTCTTCTAGCCTATGTCAGCATTTACCATCATTAAAGAACACCAACTATATTCCACTGATGGGCTTTAAGCTTAACTTAGCTGTGTACAGAATTGATGAAGACACTGGTTAACTCTCGCTACTCTGGTTCAGAGTGTGAACGGAAGGAGGTACCAATTCTGCCCACCATGTAATCCTCTTTGTTAACAATCATCAAACAATCTTCTCAAAGGCCAGCAGGGGAGGAGGAGAGAGCCCCACACTTGCATTTATGAGTTTCTCCTCTGCAGAGCCAGGGCATAATGAGGCCTCAGAGACTGGAGAGCAGAGGGTGGGAGGTGGGGAAGGGGTGGGTGAGAGGGAGACCTGAAATTACAGCATCGCTCTGGGGCTCCAGGGAAAGCAGTCTTTTCAAGCTGCTTGGCAATGGCCTGATTTCCATTTACATAGTCCCTCTGAGGGAGACAAACCAGTACTGAAAACCAGCCCAGAGACCAATGCGCAGGGGCTCTCACAGAACTCCCGGGGCCTCCTCAGGTAGGAACTGGCTTGACGACTGCCTCAGCCAGGCCTTCCCTGCTTGGCGATGGGCGAGGGCATTAAGCAGAGGTTTTCTCGCTATGAAGGCACATTTTTGGCTGGGGAGTACAGCACCAACCTGAAAGTACTGTGTTAAAAATCCAGATTCCTGAAGAATGTATATTCTCTGCCCACAGAAAACTAATCTTGGAACAGTGTCTGTTCCCTAAGAAAATGGGGTCTGACTGAAGGTGTGGCCTGCAGGCAATGAGTCCAGGTGGTTTTTGGTTCTCTTAATGAATGTCCCTTTTTGTCTGGTGGAACATCTGTCTTGCTCATGTCTCACTCATGGTGACATTTACCACCAGCAGAGAATCCACGAATCTGGAGTTCATCTTTCTAGCTGTTCTTTCGCTGCCTGAGACCTTCTCTGTGTTGCCATGGGAGAGGGAGGAAGTGAGTCAGGGAAGGGAGGCTGGAAGTGGAATATCTTGGACATAAGAGGTGGGGAATGTCATCTGGGAGGTGCATCTTGATTTCCAGATTAAAAAATAGTCACTGTTCTAGAAATGTCTCCAGTGAAGCTGGGAGACTAGGAAAGGGAAGGGAAGGTAGAGGATGCTTTGGAATCACAGTTATTCTCAGGGAAAGTCAATGTGCTTGAAAATTAGGTTGGTCCATTGTCTCCAAATCTAATTCAAAGTTTTTGGGTTCGGTAAAAGTTAAGCCATGTTCTGCCAAACATTTTCCCTCCTAATTTCAAAGCCCCTGTGTATTTTAAGGGAAATTTAATCCACATGTTTCTGATTCATTTACACTTAACTCATCAAAATATTGTTTTGTAAGAGCCATTTGATGTCCAAGAAGCCTCAGGAACCTTTTTTATGAGTCTTTAAAAAACTTCTTCTGAAAAACAGGAAGTCATGTTTTGCCAATAATAAATGAACTTGAACCCCAAAAGGCTCAATTTTGCTTCAATATCCACCAGGTTCCAATTGGTTCTGAACTTGGCTAAAAACCCCAGTTCCTCCCCAGAAACATACATTGTCTCAGCAGAATGGTTTAGAAAGTGGTTTTTCCCAGTCAAAAAGTATTTGTTCTGTGAACAAAAAGGCCTAAGGCGAGACCTGCCATGCTGCCAGTGCCCTGACTTGTTATCTCTAGAACAGAGAGCAGAAAACACCTGCTGGTGTTGGTATGAGCATCTAACTTTTG
Organism: Miniopterus schreibersii; assembly: GCF_964146895.1. NCBI lineage: Eukaryota > Metazoa > Chordata > Mammalia > Chiroptera > Miniopteridae > Miniopterus > Miniopterus schreibersii. The sequence goes on from NC_138114.1 coordinate 38,217,069, forward strand.
CTCCTAAATCTATCATAAGAGACAATGCTCTCCTACGTCAGAAATGACCCACAATGCAAGAGACTGCCATGAGAGACAGTGAGGTATCCAAGCAGAGGATGCATAACTGCCAGGGAGAGTGTAGAAGGAACGTCTGTGTTGTGTAGGACACTGGGTCAAAAGATCGTAAAACAGTTTGCAATATTCAAGGTGCTATTTGCACATACGAGTGATGCCACGGAACTGTGCACTCGATAGAAGGACAAATTACCGGCAAGAAGCTTGGCACATAGCAAGTGTTCAGTACACACTGGAGTGCAGGAGTTGCGTCAGTAGACACTTTCTTTGGGTTGTTCTACTGGTAAGTTTATACTTTCTCACCCAATCCCTGATTTGACCAAGGATATATATTTTCAGAGCACTGGTCAAGACTGAATAGTGTGAAGCCAACATGCCCACTCTGTGACATTTTTGTGACCTTGGCTTTCTTGGCCACAAATAAGTTAAGTGAATCAGTAACATTGCTTCGTGACTGCTGTGGATGAGGGGGTACAGACAGGGCATGTGGCTTCCCAGAGAGATGGGGCAGAGACACCTCTGCTTGTGCCCACCTATCTGGGGCACGTGACACCCCCTGACATGGAGACCTTACAATCTCAGCCAGTGCAGCATATCCCGAGGGCTTTCTTTTATAAGAGGAACAAAAAGGCCTTCACCCCAATTACTACCAGTAGGGTCATGTGTGGAATGCACTAGTACAGTCTTTTCTTTCTTTTTTTTAATGGGGGGAAGGAGGAGAGGGACTGACTGAAGCAGAGAGGTTCTGGAGTGACTCCCCACAGAAGCAGAGCTGGGGAAGCGGAGGGAATTCTGACTCTAGATGATGTACCTTGTTGGAGGCCTCATGCTAGTGAGTGTAGAATTCTTAACCGCTCCACCACACCTTCTTCTTCTGGCTGATGGGGCGATATCAAAGCAGAAGGCAGCTAAGACTCTCAGTCAGAAGTAATGTCTTAATGCCCTACTTCTGCATTCATTCATTCATCAAATATTTACTGAGAACTCCTTTATGCCAGTCACTATATTATACATCAAGACTACAAAAACAAATGAGACTCTGGCCCTGAGTTCAGGGTATACTCGGAACATTAGTGACACCTTCTGTGAGAATGTAAAAGAACGTCGGGTGAACGCTGGGATGAGATGACGTGAGGAGCCCTCTGTGAAGACACTTAAGTCCTGTTAAGCTCATGCTATTGACATTTTCCTCCCCAAGTCCTCAGACCAATAGTATAAAGGCCACAAACTGATGTGCTTCCCCAAAGAGACAAAAGGTGCCAAGAATAATTTTTTTTCTCTTGAAGCTGGGAGTCCACCTTTTGGGTGGTTACTTCAGGGCCAGGGTGGAGACAAGGAATACAATGTTTCCTTGTGTGGTGATCAGATAACTGCAGGCCAAGGCCGTAAAGAAGTCACTCTCTGTCAGGTATTGGATTGAGCTTCCTGTTGAGCAAAAGGGACGTTGAAAACCTCTGGCCTCTGCCCAAACCAGCCTCCGATCATCCACAATAGTTACTTGTATCTCAAGACAAGACAACTGGCCCCTGGCCCCCTATGCTCAGAGTGATTCTTTGAAAAATCTTATCATGATAAATTAATTGACTTGGCTCCTCTCTCATCAAGGAAGGGGAAGGAGTGTCTGTTGTAACCTGAGCGTTGGGGCTCTTTGTGCTATCCACTGCCTGAGATCAGCCCCTGATGGGCCTGCTGGAATGAAGGTCTGGCTGCAGACACTCACCGCCCACCCCCCAACCCCATTTTTCTGCACTAAGAGAAGAATTCTCTTCTCCAGGGCTGCCTACTCTGCTCCTTAAACCGGAAGTGATGTAAGAAAGCCATTTATGGTCTGAGGGGCTTTGCTTTAGGCTGAGTTTTAAGTTTTTACCCATATGATCCTCATGTTTTAAAACATTTTATCTGCCAAACTTTGCCTACTGATAATTATTTTCCTGTTTGTTTGAAAGACAACTCTAATGACAGCCAGTGCTTCAGATCAAAAAGAGGATGACTGCACATTACCATGCTGAGCTGTCCAGCCCCTAAAACAGATTTAACCTCTTAACCCTTAAAATAGCTGAAAAGGGTTTTGAAATACTGAAAAAGCTCTAAAGCTGACATTACTACCTTTGGGCACACTTTTTATCTTGGGGACCCGTGGTTTGGGACGCACTGGTCTGGGCTAAGTTTTCAGCAGATAGCTCTCCAGCATGTGTCTTAGAAAAGTTGACTTACTGTGTCAAGCTCTGCTGGTGGATCACAGAAACAGAGTTTATGTCTCTTGCCTTGGTTTAGCCAGAGGCATACAAAAGGCCTCTTGGGCATTACATCAACTGGCACAGAGGAAAAGCTCAGTAAAAATTTGTTGGCTAAAGAAGTAAATGAACAGATGGCATGCACTCTTATTAACATTTTATGAATAAACCCTCTAAGTGTGAGAAAGGGATTTACTTGGAGAAAAGCTATTTATCAGCGATCATTTGAAATCCATGAAGAGCAGGTAGAGTGAGTACTTCCAGAGGCAGTTTTCAGTAAGTCTTGAAGGGGTCCCAAATGGCATGGAATTCTGAGGGGCCCGAAGGCCGAAGGCCCTCAGGTGGCTTTCTGTGCCATCACTCTGAAGACTTACTTGTGGTGGTTTGTGCAGTGAGCGTAAATCCTTAGTTTGTCCCGGATCACTCGGCCTGGCCGTGGCTTCCGCTGGAGCCCGGCCACGTGCACGGCCAAGACTTTGGGGCCGATCAAGCGCTTGTAGAGGAGAGAGAGCCAGTAGTCCTGAGGAGAGCAGAGAGGAGAGTCAGGGAAGGCACATGTTCAGGTGTCCTGAGTACGCACGACACACACAGGCCAGAAAGGACTTCTCAGCAGGAGTAAATCCGCCCAATGCGGCTCACCCTGTAAGCACGGTCACCCCGATGAAGCGCTCGCCCCGGGCTGCTAGTGAAGCCAGCATCGTCTAAAATGGCCTTTACATCCTAGCGGGCCACTGGAGCTGGGGGGACTCAGAGCCAGCCGCATACAAGCAAATGAGTCAAAGTTTCATTTCAAATAATTAGTTGGGGCCTTAAAATTTTCAGCTTTATTTTCCTATGAGTATACTTTTATACTGGTTTATGGCTGTTTAATTGTAGAATGAAAGATCTCCAATCTTTAGAATTGCCACCAATATGCAAATGTAAAATGTCATTTTCCAAATATTGTCAATGAAGATGGCTAGTGGGGGACGAGGGAGAGGAAGCTGCTCCAGGTAGGAGATCAGAGTACGATCCCAGGGCCAGAAACAAAAACAAGAATGTTTGCAAACTATGGTGCTAATTCTGGATCATGCTCAATAATTCTAAAATAAAAAGAATAATTGTAAACTAAAAAGAACGAGATGTTTTCACCTTTAACTATTCCAGGGTCCATTTGGAACTGATTAATAAATATTCAATCTGTAACCCACACATGTATTTGAATTTACAAAAGCCTATTACCAACACCTTAGTTTGTATTGTATTTGTATTACCATATTTTGTTTTCGTATTTGATATAAATATAAAATTTGCATTTGCATCGTGTAAGTGCTTATCACCTGTTATGGGGTAATGACTTCGGCATTTGTAACTCACCATGTAACACGGGGCTTTCTAATTTGTCTAGGGGCTCCCCCACTCCCCCACCCCACCCCACTGCAATTCTGGAATTCAGTGAAATGCTATTCAAAGTCTTTAAGACATCAACCATGTCCTCTCAGCCTTCATCTTTCCAGGCAGAAGCCTCTTAATAATCTTATTATCTTTTCTTGTGTAGCCATCAATAACACCAGCTGCTTAAAAATGTCTGGTGAGTTGCATAAATCAGAACAAAGTCTCAAAGCCCCCTTGCAACCAGAATAGATCCAAATCTGCCCTGAGTAGTGGGCTCTAAACCCTGCTGGACCATTTAATTAACTTTAAGTGGCCTTAGGATGACTATTACATACAGCCTCCTATTATTTAAAATAGCAAGTATTTAATTATGGTCAGTCATACAGATACAAAATCTCATTGGTTCAATTTGCTCTCATTTGATTACAATGTCTATGTTTTTGATTATTGCTCTGTGATGTGTTTTTCACAGCTACTCATATTTCCAACGAGATGTGTACCTTTTTCTTACTGATTTCTAATGTATCTTTTAATATGAGTGGTGAGACTCCTTTCGAAAGTATGTGGAGGAAAAGTTCTGTCCAAGCTTGTAGTTTGCCTTTTATTACTTTTTATGATTTTTTTTGACATGAAGAATTTAAAAAATTTTTACAGGAAAATATGCCAATCTTTTTCTCTCAGTTTCTTCCTTTTCTTTTATTCTTAGAAAAAAGATAAAGCTTAAGTTATATTTTTCTAGTTATTATTATCATTTTAAAATTTCACCTTTTGGTTCACTGAAGAATATTTTGGTGTATGATACTAGCCTCATTATTTTCTGAATAATTTACTGGTTGTTGTAGCATCATACAGTAAATAATCTATCCCTAAGTCCAATTTTATCACATACTAAGTTTTATATACATGTAAATACGCTCGATGTTTGAACTTTCACCAGGAATGTGTCGATGTGGGCTTCTGCATTAATTTGCTGGTATTTGGGAGTGCTTTTGATAAGAAAGACTAAGGACTTTCTCCAACCTGTGAGAATGTTCTTTAAACACAGCCTTCATCTTATTTCTTTCTGTTTGCTCCAGTCTCTGTTTCAGGAGTCTGTTAGGCCTCCACCCTCAATTCTGCACAAGTGTCATCTCTTTTCTGTTTTCTCTCTGCAAGGAGAGGTCTCAAGTTTGTCCTGCACATTGCATGCCTATGTTCTCCACGATCTTTTCTGTCATTTATTACAGTTCTACTTCCCTTGTAATCTTGTCTTGTCTCATCTAGCTTACCTGATTGGTACTCATTTAATATTTTTTTCCATTCTGTGTGTACTATGTCTATTTTCTATATACAGGAGAACATACGTAACTTACATGAAAGTACTGACATATGAGAACCATCATCCACCTTAAAAGCTACAGTAACACCCACACTGTTGCATCTAGTTTTCTTCCCTTTCCCATTTTTGTGCTTTCCATTCCCTTGGCTATTATTTTAATTTTATCCTAAGCAACATATTGTTTAATTTGTTAGCTTTTAGAAAGTGGTATCATGCTGTATGTAATTTTCTATGGCTTACTTTTTTCACATTATGCTTCTAGGATTCATCCAGGGCGTTACCCCCGTCCACAGGTCATTCGTTTTCAATGTTGCATGCTTCAGTGTGTGAACATACTAGTGTATTTATCCATTCTTCTGCTGACGGGTTTTTGGGTTGTATCCAGATTTTTGCTGTTATGAACAATGTGGCTTTCAACATTCTTGTTCCTGTTTCCCAAAGTACAGGTGAAGCAATCTGGAGGAGCATTACTCCAACTGTGATTGGAGACCAGCAGCAGCCTCCTCACTGCGTGCTTCGTAGAAACATAGATTTACAGACTTTATCCCAGACCTATTGGATCAGAATCTCCAGAGGTGGGGCCTCCAGACTGCATGGCTCTCCAGGTAATTCTGCTGCTCATTAAAGTCAGAGAAGCCCCGTAGCCCCGTTCTACAGCAATACCTAAGAGTAGACTCGCTGTGCCCTGCACAGGTATACAAGCATTCACCTCTACAGGATAGTGCCAAATTGCTTTCCAAAGTGATTCCAGTGACTCCAGCTGATGCTTCCTTCAAGCAGAGTCTGAGTTCCCCCTGATCCACATCCTTGCCAACTCCTGTTATTTTCAGGCTTCTTAATTTTTGCCAATCTAGTGGGCAAATAATGTCTAGCTCTTTTTATATGCTACAAAGTCCTTCCTTATGTCTAGTTCATAAAGATATTTTATATTTTCTTTTAGAACTTTTACTGTTTTTTCATAGTTATGTCTTTAATCAGTCTAGAATTGATCTGGTATATGGTGTGATGTAAGTATCTAATTTCACATTTTCCCATATGAGTAGTCAATTATACCAGCATCGTTTATTAAATGGGCTCTCCTTTCTTTAGTGATCTGCAGTGCCCTCTGCATCACACACCAAGCTTCCATATATCTGTAGTATCTTTCTGGGCTCTCTATTCTGCCCTATTTTTCTGTCCTGCACCAATACTGCACTGCTTCGATTACCATTGTTTTGTATGTGTTTCGAAAGCTGGCAGAGCAAGTCCTCCTGTCCTGTTCTTCAGTAGCAACTTTGCTAACCTGGGCCTTTACTCAGTCATAGACATTTCAGAATCAGATTATCAAGTATCTAAACAAAATCTACCGAGACTTTGGAATTTCATTGAATTTACATATCGAATGAAGAGAATTGATATTTTGATGACATTGAGTCTTCTTATTAACAAATATTAAAGGAGCTGAAAAATGAACTCCTTCCACTCAGGGATCTATCTTCCCTCCCTCCCTCCCTCCCTCCCTCCCTCCCTCCCTCCCTCCCTCCCTCCCTCCCTCCCTCCCTTTCCTTCCTTCCTTCCTTTGAAAGTGCAAGCTCAAAATTAAGTAATCTTTTCTATTAAGAAAGTATCCTACATCTTGACAATGAAAGCAAATCTTGAAAGAAGAAGAAAACATGGAACTTTTCAATCCAGAGACTGAGATCAGAGCGCTTTCACTTTTAGAAGCCTTCTATTCACCACTCAGCAGTAAGGAGGGCAATAAGGAGAATCCAGAGTTAAGGCCCAAATGTGCTCTGTCAGCAGGTTCGCTGCTTTTCCACTTTCAGAGAAAGCGCTTTTGAAGTGCTTCCACACCCCTTTCTCCCTGCCTATCCTTTGGATACTGTTTGAAAACCATTTGTGACGGGTCTCTTCACTCTGCTTCCAAAAGTGTACATCAGTGGACAGAAAGCCTTCATTTCCCTGTCCCTGCCCCACCCCGCTCCTGGAATTCAAGGAGTGTGCGCCCAGGTAAAACGTGCTCTAGGCAATAGCCGTGTGTTTCTTGTACGGTGCAGGCCAATGTTTGCTTTTTATTTTTTATTTTTATTTTATTGTTATTTTTTTAAATAACCTCTATTGATCTCAGAGAGAGGAAAGGAGAGAGAGAGAGAGAGAGAAACATCAATGATGAGAGAGTCATTGATCGGCTGCCGCCTGCCCACCCCCCACTGGGGATCCAGCCCACAACCCAGGCATGTGCCCTGACCGGGAATTGAACCCCGATTGCCTGGATCCTAGGCCAATGCTTAACCGCTGAGCCATGCCTGGCCGGGCTGTTTTTTATTTTTTAAAAATATCTATTCACACTTAGGCCACACATGCTGTTTAAGCACACACATCTGTGATAAAATTGTGTGTACAGGAGTACAGCAATAGGCGGATAAACACGGAACTGTGGAGTCAGAGCCACCTACGTGGAGCAGGGAATCATGAAAACAGGGTGAGAGCTCACATTTTGATGGGCTTCCTGGCAATGCTGCAGTTTTGGGGTTGGGTGGTGGATCCGCAGCTGCTGACTACGTCATTTTGCTTTAAAGTAACACTCAGGTGCAGATACTCTTTGAATGTGTCAAATTACACATTAAAGGGTAGTAAAGAATAATTATGTCTGCATGTGTTCATCAGAGCTCCCCTCTGAAGATGTCATCATTGACCCACACATAGGCTGACATCTCTCTGAACTGATGGGTTTATGGTGACTTGCTCTTAGTTTAGCATCTCTTCCCTCAGGGGCCTAGAGGATTTTGGCTGGTCAGTCAGTTGATGGCAGGTTCAAAACCAAGGTGAGTGTGAAATTTCCACCTTTCCTTAGCTCCAAAAACCCTGTCAGTCTCCTCTCTCGCCTGTCTGCTCTCAGCTCCCTCCTCCTGCTCCTGCTCCATCTCCACCCCCCTCACCCCCTGCACCTCTCTGGCCTGTAAACCAGCTCTTAGCTGACTCCAACTCCTTTTTCTTCCTTCCTCCCTCCCTCCTTCCCTGCACTGTCCCTCCCTCTTTTCTCCTTTCTCACTCTTTTATTTTACTACAAATATGTGCCAGTTATATAACCATAAATAAAATTAAACAAATAATGTGATCTCTAAATCTCTCTTAAGGTAATGGCATGAAAAAACAGAAAAAATTATCTTTATGCATAGAACAGATAGGAAAGAAAAAAGAACACATACATCTCTAACAACAAAAGAGAACATTGTATGAAAGATGGAATATAATGAGAAGATTCAGACAATAAGAGTCATCAAGAAGGAAGGCAAATATAATGGTTTTTTATGTCAATAATAAAAAAATCTGCAGCAAGGAATGCACTGCAATTTTCACAGGACAAAGAGAGACACAGACATTCTTTAAATGTATCAGACATGAGAAGAGACTGAAGAAAAATAGTGTCCATTTAATAGTTGGAAAGGGAAAACTAATAACAGGTGACACTGAAAAGACAGAGGTTTTAAATCTTTTCTTTTTCTTGAGGATTTGTCAAAAAGTCAATTGTCCGAAAGCTAGACAATGCAATATATAGAGTAAGTTGAACCAAAATAAATGGGAAAAGAGAAAGAAACTGACAGAAGGTTGCAGAATTCACTGGATGAATCACTGAACCATGTGTTTCTTGAGGTCTAAGATTATTTACCAGGCCTACAGCCCGTGCTTAGCAGAGTGCCTGGCCTGCAGGAGGTGCGAGAAGTCAAATAGGAACGCGGACCATGGTTCAGGCTCTGTGCTGGGCATTAGGGACACGGTGGTGAATAAGGCACATGCCGTTCTTGCCGTCATGACACTTATATCTAGCAAGAAAGAAAGGCCCTAAGCCAGTGAGTGAGGCAATTTATTTCAATAGTACAAATGGTAATGGAGGAATCTATGAGACAGTATGATAGAAGCTGTGCCCCCGTCTGGGGGTACGGGGCAATCAGGGAAGGGGTCTCTCATGGGGTGACATTTAAGACTGGAGGAAAAGAGGGGAGGGGATAGAAAGGGTCTTGGGCAAGAGAAAGAGCTTATGTGAAGCTCTGACGGAAAAAGGCGTTTGGAGTGTTTGAGAATCTGAAAGCCGACCAATTCAGCTTGGAGATCAGCAAGTGAATACAGATGAGGATGGTAGGTCCAGGGTGATACAGGCCTCAGGGGTTTAGAATCTGCCTTAAAATAAATGGGAAGCCACTGCAGAATTTTAAGAGATAAAGTGACATTATTCAATTTACATTTAGCAAGTTGACTTTCACAGCTGCGCAGAAAATGGATTGAAGAAAACCATTTAGGAGGCTAGTTAGAGGAAATATGATGATAGTTTGATCAAGGCGAAGAAATTAAATTAGAGAGAAGACCAGGGACTTGAGAAACATTTAGGAGATAAAATTGATTGGACATGATGATTGATTGGATATAGAGGACGAGCATTAAACAGAATTCGTAGCTTTTTAAATGCTCAAATCCTTAATTCCAGAGGATGGGATGGCTCCTGGCAGCATAGCAGCAAGAGCTGTGTTTCCCTTCTGTCCTCAACACCACCTCCTCCCAACCCACCCCCCAGCCCATGAATTCTCAGTGAGATCAAGTTCTGCCAGGGATAAGTAGAGAACATACCTAAAAGAAAAAAATCAAACAGTGTAATAGTAATAACTAACAAATGTGCACTGGTTAAATCTTTCCTAATGTGTCCCCAGACTTTAGTTCTAAGGTTTCGTTTTGTCATTTTTTATACATATGAATCCAGTGCATATTTTTGAAATGTTTTGTCTTTATCCACTTACGTTACTCATTATTTCTCACATTTGCTATTTCCATTAATCTAGAGCTGGGCGAGGGGGCCCTTGCTTTAGAGAGCCACGCTCTGGCCCACCTTCCGCTGCACCCCTCTCCATGGGGTAAGAAGTCCACAGAGCCAAGGGCCCGTGCCTCTTTGTAGATCATGTTCTGCACCCTCGTGACCCCAGAATTCTCTGCTTAGGTAGTCCCTCGCTTGTTGCCAGGACCTGTGTGGACCTCAACCTGGAGTCTGGCTTCCCGAGAGTGGGCCATAGCTCTGAAGTTTGCACCACTGGTCTGGAAAGGTGGCAAGGGGAAGCTACTAATGGAGGTGGAGCAGGCCTTGGGCTTGCCGACTAGGTTTTCCACCCTGCGTGACCATCAGACCCTCGATGATACACTACAGAACTAGGGGTCCTGGGAAGGGGGTCCTGACCAACTCGGTGAGAGCTATGAATACATTCTTTCATCCTACAAGCATTTTATGAGCACATATTAGTGGTATGCAAGGTATTCTGTTCAGCCTGGGTGATACAAAGACGAACAAGACGTCTTCTTGTCCTTGAGGAACTTTGGGGCCAAGATACATGTAAACAACTCTCTGTGAAATGAGGCTCACTAAGTAAACCCCACATGATCAGGAACCACTTGTACTTTGGGAATTCAGAAGAGGAAACAATTAATTATGACTCGAGGACTTGGGGAATGCTTCACAGAAACAAAAGTGGAGAAATAATTTGCTTACAGTAGAAAGATATATACTCAAACCCTGGAAAGTTATTTACTATATCCAAACCTCAGTTTCCTCCTAGGGGTTTAATGAGATAACACACCTGGAAACATCTATCACAGTGCCTGATATATAAAAGTGTTCAATAAATGCTGCTTATTCTTCTTTATTCCTTGAAAGATTTTTTTGGCATCATGAAAATAGTTATCTTATAGTATGTACACAGTTATGCTTCAAGTTGCCCCAAACATAAACTTAACTGGTGTGTGTGTGTGTGTGTGTTTCTGTGTGTGTTTTGGAAAGTTTAATGATGGCTGGAAGGAAGCTCCTTGAGATCAGGGCTTGCCTTTGCATCCCTAATGCCTGTGAATAATATTGGTATTCTGGAAGTGTTCTTTGATTGAATTATCAAATAAAGATTCATCCGCTGATGCTGGTGGGCGGGTTTCCAGGGCTGAAGGAGAGCTAAAAGATAACTTTGCAAGGTTTGAAGGTCATGGTTTTCCTGAGCACTGGTAGGCCTTACTGCAGGTGCCTAAACCTGTTCAATTTCAATGTTTTCTGCTTCTGGGAGGTATACATGTCCTGAAGTGTGTCAGCAAAAAGACAAATATTTTTCCTCCATAGAACCTCTTGTCTGACTTCCAAAGTTACAAAATCCAGTTAACTCTAGTGGGCACAAATGCTGACTAGTAGCCACTCTTCATGCAGATATCAACCTGAGAGAGCCAAGGAGAAATGAAGTGGTGCATCACCGTGGGTGTCTGCACCAGATGAGGCCATGTGCCAGAGCTACATGTAAGGGGGAGAACCCTGCTGCTCCCACCCTCCACAGACAGGGAGCTGCAGGGCAGACCCGGGGAGTTTCCATGTGACTACAGCATCTTTGGAAATACTAAGAGCTACAATTTTCCTTTCTGCCCTTTCTAGAGGGAATGAAACCCCCGCAATCCCATTGTTTGACCACCTTACTTAAAACTGTCAAATGGCTTCCGATTGCTTGCAAGCAAGAGGCTGAGACCAGTGGTTTTTATAGAAATTGGGCCCTAAACACCTTGGCTTTCAGGCTCAAGGACATTGATTTTTTCCCCCCTCCCACCATGGGCAGGGCCTTCCTGCTTCTCTAATTACCTCCCACTCCCTCCCACTCCCATCCCCCTCACCTCCCACGGTTAGTTCACTCTTATCTCAGATGCTAGCTTTAGGGTCACTTTCCCAGGGGAGGCTTCCTGGACCACCCCTGGCCCCTGCCTGAGCTAAATCACATTTCTGTGTTATGTGTTCTCAGAGAACCATTTCTTTCTCTTAGGATGCTTGGTTCAGTTTGTATTTGTACATTTATTGGCAGAATTTCTGAATCATATGTCTCGTCCCGTCTAGACTATGAATTTCATGATGGGACTGTGTTTCCTCACTGCTGTATTCCCAGAGCCTAACATAGCACCTATTTTCCCTTTGGTCTGGTCCCCTGCCCCTTGCTTTTCTTACCCATCTGTAGATGGACTTCAGGTGATCTACTTGGAACAAAATTACAGGATTTTTCTGTACTCAGCCCCATCAGTCCCAGACCTAAGTAAGGGTGGAGGGGCACCACTGAGGAACTTCTGGCCCAATACAATGAGATGATGCCCAGAGGACCGAGTGGAACTGCAGCCCAGGAAGCCTCCAACCTAGAAATTCAGGCGGAAGGGCCGTCACACAAGGGGCACAGGAGCACTGGTGTATGAAGTGAGAGAAGCAGGCACATGGCAAGTGAAAGCAATCACAGGCCTGCACGGAGAGTCTGCAGAGGCTTGCCTTCGTCTGCTCCCCGGGGCAAGGGAGGCGACGGTGCCTGGCTTCTACATGCCAGTGGCACAACTGAGAGGTTTGCTGTAAAGAATGCCAAACTATACGATTTTGACAAGGGTTACTTTTGAAAACAATGCATTTGAACTACTCTCGTTTCAACGACTTAGATCCTGATGGGCCAACGGGCCAGTGAAACCGTTCCTGGTGCTCGGCATGAAGAACGCACTGTGGGAAAGTGTGGCGGCTCCGCACAAAGCCAACAGAATTACCGGCTGACCCCGCGGTGCCGCTCCTGTGGTGTGTGTGCGTGCGTGCGCGTGTGTGTGTACATATGTATGTATATGTATGTATATATATCTCCCAAAGAACTGCAAACAGGAACTCAAACAGCACTGCAGCAAAGCCAAAAGGCGGAAACAATGCAGGTGCCCACCAACAGATGAATGGATAAACAAAACGTGGTCTCTACATACAACAGAATAGTATTCGGCCATAAAAAAGAATAAAGTTCTGATACATGCTACAACATGGAGGAACCTTAAAAACATTATGATCAGTGAAGTCAGACAAATACTGTATGATTTCACTTATATGAAATATTAAGTATAGGTAAATTCATAGGGACAGAAAGTAGAATAGAGGTTACCAGAGGCTGGGGGATAGTTATTGCTTAATGGGTAGAGTTTCTATTAGGAGTGATGAAAATTTTGGAAATAGATAGCGAAGACGGTTGCACAACATTGTGTATGTACACAATAGCACTGAACTGTATACTTAAAATTGGTTACATTGGCAAATTTTATGTTATATATATTTTACCACAATAAAAAAACAATGAATCACCAGAAATAACCTTTTTTTTAGAATAACTTGCCAAAATGCATCAAAAGCCTTAAATTGCTGCATACTCTTTGGCCCAATAATACCAATTCATATCATCATTTGCTGAGCACCTGTTATGCACCGAGCAAATAGAAATAACTAAGACAGAGTCTCACACTTTGAAGAGCTCATAGTTTAGTTGGTCTCTCAGTAGAGTTTTTGAGCTAACTCTTAGAGCCCACCTCTTCTCTCTTAGTTGAGTCATCCTTTGGGTGTTGGTAGGCAGAGGGGTGTAAACTCCTGTAGGTGTGAGCAGATCCTTTCTCTCCCCAAACTTACCCCCTTTTACCAAAGCTTTTCTGTAACAAAAGTATTTGTGCAAGTCATGAAAGTTAAGTGCGCATGAGGTACTTAGAGAAGAGGCTTTATAATAACGCATTTCTCATCAGGCTACAGAAGCCAAGCTAGTGGAGAGATTTCTGGAAGGGCACTTGGAGAGAAACTCATTTATTCCTTTGTTCATGGTGGCAAAATGCGAGCACTTTTCTGATTACAAAGAGTAGAACTGAGTCTGTGAAGTCAGCCACAGATAACCACAGCTTTAACAGGCCAACAGCAGGGTCAACCAGCCCCAGAGGCAACATTTTCTTGACAGCCTCTCTGACTAGCTCCGGGGATTCAGAACACAAAAGTGAAGGTGGTCTCCACCCAGACAGCTCCAGGAAAGTCTGTGGAGCACTGCACTGCCCACAAGCTATTTTGCAGCTGTTTCAATTAAAGAATTAAACTGTATCTGAGTAGCAGCAACATCCATGAGAGCCAAATTGGATTTCTCCTTGGAAAACAAGCTACAGACCACATCTTTATTGTGCAGACACTCATTAGCAAATATGTAAAAAAATACCAGTCAGAGAAAAATGTTTTCCTGCTTTGGAGGCTTTTTATTTTATTTTTTATTGAATTTATTGAGGTGACATTGGTTAATAAAATTCTATAGGTTTCAGGTGTACAATTCTATAAGACATCATCTGTATATTGTATTGTGTGCTCACCGCCCCAAGCCAAGTCTCCTCCCATCACCGGTTACCCCCCATACCCTCCTCCCCGCCCCCCTTTACACTCTGGAGATCACCATACTGTTGGCTGTGTCTATGAGTTGTTGGTTTTTTTTTCTTAATCCCTTCACCTTTTTCACCAAGTCCCCCAATCCCCTCCCCTCTAACAGCTGTCAGTCTGCTCTCTGTATCTGTTTCTATTTTGTTTGTTAGTTTATTTTGTTTATTAGATTCCACATATGAGTGAAATCATTTGGTGTTTGTCTTTCTCTGCCTGGCTTATTTCACTCAGCATAATATTCTCCAGGTCCCTCCGTACTGTAGCAAAAGGTAAGCTTTCCTTCTTTTTTAAGGCCGAGTGGTATTCCATGGTGTAAATGTCCCACAGCTTTTTATCCACTCATCTACGGATGGGCACTTGGGCTGCTTCCAAATCTTGGCTATCATAAATAATGCTGCAATGAATATGGGGTGCATATATTCTTTCTAATTAGTGTTTTGGTAATCTGCATAAAACTTAAGTGCTCTTATATTAACATTTAAGTCTCACATGCACAACATAAAGATGGATGGCACAATTCATGCTAATTATTTAAACTTTAATTTTTCTTTACTTAGAACAACATTAAGTGGCAAATAAAAAATACCATAAGTCAAGAGAGAAACTGGCAAAAAGAAAAAAAGCTTTGCATTTTGTACCTTTAATGCCACTTTTTGAAGTTGAGGTACCACATTTTAATTTTGTATGGGGTCCTACAAATTATGATCATGCCTACAAATTATGGCATGATCAGTCCTTGCTTATCTTATCAACTCGACAGGACTACAATATCCCTTTCTTGTTGTATGTTTCACAGGCCTATACCACAAAATGGGGTGGGAGTCCAGAAAACACAAGAGAGACTTGCTGGGAAGACAATTCTGAGGGAGATCCAAAGTGGCTTTTGACAATGAAAGAAAAGCGGAGAAGGAGAAGGGAAGATGGCAATTGCTAATTAAGGGAAAGAAATGGATCTTCCTCTGGTGAAAACTGAGTTTGATGGGTGAGACCCACAAGTTGCAGAGAAAGCAAGGCAGGCTTTTGGCCATAGTGACTGACATCTTAGCTCTGTGGCTCCAGATCTCAGAGGGCAGGAAGAGAAACATGGGGGTGCTTGGTCTGGGAGCATGTGAACTCAGAAGGGCGACACTGGTAGAAAGATTCTTCACTATTTTATCTCCATAAAAGAATTTGAGTATTTGGCAGCACGAGGGAAGCAGTGTTGGCAGCTTTTAACACCAGCCATGAATAATATTTCAGTGTAAAATTTTTGATGTAACTCTCCAGTAAGAGCATCTATACTAGGTTAGGTGCTCCCATGAGTACAAGGCAAAATTATATGAAGATCTGTCTAAGAACGCATCATCTAAAATATAACTTTTCTAATATTATATACCCTTAGACATCACACAGAACAGGGATATGATGATTGCCACCATTATACTCAGGCAAAAGTCCACAGTCTCAGAAGCTAGAATTTCTATTTCTAGCCTCCTAATATGATCCGATTTGGAAAAATGTTATGTGTGCTACTTGAGGACCTGGGGCTGAGGGGAGGTGTAGGAGACTGGGTGCAACAAGGGAAATGTCAGCTCTGTCAGTATGGTGGTTAGAAGTAAGGTCTAGACAGAGTCTTTGTCTTTTACTGTAAGCAATTTGCATGGGTGATAAAGAAAAGCATTGACAATTCTTATAAAGAAAACTTGGTGTGGCTGTGAAATAGAAATGTGCATAAGTCATTTATACATAATGTGCATAAGTCATTTCTCTCATAACATAATAACAAACACATGTATCAGATCAACTCTGGTGTTTTATTTTGATTACAACACTAATTCTAATATTAAATTAAACTCTATAGCATGGAGTTTAGCTCTAGTCATGGGGAACCAGTCTCATCCCCAAATCACATTTTCTTGGTTCAGATTTCAGTGCCTGTGCTCATGCAGCATGGCCATCTGCTCTCAACTTCAACAATAAATACAGAGAACATTGTTTCTGAAAGACCTGGATGCTAAAACACAGAACATGGTCATCATTAAGTTTACAGACAACACTAATGGAAAGAAGGGCGGGTTAGGAATTCCAAATAGGAATAAATTCAGGGTAGAGGCCTGGAGAGAACATCTTAATCATAAAAGTGAATGATGGTGAAGGACCGCCTTTCCGTGGTCAGGACTAGATTAGAATCAGGGCTCACTGGGGGTGTGGAGATGAAGCTGGTAGAAATTCTGGGGTCTAGCACTCTGGAAGAGGACCTGGCTTCCAACGATTCTAATACCAAAGTCAAGTCCTTTGCAAAGATTTTCAGTCAGTTCACCCTGGCTTGGAGAGGAGTGGAGACCTCAAATCCACTTGGGAGTCTGTACAGTGTTGATGTGATTTAGGATAACACTATCCTAGGGTTTGTATAAAAGGGGGGTGGATGGTTTCTCTCTTATCTTTACTCCTTCCCATCCAGCCCAACAGGGGTCCTTTCATTTCTACCTCCTGTTACATCTCCCAGCTGTTCCCTCTGCCCTCTTCACTGCCACTGACCTGTTCTGAGCCATCACTGTTTCTCATCTTGTCTGCAACAACTTTTTGTCTAGGCTCCCTGCTTTCGCTCTTTATAATCCATTTTTCACAGAACAATTAAAGTCATCCTTCTGAAACTTAAATCAGATCATATCTGTTCCTTGTTAAATCCCTTCACTGGCTGCCCATCGCTCTTAGACTAAAATCCAAGCTCCCTATGGTGCTCTGCACACTCTGCATGATCTGGCTCCTGCTTAGCTCTCCAACCCCATCTGCTCACAACTTCAACAATAAATACAGAGAACATTTCACATCACACTTCTCCCAGCTCACTACACCTCGCCTTCTTTGTCCTGTGAATCCTACAGACTCTCTCCCTTTGGAGGCCCCTGCCCAGAAGTTCTCCCCCGGCTCTTCTGGAGGCCATTTCATTCTCTTCTTTCAGATCTCCTTCACCAGATTTCTCCAGACCTTTAATGAATTTTTCACAATCTGTAGTAATTATCAATTTATCAGGTTACTTATTAACTGTCTCTTCCCTGGAAAGACTCTGAGCTTCTTGAGAGCGAGAGGCCATGCCTGCTTCCTCATAGCTATATTCCCAGAACCTAACAATGTGAGCACAAGGCTGGGTTCAATGAATATGTATTGAGGAATTAAACTTGTCTCCTGTCACAAGGCCACTGCCATGCCCAGCATATTTTTAAAAGGCACTTCTGAATCCTATGGTCATTCCTGGGGAAGGTATCTGCAGCCAGAGCTGAGGAATGTACCTGGACAGTGAAATTAACCATATTTTCCAGCTCCCACGTTGCTTATCTGAGGCCCTTCAGGGTGGGACAGATGAGTACTGTGCACGGTCAGGTGATCTCTGAACCTCTGAACCTTCTGTTACAGCAGTGGTAGCTTTGGAAAAAACTTATTTTTTTCTTTTGTGCACTTTCCACCTCTATTCTCTATGCCTGGGAGGAAAGCCTCCAATTTATTATCACCTACATTCTCATGAAGGTGGCTTTAATATCTGCCTTCTAGATCAAGAAGGACGATGACAGAGACAACTTGAGCGGTTCCTCTGCCTTGGCAGCCCCACAGCAGGCATTCCCCTGTCCAGCCCAGAGCCACTCATCGCTCCCCTGCGCTTTGCCCTCCCCCCCTCCCAGCTTTAGTTCCTTTGACTGGCTTCAATTCAACACACTCAAGTCTTGAAAGCTGAGTTTATGCTATATAATTCCAGATACTTATATTCTCTGAGTCATGTGATTCTATCAAAAAAGCATATGATGCAAGTTTTAGAGGGCATTTCCAGAGGCACAGCTGGAATTTAAAAAAAAGAGTCAGAGAGCAAGAGGAACAGTACTTTGATCAACACCCATTCCCCAGGCCACATGGTGATTCCATCAGTGGACCTAAGTGTGTGCAGATCAAACCGTGAGAGCCAGTGGACAACAGACACCCAATTAGTTATAATAACCTTTGACTGGTAAGTGAAAGGAGAGAACTATGAAAACATGGACACCCAGAAGGAATTTGGGGACCAAACCACTCTGAGTTTCCCATCTGATGTGTCGGCTGGAAGTTCAGGCCCTCTGAGTGATGTGCCGTGTGTTCATTAAACTCGGGGAGCCAAGTGATTGGGAGGCAACAGTCCCAAATGAGCTTTACAGTAACTGTGAATGAAAAAGGAAGGCCATATATTTTTAAGAGGAAAAGCCATATAAATCTGACAGCTCCACCCTATTCAACAAATCCCAATCATCTCTAGCCAAACCACTCTATTTTCCTGACAGAGACTTGAACAGTGGGAAGACATTGTGAAAAATAAGTGGTAATAACCGCAAACCTCTTATGGTACACCCTGGGCTAGATTCTAATGTCTTTGGGTCCATTCAGAGCAAGTTAGGTCACCTTCCATATTTAAACACACACACACACACCGTTACTTAACCAACACACATGCAGCAACAACTTCATATACACAAGACGAATTATGAAAGTAAATATTTTATTTCTCTCCTTAAATTGCATTAAATTTTTCTGTCTGTTTTGAAACTTCTGAGTTATTGGTCTTAATATTACTATTATTCAATTAGTGCTTTTGTTTTTATTGTGTTAAAAGAGACTAACAGGGATGAAAACAGTGTTTTAAAAAAGTTTCCAGCTAAATCAGCAATCTATTGATCGAAAGTGATATCTATCAACATTTAATACCCTTGAATCAGTAATTTCATTTTTAGGTATGTTTACTACAGACTTACAACAATACACACAGACATCCATAACCATTCACTTTCTCCATTTTTGTAGCCAAGCAGCTGAATGTAGCTTTAGAAAAGCACACAACAGGCAGACAAGTTTCACTTTAAATATGACCCCTTACCCCAAATGTGCTCTCAGTGTTACCTACGACGTGATCCTATGAAGTTTCTCTACTTTCTTCATCTAGATTGCTTTTCTATTTCTGAGAGGACTATTTTGTACAGTTACTTTCCGCTCAAATCCTCTTCTCCACTCACGTCCCTCCCTCTCAGTCAATGACCCTGCCTTATTTTTCAAGCAATAAAAGAAACCATGATTTGGAAGCTCCTTTTCTTCCCATCACCCAATCTCTGTATGGTTGCCTCTGTGGCCTACACTTTCTTCCTGTGCAAGTGAGAAATGCTGTATCTCCTAGAGAAGGTTAGTCTCTGTCGTCTTTCATCCTGTTTCTCTCCTACATAGTCGATCCTCAGTCTTTCACCTGGCTTTAAATACACTGACAAATTTATATCTTCAGTCCAAACATCCTTTTTGAGCTCGACTTGTGACTGATCTGCATACTCAATACTCCACTTGGATGTCTCCCCAGCATCTCAAAATTGGCATGTTCAAAAGTGCACACTCGATTCATCCTTCCCTTGCAAACTTATCCTTGCCTTAGTCTTCCTGATGCAGTGAATGGCTCCTCATTAGCTGTCCAGGTTTCCCTTCTTCACTCCACATCCATTCCCATTACTCATGTCAGTTCTACCTTTTAAATATATCTTGAGTTTCTCTATCTCTGTAACCACTAGCCTAGCCAAAACCATCCATCATCATCTTGCCTATACTACTAAAAGTGTCTTTCCTGGTCTCACCCTTATCCAATTGTAATCTATCCTCCACAGAGTATCTGAGTAGTTTTTATATATCTGTATCTGTGTCTATATCTGTATATATCTATATCATCTATATCTCTATATATCTATATCTATACCTGTACCTGTAGCTATCACATTATTCCCCTGAATAAAATTCTCCAGTGGCTTCCCATAACACTTCAGATAAAACCCAAACTCCTTACCATGACTTACAAGATGTATCATGATTGGTCTCTGCCTACCTCTCCAGTGTTATTTCATGCCACTCTCTCTCATCCATTACCTTTTAGCTACATTGGCTTCTTTTCAATTCCTTCAAAATGCCAAGTTCCTTTCTATCTAGGGCTTTGTAATGCTCTTCCCTATGCCTGGAATGTTCTACTATTTCTGGGTCCCAATTTAAATGTCAGCTTGTCAAAAAGTCCTTCCTGGCTCTGCTGTTCAGGTAAGTGTTCCCAGTTAACTTTTCATTAGCACACTCTATTTCCCTCATAGCACTTATCACAGCTTGGAATCATATTATACCCGCTGCTAGATTGCAAGCTCCAAAGGATATTATTCAGATATGAATACTTAGCCCTTCCCATGGCAAGTCACACATAGAAAGGTCAATAAATATTGATGAATATTTGAGTAAATAAGTGAATACAAGAATGTTAGTTATAGCATTATTATAATAGCAAAAAAAAAAATAACTTAAATGTCTATTAATAAGTGAAAGGTTATATAAATGATGGCATAATCTTAGAATACTAATAGGTAGAACAGTTTGCACAGAGATAGAAACCTGCCCAAGAGGTAATAACAGAAAAAAGCAAACTGCAGAGCATGGTATTTAAAAAGGTTTATGCCAAATATAAATATATAATTGCATATGCATGCAAAATTTCTAAAACTAACATGAGAAACTGTTATATGAGAAGCTGATACTTCTGTTTAGAGGGAACCTTTATGTCCACCATACAGCTTGAATTTCTTACCATAATTATGTTACTTTTATAATTAAAAAAAAATTTTAAATAAAAATAAAAACATATAATAATTAACAAATACTTAGCCAAATACTGTGTTACTGCTCCAAGGGCTAGTAGGCCTTGCTTGCTAGAAGTTATCAGGTAAAGAACCCATGTGTAAGTAGCCATTTTCATTAACTGATGGAGACCTGCTCTGCTTTGTTCCAAAGAACTAATTCAAGGTGTTTACAAATAACTGTACTCAATGTGACAGTTGGAAAACATGAATTTGTAACCAGATCAGGGAGGACCTTGTATGCAAGTCCTCTGCATTTAATTGGACAGGGGAGTCGTAGAAGACTTTGAGCTTTACAAAGTTCAATATGGGCAGCTAGAAGACTATTAATCTACCAGAGTGAATTTAACCTCTTAATAACATTTTATGATTTAAAAACCACAAACCAGGTAATACTCCTATTGCTCCCCTGCTAACAGTGATAAGATGGAGTTGTCTTTAGTTATAAAGTGTGTAGGTGATTAGAATCCTCCCTTATTCCTCTGGGTCAGATCTCATTGACCTTCACCGATTGCCTGGGCTTCATCTTATTTGGAAACCTGCAAACCATATTGGTGCCCATCGGCTCCTTCTGGCTACTTCATTTGTATTTATAGACAGACATAATGCAGGGGTGTGTGTATTTGGTGGGGTAAGGTATTTGCTCTTTCCTATTGAAAGGTACTAAGCCTAACCAGACTTGTTTCAGTTCACTTGTGTGCTTCATCCCCCACTTGGAGGCCTTTAAATCCTCCAGTGGTTGTCAAACTTTAGTATGCATAAGGAATTCCCTGGAGGGCTTGTGAGAATCCATATTCCTGGGCCCCAGCCCCAGAGATTCTGCTTCATTAAGACTGTAGTGGGCCCGAGAACTGCATTTTAACAAGTTCTCAGGTGATGCTGGGGACTCTATCTATGTTGAGAACCACTGCTTTGGTGGAGTACCCCTGACCCTCCTTTCTCCATGCACAGGGATCCTTAGGCACATGACATGACATCATACAGGAGAATACGCATCCCTTTTGTTAGTGCTCAGTCCAAAGCTTAGATTTCACAGCCTGACAAGCTCCCAGCCAGCAGTCTCTGCTTTTAGAGAATCTTCCTAAGTCTATTCAGCTGACTTTAGCCTATCATTTTACCTTTCAGAGGGTAGAACAATAGCCTTTTCTTTTTCTGGGATTCAGGGAACAGACTGCAGACCCTGGAAAAACTTCCCCTTGTCTATTTTGACCTTCATTGCTTCTGGCCTTATTGACTTTCAAGGACAAAGGCTGATCTGGTTCTTTCTCTTTCACAGGTCTGAGTCCATTTTAGTCCATTTTCATTTCTGCAGATGCTCTGGACTTACTTTAATCATTTGGTATCTTAATATCCACTGAAGACCTAGAACCAGGTATGGCCCCTTCGTGGATCCTCAATATTCTCAGTTACAGGGACTGGATGATCTCTATGGTCCCTTCTAATTCTAATGTTCAGGGAGTCTGTAGATCTCTCCTGGTAACCTTTTCAGTGGATGCTTGGCTCTGACTGCTACAAAGCCCGATGCATTCGAGGGCAGTATAGGGAACAAAGATTTCAGCCAATGGGCTAGACTGCAAATGAAGCAGCTGTGATGTCAGGAAACATTGCAATAATTTGAGGCTCAAACAGTGTAAAGTAGAATTTTATAGAAGAAGGTAGGTTTTGAGAGGTAATTATGGGAGTCACAATGGGACATTTTGAAGATATAATAATGCCTTAATACAAAATTTCCTGGCTTCCTTTTGAGTCACTGGAACACACTGTTTATGTTTTATAATGTTAATCACATGCGATTCTCCTAAATCTGGGATCTAATGGATGCAAAAATTGGTCCAAATGTCAATTTTAAACATATGTTTTTTATATTAAATAGACCTGTATGGTTCCAAACACAAGTTAACTCTTTGATGAAATTAGGGTCTGATTTTTCAGAGGTGGTTCTGATTGGTATTCAAGATGGGAGAAATCCTTAGATCCTTCTAACAGTGGGGTCAGTGGAGGAACTGGAAAGGTACTTCCTGAAGCAAAGCCCAAGGGCCTGGGATAGCTCAGTGAATATGGCTCATTCTGAGGAATGGAGGGAATTAGAAAGCTGTCCGGCAGACTCTGGTAGGATCTGGAAATTTTAAATTGGACAGAACAATGAGAGCCAATGTGAGAAGCCTTTCATGGGGACTTTAAATGCAGATGGAGAACATACTGATTTTGTTGGTCATTAATAGTTATTCTGAATTTCAAAATGACCATTTTCATATTTTTCTAATGATGTGAAACAGTTTCACTCGGTCCTCAGAGAGCAATTAACCAGATTTTTTGTTGGTGTCCAACAACCATGCTTGTTGTTTTGTCTGAAGAAAAGGAGGCTGGAAGATGACTTAGCTTTTTAAGACAAGAAGAAATTTATAGTTTGAAAAGTAACAGAAATAAGGGTTAGACATAAAGCTTTACATGCTAGGACATCACAATAAGATCTGGCAGAAACCATGATACTGAGGGATGAGTGGCATCTGCTCTGAAGATCTGACCACTACCACCTGCTTTGTCTTACCAAGGAGATTGAGGACAATTTGATTTTTAAAGCTGGACACCAACTTGGTTACGTGGTGCTTCAAATAACACTGCCATGACTCACAACCATTTGGATATTTAAATTGTATTGCCTTTTGAGCCAGTAAAAGTCATGGAAGAAATCCACTTCATAGTCATAACCTAGGATTTTTTTCACCCCAAGTGAAATTTATCAGTTAAATTATCCATTATTCATTAGTCTTGGTTCAAAATTACGGTTAGTTATATCAGAAAATCCAACCCACTACCGAAGGATAAAGATTAGCCATGGATAAGATATCAAAGAATGTGCCATCAACTCAGAAAGGAACTTCTAGAGATGTTTTATGGATATTTTGAGCAAAGGCAATATCAGTAAAAGAACTGCAGAGCCTTGTGAAGTGACTGTCTCTGAAGAGAAAGCCTTCATTTGGGTACATAAGTTCTGTAAGGTTTGATAAAAAATCAGCCAGTTATCTCCTAAACTTACTTTATATGTGAGGTAGGTCCTTGTCCCCTTCCTACCACATTAGATGTTAATAATTACTCTCTTGTTTTGGAAAATAGAGCTGTTTTTCATAAGATATGTTATTTATATTAACATATAATGGGATTTATTGTTATTTTTGAATGAATTAATATATAGTTTATAAATTTTCTCAACTTTAATTTTTGTATGGTAAACATTGATAGATATAACCCACATATCCTTGGGTTCTTCAGGATTTTTAAGAGTGTACAGGGGATCTGAGACCATAAGTTTGAGACCTGCTGGTCTAATATGACAAGCTACTGGAGGTTAGGAAATGTGTCTGTTTTACTTCACACATCACACTCAGCCTTAGGGGCCTAATACAGTATTATATATGAGCTTTATGATAGAGTAGAAAAAAAACCACACTAAAGAGCTAATCAGGCATTCATTCATTCTTTGATTCAATGAATGTTTACTGTTCTAGACATTGGGCATACATTGATGAAGAAAATAGATGAAACTCTCTTTCTTGTGGAGCTTTCATTCTGGGTTGTAGTCCTAATCCTGCCCCTAACTCACTGTGTAACTTGGGCAAGTCACTTGACCTTCCTAGGGCTTAGTTTCCCCACATGTGAAATGGAGAACTTGGAAAGGTGATAACTAAGGACTTCCTTGAATTCTGTGATTTTATAACTTCAGGCTTCTTAATGTGACCCTACCGATTCACCTGACATGCTGCTCCTCATTGTCACCTAGCCAGCTCTTCATCCATTATATCTTATTTTAAATGCCATTTCTTCAAGGAGATTTTGGAACACTGACCAGACTGGTAGTTGCCTGTTCAATATCAGTCTTACCCACTGGACTGTGAGCTCCCTGAGGGCAGGAACTGTGTCTTCTTTTTCACCATATGCGTGGAACCGAGCAGGTGCCCAATAGGTATTCACAGAAATGCCACTCTATAATTTTACCTTTCCCTCCAATACTTCCTAACTACCTCACTTTGCTTTTTTAAAAAAAAGTCCTTGGCATTTATCTTTATGTAATGTGTCTTACTCAGTTATTATGCTTATTAGCAATAGTGGGGATGAGGGTCTATAATAATGAAAATTCCATGAGGGCTACAATTGTCCTGTCTTCAATAACTAAAGGAGTACATGGAACACAGGAAAAAGTCAAAAACTTTTTGTTGAATAAATGAATAAATGTTGCTTGAATAAGCCATCAATGGTAGAGCACAAACACTGAACAACTTTTTTAGCAGTGGGGCTGGATTTGGATTTATTTGTACATGTTTTTCCCTAGTTTCTCTTGTGCCAAAAAATATACAGTTGTGTGAATTTTGAACAAGGTCATGAGCTGTAAATGATGCGACATAAATTGACCCATGTGGTAAAGGGGTTGTGATCTTGACCATTGTTGAACCATGAAGATGTAGTGGCCAAATGCAATTATGGTTGGCTTGCTAATTCTCTAAAACCATTTAAAAGTGTGTCTTAAACATGTTTTTGAGGAAACCAAGCACATACAAAGAAAGCAAAAGAAAATTTTTTTAAAAATAGGCTACATCAATAGAGAACAGAGTCCACAGGATTTTGGAGCAACAAACCAAAGACATAAAACATAAACTCTTTCAAAAGCACCTAAATAACTTAAATTGATAATACTCTCTGAAAATATAGTTTGTAAGATTGAGGAAGTGTTAAACAGCAAGAAAATTAAATAAGCAAAAGCAACTAAATCATAGCACATTAAGACTTATATTCCAGTTAGGAAACAGCAAGTTTGAAATGCACAGCCATTTCAAATGCATCCGCCATGATATAATTGGATTCTAGATGTAAAAGAAAATATAAGGATAATTAAATTTAAGATTGTATAGACATAAGGACTATAATATAAACTATCAAATTATAAAGGAGAAGCAAGAACAATGTGGAGAGGAATAGCTGTTCTTTTAGGAATAATCTTTATTTAGGACTCAGATGGCTCATTAGATAGAGAATTTTTTAAAAATCAATTTCTTTTATGTAATTTAAAAAAACAGGATTTTAATATAATAATTTAGTATGGAATAAATGTCTAGAGTCATTGCAGTTGGAAGACCAGTTCTCTACTTTTCAATTATAATTTAAAAAGGCTTTAAATGTTAGGATATCCTCATACTGCTATATCAGAGTTTAAGTTTTGAAATTTAATTTTTCAAAGTTAAACTTTACTTCCCTGAAATGTGTGCATACATCAAATTCTGAACCACACAGAAGCATTATATTTATTAAAACATTGCAATGGTCTTCACAAATTACTTAAATAAAAACTGATGAGGATGTTGGAATTGACTTGTCCATGTGAAAGAACTCATTTAAATTCAGAATTATTTGAACTAGACATCATTTCCAAGTTGAACAAGAGGTCTTTCTCTCCTTTAATAATTCAATTTAAAGACTTATTATGCACTTATGAGATTCTAGACTCTGGAAATACAGATATGGACAATACATAGTCCTTGTCTTCCAAGCTGGTGGTCTCATAGGGGACAAAAAACCCCACAGATAACTATAATATAATTAAATTTATATATTTCATAAAAGGACAAAGCATCAAGGCCACAGAGAAGATGCATCATTCATGTCTAATAGCTTTATAAAACTTTGGCAATAATCTCGATTCTCTGATGACTTAGTGAGTGTTGTTGACAAAAATATTGTTGACAACAGGGTAGACAAATTAATGGGTAGCTGATTTTATCTCCCCCTCTATCTTCCTGTATGATTTCAGAGATTCAGAGATAGATACTTACTGTTTTTAACCTTCAGGTGAGGGGGTACAGAGCTCCTTTGAACACTGATGTAAGCATGCCATTGTAGGAATCCCTTTTAGCACACCGAGAAGCTGAGATAAGGCCCATTCCCCACCCATAATTCTACAACCAAGTAGTTCAGCATCTGGATCCATCTTAGAAGGTCAAGAAAAATAAGCACAAAAGTAATCTTACTGTGATACTCATATTTCTCTCATTGTGGAAGATAAGACGGATATGGGTCTTTTGATTCACCCCTTACTAGATCCCTACTGAATTTCTTACAGTAGATTCCCAAACCATCCCTGTTTCCACACAGCCTCCAATCTCACCTTCTTTTGCCCACTTGCAGCAGATGACCTCAAATTCGATTTTCCTGCAACTTTAGGTCATCTGACACACATATCCTAAACTCCCAGTCTAGCAACCAGAAAGTCTTTATAATCTTACAGTGTACTGGTTTGGAGTGGAGATTTGCGAATTAAGTTACTTGGAACTAAATCTTGCTTATACAACTTACTGGCTTTGAGACCTCAGACAAACTGTTTAAAACTCTGAGCCTCATTTTCTTGTGTGTAAAAATAATAGTACTTACCTTACAAAACTGTGATAAGATTAAACACAAACTATTTAGAATAGCTCCTGATACTTAGCAAAAGACAAAATAACACTGTTGTTGTTATTATTAGTATCCCTCCTTTGCAGAGAATGAAGTGTCCTGCTTCCTTCTTTCTTCCAACTTCCTTCAAGAGTCGACTCCTCTGATTATCTGCATCTTATATCTTGACTTATTTCCATTAAGTCTTTGCCCTCACTACTTCAAAATTCCACTTAAATGATTTATTTCCTCACTCCTGTGGCTCTCCCTCAAGGATGGACAATCTTGAAAAAAACATCTGCAACTCCTGCTTTCTTTTAAAATCAGCTACCCATTAACTTCCTTCTAATCAATCTGAGCCAAGTGTTTTTTCTCATCACCAGTGAGCTTCTCATTACCCAGTGTGAAGGCCTTCCCTGTCATTATTCTTCCCTACCCCTGCATTTAACATGGGCAATTCAACATTGACCAACCACCTCCTTTTGAAGCTATCTTCTTTGCTTGTTCTGACCCTCCACTGTTTGAGTCTTCCTACCTCAGGCCGAGCCTTCTCCTTTCTCTCTCTTAGATGTGGGTTTTCCTCAAGTTGTTCTCAGCTTGCTTCTACTAAATCTCTTCCTCAGCCATATCATCTACATCACAGTTTAGCTCTGCATTTGACTCCCAAATCAATATCCCAATACCTGCTCAGATCTATACACTAGTGTTTCCAACTGAGTGAAGGATATTTGCACCTGCATTTCTTATGGCACTTAACTGCTATATATAGTGGGGAAGATGATCATGATGATGATACTTATTCATAGGGTTTTTATGACACTTAATATAAAACATAATGCTGCCTGGCACATGATAGTTACTAAGTGTTAAATAAATGAATGAAATAAAGTTAAATAAGTAAATGAAAGTATTAAAAAAATGAATGAGATAAAGTTGGATGTAAGAGTCTGCATTTAAGCGGAGAAATTCTGATAGATAATGATTTATGAATTATGATCCTAGAGGGAATGATTGAAGTCACTTGAATGATCAAAGAAAGTATGTAGTATATAAAAAACAGAAGGACCCCAGCTTGGTGGGCTTTTTTTCATATTTCAACCTGTCAAAATTCTTCAATTACCACATTTCATCAATTATAGATTATTTTTCACATTTTAAATGTCTCTAGAACATGGATACCTCTTACAATCAATGATATGTCATAGTTTAATTATCATAGTTCTTTTTTCTTAGTGGCACATAAAATAAAGGTGTGTCTTTCAGTTGACAGCATCTTAGATTTGATGAGATATGAAAAGTGTGATCTATTTTCTTTGAACCTCCAAGACATCCTGCATAAGCTTCCTCTGTAACATTTATTTTAGTCTGCCTATATTACTGATGTCTGCCAACTACTACATTGCCAAGTCCCCAAAGGTCAAGCATGCCCCAGATTCCCCTTTTTGTTTCTCTAAGAACACATTAAACAGTTCTGCCTGCAGAAGGACATCAATAAAAATTACGTGAATTAAATTGGATTCCAAAGCAGGATATCAATTATTTTTAGAACTCCTGATAGTTTGCAATTAGCCTCATAGCTGGTCCCATCCCACAGATAATTTGACATGCATAAACACACTTGTTTTCATATTACTCACATACACCTGATTCAAAGCATCTATCACATGAATTCCACATGACATGAATTGTTAAGATCAATTCCACATGAATAGCATGAACTATTTCAAGAAAACATATTGCTGGCATTCCTGGGAATATTTAAAAGTTGTATTGAGAACACAGAACAATGTTCATATATATATTAATTATTAACTATGGAATTGCAGTAGATGCTCATTCTTTCTGAGTGATGTCAGTTTGTATTGTTCCTTCTACATGTTAATGAAGATTTGTTCCTTTTCCTGCTGACATGTAAGGCTCTGGGTAGCCCTTACCTATGAGTTCAGTCTCCCAGCGCCCCCAGAGGTCAGCTACATACTCAGAAATGCATCCTTATTCAAGAAAAGGGCTCAGCTCTTCCCCAAGCCTACCCTTTGTACAAAGGATGCTGCTCGGCAATAGCCAGGAAATTCTCTTGGTCTGCCCCAGCTGACCTTTCTACCATCCTCCTCTCCACCCACTTCCAGCCCTGTCAGCCGCTGCTCAAACCTTAATTTCACCTTTAACTTTTTGGATCCTCAGATCACATGAAATCATTAGCTTTCCTTCTTTTCCAAGACCATAGGTTGCTGAAGCCTCTGCAGCGTCTTTCTCTGTCCTGTCGATCCTCTAACCTGTTTCTTTCTATAGTACAATCTGGCATCACTGTCTTGTTCATTAGTGCTTCTCCTCCTGGGAACTCACCAAGGACTCAGAGTACTCTTAGTGTTAAGTAAATAGAGATATAGGCATGTAATAGCCACTCTGGGAATATGTGATTCCTCAGTCCCATTTACCTTTTTGCATCATCTAGAAAGTCAAATTCAAATTTCTTGGCATGGTATCTAATGCCCACCAAGACACAGACTCATCCCACCCTTGAAGCCTTACCTCTCAGAACATCTTACTCACTGCCTTCTCTGCCTAGACCTCCAGCCAGATCAGACTATTCACCGTTATCCAGACTCACCATATACTCAGGCACCTCTCAATCTTTGTTCCTGCTGTTTACCTGAGCCTGAAATGTCCTTCCTTCCTTCCTTCCTTCCTTCCTTCCTTCCTTCCTTCCTTCCTTCCTTCCTTCCTTCCTTCCTTCCTTCCTTCCTTCCTTCCTTCCTTTTTTCCTCCAATTTATTTTATTATGGTAAAAATACACATAACATAAAATTTACGATTTCAACCATCTTCACAGTGTACAGTTCAGTGGTACTACATACATTCAAACTGTTGTACAACCATTACTACCATCCATCTGCAGGACTCTTTATTTTGCAAAATAGAAACTCTAAACCCATTAAACAATAACTTCCTATTGCCCCTCCCCCATCTCCTGGCAACCATCATCTACTTTCTGTCTCTAAGATTTTGACTTCTCGAAGTACCTCATATAAATGGATTCATACAGTATTTGTCTTTTTCTGTCTGTCTTACTTAGCATGTGCCAGAATTTCCTTCCTTCTTAAGGCTGAATAATAGTCCCTAGTATGCATATACCACATTCTATTCATCCATTCACATGTTGATGCAACTTGGGTTGTCTCCGGGTTGTAGCTATTATGAATAATACTGTTATGAACATCAGTGTATAAACATCTTTTTGAGACCCTCTCCCTCCTTTTCTGCCCATTGAAATCCTACTCATACATCTAAGCCTAACTCAAGTAGCACCTACTTCATGAAGTCTCTGTCTCCACCTGGAAATAACTGTCTCTTTCTTTCTTCTTATACAAGTCTTTTCTTGTATTGCTATATCTATTTTTACTTTATTGTGTCTTAAATAATTATTTGTACTTAAACATATAATTCCTCATAAAATTTAAGTCCTTTGTGGTCAAGGACTCCATCGTCTTACCTCAGTATTCCTATATCACTCCCCACGATGCTTTGTGATGTTTCCTGAAGGAGTGACTACATAAAGTCAGAGAATTTGTTTATAATTATACAAGTATCATAAAGGTAAGCGGGCAGCGAAAAGAATAATTTGAATATGTAGAAACTCTTCTAATTTTGAATCTTTCAAGTTAACTAGGAAATCTTATCAATTGCAAAGAAAGCACACTGGTCTGGGAATAAAGAGACTTGGGTGTTTGTCTTGGTTTTGCCTTGGGTAGGTTCTCCCTTTCTCTTTCTCTCTCTTGCAAAATCTGCACAATACCTGTGCTTTATTTGCATGGATTTCTTTAAACCAACCCAGGCTTAACATTATTACTAATTTGAGCCTCATCCTAAAAAAAGGTTTTTGTGAAATTGTTTCAGCGTGTTAGATATAATTCTTTTCTAACACAAAAGAAAATAAATATAAGAATTACAGTAAAAAAATCTATGTACCATTAAAATAACTTCCTATGCCAGGAAGTTATCATGGCACATGGACCATGATTTCGGAGGTATTGGCCTAGATGCTCCCTAAGGTCCCTTCCAGCAATAACAGCTCCTTCTCTGGGGAAGTGATGTCCCCTCTTGAGCCATTTAGCAAAATGCATTAAATGAATCTTTAACTGGGAATGCTTCAGCATTAGCCCCAGGGAATAGAGTGTAACTTAATAAGCCTTCCAGCACCCCGAATGCCTGGGATTCCACCCTCTTTATGCCTCCCTTCTGAGCGGTGCTGTTCGCACATTCTGCCTTTTCTGCAGCCTCCGCTTTCCTGCAGGGCCTCGTCTGCGTTTGCCTGCCCAGATCTCCCCTCTGAGGGCTGTTTGTGTTTGCACACTCGGCTTGTCTTGTGGACTTGTCTAACTAAACTCCCCTTTGAGGGCTGTATATTTTGGCACAGTCTGGCTCTCTAAGGGATTCTTTTGTCCATTAACACCTCTTGTCTTGCAGTTATACCAAAGTCTTTGCTGCTCTTGCCTCAAGCAAATAAGCCCACACTCTTCTATTCACGATTCTTCTGTGTATTTCTATTTTTTTATACTTTCTACAATGAGCATGTATAAAATTTGTTATAAAAAACAAAATTTGTAGTTTTTAAAAATGTAAAGGGGACATCTGGCTGCAGATGATGTAATAAAGGCATTTTAACTTCATTCTCCTCCTTCAAAACCCACTGACAAAAACCAAACGAATGAAAAACAGCATTAAGGAGAAGGCCGGTTATCAGAGAAGTAAGGACTCAGCCACAATACACCACTAGCACCATGCGTCATTAGGAGCACCTTACCGAGTGTCAGGCTTGCTGGTGGGAGGTAGAATAAAGAGCCACATTGTTGAACACTACTCAAGAAATCTAAGGGCATAGGTGGGATAAGTTTGTTCCTATTAGAGACTTAGCTGCCTACCACAGAAAAGACTGAGTTGAATAAGAAACCATCTTGACTTCCCACGTTTATTGTTTACCACATGCACTGTAGCCAAAAGAGACTGATGGTAATAAAGGGAGGGGTAAGCTGACCATAGTAACAGAGAGTCTCTCCCTGGATGCAGAGAACAGAGGAAGGAGCATACTCCCGGAGCAAAAGAAATACAAATTAGTGGAAGGAGACATGAACAACAAATCCCAACACAAGCAGTAGATCACCCCAATAAACATACTTCTTCAGCAAATAGATGGCTCCAATTAAAGATGAGTAATAATCAGAAGAGGAAAAATAAAATTTATTATTGGCTGATAATATTACGTGTATGTAGAAAATCCAAAAGAATCTAAATAAAGAGATTAACCATATTTGTAGAATGGAAGACTCATTGTTGTAGAGATATGAATTCTCCCTAACTTAAAGTACAGATTTAATGTAATCTATATAAAAATTTCAGCAGGTTCTTTTGCAAAAATTAGCAAGCTGGTTCTAAAATTCATATGGAAATGCAAAAGGCCAAAAACATCCAATGTAATCTTGAAGAAGAAAAACAAAGCTGGAAGAGACTTATATCATCATATATGAAGACTTATTATAAAGCTATAGTAATTAAGACACTCAGATTTTGGTGCAAGAATAGACAAATTAAGAAATGAAATGTAATATAGAATTCACAAACAGATCCTCACATACATGATAACCTGATTTATGACAAAGGCAACATTGCAGAGCATTTGGGAAAGGATAATCTTTTTCAATAAATGGTGTTGAGACAATTGGATATCCATATGGAAAAATGTTTATCGACCCTACCTTCTACCATACAATAAAAACAATTCCAGATGGGCTGCAGAGCTAAATATGGAAGGTAAAACAATAAGCTTTTAGAGGAAACATAGGAGAACATCTCTGTAACAGTGGAGTATGCAAGTGTTTCTTAAACAGGACACAAAGAGTGCTGATCATAAAGAGGAAATTGATCGATTGTTAAAGTTAAGAACTTGTGTATAGCAAAAGACACCATTAAAGGAGTTTGAAAAGGCAGGTGACTGAGTGGAAGAAGATGTTTGTAGTAGGTGTATCTGTCAAAGGATTCATATCCAGAATATAAAAAGAAAAGTATAGAAAATTCAATAGAAAAATGAGAAAATAACTCAGTCACCTCATAAAAGAGGCTAAGTGGCCAATGAACATAAGCCAATGAACAACATCATTCATCAGGCAACATAAATCGAAACCACAATGCGATGCCAACACACATCAAATCATTACCTTTCCAGGCTCTCTTGAAGGGTGTTCATGAGGCCCTAATGGAATCAAGTGTTTTATACGCTGTAATCAGCTGTTCGATTATGAATGAGTTGTAGAAGGAGTGATATCAGGGAGGCAAAGTCCTCCTGAGATGAACCAAGAAAATACACTAAGTAGAGAAGAAAAGGCCTGAGAGGCCAAGAGGAAGGTGGAGCCTATGTGGGGACAGGACTAGGCTTTGGTTTCAGGCTGCTCAGGGTTCACCAGTAAACCACAGAGGGAGGCGCAGGGCCCAGGGCCATTAAGGAGGTGCATTTCAGGGCAGACACAAGTCCTGAATGGCTTTGCCCCTTCCTCTACTTGCTCTTTGTCTCAATAAAATCTGGTTGGGAGAAGCAGGTAGCACAGTGAGGATAGATTTGTTTCCCTCAGTTGCAAGGTGAAGCCTGCTACGTGAGAAACCAGGTGGCGCTACTGTCCCCACTTCATTTAAACTAAAATGTTCTCTTTTTCTGGGGAGCATTTGCCATAGTGGTAGAAGGCATGCATTCTGAATCCAAAGAGCTTGGGACAAATCGTGACTCTGCCACTAACTGGAGCAAGTTTCTCAACTCTCTGTGACTCAGCTTCCGCATCTGTAAATATGTGTAATAGTACTAAATTCATAGGGGTTATTTGAGGATGAAATGTGTTATCATCCATACAGTAACTGGCACATTGTTAACTATTATTACAGTATTCTTACCCGGGTAGTAGTTTAAATTCTTATTTCAAACTTTTAGTTGCCCAACAATTTGTTAACTTCCAAACCTGCAATCTCTTTTCTACCATCTGAAGCATAACGTACTGGCTCTAAATTCATAATGGCTGCTCATCCACATCCGCTAGCCCACAGCACAAAGCAATTCTGTTTTGGCAACTTGAGTAGTTAAGAATGTTGTTTCCATTAATTTTACTACCTACATATCTCCTGGAGGCAGGGCAAGGCAGTTTAGTTAAACCAAACCAAACAAAGCATTTAAGGCTTGTAAATGAGTACTCACTTGCAGTTGTTCTAAATCATCCCAGCCAGATGGGCATGTTTAAATATTTCCAAAGAGATTTCACAAGTTCTCTTAGAAACCTGTCTTAATGCTTCCAACCCACACTGAAAGTCTTCTGAAAATCTAATGTCTGGGGTGACTCAACAATTTATTATCCAAACGAGGACATTTTTAAGAGTATTAATAATTACCACAGGAACAAAGTGGGGCAGTTCTGGGCAAACTGCTGGGACATGCCGTCACCCCACAACTGGCCCCCTCCTGTTATGAGTGCTGCGCTGGTACTTATCAGAGAAGAGCAATCGGCTATCACAGTCCCTGGAACCGCCTTACATTCTTACGTTTGTACCTTTTGGTCAATTGTGGAAGGGGAACAGAAGCAGCAGAAGGCCAAAGCCTGAAGGCAAACTGGAAGCACGGTTTCCTTGCCCTCTTCCCACTCGATGTTGATGTTGGTGACGAGGATACTTATAGGTAACTTACGTACCAGGCACTCTCGGGAGTGCTTTAAATGCATTAGCTCAGCTAACCTTCACAGAAACTTGCACTATCATCGTCATGGTTACCCTCCTCGTTTTGTGGATGAAGAACTGGGCCACAGGGAGAGGGAGAGGGAGCATCTTGCTGACGGGTGTACAGCCAGGGCCGTCCAGGAGTCCAGGTGCTGGGCTTTTAACCAGGATGCCCAGCAGCAGGCCTTCTGAAGGGCGGGAGGTGGGGGGGCGGTCAAAACCTTTCACATCAGTACCCCGCCTTAACTAGCTATACCAGTCCAGTGGGGGGACTCAGTTCTCTGCTTTCTGAGGTAGGGCACACAAGGGTCTGAGCTAGAGGATCTCCAGTGGAGGGAAGGTGACAGTCCCTGTGGCTCCAGAGGGAAGAGGAAAAACAGGAAGAAAAGTGGATGAGAATTATAGAAGGTCAGATTCAGCCCAACAGGAGATCTTTTCCCTCATTACCATCATCTTACACTAGACTTAGCTGCCCAAGGAAGTAGTGGGTTCTACATGGCAAAATGTACTCAAACAGGGGTAGGTGGCTTGCTCCTTGGGGAACTCACAAGGGAGTCTGCCGTTCAGTAACACCTTTGGGGGAACTTGCGAAATACAGAGTCATGTCCCCATAATGCTGCTCCCAGAAATCTGCATTTTTAACAAGTTTCCTTTCTGACTCTGACCCAGGTAGCCCAAGCAACACTGCTGTAAAGGGATTCCTGTTTGGAGTGTGAGACGAGATGAGGTGGAAGGCAGGGTAAAGGGATAGACACATCCCTTCTGAGCTGAACCATATGTTTGCATGAACTTTACTCTTTTAGTCTCTCTAATATTAATCTTCTTTTTGGATGTTTATTCCTTGGTTTCCTGACAGAGAATGCTTGAGTGACATATGAGGTGAGAGATCTGGGGTGTAATAATACCATGTCATGGAAACACTCATAAAGCCATGACCCTGTGGCATATGAATTCTACGTGGGGTTTGCACAGGTATTAAATGTTCTGTGGTTGGCTTTTGGAAGCCTGCTCTATCCTGACACCAGGGTTTCTAAGCCGGCCTGGAGGAAAGCAAGCCTGCAGCTTCCTGGTGTTTGGAGCAGATGGGGAAAGAGTCTGAAATATTCCTTGTCATCACCTCCAGCTGACAGACCACAGGCAAAGGAGGCAACAGGGAGAAGTTAGACCAGTTGATCTGGGAGAAAAGAGAAGTCAATGGTGATGCCTTGTGAAAGTTTCCTTCTTCGTGTTTGTCTCCAAGTGGATTGTGTGTGTGTGTGTGTGTGTGTGTACCAAGTTGTGTAGCGCTTGTCTCTGGCTAGGAACAGTAATAAATCAGGGGCTACAGAACCACCACTAGCTACCTCCTGCAGGCCCTGCAAAGAAACAGGGCTTCTCGAGCACAGCTGAACCGGCAGGATCCCCAGTACTGTGGCCCCACTGCATGGGATGAAAATCACACATCTGGGATCTAGTGTGCCAGATGCACAAAGGGCTAACACAGAAAAGACAGTGCTGGGAAGACCATACCTCTCTCAGAAACATTAGTGAAAAATTTGAATGGTTTTATAACTCTACTCACCATAGTGCTTTTATCAGGCTTGGGTAGATTTTTTCTTATGCTTTGGTTCTCTGTCCTGGGTGTCAAGGATGCAGGATGTTGATCCCACTGAGGCAGTGACAGTAAAGATCTAGAAGCTAAATGAGTCCCGGTTGGAGTCTTGAGTTTGAAATCAACTTGGGCACTTACCAGGTGTATGACCCTGAGCAAGTTACTTTAACTCTATGAGCTTTAGTTTGTTAGTCTCTAGGCCAGGGTGGGCCAGCCTCACTCAATGGCGGCACTGGGCCCTCCTGAAGTGCCTGACCCAGAGCTGAGTTTCCAACTCCCTGATCGGTAGGTCGAGCCCTGTGGGTGCTAAGAACATACCTAAGAAAGTATGAGAAACAGTCTAGAGAGAACCTAAAAACAGTGCTTTTAGAATCAGCTTTAGTGATTCTCATATTGTGTGTGTGTCTTCCTAAGATGTTAAGACATTTCTAGAACTCATATATTAGCCTTGTCACTTTTGTTAAATATTTAGAAGTGTTTTTAATAAATTTATAACCAATGTTTAGAAAAAAAAAGAGTGAACAGCTATACACCTCATTAAGTTACCTCTGTGAGATAACACTGAGAATGTCCCTAGCTCAGGGTGTGGCACTTAGCAGCACCGTGGCAGAGAGGGGTAGATGAGCATGCTCAACTGCTTCAGGGAGTAAGGTTAGTAAAAGGGAAATAACTTCCTGCTCAGTCAGCCCCTAGAGGTCTGTAGGGATGGAACAGTTGCACAACTGTCCTGTAAGATTTTCGTATTATTGGGTCTGCTGGGAGAAGTGCTGCTTTCTTATCTGCTCCACAACTTTGACCCTGGTTGGCTTCTCTTTTCCTCGAGCCCAACAGCTCCCTTTGTCTCCCTACACTAGAGGATCTCTTATAAATCCTTCCTTTCTGGGATCCAGCACTTTTCCTCCCAACCTCCTGCAGCCCAGCCACATCAGGATGTTTTTCTGTAGAGCAAGTGACATGGGACTTGAAGATTAATGCGAGGCATTCAGGGTTTCTGCCTAGCTAAGACAAAGAATTCCTGGAAATCAGAGTCTCCATTCTCATTGTATTTGTGAGTTCAAAATTAAAAATAGGGTTTCTTTTGGGGGTGATGAAAATGTTCTAAAATTAGAGAGTGGTGATGGTTGTACAACTCTGTGAATATGCTAAAAACCACTGAATTCTATACTTTAAATGTGTGAATTTTATGGTATGTGAATTATATCTCATTAAAGCTGTTATAAATAAAATAGACTAGACTAGTTAGCTTTCCATTCTTCTGCCTTCTCTAGTTTTAATTGAAATATAAATTATAACTTAATTATAAATTTAAATTGTAAAATATAAATTTAATTAAACTATAAAGAGCTATAACATACCATGTAGCATTGTGAATCAAGATTAACTACCACCTCTACTGTAAATCTATATTCCTCTCATTCTTTCTCTCAAGTACTATTGTACCTGTCAAAATTCAATTCATTTTTCCAGATTTATCCCATGAAGCCTTTGAAGCCTTTCCTGCTCCCCACCAGCAAGTCTCCTCTCTCTAATCATTATTAGTTACTCCTGTCCATCCTTCATGGAACTAGGCTCCAAGGCGCAGAGATGAGGAGGCGAACGGGGATACTGACAGGACCACTGGTGGGGAGCTCCCCAATCTCTGACTGTGACCAAGACTGATGCACAAAAGACCTTCCTGCCTCCGGGGTCTTCCCATTCCACTGACTCCCAAGGGTTGCTGCAAAAGAAACTTCCTCATATACCAGTTGCATTTACTTTACCCTCCTAATTAAGAATCAAACATGATCCCACTTGCTTATGGGGTCCGTCCGCCTAAGTGCTGAAAGGCCTTCTTGGGACCAGCTGTCTTATATCTCACTGGCCTCTCCTGCCTCTTGCCAACATGCCCACTTGCTGTCTCTGCAAAGGTTCTTCCTGGCAGGTGAAATCCTCTCCCAAGCCATGCCTTCCTTGTCCCTCACCTTTTCAAAGCCAGATCTGACCCTTCCCTCGCCGTGAAGACAGGCCTCCCTAAGGAGCCTATGCCACAGTTCCCTGATCGGTCTTTGTTCAGCTTATGGTCCATTCTGTCGCCCTTACAGCTCATAGCAACCTGCCTGGCTTCTGTCAGGAACTCGAACAAGTCCATTTGCTGACTTGAGTTTTCTTCTTTAAGAAGAGCTTCCTGGCTGCTCTGGAGCTCTTCCTCTGGACATGAGGAAGTTTGTTTTGTTTTTAACAATAAACTGTCAATTAATTATTAGTTGTCCATGTGCGAGGCAGTGTGGGAACTATTTCCTTTTCTGACCTGGTCATGAGAATAGGAAAACCAGCACTTAGTGGTGACCTGGCAGTTGGCTTCATTGTTCCATCTGCTTAGCCCCTATTTACCGATCCCCTTAACTTTTTCATGTAGAGTGGAGACATCAGATGGTTACCAGACGAATCCCTATGTACAATGTGACCCTGCTGCCCCAGAGGAGGGGTTCAGGTGTGGACAACTAACTACGATAAAGCAATCAACTGG
Source organism: Miniopterus schreibersii (assembly GCF_964146895.1). NCBI lineage: Eukaryota > Metazoa > Chordata > Mammalia > Chiroptera > Miniopteridae > Miniopterus > Miniopterus schreibersii. Next base: position 38,256,176 of record NC_138114.1, read on the forward strand.
AGTCCCTTCTTTCAAACTGCACCCTGCACCTTCTGACTCTAAGTTTGAGGCTTGAAATAATCTACCACATCCAATTTTAAAAATACTGTTCCTTCCCAGATTCTCTTTTCAGCTGTGCAGTGTTAATTATTGTATGTTTAAAGTTCTAGCACTGTACAGTATAAAATCACAAGTGTATAAATCTCATGAAATATGCTTGTTGTGGCCTCACTGAGGGCAGTGGGGCTGCACAACTTTCTTTTTAAAATATAATTCAGGCAAATAAAGGCATTAAGTTATACTAGCGCAATGGAAGATTTATTATGTAAACTTGGAAAAGTCAGGCAATTTCAGAGTCGGATTCCAGGAGAGATATTTCTAGAAAAGAAAGTAGAAAAGACCTGATGCATGTCAGTGCTGGGTCCATTTGCTGCCTGGTACAATAATCCTGTGGATTAAGCATGGGGATCACATTGCACAGACTCCAGCCCAGCACCTTACACAAAGGAGACCCATATTTAATGAATGATTGCTGCATGGGTTTCAAAGGAGTAAAATAATTTTACATTTTAAAAAGCATTTATCCTGAGGTAACTGAGCAATAAAACTACATGATCTCCATTACAAAAGGGAAAAAAATGAGGAACAGAAAAATGAAGTTACTGACTCATGTCCCCTAACATGTCCATAGCAGGCCTAGGGCTGAGGTTAAGATTTACCCACTCCAGAGACTGGACTCCAATCCTGAGGTTGCAAGGTTCATGGACTGCTCCCTTATTTCATGAGATGAAGAAACAGGAAGCAGAGTCAAGGGCATTCGAGGGTGCCTCCGAAACAAAGTTCCATACAGTTCTCACACCAAATAATTGCCGGGCAGTTGGGGTAGGCTCATTTTCATAGTTGTCCGTCTCACGAGGACTTTTGCTTATCTATGCTGGGCTCCTAGTCCTGGAGTTCTAATGCAGAGGAATAGAATTCCTCTATTTCCTTTCCATTCTTATCTGGCCTTACCTCTAATTTCAAAACAAAATTGCTTTCCAAATATAGTATCTCCCTTCCATTGAGGCAAGACGATCTAGTTGATGATGTATTATTTTGTCCAGAGACAGCTTCTGTGTGTTTCAGAGGTCAGTTTATTTGTTTCTATGAACACGTAACTATATCTCAACATGCACCTTTCTGTTTTGGTCATTGCTCTAATTTTCTCTCCTCTCTGATATGATCCACACATGCCCATGAGCATTAGGAATGACTGGAACTGGGTTTCTGCCTTCTGAGGCACTGTGTTAACTCTTATACCTGTCATTTGTGTCCTGCCAGCTGATCCTCCCCATCTCTCCATTTTTCTGCTTTCTTGAGAGCAAATTCACCTTCCTTGACTAACGCAATCCGTAGATTTTAATTTCCTAGCATTTCCCTTTAGACTCTTCCTAACATCCTCGTTTGAAAAAGAAACCCCCGCCTTTGACTTAGGAGCTCCACGTGGCCTCCCATGTGGACCCACCACAGGGAGCTCAGAAGCCGCAGGTGGCTCGTGGCCACGTTCAGGCAACACCTGCACAGCTGAACTAAAGCAGAGGCTTCTGAGAAAGCGTTTCTACCGGCATGTACTAAGAGCCAACTGTGTGCTGAGCACCCTGCTGGGGTGGTGAACAAGACAGAGATCAATGGGTAAGGCCTCTGACCTCAAAGAGCCCTCAGGTCCTCAGCCATAGTCAAGGCTGAAATACACAGAAGGCAGCCGGAGGCAGTAGAAAGGGCACTGGCTTGGGGGCAACAGACATGCATGACCTTGGGCTAGTTACTTGTATTTTCCTCAATTATAAAAGGAGATGACACTTTTCTCATGGGGATTCTTGTGAGGATTTATTAGTGCAAGTGGCTAGGCATTCAACAAGTGGTGATTGATCAACTGTTGTTATTATTTTTAATATAATAGCAGCATTTACTATTAGGACCTTAGAGCCAAAAATACAAAATCTGAAGCTCACCTCTTTTGTGGAAAAGTCTTCAGAGATACCTTTATGTGAGAAAAGAAAGGAATTATTCCAGCTTATTGGTGAGCTTGACACTGGAGGCCAGCATATGGGAATATCTTTCTACTCCCAAGAAGAGGGCCCATTTTTTTTTTACCATGAGACAACTGGAGAAGGACTCTTTGGAGATCCCACTCTGAAAAGTGTTGTTCATTGCTCAGGCCTTACAGATGAAAAGGAGGACACTGAATTTGCTGCCCCACATTCTAGAATCACAGTGAAATGGGGTGAGAGCAACTTTCTCGCTTGACTCCTGCTCTCAGGATAAATAATGGAAACTACCAGCAACTCTGCACTGTTCAGCCTGTCTACTTCTCCCCTTACTTTTTTTCACAAAGGTCATGGGTCATATCGGTCATGGCTCAAACCCAAAAAACTTTAGCTGCTAAGGTAACTGGGCTTGTCGCTGAGGTTAAAAACCACCAACACTATTAAGCAGTTCCTAGAGATGACCCCTAATTTAATTAGTCCCGAGGAAGCAAACCTAATGAGATTACTGCTATATTTCTTTTTCTTTTATACAGCCTTATTGAGATATAGTTCACACACCATACAATTCATCCATTATGTGTACAATTCAATGGCTTTTAGTACATTCACGGAGTTGTGCATCCATCACCACAATCAATTTTAGAATATTTTCTTACTTTAAAAAGAAACCCTGAACCCCTCAGTCATCACCTCTCGACACTACTCTCCTCTCCCACCCCCAGCTCAGGAAACCGCAAGTCTACTTTCTGTCTCTATAGACTTGCCTATTCTGGATATTGCATATAAATGGAATCATACAGTATGTGGCCCCTTGTGACTGGCTTCTTTTACTTAGCAGTACTATATTTCTTGAAGACAGGTATCTTCAATGTTTTTCAAAGGGGAATTGCTAAAGAAAGCAGCGTGCAAACTGTAGATTATTGCAGCACTTAAAAAAATTAGGTACATGTACACATATTAATAAAAGTTTCTAATATATGCATACAAATATGAAATCTGGAAGAATACACAGCAAAATAATAAAAGTGGAGGCCTGGAGACCTCCAGGTAGAGAGAGAGGATAAGTATAGACAGAATACAAAGAAGACTCTCCTTATTTGGAATATATTACTTTTTCAACAACAATTCATGCATTCCTGAAAATTTAAAAATTAATTTAAAAGAGGATGTGAGACTTCTGGCCTCCAGTTCTGCATGTAAGAAGCTTGGAAGTAGCCACCATATCCTAACAATAAGTGAAAACCCGAACAGACTTGAGAAATCAACAGCTCTTCTTGGACCGCGAGAGCGGGGAGGACAGTGCAAACAGCACTCGCCCAGGCTGGGAGAGTCAGACAGGTGAATGCGGGTCAGCACCATTAACAGGAGCGAAAACTTGGGAGCAGAAACTGCCGTGGCAACCTGTGCCCAGTAGGGAGACCTGAACTGTAATTTAGAGTTGAAAATTTGAGGGGCATCCATTCATGCGGGTCCCCACAATTTACCTCCAGGAGCTTGATCAGGTTCCCACAATAGGTATCAGAGAAAAATCCCCCTGAGCCTCTGGCAAGGAGAGGGGAGGAGGCACCAGAGCACTCTGTTCTTTAGCAAGGCCTGCCCTCAGAGGAAGCTGGTTCACCACAGCCCAGTCTGCTGGGATTTTTATCAGAGACTAACTGACTTGGGGAAGAAAAACACCAAACTACAGGCTCTGATGTTTTTTAAGATCTAAATATAATGGAATGTACCTATATGATAACCTTAGAAGGGATGTCAGCTATCTACCTATCTAGAGAAAGAATGCAGGTCACGGCACAGCTGTTGTGGTCCAGGGTGGATCTTAGGTGGAAGAAAGCCCAACTGGAGTGTCACAAAAAACAGAGATAAGATAGAAGTCACCTATTCTAACCTGCCCAGCCAGAGAGGGTGAAGTCACTTGCTCAATGGTGAATTTGCAGTAGCAATAGCCATAGAAACACTGAAGATAAAAGAGTTAACACTATACTTATATTTAAGTACTTACTATGTGACAAGCACTATGCTAAGCATTTCATATTTATTATTTCAGTTAATCCTCACAATAGCCTTACGATGTAGATGTTATCGCTATCCTCATTTTATGGATAAAAAAATAGTATCTCAGAGAGATTAAGGAATTTGCTTAAGGTCAAACAGCTAGTCAGAGGCAAGAACTACACCTCATGTCTTCAGATTCTAGTCTAATATTACTGCCATACCTTGGTGCCAATTCTTTACTTTCTTGCCTGAGGCCACCTACAACCACCAAAATCTTTAATTCCCTATAGCTTCCAAACTTAAGACAGGCTACTTAAACTTTTCTTGTCATTTTAAATTGTATATTTGAGTTAAATTCATTTGATAAAAGTAAGATATTATTTTACTAAATAATAATTCACTAGGATTTTGCTAATCCTGTGTGAACCTCCAGTTAGTATTTTTATAGGCTAACACTTATAATCTAGGTGTTTACTGTCACTGTTAAACCTAAAAATTGAAATTGACTCAAGTTTCTAAGTGAAATGAAACCCCTGTTCACGTTTTAGTGGAATAAATATATGTAAAGGTCATAAATGAGTTCAGAATAATTTGAATATTATACATTAAGCTATAAAGTGACCAACCTATAATATCACAGATAAAACCTTGAGCAGGTTAAAATAATCAAAGGTGTCATAGAAGAGCACAAATCACCAGGGAAGCAATAAAAATTCTAGCGTCTGAGAAGGCGGATTATTACGCTTACCCAAGGGAACAGCGTGGGCTGGGGGGCAGTCTTTGAAGACCACTCACCCAGACTGAAGTTCACTGAAGACCACAAAGAAATAAAAAACAACTCAATTTGGTTTAATATTTTTTTCATGAGAAACAGAAAATGTTTAAACTCATCTGCTCTTTCAATTATGAACAGGAAACATAAAACTATAGTCAATAAATACACCAAAAATTGTAATAAAAACGACTCCAGGCCTACGGCCCATGCCACAGCCAGTGAGGGGAAGAGGAGCGATAGAGAAGGAGGGGGTGCAGGGAGAGAAAAGGCAAGGCGCAGCAGGCTCCCAGCCACCTGTCACCGCCGACCCCTTCCTCTGAGTCCCTCCTCAGGACTACCCTAGCTGTTTTCTTGATGCCTGCACTTCGGGAACACTCCCTTAGCTTCCCTTAGCCTCTGTTTCCTCTCCCTCCCCACGTTCTCCCTGACCCTGGAGCTAGCCATTAGAGAAATCTTGGAGAAGATCACTGACCCCTCTCCAAGCAAGCCCTGACTCTTCAGTCTGCCGCCCTAGCTTTTGATTGCTAATCAGCCCCCTCTTCTTTCAAATCACCAAGGTAATATATATTCACATGGTTTAAAATAATACCAAAAAGCCTAATATAAAGAGTGCTGCCTCTGCCACCAAACATACTACATCCTTAAAGATCAATTTTAGAATTATCCCTGATTTTCTGATATGTAAGATGAGGATTTTAGCTCATCTAAAACCTGGACTCCCTATTCCTTCTCCCAACAGGATTAAGTTATATTCCCACTTCCTGTCCTGTTCACCTCTGTAATTTCAAACAACATATTTAAGCCAGTAATTCTTTTGTTAGCAGCCACACACAGTTCCTTAGTTATACCCCACGGAAAAAGGAAACCAGCTCCTGTCTATGTTATGTCACTGTCTTCATCAATGTGATTTTTCTATTCCAGGAAGCTCTTGACCAGGAAGATACAACCCGAAAATAAATTTATTGTTTGTTTCAGGAACTTCCTGAAATATCAAACTTAAATATCAAACTGCTCGTTTTCTATAGATAGTATCAGATGACTGTTTACTCTCTGACTCTTTGTAACTGTCAAAATTAATGACTGAGACTTTAACCAAAACAAGAATCAGGAGAGCCTGCAGGCGGAGCTCTCATGCCCTATGTTGGTTAAAAGCCCTACAGGAAGAACTTCAGGGTTCTCACACCCCACATACTTCCTCTTCCTATCTGTAAAAGAACTTCTTTGTTCTGCTGGGCTTGCATGTACATGGCTGCATGTACCAGATTGCAATCCTTTCTTTTTTCACTCAAATCCTTTTTGCTGAAGGAATGCCTGGCCAACTTTTTGTTTGTGGTCAACAAAACCCTCACCTCAAAACTCTTGCTTTGCTGTGTCCACCAATCTCAAACTATTATGTCATGGTATTCAATCCTAATCCAGCCCACACATCGAAAGACCTACCTTAAATCAGACTTCAAAAAAGTCTCATAAATATCCTGACTTTGTCCTTGCCATTCTGAGATGCTACTAAGACTCTGTAAAGGTATTTTTAGTACAGTAAGCAATAAATTCAGTTTTGCTTTATCAACAGGTTAGCTTACAGTATTTTGGAGCCAGCATTCAACAGTTTGGCAGTCCCACTGAGATCCAATTGAGATCTCATCATCATCAGGACCCAAGGCTCTCCATTCAGAAACAGTGCTTCCCAGAGTTCCTCAGCACCTGCTGGGATCTCTCTGACATTGACACTGAAGGTTATTAAGTCCTGCACTGGGCTGGCTCTAAGTTATTTTTTATTTTATTTCCTGAGCTCCTCAAATGCTGTTTATTTTATGACCCAGGATTAAGAAACCCATTTTAGGAATCCATTTGATCAATCCTTATGATCAGATTAGAAAACTTTTCTCTGTGGTTGAAATCTGCCTTATTAGTAAAAACACTACTATTTGTTTCTGAGTGTCCTGCCCATTTCTTAGTGTGAATCTTTAAGATGAAAATTCGAAGAGGAGCGGGCAAAGACTCAGAGTCTATTCTGAGAGCTGACCCAAGGTCTAAGAATTTCAGGTTTCGTCAGGAGGAAAATTGTCCTCAACCTTGTTAGGGTTCCTGGCTGGATCTGAACGTTAAACTGACTAAGATTAACAGGAAATATAGCAACACATTTATTAATTTAATTTTTTACATTAATACTTACACAGTAACACAGGAGCCTTTATAATGAAATGAAGATCCAAAGATATGTTTAAACTTTAGTATTTTTATGCAGGTTTGATAAAGAGTGGACAGCTGTGGAGAAGTATGATGGGTCAAAGAGTCTCACGTAAGTACCTAAGTACCCATAGTAAACGGGGGAAACTCAGAAGGCCCTTCGTTTGCCTTCCCTGCTTCAGGAAAAAAGGCGGGTGCAGGGGGTGGCGGTGTGTGCTTCTGCTGTTTTCTCAAGTCCTTCAGCTTAAAATACTCAATATGACAAGGTGCCATATTTCAGGGCAGTGTGTCCTGAACCCTGTCAGTTTGTTCTTAAGCAGCATCCTTTGGAGAAACTGTTCAGGTAAGTTTTTGAAACCTTATAGGAACTTGTCTCACTCTGTTTTGTCTTTGAGACTAATTCTGGGAGAGATCTCCTCTCTGAACTTTCTGTCCTATGGGAACTAGAAATCCAAGTTTTCCAATGGCGTTGGCCCAGCCTAAGTCATGAGGTACACAGTGACGCTCTTAACCATTTCCAGCCTCTCAGGGGTTTGTCTCAGTCTAAACCCAATCATTCAACCTTCCGGGTTATACTCCTGCTTCTTACATCTACTTACACAAAGTCCAAATTCATTAACTTACTTTCTAAATGGCATAGTTTCAACAAGGATAATTTAGAATTACAGGATTTTTAAGTGACCCAAAAATGCTCATATGAGAAACACCTTTGAATTAAAAGGAAGTAAATATCAAATGGTCTGCATTTTTTGATTGGTATAAAAAACATCTAAAAGAAATTCAAATTCCAAAATTGTTTCCTTAAACAATTCCTTGGCCAAGCCAAAAGAAAAAATGTGAAACACTTAAAATGATCTTTTAGCCACGCCACAACTCACAACTTGAAACAAATGGCCCCCACCTGACTATTTCTGCCCCCCATCCTATGTTCTTCCATTTCCCTTGGCTCTATTCCTTCTTCACCCACTCCCTTTCTCTCCTGGCTGGCCAGAAACCCTCAAAGCTCAGTTACCTCTTAAAGTTAAAACCTTTCCAGAACAGGGACAGGGCTTTTAATTCCTGGTCTCAACCTGAGAAAAAAGACTTTCCAAAGCCTAGACAAGATATAGTGAAATTTGCAGAGAAATTTAGAATAGTTTTAGTTGTGCATCATCCAGGGCTCCCAGATCCACATCCTTTAGTTCATATCTTAGTGGGAACCTCAGATGCAAACAACTGGATGAAGAGGGCAGAACGGGAAGACCCTCAGGGTGACTTAATCCCAGAATTGCATCAGAGGCTCCTATTCAGTCCACGAGCCTCCACCATTTCAGATCCCCGACAACTACACATCTGTTCTCCATCTCTATAATTTTACTCTGTCAAGAATGCTACGCAAACAGAATCATACATTGCTTGACCCTTGATACTGCCTTTTCTTACTCAGGATACTGCCCTTGCAGCCCATCCAAGTTGTTGTATGTGTCAGTAGTTCATTTCCTTTTATTGCCGAGTAATATTTCATGCTATGAATGTGCCACAATTTAACCATTCGCCTATTGAGAGACATCTTGGTTGTTAACAGATTCTTAATTACTGCTGATGAAGCATCTATGAATAAGAGCGTGTATGTTTTTATGTGGACAGAAGTTTTCTCTGTGATAAATGCTTAAGACTATCATGGCTGGTTTGTAGGGTATGTATTTAGTTTTCAAGAAACTGCTCAACTTGGTCGCAGAGTGGCTATAGCGTTTCACAGTAGTGTGTGAGAGGTCCTCTCTCTGCAGCCCCATCAGCAGCATATAGCATTTGAAACAGTAAATGGTACACAAATCTGAGGTAGGTTGCTATTATTTACAGAATGCAGAAGCACCGATCTGTCCCTCTTTTCTAAGCTCTTGAAACTTCTATATATTGGGCCATTTTCCTAGGTTGGCCAACAGGAAAAGTAGAATGACAGGAGACTGTGGGCTTATGCTGAAGCCAGGTGGGAAGACATGTCCTGCTGAGATTAGTCAGGAAGTGGGAGGTGGAGAAGTGTCCTGGGTGATAGTCTGACACGCAGGGTGGGTTACCTTAAATTACTCACATGAGATTCTACTTGCAGCTCAAAGACTCCCAGCCATGATGAAAGCATTATAATCTCAGGAGGGGGCAGAATAGCTAGTCTAGCTTCCCCCTCCCCCGAGATGTGAACAGGGAAGGCTGCAGAAGAGAATGTAGGTGACATTTCCCATCACAGTGTGTCCTCCTTAAATTAACCAAACACAAACCTAGAAATATAATATTTGTCATGGCAGATCCACATTCTAGGTTAGCACACTAGGTCATATGGATTTACATGTTAATAGTATCAGGTTAATTTAGGAAATAAAATATTAATAAAATCATTACAGGGACAATGGCGGAGGACTTGAATCTGGAGGCATTTTTACTCAAGTATCTGGTGGCTGATGTTAGCTTTTGGCTGGGGCCTCAGATGGGTTACTGCTTGAAACATTTATGTGAAAGCTCTCCACGTGGTCTTTCTGTACAGGCTTGTCTGTGTGTCCTCGCTGCACGGAGGCTGCGCTACAAGAGCAAGTGTCCCGAGAGAACAAGGCGCGGTGCCAGTATGCTAATGAGCTAATCTTGGGAGTCGCATAGTGTACCTTCCACCGGACTCAGTGAAGTCAGTCGCAGTGCCAGCCCGGATTCAAGGAGAGGGAACACTGAGCTTTCTACTCCACGGGAGGCACATCGGGTCACAAGGTAAGAAGAGCATGTGGGACGGAACATAGTTGAGTAGTTTAGAAAACGAGGCACAAGCGCTTTTCTAGGGTTTCAGCTGAGTGACTTTCCACTGGTCTAGGTCCATATGGGGGCAGCTCTATTTCTGAGAAGTGGCAGCTCTCCTTTTCTCAACTGTCTGATTTTGCTGTCATTGCGAACTTCAGGGGTTGGCAAGGTAGCCTTTGGATGGGCCTCAGAGCACTTTTTCCAATGAGGCTGAAACAGCTTTCTGTGGAAAGGAGGTGCAAGGATGTGCAGGGCTGGGGGGGGGGGGGCTGAGTGGGCTTCCTTAACCCCATTTTCAAGGCGAACAGCCAGGGAAGCAGGTTTAATACACCAAGTTATGGGTTATTCGAGTTAATAGGGCTCCTTAAGCCTGAAAGATGGAGACAGGGAAAAATGCTGAAGTGCTGCTTGTCCAAAACTTATTCTGTGTATGCAGCTGAACAGAAGGAAAGGGAGATTTTAGGAGTAAGAATTCAGATTTGTGAAGATTCCATGTAAGTGAGCTTGACAACCTGCTCTATAAAATCAATTAATGATTTGCAGGCTGTCAATAATCCAGGAATTTCCCATTAGTTGAATGCTGCACATATGAAGTGCTCAGTAAAACACTGAGAATCAGTTTTTAGATTACTTCTATTTAAAACTGAGGAACACTAGAAGAAAAAAGCCAAACTAGTCTTAGACTCTGACTGCAGAATGTCTTCCCTCTGCCCTACCACCACCGCCCACCCCACACATGTACACCCCCCTGGAGAACTCCTCCGCCCATGAAACTCAGTTTGATGTCACCTCCTGGACAGTTTCTCTCTGTGCGCACAGAGCTAACGACCTCTTCCCGGATGCCCCCGCAGCTCTCTGTACCTTCTTACACTGCAGCGCTGACTACACTGAATTATAATAAGTTGTTTATGTGTCTGTCTTTGCCGCCAGACTGAGAGATTTTTGAAGGCAGAATTGATAACATTCATCTTTGCAATCCACAAATTACAAACTACACAGTGCTTGGGATAGAAGAGGAACTGAATGAATGAAGAATGAGAAACAGTGGGAAGTGAAGAGGGCAGAAAGCCAGGCAGACAGGAAGGAAAGAGAATAGAGGGCTAGGTTGATGGGGTGTTTTAGTTCCCCACACAAACTTCAGATCTCAAATGCACGAGTAGATTATACACGGAGTCCCTAGAATTCTTAACGATGCAGGTTACAGGGTCAGTCGGTCTTGTTTTCCTATATACATTTCTCTTATATTTCATACCCCCTTCTGTTGAAAAGGGGTGAACCCAGGCAATACGCCACTACGAGATGTAGTGTCAAAGCCTTTACATAGTATTGTTGTAATTATTTGCTCACTCTTCTTCCTCTTTTCGTGTTGTCCTTTTTTTTGTATTAAAAGTTTCAATATTTAAAAACAAAATGTGTGTTGGGTGCCCAAGAACACAACATCTGGCTATAAGCATTTGTAAAAGTCAGTCTTTTCTTCTTAATGAATAAAATCAATTTTTACCTTAAGAAACCCATTTTAACTTATTACAACTTAGTGTGGGTTTTAGAGCCTTTATGAACTCAGAGGTTTTATAAAAATTAACTTTTTAATTCTAGTGCTAGTTTTCTATAGCTGACTTATAGCAAATTTAGATTTGAATGATATAATTTTTACTCTTAGGGTACCGTATTTTATTCACAGTAAATAGAGTTGTTAGAATATATGAGCCATCATTTGCCATGGTTGTGCAACCTAATGTCAGTGCTGTTCCACATGTAGGGTGGGGGGAGTCGCCCTGGGTACAGGCATCACGGGGGTGCATTATGTGTGGAGATTTAAAACACAGTAATGAAACCGACTAAAAGTCAGTCTGCTTTTTATTATCACCATGTGCCAACAATTCTAAACACTGCTAGTGATAAAATATTCCTCCTTGAAAGAGTCTTTTGTTGGTCTAACTTTGAAACAAACTTCAATGGTTACTGTTGAGTTTTAATAATATACATGTAAGCTTCCAATTAGCACATTTTAATAATTTATTTGTTAGTAAACATTGAATTCTACATGGAAGTTAATTCCAAGAACTCCTTATTCAGTGAGTCTCCTACCCCTATGGAGTAGGCAACACGTATTTCTTTTGAGAATAAGTTTGTAACAGTGCGAGCTGTGTGGGATTGGGCAAGCTTTCTTCCAGCCAGCACTTCCATTTCCAGCTCCTGGTACCACATATTCCTAAATTCAAACCGGAACCTCTAAAGGAACAGTGACTGCTCGGAGATCTTAAAGATGAAAAAACAGAACTAGGGTTATTTCAATTCTGTCATTTTTGTTGAAAATTTAAACAGTAAGATAGAGCTGTGAGGTGTACTATTCCTATTTGACAAATGCAAATTTTAGTTTATACTAAAATCTTCTACTAAATTTGAACAATCTCTTTAAATAGAAATATCTTTAAAATAAAAATGTATTTATTTTTTTAAATTTTCAACTGTTTACTACTAAAAAAGGAATCAAGAAAATAACGTTATTACTGATTATCACTACAAGTAACTGTCACATTGAAGAATGGGGATGTTAAAAATGATCCCCCTCTGGGTGCAAATGTACTGAGCCTGTCCTGTGTGATGTGGCTACTAGGGCAAGCCCGGGTGGTGCCTGCACCAGGCAAGGCCAGTTGTGCCAGTTCATCAGCTCCATAGACACTTCCTCTTTCAGGCCCTGCTCCTTTCCAGTCCCCATCCCATTGCTCACCAACCCAAGACTCCTTTTTTGAAGTTTTGCTCTCATCAATTAGTTAATGGATTCTTTTATAGCTTGACTCTCACTAAAGAGTATTTACATTTTTATGGGAACTTTAAAAAAAAACAAAAAAAACCCCACAGCTAAATTGAGATAAAATTCACACATCATATAATTCACCCATTTAAAGTATACAATCCAATGGTTTTTAGTATGTTCACAGAGTTATACAACCATCATCACAATCAATTTTAGAACATTTTCCTCACCCTATAATGATTAATAGTCACTCCTCATTCCCCCACACTCGTCCTCTCCTTCCTTCCCTCCACTCCCAAACAATCACTAATCTACTTCTGTCTCTATAGATTTGCCTCTTCTGGGTATTTCATATAAATGCAATCATACAATATATGGTCTTTTGTGACTGGCTTCTTTCACTGAGCCTAGTGTTTTCAATTTCATCCATGTTGTAACATGTACAATAATTTTTTCCTTTTATTGCCAAATAACATTATATTGCATGAATATATTACATTTTATTTATCCATTCATAAGTTGATGGAGATTAGGGTTATTTCTACTTTTTAGCTATTGTGAACAGTACTTCTATGAACATCCATGTACAAGCTTTTGTGTAGATATGTTTTTAATTCTCTTGGGTAGATACCCAGGAGTGAAAATGCTGGGGCATATGGTAACTCTATGTTTAACATTTACAAAACTGTAAAACTGTTTTCCAAAGTGGCTGCACCATTTTACATTCTCATCAGCAATGTATAAAGGCTCCAATTTCTCCATATCTTAACTGAAAGCAGGGAGAGGAAAAGGAAGGTAAAGGGAATGAACACTTGCTGAGGACCATGCTATCCTAAGTATATTCACTCCAAAACCTGGGCAATTTTCACTGTGCTACCCAGAAAGCCAAAACACCTTCACTAGAATGAATCTTCAGCGACATAAGAGCAGAAATAAGGAATCAGGAAGTTGAGTAGTAAGAACTGAAACTATTGATACCTACACAACTTACTGTCTACAATACCTGGCTTTACCATTCCACTATTTTCATCAATACAACATTACTAATCCAAGAAACTCTTGCCCAGAAATGACAGAAGTTGGAAATAATTTAATTGTGCATTCCAGGCCTGGAGGACTCATCAACCCGTCAGTAGAAGACAGCAAACAACAGATTATACTCCAAGATTCCTTTGAGCCCCTCACCTGTTTTTGGAGATATTCTGGGAAGCTAGCATGCAACAGTGGATAGGAAGCCAGAAACCCCAACTGTATACGTAGACAGGTGTCTTACCTTCCTACCTGAAAGGCCAGATCTGCCTTGGAGTGGGTGGTAAAAGGCTCCTGTATTACTAAGGAGAGTGTAAAATATGTGACAAAATATGGTGGTAAAATAAGAAAAGCAAAGACAGAAAAAATATAAATCTTCTACATGAATACAAGTTCTCTTAGAAGTTTCCAATAATTTAATGACTCAATAACTCAATAACCCCTTGCAGTTTGGTCTGGTGCTACCAGGTGGTGGTCATGTGACAAAGCTATGACTAGAATGCCTCCAGTCTCATGGTTTGCCCTGAATTGTGGGTCAGTTGTTACATGGAAAGTTACCATCAGCAAGAAAGGTGCAGATTATACCATAAGCACTTCTTTGTTTTAAAAGTTGTTCTAAAGCAGTGTCTTTTAAAAGAAACAATGACCTGATATTAATTTGATGCTGAATGTTTTATATTAAAGAGGTACATTTTCATAAATGACAATTCGTTAACGTTTACAGGAGGAGGGCAGAAGCCGCCACCACCCTGGAATAAAGACATACCTCTGCCTTGAGCTTTACTTCTTTTTTTGTCTTCACCCTTAAGGCTGGCTCAGTAACAGCATTCATGGCTTTTACTATATTTCTTTATTCACCTTGCGTAAGGTGTTCGAATTAAGTCATAAGAAAACCTCAGTTCTTTCCTACCTTCCCACTGTCAAAAATTCTCATTCTTTTCTGTACAAATCACAGATGAGAGAGAGAGAGAGAGAGAGAGAGAGAGAGAGAGAGAGAGAGAGAGAGAGCAGGCAGTCTGTTTCAGGGAGCATAATGGGTTCTCAGGCTTTGCTTTCTACAGAAGAAGGTTTAATTGTCACTAAACTCCCAAAGTACAGGAAGCTTAATTAACATGGAGCAACAGTAATGCCCATGCTCAACAGCAGGTGCCAACAGGAAGCCAAAAGACCCGGCAGCACCCCCCCTTCCCCCGTCAGTAAATAGCAGGGTGGTACAACAAGAAGTCAGGAAGGACGACTGAGTGAAGGTCAATGAGTGCCAGGTGACAGAATAGGTCACCCCTCGCCACTGCCAGCACATGAGCTCAGCATCCCGTATACCCAGAAGGCGCCTAGAAGGAAGAAAGAAGGAAGAGATAGGAACTCTGAAGAGTCTGCAGAATTGCCAGGAAGAAAAGACGGAGTCACCTCTAATTGGCAAGTTGATTTCTGTTGCTGGGTTTGTTATTCTCAAGCAGGGTTAGGGGCTCAGAAGTGACCAGTTAGTGAAATAAAGTTTGTTTTCTAAATATCTGAGTTGTGGAGTATAAATTCAAGCCTCTTGTTAGGATAAAGTGCTCTTGGGTCAGACTTGGGCTCGAATCCTGACTCATCATGTTTAGTGGGAATTAAAACCCTCCTCCTTTTAGTCCCCCACCCCCCCAGGGGTGTGGTCTGTGCCTTACAAGAAATCCACACCCTGTAGAAGAAATCTAAACCCTCTTATAAACGATAGCCCTTCCCATGTCTGAAGACAACCTCATAGCACCTATGAGTTTGCCCTTCTTTAGCCTCAATTCCCCAGGACTTTCAACCCATACTCATGTCCTTGACTCAGCCCCTTAGCCATCCAGACTGCCTCCCTAGAAGCGTCTGCAAGTTGTCCCTTTCCCTTCACCCTCATTCCACGCTCTTGTACACCAGTTTGATAAGACTTCACTTGATCCTCATCCTTGATTGGAATGCTTCTAATTCCCTTTGAATCCTCATTTTTGACTCAAATTCCCCATGGAATTACTACAGAATTTAGTCAGTCTGTCAGGAAAAGGCCCTCTGGCAGCTGTGACTCAACTAACTAGATGTTCAAAATTTTCTCTGCCTTGTCTCCATTAAGCTAGTGGATTTGAATACATAAATGAGCTGAATTAAAATTCCACTCTTGAGTCCAAGTCCCCTGGTCACTACTTCTTTACAAAGCAATAAGAGAAAAAAGTTAGGCAGGCAAATCCCAAAAGCCTACTGTCCTTTTCTCCTAATAAAAAAGACAACTTTTCATTCTCTACGTTCCCCATTATGAAGCAGCCATTGGGAATCTCTGGTTATACTCCTAGGGGTCATATCATTTAAAAATTGTACTGTTTAAATATCACTCCTTATTCTTTCACTTTGGAATTCTCCTATCTGTTCAGGATGCAGCAGTCACAACAGTGGCAGTGAAAAGAGTTACATATCTAGGTTGGTGTCACAGTGTGCCATCTGCTGATAGGTACGTCACCTCAGCCTTTCTCCAGTATAGAAACATGCAGTTAACTGAAATCTGTATCCCAGGTTTAGATATACTCAGGATTAGATGCCAACTTTATTCTGATATCGTTTTCTTCTCACCAGGGGAAATGATATTTATGATAAAGTAGTTTCTAAATAGAGTACAATGTAGTGGCTAGAGAGTGAGTCGAAGAGACAGACAGCCTGGGTTTGAATTCCAGTGCTCCACTTACAAGCCAGTAGACAGGTCATTTAATTCCTCTGAACCTGTTTCTCAATCTTTAAAATGAAGGTAATAATAAGGTCTATATCATAGTGTTCTGAGCATTAAATGAGTTAATATAGTAAAGTGCTTAGACCATACAATCAATCCAATCAACAAGGGATTGGAATTATGCAAAGACTTTCAACAAGCATAGTAACCTTCTTCCCCATGGAGTCATACCAATAAGCTATGAAATCACTTAGATGCAGGGAGAATACTGAATTAGGGGTCAAAAGAACACAACTTGAGTCCTTGACACTGCCACTTGCTCCAAATTATTTGTTATCTCTGTGCTTCAGTTTCTTCATCTATAAAAATGAGATAGTAATATTGCCAGGGATTTACTGAGATGATGGGACAATTTATATAGAGCACTATGTAAATGGCAAAACATTGTACAAATGTAAAAGACTGTTATTATCATTGGTCATTATTATTTTTCTAACACTTCGATGGTCATCCAGAAACTTTTATAATATCAGGATATCCCACCTCCCAGAGAGTAATAGATTATTTTCTTCAACCCTTTTTTTTAGATTCAAAGAAAATCTTTTTATTTCCTTGGCATTAGAACATCTTGTCTTCATGCCAGTGTACTAACTAGATAAACTGCAAAACATGGCCCAATTTCCAAGGTCAGAAGTTGCCTATAATGACTACTTTAGCTTGGCCTGTTCAGATGGATGTCTGACCTCTTGAAAAAGTATTTTCAAATGACAAGGAAGGATAAAACACTTCTAGGAAGGCCTCCTCTGGCTGGCCCATATTGCACTTATGACTTCAAGCAAAGATTTTGTTCTTGTCTAGTGAAGGTATCCATTTGAGCTTGAGTATCAGCTTCTCTTGCTTTGGAGCTCTGACTCCATTTTGCCTCCGGACTTTATGCTCAAAGACTAGTCTTGACTTTGGTCATTTATTTTCTTGAGTTATCTAGAAAAGTTAGTTTTAATTTTAACTAAACCTTTCTTCCACCAGGTAAAGCAAAGACTTCATTTATATTCTGTGGGCAACAAGTGCCATTTCATATCAAATAGTCCAGGGCCTTTTCTCTCACATCCTCAGGAATAAGAACGACCATCACATGGGCCATGACAACTAGAAACCATCCTTAATGTGTTGTTGTCTCCATAACTTTATTGGGTTCTCCCTCAAACTAAATCTCTCTGTTTCTGATTATATTGCCCCAGATGTACCTGGAGCATACTTTCAAGCTGAATCTCATTTTCTTATTTCCTGTCCATATTTCTAACTTCCCCAGACCCCCTGGATAATTTATCTATTGCACTAATATTTGCAGTTAAATAAGTATAGACCCACTCCTTCTTAGTCTTTGGGCTCAGGAAATATCTCCAATCATTTTTCAATCATTTGTGGTCCACAGAGAGCCAAAACATGCCTTTTCTGGGGAAATTTAATCCACATGTTTATGATTAATTTATATGTAAGTCGTTAAATTGGTGTTTCTAAGACATTTCATTTGGCAAGCTACCTCTCTCTCACCCTTCAAACCCCCTCTCTAGTCTTATTTGAATTGGTATGGAACCACTGAACCAGGTACTTTTCAGAGCTGGCAAAACACTTAGAAGAGTAGTCCTGAATATATCTGAGATTTCATTCTATCCATGTTGCAGTTCATACACAACTGTCTGAATGGTGGATGTGTTACAGTACAGAGCATGATTAAAGAATATATAATCAGTGTTCCTTTAGGCAGCAGCTATAACTGTTCCTCAGAGTGGGATATGACTTCTAACGCCTTATTCACCCAAAATTCAAGTTCATTTCAATTTAATCCCAGCCAACATCATAAGCTTTCCTTATGTACCTATTGTGTGTTAAGCATAAGTCATAATATTCCCTACCTTTGATTTGCTCATTTCCTAAAAGGAGAGACTGATCTGTGTTTTAATAAATATGATAGACAGCTCTGTATAGTGAGAACCAAGTATAACATATAATCAAAGTGCTATGAGAGAATCAGAGTAAGAGATTTCTTTTTGGGACATTAGAGAAGGTGGCACTGGGGATAGGCTTTGAAGCAAAGTATGGAGTTGGGGTAATAACGAGTTTGTGATTCTAGTGGAAGACGTAATCTGGGAGTGACTGGTTAGAAATAAAATTAGAAAGGCAGAGCAAGTCCAAATTATGGAAGGCCTTGAATGCAAGCTTAGGAGCCAGGGAAATTATGCAGGCAATGGGAATCCAACAAAGATTTTTGAAGAAGGGGAATGATGTAACCATGTCTCAGACTGATACTGTCGAAGATTGATTGGAAGTAGAAGAAAATACAGCTAGGGGAACAATAAGGCGGTAGCTGTGATGATTCAGACAAGAGCTAAAGAGGCCCTGAGTGATTACAGAGAATAGAGTAATGACAGTGGATGGCTCGGCTTGGAGACAAGACAACTACTGAGGTGGACTTTGAAGGGCTTAGAGATGAGCAAGTTATGAGATTATGTAGGTTGTGAGTGATCTTTGGGTAAATTACCTAAACTCTCTGGGCCTCCATTTCCTCAACAATAAACATAGTATCTCCAGTTGTCTTAAGGATTAAAAAATGTAGTATGAAATGTGGTATATAACCAATTATTACAGAGATATGTGGTAGTTAACCTTTAAAAGATGGCATTTAAAAGACAGCATCATACAAACTCCATATATTTTCCAGGATCAACTGTACAAATAATGGTTTCTTTCCTTTTGCCTGTAAAAAAGAACGTATATGCTTAGGTTTCTGAGTATTTAAAGTGGTCATTTAAAAAAAGGCCATGCTTCCTAAAGGGAATCTGAACTGCTAGCTAATAATCAGAGCCAGCATATAGCAGGCTCTCATTTCATGGTAGCTCAAAAGATACAGATGATACTGAAGTGTTTGAACTATGATTTCTAGAACAACCCAACATCCATGCTATCTGGGTCTCTGAACATTTTGTTATTCTATTCACAGGTCTTTCACATATATGCTCTCTATAAACATTTAGTTATTGGCTCATTTTAAAGGCAACCAATTATTACAGAGATATGTGGTAGTTAAAGCGGTCATTAAAAAAAGGCCATGCTTCCTAAAGGGAATCTGAACTGCTAGCTAATAATCAGAAACACCTAGGACCAGCTGTGGGTAATTAGCATATCTGCACCAGTGATTCCCTATGCTGGCTTGAGACAGTCTAACTCAGCAGACAATTTTTTAGTGTCTATAGGTACTGACTATGTACTTGGTACTAGAAGAGATATAGGGATCAGTACACCGAGACCCCACACTCAAGGAATTTATAATCTAGGAAAGGAAATATGACCAGTTTGCAATTTATAGATAACACCATGCTTATTAAATGCATAAAAGGATATATATTCAATGTTAATAAAGTTTAGAAGCTGGAGAGAAAATATTCTCTTAGGAAAGATTAAGAAAAACTCCAAGAAAGAGCCAATCTGTGACATGGACTTTGAATGTCTAGGATATTTTGTTGAAGAGACATTAGGAAAGGCAACTATGCGGGATTGAAGAAATTCGATCATGCACTCACACACTCAGTCCCTCTCCCATTCAACAAACCTTTACCGCGTGCCTACTATGTTTGAGGAAGACAGAATTTATTAAAATAAAGTGTCAACACCCAAGGTTTCACAGTCACTTTCAAATCAAGAGGAGCAGAGAGACAAACAGATGAAGTGAAATACAATGTGGTCAGTATTTGGTAAAGTAGCTTTATAATTAAATGCTAGTAGCTTTAATTAAATGTTGTATGTATTATTCAGGACTCTCCAGAGAAACAATCAATAACCAATAGGATATGTGTTTATATCTATATCTCTATCCTCTATCTCTATCTATGTACTGATCTATCTATCTATGTATCTATCTGATTGATTTTACATAATTGGCTCGCACAATTATGGAAGCTAGCAACTCCAAAATTGGCAGGGTAGGTCAACATACTAGAGACCCAGGGATTAGTTATATTGTAGTTAGAGTCCAAAGGAAGTCTGCTGGCCAAACTCCTCCTTGCTCAGGGTCAGTCTTGTTTCTATTAAAGCCTTCAGCTGGATGAGGCCCAAACAATATTATGGAGGATAATCTGCTTTACTCAGTGTCTACTGATTTAAATGTCAATCTCATCTAAAAAATACCTTCATTTAAATGTAAAAAATAATGTTTAACTAAGTATCTGGGTACCATGGCATAGCCAAGCTGACACATAAAATTAACCATTATGTTGTACGGGACAAATGCAACAAATTCGGTCCCAGACTCTGTCAGTCAGATTCATCGGAGTGGTTGACAGAGTGACACACTGGTACACTAAGGTAGTAGTATGAGTTCAGCCAAGAATGTATAGGGCCAAGGGGTAGATTGTTGGGAGAGGCAGTTGGTCACCAGTCCTGATTGTTCCTGCATGTTCTTGGTAAGTGTGCCAGACTACAAGGCTTATCTGTCTTCTGATATAAAGCAGTTTATGTTGTTCACACTCCCCAGGTGGGTGAGGGAAAAGATATTATTGTGACAATGGGGCAGTAAAGTCAATGTGTCTGTTGTTACTGAGTCAATGAATTCCTAAAGCTCAAATAAATGGTGTCAATCAATAATAATGGCCTTGTCACCTGATAAGAAACTTTGAGTAAGTGCAAACAATGGAAGTTTACTTAGTTGAGCTATGAGCAGGTGCCACACTACCCCAAACTGAAAGTAGTAGCTAAAACAATCTTTAAAAATAAAGAACTTTTTCTTTTTGGGACTCATACTTCCCAACTTCAAAATTTACAACAAAGCTACAATAATCAAGACAGCATGATACTGGCATAAAGATAAACATATAGATCAGTGGAATAGGATTGAGAGTCTAGAAATAAACTCTTACATTTATGGTCAACTGATTTTCAACAATGGGGTAAAAACAATTTAATGGGGAAAAATAGTCTTTTCTACAAATAATGCTGGAATAACTGTATCCACATGCAAAAGAATGAAATTGGATCCTTACCTCACACCATATATAATATTAACTCAAAATGGATCAGAGATCTACATGTAAGAGCTAATTATAAAACTCTTAGAAGAAAACATAGGAGTAAATCTTTGTGGCCCTGGATTAGATACCAAAAGCACAAGTGACAAAAAATAATAGATAAGTTGGATTTTATCAGAATAAAACCTTTTGTGCTTAAAAGACATCATCAAGAGAACGAAAAGACAATGTATAGAATTGGGGAATATGTTTGCAAATCACATATCTGATAAGGGATTTGTATTATAAAGAACTCTTACAACTCAACAATAAAAAGACAAATTAGCTCCCCTTTAAACATGGCAAAGAATTCCAATAGACATTTTCCAAAGATTCGTAAATAGCCAATAAGCACATGAAAAGCTGCTCAACATTAGTCATTAGGGAATGCAAATCAAAACCATAATGATATACCACTTCACACCCACTAGGATGGCTATAATCAAAGACAGACAATAGCAAGTTGATGAGGATGTGGAGAAATTGGAACCTTCATATATTGCTAGTAGAAATATAAAATGGTAAAGTCACTATGGAAAACAGTTTGGCAATTCCTCAAAAAGTTAAACACATGGCCTGGCAATCCCTTTCCAGTGTATATACCCAAGAGAAATGAAAACACATGCCACATAAAAACCTGTACATGAATGTGTAATAGTGGCATTTTTCATAATAGTCAAAAAGTGGAAACAGCTGTAATATCTATCAACTTGTGAATAGATAAAGTGTGGTATATCCACATGATGGAATATTACTTAGCAATAGAAGGGAATGAAGTATTAATACATATTATAATATGGATGAATCTTGAAAACATGCTAAGTGAAAAAAGCCAGTCACAAAACGTCACATAGTTATGAATCCATATTATGAAATATCCAGAATAGGGAATAGGGATATCTACAGAGATGTAAGGTAGATTAGTGGTTGCAAGGGGCTGGGGAAAGGAGAATGGGGAGTAACTGCTAATAGGTGTGGGGTTTCCTTCAGGTGATATTCTAAAATAAACTGTGGTGATGCTTGCACAACTCTATGAATATACTAAAAACAATTGAACTGTACACTTTTAAAGAGTGAATTTTGTGGTAGATGAATTTTATCTCAATAAAGCTGTTATTTAAAAAAAAAACAACCCACAAAAACTAAATTAATATAAATGCAAAGCCTAGCTTGCTAACGTGGAGCTATTCTCTCCTTCACCACCCCCAATCTTTCCCTTCCCCTCTATCTCAACTTGAGCTGTTTTAAGGAGAAAGATGCCTAGATATGGGACTGATGTCCCCTTCTCTATGCAGGACCAAAGGCCATATGCACCCATGTAAGTATGCTGAGAAACTTCAGGGAGAAAGTAGTTCAAATTTTTATGGCTCTATTGGATACAGTGACTAAGTCACCATCCTACCAATTTTGTTGGGGAGGAGGCCTGAATTCAACTAATATTCGGGCAAGGTCCCCAGTGGGTGAGAGTCCCTTGGAGTAATTCAACGTTCTTGTGTTGTAACTTCCAATATACATTCCCTACTGAACGCATATTGGCGTTAATGTTTTACATGATTGTTCCGTGAATGTCCATAATATCCAGAGGGGATCTTCCTGATAAAGAAGAGTCACATGTAGAGAAGTAGTGGGACATGTAGTGGGCTGTCCCACTACTTCTACACATAGTAGGGATATTCACCCACTTCCCTATCTGATCTTGAGTGGTGCCAGGAGGGGGAAGGGAAACCACAGCTTTGATTAAGGTGTAAAAGGCAGCAGGGATAGTAAGAGACATATCCCAATGCGATAGCCCTGTATGTCCAGAAGAATGGGAACTGGACACACATGGTGGATTCCGTTATTCCTATAGCCGTACAATGTTCCAGACATTGTAACTGTAATTGAACCCACTGCACAGACTGATGGTCCTTGGTATGCTGTCTTGGACATTGTCAACACCTTTCCTAGTCAACTTGCCCTTGAGGGTAAGAGTCAAGATCAGTTTGCATTCTTGACAAAGCCTCCAACATGTTTGCAGTTATCTCCCTAGACATAAAATTAGCAAAGATACATTAATGATCTTCCAGAGCCTCTAGAAGCTTCCTCAAGAAGGGAAATGCCCTAGTGTGGCTCTTCCCAACAACTGAATTGACTTCTGGATCTGTCATCCATCATCACAGTGCTAAACATTAGGGGGTGGTCTGGCTCCTGCAGTGTTCATTGTTCTAGGAGGAAGAAGTTTTAAGTGGTCCCACATTCAAGGAGGTAGACATATACATATATAAAAACAGGTGAAATGATAACTGCCATAAGACTGGTAGATACTGTATTTTGCTCTGTTAATATATTCAATTTATAAGCAGTAAAACTAACGTGCTGCTGCATGAAACTGAAAATTTGCTCCTTTCTCCCTTTTTGCTTTCATTATTCAGTGAAAACATAAATGTAGAAGAGTCAGCCATGGTTAAATCCCAGGTTTTATCCCCTGGATTGTTATTTTACCAGTTTTTCTGCTTTCTTATTGCCATTTTTATATGCTTTGGCTGCTAGGGGATACAGCTGACTTGAATTCTTGACTTAACAAAGCTTTGGCAGAACCAACCAAAGGGATAATACAAAGTAGTAATGAAGAATCACAGAACTCAGAACCACTGGTTCTACCTTGCAGTGTTGCCTTGAGTAAGCTGCTGGACCTCTCTGGGCCTGAGTTTTCTTCTCTGCTAAACAGAATGGGTATATCTATCCTACCTGCCTTATCAGAAAGCAGAAAAGGCCTTGGAAATAAGCTGTGGAAACTTATAGTGGAACATAAGGAAAAAAATCAAAGAAACCAAAGATGAAAACTATTATTATACAGGTTTACAGAGTATGAAATGAGAGGTGGAGGATTTTGAAGATTCTAAAACAATCTATATGTGCTAAATAGCATTATTCTAACTGAAATATTTCCTGTTACTGATCATTTAGTAGTACCTGCCTGTTGGGATGGCTGTTTCCCAGGTGTTCCCATCTTTCTCAAGCTGTTAGAATTTCATCCAGCTCAAGGAATAATTTTCATATATTTAGAACAGATAATAATGGTTGCTGTCTTAAGCACTCACAAGAAGCTGTAAGATGTGGAGTGTTAGCAGCCCCATTATACAGATGGTAGAATATGAAGGAATCTGCTAAATGTGACCCAGAAAGAATCCAGATCTGTCTGACTCTAGAGCCCAGTTTCTTAAGCACTTAGCTATACTGGCTCCCTGTACTCAGTGTGCACACAGAACCTGACAATAAAAGTCTGTCTTCCATATTTCCATTACTGAGCATGCATTGCAGCTTCCAGAATCCCAGTCACTGAGCGTCTTTAGAATACAGTAAGGACTGACTATGAACAGGACATTATGAGGAATATAAAGATAGGAGAGATGGCTTCTGTTTTAAATGAGCTTACACTGACAGAGGAAATCACATGTACTTGAACAACTCTAATAACAAAAGAAAGTCATTACTGCTGTAACAGGGCCACAAGAGCCTTGAAAAAAGAGGGATTACTCCCTGAATTATTTAAAAGTGAAATCGTGCAGTTTAATTCTATTTTAATAGGGTTTATTAATGTAAGCTCAGCTGAGACATCTGTCTGAAGATATTGGTGTGGAAATCTTGAAGATGAATCAGAAAATGTTGGATTTGAAGGGGACCGCAGATCCTCAAGCTCACCCCCACATCTGAGACAGACCTGGCGTGCCCAGTGTTTCAGGATGAGTGAGTGGGTGGGAGAACCTGGAATCGGTTTTGAACTCCTGATTGTCCTTCTCTCCTAAGGCACTCCTTCCTTCCTGCCGCGCAGCACGGCAGAGTCCTGGGGGCAACGAGCTTTCTCAGGAACATGTATTCTTTGGGTAACTAATATTACAAATGCCTACTACAGACATCTTGTTGCACAAGCCTTTATCAATTCTCCCTTCTAGATCCTACCCTCTAACCAATAGTAATATCCCCCACCTCAGAGGTATAAAAAGCCCATTGTTTGCTGTTCATTTGGAATCCTCCCTACCTCCCTTCTCTTCACAGATATTTATAGAGTATTTCCTATACAGGTGACCTTATTTTTGGTTCTGAGGATACTGATTGAACAAGACACACCTTAACATGCATCATCTATCAAGTCTCTCTCTAAAGCTCTGTTTTGTCACCCCAAAGAGGTTGTAAACATGAAGAGAAGGATCTGACTTTATTCTTGATATCCCACAGTACCTGACACAGTACTTGGCTTTAGTGTATGTCATAACACCCTAGCATGGAGGCACTAAAAAATTATCACTGACAGTTTTAAACATACATAAAAATAGAATACTATGACAAACTCCCAAATGTTTGCCACCAGCTTCCATAAGTATTATTCTGCTATTTTCATTTCAAAGCTTGCTAAGAGGTGACAGAGTGCACATAGAGACTGCCAGGTCAGTGATGGGGAAACACAGTAGGCATTAGGCTCAGTCAGGGATCCCAGATGGAAAGGCAGGCGGTGGGATAGCATTACTCACACGAAGGGTGAGAGACGGGAAGCAAAAGTTTGCCAAGCTTGGGTAGGGTATCGTATACAGGCAGCCTTAGATACATTGTACCAACCAGTTTGCTGGCTACCTCTGTGGGCAGAGCAGGCCTCAGGGTGGTCTTAGAGGCACTGCATGGCCTCTGATGTGTGACTGAGCCTCTTCCCCCTGAGACCTATGCAGATGTTACTCCCTTTGAGAAAAGCTCTGCTCTTTCACCAGCTCTTCCAACAGATGCCTCTTCAGTGAAGTACTCCTTGGCCACATTTTCTAAAAAGCTATCCTCTCATTATTCTTCAACATAGCAGCCTGCTTGCTTCCTAAACAGCATTCTGAATTTCATAATTAATTATCTGTTAATGTTCTTGTTAATTTTTAATCTCTACTATACTGTGAGGCAGGGACTTTCTTTCTCTTGTCTTCATCTCTGTTTCTCAGAAACTAGAACACATGTCTATGTATGTCTGGCATATAATAGATATGCAAATATTTTTCAAATAAATTAATGATAGTACTAAGTATTTTGTTAATATTTCAACAGTTGAAGCAAGGGTTGACTACAGTAGAGAAAAAAAGGTAATTTCTAATCTAATCAGGGCAAGTGAAAATCTCTAACCCAATGGCTCTGAATTTTGGCTGCATAATTGAATCACTTGGGAAGCTTTAAAAAATACCAACACCTGGCTCCTCTACAGACCATCTGAATCAGACTCTCTGGGGCTCAGCATAAGTATTTTTTAAAAGCCCTCGAGGTGACTATAATACGCAGCCAGGTTTGAGAGTCACTGCTTCAATGAAGAAAGGTTATAAGGATTTTGACACCAAGATGAGGGCAGTGAATTTTTCAGTGGAAGGCAAGTCTGCTCAATTCAAGCTGAGAGTGAGTTAACACGGTGTGTTCGATTCAATCCTTCCAATGCTTAAAACCAAATCAGAGATAAAGTAAGCTGAGACTGACAGCTGAAAGTTAGAGAATGAGGTACTTAATAACTGATAGATTTTTTTAAAATGATAGTGTAGTGCATTTAAATAAGAATTAAAAAACAGAATAACTTTATTTTTTCTATTTCTATTTAAAAATACTGCTTTTATTTTTAAAACGACAACAAAAAACAATTCAATTAGAAAAACATAATGTATTCTCTTTGGCTTTCATGCTCACTTCTATCAGAGGCCTATTTGTTAATTCCTAACCATCATAATGAGACATCACTGTGCCTTAGTATTTTTAAATACAATATTTAAAAAGAAATCATCTTAAGTTTGTCATATTGTGGCACTTATGAAAGATCTTTCCAACCCACCACAGAGCATTCCATTTTGTCTCTCCCTCCTTCCCCACTCCCCTTCCTTTTTCTCTCTTCAGATTATTTTTAGATTATTTTCTGGTGTTTTAGGTGAGCTGATGAGGTTAGGGGAGGTGGAGCTCTTCTCATTTCCAGAGCTGGCCTTGCTCCTCCATCATCATAGGTGGCATCGAGGATGACACACTGTGCTCCTAAAGTCAAATGCAGTGAGGCCATAATTGCTTCTACTCCTTAATTTATTTAGGTTGCCGCACAATTTTCTGTAGCTGTAATCCCTCAGTATTGCAATCTGGGAGCAATATAAATGGTTGATGGCAGAGTGGGATTTTCAATTGTTGCTTCTCAGTGATTCACATAATGTGCTGTCGTTAGCACTCTGATGTGACATATCATGGTTTCCAGGGCTTATTGGGCCATTTATAAATACCAAATGAAGGTGTTAGAACTCGTATTGCAGGGCGGTTATTGCCTTAATTGCCTTCACTGGGAAAGGATGGCAGCATCTTCTCTGGAGGAAAATAAAATGTAATTTTTAGTTTGTCTTTAACCATTTGCAGTCTGTTCCTCTCAAGTGCAGGAATCACAGCTTTCCCTTTTTGTTCTTCTAATTTTCTACTGATAGAATTTTACAAAAATGTCTACTTCTCATACATTAGTTATGAGTTTAATTGATTTCTAGATATCTGTACAGATATTCAAATGTATATTACCTTACCACAGTTATGTTCAAGTTACTAATAATTATTATTGTAACTATAGAATTTTGTATTTTACAATGTGATTTTATAAATAATAATAGCAGCTAACATTTACTGAGTACTTACTATGTGGTAAAAGCTACATACTCATGGGCTCAATCCTTTCCAGCTACCCTCTGAGATAGACATTATTATTGTCTCCATTTTAACAAGGGAAATTGAAGTTTACTGAGACTTAGGAATCTGCCCAGGGACATAGAGCTTGTAATTGGTAGAGCTGGATTTGAAACTCAGGTCAGTCTACAGCACTACATGAAAATACTCTCCATGCCCAGCCGCAGCACAGTTAGCCCCATTTTACAGAGCTGGAAAGTAAGACTCAAGCAACTGGAACCTTGTGGTGCTGCACTTTGAGCCTGCATCTTCTGATTTCAGGTGCACAGCTCTTTCTACTTCCAGAAGCAGCTTCGCTTCCATCAGAGTGAGCTGTTACAACTGCTAATGTCTGTCGCTGACATCTCCCGCACATCCCTCAGGCTGATGAATAGGCAAAGGATTAGGACTGTAGTAAAAAATCAGAGGGGCTTCTAGAGCTGCCTGCCTAGTAAGACAATGCAGGCGCAGGCTCTGCTCTGGGAAGCCAGGGTTTGGAGACACAGAGGAGGAAAGAAGCAAGTTATGCCCACTGGGCATGTAGCCCAGGCGCTTTAGCCACGACCGCAGAGCCGGGCCTGAGTCCCAGTGATTGATCCTGCAGCCCAGGACGCCCTTCTCTCAGCAGCTGCAGGTCTCCACAAAGGAAGGCTGTGCATGGAGAAGTTTTTGTCAGGGCCACTAATGAGAGGATTGGGTTTCACATCACAGCTACCCCTAAACAGGTACACTCTGCTTCTTTCATCTTCCTGATGGCTCCCACGGGAAAGCAAATAAAGAGAAAGGAAGCTACACCAAGAAACAGGTCACAGGCTGGTTTGGCTGGGTTTTGTACCTCCCCTGCTTGACCACCTCCAGCTTTGAAGTTCTTTCATTTACACTCAGCCTGTGTGGCCACTGGACAGCAATGGGAAAAGCTTGCGAAGTAATTTTTCCTAATTCATCCACCATGGCTCCCTGGAAAATGAACACCTCTGTAGCTTTGCACATGCTACTGGCTGTGTGTGGAAGATCTTTCCCAGGCCGCAAACTATTCTTCCTATGCTTAGCTTGTTCTTCCCCTTCAAGATCCAGCTCAGGTGCTGTCTCCTCCAGAAAGACTTTCTTGCTGCCTGATGCCTGCCTGACATAGGCTGGCTTCTGTTCCTTTTGTCCTGACAAAGTGTTTCTGCCAGTTCCTGCTGACCCATCTGTCTCCCATCCATACCAAAAGCTCCTTGAGGGCAAGAGAGTGCCTCCAGTGTCCAGCACAGCATCTATCTGGCATGTAGCATGAGTGTAATAAGTCTTTATAAATGAATGAATCAATGAATGATAAATTAATTAGGCTGGGATTACATTTACTTATTTAAAGCACTTAATCTTTTCAAAATACTCTCTTTTTAAAAAATAACCTTTATTTTTCAGATTATAAAAGCAATAATGCTGATTATAGCAATTTTACATACCCCAAAAAATCCATGAAGAAGAAAAATAAAAGCTATCTGTAATTCCACTACCCAAAGATAACCACTTTTAACATTTAGATGTAGTCTTTTCCAGTAATTTTCTATGTGTACATGTATACACAAAATCAGAATCCTATTGTCATATCTAATTTTCTCAAGGACTGTAACAGTATCTTTTGAAGGTAGATAGAGGAGACATTTTTATCACAATTTAAATGATGAGAAAACTGGAACGCAAAGATACATATCTAATTAATGGCAGAGCTGGGACTAGAATCACGAATCTTTTCATTATACCAGGCTCCCGCTGCTTCCCTTGAGGCCTCCTAATTTGGTGGCGTTCTTCATACAAGAAGAAATGGACTCAGACAATAGTGTGGTGAAGGCCTGGGGGGAGTGGGGGGTGGGGTGGAGGGGGTCAATGAGGAAAAAAATAAGAGGACATCTGTAATACTTTCAACAATAAAGATAAATTTTAAAAAGAAAGAAAGAAATTGTGCATCAGTCCAGCATCAATAGAACATGGGTTTGCAACTGGATGTTATTCCTCAGGAAGGGGCAGATTTCAGTTGATCCTGCATCCATATCATGGTTGTGCACTAATGTTTCAAAGGCAACAAGAATGGTGTACCTAGAGTCTTAGTCCTGTAATAGGCTAACTAACTAGCGAAGCTAGGCAGGCATCATTAAGATTCAATTTCTTTCCAATGGCCAAATGACATCTGAACAGTGGTGGCTTGGCTCAGATTCTATTCCTATGGAAACCACAGCCATAGGTTTAATCCCACCATAGACTAGTGAGTTGTGCTGCAATCCATGACCACTGACTGGATTCCAGAACAACGTATGCAACAAGTGTTCAATAAGTGCACACTGGACTGAACTGAAAGCTTATTGTTATTCAGCAGAAGTCAGCAAAAATGAATGCTGACAGCAAATATAAATATTCTGCCACTATGCTCAGTATAGAAAAGGCAACCCAGCTGAACTAGCTTTCTATTTTATTCTAAATAGAGGACTAAGTTGTAATCCCTCAAATGCAGACACATACCAGATTGTTAGCTCTGCAGATGAGGGGACCGTATCTTATTTATCTGCCTATCCTAGCACAGAACCAGACACATTTGAAGTGTCAATGTTTTTTGAATTGAATTATATTTGCTAGGCTGGTGTGGGAGTTAAGAAGATGTTGACTAGTATTTCATCATTCCTTTCCCTGAGAGCTCTGTAAATCAAGCTCTTAAAAAAAAAAAAAAGCAGCAAGCTAAATTCCAAAACCCTCTCTTAGGAGAATGCCCACGACTGGTGGGGTCTGGACTATGTCCACTGGATGTGCAGATCTCTTCTGCACAAACATCACTTACTCCCGAGGGAGCCCATGACTGGCCGGCTGGCTGTGGAGACTCACACGTTCTCTCTTTCCCAATGGCACGGGGGTCAGGGGAAAAGGGTAGGAGTTGAGTGATGAAGCACTGCTGAACTTAATGTTCTCTTCTTCCCAGGAGAAGGAAAATCTCACAACAGGAGAAGAGTTGGCACTTTTCTGGAAGAACCATAAAGAACATGGATGTAGTTGAAAATGATCTTTTCTGAAGACAAGTTTTGTGTGTGTGTATTTTTAAAGGGCCATCCTCAGATTCTCTCTTACCTTAGATTGGAATGGTGCTATTGGACTGGCTTTGTCAGAGCTGAGCTGGAATCCTACAAACTGGGGTTAAAGTTGACTGAGTTGGTAGAAGGGTAATATGGGATATTGGGTTGAGGAATCATTAGGCATGATCCTCACTTTTAAAAAATTTATCCTAGAACATTAACAAAGACAAAACCAAACTGGTATTTTCTAGTAAAAACCTTTCCTGAAATGTACTAAGCTAGGTTTGAAGGAGCTAGAATAGAAAATACTGATTTTTCTGGAAGGCAACCAAAACACAACTCAGTAATCCCCTAAGCTCCTAACAAATTCTCTTGAAGATTTAATCACAATATAAAACCCACAAGCTTTTATTGGCAGTGTTTGGTTATCAACTGTACAAGACTGTGAAGTGGCGTCCTATACAATTCCCAGGTCTGTCTCCATTACACATTCTGGGGCTGTTGGCAAGGTCCATCAGATTGGTGCCCTGGTCTAGCCTAGTAAATTCTTTCCAGGGGACTTAGGACACACTCTCCCAGCTGCCAAGTTCTCTACTTATATGATGCAGAATTTATTAGCACAAAGAAAGATAAAAAGAGTCTGCTACCTTTAAGTGCTGTTACATATAGTTTCTTTATTAGACTTGGTGCTTCCAGAAATGCAGCTGCCCAGCTCATTTGTGCTAAATCAGTGGGATTTGTTTTAGCTTCCTGTGAACTTATGTGAGCTCTGCTCCCACCACGTATCAACCAAGGTCTCTTGTGCGACGCTTTCAAAGGAAGTCACCTGCAGCAACTCTCACTTAGGGAAAACAAAGCCATGAAGACTTGCATCTTTAACCTACACACGGCCATGCTTTGGAATCCAGGTTTGTCCAGTTCTGGAAATCAAGCCTGTCTAGTCACCCAAAGACCATCTTTTTCTTGCCTACGTTTTCTTCTTTCCAATTTCTTAAAATGCCTATTTCCATCTCAAGACCCAGTTCTGAGGCAAACACTGGCCTCAGACCATAGCACAGACACAACAGAGAGCACTGCAAGAAGCAGTGCAGCATGGTGAAAGCAAACAGGATCTGGAGCTGAGAAACCCTGAGAGTTCCAGCTCTTACCACTTGTCTGACCTGGGATAAGTCACTTAAAAACCTTAGTTTCTCTTCAGCAAAATAAGTATAAATAGTCATACTATCAGACTCTCTTCAGAGCAATTATGCCAAAGTGTAATTATTTTGTTTGAATGTTTATTTATTTTCCATTTCTCAATATGTGTCACTAGATTATAAGCTTTAAGAGTCCCTTTGCTTTTCGGTTCACCACAGTAGCCATTGCACATGATCAAGAAAAATGAGTAAGATTTGAATGAATGAAGAAAGGAATAAAGCAAGAAGGAAAGGAAAAAGGAAGGACAGAGGGAAAGGAGGACAGTGTTAAGAGCATTACTGATGTACTGTATATGAAAGTGGTCTGTAAATTAAATACTGTCCAAATTATTGAAGAAATTATGACTCACATTTGATGCATTAATTACACCAGGGTGATCTTTTAAAAATGTCACATCCCTCCATAAAGCCGTCCAGGTGCTTTTCACACTACTTACAGTAAAAGTCAAACCCCTCTTAGCTTACAAAGCCCTATATGATCTGACTCCAGCGGCGCCTCATGTCCCACCAGTCTCCCCTTCCCTGTCCCCCATCACTCAGCTATTCTTGTGTTTCCTCAAACACATCTGCTGTGAAGCCTTGGTGCCAGCCTCTTCCCCCTCCTGAAAGCTCTTCTGCAAAATCCATATGGCTGGCTCCTTATCATTGGGCTCTTAGCTTAAATGTCACCTTCTCAGAGAAGCCTTCCTTCTACACGCCTCTGAAGGAGCCATCACTGACTCACTGTTATATAGTACTCTATTATTTATATATTCACTTACCTATTACTAGTCTCCTCCTTACTACCTTATGATCATTAAGTATTTTTGTGTGACATTATATTTGTTTAAGATACTTTTCTAATTATTATTTTATCTCCACAAGTTTAGGAGCTCAAAACAAACACAAAACCCTATGGTTCCAGACTGAAATATCCTCTCCACCCCTCCATACCCAGCCCCACACACACTTTGAGAGAGGTGTCCTGACCGTGTGAATAAAAGCAGATGTGCCCGTCAGTTTTAGTATTGTGATTTAATTGGAGTGATGTGCAATCAGAGTTGCAATAACTGTTCAGAACTCTGACTAGAGGAATTGTTCTGAGACATGGAAACGGTGCTGCTGGGTGCCTAGCTGTTTTCTGTTCTAGGCTTGGAGGCCTCCTGGCTTAGGCCTGAGAACAGGCAGAGGAAAACGAATGGCAGGAACACTCACTGGTTCCACTGGGTCTGTTTACTGTGAATCCTGGGGAGAACCGTAATTCTGTAGAAAGAGCACTGGACCAGGGCACAGAGACAGGTTCTACCTGCCCACTCCTCCCACCCCCAGGCTATCAGTCCCTCTGTTACATGAGGTGGAACTAGATCATCTTCTAGCTCTGACATTCTATGGGTTAATGAGAGTAGTCTGACCTTGCACCATGAGCAACATGTCTGTGAAAAGGATGGCCCATGTAATATTTCTGATAGGCTCAGCTTTTCCGGACTAAGTTGGATTCCTTTGACTGGTCAGTAGTGGACAAACCCAGATCTCTGCTTCTGCCATTTTTCCTTAGCTTTCCATTTACTTTGCTTTGCTAGAGAAGTTGGTGCTTTGGGCAAATCCCCTATTGTCACATAGGGATCAACATCTAACTATAAGTGCACTTCATTCAGCCACTCTATAAGAGATGAGCTCCTACTGTATCTGATCTTGGCCAACACTCTCCCATCTGCTTTCAACATGTTGCATCTGACGTTAACTAATGTCTCCTATTAGCATTAAAGAAAACAATCTGGAAAAATTCACTCTCAAGCAGAGTTCAAACAGGCCACAAGTAGATGTGGAATCTCAACTGCACAAGGTTTCTTAAAATTATAGTAGTAAATAAATGCATAAATATGTTATTTGTAAATGTATATATGTGTGTATATGCATACATGCACATGTAGAGGTGTAGGTGGTGGGGGTTAAGCCCAAAGTCTGTGAAATAGGTCAAGAATGCTTCCGTCCAACTTATGAAAGTAACTGGTAACAGAAGAAGAAAAATTCTCCCAGTGTGGAAGAAGGCGCGATCAAAAGAACTGAATGACATGGGAAAAGAGCTGGGAATCTTTATCTCACACTTACTGGTAATGGGTTAAAATTCTGGTCCACGAGGTGATTGAATCCATGGTCAAAAAATGAGTGCCGTATCACAACATCAATGCCCTGATTGGCCAGCATTCCTAAAGTGTTCAACCATCTAAAAAGCAGGGGGAAAAAGCTACATCAATACATTTGAAATAGCATATAACCACTCCCACCACCAAATTTACCTCATACTTTAAAGGAGAAGATTACTTTAAGCATTGAATACACAGCTGGAAGAGATTTTAGAGATTATCAAATCTAACCTCTCATTTTATAGGAAAAGAAACAGAGGTTCAGGAGAGTAAAATGAATTGCCCTTGGTCATAAATAGTTTGTTGCTAATGACTTATCTCTTATTCTTGTAATATTCAAAAATAACACGAACACCCTGGCCTCTTGTAAGCCGCATTATTACCCCTGGCCACAGGATACAGTCACAGGAGCACATACTCTGTACTTTCCTCACGTGAACTCTGCTGCTTATACCCTATCACTGTGCATGTACCTTTCATGTGTCTCTAACTCAAATACTCTTATGACCTGTGCAAGAGTGGGCCAGTCATTTGTATTCCTCATATATTACTATGAGCAATCAATGCATTAATAACTGCCCTTGGCTCTATAACTAAATGTACAGGGATTCAAGTACGCTGCCATCACATACATGTCGCAGTGGAGGACCTGCATTGCTCACTTATCGCATGCCCCACTATGCCAGCCACCCACTTTCCAGGGCAGGCTATCCTTCAAAAATATTGTTCTCTTAGTTCTTCCAACACCCATGCTAACTCTGCCTTCATTGCTTACAAATTCAGTTCATTCATTTATTCATGAATTCATTTACTTTTCTCTTTCTCTATGTATTCCTACTTCTGAAACTTAAGGAAACTTCAAATTGTAATAATATATGTGTAAGAAATGTGACTGAGAGCTTCAGTCTTCTCAGTGTAAAAGATAAGGAAGGCATTTCACAATCTTTCCTCAGCATATCTGTCATGTCTTCTTCCCTCTCCTCTCACCCGAACCCCATTCCCCAGGCTCTAAGCCACATGAAGCCACTCTTGGCTGCCCAAATACGCCAGGCTTTCACATGCTTACCTGAGTTTTTATACATCTTTTAACTTCTGCACAGTATTCACTTCCTCTCTTCCTCTAACCCATCTCACCTGGCAAATTTCTTTCCATCGGTTGCTCTCCTAGCCATTGTCACTTCCTCTAACTTCTGCCTCCCCAGTCAACAGTAGTACCTTCCTCCTCTGTACTTCCCAGAAGTCTTGCTCAGACCCTTTGCCAGCCCACTAAAAGATAATCACTTGCTTACTTCTCTGCCATCTCCCAGTTGGTTGTAAACTCATCAAGAACAGACATATGTTTTAGGTTTTTACCCAAAACACCCATCACAGTTCCCAGTTCACTGTAGGTGCTCAATACTCTTTATTATGTTGAAAATGATCTGGATCAAATTAAATTCTAGGAACTTTAGGAATTACCACTCAGCATACTAGAGACATATGCATAGTTATGGTTTCCCAAATCTGAAACCATATGGAGCTCCAAACCAGTGACTTACAGAATTAAAGTTTCCCCTTCCTGGAATAAAGAGCACTGCTAACTTTTATACTGTGAATGGATATCATTGGTATTTTCAAATATTTTTCACATTCACAGTTATATTTTATTCTCATAAAAACTAACAAATATTTACTGATAGAGTTACAAACACAAAACAAAACAACGCAAAACACAAAAACAAAAGTTTTAAATGTAAAAGGAAATTTAACGATAATGTAAAAGAAACTCTTTTGTTGTTGTTTTGATTGGGACATTGTAACCCAGGGAATTGAAATCACTTTTGGAATATCACATGCCTAAGCTACTTGACTTTGTTATTTTTACTCATTTAGCAGCCCTGTGAAATCAGGATAACAGGGTTAGCTTTTTCTTTGAGACAGCACTGAGTGTCTTGTGGTAGAACTATATAACATGAGTTCTGGACGGATGCCTCCTAAATCAGTGTTCTTTGAGTGTGAAAATAGCACAAATGCAATAGGGTCTATAACTAACTAATATTTATCTATGAAAGCACATGTGTCTTAGTCTCCTTTCTAGCCCTCTCCTTGTTGAGTGAATGAAGAAACAGTGATGAATAAATACCTCATCACGTATATGTGAACCCCTATACCTACCAGCTTCTGGACGTCAATACAAGACCATATTTTGGTATTTTTATCTATGAAAAGATCCCACTTGTTGACTCATTATTCACCTAACAATATTAATTAATCAACTGTCAATACCAGGCCTTGTTCTCTGCATTGAGGATAGATTTTTTAAAGTGCTGTGTGACCATGTAAGTCATTTGCAAAGCACTGGATATGCAAATACCTGTACATTCACATTTACAGGGATGGTATCAAATTCCTCCTTGTGACCTCTGCAGAGCCTAGCACAGTG
The DNA here is from genome assembly GCF_964146895.1 of Miniopterus schreibersii. Classification (NCBI taxonomy): domain Eukaryota; kingdom Metazoa; phylum Chordata; class Mammalia; order Chiroptera; family Miniopteridae; genus Miniopterus; species Miniopterus schreibersii. Next base: position 38,292,874 of record NC_138114.1, read on the forward strand.
GTCTGCAAAGATTTTATATGCATATATATATAATTAACAAATAAATGTTAATTAGTAAGTCTGATTTTTTGCTATTACATGGGGAGCCTTTGAAGGAACTCTACCATGAGAGGGAAGGATACGCATCCTCCTCTCCAAGCCCGTGTCCTACATGCACATCCCTGCAACATTCAAAAGTGACTAGAGTCAGAACCCCTGCTTCCCCGTGGCTTTTCAGAGTAGATGGTTAGTACTGAAGTTATCTTTATCTTCCTCCTGTAATAATAAGCCCCGCGAGGAAGAGATAAATGATGTTCCAAGTCTCCCTTTTATGCTCAAGTAGAGAAAGTGGTAAGCTAGCTGAAATTTTCTACCATGGATGCTACCGCAACCATTATTTTCCATTCCACAAAAACTTATTGAATATCTACGATGTTCCAGACACTACTAGAAGCTGGAGACCCAATAGTATGCCAAGGGCATATTGTAGTGCATCAAAGAATCTCAAAGCCCTGGTGGGGAAAATTACCCATGAATACTTGGCAGGGAAGAATTCTGATTCCTCACTGCATGGGTGTGCATGCTAGTAAGCTCACAGTTATGTCATGTACTGAAAAAGGTTAAAAAATGCCTTCTTTCCAATTTATTTCTAACTTTCTGGAACTTCCTATAATGTTTTACTTTATTTTTTTCCTAGGAAGTAATTGATGCCCCTTGAAGAAAACTGAACTCAGAGGACACAATGCTGGGTAGCTGTCAGTGGAGTTGAGAGCAAATGGGTGGTAAAGAGGTAAGAAAGAACACCGGGAGCAGAATGAGCTAGTTTTCATATGGTCTGTGCCAATTAAGCAATGGGTATCTGAACTACGACTAGAACCTAAACAACTATGTTTATCTGTGTTCTGCAAAATGACTGCAGAGATCTATGGATACTTGATGCTCATGAAAAGACAGGTCTCTCTCCAGCTCCCTCCATGAAGGTCTGTGGTATTCCTCATTTCACATCATTCCCTAAAGGAAAGAATGCTCATGGAAACAGTGCAACTGGGCTGCTTGCTGGGCGCTACAGCAGAGTTCTTTTGCAACAACTGAGCAAGAGCCATTCCACTGCTGATGCCAAGAGGTCCCCTGTAGTACTGACTGCCAATCTGGCTTCTTACCCTTGCCCCAGGGCTCACAGTGAAACCCAGCGGGGAGTATATTTTTGAAAGAAGACTCGCAGTAACACTGCATCAAATGCTGTTCACTCCATTTCACTCATCTGAATGCTCATTGAACAACTGCTCCATGCCACTTAATGCGAGGTGCTAAGGACACATGGATGGGAGACCCAGGGTGTCATGGTGAGTTACACTGACTCAATATCTTCATCTGCACTTGCAAGATTCCATCTATAAAGGCAATCTACTTGCCTGGCCTGATTTTTCCTCCACAAATGTATCAAAGGAGCTTCTTAGGAGAACCTTGCTTAGCCAAAAAGCCAAGACCATAGGACTAGACTTAGGTCAGGTTAGTCCGTGGTCCTGAGGGGTTTGTCCCTGCTATGTAACACTGGCAGGCCAGTCACAGGCCCTTATTCTTCTGGCTTAAATTGTTCTCTGGACAACTGCAGTAGCCTTCAAATTCATTTTCCCATCCCTTCCCTCTCCAAACTCTTGAGTATACTATTACCAAAGCCAATGTTTTAAAATACAGGTCAGATGGTGTCTCTCTCCTCCTCCAAAATCTTCACTGACTGGCCACCGAGTCTAGAATAAGGCCTCATTTCATCTGCCTGGTTTTCAAGGCATTCCATGATTTGATGGTAAGCCCTCTCCCAAGTCTCAGCCTTCCTCCATCCCTGCAGATGCCAAGGCTTTTGTCACACTAATGATTTCCCCTCCACTGTTCCTTTGCCCGTAATATTCCTTCAGCTGAGAATGCTCCCTGTCCTATCACCACCATTCTCCACCAACAGGAATTAGAGCAATGTCTCTTTGTCCCATGCAAATGCCACTTTTCCCATGAAGCCCTTCCTGATCCTCCCAGTCAGAGAAATTCTTGATTCCTTTGCTTGTCTATCACTTTTCTTTTATAGACAGACCCTGTGAAAAGTGGTGTGATATAGCAGCAAAGAGGCTGGACTCTGGAGCATGCTGCATGGGCTCCAGTCTAATCTCTGTCACTAACTAATAACAGCATCTACGTCACTGGGTTGTTATAAAGTATCTATTTCACTGGCTGTTAAATTATTAGCCATGTATAAAGCACTTTAGACAGTGCTTGGCACATAGTAAGCAGGATAGAGTTAAAATTATTATCATCATGGCACTTGTCTTCATGAGTTTACTTATCTCTTGTCTTCCTTCCTCCAATGTTAAGCTTCTGGAGGGCAAAAACCTTGTGTTACTCTTACCCATCTCCCAGGACTATAGAGAAAATGTATGTTGTCAGCATTATGTTTTGCACTGGAGACATTAAATAAACATTACTTTTATGACGACTGCTGCTACTATCTTGTTCTGATGCCTGTGCCTGACATTTTCATATCTAGAGAAGTCTCTGATCACTGTCTACTAAATGGTTAAAAACATTCACAAATAAATGAATGAAGAATTTTCAACAGGAAATGACCTCCCCCTCTCATGGGCAGAATACTGAGCAACTGTGGAAGTTGCACTGTCCTTCTTTCCTCAAAGTCCCTGGGAGTGAAACTGCAAGTGTTACTCACAAGAATCCTGCAGCATAGGAATCTGATAGGTTGTTTGTGCCTCCAGCTGAGGTGGTCACCACACCTTCAAGCCAAATCTTCTTCCCTGGGGTATATGTATTAACCACCTGTTCACACAACAAAAGCAGAAGGGGATAGTGAGATTTTTAAGAGCTGTTCCCCAATGAGAAGAAACATATTCCCTTAAGGAAATTCCTTCAATCTCTTGCTCCCAGGTGGTAATGACCTGTGCTTTTTTATGTTGATGCACCCCCACATATAGTGACCTGGTGTTCACACGTGCATGCACGCACATGCACACACACACACACACACACACACACACATTAATATTGACACATGTCCATTCAAAGAAATGATCATTTTTTTCCTAAGTAAGTCCAATGTGACAAGAGAACAAGTGAATATTCCAGGACATAAACTAACTGCAACACCCTTCACTGGAAAATACAAATCTATGATATTTTCATATTAACAAGCATTGAGAAGCAAATTTTCTTAATGGTCTGTTATAGCACATCCATGGATGAGTGCACTGTCCATGCATTAGAAGTCATGAATGATGAGAGAGGGCAGAGTTCACTGTCTGGAGAAGTATTTTACAATTACCAGGGCATGTGTACATATTACAACCAAATTTTGGAATAAGTGCAATACATGTAAAGAGAAAAATCACTGACACACAGGTGAAATATCCTGCACAGGGAGCACTCTTCCAAGCAAAGGCAAAGCCTCTTGTCAGAAGGTGGTCCTCTGAAGTTTTGAAATGGCCCAGTCTCTGATCCACAAGTTGGAGACTAGCCAAACTATCCCGATCAGAGCTCAGATCCTTTGGAAAGCAATCTGGTAATACTTAGGGATAATGTTGTACACTGCATAGCCTCTGAAAGCAGAGCCTGAGACAAAGGCTTGTCTATAGGTAGTTCATTTGGGAAGTAATATCAGCAGGAATGAGGAACTGGGGGACTGAAATAGGGAAAACCAGTGCAAGGAAGCATTTAAAGTTGGCAACCAATGCTGGCAATTCATACTCAGTTCCATGGAGATCTTGGTAAGAGCCTTGTGAACTGTACCTCAGAACTGTCACCCAAGGGGGAACAAGGGGAAGTATTTATCCCTTGGCTGATATCCTCCCAAAGGTCAAGAGTAGCCTTGTGACTATTAATTCCCTTCCCCTGTTACCCCATTTCATTGTGCAGGCCTGAGTGCTGAGTAGGTTCCCTGTGTTCCATATCTTTGCCTTAGAGAAGTCCCAGGACAGGAAATGGGGGGGGGGTGTGTGTGTGTGTGAAGCCCTACTGCACCACACCAGCACCACGCTGGTTGCAGCCTGTGCACCTATCTCTGGTCTCCACAGAGATGGCTAGAGCAGGAGGTAGGACTGAGAGGGTGCTGGTTATGCACAAGAGGTGCTGGATGACTATAATAGTGCACTGGTTAGGTCCCATGGCCCACCAATTCCTCTCCAGTATATATAGACTAAATAAACTTTCTCTTAGGTCTCTAAGGAGAAAAGTATGAGAACGTTCACTATGTCTGTGCAGGTGTCCATTGCTAGAGGAACAGAAAAGTAAAATGTGGTGGATACATACCATAAAATATTATGCAGCATTACAGCAATAAATTCAATGTAAAACCAGCAACATGAATAGGTTTTAAAGGTTTAGTGGTAAGTTAAGAAAATAGTAACAAAATGAGACTTATGGCCCAGTATTATTCATGTAATTGCCAATTCACACCCAATAACACTAAACAGTATTTAAAGATACATGTCTCTTAAAGACATATATCAAACACATAAGGAAGTCATATATTTGAGGGAGGTACATATGAGTGGGGATTAGAGGTGAAGGTGAAAATTAAAACAAAGCAGATCTTTGCATGAACTGATGATAACAGTTTGCTATAGTATAGGAATATGATTTTAATTAATTCTCTGCACCTCAGAAAACTCATATAATTATACACATACACATACACATATACATATACGTATATAGAGACGCATATATGTCATAACTTTCCTCTTTCCCAAACCCAGATGGGTAGACATCAGCAAACAGATTTTTTTTTTGTTTTTTTAATCTCCTCCTAGGTACAGCTCGTTTCCCTTTTCCTCCATTTACTAGAGAATTTGTATTACTGGAGACCTATTTCAAAATCAGAGTTGGCAAAGTGCTTGACTCTTTCAGGAATATAGTTGTAAAAATATTTCAAAAATTTTAGATGAAATAGTGATCAAGAATGAAGGAGAAACCCTGAGAATTAATAGTAGAGGTCAAATTGGAATGTTGTTAAAGATTAAATAAGAATCCCCACTTGTACCAGAAACAGAAGAGTCATTGAGGACACCACAAACAGGTCTCTTCCCCTTCTCAACACTACTCATAGTGCCTAACCCACGTGGAATTGAAAGTAGTATAACAAAGAAAGCTAGGAAAACACTTTAAATAATCAGAAGACAGAGCCATATCGTGAAATTAGACTACATCAATGATTCCTCTTAAAATATACTTGTGTTAGCCCTGGTCAGCGTGGTTCAGTGGTTACAGTGTCAGCCCACGCACCGAAGGGTTGCAGGTTCGATTCCCGGTGAAGAGCACGTACCTGAGTTGCAGGTTTGATCTCCGGCTTGATTGAGGCATGTGTGGGAGGCAACCAATCCTTGTGTCTCTCTCACATCGATGTTTCTCTCTCCTCTCTCTCCCTCCCTTCCTCCCTTTCATTCTCTCTGGAAATCAATGGAAAAAATATCCTCATTCCTGGGTGAGGAATATATATCTACACCTGTGCTAGAAAAATACCTGTGCTCTTGATAAACTTTGTACTTTCTTTATGACTAAGTAGAGCTGAGTAATGGTGTTTTTTGTGTTGTCTTTGGCTTCTAGGATATACAGAATTTAATTTTTGCTCAAAGACAATTATTGAAATGAAGCAGTTAGAGAAAAGGGGTTTGGTTAAACAAAACAAAACAAAAAGATAAATACTACAGTATAATGAGCCTTGAAATCATTAAACTGAAAGAAGACAGACACAAAAGGCCACATATTATATGATTCCATTTATATGAAATACCCAGAATAGACAAGTCCATGGAGACAGAAAGCAGATTAGTGGTTTCCTAGGGTTGGAAAAGGAGAGGGAGGAGAAGAGAGGGGGAGGATGGGAATGGGGTTTCTTTTGGGGATGATGAACATGTTCTAAAATTAAATAGTGGTGATGGTTTCACAATTCTGTGAACATACTAAAAGTAACTGAATTGCATAGTTCTAAAGGATAAATCTTATGGTATGTGAATTACATTTCAATAAAGCTGTGTATGTACATTTTTTGATATTTAAATTACCTAATAATTATAAAGCATTTGGAAAAGTGTCTGGTATATGGTAAGCTCTTAAAGTGCAAATTACCTAGACTACTCTCCTTGTTCAAAGTACATTTGATTATGCTTGGATCAATCTAACATTAGAGCTGCTTGCTTTTCTTTTGGACACAACACTTGTAGTGGTAGGTAATAGGCCAGATGTATGCTAAGTAGCAGAGAAAGGCCCGTTTAAAACTTCAAATACACATGGATCACTCACATTAACATAATTAGCATTCCGAATAGTTCATTTATCCAATCTCAACACAGGAACAACTGTATTCTTCTAGAGAAGTCACATGAACAAAAACTACACAGTGAGGTAGGACTTAGTTACAAAATCTAAACAAGTTATATGAAATGTTCTGTGGGAAAGAGATTTCTATAAAGTACTCATGTTAAAGGTTCTGGGAGTAGTTGGTACAGATCAACAAGGGTATCCTGAGCATTTACTGTTTGGAACATGGTGAGAGGCTTGGTAAACTGTATGTCTACCATGAGCAGAGAAGACCATTATGGTGATGTGGTGGGAAGGTACTGAGGCTGGGCACTGGGTGGGACTGGGGAAGAAATCGGTATGGGCAGACTAGGAGAGAGAAAAATCAGGAAAACCAGATGGAACCACCTGCAAAATTCTCTCAGAAAGTGAAACTCTAAGAAACTGAGGGCTATAGTTCAGCACTGCGGTTTTCTGCGTAAATATGATTCTCCCTGTGCTGGAAGAGAGAAAATTGCAGGACTGGAAAAAACAAGGGTACGTTCCTGGTGAGAAATGATGTGCCAGTGAAGGTTATTTTAAGGAACACATTGTCTGGGGGGAAGGTGGGGAGTACAAATGCTGAGATTACTGATGTGAAAGTAGAGGGAAGTTAAGTGGTTGGCTCCCTTTCAGCAGTTCTTTGTTCCAAATAGACTTGAGCCATTGGACCCATGTAGACAAGGGAGTTTTGAGGCACCCACAGAACAGCTCACCAAGTGACTAGTGGCTGACCAGAATCCTCGGGCCTGTTGGGGGCAGGGTGGTGTGAAGGGAAACCCAGCTCCTTTCCCTCATATTTCGGGGTTGAAAGCATCAGGACTATTTCATGCTGAAGGAGGAGGGCCGAGAGAGAAGAGAGAGGTTAGGAAAAACAGCACTGATTTTTTTTTTAAGTTTTATTTTCTCTACCACTTTGAATTTTTTTAAAAAGAAAAAACAGCAAAAATAGAAAAATAACCACTTACGTGGCACAGTTTCAAACGTGGACTTCCTTTTCCTGTTTCTCCAAAACTGTGACTTAAGTCTTTAAAAAAGACTCCTGAGAGCCTGGTCTCAGCCACTGGCTGTGCAAGAGATGGTAGCCTTGTAGCAGCAGACATGTTGTTTATGGTTATCCAAACCCAACACCTTCCTTAATGAGAAAGGAAGCAATAAAACAGAAACAGTGGACAGGCCAGCTGGGCTAATCAGCCCTGGCAGGAGGCCCAACCTCCAAAGAAGCTGGAGTCCATTAATTCCAGCATCTCATCTACTCAGAAATCAACCTTCCCCAGGACCTCAGGAAGAGCAGTAGCTCTTTAAGAAGCCAGAACTGATCCCTGTATCATTGGCTCAAAGCTTCAGGAAGCTTCTTAAACCTTACCTATGCACAGAGCTCCTCTTGGGGTGCCTCTGCCTCTCTGTTCATGTTATATTTATAAGAGGTCTTGGTTAGAGTTCAGTAATGTTCCGACGTTTCTTTTCATCCTCTGTGTGTGTTTGACTCTGAGCTACCTACTACATTAGAAGAGGAGGGGATTATTCCATCCTGCTCTCTCCTTCCTCACTTCCCCCTTCTGAGTACTAGATCTTACCATTTTTCCCTTGGTCTTCCTGCCCAGGCCTCCTCTAGTCCACCCTCTACACTACTGCGTATGATCACAGAGAGGTCTGTGTGATTAGTGAGGAGATGTGCTAAAAGTAATTTGTTTGTAATACATTTGAAAGCAGTGATCTGGGGAATGAATTACAAAAAAAAAAAAAGAAAGAAAAGACTCAAACTTGTCACAGTAACATTCTTTTCATTTACCAGAATTATGAAATGTTTCCTTAACTGGGAAAAACTATGGAGCCAATAACTGCACACAGCCCATGGTTTATTTTATCCATTTGTCCATGGGAGTATGTTAGACATCAAGACATAACAGTGAATACCACTGACCAATTGGGATACGATGCCAACTGCTTTCATTAACTTAGTATCTAAGATCCTTCATAAACCCATGAGCTACCTCTTCTGCCCACAACACCTCTGGTTTACAACACAGAATGGACTCACCATTTTCAGTTACACTATCTTCTTTCAGGTGTTCACTGATCACTTTCTCCCCTATCCATTCCTCACCCATGTGATCTGACTTTTTTCATGGGTTAATTCATGTTACCTCCTCTGTGAAACTTTACTCAGACTTTCAGAAAATTAATTCTCTCCTCTGGGCCCCAAAGTTCTTCGAACCTGTCTCTGACCTTGACCTTATTATACTGAGTTGTAATTTTCTGTTTGCCCATTTGCTTTCCCTCCTATACTATAAGCAGCTTGAGAAAGCCACATTCCCCCCTCCCATTTTTTGCATACCCTATAGAATGCTTATTAAATACTTGTGAAATAATGATAATGAAATAACTTATGTGTTAATAAACGAGATCATATTTTACTGATGAAAAGGCTGAGTTTCAGAGAAGATAACTAATAGCCTCAAAACCATAACAGCAAACAGCAAATCCTCACAGTTGCAGTTCAGGGCTCTGCCCACTTTCTAGCTGAATTTTCCTGTTTGAGGAGATCTAGAAGCTTCTGGTTGACTAAACTGCTTCCATATTTAATATGTCCTTCTTAGGCCAGACAAGCTGGGTTATTCTGAGCTCAGCCATTCTCATCACATTCTTCTTGATTTATTTCTTCTGTCTAATGTACTTCCCGTCAGTTTCATTAATTTTTCTCTGTATTATTTCTTTTTATCATCTCCTTGTTCCGGAATGCCACATTTGCCCATTTTCTTTTGGTATTAGATCAATTTTTAATTTGCGGTTTCTGTGTCATTTTTAGGATTTAAAATTGCATTCTCTGCTCTTGTTATCTCAAACCACAGAAAAGCAATTGAATGTAATTGCAGAAAAACATAAAATTAAAATAAGACATACACAGAAAAGATAAAGTCACCGGGAGGCAAGGAAACTATAAGCATATGTAAAAAAATGAAGAAAGTTTCACAGAATCCCAAAGCCATGACTTGTTCAAGGGTAAATTCTGGTGGAGAAAGAGACTGGACAGCAGCTACTTGCACATAAATCAATCTTCCTTCCTTCCCCAGTCCTTTTCTGTGACTAAGGAACCCCTCAGTCTTCCTGAACAGTCTACCCACTGACAAGTGAGAGGTTCCACCAGCCTCAGAGGTAATTTCCTCTCACTTAGGACAAACCCTATAATCTCCCCACTTCCATGTGGAAACATAGGTAAGTCACCCCAAGTTGCCTCTTCCTTCTGAAGAAGCTTCTTGCCCTAAACAGCAATTTGTTCCCAGGGCCATTCTTCCAATGTCCATGGGCAGCACACAGCTACACATTGTCATGCCTTGCACATAACAGGACAAAAGCCTGTGCACATGAAACATATAAATGGAGTCCAGTGAATGAATGCAAATCACTCCCTGAAAAGCCTTGTCATCTTCCACTATCTAATTTTGTGGTAGCATTAGATATTATCTAACACTGTGGTTCCAACTTCATTCAATCCTGATTTCTAGGACACTCACCCCAGATTACATAAACTGATTTGGGGATTAAATTGATGTTCTTTCACCAGGAACGTTCAGTATTCTTCTTTCAAAGGCTTCCTAATCCTGGGTGGTTAGAAATATAGATATTATGTGGATTATGAAATAAATGGTTAACAAGTATGGGAGATGCAGATAGTGTAATGGATAGGAGTGTGGGCTCTGGAGGTAGGTGGGCCTGAGGGCGAATTATAATTTTACTACTTAGCAAGTGTGACCTAGGGCAAATCACTGGTTTCTACAATGGGTTAGCAATATATGATACATTCAGTAAGTGGCAGTCATAACCTAAAAGGTAATACAATTATATTTCTGGAAGTTAATGATGCATTTTTCACATTTCAATGGTTTTGAAATCAGGATGTTTTTCATAATCAATATCAAAAGAAACTTGCCAGCTTTTTACTCTCTCCCCAAGCTGTTATTAAATTGATGGTATATTTACTAATTATTTGTGTTTAAGAATCAAGAAAATATTGTTATGGAATGACAATGTCCCCAACTTTGGTGCTCTTTTGTGGTAAACATACCTTTCCAGCTAGAGTCCCCAGTTTATCATTAGTGTCTAATACATGAAAGAGCAGAGCCAAAGTTTCCCTTGGATCATTTTCTCCCGTTTGCAGATGCACAGCCAAGAGGAGTCACAGAGGCTAACTCACTGGGAAGCTCATGAAGCTTCAACTTCCAGCTCTCCACTTTCACAGGCCTCTACTACTGTCCTAGGCAGTCCCTAGTAATGTGTTCACTTGGTCAGATATATTTCTAAAATGTGCAGATTTGTTCTGTTTCTTTTTCTTAAAGAGGCCCCCATTATGTAAGCTTCTGGCCACATAAAACTCAGAATCACCCAGGGATGTCACCCAAGGTATTAGAGTGACATACATATAAAATACACAGTTTGTATTTAGGGTCCTCTGCCTCTTCTGAGTACTTCTTTGGCCTGTTTCTCTTTCCCTTGATCAAAACCTGCTCTTGGGAAAGGGCCTTCTATTTGATGTTAGCACCATAGGAGGACTCTAAACCTGTGTAGTTTACATCTTCGTGGGTTATTTACATTTTATACCCTCATAGTACTGTAGAATGAAAGATTATTTTTCTAAAATGAAATATCCAGCATTAGCAAACAGAGTGCAATGTTATTTTTAGCCACAAAGAGATCTTTCCTTCACACCTACACACAGACCCAGAAGATAATCTCCTGCTATGTCTACATGTAGGCAGAGCCCATTTATGGCTGCCTAAATCAATTTCTACCTATTCAACACTACCCTACAAAGTCAGTAGCACATTAGATTCTCCTGTTATTAGACAAATGTGAATGAGACAAAGACATTACTTCCGTTACACTTCTTCCATTATTTGACTCTGCTCACTCATCTTTCCCTCCCTGCCTGCCTTCCTCCCTCTAACATTTATTGAGCACCTGCTACGTGATAAGCACTGGGGTAGACACTGGAACTCTGAATTAAGCATTCAACATTACTGAGTGAATGAGTAAATTAATGAATGAATCAATCACATACTGATTTCTGTGGTGATACTGCTGTTCTTGCCCTAGTAATATCTTTTCATTTTTGCAGTTTGCTTCATTAGAGAAGGTTAACGATATCACTGTCCTCCTTTTTCCTTGTGAGTTCAGTTATTTTATGACCCTGAAGAATAACTATTATTCTTTTACCCGCCTCCCCCTTTATATACTAAGAGGCTCAAAAAAGTGGGTAAATCAGAAGGTTGATTGAGAACATTTCTTTTTTGATCTATTAATTACTTTAAAAGAATTAAATATTCTTCTTCCTTACCTACTTCCATGATCCTGCAACTAAGATATATCGGAAAAAGTGGCATAATGTTACTGCATTTATTGAGACTTCAAAGGAGTTAACCTTATTAAATATTATAAATGATCATAAGCAATGATGATAATAACAAAAGAATGATCACAGTTATATTAGGAACCATATAAACCATCCCCTCTACCATGTACATCTACAACCAGGGGCCCTCTGATTGCACTTTAAGAAAAACTCTATAAATATGCAGTTGTCTACCCTTTAGGTATTAGCTTAAATATTACTTCCTCTGGAAGGACTTCTTATCTTTTTCCTCCCCGAGAAGGTAGATATTTCCCACTATGGGCACCCATAGCACCTGATATGTCCCTATAATGGGAGACATCACATCTTACTATCATTGCCTGCTTCATTAACTATTTTCCCACTAGACCATAAGGTCTACAAGGAGAACCACCACATCAGTCTTGCTTACCATTTTATCCTCAGGGGTCTGGCAAATACTGAGAATGTTATAGCCAACTGATAAATAAAGGAAGAAAGGGGAGAAAAAAGAAAGGGAGGAAGGAAGAAGAAATTTTTCAACTATTAGGGAAGCCAACTGTTCAGTTTATTTAGTATTCAAAATGCAATCATATGGATAGTGCTCTTGGATATACTTCCCTTATGACTGAGATTTCACCAACTCCTTCCTGTGCTTATTGAATTGCTGAAAATAATATCAGAAAGTGTTATTTCCTCCTCTGATTCCTCTAGGACATGAAGACACAAATCATTGAGTCCAAGCGACTTAAGCCAAAGTGGTTCTTCTTGGTTCTTATGTCATTGTTTTGGAGTCAGCCCAGCTCTCCACACTGTACTATACCATCTGTACTGCATCCTCAACATCTCTCATTTTCCCATCTGACTCTTGCCTGTATTGTTAGATTCTCAACTCTTTTCCCTTGACTCATCTCCCAAAGTACAGATGATTATCCTCATTCTAATGGAAGGGAGAGAGAGTGGGGTTCATCCAAAGAAGTAGGTTGTCCAAACATTGTCTCTGTTTAGCTTTCAAAAGCATCATGTAGGTTTTCATATTATAAGAATTCGCCCACTGCTCAGAAAACTGACAATTCTTATAAGTGGCAGTCCAAATTTGTAAACCACAGCTGTTTTTAGCAATTGAGTTACTGTATTTCAGGTGCCAAAAATATCACCTATCATATTCTCCAGGGATCAAAGAAAAAGGAAAGAGAAAAAAGAGCAAAAAACAAGTTAAAGGATAAAGGTAGCATGAAGCTTCTCCAGTTAAGTAAATTATTAAAAATAACTACAGTAACTGAAGTCACAGTAGTAATAACATTAAGAACTAGCATTCAACAGCAATTAACAGAATAGGGCTTCAGGTGACCTTCCTAGTCTTTCTGAGAGGAAAGGAAGATAGTGTTCTTGGCATCCTCATTTTACAGTTAAAGAAAAAGAATCAGAGAAATTAAGTAATGTCCTGAGGTCACACAACTAAACCTAAGTTCCAACCCAAGCCACCAGACTTCAACTCCTGTATTCTATCTCTTATTTAGACAGCCTTGCCACTGATTTATCTAACCAATTCCATATTATGTTTTGGTGGGAAATCTGCCCTTTTTCTATCACTGTGGGCCTGGGGAAATGGGGATGGTGTTATTAGGACTTCTCTGAGCTTCCCAAAGTATAGAAAAAACAAAGATTTCATTTCTAGCTTTTGGATGAGGGTTTCGGGTATATACGTATTAAAATCTTACTTGGCTCATCTCTGAACTAGTTCGGGGGGCTCTTCCCCAGTCTGCACCTTGGACCCTAATTTCCCATACCCCCTTCCTACCCACAGGAGACTTCAGGAACAGTAAAAGCAACTTTTCAGCTGGCAAAGCTTGGTGACCCTTCTCCAGTCTTCTCCAGCCCGTGTGTCCCCAGGGCTGGCCAGTACCTAGCACATCCTGGGCTGTGGTGAGAGACTCTCATCCTGAAGGCCCTAACACTGGGTCCAGGCTACTGCAGCCAATGGAGAGTCTATCCCGGGAATCAAGTCTCAGGGAATCTGTGATCTAGTTACACCTCCAGCAGATACCCATTTAAGGCAGTATCTGGCAGGAGCTTTGTAAAAGAGTTGGAAGAAGAAAACTAGTGAGGGGAATGACTGAAGGCTACTACATGAAACAGGGAGTATGGAATTTTGGCAAACAGTATTTTCCAAAAACAACTGCAAAAATATTTCTGGTCCTTTACACTCTTCCAGAATCTTGCCACTCCCCCATCAAGGGAGTTCTTTCCTTTCCCCACAAACTTCCATCAGTCTTGGTGACTGTCTCGATAAATAAACTATAGTTGAAGTGATGCCCTATGACTTCTGAGGGTAGGTTAGAAAAGGTAATAGAGTTTCCACCTGGCTCTCTCTTGGGCATCTGACCTCAGAACCTTGGGTGGAAGGCCAGGCTATATAAAGAGTTCATATGGAGGTATTCCAGTTATCAGTCCCACAAAGGTGTTAGTCGACAGCTGGCATGAACTAATTGCCACACGCAAGAGTCAACAAGCCTTCTGATGATTCTAGTTGCTACCTTTTGAACCACCCCAGCCTTTAAGTCTTCCAGTGGAAGCTTCAGACATCATGGAGCAAAGACAAGCCCATTCCTTCTGCTTGCAGGTCATTTCTCTTAATGGCTCCACTCTTCCTCCTTGCAACTCCACTTTGCCCTCCCCATCCAAGTCCATCAGACATGTTTTTAAAGGTCTGCATCTCAATTGTGCACAGAGTTTGAGCCTTTATCCTTAAGGTTCTCTGGCCTTGCCTTCACAAATCAAGAGGTAAGCACAGCTTACTGAATTTCAGTCTTTGAACATTCCATGGTGGTTAAGGAGTGTGCAGTGGTGGAGAGTAATGGGTTGTAAAGAGAAAGGAAAAAACCTAATTCCCAACACCTTCGTCTTAGTTCTGACTTAGAGCTCCTTCTTCTACTTTAAAAATTACCTGAGCACAGCTAGAACCTCACTGTCAGTGCCACGATACCACTGAATCATTTTACTTCCACTCTGATTAGGTCAAAACCAGAAAAGGAAAAAATATAGGGACTTGTCTAATTTGTATACTGTCGTAATACAAACCCTTGTAATAGTGCCTGGAACACAGAAAGCACTCAATAAATATCTATTGAATGGACACATTAAATCAGAATATCAGAAGTGAGATTGGAAACTTTATGAGCAAGCTCTGGTGATTTGACTGTATTCAAGTTTGAGAACTGTTGACCAAAAGTGTCTTGTTAATCGGACCTACATGCAATTGCTTAATCCTCACATCTCTACAAATGTAAGATGTTACTTGGCTGATTCTAAGACATCTAGAAATAGTGTAAATATGGCTCACAATTGCAAATTCCTCAGAAATTTTACTGAATAAATGTAATCATTATCTTCTTAAATTAACCCAAAATAAACCCCTGCACTTAAAAAAGAAAATAAGGTAAACCTATCCTTAAGAAACTCACAATTTAGAAGCAAAGTATTACAAAATATTTGCTTTTAAAATAGAAAAGCTTTTAAACCTTGGTATATCACTCAAACCCTTCTCAATTTGAAAAACTAGAAACAATCATCAACTGTGAGAGGGAGCTCTGGACCATGAGAATCTGGACTAATTTTCTACACTGGCTCCCACAATACTGCCATCCAACTGGGCCCCTGTGACCTTTTCCTTGCCCTACCCCCAAACTGACTCCTCTTCTTCCCAGGAGACTTTTACTCACTTTCTGAATTTTCCTAATCTGGTCAGAGAGTGTATCTAACAGGCGAGTTTTCAGGAAGTCCATCACCTTGACCACTCGGCCATCAATGTAGCAACTGGAATAAAAATAAAATAAGAATCAGATAAAATCTTGAGCAGGAGACTACATACACTTCTTTAGTCAGAGGTCTCTGTTGCCTGAGGAAACAGCCCAGGGTTCACTTGGGTTCTCATATCTTAAAAAGTTAGACCTTGGGTACTTTTCAAATAAATAATATACTATTTATTTATTTATTTATTATTTTATTAAATTTATTGGGGTGACATTGGTTAATAAAACTATATAGGTTTCAAGTGTACAATTCTATAATACATCATCTGTACATTGATTGCATTGTGTGTTCACTACCCAAAGTCCAGTCTCCTTCTATCTTCATTTGTGGGCTAATATTGTGATTTTTTCAACCTTTGTCACATGAAATTGCATTGTTTGCTCTATAGAAATGGACAGGAATCCATGAGACAAATTGGGTAATGGAGAAAAGCTTACATTTCCCTCCTAGGGAAAGTAACTTAACACACCCATCACATATCATCCCTACCCATACTTTAAAGTAATAAAGGTATGTAACAGGTTTGAAAGAGTAAGAAAACATTTTTATAGGTTTCCACACCTTTAAATAAGAAAACAAACACCAACCACAAAAATCTGATTTAGTATAGTGAGTGAATCTTCAAGGTTTTGTCTCCAGCTCACATCCCTGGGGAAAATAACTTGTAGTCAACTTTCTCTTACCACCTCCAAAGTAAATGAATGGTGAATGAATGAGTAAACAAACAAATAAATGAATTGGACAGATTAAAATCCAGAAGAACTCTCCTAAAACAGTAAGAAGGCACTCCTGGGTGTGGTGGTGTCCAGGTTTTGTTAGGTAGCTTCAGTGAAACATAAGGTTGTGCTGACACTACACTATGAACATTTGACTCCAACAGTTCCATCCAGCTTTGTGAGGACCCTCTTTGTGAATTCTTACTCTCAAGTCTAAGCTGAGACCGGCCCAGTGTTAGATGATTTTCATTATCTCAAACCTCTCCACCCCCATCTTTGCAAAATTTCAAATTAAATTAATTTAAATCAACGCTTATGATTCCCAGGTTCCTTTTCCAACCCACTCAGGTCTCCTTGGCTGATGGCTAATGTAGATTATTTCATTTTTAATAACACACCAACCTATCAGTACACATTATAGAACTATGTGAAAATTCTTTTTTAATGTTAATTTCCCATACCAATATATGATGTAGCAGAATGGTTAATTTTTTTTAAATTGTAAAGCAGGCGTTCTGGTTGAAGTGAAGGTGGGAGATGAACTCCACACATTAAACCTTCCCTTTGGCCTCCCTCACTACCAGACACTTCCACAGAATCCAACATTGGTATGTTGGAAAGAGTATGGGTTTTGGAGCCACAGATATCTAAGTTCAAATTCCAAATAAGGTATTTCCTACCTATGTGATCTTGCACAAGATAGTTGGCCTCTATCAGCCTTAGTTTTCTTATTCTTAAAAGACAGTTAACATAGCTACTTCTCAGTCTTAACTAAAGATTAAGCACATAAACCTAAAGTGTCTCCACACAGGAATTCAACAACTCAGTTTTTTTTCCAATTTCTCTTATTTTCAGCTCACAAAAATGGGGTCATAAACAATATGGAGCCAATTAAATTAGTGTGAGTATAGAATTCTAAAAGTAGAATTGTATCAAAGGGTACATGCTTTTGAAAACTTTTGTGGTTATATTAGGGAACAAAACCAAACAATGGCATGACCTTTCACCTCATTCCTGGTACAAATGCTAGACTCAGATCCAATAAACATTTATTATGTGCAACACAGAGTGCTAGGCATGTCCATGTCCATTACCTCCTATTAGTACTTCACTATTAGCACCTCTGATTTTTTTTAAAAAGTTGTGATTAGACAGCATACGACATGAAAGCTAGGCATATTAAAACAGTGTTAAAATCAGAAATAATTCATGCAATGTTAATCTAACACACACTGAAGGACATGAATACTTGTTACTATTTTACATGATGACTAGGCATATGATAAAACTGCACTGTAATTAATGTTCTTTTATGTTTTTAATCAAATATATTATAGTTTCTTCTTTTCTCTTTGTTAGCTCCCAGTAACTATTTTAAACATCAGAGTTTATAAATTTTGCTGGCAACACATACAGTTAAATACTTATTGAGATAAAAAATACCAGCTGTACTTTTTCAATATGTACGATTCCCTGTGAACACTCTCCCTATTCCACACAATCCATGGTCCATGGTTGAGGGACCCTTCACTCTTCCCCTCCTTCCTTTTGTTTCTTTTCTCAAGTACATAGAACTTAGAGTTATAAAACCTTAGTTCAATCCCAGCTTTGCCACTTATTACTTATATGATAATTAGGTTTCCCCTTCTTTAAAATTGACTTTGAAAGAAACTATAGTATTTTCTCAGGGCTACTGTACCAATCAAATCAGAAAAAAAATGCTAGGCACAGAACCTAGCACATAAAAAGAATTCAATAAGCAAACCTAGCCTCAGGTTACTAAGAGCCCAAGGTGGCAGTAACCTAGACTGTAACGCCATGGGATGGGGTGAGCGGGGGAGCACCTGTCTGGGGAAGGAGAGCATGTTCACTCACTGTAGGATTTGGAATGGGGGAAGTATAAAGCAGCAAGAACAGACATTCCCAGTAGGTGGGAGGCATAGGGAGGGATGGACAGGGCTGTGATTATGTTGCAAAAATATGGAGCTTGAAAAATCTTTATGGTCATGTTGCCTAAAGTATGTAAACTTGTTACACCATCCCTTAGAAATGATTATCTAAGACAGGAAACCCACTTTCATATACTACTAGTACTATCCCACTGTACTACAGTTTGAATCCATGAAAGGCTCTTCTAACATGGGTCTAAAATTTGCTTCCTCTTACTGTCTACTCACTCAATAGCTGTTTTCTTAGACCCAAGAAATAGTCTAATTCCTCTTTCATTTAACATGTAGGGAAAGAATTCCCACAAAATTTTGGCTTAAGCTTTTAGAGCCTATTCTTGGCCCACATTTAACCCAACAAGATGGATTCAATCATTCTTAGTTGGTCTGGGCCTTTTCTGTGGGCTGTGAATTATACTGGAACAAGGGAGAACTCCAGGCAGGAAGTGTGACAAGGTTATCTTATCTCAGTAGTGCAGGTAAGAAGGGATCTGGGTCTAAGTAATGGAGATCACTGAAAGAAGTAAAAGTGAGAGCCTGGGAAGGAAGAACTAATAAAATAAAGCTTCTGTAGAGTGTAAGAAAGAGAGGAAGGGAATCAGCAATGACCACAAGCTTATGAGAGAGAATGTTTTGGAGAACACTGCTGCCAAGGACATGCAGGCCAGTCAGACTAGGTTTTAGGTTTGTCAAAGGAGATGAATGACTGTTTGAAATATCAAGGACACAGAGAATATCAAAGAGGAAATATACAACAGGTAGCTGAAGATATAAAGAGGAGGTACAGAGTGAGACACATAATGCTGACCTGGGTGTCTTTTTCAGTTTTTAAGTAATAAATGAAGCCACGCCTGTAGATCAGCTATCCAACAGAATAAGAAAAGTTAACAGAGATATCAGACACCCTCCAAAATGCTTCTCAAATATGGCCCTGGGCATCACCTCTACCTTTGGCCCAGTTAAGAATCCCTTCCTTCCCCAACCTGACCAACATGGTGTCTTTTTAATAACCTCAGTCTGAGTCATGTTCACATTTGGGTGTCAGAGGAAGCCCCATATTATGCTGAGAAGTTTCAGCAACTTTCATTTGCAACCTTAAACCCACATTTATATTGTACTGTGGAAATAGGAACTTTAGTCCCCCAGAATATAGTATCACTTTTAAGAGGGGATAATTTAACCATAGGTATGAATCTGATAAATACTTAAGCCCTTTTCTTGGGAACCCTTGAACAGTTAGCTTGCTGTACTTAACCCTCCTAACAAAATATTCAACGTCGACAATCTGTGGTTATTCAAAAATTCCTGTCTGTTACAGAGCTTTCATTCTCTGATAGTGGCTGCCTGTAGTAATGGGCCCAGAATGTCATTTAGATTTGGATATGAAGGAGGTGGGTTAGCCTGTGGTAACTATTTGGTAAGAGTTGTTAAAAATGATGAAGATGGTGATTTCTCACTAAGACGAGGTAAAAGTAGAACTGGATTCCAACTGACTGTCCAGTGGCCTGTGGGCAACTGTTTTCTCTGCCTTTCTCATTGGGATCATAAATATGATTCTTAGCTACTAGTCTGTCTCTCACAAGACTTAATTAATTTAGTAATGGCTACAAAGGTGTCAGAGACTAAATAAATCAGAGAGGAAAGGAAGGATAAAGGGAAGGAAAGAAAGAAGAGAGAGAGAGAGGAAATTCATTAATTAGAGGTACTTTGACATCTTCCACACAAATCCTGGCAGAATGGTTGGTTCTAGAAACACTAAGACTGGTACTTTTAGGTAAATCATACTCCTCCTCCAAGCTGTCTTGAAATTTCAGCATCTCTTAGTATCATACCAGAGTGTCTGAGCTGTTCAACTAAAAGTTGAAACCAGGAGAGACTGTACAGAAATAACTTTTCTGTGAGCTATTACAAATGCAATGAGGTTGAAACCTTTCTGTGTGGAAAAGCAATCTGTCTGGCTCAATACCAGCAACCATCACCCCTTCTTCTGCTGACTTGTAGATTAGCAGCTCATATCACATCTGGGGAGGTAGCAAAGATGGCAGAATATACAAAGTAAATGGAACCACTTACCAATTCATTCACCAACTCTCTTGCCCTCCTTAGTTTTACATTTTATTTCCAGTTTAATACCTTTCATCTTATTTAACGTTTTGCTCTTTACTTATTACAAAAGAAACAAGGCTCATTATAGACAAGTTAGAAAATGCACATAAACAACATTAAAATATAAAAATGAAAAATCAGTGATAAGCCCAACACCTAGAGACCCACTAGTTAACATTTTGCTGTGTACCCTTTTGGAGATTTTCATAATAAATACACATAAAATTTCCCATATTAGTTATCTTAAAAAATTTATTCCAGATCCTATTCTACGAGCATATAAACTTAAAACTGCCCCAGACTAGACTCCCAAGCCCATCTCACTGGGATACTGACAGAAACACTAGAGACTCCTGGCATCAAATCATCTTATTCTTACTTTAATTCCACTCTGTTCATTGAGGGATCCTCTGCCAGAGGCAGGTCTCATCTCCTTTCTGTCTCTGCTAGCCAGGTTTTGACCCTGATTCCCTTCCCCCTTCTCCAGGTCTCTAGATTCAGTCTTCAGCATTGTACTACAATTAGCCACTTATGCCCATTAGCCTCTTAAAAAATTTAATGAGGAGAGTTCCTTGGCTCCAGTAGCAGCTGGTTTTGTTTACCTGGCTCTCTACTTTAAAAGGAAAAACCTTTGCCCCTTATTATCTGACCCCTTCTTTTATTTCAGGTAATTGCATTAGTGCTGGCTTCTCAACACTCAGGAATTTCCGGACCTATTTTGCCGCCTGCTGCTTTTAGGGAGGAGGGGCGGTCTGCTCAGAATTCTAACACCCAGCCTGCTGACTGGGAAGGTAATCCTTAAAACTGGGGCCTTCCCCACTGAAGGGGGGAAAAGCTTGGATAATCATTAGAACAACCCTGTTGACCTATAAAACCTATTCTGACACCCTGAAGCCAAACACTGGAGAGGCTGACTTGAGTCTGTCTAAAGCTTTATAAATTGTATTTGCCTGTCCTCCAAAGACCCTCACTCTGGGTTCCTGCTGAGCTCATTCTTCACACTTGCCATTAGGTTTTCTTTATTCTTGATCTTCTTTGCAATGGGTCAACCCTCCTTCCTTGTGTTCAGAACTACTTTGAGCAAGTAAAGCTTAGATGAAATGAACGCTGTTACTAAAAAAAAAAAAAAATCCTACAGAATATAGATGTTTCTTTGGTTTTCTTAAACCAGTTCCTATAAATCCATACAGGAGTCACCCAGATGATTAAAGGGTTGTGGTTCAAGAATTTCTAAGAGTTGGTGCTGTGAAAAGATGTTATCATTGAAAAATGGTACAAGTAAAGATCGGGGTTGTGGGCAATCCCATGGGCACAAAATGGATACTCAAACGATACATTTAACGGGGCCTTGGCTGGGTAGCTCAGTTGGTTAGAGCGTTGTCCTGATACACCATGGTTGTGGGCTCAACCCCCGGCCAAGGCACACACCAGAATCAACCAAAGAACGCATAAATAAGCGGAACAACAAACTGGTGTTTCTCTCTCTTTCTCTCTCTCTCAATTCAATAATTTAAAAAATATATACATTTAATGAAAACATGACTGCCTGTATAATCCAATCCACGATGAGCCAAAAGGGTGGCCCTGAAGCTTAAGGGATATTCTAAGGGCCCCATTTTCTGGATCTTTTCTCTCTCCTAATTCCTTGCACACTTTTGGTCCTGAGTCCAGGTCATTCTCCTCCATTAACCCACTCAGTGTATGTGGAAAAACACAGTCTCTTGGCAGAGACTCCAAGACCCTTGCAGTGCTGAGGCCAGCTCTATGGGAAGCCCAGAAGGACAGGGGTGGGAAAGTCATCTGCAGCTCCAGCCACCAGAGTGGGCTCTGAGGAGGGCACCTTGGGGAATTTTCAGAGTAGCAGCAGATGATGGCACCCAGAGTGTGGGCAGGAGTGGATCCATGTGGTTTTGAGGTTGAAACCTGAATAAACTGTGGGACCCTCTTTAAGAAAAAGGAATCAAAAGTACAAAACACAAAATTAGGTACAAAAATAAATATTTACTTAGAATGATAAAATAAATCACAACAAACTCTCAGAAACTTAGAGAATTAATTCCCTCCTCCCCTTTATTTCTGAGAGCTCTTCAGGCAATTTACCAGAAATGCTTATAGAACAATGTTTCCTGATAGCAACCTTCCCCTACCCCCTTACCACCTAGCTAGGGTATCGAGTTTCTAAAATGAGACAGATGTCTGAAAAATAAATCTGCCCCTCTTAGTAATCTCAGGGTATATTTCCTGGTTCCATTATGATCCTCAATAAAGGGCAAAAACATGAGCAAATGCAGTCATTCTCCACCTAATGACATTTTGGCCAATGAAACACATATACTACAGTGGTCACATAAGATTATAATGGAGCTGAAAAATTCTTATCACCTAGTGACATCAGTAGCCAGTTGCAACATTATAGCACATTATAGCATTCACATGTTTGTGGTGATGCAGGTATAAACAAGCCTATTGCACAGCCAGTCTTCTAAAAGTATAGCACACACAATTATGTACAGTACATAATACTTAATAATAATAAATGACCATGTTACTGATATATTTACTATACTATATTTTTAATTGATACTTTATAGTGTACTCTTTCTACTTATTAAAAAAGTTTGCTGTAAAACAGTGTGTAACAGTATGCCATGTTACTCTGGCAGTAGCCTCTCAGGTTTCATGTTTACTGAGCCTTTCTCTCTTTTTTAAATTGATTTTAGAGAGAGAAGGAGGAGAAGAGAGAGAGAGAAACATTGATTTGTTGTTCCACTTATTTATGCATTCATTGGTTGCTTCTTGTATGTGCCCTGACCAAGAATCGAACCTACAACCTTGGCATACAGGGACAATGCTCAAACCAACTGAGCTACCCGGTCAGGGCATTTACTGAGTCTCTTGATTGCATCATTTTCTCTTGTGCTTGATTTAATCTTGTACTGTTTTGTACAGTAACATGCTGTGTAGACTTGTAGCCTAGGGCAATTAAGTTCTATCATATAGCCTAGATGTGTAGTGGGCTATGTCATCTAGGTTTGTATAAGTACAGTCTATGATCGCATAATTATGAAATTGCCTAATGACACATTTCTCAGGACATATCCCTGTTAAGTGGTGCATGACAATATTTCATATCCTTGTCCTCTGTATGTAAAGTGTCGTTTCCCCTGGCTTCTTTCTAAGTTTTCTCTTTTTCTTTGGTTTTCTGCAGTTTGAACATATTTCTAGGTGTAGTTTTCATAGTATTTATCCTACTTGGTATTCCTAGATCTAGGGTTTTTTTTTTTTGTCTGTCATTAATGTTGGAAACTTTTCAGCCATATTACTTCAATACTTGAATTACTCCAAGCCATTATTACTTAATTGTTCTTCAGCTCTGTTGGTTCTTTCTTCTCCTTCACGTATTCATATTCCAATTATGTATGGTATACACTTTGAAAATGGCTCACAATTCTTGGATGTTCTTTTCAGTTTTTTTTCATTCTTCATTTCAGTTTGAAAATTTTCTATTGACCGATTCTCAAGCTCACTGAATCCTTAGATGTGTCCAGTCTCCTGATGAGCCCATTAAAGACATTCTTCATTTTTGTTATAGTGTTTTCGATTTCTAGTATTTGCTTTTGATCATTTTGTAGCATTTCCATCTCTCTACTTACAATATCCATCTATTCTTATATATTGTGTACTTTTTCTATTAGAGCTCTAAATATTTAACCATAGTTATTTTTAAGCCCCATCTAATAATTCCAACATGTGTCATATCTGACTCTAGTTCTGATGCTTGCTTTGTTTGTTCAGACTGTGTCTTTCCTTGCCTTTTGTACACCTTGTAATTTTTTGTTGAAAGCCAACATGCTGAACTGGGTAATAGAAACTGAGATAAATAGACTTTTACTGTGAGTATTTGGGCTATGTTATGTGCTTGTTGCAGTTATATGTACCAGAGGCTTCAAATTCCTCAAATGTCCCTGTTTGTGAGTCATCTCATGACTTTATGCTTCCCTAATTACTCCTCCTCAGGGAGAGTCTGCGTCTTGTAGCTCTTTCAGCTATAATTCACTGTTATTATATTAGCACCCTGTTGGTGTGGAGGTTGGGTATAGAAGAAGGAAAGCGTCCCCTAACTTTATGACTCAATCTCCGTCTTTTAGTGGGTCTGTATTTTGGGGCTATAAATGTCGGCCCCCCCCCCAGTGGTATAGCTATTCCCCCTTAGGTGAGACAGGAAGCTAGAGGGGTTAGAGTGAGAAAAATGCCTTCCCCAAAAGGAATAAGGCTCTGGTTATAACTTTTCCTTGGAGAACTGGCCTTTGTTATAGAGAAGCTCTGGTTTTATATTTCACAATGATAACTCTAACTCTCCCCTGGTCAGTGCTACTAGAGGATTTTTCTTGGATTCCACAAAAGTGGAGGGTGAGGGGCTAAGACTGAAGCCTCCAGGAGCTCCTCGCTCTCAAGCTAGCCCACACTAAGTCCCTAGAAATTCATCAAAATTACCACTAAAGTGTTCTTACCAGTTTATGGCTTCAGTATTTCTTGTTTCAAGTAAGTAAATTTTGGTGGTGACTCTGGATTCACCTGTCTTTCCAGATTTCAGGGTGTTGGTTTATCCTGCAATTAGGATTCTGTGATACATCCAAGAAAAGTTGTTCATTTTCTAATTGTTTATCTTGTTCTTATTGAATGAATAAGAATAACAACTTCCAAGTTCTTTACATGCTGGGGCTACAGGCAGAAGTCCGCTAAAAGAATTCTTATTATGCATGCCAGGAGTGATCTTTTGGCACTCCTGCATTAAGGGTTGTATTGAGAAATAGCCTTATCTCCACTGTGCATTGTCAATTAGTGAATTAATGTGATCAGTTAGAAATATCTGCCATGGTAATGAGAGTAAGATATGAAGGCACATGTGCCACATATTTGCCATTTTTGACCAAGATGATTTTTAAGGCCCTTTCCAGATCCAAGGTTCAAGGTCTCCTTTTTGACAGAGTCAAATGATACCAAGGGCTGTCCTGTGAACACATATGAGAATCTTATATTACAGTTAGTATTAAAGAAAATGCATTTGCATACACTGTTGTTCAACAGATGCACATGGGAATATATACAAAGAGAAATGCAAAACAAAATGACTTGCTCAAAGTTCTCATGTAAGTTTCCTATTTCAGTTTGATTTTCCACACTGTCACTTATATGAGACTGAGAAACTACTTCTGTTTTACACTTCCTCAGTCCCTATGCCATGCCTTTTCCTTAATGTGGATTTTGCATCCACGTCTTTGAAAAAATAGGATAGGCAAAAACTGTCTATATTACACATGTGCATGTGTAAAACAGCATCCATGTCATCATATAGTAGGCTTTATAGAGAACCCACCAGAAAAATTTATCTCAAGGCTAATTATCAGAAAAATGATGTTTCTCATAAAAAAATTAGTTTTGTTTTTGACTTATGGACACTAGATTTTGTTTTCCACTTTGTTTTGGATACTTGGAAACATAGAATCAAATTTATAGCCCACCTCTAACAAGAGAAGAAAACCATCTGAAAAATATTTTAGAGTGTTAATCTTTCCCACTGCTTTATTGTTCTTCTAACTCTATTTTCCATTTACTCTTACTTCTCATTTATGTTTATCATTTTCCTATTGGACAGAAAAGCGGCCAGAAGGAAGGTTGAGAGAAACTGTGAGAGAAAAAAAAAGGGCACTCAATAATTCACAAACTATATATTTAGCCCTCTGTATACACAAAGCAAAGTAAAGCCCTTTAGTCTTATTTCCTGCTTTATTTTCTTTTCTCCAAAGTCAATCTTTTATTAAGTATTTGGAAAAGTTTCAGGAAGACATATTCTCTTATCAAGTTTAAAAACACTCTTTTCTTTGTCAGAACAAATGTTTTATTTGATACAATATAGTTTGTGGTTGAATCATGAATCTATTAACATTTAGTTTGTCATAAATGGATTTCCTCTTCTAAAAATTTTTAGAAATTTTTGTTTTCCTGGGGCTAGAATTGGCCCTCCTAAGTGGCACAAAGAGTTAGTAAGGACTGAATTAATATAATCAGAGCTACCTGATATTTCCAGAATATATCTCCCCAAAGACCACAGAATACTTCACAGGTAAACTTAAAGGATCTTTCTGAATGAGAACAGAGCAACTTTGCTGCTTCTTTCATAATGAAGATGATCGTGTAGGGCTATAGGACATTTAGTCAGTGTCTGTGTGTGTTGTGTGTGTGTTGGGCATGAGGGGGGGTAAAGAATTGGAGGCAGCCTTGGAGTTAAGGGGAGATTGATAGCCCTACACTAACGTAAAAGCTTATAATCTTGCCCAGGGGTCTGCAAACATTTAGACCTGGAAGCTATGTGGTCTCTGTTGCACCTTCTTAATGCTGCTATTGTAGGGTGAATCTACATTTTTAATCAGCATCTCAGGTAATATGATTTGTGAGTACAATAAATCCAAACTTTGAGAAATGTTGAATTACTGTAAATTATTAGATCCTTGGCTTATACAAAACAAACAAACAAAACCCCACAAAGTCCCTAGTGACAAAGAGCAAGTGCTTAAAATAAGTTCAACAGAAAAGAAGGTGCTAAAAGTATACTTGGTCTTCCACCATTGGTTTCCAATAGTTATACAAACCTCCAGATTCCTCTATTTCACTCTTCGTAGTCTAAATAGCTTCCTTCTCTGTGAACTCTTCTAATCTACTGTGCCCGCCTGCAATGATTTATAGTAATATAAAGTCATGAATCCAGAAACAATCCAGGGCCATATCACCCACTCTAATCTAAACTGACTTCATAAAAATGGAATTTGGACTTAAGTAAATACACATGACTGAGTGGATGCTAGGAATCCCCCATCCAATCTTAAACATGTAGAAATGCTGCACAAATGAAAGAAAGAATATTAGCTAAACTTGAAATGATGGGAAATCTCCAAATAGTAGAAATATACAGGGATTCAAAATCAAAATGGTAACTGAATAGAATCAAGAGAACCTGGATTGAGCATAGACCTCAAGGGTAGGAACTGGGAGCTACAATTCACACCACAAATCTCAGAGGGTTGCTCCACACATGAAACAGGTTATCTGGTGAAGCACATCTTCATGTCTTTTGTCCTTGTTAATATAAAATTCCCTGTCTTTTCTTATTGACTAACAGGAATATTTTCTATATTCTGGATGCAAACCTTTTGTTGTATATATAAGGCCAATATCCTCTCAGTTTGGACTTTCCTTTCCACCCTTGTATGGCATGTTTTTGTGTGTGTGTTTTTAATTTAACAAACAGATATTGTTAATTGAAATGAAGTCCAATTAATCAATCTTTTATTCAGGGTTAGTGATTTGTAGGTTCTATTTAAGAAATATTTGCTACTTCAAGGTCATGAGAACACACTGTTTTCTTCTGAAGCTTTTTGGTTTTACCTCTCACATTTAGGCCTGTGATCTTGTCTTGAATTAACATTTTTGTTTATGGTGTAAGGTAGAGATCAAGTGAATATATTAAAAGCAGCAAAGAAAAAAGACTTTACCTTTAAAGGAGTGACCGTATTACTTACATTATTTGACTTATCAACACAAACTATAGAAGATAGAAGATAAAATGACATTTTTTCAACTGCTAATTTTGTTTTCTAGCAGTATGGCAATGATTTATCTGGGTGTGTGTTTTTTTTATATGTATCATTATAATTTGCTGAGCTTCTCTAAATGTTTTTCAATTGGGGGAAAACTGCGTAACAAAAGAAACCATTTTAAAGTTCACAATTCAGTGGCATTTGGTACATTCACAATATTGTGCAACCATCACTGCTATCTAATTCCAAAACAGTTCCACACCAAAATGAAATCCCATACCCATTAAGCAGTCTCTTCTCATTTGCCCTCTCCCAGACCCTAGAAACCACCAATCTTCTTTCTGCCCCTATGGATTTATCTATCTTGGGCATTCCAAGTAAATGAAAAAATATAATACGTGGTCCCTTCTGACTGGATTCTTTCATTTAGCATAATGTTTTTGGAAGTTCATTCATGTTGTGTCATGTATCAGTACTTATTTTATTGCATAGATATACCACATTTTATTCATACAGTCATTCATTTATGCACATTCATGTTCAAGTATTTGTTTTTAAGAAAACCCACTTAAAAATGTAAAGAATACCTGTTTCAGTTCTTTGGGGTATATAACTCAGCTTGGAATTGCTGAGTCATATGGTAATTCTAGGTTTAACTGTATGAGGATGTGAGCTTCAGGAATTTGTGGCATTTTCTTGGTCACTTTGTCTTCAAAAATTGCTTCTGTTGCATTCTCTCCTCCCCTTCTGGTGCTCCAAGTCTCAGGACAGCAAAAGTCAACTATATCCCACCTGTTCTGTGGAGTAATTTTGCACCCTTCTTTTTCTCCCCAATGTGCTTCATTTTGGATATTTCCTATTAACCTGTCCATAGTCAATCCTATTTTTTGCTATATCCAGAGAACTCTTAATCTCAGATATTTCTGTACTTTGAGACTGTCTATTTAATTTTTATAAAATAGACTCCAATTCTCTGTTAAAATCCTCTATTTTCACCTTTCATTCATATTTTCCTGAACATACTTATCAGTTATTTAAAGTTCCTTGTCTGATAACTCCAATGCCAGAATCACCTGATTGTGCACATGTGCACATATGTGTGTATGTGTTTCTTTTCTCTTAGCTTCTGGCCACTTAGTTCTATTTTTACCATGCTTCATAATTTTCAAGTGCATCTGGACATTGTGAATGAAAAATGTAAAAATTTTAAAAGCCATTTGCCATTCTCCAAAGACAGCTATATTTTCTTCAGGAAAGAACATAGAATACCAACAGATCACCTTGATACTACTAAAGCTTGGTTTAAGGCTGTAGTAGGTTTGGTCTGCTTCAGATTTGCACTTACTCCTGAGACACTGTCCTTACTTCTAGAGCATGGTCATTACTCCTAGGGTATAAGCCAGGCAGTCTCAATTGAAAACCTGGGGAGTTTATCTAAGTCCCTTCACATGACTAGGACCTGAGCTCTAATCTCTGTTTATCACCATGTGGTTGCTGAAATCTCTGTGCAGCACTTGAGCCTCTCAGCTGATTTTTTTCTGCTTGGTTTCTAGAGGTCTCATCACTTGTGCATGAAGCTTAGGAGTTGGTCAATGACTTGTGGAAAATCTATATTCATATTTTTGGATTTCTTGTCTGTGCTTTGCTTTTTTCTAGGACTTTACCCTTTAATACCCAGTCACTTTGGCATCCCTAAATTCTGACTCTGTCACCATAGCCTAATAAGAATGCTATTTCTGCTTAAACTCTATTCCCCTAGGCTGTAATCTGCAAAATGTCCTTAGGAAAAAAAAATCTAGGGATGATGTTCATATGTGATTCATTTCACGAATTTCCCTTCTTTCAAGGATCCTAGCCTCTCAAGTCTCCCTGTGTTTGTTATACTCCAGTGCCTTAGAAAGGTTACTTTATTATTTGATCAGCTTTTAAAGTTGTTTTTGGTGGTAGGATCAGTCCAATAAAACTACTCAATCATGACCAGACCAGAAACTCTCTACAAGCAAGTATAATAATATCTATATTAAATACACTGTTGCAAAGAATAGACAAAGAAGGAAAACTACTCAACTCATTTAATGATGATAAAACCCCGATCCTAAAGGCAGTAAAGAATAGTACAAGAAAACCAAATTATAGAATTATCTGACCTATTAATATGGAAACAAAAATCTTAAAATAAAATATTAGCAAAGAGAATCTAGCTTTGTATTTAAAAAAAATAGTCTAAATAGGACTTAGCCCATAAATGGAAGGATTCTTCAATAGTAAGAACTCTGTCCATGTAATAAACTACCTTAACATTGAAGGAGAAAAACCACATGACCATTTTGATAGATACAGAAAAGAAGTTGGATAAAAATGGATACTTTCCATTACTTAAAAATAATAGTAAGACAATTCTTTAATAGGCCACAAAAATAAGATCTTCTTAACCTGATAAAGGCTATCTACCAATAACCCAGAGAAAACATCATACCTTATGGTGAAAATTAAGTCATTCCTACTCAAGTCAAAAACAGACAAGGGTGCCTTCCATCACCCTTAGCATTTAACACTGTAATTAAGATCCTAACTAGTTCAAAATTCAAAAAAAATTAAAGACACACAATTATTAGAAATAAATAAACTAATTTATTGTTATTTGCAAGCATTATAATGATCTATAGAAAAACTAAAGAAATTACAGAAAAATTTTGGAACTGGTGAGAAAATTGATCATGGCAGTTACTTAAAAGATGAACATATAAAATCTATAGTGTTCCCAAATACTAAAAACAACTAGTTAGAAACTGTATTAAAAAGATGACATTTAGCAAACCTATAAGATTCTTGGAAATAAATCTATCCAAATGTGCAGGAACTATATGAAGAAAATTATAAAATCAGATTTGTAATTCACATCCATAAACAAAAATATATTCCAGATGGAATTAGACTTAAGTATTTAAAAAACCTTTAAAACTCTAAGAAAAAAAAGAGAAATGTTTTTCATTATACCATATAGCAGAAAAAATAAATGAAATAAATTTATATGTAACAATGTGAATGTCAATCTTAAAAACATGTTGAGTAAAGAAAACAATTTGCAGAATATGAGAGTGTTATCACTCTATTTTATGTAATTTTATATAATTTTCAATTATGTAACTTATGTAAATGTTTAAAGCATACAAAGCAATACAACAGCTAGTTTATAGATTCTCATGGCGTTAGTAAAAACATAAAAATAAATATAGACTGGAAGTATACAATCTAAAGTTATATAAGTGGTTATCTCTGGGAATTAATGGGACCAGGTCAAGAACAGGTAGATTTCAATTTTATATCAATGATGTTTTGTTTTATATAAAATATCATAAGCAAAACTTAAAAACATTAATACTTGTTAATTATGAGTTGAATACATGAATGTTTTCATGTAATTCTTTCTGCTGCCATTTCTGACCTCTTACATAACAGGACAGTGGAAAGGCCCTATGGGTGGTTGTTTTCAAATTACCCTTTCACTTCAGGAAAAGAGTAAAGTCTCCTCTAAACAAATTTACATGCAAAATACTTTAAAAGAAAAAACAAACAAAACTCAGGCCTAAGTGAAACTGAAATTTTATAGGGAGATGGGTCCAGTTCTAGAGGTGGAAAGGAGAGCTGACAATAAATGCCAAGAGTGAGCATCTTCCTCCCTGGGAGCTAGGTGTGACTGACTTCATTGAGTACTTGTGAAGCATTAATGGGCTAAGAACAGGGAAGTTATGAGTCTTCAATTACAATTTGGGTGCAGCATCATTAAAACTAAGCTGTTCCACCTGCTACTAATTTCATTTTTGGCTACTAGTCCAGTTATTTATTTGTTTGTCTGAATGGAGAGAGGAAGTGCTGCCGGTAGGGCAGATCAAACTGAAGTGCACATGAGGGGGGAAATGGTCATGTGTTAATGAACAAGAGAGCTGATCCTAGAGTGGTTCACACTGCAAATTTATTGTCCAAAGTCTAAATTTGATGACAGTTTGAATGTGGAATTGCACAAATGCCTGGGATTTCTGTTTTCCCTTTTCCAGTTGTGCTGGGTAGTTTTCTTACTTTAGAACTGTAAGGGGCTACATGGTCCTAAGGACCTTCTAATTTACAGACTTGGAAACTGAGACCCACAAAGGTGAAATCACTGGTCCAAGGTCCTGTAACTCATTACTGGCCTCCTTCCAGTGCCTCTGAAAATAATTCCATGTTCTACTTCTAAAATTATTCCACTCTGAATTTAAAAAGCAGCTTTTAAAAGGCACCCTTCACACACCATAACCTCTCTTGGCCACAGGAAAGACCTTGGCAAAGGGCTGGCAAGTGAGCCCATTTGAACAGGGGAGGTAATTCCTTGCTTTGTCTCTGGACTTCAGTGTCCCCATAATTCCCTTTTACACTCAGGGTGAGCTTGCAGAGCTTGAAGAAGATATGGCCACTTTCTGCTTCCTTTAGGAGGGATGGTGGTGCAGCCACCAGGAACAATGCTGCTTCATTGTGATTTTAGTGGATGCACCTGGAGCAATTTATGTCCAACAACAAATTCCTCTCTTCCACATATATGGAACCCATTGTGTTTGCCAAGCACATTTTCATCTATAATCTCATTTGAGCCTCAAAACCTCCCTGATACAAGTAAATTATCCCAATTTTCCAGAGGAGAAAAGTGAAATGCAAGGAGTGAGTACGATAAATTGGCATCTCATGACGCCCATCTTGAATCTGGGCTGCTAGCCATCACTTGCCCCCCCCCCCCCCCGCCTTTCTCCCAGATTATATTAAGCTTGACAGATACAGAATAACCATAAATGGTGCTCCCCTGGGAATCACAAACCTTTATTAGGGTTGAGAAATGGGAGGGGCAGGAGAAGGGACAGGGGCATGATTATCTTGTTCAAAGGATGCATAAGGGAAGTCACTGAGGTAGCATGGGACAAAACTTGGGACTAATAAAGTTCTAGAGGATTCTGGCCTAGGAGGGCAACATACAGTTTAGTGTGTTCCAACCCCTTGATTCATTTGAATCACCTTAGGTTGCTTTTTATTTCTTTAATTTCTGGTTTTGAAGAGGAAGAGATTCACAAGGCTCAGGAATCAAAAGGAACAAATGGCACATGGTGGGAAGTCTCCCTCCCTCCTATGTCCCAGGGACTCTGTACACAGAGCATATATCCCCTCACACACATTTTTACATAACAGGTAATATTCTACACACACTTTTCTTGACTTTTTTTCACCTAAATATATTTTGGAGATTATATCATATTAGTACACAAATATTAGTACACTGTTTCCTTTTTAAGCTGCATAGTATTCTTTTATGTGCATATACCATGAATTTTATTTAACCAATTCTCTCTTAATAAACCATTAGGTTGTTTTCAATCCTTTGCTATTACAAAGCTGCAATAAATAACTTCGTTCAATGGATATGTAAGAAAACTGAGTTTTAGTTTAAGCTCTAATATAATGAATATAGCCATGTACCCTTGGGCAAGTCACTTAGGATTTTGACCTTTTAGAAATGGAAGGAATCTTAATGATCTTTTGGTTTAGCACAGTGATTTTCAACCAGTGTGCCGCAAGAATTTTTAAAACATTCAATACCTGACTATTTAGTCAGGGGCATTGACCTCTTTTCCCTTAGATTGTCAAATAAAAAATGACAACAGCCAACACAATAACCATCTGGTGTGAATCAATCAAAATCATACCTATTTTTTTGTTTTTTTGGTCAGATTTGCAAGAAACAATGTATTTTTTGGTGTGCTGCAGAAGTTTAGTAATTAGTTTGTGTGCCATGAGATAAAAAAGGTTGAAAATTGCTGGTCTAGCATTCCCAAAGCATGTGCAAGGGACACTAGTCCAAAAGGGTTGCACACCCTGGAAATTGATAATATACATAAGACTTTGAGAGGGCCAGAGTGAACAAACATTAATTAATCAAGGGTTTCACAAATTTACTTAATAATGGGGTCATTTTTTTTCAGAGACTGTGATGGTTAATTTTATGTGTCAACCTGGAGAGTATTTTGGGATGAGATTAACATTTAAATTTGTGAACTCTGAGTAAGCAGATTGCCCTCCATACTGTGGGTGAGCCTCAACCAATTATTGAAAGCATGAATAGAACAAAAAGACTGGCCTTTCCAAATGACACATGGCAAGAGGCAATCCAGCAGATGCCTTTGGACTTCATCTGCACCATCAGCTTTCTTGGGTCTTGAGCCTGCTGGCCCACACTGCAGATTTGGACTTGCCAGTCTTCATAATCACATGAACCAATTCTTTATAATATATCTCTTTTCTGTACATACACAGAGCCAATAGGATCTGAGGAGAACACTGATTAATACAAGAACCAACTGTTGACATGCTATGGAATTCATGTTCCTTAGAACACTTAAAATTTAAAGAGGAAGTGATTTTAATACGGGTCACAAAGGATGAACAGGTTCAAAGGCAGAGGTGTGAGGGTTAGACATTTCAAGAATCATGAAAACACAAGACATGTTCCAGGTATAATGGAAACCAGTTTGATTAGGCCTCTAGTCTTTGCCAATATTCCTTTTGTCCTCTCATTCAACAATTCATTATTAAGCACCTGCTATGTACCAGGCATCATTTTAGCTATAGGGAATACAGCAGTGAGTAAGACTGACAATGCCTATGGAACTTGTATTCTATGAGGGGGAGAAAAAATAAGAACAAGCTAATAAATGTGTCAGATTGGGGATAAATGCTATGAAGAAAAAAAATAGAGCAGGATGAAGGGGTTACAAGGCTGGGAGGAAACCACTCTTTTGCAAAGGGTGACCATGACATGTCATTTTGGTTAGGGGACATTAGAGCAGAGCCCTAAAATAAATTAGAGTCATTCAGATTTCTGGAGGAAGAATATTCTAGGCAAAGGGAAAAACAAATGCAAGGGTCATGTTCAAGGAACAGTAAGCAGGCAGGAGTGGAATAGGACAGGGAGTAGGAAGGTGGTAGCAGGAGATGAATTCAGAGTTAATGTAGGGCCTCATAGGCCAATTTAAGGGCTTAGGTTAAGTCAGATGAAGAGATATTGAAGGATTTTGAGCAGAGGAATGATAGGAATCTGGATATATTTTGAAAGCAGAACTAACAGGATTTGCTTATGGGTGGCCTGATGTATAGTGTAGGACAGAGAGTTCTGCACAGGAAAAATCCTGAGTTCTGGTCTCTCTTGCTACTATTCGTTTATGTGACTTTGAGCAAGCCCATGTAACCCCCTTGGGCCTTACTTACCAGCCTGTAAAATGGGGTCATTAACTTCTTGCTTGGAGTTAGTGGGCCCCAGTAAATGGTCTCATGATCTTCACTTGATCTATAAATTTGCTTTAGTCTATGCCTCAAAAATAGCACTCCACTATTTACTCTTTTGTATTGCTCACTGTAGTTTCATGTCAAGAACTGTATCTTCCCTGCTACATTGTAAATTCCTTGGATGCTGGGACCTTGTCTATAAGGGCTGTTATCCCTACATATCATCCAGAGCTTATCAACTGATTTGAAAATAACCAATCTTCAAGTAATAACCGTAGGTGAATTATAATGCTGTATTCAATTTGCTAATGGATTTTGCAATTCTTCATCCCCTGCTACTTCTTTTACTTTTCTTGTAAATATTTAAAGTTAGTGCTTAAGAAGACCAGTTTCAAGGAGTAAGAAAGGGAAGGGAGAGAAGAAGGAAGTTCCAATTCAATAGTTGCCGAGGTAGGGAGGTTAGTTAAGAAAGATTTAGTAAAGAAGTTGAAAGTTTGACATGGGAGCTCAACTTTAAAGAAGAGATAAGATTTTTCAAGTCAGAGAAGGGGGAAGAAATAGCACTAGCCTGAAAGTGCATGCTGTGGAAAAAGAACCACTGCCTCCAAGGGAGCACGGCATGCCCAGGGGTGAGGGCGGTAGAAGAATCAACAGGGATAAAACTGGAATAATAAGTACCATCCAGATTATAAGCCCTACAAGTTGTTCTAAAGTGTTGCTATTACCAAGAGAAAAATGGGAAGTTATCTTTAGAATGTAATCACCATGACAGCAAGTCCTTATGGCTACCTTGTTCTTCATTGTATTCCTAGTCTTTTATATGCCTGGCACATAGTAGGGGTTCAATAAACCGATACTGAATGAATCACTCTTTTTTTTGTTTTGTTTTTAAGATTTTTTAAATCCTCACCTGAGGGTATTTTTTCCATTGCTTTTCAGACAGAGTAGAAGGGAGAGAGAGAGAGAAACATCGATGTGAGAGAGACATCTTTGCCTCCACAGCTCCGACCGGGGCTGGGTATCGAGCCTGCAACTGAGGTACGTGCTCTTGGCTGGACTCGAACCTGGGACCCTTCAGTGAAAGGGCCAACGCTCTGACCACTGAGCTAAACTGGCTAGGGCTGAATCACTGTTTTTAAACAGGAGAATGATATAATCAGATATTTGTTTTAGAAAAAATAACTGGTGACAGTGATGAGAAGGGACTGGGAAGTGAGATAATAAGAGGCAGGGAGACCTCAGTTAGCTGATTATTAGCATTCTGGGTGAGACTAAATAGGTCAGGTGCACAATGGTCTTTATTATAATCAACAGGAACTTAGCTGAATAGAATATAAATGAATGCTAATAACAACTATATTTTCTTTAAAAATATTAGCATGCAGGGGTATTCAATAAATATTTATAGCTTCAATAATGTGTATGACTTGGGCAGAGAGCAAAGAAGGCAAGCAACAGCTACCACACGACTTGAGGATTCCCAGGAGGCAGCAAGTGATGATAACCTGAGTAAACGGAGGTAGAGACAGCACCAAATGGAGAGGAGAGAATGATGAGACCGGGTTAGAGTCAAAAGGATTTTCCTGTCAATCTGCTAAACTCACACACAGTATAGCTCTTGGAAAGCTGAAGCTGAACACAGAAGCAAGGGAGCAGAAAGCAATTGTTAATTGAATAGATTCCAGAAAATGATGCTGTGCTTGAATAATCAGCAGCTTTTTGCAATCTTTTCACTAAATATCTGATATGTTAAGTGTGCATTATTTTCTGTTTATTAAAATTCTTAGTACATTGTAGTAAAAATGCTTGTCCTTACAGATGTTGCCAGACGTGCTGGGAAGTGAGCAATATTCTATGAATCTATGAAGAAGGAATTCATAAAAACTGTACGGATCATGGTATAATACAAACATTTCACTGCCTTTTTTTTCTCTCTTACACCAAAGCTCTGGCAAATATCAGTACAGGGAAAATAAAATAAGATAAAATAAAGTGTCTTCAGATAGTTATATTTGTTGTTTCTCCATTTCTCTCTATAATGATTTAATAAATACTAATCTCATATAAAATTTTGAGGACAGTAATGGAGGGAACCTAAGAAAGACTTCTTTCTCCTGTTACCCACAACTCCTGCCTCTTGTTACACAAGAATAATTTAATTTACCTTAAGATTTTTGGGTCTTTATATAACTACTTCAAAGGCATTTTATTTTATTTTATTGAATTTATCTTTATTGTTAAAAGTATTACAGTTCTCTCCCTTTTTCCCCCATTGATCCCCTTCCCCCGGCAACCACCTCCCCCCCAGGCCTTCACCACACTTTTGTCTGTGTCCAGTGGTTATGCATCAAAGCATGTAAGTTCTTTGATTAATCTCTCCCCACCCACTCCTCCACCCTCACCTTCCCTCTGAGATCCTTCAGTCTGTTCCGTGCTTCTGTGTCTCTGGATCTATTTTGTTCCTCAGTCTATTTTGTTTATTAGATTCCACATATGAGTGAGATCACGGAAAACTGAATCGGGAAGAATCAGAAAACCTGAATACGCTAACAAGTGTTGAAACTGAAGCAACAATAAAAAAACTCCCAGCAAACAAAAGCCCTGGTCTGGATGGCTTGGACTTGGGGGCACAGGAGTTAGTGCCGTACGAGGGCAAGAGGAAGCAATGCTCAAACCTAGTTCTTAACATAGGGTCTTAGGATTCCTTATGAGGTCCATGGATGGACTCTAGTGGATCCATAAAAACCTTGAACTCTTATGTAAAATTGTGTGTGTGTGTATTTTTGCATATACACATGCA
Organism: Miniopterus schreibersii; assembly: GCF_964146895.1. NCBI lineage: Eukaryota > Metazoa > Chordata > Mammalia > Chiroptera > Miniopteridae > Miniopterus > Miniopterus schreibersii. The sequence goes on from NC_138114.1 coordinate 38,330,829, forward strand.
TTTTTCTAAGAAAATCACCCGTTTTCATCTGAATTGTAAAAGAATTGATAACCTCAAAAACTGCCTTAGCCCGGCTGGGCGTGGCTCAGTGGTTGAGCATCAACCTAGGATGCAGGAGATCTCGGTTTGATTCCCCGTCAGGGCCCAGGCCTGGGTTGCAGGCTTGATCCCCAGTTGAGGGCGTGCAGGAAGCAGCCGATCAATGACTCTCTCATCATTGATGTTCTCCTCTCTCTCTCTCTCTCTCTCTCTCTCTCTCTCTCCCCTTTCCTCTCTCTGAAATCAATAAAGATATATTTTAAAAGGGCCTTAAACCCAAAGAAATAGCAGTGAAAATTTGGCTACTGTGGTAAGTAGATAAGGATCTGGGAAATCTCTTAAGACCTGGAGGTCTTTCCTAGGATTGAGTCCCACCAGCCGATAATCTGCCCACTCATTAGGCTGGTTTTCTCAAGCCCTGAAAGATTGCTACTGCTGGTGATGCTACCAATTTTTCCATCTGGAACAAAGGCTTTCTGCTCTCAGTACAGCAAAATTGGGCACTTCATGAAATAAAAAAGTCCCCTATGCCACAGGAAAATCACCAACCCTTCACTCAGGGGACACTAAACATCCAGAAAGGAAGGGAATTTTCCAACTCCCTCTTAGCCCCCCTCCCAGTCTGTTAGGCTAACACCAGATTTACAAAACTACTCACATACAACAGGAAATGCAAATGTTAAAGGGCTCATAATGTTCAACCACATTTTTCATGTGATTCACATTAAAGCATCTTATGTAAAAGTTGAACAAGCATTGAAAAGACTCTACTAATTACACATAATGTAAATGAATTTTTTTAATTATAGAAAAAACTGAATTCCTTGACTTCCGTAGGCCAAGTGTAGAATTTAAGTGTTTGTGGATGGTGGTTCTTTTGTTATCCTTAACTTTGTTTCCTTTTATTTATTTGAAATGAAGTAGGAAGAAAAAGGGGGGGAAATGACAGGAAACAGCTATCCACCTCCGCACCAAATACCAGCAAAAACCACAGCTACATTGCCATGTAACAACAATATATTCTGTTTAAGAAACTTCCTGATCTCAGAAACAGCCATGTAACTCTAGACAATAATGAAATTACATCTTGCGCATGCTCAAAACCATCCTCCATAGCTTCTAATGACATACATGTTTTTTGTGTTGTTTTTTTCTCTCTCTTTGCTTCCTTGAACACTCTGAGATTTTGTTCCTTAGAAAGGAACCTAATTATGACTTTCAGAAAAAGTGGTAGTGGTGGTAATGATGATGGGTATAGAGGTGGTAACAAAAGTTTATCAGGACTTGCTGTTTCAGCTGCCATAAATTTGGGAACTGGGATAAGAGTACTTGACCATTTCTTATCAGAGAAAAGAAAGCAGCCACTTCTCTTAAGAAGAACAAATGTCTGTCAGGGTAAATGATTCACTCAGAGCACTCAGTCCTTTCTGCTGTAACAGTAGCGGGGCTCAATCTCAATTTGTCACCAAGAGACAAGTCATTTCTAAACTTCTTAAGAGGAAATATTTAGCTGCTCTTGAAACCACACAAGTATATTCAGTTTTACTTTGCAAACCTTCAAATGGTGTCTCTTGCTTAATTTTTCCAAAAAAAAAAAATTAATACTAAATAATAAAAACAATAACTTTTGCACTGAAACCAAGTTTGAAAAGTGTTGCTCACAAAGGCCACCTGAGATGATAATGTGGAATATATTACCAGAAATTGAAAATTGAAGATGACTTTGAATATCTGTATGATTTTCCCAGATGCTATCAAGCATGGTCTACCCCTGGAAATCAGAGTTCTGATAGTGGTAAATATAATGATGGGTCTATGAGATCCTAGGATCCAGTCACCTGTGAGGTTCCATGTTCTGTAATCCTAGAATCCAAACTCCCAAATGAATATAATCAACATTCCATGTAATCTGAGGAACACAATCAAACAGAGTGCTCAATGCACAAAGTAAGCCTGAAAGTCAAACATCCACATTGAGATAATACAGCTCTCCAAGGGATCAAATGACACCAGAGACAAATGTATCAAATTGTTTTGCAACTGATCCAAAGTGTGGTCCAGCTGTTCCCAGTCTGTTTTCCCAACATCAGAGGCTATTCACTTAAGGCAAACTATAAAAATACCTCCTTACTCATAAAAATAGATATTCCCTGACTTGTACGCCAGACTGTTCATCTCCTCAGGCCATGGTCTGCTGTTACCCATTCCCTCTTGTGTTCTCCTCATCAGAGTAGGATTTGGGGAGAATCCTGCCAACAATTACACTTGGATTCCCTAATTCAACAGAAAGGCAGGTTATCTCAGAAGAAGAGGGGAGCATATGACTCATCCACCCACAGCCACACACAAATTCAAGTATCATCTTCTAGACCTGCTTCTTTGGACCAGGTGTTTACACTCAGCCTGTCTGGGCAAATGCTTCCAAAGTACGTTCAAGTGGAAGCTGAGCTATTTCTTTTTTTCTCTATAAAACAGATTATAAAATATGTCTATTAAAAAGAACTGTGAGGGAAATAGTGTAGTGGAAAGAGTATGCACTCAACTCTGTGAAAAGACCTCAGTTAAATCCGGGATCACCATTCACTAGCTGTGAGTACTTAAAGTTACCTGCTCTCTCTGAAGCTTACTTCCCTCATCTCAGGAAGATGGTGTTAATATTTGTTTTGTCAGGGCAGTACTTCTCAGACTTTAATGTGCATATGAAACCCCTGGGGATCTTTTTTGACTGCAGATTCTGGCTCAGTAACTGGTCTGGGGTGAGGCCCAAGACTCTGCATTTCTAACCATTCCCAGTTACGTTGATGCTGCTGGTCTGGGCTACACTTTGAGCAGCAAGATAGTCAGATCTTTTAAGGATTTAATTTTATATAAAGTAGCTACAACAGTATTTGGTAGATGTAAAGCTTTCACACAATACATTACATTAAACACTATGTATACAGAGCTTCAATTCCTCCAAGGATTTGCAGTTAGAGATAGCCAAAACAGAGTTTTAATAACATAAAAATTCCCATTCTTTTCTTCAAAATTGAAAAGAAACATGGAAAGGAAAACTGTTAGACTGTCTGGGAATATTGGAAAGTCTTCCCTAGAGGTGGCTGTGCTTTTAATTGTAGCAGCCTTTTAGATAATAACCACCGAGAGATTGAAGACCTGGGAACAGTGGTCACATCTCCAATTCAGCTTCAAAATTTGTTTTAATATAACACAGTTTACACCTTTTTCATGACTCTTGCTAAGGGAGAAAAGTATTTATCTCAAAGTCATATGGATAAAAATCAAGAATATGCCTGAAGAAAAGCAGCAATTTCAAAAAGGCACCATTCCATCTATGTGCTATATGGACGATCTTGAAAGATCCTATAACAAACTGAACATTTAGAAATGTGACTTCTGTAAGAAGGATAATAATTATAACCAAAACTTGCTAAACACTCATGAGAACTAAATACTATGCTCAATGCTTTACATGCATCATCTCCTTTATCCTCACAAGCCTATGTGGTAGGAACTAATATGACACCTAAGACCCATCCTGTCTTGGAGCCTTTGATCTCGCTGCTCCCTCTGGCTGTAACACACTTGCTAAAGGTATGTGCTTAGTTAAGTCTCTTACCTCCTATTTACATCTTTGCTCAAATCTCACCTTTTCAAGATAACTCCATTTAATATTGCAGTTTGCCCTCTTCCATCCAACATTTCCTTTATTCCAACTTTTGACCTTCTAGCCATATATTTTTCTTATTATACTTATTGTTTATTGCCTTTTCCTACCCTTCTCCTTCCCCCTAAACCCTACCACAGTCTCCCAGAATATAAGCTCCATAAAGGTGGGGATTTCTGTCTGTTTTCTTCACTAATCTACCCCAAACACCTGGAACAGTGCCTGTCACAGAGTAGATACTCCATAATATTTTTTCAATCAATGAATACCTATTTTACAAATGCAAAAAATGAGACTCAGTGCAGTTAAATGACTTGTACAAGATAATAAACATTAGAGCCAGAATTCAAAACCAGACAGCCTGACTCCAGACTAGTGCAATACTTGTTTAACAGAGGAATAAAGAAAGCGAGGGTCAGGGATTTCTAAGTCTAAGCTGGCATCCAGACCCTTTGATTTCCCATGAATAACAAGATGGGTAGATATAATCAACCAGCACTTCCCCAGGGTGGGCTCCTGGGTAATTAAAACAAGGACAGTTGGGACCTGGCACGAAGATAGAAGGGATGTTCTTGGGATTTCAAGTCTAACAAGTCTCTAAAAGCTGCCCCTTTAATATCCATACATTTAGCAGATGCCCTTGATATAATGCATATAATGTGCTTGAGTAACTTTAATTAATGGCAGATGTTATTAGCTATGTGCAAGGCCCTGGACCAGTGTTTCTCAAACTTTCCCTCCTTAGGGAGAGGAGACACCTGTGGAAACCCGGAAATAATGCCAGATGAAGACATCTTTGGGGGTTTGTGTGTGTGTACACTGAAATGGGAAGGGAGCTGCTCACTCTCTCTCACCCAAATCAGTAGGAGACAGACAGCTTCCATGTGAATAACTGAGGTAAAGGGAGCTACTAATGGAGACTATGCAGCCTTCCAGAATAATCACACTGAGAGGAAAGCTATAAGCACCTCTTGAGCCAATGGTAAGGAGCCTACTACCTGGTTACAAAATAAGGCATTAAGGCTCAATGAGGTGCTGAGCAACTTGCCTAAGGTTACACAGACAGTAGGTGTTGAAGACTTGAATTCAGTCTGTTAAAGAGCAAAACCCATGCTCTGGATCACTTCTATAAAGATCTCAGCACAGAGCTTGATCCCAGAAAACGCTAAATTGAAATATGGCTAATACATATATACACATATAGGTGTGTGAGGATAGTCTTCTCTTAAAATAAAGAGCTCTTCAATTCTTCTTGCTTTTAGAAAGTTCTCTTTTTCTGTCTTCCTTTTTCTCTGAGTTTATTTTTTCAGCCAAGTTCCATGTCATTTATGGCTCTCTTCCCTACTTATCCTTTCCTTTTTAAATCCTCTGCAGCAGATATATGTCTAGGCATAGTTCTCTCTAGGGCCCACAGGGGTTTTCTTCTTGCCATCCTTACTTCCTCCACCAGGAGCACCTTTCCTTTTCCACCTTCTCTTTGGGAGGAAGCAGAATAAGCATAGCTTGCAGAAATGATCACTAGAGAGATAAACTCCTTGCTAACTAGGAGCCCATTAAGTTCCCCAGGAAGGATGTTGTCTCTTTTTTTCTACCTAGTCTCTCTATAACAGTGATTTTCAACCTTTTTCATTTCATGGCACACCTAAACTAATTACTAAAATTCTGTGGCATACCAAAAATACATTTTTTGCTGATCTGACAAAAAAAAATATGTATAATTTTGATTCATTCACACCGAATGGCTATTGTTGTGTTGGCTGTTGTCATTTTTCTCTTATTTGACAATCTAAGGGAAAAGAGGTCAATGCCCCGACTAAATAGTCAGGTATTGCATGTTGTAAAAATTCTTGCGGCACACCAGTGTGCTGTGGCACACCAGATGAAAATGGCTGATCTATAACATCTAGCACAGTGCCTGAACATATTTATTGGTGCTTAATAAATACTCTTTGAATTAATTAATAAATAAAACATAACAGGGTTACCCCAAAGAACCACCCAGTTTCCCCCTTTGGCTGAAAAGACCATAAGCGAAAGCCTTGAAGCATCTGCAGAGTGCTATAAAAATGCTCAGAAGTGGAATATGTGCTAAACATCTGTATATTCCATAGTGAGACACTTTCATAAACAGAGAGATTGGGAAGGGTCACAGAAAGACAGAAGGGCAAGGAAGAAGAAAACACATTTTGTATGTATGTAGTGTGCAAAGTGCTTTTCCTGCATTACCTCATTTAGTCTTTACAACAGTTTTGTGAGGTAGTCATTAACCATACTTTGTAGGTGGGAAAACTGAGCTCTGAAGGATTTACTTTCTCCCCAGTGCCCCAAATCTACTAAGGATCAGAGGGATTCTGTCCAGGCCTGTTTGACTTCAAAGCTCTTTTCTTTCTTTCTACCAAACCATAATGCAGAGCTCTATAGGTTCTTTGCTTCAAAAATAGTGTTTTAAATATGTTTAAGCACTCTTGTGAATTACATTGTTCAGTCATTTTTCCAATATTTTATAAATAGGGTCCACATTTTGCTTGAACTCTTCTCTCTAAAATTTAGTATCTATGTGATGGATTCCTTCAGCTTTTCCTTTTAAGCAGAATTTCTGCTTAACAAGTCACTCTAATGTCCCATTACCCCTGGCAACACTCATGAATTTCCAATAGATGTTCTTCTCAGGGTCATTTGCTCACATTTACTTATATTGCAGGCAAATTCATAGTTGCTCTTGCAATGACTTTTTAAAAATGTTCATTTTGCCCTGGCCAGTGTGACTCAATTGGTTGAACGCCATCCCATGCACCAAGAGGTCACTGGTTTAATTCCCAGCCAGGGCACATGCCTGGGTTGTAGGCTCTGTCTCTAGTAGGGGGCATGCAGAAGGCAGCCAATCAATGTTTCTCTCTCTCATCAGTTTCTCTCTCTCTCTCTCTCTCTCTCTCTCTCTCTCTCTCTCCCCTCTCCCTTCCTCTCTAAAATTAATAAAAATATATATATATATTTTTAAATGTTCATTTCTATGCTTTTAAATGTAGCTAAAATTCTAACTTTTAAAATTGATCTCTCTAAATTGATCTCTTTAAAGCCTATAGCTGTAGTATACCTCTATATTTCATTTTTCTGCAACAACAGAAGTGAGGAATGATGTATATAAGTGCAGACTAAGACCAAAGAAAGAAAAGTGCTGACTTTTATATAAGAAAGTTATTGAAAATTAGATGACTTGAAGCTTTGACTCTGGTTACAAAGAGCAAGGAATTTTCTAAAGGCTAATTCCCAAGGCAATTTTTCTTAAAACTTTTCTCCCATCCACATGTCAATAAAGAAGCTACTGAAGAAAGTTTTATGCCAGAAAGTACGGTGATGAATATATTCTTAGAAATCAGATCCAGGCAGTCATCTTCTATGGCTGTGGTTCTTAAACTTTAGACTACATCAGAATCACCTGGAGAGAGGTTAGCACACAGATTGTTGGATCCTGATTCAGTGGGTCTGTGATGGGAATTGAGAATTTGCTTTTCTACCAAGTTCCCACATGCTACTGCTGCTGGTGGTATAGAAGCCATAAGGCTGAGTGTGCTCTCTGGAATTTAAGCACCAGCGGTTACTGATGGTCAATCAGAAGGCAGTAGTTCTCAGTCCTCACTAAACATCAGAACCACCTAATGAGCTTCTTAAAAACACTGATGTCTGGGCCACAAAGCCTTAGATTGTTATTCTGTTGGTCTCTGATGGGGCCCTGGCATTGGGAACACCTGGGGTTGCCTAACTTGATAAATATTAAAAATGAGTTTTATTAAAAATAATCCTAGAGAACAAAAAAGCAGACAGAAGGGTTTCAGATTAAATATAGTGGTTTAAAAATAGGCATTTACCAAGTTCCCTCCCAAAACCCCACTAAAACAATGGTAATGAATTAAAAAAAAAAAAAAAAGGCATTAACCTACAAGGTCTAAGAGATAGGACAAAAAAACACCACAATGAAAGTGTTGATGTCAGAAAACAGAAGGAAAAGTGGTCACTGATTTACCTGACCGGAAGAGGCTGAATTCATTCTTTTAGGAAGCCTAGAAGCAGGCTCCTTCTTGCTGTGGAACCCCAGAAAGTCTCAGGAGCTGGAAGCACCAGGTGCCTTTGAGAATGGGGTGAACAGGTGGACTGACACAGGAAAACTGAAAAGCAACTAGACCCTCAGATCCCTACCTTCATTCTACATCAGTGGTTATTAGAGTGTGATCCAGGGACTCCTGGAGGTCCACAAGACCCTTTCAGGGGTCCATGAGATCAAAACTTTTCATTATAACACTAAGACACTTATTTGCCATTTTCAATCTATATGACAAGTGACAGTGTCATTGCTCAATGATTAATATAATATATGCATGTATATTCTTGTTTTGTAGATTCTTCTAAAGTATGGTTTTGGGATTATAAATATGTATATTTTCAAAGATTAACTTAATTTGTTCTCAATGTATCTACTGTGTTCTTAACAAGCTTTTTTCTATTGTACCTGCTATAATCTATGTAACCCCATGACCATCCAATAAGTTATTTTGAAGTGCTAATGTTTTTCTTATGTCTAACATGAAAATAAAAACATTTTGTTGTCTCATTCTACAATAACATTTTAAAATTATTTTGAAGGTTATTGTACTTAAAAGAGTAGGCTATTATATTACATTGGCTAGAAAGGTACACGAGGTAGCTGATAGAGCCTTCTACAGTTGACACTGTTGAGTGACTGCTAGATGAAAAATGAGCAAAGTTAGTAAAAGGAATCACCTCAGTGCCACTTCCCAACAATACAGTAACTTGTTAAATTAAAGATTTAGCTACAAACATGAAGACAAAGTTAGTATTTCAGGATATTACTATCTGGATAAATCTACAGACATAACTTTTTTTCTTGCATCCATCCAACATCAACACCAATTAAGCATTAATAAAGATCTTTTATGTGAGTGGCACTAAAATAACTTGGTGCATTGGCACTAAATACAAATGGTGACACAAAGTGTTAAATAATTGATTTTACTCTCACAGTTTGTACTGGAAAACTATGCTGACATTTGGACTGATGGTACAAAAGCAACAGTGGGTAAAACTGCTGGCAGCTTAGCACAAGTCAAGCCATGAGCATCAAACTGTGCTGGTGATCACTGTCACATGTTTGCAATAAAACAAAAATGTCAGTTTTACTTCATAATTCCCCTAATAAAGTAATGAAAGTTATTTTATTAAATTTTAACTCTTAAGTACACATTTAAAGATAATCTGTATGATTAAATTAGAAATATACATAAAAGACTTCACCTTCCACAGCAAAGTATGATGGTTGTCTTCCACTTGTATGATTGAATTACAAACCGAATTGGTCACTTTTTTCATGGAACAACATTTTTACTTGAAACAATGACTGATAGATGAATTGTGATTACTAGGACTTGGGTTTTTAAAAGACATTTTCTCAAGAAAGAAAGAACAAAGTAAGCCTGTGACTTCAAGGGAAACAACTGACAGAACCTGTGGCTGATTATAAATTTTGAACTGCTAAATGAAAGTTATGATTTTAGAATATTTGTATCTGTTACCATGAGCTGGTCTGCTTCCCCAAACTTAAAGACTTTTCTAATTAGGTCAGCAGTGATAATAAATGTGCTTTTTAAAATGTATTATAATGAAATGTGTCAACATTTGGAATATCTGCCTAACTCACAACTCAGTAAAACAGTATTTTCCAAATGATCAATGCATGATGCTACAAAATCATGCATGGGTAAAAGATACATTCAAAATGCAAGACCAATAGATTTTAATGCATCAGAGTATGAAAAGCCCATTGAAATGGCTTCATATTCCACATTGCAACAAATCTTTAGGACTATCTCTTGTGGAATTTCAGTGTAGTATCTGAGAACAGCCACGAAAATCTGAAAAAGGCAATTCAAATACTCCTCTAGCTATAGATCTAGCTATACACCTCCATGAGGGCAAATTTTCTTCATATTCTTAAACCAAAACAACATACTGCCACAGAATATAGAAGATGACATGAGAATCCACATATCTTCAGTTGAGCAACAGATACGGACAATTAGGAGACCCATAAGGTAATAACCCAGCCAGGTCACCCTACATAAACCCCCACAAGTTAGGAAATGTCCATGAACAAAACAGTCCAATCAGCTTTCATGCCTCTCTCTTAAACATTAGTGGAGATCCAAGGATCACTGGACATTTAAGAAAATCTTTAATGTGAAAGACAGAAACTAAAATAAAGGAATGGGGAAGGAAGGAAAGACATAAAGGACAAAAATTTTAATTCAGAAACTAAGAAAACTACTGGAGAGAGAGGGGGGGAGAGAGAGGGAACACAGAGGGAAGGAAGGAGCAGCGAGAAAAGAACAAAAGAAACTAAATAAACAACTAAAATTTATATCCTCAGAAAAACAAGAAAAGAAGCCATAAAAAAGAAAATTTTGAGGAATAAAAAGGGCTTTTAGAAATTAGAAATATAATAACAGAAATGAAAATGTCAATAGAATATTTAGATGATTAAGGAGATTTATCAGAAAGCGGAAGAAAAAACGAGAGAAAAATATATAAAAATTAGAGTACTGTTTGGGGAATTGTTCTGATATCTGACTAGCAGCAGTTTCAGAAAGAAACAGCACATAAAATAAAAAGAAAATTATACAAGAAAAAATATTCAGAAAAATTTTTCTAAATTGAAGGGTAAGAATTTCACATTGGCAGGGTCTATACCCACTGAGCAGAATAAAGAGAACCACATAAAGGATTGCTTGGGACAAGAAGATCTTAAAAGTATCAAGATAGGAAAAATCAGGGCAAATAAAAGAATTAAAAATTTAAAAGGCACTGGATTTCTCAATAGTTACAAGGAAAGCTAGAACAAAATGGAGCTAAAGCATCAAAATCTGAGGGAAATCTTTATGCATCCAAAATATAAATCACACTCTAATATAAGGTCTCAACATGTTTACCTCTCATTTATCTTTTTTCAGGAATTTCCTAGAAAGAAAAAAGTTCTACCAAATTGAGGGAGTAAACCTCAAAAAAAGGCATGGATCCAACAAATAAGAGAGTCAAAGGAATCCCCAGATGATGGTGAAGGGAGATCCCAGGACAACAGCTGTGCAGGAAGCACAGAGGTCAACCAGTCCAGACGGGACCAGAGGAGGGCCTGCTCCCGCAGTCTATCTCCAAGGACAAGAAGAAACTGATGGCTACCTGGGGTGTTTGCACAGAGAGAGATTTACCCCTTTGGTATAGAGTTAGGAAACTAGGCAAATGAGAAAGACAGTTATTTACTCCAGGGAAGGCAAAAAGTTGTGAAGGAAAGAAAATGTAATCATAGCATGCCACATTCTCTGCTGTGAGTCATATTTATTAGTAATATAAATGTAAGCACTGAATTCTGATCTCACCAATACGTTAGAAAATATTGGAGGATGGGCAAAGGTAAGGATGTTTCAGTGTGTGAGGAGTTAGGTAGGCAAGAGAGCTAAATTAGCTTCTTCCATAGAAAGAACTTAATAGATAATATTTGAATTGGAGAAAATACCAAGAAACAACAGCATCAGATTGTTATTTAGAAATATGCAAACATGTATCAGAAGTGGCTAAAACTGTGATGACTGCTTCTAGAGAGGGGGGATTGGAAGTGGGAAGGGTGGAGGTGGGTACTAAGTTTCTATTATAAAGAAATATGCACTACATGCTTATTGCAGAAAAATTGGAAACTACAAAAAAGTAAAAATGAGAATAAAAGATTCTCCATTTTCCATATACTTAAATATTAACACTATGAACCTATTTCTTCGAGTTTATGTGCATTTTATATTATTGAGGTATGACTTGTATATTTTATTTTACTTTATTCACTTGACAAAAGCATTTTCCCATCTATTATGTTTTTCATAAATATTTTCACAGCAACATATTATTTCATAATAAATAAATTATTTATTTAGGTGTAACAATTCAGGCCTGTTCCCTAACATTTTATTATGAAAAATTTCAGACACAATTGAAAGAATTATGTAGTGAAAACCATGCTATATGTCCTCTATAACACATTTTTCAATCTATCTATCCCTCTGACCATTCACTGATCTATTTTATCTGACGAGACATTTCAAAGCAAGCTGCAGACTTTGGATACTTCATCCTAAATACTTCATTAGGCATACCATTAACTAGAGCTCAGTATGTGTTCATGGCTATTTTTCTTAAGTTTTACATACAATGATATGCACTAATATTAAGCATATCATTTGATGAATTTTGACAAATGCATACTCCTGTGTAACCCAAATCCCTCTCAAAATATAGATTACATTATAATCACTCTCGAAAATTTCCTCATGCACCTTTCCCTCTCAGTCCATATCCCTACCCCCTACACCCAGAGGCAGTCAGTATTTTAACTTTAAAATCTATTCTTTCTCACATCACATCACTGTGGCCTCCTCCTTGTTGTTAACTCTCCCTGTTCCTCCTTGTTTCTTCCTCACTCTTCCACTCTTATGACTACTCTTATGATTTGGGTTCGTCTGGAAAAGCCAGGATAACTTCCCTACTCTGGGTCAGCAACCGTAATTCCATCCGCAACCTTAATTCCCCTTTATATATCAGATAATCGTCTTTACAAGGCAAAGTTTAGGGTAACGCATCTTTGCCACTATAAGCGTCTTCCTGGAGAGTTGGGGTGGGGGGTGTTCTCTCTTGAAGCTGCTTTGTTCCCTTCAGATTCTTTTTATTTTACTTGCTTCATGTTAGTGAATCTCTTGGCACTAATTAAGACCACTGCCATTAATGTAATGAAGTGTTTCTATTTTCACACAATATATTGAGTAATTAACAATATTTCCTCTCTTAAGGAAATTTATTCCTAAGGAAAAGCTTATGGGGAAACGCTGGCATGTTCAGATTTCCATTACCTGCGCACCGATGACAGACTGATTTAAAAGAGGTCATAATAGTTGAGCTTTCCCAAAAGTGTTAGTATTGCAGTTGTGGGTGTTTTTTTTTTTAATTGTATTACTATGAGATAGTATGTGTCATAAGAACAGCTTTGGAGTTAGTTTTAACTATTTCTCTTGAAGGATGAAGAATAGCTTATTAAATGTCACCTATAAACTTCATGACAACTAATATCTTTCATTTCACAGCAGCTGATAATAAGAGCAAAAATGGTGAATACCTACTGTTGCCAGGTAACTGCATCCACTGTGCTCCCTGCCACCTTCATGAATCTGTAAGAAAGAAAAAGAAGATATTGCAACCTGAAGTAAACCATATCCACAGATCAAAATGAAATAAGCTGAGACATACATAGATGAGGCCAATGCCTGGGCAGCTGTGCTTCCTGAGAGGGTCCACAGCCACAAACATGGCCTATCCAACAGTGATTGAAGTTAAACTGTACAGGAGGTAAAGGTAATTATACTTTCAGCTTTCCACACATCCATCACCATCTGGAACTCAAGATCCAATAGGATATTCTATCCATGTCTGTCTTTTCAAGCCCATGCCTAATAGCTCCCACATTGCTTTCCCTATGATCAAAACTCAGCCGTTGAAACAAGATGGCGGCGCAGGTAACAGCTGCACCTGCCGCCTCCCGCAACCACATCAAAATTACAACTAAAATACAGAACCACCATCACTCAGAGCCTCCTGAAATCTGGCTGAACAGAAGCCCCACAAGCAGGGAACTGAAGGAGCATCGAGAGCGGTAGGAAGGGCAGAGACGTGGGCGGATAGGGGCTGAATCGCAGAGACGGGGCGGAGGGCCCGCAACCAGTACCGCAGTTGAAACCCAGGGGGGGAATCTCGGCGGTGGGGGTTTCCAGGAGGAGCGAGGGGTCCCAGCCCCACAGCAGGCCCCCAGCCCAGGGCTCCAGGGCCAGGAAGAGACGTCCCCACAACTCCGGGCTGTGAAACCAGCAGGGACTGTGGCTGAGGGTCCCAGAGGGTGCGGGAGCCCTAGCAGCTCCTCTTAAAGGGCCCACGCACGGACTCACTCAGACGCGCTCCCTCTGAGCCCAGCGCTGAGCAGCAGCTGGAAAGGAACCTGGGACACTGGGGGGGGGGGAAACTAACTTGCCTGAAATCTGGGCAAGAGGTGGAGGGGCAGCTTTCACCCAGGCAGAAGAGCTGGCAGAGGCCATTTCTCCTTTGGTGAGTCCTCCCCCCACACAGCCGGCAGGCAGGTGGCATATTTGAATCGCGAGCACCCAACTCACACCTTTGGCCCCGCCCCGTGATTCCTGGAGGCCCCGCCCCTCCCTACTTGTAGGCTCATCCAAGCCATTTCCAGTGGCTTTTCTATGCAAATGGCCTCTCGAGCCTCATGCTTAGGACTTTCCTAAAATCTCTCAAACAAGCAGCAGAGTGCCCCATATGGCTCGATAAGTGGCCCTAGGCCTGGCACTAGTGGCAGCTGCATTGGCTCATTGCTTGGCCCCTCCTGGGCACCTCCAAGCCCAGCACAAGTAGCAGCCATCTACAGATTGCTGTGTAGCTCATGCTGGGTGGCCCTGGGCAAGGCACTGGCACGGTCTGACTCTGCACCTCCCGGGAGGCCTCAGAGACAGTGCACCTGGTGGTCAGACTCAACCACGCTGGATTATAACCCTACCACATCTACAAGTGACACACTCAAGGGGCACACTTGGTGAACACCAAAGCTCCACTGAAGTAAATCCTGCTACATAGGGGTGTCTCCAGCACAGCAGCTCTCTGGCCATAGTTGCAGCTGGTCCTCACAGCTGATTTGTCTGGGGGTCAATTCCTCCCAGTGATGCCAACAGCAACCAAGGCTCAACTACAACAGGACAGTGTACACAGCCCACACAGGGGAGCACCTAGAAGGCCCAGCTCAGGTGACTGGGGAGGCTGAGCCACTGGACCCTACAGGATACTTACTACACAAAGCCACTCTACAAATTCCAGGAGACATAGCAGCTCTACCTAATACATAGAAACAAACACCAGGGAGCAGTCAAAATGTGGAGGCAAAGAAACATGTCACAAAGGAAAGAACAGAAGAAATCTCTAGAAAAGGAACTAAATAAAATAGATCCAAGCAAACTAACAGATACAGAGTTCAGAATAATGGTTATAAGAATGCTCAAGGATATTAGTAAGAGTATGACAAAAATAATTGAGAAAATAAAGTACCAATTTGAAATGAAGGCTACACAAACTGAAATGAAGAATAATTTACAGGGAATCAGCAGTAGAGTAGAGGACGCTGAGAATCAAATCAGCCATTTGGAAAATGAAGAAACAAAAAACACCCAACCAGAAGAGCAAAAAGAAAAAAGAATCCATAAATATGAAGATAGCATAAGGAGCCTCTGGAACAACTTCAAGAGGCCCAACATTCGTATTATTGGGGTGCCAGAAGGAGAGGAAAGAGAGCAAGAAATTGAAAACCTATTTGAAAAAATAATTACAGAAAACTTCCCCTACCTGGGGAAAGAAATAGACCTACAAGTCCAGGAAGCACAGAGGGTCCCAAACAAGAGGAACCCAAAGAAGCTCACAGCAAGACACATTATAATTAAAATGCCAAAGGTTAACTACAAAGAGAGAATCTTAAAAGCAGCAAGAGAAAAGCAATTAATTACATACAAGGGAGCACCCATATGACTGTCAGCTAATTCCTCAACAGAAACTTTGCAGGCCAGAAGGGAGTGGCAAGAAATATTCAAAGTGATGAAAAACATGGAATTACAATCAAGATTACTCTACCCAGCAAAGCTATCATTTAGAATTGAAGGACAGATAAAGAGCTTCTCAGACAAGGAAAAGCTAAAGGAGTTCATCACCACCAGACCAGCACTACAGGAAATGTTGAAGGGTCTTCTTTAACAAGAAGCTAATGAACAAAAGAATCTGATGAACTAAATAGATCCAGAGACACTGACGCAGGTAACAGATTATCATATTTCAGAGGGAAGAGGGAAGGGGGGTGGAGGGTAGGAAGAGATTAACCAAAGAAGTTATATGCATATATGCATAATCCATGGACACAGACAATGATGGGGTGAAGGCCTGGGGAAGGGGTGGGAGCAAGGTGGAGGGGGTCAATTGGGGGGGGGGGGGAATGGGACACCTGTAATACTTTCAACAATAAAGATAAATTAAAAAAAAACAAAAAACTTATCTATTTTGTATTCTCTAAGAACTCTGAGATCTGCTAGAAAACAAACATTTACCAAGGATGACAACACAATAGATGCCTCTAAAAAACCTTAGACCTCTCCTTTTGAAGAGAGCATAGGAGAACGCAATTTACTTATACAAGTATAAAGCGCTATTGAATACACCCCAATGATGGGCTGTTACAGCTGTTTGAATGCAGAAACCTGAGCACCACATACAGAAATCTAACCATTTCTGGAGCAGCTAAGTAGAGAAGGGAGTGTCATGACAAGCATATCTCAGCTCAAAAAGGAAACCAGACCTGTTTCCCTGCAAGGCACAGGGCAAAGTATTACTTGCAATTCCCTTCCTCCTGTGCTATTGGAGGTTCCACCAGAACCGAAGGACCGGGAGAAAGCATCTGAGTCCTCACAGATTCTGAGGACATGTGCTGACATGGCTATTGTTGAGAGAATTACCACCCAGACACAGGAAATCAAAAGGGACAATCTCAGTTCTTTAAGATACTCCTTTCAACCCTGAGACCCTGATGGAGAACTTTTTTTCAGATGGAAACAATCCCCAATCAGCACTTCATAATTAAAGAACTCTTCCACTAGGAAGGGAGATGGTGTTTTGTCAGGAAGGCCCTATCCCTGCCCTACCCCAGCATCATCTTGCCAGGTGTACACATGGGCAAAGGGGTTGCTGTGCGCTGACCAAACAGAAGTTCTGCTTTGCCACGATGGCAGAGGGACAGAGTTTCTGTAGGACTAGAAGAGAGGGAGAAAGAGGGTACCAGGACTGCTGCCTAGCATGAGACTGAAGTTTATAGAAGATGAAGAGGAATGAGAGGAGGGAGACAGGGACTGGGACGGGGAGAGGGTGGAGAGAGAAGGGGGAGAAGGAGGAGAAGGACAGAAGCGGCAGGAGGAGGAGCGAGAGAGGTGGAGGACAGCTCGTGTGTTCTCCTTCCTGCCCTGCCATGTGCTGCCTTTGAGTCAGTGAGCATGCAGTCAGCTACCTGCTTGAAGAGAGGAGAAAACTAGAAAACACAGGGAGAGTAAAAACAGATTAGCATCCAAAATACTATTCCTGCCAATGCATATTCTAAGCAGGGGAGACCTGATAATAATCCTACAAGTAGGATGGCCCAAAAATAGAGAGGGAGAGATGAAATTTTGCACCCCTTCCCAGGATATATTAAAAATTAGAAAACCTATAGAAGTATTTAGATACAAGTATCATTTTTTAAAAGAAATAAAATACTTAAAGTATATTTACATGAGCTTTACTCCTCCAAAATAATTTCTAAAATCTCTGAAACAGAAATAGTATTTTATGTAAAACTGTCTCCATTTACATATAAAAATAACCATAATGAAAATAACACTGACATTTATAGTGCTTTCTCACTGTAAAATTTTTTTCAGCTTCTCATGTGTATAATTTCACATAACCCTGAAAACAACCCTGGTAGGCAGATATTCCTAATTTATAGTGGAGGAGGCTGAGTCTCATGGAGGTTATGTGACTTGCTCAAATTCACAGAGTTTGTATGGACTAAACAGGTTCTCTGATTCCGAACCCTACCCTCTTTCTAGGATCCTATGCTGCCTCCAAGCTGTTTTCACTGAGGTCAAGAAGTACATTACAACTCTTAGATGCAAAAAATAAGTTGAACTTTTGCCATGAGAAAATACCATCATATTTATCAGAAAAGGCAAAAAGGCCTGAGTACCTTCTTTGCTTGCTGGCTTCCTCTCACAGACTTGAGCATTTCGGTGCCTGTTTGTAAGATAAGGCGTTAAAGCAGGTATCAAAAGGTGACTGACTCAGGGCCTCTGCTATAAGACAACTGCAATAAAGTCAAGAAGACAGACACTGAGACAATTAGCTATCAGTCTCTATGTGCTCACTACTGGTACAAACTAACTGCTGTGGGAGAGCAGGAAAGGGAGCAGTTAGCTCTACTTCTATGGTGTTAGCAGAAGGGTAAGCACTGAGAGAAGCTCCACATTGCACATGACATTGCACCTGGCATTGAAAGAAGAGTAGGATTTTGCCATGAAGAGCAGCGGAGGCATAGGAACAGCTTGAGCAAAGTGAATGTGTTCTCAGGAGTCCAGTGTGGCTTGATGTCAGGGGACAGGTAAGGGAGTGGGCGGAGGTCAGACCAGCCTGTGATGCTAACATGCCTGGCCTTTATCCTGTAACAACTAGGTATACAAGTCCATGTCCTATTTATCTTTGTCTCACTAGCACTCAACATACTAATTATAAAATATAGCTAGCTCATCCTTCATGTGTATTTGTTGTATTTATCCCGTGTTTAAATGAGAGGGAGTGTCAGTATCAGCTTTATGAGTTTTAGGAAGCTCACTCTGACTTTGGTAAAGGTGAAAGGTACTGGTGTGGACTAACTGGCAGGAGATGAGTATACAAGTTGGGAGACTTTGAAATGTGAAAATGAAGTCACAACTGAGAAATACTGTTGGAGCACTCAAGAGGACACGGCAGGTGTGTTTAAGTGGGGGAGAGAGAGGACCCTGAAGTTTAAAACTTTTTTTAAAAAATTTTCAATTACAGTTTATATTCAATATAATTTTTTAAATTAATTTTAGGGTGGAGGGGAGAGAGAGAGATGTATTCCTTGTTTCACTCATTTATGCATTCATTGATTGATTCTTGTTATGTGCCCTGACCAAGGATTGAACCTGGGACCTTGGTGTATCAGGACGATGCTCTAACCAACTGAGCTACCCAGCCAGGGCCTCAATATGATTTCATATTAGTTTCAGGTGTACAGTATAGTAATTAGACAATCATATACTTTATAAAGTGTTCCCCTGATATTTCCAGTACCTACCTGGAACCATATACAGTATTACGTTATTACTGACTATATTCCCTATGTTGTACTTTACATCCTTGTGACTATTTTGTAACTACTAATTTGTACTTCTTAATACTCACCTTTTTCACCCAGTCCCCCAACCCTTCTCCCCTTTGGCAACTGAAACCTTAAGTTTGTTTGTTGTTGTTTAAAGCATTACATTTTTAGTACCTTTTTTTTTTTTTTTAATATGTCTTTATTGATTTCAGAGAGAGGAAGGGAGAGGGAGAGAGAGAGATAGAAACATCAATGATGAGAGAGTCATTGATTGGCTGCCTCCTGCATGCCCCCTACTGGGGATCAAGCCTGCAACCCTGGCATGTGCCCTGACCGGAACTGAACGGAGATCTGGATCATAGGTCGATGCTCAATCTCTGAGCCACACTGGCCAGGGGAACACTTATGTCTCAGATAACTTGAAGTAAATAGTTATTGATGGCAAGTTATGCATTCACAGAAAATTAGGAGGAAAAAATAATCATCAATGCCTTGTTTGGCTAAAAGACTCTGGGTAGGCAATTAAGAATACATCTAACTTGGCATTTTAGAAGTTGGGAAATGGTTCTTCATGGTACTATAATCTTAAGATCTTCATATGCATTGGATAGTTTGTTCTGCTACAGGTTGGTAAGTCCTTAAATACCCTTCCATTATCAAATGTAGCATTATAAAAAGAATGGGGAAACTAGAGTTAGGAACATTTAAAGTAATGCTAATGTTTTCACCCTACACCCCTGACCCACACCCCTCAAAGAAAATCTATAATATCAATAATTAAAATTTAATGGACCCATATATAAGATATTATATAATTTACAGAGCAATATTTTAAAATTGAATATAGGAAAAGACCTACCATGATCCTGGACAGGAAAATCAATTATTTTTCTTAAACTAATTTATGGGTTTAATAAAATTCTAATAAAAAATCCCAGCAGATATTTTTGAAACTTTATAAAATCATTCTAACATTCATCTGAAGAAGCCAAGAAAATTCTGAAAAATTGGAATAATGAAGGGACGTTTATTTGATGTACCATTTATTAAAATATGCCATAAAAGCTGCAATGATTAAAACATTCCTAGCTCAGGAATTATTAAGGAAATCTATGGAGCAGAAAACAATTTTTTAAAAAATTATACATAAAAATTTATTGCAAGAAAAAAGTTTAGTACATGAAAAAGCCAAAGCATTTTTTAATATGGATTTGTGGCTATTTGGAAAAAAAATTAAAGTCAGATCCTCATCTAATATCTTATTTTGTATAAGAAATCAAAACAGTAAAATGTAGCTTAGTTTCATTATATTTTTAAAAATACTTCAATCACAACTTAATATTTTTAAACAAATGATATTGTCATCTTAATTTTAGTAGTATATTGAAGCAGTAGAAAAGAGGTTTTTGCTAAATTTGAGAAAACATCATTATATGTGTTCATATGAATATTGCTATAAACTGTATCTTTTCTTTTCCTCTTAGCAAAATGACAGACCAACTTCAAACATATGGAAGCATTTCTACACTTATTTCAAGGAGCAAAAATCTATTTCAAATAATGTCAAACAAAATATACATTTCCAAATACGACCAGGATGACCAAACATACCCTTGTTTTTTTTGAGATGTGTAAAAAGCTCATCTAAAATGAAGCAAATGTTTTGTTTTTAGATGTCCTTGAATGATATTATAAAACCCCTAGAAATACAAAAACCAACCACAGAGCCCTGGCCAGTGTTGCTCAGTGGTTAGAGCATTGGCCCATGCATGGAAGGGTGTCTGATTCAATTCCTAGTCAAGGGCATGTACCTGGGTTGCAGGTTCGTTCCCCAGCCTGGGTCAGGACACATGCAGGAGGCAACCAATCGATGTATTTCTCTCAAATCCATGCTTCTATCCCCCCCTGCCCCACCCATCCCTCCCTTCCTCCATTCCACTCTCTCTAAAAATCAATGGGGGGAAAAAATCCTTAAGTGAGGATTAACCAAAAAAGCAAAAAACAGACAACAAAAAAAACCAACCACAGAAATAACACATAAAGAAAACTGATTAGACAAAACTCCAAGGAATGGATATTATAGCCAAAGAGTTTGGGGAATTCTCCCCACCCCCATTCTCCTTCCCTGAGAATTACGGCTCTCGGTATCTACTCTGCATCTATATTGTTTCTATACTGTGGGTTTTTCTTTAATTTTTAAAAATTTATTTTTATTGTTGAGAGTATTAGAGATACCCCTATTTTCCCCCCTTTTCTCCCTCCACCAGGCTCCCACCCTACCCCAGGTCTTCGGGTGCTATTATCTATGTCCGTGGGCTATGCATATAAATTCTTAGGTTAATCTCTTCCCACCTCCCTCCCACCTCCTTCCCTTTGAGATCTGTCAGTCTGTTCCATGCTTCCATGGCTCTGGACCTCTTTTGTTAAAGTATGGTTGGCACAGAATATTATATTAGTTTCAGGTGTTTTTATATCTATACTGGCACTGTAGAGGACAAGTCCAAAAAGATCATAATTTTCTTTGTTCAGATCTAACACTGATGGATTCTTCTGCTTTCTAGTTCTCAGAAACTGGCCCAAACCACATAAATGAACAACTTCAACACAGCTGCAGAACACTCAGCAACAGCAATATTAGAGGTAGAATAGCTTGCACACAGACTAGTGCTGTCAGGAGTAAAATACCACTGGGAAAGTGAAATTCTGTTTAGGGTCTGGTGTTATCCAAGGATTTTCCACCAGCCACCTCCATTCTAATCCCTAGATTTAGGTCTATGAATGTGCAAGTAAAAGATGACCCAGGCTGTAACGACAAGAGGGGAAGATCTTGGTTTTCCACGATGGGGTGTCTCCATACCTGCATTGTGAAGACAGAAATTCTAGATGATTACCTAGAGAACAGAAGGTGTCTGCCCTCATGCTGACACCCAGTCATGCAAAGAAGGATAAGGGACAGAGGAGGCAGGGACCTGTATCAAAGGAAATTGGCCAGTGCCAGGCAGACCTTTCAGTACTGGGAAGTCTTTCCTATTGGAGCCAAGCTGCTGCTATGGAAAAAAACAAAATATCCCTTTTCATTGTGAGAGTTCCTTTCCTTCCCCAAGAGACCCCAAATCTGGGAGAATTTCTTTCCTTTGTTATCCACCTGCACATATGACGTATCTGAAATATTGTTGAGCCTTCTCTCCCAGGGCATATCACAGCTCTCTTATAATAAGGCACATCTTTATTCATGGCCTTTGGGGTTTTGATTTCTACTTCTGGACCACAGAGTGCAACCCTAAAAACTGGATTCTAAATTCCTCTCCCAGGAAGGAGGATAAATCCTTCACAGGGGCTGAATGTCTAAGTACAAACTTCACAAGAACGGGCAGCCGGATCTTTCTTCCTTGTCTGCAAAGAGGATCTTTGGTTCTGTAACTAACATGAGTAAGATGTGGCAGCCATTCCATACAAAAACCTAGAAAAACTTGTGAGAAAAGCATTCATTTTGAGTTACAGAAAACCAGGGACCTTCCATTTGGTCCAAAGCCAGTTACTTTTCCATGGCTAATTATATACTGAGCTATACTAGGTACTGCATTGAACAAATAAAATATTGACACCTTTCTTTCTTTCTCTTCCCCTCCTTTCCAGCCTCCCTTCCTTCTCCCTGACTCCCACCTTCCTTTTCTCTCCCTACCCCTATTTATATATAATAGTACACTGGAAGTAGGCTGATAGGCTTCCCCTCCAGCTTAAAATTCCCTTAATTTCATAGATTTATAGAGCTGTTAATATACAGAGACTAGAGATGGGTGAAAGTTTTCAATCAGTCTCTCTTGCCAATAAGTTATACCATCAGGTTTAATTTAAGGAGGTTCTTGAATGAGGAAAGGAAAAAATAAGTTAGCTGCAATTACTGGTTGACACAGACAGCAAGCAGTTTATATAATGTAAACCCCTATTAGGTTGGTATTATCACTTCTGTTTTATAGATAAAGAAACTGTGTTCGAGATCTCCCAGGTAAAAAGCAGCAGAGCTGAGGTTCAAACCCAGTTCTGACTCTAAAGCGCTTGTTTAAACCATGCAGAGATGGCAAATTTGTGATGTGTGTGGTGCTGCTCCCTTTTTCTGAGTCCACAGTAGATGCTGGTAATAGATCTCAATACTCTCTCACTAATCTCAGAATTGGCCTAAGAATCCTTCTCAAAACAGGGTTCCAGGCACTTTTACCTTGAACTGACCCCCAACATGAAGTCCATTTGCTGCTAATGGGGCAGTGGGGTTTGGAGGAAGGAGGCTACATAGAACAGTGTCTGGAACTAAATGGAGGCAGATGTGAGACAATAATACATAAAGGACAAAATAGGTTTGCTTGATTAGAATGAAGACAAATGGCAGGGATGTGGGGGAGGGGGGTATGAGAGAAGATGCTGAAACATCTGGAAGGCTATGGCTGGAGCTGGAAGGTGCTGGTTAGGGGAGTATTCTGACAGACATCTCTTGACAGTCTAAAATGCTGAGGGGAAGTCATAAAGACTTGGATGCAAGCAAAGAAGGCTATAACTGACCTGATATGATTTGCCCTGGCTGTGGTAGGAAGGAGGAAAACGCATCAAGATGTTATGATGGATTTGAAACAAAAAAGCAAACTTTCCAAAAGCTCAAGACCTGGAATGAAGCTGCATCTAAGGGGGTAAACACTGTGGAACTAAGGTGAGGAAGGATTATGTTTCTCATATGCTAGGAAAAGAGCACCACAGGGGCCCAGGAGTCAGACCGATATCTAATTTAAGACCTGGTGCCACAGCTTATTTGCCATGTGACCTTGAGTAAGTTGTTTAACCTCCCTGAACCATTTCAAATAGAGAGAACAGCAACTACTTTCCAAAGGTTTTGTGAAGATTAACAAGATAACATACATGAAGGAACAAGTATACTGTATAATGTTGGCACTCAATAAATGTGAACTTCGTAAATAATTTAACATCTGTGCACCTCCATTCCTTGGTCTGTAAAATAAAGATAATAAAACCTGCTCTGCCTCTATTACAGGGCAGTGGTTCTCATACTTTGATGTGCAAAGAATATCTGGGGTTCCTGTTCAAAATGCCAATATCTAGGTCCTATTTCCACACATTATGGTTTGGTAGGTCTGGGCTGAAGTCTAAGAATCATGCTGCATTTTTAAGAATCTCTTTGGGTGCTTTAAATGCAGGGGAATCATGATCACACCTTTGACAGATTCTGATCTTAGCAGCACCTGCTGGAATGGGCCATTCTTGGAGGAGAAAGTGGGTTCTGAGGTAAAGTAGAAGAGCAAAGGAAGAAAAAAATGGAAGAAAATAAGTGAGGAAAAATATTTCCCAGACCATCTGTTTAGTTAAATCCTAGTCTATGTTCCATGATTCTAGGCTCCTTCTAACCCCCACATGACTTCTCTGACATTAAAGGAAGAAAGAAACGTCCTTAATCATAATGGCAATAACTGATAACCTTGGGCTCGGGTAAGGAATTAGGCTGTTTCTCTAATCAGGGAAGAAGTCCTTACCAGGAAAAAATATATATAAAAGAAAGCAAGTTTAGAAGTAAGCTGTCATTAACACAATTCTCAGCCAGGGAGCAGAGCAGATCTTTGCAGTAGACGGTTCTTCTTTGCTACTGAGCACTGAACAGGGGCTGGGAGGCCTTGCCTCTCTCTAGAGGCAGAGATGAAAATTCTCTTCTCGTGAGCTAGGAGGAATAAACTGTTCTCTCCTCCTGTAGTTTGGTCAAGTCATATAACTTCCACAGTTGAAATAAAACAGAATGATAATTAGGTATAACATTGTAATAATTACTCTGTGTATCAAACTGTCCCCATGTGTACATCTTTCCACTGCAAACTAGATTGTGGTATAAGCAAGTTTCTAGGCAGGAGGTAGAGTCGTGATCACCCTCATTATACTGACATGTTATTGTAGCTACTCTTTCCAGTTCCCATCCTCATTTAGAGCTCTGAACTGCTTAGAAGGCTATATCAAGTCATACTCAAAAAAGCAATTAGGAAAAAAATCTGTCTTTTCATCTTTGAAAAATATATTTTTTAATTTTAACAACTTCGGCTGACATTTCTTTATATGTCAACTGTACCAGGAACTGTGCTAAGTTCATTAAATTCATTATCCCATTTAACTTCACAACAATCTAAGAAATAGGTATTTTTATTAGTCCCATTTGACAGATGAGGAAACTGAGGTTTTAGAGAGATTAAATAATTCCTCGAGATGACCTAGCTAGTTGAGAACCTGGGTTTCATCTAGTTTCAAAGTGCATGCTCTTCACCATCCTGCTTTTTCCCCTCCCCAAATTCCACTATATTGACTCACTATGGTAGAAAACAGAAGGCTCTTGTTTTAAAATGCCCTTATGAAGGAAGAGACCCATGCAGTAAAAATGCCTACAGCCCACAGTCATAAGGAGAGCCTGTGTATAGGAACATAATGAAGTTTCCATTCTTACCCATCCACACAACCTCCATTATTATCTACGCTTTGGATATAAGTGGGGTCTATAAATCAGCATTAGGTACTTAGTAGAAGTATTGGTAATTAGACACAACTGAGGATAGCAATTCTGGATATAAAAGGCTTTTTTCCCTGTTTCTGGTTTGTAGATGACTGAGCATATAGCATACATCATGTAGTCTGTTGTGACGGAAAAGACTGTTGTTTGCTTTCTAATTCTCTTCTGCTTTTATCCTCTGTCCAAATTAGAATGCTTTCCATAGTTCTCTGGGCCATCATGGGAGCTAAAGGCCCTGTCTAGCTTTCTGTTCTAATACAGCTTCAGGTTAGAATATTCCACTAGCAACTCTGCAGGATGTCAGGCTAACTTCTATTCTTCATTTGTTCATTCAACAAATTTGAGCACCTAACTATGTATTAGGCTTTTTGCCAGCACTACATATACATTGATAAATACAACAGACATACTTCCCACCATCACGGAGTTTATGATCTATAACCAACAAATAAATTATAAATATGTAGTTACAAATTGTGATAAATGCTATAAAGAGGGCTGACAGCGAGTTGACAGAGAATTACTTAGCTCAGTTACTCAAAGAAGGACTCTGATGGGTTAAGAGAAACCTGGCATGTGGAAAGTGGGGAGAGCAGTCTAGGCAGAAAGAAGAGCATATGTGAAGGCCTTCAAATACAGAGAGGCGTAGCACATACCAGGTCAGTGAGACCTGACTGAAGTAAGAAAAAGGGAAAGCTGGAAAAGATAAGAATAAAGAGCTGGGCAGCAGCCAGATCATTCATTACAGAGCCTTGTCAGACGTGGTAAGGAGATTAAATTTTATTCTAGGAGCAGTGAAAAGTCATTAAATAGTCTTTAGCAGTGACTGACATCATGCAAATTATATTTATAAAAGATTTTCTGGCAACTGAGTGGCAAATATACTGGAAAGGACAAGAGTGGACGCAAAAAAACTAAACAAAACAAAACAAAAAACCAGTAACGAGGCTATCAATGGTGGCCCGGGTTCTGAGTGCTCCCTATTGTAATTCTTTTGTTTGCTCTCCTGCTGTCCCTCCCTTAAAGCAGGGCCCATATTCCAAATCAGCGTAGTTCAAACATGTTAGTGAAACACCAGTTCTTCAAGACGGTCTCTGAAAATAAGACTCTGGTCGAATAACTAAAGAAATTCTGCATGCTAAATCCCCTTCTTGGAGATTCATAATGTAAACGAATGTATTAAAGGTTCTGGGAAGTGTTTCAGTAAATTTGTGTATCCCAGTATTTCTCAAACTTACTTGACCATGGAACCTTTTATTTTTCTCCCTTCCACATAATGTTAATAGTCTACAGAACTGACATTCTCCAGAGTACATTTAAGGAAATGCCGCCGCAAGTCATCCTAACCGACTCCACTCCCTGGGCTCGGCAACCCGGGCGTCCTCTTCTCCATCTCTCCATTTATTATTCTAATGATTTAGACAGCATTTTCTGACTCCACATACACTACATGAGGACATCAACCTTGCGTGTCTTATTTCTTCTTCTAATTTCTACCATGTATTTTCTATCAACTATTCCTTTACTTTTACACTGTGAAGGTCAATAAAGTTTTTACTCTTTTCTGTAACCATCATTTTCTTCCTTGATTCTGGGCTGCATCTCTTATGAGCCAGCTGTTGGGTGTCCTGAATTAATCCTCTATATCAGTAATATTTTATCTCAAACTTTCTGTCTCTGTCTAAGTTCTGTGTATGGGTGATTTCCTTGATTTTATCTTCCAATTCTTTTATTAGATTTTTTTCTTTTAAAAGCTTTTTGGATATATAATTTAATACCATTAATATCAATATAATTGTACCTTTTTTATAGAAATGTGTTTTTACTCTACAAGTATAATATCTTACTATATCTTTATAAGAATACTATTCCAGGTTTTTATTTTTAAAGTTCTGATCCTGAGTTATAATCTTCTTGGGTCAATTTTAAAATTTCTTTTTCTTGGTTTTTCTCTTCCACGCTACTGGTTTCCTTCTTATGTCTTGTGATCTTTGGCTGTGAGTTCATATTTAAAAATTGGGGACTAAGTAAACTCTTCTAAGTAGCAGGTGCAGATTTTTTTCAGCTATTGAATATGTGGCTTTTTTTAGATAAGTCTCTCTTTTCACTGGGATGTCTCTTTTGTAGGCAGAGCTTGCTGACTACCACATTACACTTTAGAGAGGGGGGAGGAGGAGCGCACAGGAAGCCCTTGGCATGGGTATCCCACAATGCTTTATTCAGTGTTTTATTTACTATGCAAGAGCAACTCCATGTTAGTAATACTAGCTCATCCCCATTCCTTCAGTCTCTTTGGTGAGGGCTCCCAAGCTTTGGTTCGGCATTGGCTTGGAGATAGCAGACTGAGCTGTCTGCTCTATATGGGCAGGGCCAGGCACTTAAATGAGGAGGAAGAGCTGAGCTGTGGGAGTAGCCCCCTGCAGACAGACTTTCATACCAACCCCGTGGCTTGGCCTCCCATCCTCATTCCATCCTCCTGACTCTGAGCCTATTTGCTGGGCAGATTGGTTATCTTTTCCCAGAGCTCATGCTCTCTGGGTTGCCATTTCCTTACTCTGCTTAATCTGTTGACAGGCTTCCATCTGTTTAACTGTCTTACAGAAATCTGTCAAAAATCTCTCATCTGCTGATGATCCCTTTTGTGTGTGTTTATTATTACAGATTTGTTCTTTACCAATTAAAATAGGAGCTGGAATGGTGGTTCCAGGAGGAAATGGAGGAGCCTGGGCTCAGATCTTTATCCTGAACTATATTTTAAAGTCACTTTTTGTTGCTGCAGAGACATTGTATCCTGAGCATGAATATGTGTTCATTCTGGTGTACTTTCCTTTTGAAAAGTTCTTTTTTTTTTGGTATGTAATGGCACTTGAAAGAGATATTAACTATTCAGAAGGTGGAAGTCATCCTTTATTAATTCCATTCTCTCAGCCCCACTCAACAAATCACATCTACCATAACTTTTCACCATCTCCCCTGCCATTTACCTCAACCCAATCCACCATCATGTCATAGTGAAACAGACTCCTTACTGAGCTCTTTTGCTCTCTTACTTTTAACCCTGCAATCTATTTGGCACACAGAATAGGGAAAGTAGACTATAGCACATGTTGCTGCCCTTTTA
Organism: Miniopterus schreibersii; assembly: GCF_964146895.1. Taxonomy (NCBI): domain Eukaryota; kingdom Metazoa; phylum Chordata; class Mammalia; order Chiroptera; family Miniopteridae; genus Miniopterus; species Miniopterus schreibersii. The sequence goes on from NC_138114.1 coordinate 38,359,264, forward strand.
ACTCTGTAATCGCTTTCCATTGTTCATAGAATAAAATACACAATCTCTTCATCGTGGTAAAGCTGGTCCTTGCCTGTCTATGCATTCTTATGTCCTACCACTCTCCTTTTGCTCACAGTACTGCCCATCTTCCTATTCCTCAAATGCCATAAACTTGTTTCTGATTCAGGACATTGACAAACACAACTTAGAACCTCACCTAGAACTTTCTTCCCTCTATTCTTTGAACAGCTGGCTCTTTCATTCTTTTGTTCTAGGCTTAAATAAATTATTCCTCAGAAAAGTTTTATCTGATCACCTTGTCCAAATAGCTCCCCTAACCCCAGGTATCTTGATCACTTCTTTCACAGGTATACTTGCAATTTGTAATAATTTATTTGTTTTTCTTATGTACTGTGGCTCTCTCTTGGCTATACTCATCAACATACACCCAGAACTTAAGCAAGGATCAAACACAAAATAGGTGTTCAATAAATATTTGAGAGGGCATGTAGTGCTCATCTCCTTATGATGTAAAAGCCTCATAAAAGGCCTCAAAAGGAGCCTTAGTAAACATGCTTTCAATGAATATCTGCTTTTCTTGACACTACTGCATTACCAAAAAATAGATTAGATCCCTACTCTATAGCAGACATAGCAATAAACTCCAAGTTAAAAGAGCTTAACACTGAAAATTAAAACATTAAAAAAGCCCATATGAAAAGGAAACAGAACTTTGTCCTAACTGTATTAGGAAAGAAACAGAAAAGACTATCAATAAGAAAGTAGATGAGAATAGTTATAATAAAAATAAATTCCTGCAACAATAAAAACATGTTTCAAAGTAATAAAAAAGCAATAGGTTAAGATAAAATTGTCATTACATAAATGATGCGTAAAAGTTTACAAAAGAAAAACAGAGGAAACTGATATACCCCTAAAGAACAATTCTTCATGCCTTTAGATAAAAATCAATGACTAGAAATAGCTGGTTCCTGAGTGAGGAAATGAAAATAATAAAACAAACATTTTATTAAGTGCTTCCCATATTCCAGGCAACATGCTAGACCCTGCAGATCTAAACATGAAGATACTATCTCTGTCCTAGTGGAGTTTATATCCTAACTGGAATGATAGTCCTGTAACTACCTAAGTTAAAAAGCTAAAAATTAGTTTGTCTCTATAAAACTAAAGCTAAACATTATGATTTATATAAATCACCATAATTTATTTAAATCACTATTTATACAATGATTTTAAATAAATCACAATCACATTTATGCATACTGCTTTTGGGTCATATGAATGTAGAGCCAGTTGTTGAATAAGACAGTATTTATTCAACAAGCACTTATAAGACACCTACTGCATTCCTAGTTCTGAGGCTACAGAATGAATAAAACATAGGCTGGATCCTGATCCTTGTCCACAATCTATTAGGGGAGACAGATATGTAAATAAATAAGATATCATCATTTGATAAGTGCTATACCAGAAAAATAAACGAAGTGCCATGTAAGGACAGAAAAGGTGATAAGAAATCCTGCCTAAAAGTGTCAGAGAAGATCTACTGGAAAGATGAGAAATTAAGAAAGAGGGTGGTATTCCAAAGACAATGCCACAAGATAAAAAGGTGCAATAGTAAAAAGTATATGGCATCTTCCAAAATGTACATATATTTTGATAGCTAAGGGCAGGTTGTGCAAAAGGGATGTAGCTGTACACTGGCTGCAAAATGAGACTGGCTGCTGAAGGCCAGGGGTGCATGTGAAAGGGTTTGGACTTCAAGCAAGGGTGATTCGATCACATGTTGCATTTTTTTAAAAAACTACTCAAATCTATACGAAGCAATTGTTAGAGTCTAAGACTAGATATGGAGAAATCATTTAGGAGGAAAAATAATAAGGTTTAAAATAAAAATGAAAAGAAGACGGGATATGAGTGATACTAACATGTCAGAAATAATAGAATTTAATAAGTAACTGATGGAACTATGTGAATAAAGGAGAGGAATGAATCTAAAATTGTCTCCTGGCCTGCGCCTGAGGCAAAATGGTATTGTGTCATTAACCAAACTTGGGATGGGAAAAAGGAAACAACATAAGGATTTAGAAAATGTTCAGCTCTTTTCATAGTTAGCAGAATTCAAATTTAAACAATCATAAGGAATCTTGCATCAATTAAAATAGAGTAAATTAATAAAAATTACAATACTCATTGTTGTGGGGTATTGGGGAAAAAGATTCACTAATACATTGCTGCCCTGCAACCTGGTGAAATTGTTCTGAAAAAGAAAAATCTGGCAACAAAAATAAAGGCCATAAAAATTATCATATACATACTTCAACCCAGAAACCCAACTTCTTGGAATACAGCCCAAGGATGTAATTCAAAAGAAATAAAAAACCTGTTTGTATAAAGATGTTTATAGCTGTGCTATATATTACAGACAAAAACTGGAAACAGTCCAAATGCCCAACAGTGAGGGAAAGCTTTGGTACATTAATGCAATAGAATATTTTATTGCTATTAAGAATGACAAATATGAGAACTATGTAGAAATAAAGAAAGGGCAATATAAAGCAATGAGTAAAACATGCAGAACTCAAAATGATACATATACAATGATCACAACTATGTAAAATTATATCTGTATAACCAGGAGAATTGGAAAAGACTACAGAGCTGGTAATTTAGAGTGCTGACATTTTTGTTATTGTTGGTTGAGTTGCTGGGAATGTTTATGTGTTTCAAGTTATATTTCACTGTATATTTAGTACATATACATTAAGAAAGACAAATCTCCAGTTTTTTCCTGGCATATAAAGGGAAAAAAGTGCTCACCGGGACGTTTCTTTGCCCTAAGAGATTTTCCCCAGTCTCTTGAGTCCTGTTAGGCTTTGGATGTACAGGGAAGTGAACCCCGCCACTTGCTACCACAGCATCCAGTTACATGCTCATTTCTTTTATCTGTCACTTACTATTGTATCCAAGTTCCTTGACTTATTCATAACAGATCAGCATCCATGTGCTCACATTTGCAGCATGTACACAAACTAGGATGCCCTAACTACACCTATGCACTGGGTAGAAGTGTCTCCTCAGTATGACTTTTTAATCTCTGACATGGAGAAATACTTGTTTCTTACCTGCTGTTACCCTGGTGGAATTACACCTCCATTTAATGAAGGCCAATCCCTCTGGACTCCATTTCTTCTAACCTTAAAGGACTTCTCACTTTGTTTATATCTTCAGTTTCTTATAGCATCTAGCTCTTCTTTCCTGAATAAGTCTCATCAACATACAAACCTGTTCAACTGTCTCCCAGGAGAAATATGCCATCACTATCTTTGACGCCCACTATCTCTCTTAGTTTTCCTGCCCTCCTTCACAGTAAAAATTCTGTTAAGGGTTGTTGTCCATATTATTGTTTCCAATCTTCACACCCTCATTCACTCTTCAAACTATTGTGATCTGCCATCTGTTCCCACCACTCCCCTGAACTGTGTTATCCGAAGTCACAAACAACTTGCATGTTGTCCAATACATTGGTATTTTTCTATCTACCTGTTACTTGACCTCCTGGCTTCCCAGCAGCACTCCTCCCTTATTTAAAACTCTCCTTTCTTGGTTCCTGTGACACCTAATTTCTCCCTTTTTTTCTTACTTCTAAGGTCATTCCTCTTTTCTCCCTCTAAATGTAAGAGTTCCTCTGACCTCTCTCCTAAGCCTCTGTCTCTTCTTTTTATACACTGTCTCTAATTGATCTCTTCTATTCCTAATGCAAATAGGTTATAAGGATATCCTATTTGCATTTTAATGACCCCCAAATGAATATCGCTAGCAGAGATCTTAATCCTCTGTCTCATTCAATGATATACTTGACATCAAATATAATAAATATAAAGTGATATCTAAAGTCATGATTTTCTTCCTAGACCAGTTACTCTTCCAATCTTCCCATTTCTGTAAATGACAATACCACACACCCAGTTGTTTGAATATCCCTAGGTCATATCGCCATACATTTATCTAATATATCGACTTTGGGATTCTATCTTCAACAATATATTTCCTTGCTGCCATCTTAGTTCTAGGTCCCCATTATTCTTTCTCTCTCTACTACAGCAGCCTTTTCACTGCTTCCTCTCCAATCTGTTTTCCATAGAATACACATAGCATACTTTTTGTAAAATAAGTCAAATTATTTCTCTCCCCAGCTTAATAACATTCACTATTTTTCCATTATACTTAGAAGAAATTCTAAGTCCTTAGCTATGCCTACAAATCCCTACCTAATTACTTCTCTAGCTATACCTGTCTTTAGCTAACCTGGTTCTTTTTTTATCCTCAGTCTTTGCACATGCTTTTCTTTCTCCCAAGAACACTGATACTATTCACTTTACACTTTGTCTAGTTAACACCTACCTATAATTTAGATTACACTTTAAATATCTCTTTTCCTCTTATGTGTGACTTCATTAAGGAAATCCTTCCATGACCTCCTGCTCAGTCAAATCCCAGCCCTTAGAGTCATTCATAGTACTATGTACCTTTACTTGGTATTGTCTTAGTTTTAAGATCAGTTGATTAATGTCTACATCTCTCCTACTATATTATATACTCCATGAAGGCAGAGAAAGTATCTGTTTTGTTTATTATTACATACCCAGCTCCTAACATGGTACTTGGGACATATAATTTACTCAAGACACATTTACTCCAGAATGAATGAATAATTAATACAGGGTTATGCTACTGAGAGGACACTGTCAGCCCCATGAGAATGCATTAATCAAATCATTTTTAAAAAGATAATCCAAAAGCATAACTACATGGACATGAATGATAGAGTTATTGGCTTTGTTTGATTATGTATTATGTATTCCCTCCCCAATCCTATCCCCTGCTGACTGTGGAAAGTCTGGAGAGATGAAAAGTTATTCCACTGTTTGATGGAGAATCCCTGGTTTAGAGTGCGGAAAATCACTATGGAAAAAAATCTCTCTGCCCTTCTTAAGAACAAAATAACCTGGAAAAATACGAATACATTAATTCATTACATTTAATAAATAATATTATAAGAACTGCTAAATAATCTGACATACCCATCTAGGAGGGCGATGACATTCTTCCTGGGCCGCCCAATATTGGGGCCATACAAGCTGGCTCTGGAGTAAATCCGGATAGGCTGCAACAAGCTCTTCAGCTGGATGTAATCCTTTCCCAACTGGCTGCCATTTACTGCCCGGCCATGCATGGTGCGATAGTTATTTGGCTCTAGGTTAAAAGAAGACATGCAAGTCAGAGTTGAGAAGGGTAAGGCTCTGCCAACCCTTTGCTGTCCACAGATCTCTCTGCCTTTTTCTTAACAATATGAATAAAATAACCAAAAAAGGGTGTGAGCTAGCTTAACTTGAGGAACCACTCCAACAAAACAGTCAAATGCCGTCTTACTATTCTATTCATTTTCAAACTAATTTTCACAAAAGATCACCTAATCTACAACAGAGAGAACATAATGATTTTCAGGTGATATTTGATAATGAGTGTATACTGGGTTGAATTGTGTTCTATTCAAATTTATGTCTACCTAAAACTTCAGAATGTGACCTTATTTGGAAACAGGATCTTAGAAGATGTAATTAGTTAAGATGAAGTGACATGGGATTAGAGTGTGCCTTAAATCCAACAACCAATGTCTTTATAAAAGAGAGGGAGATTCAGGTTCACAAACATACAGGGAAGAAGGCCATATGTCAATGGAAGCAAAGATTGGAGGGATGCTGCTGTACCATGGATTGCTGGCAGCTACCAGAAGCTAGGAGAGAGGAATGAAATAGATTCTTCCTCAGAGCCTCCAGAAGGAATCAACCTTGGTAATGCCTTGATTTCAGACTTCTGGTCTCTTGATCTGTGAGAGAATAAATTTCTGTTGTTTTATACCACCAAGCTCATGATATTTTGTTATGACAGGCTTAGGAAACTAATATAAATGGTAAAAAAGGAAAGCTACATAAATATGGTCATTGTACCAAAAAGTTAGAAAAATGTAATGTTTAATAATAACAAAATAGCTGAGTGAAAAGATGTAGAGCAAAATCCCCTCTCCTAGTTTTTCTTAACTTGGTAGTTCTAAAGGGCAAGAAAAGTCTTAAATACCAGCAGCTCCACTGTTGAAGGGAACTAATTTGATTTGGAATGAAGTACATGCTCCAAGAAGACATACAGGCTAGCTTGAGGTTTTGATATTGGCAGGGGAAATAAACAGACCAGCAGACTTGCAAGAAATTTAGCAGGGAGATTTGGGGAATAAGACAGCAACAGTGAGCCTTGATAGCTCACATACACTCCTTATAGTCCAGAAGGCTGTGCATGCTCAGGAGAGACTGGAGAGGGCACTAGCTATCTATGCATTCCCAGATGAACGTGAAACCTAGTACACTCATAAAGAAGACATGAGAAGGCATGTCAGAATGTTAAGTCAGTCAGACTTGTAAATTGCCTAAATTTTTAATGTGTTTCCCAATCCACATACAGATCCACTGGCGAATGGTGGAAGCCTTAATGGCTTAATTAAGCACAACCTTGGATCAATCATTGTCTCACCATTAAGCAAAGTTGACTCAAGGAAACCTCTAGGGAGCTGGCCTTAAAAATAAAAAAATAATTAAAAAATAAAAAACTTAAGAGATATTAGCAGGTAATAATACAAGGGAGACAGACTCTACAGAATTAGTTCAAACAAATAAACAAAAAGAAACAACATAAATAATCTCTGGGATGGAGGGTTTGGAATTCAGGGTTGCTCTAACATATTATCTAAATATATTGTTTTCAATTACCTAACATATTGTTTTCAACAACAACAAAATTATGACACACGAAGAGGTAGGAAAGTATGAACACAAACAAGAAAAAAAGCAGTAAATAGAAACTCTCTCGGGCGGTCCAAATGTTAGACTTAGCAGATAAGGACTTCAAAACTGTATGTTCAAAGAAATAAAGGAAACAATAAAAATGAAAGAAAAGTATAAATTTATTGACTGGTCAAATATAAATAAAGAGATAGAAATTATATAAAATGATCAAATGGAAATCTTGGTACTGACATGGCTCTTCACATACAGAAGAACACAGTAAAATAGCAGCTGAATTTTTACCAGAAATAATGGAGACCAGAAGACAGTGGGGTTTTATATCAAAAATGCTGAAGGAGGCGGAGGGGATTCATGGACATCTATAGTACTTTCAACAATAAAGATAAAATTTTAAAAATAAAGTTAAAAATAAATAAATGAAGAAATGAATAAATAAGCAATCATTTATCTGCTTATGCTTTAACCATTGGCTGTAGAGGTTTTTCAGAGTTTATAATATCTGATATAATCATTAAAAACAAAGTTGTTCTGCCACATATAAAGAATAAAATGTTAATTATTAACAACAACAAAAAAAGAAAGAAAATGCTGAAGGGAAAAAAATGTCAACCAAGAATTCTATAAGCAGCAATCCTTCAAAATGTAAAGCAAAATTTAGACCTGCCCAGAAAAACAAAGGACAGAATTTGTTGTGAGAAAATCTGCCTTTCGAGAAATAAAAAGGGAGGTCTTTTAGGTGAAAGGAAATGACACAAGATGGTAAATGAAAACCACACAAAGAAAGAGAGAACACCAGTAAAGGTAATTAAATAGGTAAACATAAAAACAATTTAAAATAGTCATTACTCTTAACTAATTTAAATAAGAGTTGCATAAAACAAAAACTAGAAAACTGTACTGTTGGGCTTAACACTTACAAAGATATGATATTTAGAATAATAATGGTATAAAGGAGGTAGATATAGAGCTCTATTGGAGTGAAGTTTGTATATTTAACTAGAATTAAGTCACTATTACTCTAAAGTACATTGTAATGAATTAAAATATATTATAACAAGAAACTACTAAGAAAATGACTAAAACAAAACAAAGAATTAAAAATGATACCTTAGACAATATCTGTTTTGCATAAAAACAAAGGAGAAACAAACGATCAAAAAAGAAGGAAATGGAAAACAGCAAGCTCACAGATGTAAATTCAACTATATCAGCAATTACATTAAATGTAAATGAACTAAACACTCCAATTATAAGCAGAAATTGTCAGACTGCAAAAAAAAAAAAAATCCAACTAAAGAGACACACTTTAAAGTCAAAGGCACAAATAGGTTGAAAGTAAAAGGATGAAAAAAGATATGCCATTCAAACAGTAATCATAAGAGAGCTGGAATAACTATACTACCATCAGACAAAATAGACTTTAAGACAAAAATGTTACTAGAGACAATGGGGAGCATTTTTATAATGGTAAGAGTCAATTTATGAAAAAGATATAATAATTATACACATATCAACAACACCAAAATGCATGAAATAAAATTTTAAAAATTGAAGAGAAAATAGAAAATTCAACAATAATGGAAGGTGACTTTAATACCACATTCTCAATAATGGATAGAACAACTAGACAGAAAATCAGCAAGGATACAGGAAACTTGACCAATTGTATTAGCTAAATTAACTTGATTGATATCTACAGAACACTCCACCTAACAACAGCAGGATACACACTTTTTTCTAGTGCATACATAACATTCTTCACAACAGACCATATGCTAGGCCATAAAACAAGTCTCATATATTAAAAGAGATTAAATCATATAATGTATGTGTACTGACTGCAACAGAATTAAACTAGAATTTTACAAAAGAAAAAATTTTGAGAAATCTATGAATATTTGGAACTTAAATAATCCATGAGTCAAAGAAGAAATCACAAGGGGACTTAGAAACTATTTTTAATGGAATAAAAATTTAAAAATATAAAAACACATGGGATTACATCAAAGGCACAGTCCATGAAAGAAATAATTGATAATCTGGATTCATTCAGATTAAAAATGGCTGCTCTGCAAAAGACAATGTTAGGAGAATGAGAAGACAAGTCACAGACTGGGGAAAAATGCAACTGGGTTCTTTCATTTAACATAATCTTTTCAAGGCTCTTCTAGGTTGTAGCATATATCAATACTCCATTTTCATGGCCATATAATATTCCAATGTATGGCTATACCTCATTTTATTATTCATTCATCAGTTGATGAACATTGGGTTGTTTCTGGGTTTTGGCTATTATGAATAATGCTACTATGAATATTTGTGTACAGGTTTTTGTGTGAACATAAGTTTTCATTTTTCATAGACATAAACCTAGGAGTGGAATTGCTAGGTCATATGTAACTCTTTTTAACTTTTGAAGAACTACCAAATTGTTCTCCAAAGTGGCTACACTATTTTATATTCCCATTAGCAGAGTGTGAGTCCAATTCTCTACATCTTTGCCAAGAGCGGCATTTTCCTTTTCTATTATTACAGCCGTCCTAGGGATGTGAAGTGCTATTTCACTGTGGTTTGATTTGGTTTTGCTTGATGGCTAATGATGTTAAGCATCTTCTCACATGTTTAATCACCATTTATATTTCTTCTCTGGAAAATCTTTTGTCCAGTCGTATTCTTTTAACTGATTCTTCTGTTGTTCTTAGTATGAAGTGAAAGGACACAACAAGTAAAATTCATAGTTACAAGAAGTATGTCTACACTGTGGCTCATATTCTTTTTCATAATTAACAGACTGTATTTTGATATTTTAGAGCAATTTTCAGTTTATAGAAAATTGCACAGGTAGTACAAACAGTTCCTATATACCCTATCCCGCCCCCCCCCCCCACAATTTCCCCATTATTAACACCTTGCCTTGGTGTGGCACATTTGTTACAATTGATGAACCCATAATGATATGTTATAAGTCAAGTCAATGGTCTACTCTGTGTTCTAAGGCTGTATGGGTTTTGATAAATGCATAATGTCATGTATCCATCATTATAGTATGATACAGAATAAGTTCGCCCTCCAAAATCTTGTACTCCGCCTATTCATCCTTTCTTCCATCCCCCTGAACTCCTGGAAACCACTGATCTGTTCACTCTCTATAGCTCTTCCTGCCTTTGCCAGGGTATCATGTAGTTGGAATCATGGTTCACAGTCTATTAAATGGATATGGAGTTGGCTTCATATGCCCTGAACAGTCACTGCTGGTACATGCCCCGCAGCCATAGCCAAAAAATGACCAAAGCAGGTTTTCTGTCCCCTGTCAACCTAATATGGACAGAGAAGTCACTGGTGTGTCAATGAGGCAAGTCAGAACAACAGGTTTCACCTTGGTTTTTACAAGTTACAAAAGGGATTTAAAATATTTAAGAATAGCAGGTGAGAGATAGATTGGACCATGTCAGTTAGATTGTTCTCTCTCATTATATCATGTTCTAAACAAACAAAGGTGAATGTTTAAGAAATTTGTAGAAGGTGATAATTATTTATTCTGTTTCTTAAGGACTCAGTTGCACCTCAACAGTGGGTCATACCAGTGATAACAATAAAATAAATGACCTTGGTCATATCAATGATTCATCCCGTGTCCACACATGTAACAGCTACCCCACAAATGCTTTCTTCAGCTATCTAACTGTAACACTAAATAGTCAAACACTGTAAACTCTAACACTAAACCATGCTCATGAGAGAACACGGCTCTCCACTATGACAATGAACTCAAACAAAGAACTGATGTAATCCAAACATCATCACATTCCCTTAACAATCAAAGAATATAATTAACTTAAGTGCTTACAAATGTAAGCTATGAATTTATCAACACTTTTGTGCATTATTTATATTTTTATCCTACATTATTTGTTGGTTAAGCAACTTCTCTGATTTATTCTATACTCCTTTATAACTGTAAAGGGTCCTCCAACTTTAATATATGAGTGTTTAACCATTCAATAGCTTTAACTTTATCCTACCTTTACCTTTAGACAACATGATCCTACAAACTAGGAATTCTTTGTTGTGTATACGCATTCTCCACCACAGTATCCTCTACCAAGAGATGTGGCGGTGGGAGAGGAGGATGCTAAGGATGTCCTTCAGCTCCCACGCCAGTACTTGGCATATTTTGCATAGCAGGTGCTCAGTAGTAAATACAGGAATAAGTAAATAGCATAAAAGTATGTATGTGGACGGATGTATGAGGAGAAAGGATTGAGAAGATGAAGGTGATGAAGGTGAGGAACAGACGGAGAGGGAAAGGAGAAAAGTAAGTATGTTGAGTTTAACAGACTATTTATTAATCATAGCAAAGAAACTACATATGGTTTTTCATCTACCTCTCTCCTCTTTTCCCCTCCTCTCCTTTCCTAACCATTAAAACTTTATCCTATGAAAATACAGTTCTCTAAAGCTCTGAGCTACGACCTACCCTCATAAACAATTGGCAATGTGTTTGAAGACAGTGCCTCAACCTTATATTTGGCCTTCCCAAGGCTGTAACTGTCATAAACACAAATATATACAATTGAAATGGATAAATGGCTAACATAAGTATATCATACATTAATCCACACAATCACAGACTAAAAGTTTAGTAAATATTTAGTGAATTAATAACTAAATAAAGCTGGGCTGCTACAATCATCATCTCTAAGGAGCTAAATTTTGTAAGGTCAGAAATTTGATTTTATGAAATCACTCAGTAGACATCAGATTCCAAGAAACTGAATCATATAACTAAAAACATAAGAAAATAATTGGTAAGTGTATATAGGTCAGGTGTAGGGGTGAACATATGACACTAATTAAGTAATTATAATAGCTTTTATTTGCTCACAGAAGTGGGCAGATCTATTTTGGGAGTGCACTTAATTTGGGGAGCAATTCATAATGTAGAGTTCAGTTAGAGATGCTGCATTACTTTCAGAGGACTTCTGTTAAGAATAACCCTCTAAACAACAAACACCATGTCCCTGAAGCAGATTTGGACTAAAATTCTTATTCTACACTTCCAGGGGTTGATTACCAGCTTCAAAATGCCCCAAGTTCTTCCTTACTTTAGATTTACCAATGAGTAATAGAAATGCAAATAATCACAATCATCCCCTAGCATTAAGCAAATACAGAGTTTACAATTTATCACATTTAAGGAAACATTTTATATCTACAGAATGTAGCTAAAAATTTGTATCAAGAAAGTCATTCTTTCATAGATTTTGACATCCTAAACTTTGTAATTTTCACCTCTTGATATTGTGTATATTCTGGTCTATCGTGCACACTATTCACTGATTTCAAAGGGGGGAAAAGAAAGTTAGTCACTTGAAGTTTAGCTACTCTCAGAGAAACAACCAAAGAAATGTCTACTTTGGTTTTTCCAGTGCTATATTTTCTCTAAAGATAAAATATTTGTTAATAGGATGTGGCTATATGGGAAGATGAGTGATTAGAGGACTGACCAGTTCTACTGTCCTTCCTTAAATCTGGGTATAATGATTAAACTATTACCTCTGTCCAAAAAAGATAAGGTTACAAAAAAATAGATAAAAGTTTGGAGAGACAAGTGTAAGCCAGGAAGATGACCATGCAGATAATTTTTGAGAGGGAAGGACCTGAATGTATAACACAATGGTTGTGAGCAGAATACACAAGATATCTTAAGAGATATAATTCTAGCACAAGAAAAATTATCAGTAGTTTCAAAATAAATTAGAAGCAGCAGCAAAATAAATCTTCCTCAAACCCTAAAAGGTATGTTGAATTTGACAGACTATTTATTAATCATATCAAAAAAACAGAAATGCAGTTTTTAAAATAAAAGGACAAAGTCTAGTCTTCTTGACTAGAGACTCAAAAACCACCTATTTCTACCTGGATAGAAATGCTCATAAAAAAATTAGCAGGTATTTTCCACTTTATCAAATTTTAAAATTCACAAAAGTCTCAGGCTACCCCAGTACTACCCCCTATAGCAAAAGCATCTTCATTTGGGTCTCCATCTGGTCCCTAACTCTCCCCCAATTTCCCCTACTCCAGGGGAGGAAGAAGAAGAGTAAGAGAGCTACATTCAGTTAATGGCTACAGACAGGAAAATAGGACACATTCTTACAAGGCCTTTATTTCTTCCTATCTTATTATGAAGACTTCTAATTCTAGAGTGCAATAAAGTTACACATGCATGTGTATGTGTGTGTGCTCCAAATATGGGTGAGTTACAGATACACAAGGTCATGAACAAAAATGCTGATATCATTTTGTTACAGTAATCTTAAGAGAAGTCTTGGCTTGTTAGACTCAATTGTCTTGTTCTAAGGTTTATCAAAATGTCTTTTAATCAGAGAATCAGAATATTTTAAAACCCATATTAATTGCCTCAATAATATTAGAGAGTCATGGAATCTATAGAATATCATAAAATATATCATACATACATATCATTAGAAAGGATAGTGTAAATGCAGGCAATATTTCTCTAAAGTGTGTTCCATAGGATGATAATAGGTCACACACACACACTTCAATGATAAGATCGACCCCCGTGAAAAATGAAAATGTGGGTCCCCTTATTAAAAGATTACAAATTTTAAGATGGCAACAGCATAGCATTAAATGAAGCATGGGACTCTTCCAAGCATGGGGCCTATGTGACCATACAAGTTGTACATCCATGAAAACAATCCTAGTTAACTGGCTTAAGAAATGCTGGGTAAAAAAAATGTTATAGAGATTTCATTGTAACAAGACTTCTCAGAGCCTTTTATATGCTAATATGCATTGTGAACGTCTGAGAGTTATGTATACTGTAGAGAAGTCCCCAAATATATCTGACCAAGCTCTTTTGAATTATTATAAAGGTCATCTTGTAGGACCAGCGTTCCATAGAACACACACTATAAAATGTAGCTCAGGCTTTGCAGACAGGTTGTATCTGGTTTAGCATCAATTTGTTAGTTACAAAACGCATATGGCATTTTCCCCATATTTGGAATGAGGTAACTAGAGATAACTATAGATACAAATGGTGTGGATTCACTAAATTTACTGCTCTTCACTATTTGGTCTTTTACTATCTGGAAGGTCAACTCAGTGGCCAAAACTCCCAAGTGTTTTCTAGGCCAGTACACTAGAGATGATCTGATTGAGACTATATCCCAGGCCAACTTATTTTTTTACCCTTTATCTTGTCAATTAGAGGAGATAACATCCTTACTTACCATTACCCAGTTCCCAAGAAATGTTGTATTTTTTGCTGGCGCTGTACTTCAGTAGACTCAGGGCACTAGAACTGTTCCAGGAGTTGTTGGGATTACGACGCAGTGCGTTTAGAGCAAATATCAGGTGGAGTCCAGAGCAATCAGCAAAGTTATAAAGTTTGTCTAGAGACCTGGCTGGGAAGAAGCAGAGAAAGGCTTGTAACTTTCAAATCATCATTGCAACAAAAGGAAAATATTAGCTACTAGAAAAAGCCTTTCTATGAGCCTCCTGATAGGAATTACACAGAGAGGCTTCTAAAAGCAACTATTACCTTTTGGTTCAGGGTACATTTCAAGGTGATTTTAGAAAGCAGCATATACAATTGCAGACACTGGGAAAAGAAGAGCCATCATCCAAGGATATTGTTAAAGGGTATGACAGGAAGTAGGACAGATACTGTGCTCAGTGGGCTTTGGGGTCTAACCCAGCTCTGAGCAGAGGACTGTGACCTTCTCTGTCCTTGGGTATTTCCAGAGATTCCCAGAGACTTGGAAATTATTTCAAGAATAATTTCTCCAGTGCAAAAAGTTTGAGAAGGTTGTCCTAGAATTAAAGGATGCATAGAAAAATAAAAATCATCCTAACACCAAAACATTCACAGTTGAATAGAGAACTGACTTAAATAATCCTTTCACTTTACAACATCCTCACTAGTCAAATCAATGATGTTTACAATTTCTCCAATATAATGCAAACCCAATATAAATTTATTGGAAAGCCGAGTTACAAATCTGAGCAAAGGAAGCAGAATTTCATGAGATTAAAAAAAATGTCTGATAACTGCTCAGATCATGTAAAAATCTATAACAAGGATTTAGAAGAATTAGATCAGTTAACTGAACAAGAGAAAGCTCACAAGTATGATAACAAAGTAGGTTGCTCATAAAATACTTCGAATGTTAAAAGGTCAAGAGAGGTCTATTTTGAAGTATTTTCATATTTATGATTGTGCCACAAAAGTTAAATTATCTTATCAGAAAAATACTATTCAATTAAATAATATTTTGTTCATTCAAATTGTTCATAGTTGCAACACCACCTTATATTTTGTTTAGTATACAATGAAATACTTATTTTCATAATTTTTAGTTTCATTTATAAACTAAAATCTAATCAAACTTTTACATAAAAAATTAATACAAATGACCGATAATCTTTTTAGGTAGATTGATTCCCTTTAAGTGGTCTTTTTGTAGAACTACAGTAGGTCCTCAATAACATCATTTTGTTCAATGTCATTTGTTCTAACATTGATGAGATGCCATAGGAACTTAACCCTTGTTTATATAAATTAGCATATGGTAAAATTGGTTTCGTTATATGTAGTTTGGCTTAAAGCCACATAACCTAGCAAGGACTAAGTGAAGACTTACTGTAATTATCTCCATATAATGAGGATTTCCTGTGTTTGTTTCACGTATATTAGCAAAACAAATATATAGCAAACACAAAAGCACATCAAACCTGTGATTTTGTGGATTTGATGGTTTAAGACAAGGCAAAAGGTATTTACCCCCAAAAAAGTGTCAATGAAAAGTGTGAAGAAATAGCAACATAGATAGTTTTCTTAACATGGCAACATTGAGAACTAAAGCTCTAAAAATTTTGGAAATACTTTGTTAAGGATAAAGTCCAGCCTCACTCATGAAGTAATTCCTGAACACACCAACCTCCCCACAGTGACTTCAGCCTTCTCTAAACTCAGGATCTATACCATTTATTGACATCTGAGTGCCTAGTGACATCTCCTGTGACATTGTCTTACCTTGAGGTTTACCTTGATTTGATTTAGTCATTTCCCCAGAGTGAATGGCTTGCTTCCCAGTTACACTATTAAGTTCCTTAAGGCTGATTCTGTATCTCATTATATCCTTCACAGTATCTATCAGAGAGCAATTTCCTGCCTTAAAATCATGCTGAAGAGTTCTGACAACCCAAATCCTTTCAGTTGCAAATTTGTGGTCTAGTAAGAAACTGAAAGGTCCCAAAGAGAGGTTTAATAGATGTTATTGCTAGTTCAAGAGATATAGCTAGAGTTTATTAGAAAATTACATATGTTAGAATAGAGAACATTCAGTAGATACTCAACAAATGTAATCTTTGCAACATCTGATGTAAGGTCCCATCTTTAAGCAAGCAGATACTTAAAGATGACTTTCTACTCTCTTCACCAGGGGGTACCAATCCTCAGTGTCCTATAGCCAGGTTCCCTGGCATCTCATATGAACATGATTCTAAGGAGCCTTGTCTCGGGAGCAGCTAAAGATGAAGAGCTGGTGCTTGAGATGTAAGAGAGAATAGGCTTGGGAGTCATGCACAGGGTGGGGCAAAAGTAGGTTTACAGTTGTGAGTATGTGAGTTTATTCTTGTATTATTTATTTATTGTATTATTTTCCATACACAAACAAAACCTACTTTTGCCCCACCCTGTGTGGTATATTGTGCTGACAGTTGATGCTGTACAAGTTCTTGAGGCTTCTGAAGGACAAAACCTTAAGAAATGTCTACAAATAAATGTCAGGAAAAAGGAAAAGGGGGTGCAGAGAAGGAGAACCCAGAAATGTCGTCATAAGGAACCAAGGGTAAGTTTCAAGAAGGTGATGGTCAATAAGAGCAAGTGCTGGTGAGAAATTAAGGGGGCAAGGACAGAGGAAAAGCCATGACAGCTCATCGAAAAGTGAGTTGAGAAACTAGATGGGGCTGGGGTGTAAACTTAAACAACGAGTAGTAGAGAAAAGGAATAGACTCTGGTCTATTCAACTTGTTGAAGCTCTGTGGCAATAACAGGAAGAAAACAAACAGATAGTTACTAGAAAAACACCAGAGGTAAGTTTTAAAAAATCAAGATCCAAGACCTCATTTTGTCAAAAAGCCATTTCTTCAATGAGACTAATCTCAGCTTTATATCACAAATAGATAAGATCACTGAATTCACACTAAGATATGAATGACAGTCATGTTCCTTAGTTTCCTCAGGTGGACCAGGGTGGTAGCAGCAGAGTGGTGGGAGTGGTTGGGTTTCTCGGATGTTTCAAAGGTAAAGCTGACAATCTTTTCTGAAGAGTTGAATGTGAGGTGTGAAAAAAACTAAAAACTCTGAAGCTTTTAGTTTGAGCTACAGAAAGATGAACTTGACATTGAAGAAGAAAGTGGAAGAATTGGGAGGAGGAGGGGAGGCAAAGGTCAGAATTGGTCTGAGGCATGTTAAGTTTGAGATGCCATACAAGACATAGAAGTAAAGAATCTGAGTGGGCAGAATACATAAATCCAGTCAAGGGAGAGCTATCAACTGAAAATGTAATTCCAAGTAAAACATTCTGAAAGGCTGAGAGAGACACAAAGCTGTAAAGGAGGAGCAGTGGAACTGTCACTGGAATTTCTGGTTTACAGATACCAGTGTGCTCAAAGCAGCCTATCCGGTCCTTCCCCTGCTCCTTTTTGCTGAGCACCCATAGGTATTTGATTCTCACCTTCTTTGACTTCCTCTATAGGATTAGCTTTCTCCCTCTTTCATCCTGTTTTTGTATATTTCCCCCAAAGGAATGGTTACCCTAATCTCTCCCCTGCAATCTTTAATATGAACAATTGATGTTTTCTTAATCTTATGTAAAGTGCTATACAAACCAAGTTTATAAACATGGCCCCATCCCTCACTTCCCAAACTGATAGCCACCTTTAAATTCCTCTTCTATAGAAATTATGGAGCCATTAAAGGTCACCTGGGCATTAAATAGTGATTTATTGACAAATTTTGGCTTCTACTTGTGTTTCCCCAGAGATCTATCAAGATAAGTCATTAAAACTTCTTCAGGACCTAATACCCAGGTAGTTATTCCAATAGTAACCCTCCCCAAAACAGGCCCATTTCCATTACATTTTGCTCCCTTGGGGGGGGGGGGTAGGGTAGAGCAGCTGCCTCAGAGGAAGACAGCAAAGTATTAATTGAGCTCTGCTAGAGTATGACTTATCTCTACATTTTGTTGTTCATGTGATTTTATAATCTATTCATATTCTCATGTGCTCACTATTAGAATAAGCTGACACTACTCCACTGTACTCAGCATTAATTTTCCTTTTTGGAGTCAATGGTAGTGTCTTCCAAGAGCTAAGGGTAAGGATCGTATGTCCAAGTCCTTAGCCACACAGAAAAAGCATTTAAAAAAACACACAATAGTCAACAACAGGGAAATTTAGGGTTTTTTTTGGTTTGTTTTTTTCTTTCCAGTTTAGAAATGCACAAAATTGGACCGAGTCCTTAAAACAAATACACCCTGTCTTCTGTGTGATACCTGCTTGCACTTGGTCATGGGTTTATCAAACACTAGTCTGATCAACTTTGGACTGCATTAGAACTCCCCATCATTCTTCAACAACATTATTCCATGGCTCCCTATTGTTCTAAGCTTTTAATCTTTGTCTAGAATATCCTTTTTCCTCTTTTCTTCATTCTTCATAGTCTAAATCAATGGCCTCCTCTGTGAGGTCTTCCCTGACTCCTAAGGTAGAGACACTGGGGCTCTCCCTCCTCTGGTCTCTCCCAGCTATTAACCAACGATGCTATCATTATTCAGCTCTGTATCCTGCTCTAATGGCATACTGGAGAAACTGCCAAAGAGAAGCTACCATGTCTGCTTTCTTAGCATCTATTTCAGTGTCTGATACACAATAAGCTTTGATAAATGTGTAACTCATATGGATGTTCTTTAGGCCCATTCAATGCCATTTAGGGACAATCTGCACTCTAAACACTCAACCTCAATTATCATTATTCATTGTAGCAAATTCCCTCTAGATTATGTCTATTACTCTATGATGCTACATACATTCAAATAGTATTCTCATTGCTTTAAGTGTTCAGTTTAGAATGAATTACAGGGGAGGCATAGGTTACTATACAACAGACACCGCAACAACAGAGGAATTTCTAGTGGAAACCAGAAAAGATATGTAAGAGTGAAACAGAGTAAGGTTCACCTTACTCTGAACTAACTCTGCCTCTTATAATTCGGTGAATGGGGAACCATTTGAATTACTGAGTACAACCAATATAGGGGGCATTTTAATTGTAGCTATTAACAGAGAATAGTTTGAAAATTGCCTAGGAGGAAAAAACACAGACATTTTGCAAAGAGAGAAGCTAAGAGTGAATTTTAATATAAAGAGAAATATCTCCAGTTTAGTCAGGGCAATGAAACTTTAACTAGGTTATAAAGAAATCAGCATAAATGTCTATAATCTGACTGAAGCTGTTGAAGGATAATGAGACTTGAGAAAAGTCTATGAATAAAAATTACAACACTATCAGAAGACTCTGGGCTAGACACTAATGACTGTATTAATCAATGTAACTCGATTAAAGGGAAAACTAAATGCTAGTGAGTCTTGGGACTTCTGGGTCCCATCAGAAGTCTATCTAAATGGTGACAGGAAAAGAGTAAAAGAGACACTGACATTAGCAAACAGGCCAGGATTGCTTTTAAGAAATGTACCCTTAAGAAAAAGATTTTATTTTTATTTTTTAAATTTTATTTTTGTTTAAAATATTACAGATGTCCCTTTTTAAAGGTGCAAATAGTATTTCGAGAGGGTAGTTTGGAGATATCCATAAAATTTTTAAATGTTCATTTCTTTAGACCAAGCAAGCCCACTGCTATACATTTTTTCCTATATATACTTGAAAAATCTCTCCAAGCTATAAGTACGCATATTATCATTGCAGTACTCTTTTTAACAGCCAATAACTAAAAGCAATCCAAATGTCTATCAAATGGGGACTGTTTAAACAAATTATAAAGAATTTATGTTAAAGAAAGAGATTCCAATAAGAAAAGGGAGAAGGCTAGAATAAACTCTGTGGAATTACATTAGAATTAGAGGTTTCAGTATAACCCATGGTTTTTAATGTATTTACAGATGGGTAGATGTAGAAATATAGATATATATATGGATGATATATACATCTGTAGATATGTAGATATAGATAATACTGTCTGCTGAGCAGGCCTGGAAGTAATGATATCCCAGTATCAATGAGTACACCTAGCACCCAGACCTTGGTTTCTAAATACCATTCTTTAATAAAAGGAACCAGGACTCCTTAGAGAAATGGCTGATGCCAGAGGTAGGTCAGAGAAAACACAGGATAAGCCTGGAACGTCTGGTACCAGAAAGTAAAAAAGTACTCAAAAAATGATAGAGGAATGTCAAGAGGACATAGGAGCCAACCTGAAGGAGCCCCCAATGGCTAAAGCTGAGACAATTTAAACAAAACAAATAATAATAGCATTGAATTATAACCTACAGAATAAAATAAATACCCCAAAGTCATCTTGTATAAGTAAATAATTGCCTAAATAAGTTAAAGGGAGAGGAGGAACAGCTGTTCTGCACAGGATACCAATTCATAAATGTAGAAAATTGCCATTAGGCAATGCCTCAGTAGTAATTGTTGAAGTCAAGACCACTGATGGATGCTAAAATTATTATGTGAGAGTAGCATGACAAAAAAAGATATGTGGATCACCTCAAATTATCTCCCCACAAGATATTCATTAGTTACAAAGACAAAAATAGTAACTTTACAGAGAAGAAACCTGGCAGACACCATCTTACCCTTGTTATCAAAATTAACCTTAGTTTCACTTAGCATATTCTCAAAATCCATCCATGTGGGGGGTAGTAAAGGGTAAAGGGGATCAAATATA
Source organism: Miniopterus schreibersii (assembly GCF_964146895.1). Lineage (NCBI taxonomy): Eukaryota > Metazoa > Chordata > Mammalia > Chiroptera > Miniopteridae > Miniopterus > Miniopterus schreibersii. The sequence continues at coordinate 38,380,130 of NC_138114.1, forward strand.
TGATGATATAAGAAGATTTTATTTTGGGCGCAGGGCACACAATGTAATATACAGGTGATGTATCATAGAATTGAACACTTGAAACCTATATAATCTTATTAACCAATGTCACCCCCAATAAATTTAATAAAATTAATTAATTAATTAACCTTAGTAGACATAATGACATAAGGAACCTGATATGAAGCCCTGATGAAAGCACATAATTTTTTGTGATGTTTTGATAGAATACGTAAAACCTCAATTTAATTATTAGAAAATATCAGACACACTCAATTTAAGGGAAATTCTATACAGTAACTGGTCTGGACCCTTAAAAAGTGTCCAGGTCATGAAAAAGAATAAATGACTTAGGAACAACCACGGACTGAAGGAGACATGATAACTAAAAGCAAGCAATGCAGTGTCCTGGATGGGATCCTAGGACAGAAAGAGAACAATAGTGGGGAAATTGGCTAAATTTTAAAAAGCTCTATTGGTTAATAGTATTGTATCAATGTTAATTTTCTTATTTTTATAATTGTACATAGTTGTCAAATGTTAACTTAGGGGAAACTGGATGAAGAGTATATGAAAAACTCTATTAAGTATATATAAATTATAAGTTCATAAAATTTGATGAACTTTTCCATAAGCCTAAAATTCAATATAAAGTGTTTAAAAAGGAACAAAGTAGATCTATGTATATTTAAGAAAAAGAATACTAATATATATTTTTGTTTTTTAGAAAGTAGAAAAAAAGCAATGACCAGAATGGCATAATATGATATATATACATATATATGTAAATATATGTGTGTATATATACACACATACACATATGTGTAAATATATGGTATATGAATAACCATTTTGTTGTAAGAAAGCAAAACTATTAAGAGTGGTAATTCGGGAGGAGGGAAAGTGAAGGTAAGAGAGGGGAGTGAGACTTTTATTTTCAGTTTTTATGAAATCTGCTTTTCTCTACAAACAAGGCTTACCTAGGTGGGGAACTATAGTTCTTTCCTGTACCTTTCTATATTAAAAGGAATAGAAGAAAATTTGAAAATATTTGATATGTAATATTTAGCATATACTTTAAGAGTTTGCTTTGTAGGAGTTGTTTTTTGTCTGTTTGTTTGTTTTTTAAATTAACTCTTCAGTGCCATTGCTTCAATCTTCTATATAAACTATGGTTTTAAAAAATATAATCCCAATATTTCTATGAGTATGGTTCACATAAATTCCAGAGTGAAAAGGTTTCCCACTCACTGCTAGGAAACAATATAACCTAGCACTTGGTTGTAGTGAAACAAAGAACAAGTGGGTTATTCTTATCTAGGCTCATGAAAGTTTAGATAAGAACCAAATCACTTATAGAGGCTTTATGATATGGCACTGTCTCAATCCCCAATGAATACATGAACGACCATGCTCAGTCCTCTCTGCCTTTACTTATTCAGTTTTCTTAGTCTGAAATGTTCTTTCTCTTTGCTGCTCAGTAAGCTATTATTTGTTTCTCTTCTATGAAGTTTTCCTTCATTCTAGAGCAGAGGTTTGCAAGCTTTTTCTGCAAAGGGCAAGATGGTAAATATTTTAGGTTTTATGGGCCACATACCATCTCTTTCACATACTCTTCCTCTTCATTTTTTTAAAACAACCCTTTAAAAATGTAACAAGTATTCTTATCGCATATTGCGTTTCCAACCTGAGAGCCACAGACAAGTTTCAGACATTATTCCACCTTTAGGATAAATAAATCTCATATATCATACACATATTTACTGATACTTTTGTATAATATTAACCTTCAAAACAAGTATTAACACAAAACAAATTATTTGTAAAAGCATTATTAAATTTATAATAACTTCCTGTCCTTAATAATTTTCTCAATCAGTGAATACCAAAATTGCAACTGGTCTTATGTGGAGTGTCCATTAAATGCCTCAATACTAAAAAGAAGTCCTCACACAGAAACTCAGAAACTGTATCTTCCACTCACCCTCTTAAAGGAATTACTTAAAGTTCCAATTCAGTCAAACAAGAAAGGAAGCCACGGGATCCATAGAAAGTACACCAAACTCAGAGAGTAATAATGGAAAGTCCAAGAATGAGACTCATGCAGAAGACCTAGAGGGGAATGAGCTTACATTAGATGAAAGGGTTAAAAAAATGTGTGAACATGATGAAGACACATTTTTTTAAGGGAAACAAAAGCAATTTAAAAACTTAGAAACAAAAAAGCTGAATAAGAAAGTCAAGTCGAAATATGAAGTAATCTAAATGTGACATGGTCTTACGCAGTTAAGAGTACAAAGGAAAATTTGTTTGACATTAATGGTAGGAAAATTTCTTCCTTGAATGACCCAGGAATTGTGACATGAGATACAAAGTGGAAAATATCACTCTAGTCTAGATCTTCTCACAACAGTAAATAACTTTTATATGTCATAATTATGCAAATCCTCTGTATTGCTTTTCAATATCTGGGTACTTTCCATAGCAAAGCATAGAAGATTCAGTTGGGGTTGCAGAACAAAATATAAATAATACCACTGATAAGGTAAAAGTAAATGTGTTACTGAAAATGGCAGAGTCGTAAAAGGGGAAGTAGGTAAAAAGGTTGGCAGTATTAATATCTTCATTTTACAAAGCAGTTGCCAGAATCCCTTCTCTGGATATAGCCCCTGAGACACTCTCACCTGCTAATACTGAACATGAAGACTCACTGATTTTAAGCAATGACTCTGGTGTTTGATGGGCACGCATGAGCTATGGAATATGCCTTGCAGAAGTCCTGCTTCAGAAAGCCTAGCTGATTATTGCCTCTAGTTGCTGTCCTTCTGCAATCATCATTGTGTTCATGCTGAGGCCACACTTCCCATGAGCTGCTCCCATTCAGTGGCCAAAGGTCCTAAGGTAAGTCCATTCCAGCAAGTTGTAGGACTCCTAAGACGAATTTGGCTTGAGGACTCCTCATCAACCTGAAAGAACCTTTTTTGGAACTGTGCTGTAGTCTAAGGCTCCTCCTACCCTATTATCTCTTTCCTCTCTCCACAGACATTAGACTACACTGGAGGCTAAATTTCCAACAACAGGAGAATGAATAAATAAATTCATAGAATGGATTCAATAAATGCACTACAGAAAAATATTTCTGATATGGAAAATATTAATATAGTGCTAAGTGAAAAATAGCAGGCTGCAAAACAATAAATATAATACCTTTGTTGTTTAAAAATCACTAAGCAAATATTTCTGTGCTTTTAAGTTTTCTGCATTGGCTGTAATTTTGACCTTCTTGTCTCATTCAAGCCTTAATGGAGGTCTTTCAGATTAAAATTAACATCAGGAAATCTGGATCATCTTTTGGATACACACACACACACACACACACACACACACACAGGGGTGGGCAAAAGTACATTTACAGTTGTGAGTACACAAAACACACAACTTGTATTATTTATTAATTCTTGAATTATTTTGCATATGAACATCATAAACCTCCTTTTGCCCATCCCTGTGTATACATACACACACATATTCTATTCTGATCCTTAATGTCTTCTCTGCCTTTGCTGTATCTGCTTGGGTATACACATACGTTTGTATGTATCTATGTACACAAAAAAATTTCAGTAAAGGCAGAGAAGGCATTAAGGACCAAAATTTAAAAAAATAGTTAAACACGAAACCCTGATCAAATTTTTACAATTCTCCTTGGCAAAGCTAATATAATATTTAAAAGAAAAATTACTCTGCTCCACATATCAAGCAACATTGGTGATTCAAGAAAGCAGAAGCTAGAGAGCCACTATCAAACCATTAAAACAACCATTAAACCAGCAACACCACCAACAATCAAAACAAAATATAGCATTATGTTTAAATGATTAGGTCAGTTCTCTCTCCTGCTCTATGGCACCTGACTGTATTATTAACGCGTGTCAGTGCATGGGAGAAGCCTCCTAAGTCAGCGGGACAACCAGATCAGAACTCTCAGGAGCTTCCCACTCGCCCCAGCCCCCACTCACCGCTAATTGCATCCTCCTTTCTTTCAGCATTCTTGGGTCTGGCTGGTGAGGCGTGGGCCTGGTCAGGGGAAAGAAGTAGGGCAGATGCTGCAGTTTTAAGTGAAATCAGGTGTTGCCTTGCCTGACGTGAGATCTGGAAAATGTCAGTACTTAAGTAACAGGTATTGGCAACTGAATACTCAGCCTTCCCTACTGGGCTCAGCCTTCCCTTTTCCTGCAAGAAGTACTGTTTAGGCTTTCCTTTGTCCTCTTACATCGCCAAGCTCCTCTTTAAAGACCACTGAATAAGAATTTCCATTTTGTAGACATTCACCTGACATGAGTCTAAGCATGTTGGGAATGAGAAGGTTTTTGGTAATAGAATATCACAGTGTCAATAAAGCACCGTCTAGTGTTGTTGGTGACTCAGGCTTCTACTTGTGGGGGAGGTATAAAAGATTTCTTGGAGGAGTGGGGAGCAATGAATGACTCTTTCCTCCATATGCTGAGAGCTACAGGGAGAAACATAGTACAGAAGTTCGATAAAGTCAAAGCATTACATGGGGCTGGGAAAACATTCTTTGGGTTTCCTTTCTTTTTCTTCTGATAGGTCAGTCTGGAACTATTTCATTGCAAAATTGCAATCCAGATTACAGAAACACACATGTGTGCACACACACAGCTGATGTATGATCATCTTTATTGTGTTTGGTTGACCTGCATAATGTGCCTAGGCACATTGTTATATGGGATGGGGAGCCTCCCCATTTAGCATCCTTCAGTCCTGTTTCCATACTACAGTCCCATCTTAAATAGGGTGTGGCTTCTTTGGGAGAAACAGCCCCACACTTATCCAGGATACCTGGATGAAACATGGATCATTCTGAATATGGGATCAGTGCCAGTGATTCTCTAGTCTAGTTGGGACAAATGTAATCTGTGATGAGGGCCAACAAGTCTGAATTTAATTGGTGACTAAAGAACAAATTAGTGGAACAACCTCAAAACTTAAAATGCTGAAAACCTAAACAAGAACTCCAGAGAAAGAGTACTGGACTGGGAGCTATGGCTAAATCTTCACGAAGAATGCTCTATCACCCCACTTTTCACCCAATACTTTCTCTAGGCAATCTGATCCATCCCTATGGCTTTATACCTAACTATATGCAAATATTTCAGTCCCAAATTTAAACCTCCAGTACAGGGTTTGTCTCCTGAACTGCAGACTGGTCATGTTAATCATCTCAACCTAAATGATGCACAAGCATTTCAAACGGTACATGTGAAAAAGAAACTCATTGGCCACCCCAATAAACATTTCTTATATTCCCCAAACTGATGAATGACTTAGTCATTCTTCAGTAACCCTGAGAATTATCCTAGGTTCCTCTCTCTATCAACCTATCACAACCAAAACCAGTCAAGTCTATCTTCTAAACCTTTGCCAGATTTTTCTCTTCCTTAGTCCCCACCACCTCTACACTAATTCAGGCCACCAAATAATTGCCACAGCCTTCCCTTTTAGCACTCTTCAATCCTGTCTCCATACTACAGCCCAGAGAGCTTTCTAAAAAGGAGATCTACATATCATTTCTGTAGTATTCTTGCCAAACATATTTAAACGGACTCTAACCATAAAGAAACAATCAGGCAAATCCAGATTTAGGTGCATTCTACAAAAAATCTGGCCTGAACTATTCAAAAATGTCAGTGTCACAAGAGACAAAATATAATTGAGGAACTATTCTAGATTTTAAAAGATTAAAGAGTAAGAAAACTAAATGTAAATATGATCCTTGTTTGGATGCAGGATTGAGGGGGAGGAGGTGAAAATAGCTACTGTGGACATTGTTGGTACAATTAGGAAAAGTTAGGATATGAACTGTGTATTAGATGATATTGAATCAATAAATGTCAAATTTCTTAGGTATCGTAATGGTATTCTGGTTATGCAGGAAACGCTCTTGTACCTAGGAGTGCAATCTAAAGTATTTAGGGACAAAATGTCTACAACTTAACTCTCAAATGATTCAGCTAAAAATTACATAAGTAGATATATAGGTGATAAAAAGAAAACAAATGTGGCAAAATGCAAACAATTGATGAATCTAGACTTTCAACTTTCCTTTAAGTTTTAAATTTTTCAAAATAAAAAGGTGTAGAGGGGAAAAAAGAGGGAGAGCAGCCAGTCAGTCACCATTACTAAACTGTTCTTCCAGGAGACATCTTCCATGTTACAAAAACTATTTGAATTTCTTGGAGATTGAAAAATAATGGTAGGGAGGTCATTAAGGTTGAATTACCAAAGCCATTTACTCTCATCCCCAGCACCTTGGGTAGGCTTAATTTTCAAATACAAGTTAACACATGACTTAAAAGCTATCCGTAGAAGTGGCTAGGTCGTTCAACAGAAAAATTGAATTTAACCATTTTCTTTTACACAAAAGAATATAAAAACAATTACAAGCAAACTCTCTTTAAATTCTCATAATAATTAAATGAGATACTTTGCTTCATTTTAAATATGAGGAAAACAAGGAAAAACCAAATTGAATTATGTGCTAGAGTTTTTATAACTGTCAAACCAATAAAGCACATTATTATGTGATACCAAAAGTTTGCAAAGAGTAAACATGTTAACCTTTTAAAAACAGGATAGCTGAATCTTTATTTTTCTTCTAACAGCATTACTAACTTGCTATGTGTCTGCTATATTATAATTTTCTTCTGCTCCACAACAAAATAATTTAAAAACCCTATGTCAAGCCCTAATAAAATTATTGTTAAATTTAGAATAGGAGTCCCTCTCTCCCTGCCCTTCCTCTTCTCGTCATAACCCTTTTTTTACTCCCTATGCTACAGCCATATTAACTACTTGTGCTTCCTTGAAGCATAGGTTTTCTCATGCCACCAGGATTTCTTGGTGGTGGTCTAAGTCAAGGGAAATAGGATGTGCTCCTTCATGCCACAGGTATGCCTATTGCAAGAATATCAAACACAAGAACACCTAAGACCAAATCTAAACACAGAGGGAATCAGACCAGAATTCTGCTTCCAGGCTAGCTACTAAGGTTAGTCCCTTATCCTCACTGAGCCTGTTTGCTCATCTATAAAAGGAGGTGGTTAAATCAGATGATCTCCAATGTCAATCTGTTCTCTGCTCGCACTGTCCATGAATCTGTGAAGCTGCTCGAGAGAAATCACAAGAGAACTTGGGTAATAAATTCTGGTACAGAAGTTTTCCTCCTCTTAAGAGAAATCATCTCAAAGAAATTGTGAAAGACAAATAAAGGGTTAAGTTTCAAATCACAGTCAAGTTTAATGGGCTTCACCGATGATAGACCCAAATTCCAAAACATGTCATCTGTGAGATTTATATCAAATTACATATAAAAATTTATTATTTTTTTCCAACAAAGAATTTTTTATTTTTTATTGAATTTAATGGTGTGACATTGGTTAATAAAATTATGTAGTTAATAAAATTCTACAGTACATCATCTGTATATTGTATTGTGTGTTCACCACCCCAAGTGAAGTCTCCTTCCATCATCATTTATCCCCCCCTTTACCCTCTTCTACCTTCCCCTTCCCTCTGGTAATCACCATACTTTTTGTCTGTATCCATGATGCTTTCTTTTCTTCTTAATCCTTTTACTCTTCTCACCCAACCCCCCACCCCTCCCCTCTGACAGCTGGAAAATTTAAATAATATGGAAAAACAGATGTTAAGTGAGACATTAATTTTAAGCTGCAGAATGAGATTTAGCTCCATTTTGTAACCAGGCAGAAAACAGGCTCAGGGGCAGTGAGTTTATGTAAATGTGCTCTTATGAACGTAGCTCACGAAGGAGAAAAATTAGTTTCTTAGTATCTCATTTTCCCTCATCTGTTAGATACAGAAATAAGTTTTAAAAAGCTCTAAGGAAGATCAGTGCCTGAAATCACTAACATAGGAATGCCTTGAAATTATTCAGTCTTTCCTTCTCTTCCAAAAGACTCAGAGCTCCTTCCATGGATTGCAACTGACACCTAAGTGGGGTGAAATCAACTGTAATAAAGCTAGAGGAAGAAGCACTCCCATATTATTCAATTCATTCAACATGGGCAGTGGAAGTGCAAATGTGAGAAGGCATTGCTTTCCACAATTCCACTCTTTTATTCAAGAGACTTCACGCAAGTGGTAACAGTATAAAAACCTGATGTTTACACACACCATGGGTGGGCTCTGCCTAATCAAGCCCTAATCGGGAATTATCTTGAAAATTAAAAAATTAGTATGTATTGTTCAAGAACTTTAATTTTAAAATGTGTTGATAGGTTCAGAAGCAAACTAGCAAGAATTTTTAAAGAAGATTCTAGTATTCATTCATTCATTCATTCATTCATTCATTCATTCAATATTTATTGACTACCTAGTCATGGCATACACTGAGCAAAGTTAAGAGAATATAAAATGAATAAGACAGAGTCCCTAATCTTGAAAACCTCACAAACTGGAAATCAATCCTCATACAGCCAGTGTCTTTAAGGACATTATCTTCAAGTCCAAACCATTGGAGTTAGAAGGTTTTTTTCCAGAAGTTGACATCAAAGGGTAGGGAGTTGCTTGATTTCGAAGAGACTCGCTAGGGAGTCAAACATCGTTTGCAAGCATGGGAGTCTCCATAATAAATATTTTTGTCCTTCAAGCTGGAATTCTCTGACTAAATTTTTTAAAAATTACATTTAATTGAAATAGTTTCTTCTGTAGTACTAGGTTTCTCCACTACAAAGCTAGTTTTCCCATCTCTCCATACCTCTTGTGGGGAGTTATTCATGGGAGACTTGTTTATTCATCCCCACTTATTTATTTATTAAATAATTTATACCAATATAGAAAAAAATGCTTCCTCTATAAGAACAAAAGTGGGTAAGGGAGGGAGAGTGAAAGAGGAAGAAACAGTATGTGCAGGAAGGCAGAATTAGAAAGGAGGTTCTGAGAGCTATTTACAAGGTGACATCTTTCTGATACATTATAGGCAGACAGTTTAATAGCTGAGGGAAGCTTGCAAAGTGCTGATGAAACCATAGCCAAACACAAAACATAGAAAAATCTCTAATTCTTAGAATTTTTTTTTTATCTAATTGATATCTAACTAGATTTTTTATTAGGAAGATAGTTCATTTGTACTTAAATTTTTTTTCAGTCTTGTTCTTTGTTATAATTTTCTTTTAGTTACAACTTTTAAGACATGTAAATAATAGTAATAAGTGGGAAAATCACAGATGCATGGTTACAACTGGGCTTCTTATATATTTAAAATATTTTTTAAGGGAAAAGCATATATCAACGTGATTTTTGCTTTAGAACTTTCACTTCAGCTATGGCATAGAAGATTGACTGGAGGCTGGAGAGTGGGGAAGGGCTACATACAGAAATAGAATATATGAGGGTGCTGTAACACTATAGACAACATTTAGACTTTTGATTAGAGAAGATAAAAGAACACAAGATAACCACACATTTTCAATAGGAAAGAGTTTGTGAGTGATAATGTATATGAAACAGATCTTAAAATAGAGCAAAAATTCTGAGAAAATTCCTTCAGGTCTTCTTCAAGTGTCACTTTTTCAGTGAAGCTTTTGTAGCAGGGAAGAAAATGGTAAAATCACCACACCATTTCCTTTCCCGAGGCAGGCAGGAGGGCATTTCCTGGTTTCCTTGTAGTTAAGTCTGGGAGCATGAGACTTAGTTTTGGTAAACGAGAATGGACAGGAGTGATGTGTCACTTCCAAGCCAAGGCACCTATTGGCTACTAATCTATTTCCAACTCTCTTTGCCCTTAGAAACTACATAGCAGTGTGGCACCATCACAACATGGAGGAAGCCTGGAATACTGAATTGCTGTATAGAGTAATGAACCACCTATATCAGACTTATGATCAAAACTAAAATTTTGTTGGGTTAAACCAATGACAGTTAGATTTATTACTATAAAACAGCATAACCAATGTTGATTAATACACTTTCCCTGACCACCATATCCAAAATTTTCTCTGCCTTGTTCCCCCACAAAAAACCCAAACACACATATATACACACTTCCTATACTTCTTTCTGGCGCTTTTTTTTTTTCTTTAGTGCTTGTCACTCTATAACTTATAATGCATTTCATCTATTTATCTTGTTTATTATCTGTCTTCTTCAGCAGGCTGTCCTCCACATGGCCAGGAATTTGTGCTTCGTTCATTGTTATAACCCCAGTGATGCAGTGCTTGAAACATGGTAGGCACTCAAGAGACATTTGTGGAATGAATGAATAAAAAGATAATTTTAGTTCTGCCTGGAAAACATTCAAACCTGCAACTGGAGAGGTACTAAGAGCAGCTGTGAATTCAAGTATGAGAGACACATAGACACGTGTTTGGGACACATCAACATAGCTGGAGGGGTCATAGTTGAAGTCATAAGATTGTGTTCCTTTGGAGGGTGAGTTTTGCAGGTCGGGCTCTTCAGAAGCAGAAGCTGAAACACATTGTGGATGTTTACTGAGGACAAGTGCCTCTGAAAGGAAGTGAAGGGAATGGATACGGCAGAGGAAGAACTCAAACTGCAGTGCAGGCTGGGAACGCCCTGGCCAATAGAACGGGGAGCTCTGAGCAAAGGCTGCCTGACGGAGTCGCCCTGGATCTGACCAAAATGGCTGGGCCTTGTACCCCCACTTCGTCTAGTCACTGATGTGGGCTGCCCTCAGAAGGGCTGACTCTGGGTGACAAAATACCTAAAGGAGCTGATAGCTGGACGCTGTCTGCTGACTTCAATCCCTACTTCCGGGCAATCCCTTTTTTTGAAGGGCAATCTGAGCAATACATCTCCGTATCTACCACAAATGAGGAAAGAAGACAAGGCTAATGGCTAGATTTAACAAATACAAATACTGCTATTTAACAATATAAACATGTCCCATGTAATATTTCGGGTATACTTAGGCTAAAAAAAGTATTCATTGTTTATTTTAAATTCACATTTAAGTGGGTGTACTGTATTTTATCTGGGAACTCTACTAAAGGCTAAGTCCTAGAGTAGAGCCACAGTTGTCAGGACAGAAGTAGGATTGTCAAGTAGAGATAAGAGGAAGTCATAGAATGATCCTAAAACCAAGATGAAATAATAGCAATGCGATCCAAGGAAGGAGGTGATTATTAAAATAAGGTGACATAATTGAGACTTGAAAAGTAAAGAAGATAAAGACTGAGAACTACCGCAGTCACTGAGAGACTACGGATAAAAAAGCTTCAGAGAGGAATGGACTCCAGTGCCAAATGACACGGACAAGCAGAGCACAGCTAAAATATTGGGCATGGGGGGTTGGGGAGATGCCAGTCAGGTATCAGTTTAAATGTGGTAGGGCATGCCTTGCCACAAGATGGCACTCCTAGTTCCTCTTTGTCTAAGTGTCTAAGTTTCTATCAATAAACATTCTGCATACTTTTTATTTGTCATAGAACAAAGAGAATATCTTATGTTCTTTTATTACATATAGCTCTGTGCTTCATGTTCTATCATTTTCCCATAGCTTATGATTGGTTTCTTTTTTCGAGTATGAAGACAGAATGAATGTTGGAATTCATTGGGGGGTAAGGGCAGGCATTACAACCTGGGGGGGAGAGCAAATATAATGCTATTACAGATACTCAGTACAAAGCCCTAACAAGAAGCCATTGAATTCGGCCATCAGATGATGATTGATGAGCTTCAAGAAAACTAATACTGTTGGAAATTGAAGCCTGACTGCCTGGTGTTGAGGACTGATAATGTGCTGAGAAAGTAGACAGACTATGTGTTTGAGACATGTGAGAGACAGGAGTGTTACCAGGTGGACTTTTTCCTTATAGGGAATCTTTTCGCAAATAAGGATTTGTATGCCATATTCACAAGTTTCAAATATTTGACCAAAATGCCTATTAAATGGAAGTTGGCCTCATAAAAATATCTCTACAAAACAAATGAAATTCAGTTTCAGAGATACTTCTACTTAATTAAATAACCCCTTTAGTTCCCCAATATTATAGCAAATTCATTTTCAAAATAATTTCATACTTTTTTCTCATATTATACTGCCTATACAGTGAATGTCTGAATTGAGGTCTGAAATGAGATTTGTCTAACATTACGTAAACAGATAGAAACAGAGCCACGGGCCAAAGTTTTTGGATACTCAATTCCACACCCTTTCTAATGAATTATTCTTCCTGTCACTTAATTTCTAGATCAAGTTTTCCACTTACATGATTTTATTTTCCTGGCATGCATAAAATGACAATGACTCTTTGAAATTATACTGTTTTGAATATTTTCCATGCTATCTTAGATATGAAACAGTTAAAAATTATCTGTCTCCAGAAGAGTGAGAAAATATGTTCATTATCATTTGTGCTTCTTACAAAACCAAGTATAACCTTGAGATGAACTTAAAAGAAGAACTTACAAATTAATGTACCACTGAAGAGGCAAAATCCTGTGCCCCCTGTTTTAGGTATATAGTACTTCTGCTAGAATACCATCTTACCACACAATCAAAAACAGTTTTCCACTGATAAATCCAATCATTAGTCATTTATTGTTATCTTTCTTTTATCAAGGTGAAAACAGTATTGGTGTCTAATTTGTGTAAAAAAAATTTTGATCTCTTTAGACACAAAAAAGAGTAAAATTAAAATAACTTTAGCTTTCTTTCTCCCCAACCCCAAACACACAAAAAATGGTAGAAGGGCTTCTATAGCTAGTTCACCAAAAACTCCATATAAGCCAAACAAAAGGAAACTTCAAGCCTGCTTTGTGGCTAGGCCTCCATGGGGAATAGCCTTCTTACTGAGTTGGAAAGAATAAAGGGTATTTTTGAACTTACGAGTGTCTGAAAACATCATGTCTGCAAAGTGTGGTTGGCATTTGTATGCATTTTAAAGAGTCTAATGAAGCCCAGCTTCTTACAAACTCCTACAAAAAATGAAGAATGGGAAATGGTTCCTGCCACCCAGGGGTCAGAGTAGTGGTTATTGCTCTAACCAATTGTACGAAGAAGACCTGTCATTTATAGATAACTCCAAAAGAGACCTGTCATTTATAGATTGCATTAGCAAGAACACCACAAAGACTGGCCCTTACCCAAAGAATTTACTCAGAGAGACATTTAATATGGAGTAAATAGAGCCTCAAAGAGAACAGCTTTGAAGAGGGCTTTGAAAAGGTCGGAAGATGAAATGAGGAATGTTGTTACTTGGTGCCTTTATTAAACAAATGCTTGCCTTAGCTCTTCTCCAGCACATCTCAAAATGTGGCAAATAGCATGCCCATTAACAGACAAAAATATAACTTGGAATATGAAATTTTTCATTAGGATGAGCCCTCAAGATAATGGGTTGTTCTCAAAACATGTGAGTGCCCTATTTCCACCAACATGGCTACCACTCCTCTCTCAGGGACGTATCTACTGCTCCATGAACAGTCCAGGACAGTTTGGATCTCAGATGGTCTCCCCTAATTGTCATAGCAGTTAAGTTTGGAAACTCTATTCTCCCCAATCTTTAAGCCATTTCCTATATCCCCTCAGGCCCTGGCTCAAGGTGGAAAGTAATGTCACTGTCATTACAGCAGACAGCACTTTAGGTGTCAACTCTTTGGGAGTCATGGACACCTTCTATGATGAAATCCACTGACTCATGGAGTTGAATAAATTTTTTAGTTATCGATAACATCCCCACAACTGATTTTTTATGCTGCTATTTATCTCTAGTCTCTGTACATATTAATGCATTCATCCACTCAACAAATGTAACTGAGTACCTGCTATATGCCAGGCATTATTCTAGACAATGGGTTTATAGCAGTCATCAAGATAGGTCCCTGCTTTCATGGACCTATATTCTAACTATGTAAGAAAGGAAGAGTGGGAATGAGGGAAGTTACAGGCAAAAAATAAACAAGATAAATTCAGCTATGGTAACTCCAAGAAGACAAAAAAACAGGTTAGTAATTGAGGCCATGTGGAGAACTCTTTTTGTTTGAGCAGTCAGAGACTGATGCCTTGAGCTGAGGTGCTTAAGTGTCACCTTTGAGCCAGGGTCCAACCATGACAAGAATCCAGCCATGCACATAACTGGAAGGAGAATGTTGCAGGCTCAGAAAATAGAAAGTACAAAAGGTTTTAAGGCAAACCAAGCTTAGAATGTTTGAGGAACTAGAGAAGGCTAAGGTTGATGAATCCTAGCAAAAAGAAATAAGTAGGACATGAGTTCTGAGAAATCCAAGAGTCAGGCTGGGGCTCCTAGATCATGAAGATGTTATATATGGGGGATCTCAAGAACTGTGAAAAGAATTTTTTAACTCTTACATATTTGAGTGTATTTTTCCTAAGATCAAGGATAATTATGGAAATACAATTATCAAAATCAGGAAAATTTCACTAATATAACCAGAGTATAATTATCAAAATCAGAAAATAACATTAAAACATTATAATAAGTATATCTCAATTAAAAATATTATCTAATTTATAATAGACCTTACTTAAAATTTTTAAAGATTTTTAAATGTCCTTATAGAAATTTTATTATTCCAACCCAGCATCAGACACTGCATTTAATTTTCATACCTCTTTAGCCTTCTTTAATCTGGAACAGTTCTTCATCCTTTATTTTTCATGACATTAACTATTTTTTTAAGTACTGAAGATTTGTTTTGGAATATATCCTTTAATTGCGGTTTGTCTGATGTTTCTTTGAGCTCATATCCAGGTTATGAAAAGTTTATCCTTCAATGTAGAATATCAGGAGGCATACAATATCAGTTTGTTCCATTACTAATATGTTAGGAAGGATGGAAAGAAAAAATATATATACCTTGTTTTGCTAGAAAGAGATCAATGTATCTTTATGCTTTAGATGATAGCAAAAATATAATGTTAATTCCAAAAATAGAAGTATAATATGGACAAATTCCCATGAATTAAATGTAAATGGAAGAGGCTTTCTGTACTTATTCAAAATAGTGATTATGAGACTTTAGGAAAATCTCAAGGGTCACTAAAAAATTAGGGAAGCAAGAGATAGATAACAAAATATGAGTTATTAATAAGGACAAAGATGTTTATAAACTTCCAACAAATAAAAATAACTGTGATTTTGAATATAAATATATGCACCTTAAATTTAAAATAGAGTAAATATTTAGGTCAATAAATAAGTTGCCTTTACATAAGGAAAGGAATTGTTGAGCATTTATGAAATTAGTTTAGACACCCAGTGGCAATCACAAGGGTCTCTACTGCAGTGTAACTTTTCTTCAGCTGTAGTGTAGTACAGTGCATTTTGCCACTAATACCAGCTAAATGCAAACAAACAAACATAAAATGTGTGGCTAGAAATTTTTTCACTAGGAATAATGAAGAAGAAATAGACCAGAAAATCCAAAGTCTGT
Organism: Miniopterus schreibersii; assembly: GCF_964146895.1. NCBI lineage: Eukaryota > Metazoa > Chordata > Mammalia > Chiroptera > Miniopteridae > Miniopterus > Miniopterus schreibersii. The sequence continues at coordinate 38,395,586 of NC_138114.1, forward strand.
ATAGAAAATATAAAGAATGAGAGTGGGTAGAGATTGACTAAGAATTTCCATAATGTGAATGTAACCAGACCACTGGATCATAAGAGCCTTGAGGGCATGGACTATGGTTGTTCTCTGGTTACAGTTTTGTTCTTTTAATCAAAGTCTATCTTTGAACATGGTATCCAGAATCAAATTAAAACTCTATATATGACCTAGCACATACAACAGAGCTGCTGCTTCCCTTTTTATTCCTATACCTCTATTAGTGCCTAAGTTACAACTATCAAATCTAATCTGCAGAATTTTAGAGATGAAGAACTAAGACTGTCATTTAGTTCAGTTCCCTCAGTTTCAAATGAGAAAAATGAACTGATTAGAGTTAACTGACTTGCCTAAAGTTACCAACAGTGACACTTCTAGTGAGCTGATGGTTTTGGCTTAGAGCCCCAGAACACTGGCAAAGGTGTAGTAAAGGCATTGCTATCAAATAACACCACTCAGGGAGCTCAGGAGATAGACATCACACTGGACTTAGAGTCAGAAAACTTGTAATTTGAATTCCAGGTCTTCCTCTTTCTATGAAACCATGGGCAATCACTGCAACTCTCTGTAGAAGGGGAATGAAAAGACCTACCTCATAAAAATGTTATATATATGCAATGCAAAGTGCTTCGTTAAAAAACATTAAATATTAAAACTATTAAGAGGTATCATTATGATGATGATCTCATAGTCACAATTTGGTTACAGAGATGTAACGTTTCTAAAGTAGGTAGACTGTTATTTGGATTTTGTTTATATACCCAATTCTCATGCTTCAGAAACATTATGCATACATTTAAATTTGCCTTTAAAGAATCTTGATTTTTAAAATTTTTGATTATGAAAAATTTCAAACATATCCAAACTAAATAGAATATAATAAATTGCCATGTACTCGTTACCTAGCTTCAACATTTTCAAAATTTTGCCATTCTTTTCTTTTTATTGTGGTAAAATACACATGACAAAATTTAAAATTTTAACCATTCTTAAGTGTACAGTTAGTGACGTTAAAGTATATTCACATGTTGTGTCTGCCATTCTTTTATTATCTACACCTCCACTCACTCCCCACCTATCCACTCCATGATCATGACAATCTCACTTTTTAAATCAGATGGCTAACACTTCAATTTCCATCCAAATTCACATGGGACTTTTTGGTCTAAATCCTCAGTTCCCCTTTCATGAGAATCATACCAACTTTTTCTCTCAAAGTTGCTGTGAATGTTAAAGAATACGCTGTAATACCACTGTTAGCTCACTGCCGGCACTATTCACGTCCTCTGACTGTTCCCAGAGAAACTGTGCTGATAACACAAAGAATTCTGTTTCACTGATGTGATGACTCTCAGGTTTTATTTGGAGTATTTTCTTGACATTTCTTCATTGTTCCCTTTTACCTTATCTAGGTGGGACATAAATCTAATTAAGTTTCCAATATGATAATAGTCTTTGTAGAAAAGTAATGAAGTTCTCTGTATCTTGATTATAATATTTAATTATAAAAGTAATAAAATAAGCTCTAGTAGCCTAAGTGAGTAGTTTCTCAACTTGTTGCAGCCCCTCATTCAAGTGTATTGTTGGGCAAATCAAAAGCAGTTTTGCCCTCTGAGTCACTGTGAAGGGCACAAGAAAGCACCAGCTCTTCCTCCTGGGTCGCTGCTCTGACTGGACTCTCTCATCCCTCTGACAGATTCTTCTCAGCCTCATTTCATCCTTCTACACTGACTGGGAAGATATTCTAAGACCTGCTCCTCAGCCTTGAGTTCTTTTACAAGCTCTAATAGATGACTCACTTATATGACCTCAGCCTACATCTCTACATGAGCTGCTCTAAAATCACTATCTCCAGCCCATAATTTTCTGATTCCAAGAATCTTCTGAACTCATCATCATCCCCCCAAACTTTTTTCCCTCCCAGAAATCCTCTGTTTCCATTGATGGTACCATCACCCTCCTGGTTGTCCTGTCTTAAACTGGAGCCTCATCCTTTTGAAATCCCTATCTCCTATACCCAATTTAACACCAAAGGAGAGTGATTCCTTCTTCGAAATATATCTCATTTCCTCCACTCTTTTCCCAACTCCACTAATTGAGGACATTACAACTTCACAACCTAATTAATGCAATAGTTCACATGGTTCAATCAAATATAATTTCTAGCACATAATGCTTAATCAAGAAACCAGGATTCTAAACTCCTTGAAGAATTAAGTGAGAGCCATGCCTCAGCATTCCTTCAACACTTAGGAGAGTTTAAAAAGACATAAATCCTTTTCTGAGCCAGAAAAAAACCCCAAAGTTCTCTTTATTGATAAAGTATGTTATTTTATAACTAGGTCTGAATAATGCAAACATCTGATAATCTTCAGAGAAATCAAACAACAAAATTTGAGTGCAATCTGGGCCCTCTCAAATACAGCTCACATTTCCCTAATTTTATAGTCTGTATAAAAAACTTATACTCTCATTATTACATTTAGAGAGCCCTTCAAAGGTGCCATAAAGTTCCAGTCTTGATAGCCTCCAATTAGTGTCCTAGCTACATAGCTCTGAAGTTCCAGTTTACTATTTTAACATGCAAGCTAGAGCTTATCTTAACTGAGAACATTTATCTCTAATGACTGGTTTCCATTCCAAGTGCCCAACTATACAAAACAGCTAACTTCCAGATTTTAGCTTTCCTTTTAGTTTCTCTCTTGCAATCTAGTATAGTCCAGACATTTACCTTCCCATGTGGCCCTTCCATCAGAGAATACTCCAATTGACAGTCAACTCACTTCCGAGCTAAAGTTTTGATAATATGCATGCACAAATACATTTACAAATACATTCACTATAGTTTCATTTGTTTAATAGACTCTTAGGTTATAACCTTAGTGTCTATTCATAAGTGGGTAGCACAGTGGTGAGTTTATAGATGAAACACAACTGCCATGGGTTGTTAATTCTTGAAATCGAGCAATGGGTTCATTATATAATTCTCACTTCTTTTTTCATATGTTTAAACATTTTTCCATAATTTTTAAAAATTAAGGTACATACCCATTATGACTACAGGGTGGGGCAAAAGTAGGTTTACAATTGTTCATATGAAAAATAATACAATAATCAAAAAATAATACAAGAATAAACTGTTTTGTATACTCACAACTGTAAATCTACTTTTGCCCACCCTGTATAATGTAACACCAGAAACAATTAATATTGATCTATCTGTATTCACAGAATGGGGCTATAGTAAGCTGTTAAGTGAAAAAAAAAACCCCAAGTTAATAAACAGTAAGTATAGTATGCTCTATTTGGGGGTTTTGAAAGCCCTGTGGGATTATAAATATATATGTTTGCATATATACATAACTTATATATATGCAAACATATATATTTGCATATATATACAAATATAAATGTATATATTATAAATATATATAAACTGACAAAAACTGACAGCTAACTGACAGCTAACCCTGTGAATTAGGAGGGATAAAAGTGGATGATCATATCTTACTCTATATACTTCAATAGGTTTGAATTTTTACCAGCATCTGTAAATTTAAAAAATAAAGAAAATAATTTAATAATATTAATAACTAAAATCTTTAGTGCTACCGAGGCCTAGAAGCTGTATTTTTGGGAGTATTAAATACTAAGGAATCCTAAAGGGATACATCTATACTTTGAAGCATATTAAACATACAATCCATTTATTTGACCTACTACTCTCTCAAGGCATTGACTTTAATAAAAAAGAGCTTTTCCTACCTTATCTGAGACTGCCTTCTGTTACATTCTGACAAGGTTTTAGGTAATTCTTTGATCTTTCCTTGTTATAGGCAGAACAAATGAAAGAAAACCATAAAAGATTTTCTTGCCCATGATTTTTTTCAAAATAGTGATCAAGTTGTGTTTCTATGGCAACCAGTAGCTACTAACTTTCTGCTTGACCCAAAGACACTCCTACTAGTTCCTTATTTGTACTACAGGATCTGCATCTCTCCTTGCTTTTGTACCTACTAATTCTTATAACTTTCAGGCGCTAGTTTCCCTAGCTTTCACTACTTCTCTACCCATGTCTGGGTTCAGTGCGTTCCTATATCACAGCACTTGTCATAGTATACTGAAATTGTTTACTTAAGACTGTAAGAGGGCTGCAACCAGAGGTGGATCTAGGTTTTGTGACACCTGAAACTAATACAACTTAGGGAGCCTTCTTTAAGAAAAGAATATAAGGAATTGTTGATCTTAGAATCTCTAAAATCACTTCCTTCTCCATTGAGGTATAAAAGTGGCCCTGCCCCCAAGACTCAAGTAGAACCAGATTAACTGAAGGACTGCTATGCAAGAGTAAAATATGTTTAAATACACAGATTCTGGAATCAATCAGGGTGGGACTAGGTCCCAAATCCACTGTTGACCAGCTCCAGCCTAGGCTAATTTGCTTTATTTCTCTATGCCTCATTTTTTTTTAAATCCTCACCCGAGGATATTTTTTCCATTGCTTTTCAGAGAGTGGAAGGGAGAGAGAGAGAAACTGATGTGAGAGAGACACATTGATTGGTTGCCTCCCACGCGCACCCCAACTGGAGCTGGGGATCGAGCCTGCAACCAGGGTACGTGCCCTTGGTCGGAATCAAACCCGAGACCCTTCAGTTCGCTGGCCAATGTCTAAGCTTCATTTATCAGTCGAAAAATTATTTGTAGGATTATTAAGAGATGAATTATAGAAATATATAAAAATTATTTTATATATTATATATTACATGCACAATATATATTACATGTATTTATATAATAATTACAGAAATATTACATATAAAGTATGACACATTTATATAAATTATTTATAAAATGTAAAATATCTTTATGTAAATGATTAACTATTTATGGTAAATTTATCTCATATATGATATAAATGACTATTCATTGATTAATTAATTTATGTTAATTTTAGTTCATTAATTACATATTTATAAAAATTATATATATACAGCTCTGGCCAGGTGGCTCAGTTGGTTGGAGCATCATCCTGTACACCAAAAGGTTAAGGGTTCTCTTTCCAGTCAGGGCACATACCTAGGATGAGGGTTCTATTCTCAGTTGGGGAACGTATGGGAGGCAACCGATAGATGTTTCTCTCTCACATAAATGTTTGTCTCTCTCTCTCTCCCTTTCTATCTCTCTAAAAATCAATAAAAAAAAACATATCCTTAGGTGAGGATTAAAAAAAATTATACATATACACACACATATAGATAAAATATATAACTATAGGTACCATGTACTGAGGCTCTCACGTAATCACAGTCTAGAAGAAGCCAGATGATCTACTGGTCCAACAACCTACTGTGAGCCCTCTTATATCTGGCCCTGGGCTCCTGCTGCATTTCATAATCAGCTTTCCTGAAAATGACTGCTAACTAAAAATACATTAGATGCTTTTGGACAAAATGATACAATAATATGCTTTTGCATTGAGCTGATGCTCTGAGTCTGACAAGAGTTAAAAGATATATCTGATAAGGGGCTAATTTCCAAAGTGTACAAAGAACTCATACTACTCAGGAAAAGGAAGACAAACAATCCAATTAAAAAATAGGCAAAGGACCTGAACAGACACTTCTCCAAAGAGGACATACACCTACTATATGTCAGGCACTGTGCCACAATATTATATTAGGAATATAATATTGAGAAAAATGGGTATGATGTCTATGTTCTTACATCCAAAGGTACAGAAGGGGTCCCATACACTACTCAAGTTATCGTACTGAAAATCTCTGCTATAATAATTACAACAAAATAGAGATACATGTATCTTACAAAAAATGCATGGTTCTTTACAGTTTATCAATCCAAGAAGGTATGATCCAGTGTTTGGATGAATGTGAAGTGGGAGGGGCAAAAAAGGTTTTCCTGAAACCTTCAGCAATGCTTGAGCTGAGCTTTCCTAAAGAAAAAATAGGTACTATTATGGATAGCATACAGCCACTGGGAAGGTCACAAGCAAAGGTTGAAATGAATATGTGCATAATTACTTGAGAAAAGTCTGGAGAATTACTAAAAGGCCAATTACATAGTTCCTTAAGAGTTTCCTTTTCCTCAAGCAAGGCTGGCTCCTTCCTGTCATTCAGATTTCAGCTTCCATGTTATCTATTTAAGAAAGGTCTTTCCTAACCTTCTAAATTAAAATTTAGTCACTGAGGTTAAAGCCAGTTCCCTCTTCTTCTTTGTTATTTTACTTACCCTCCTCTTGAGCAGACAGTGCTTGTGGGGAGACACTCACCATCTTGGGGAATGGGGAATGAATCCTACTAAGTCAGTTATGGTGGTCTCATTACCATTACTAGGATTGGTTTAAGCATGAACATGTGACAAAACTCTTGCCAATAAAACATGAAGGAAACCTACCTCTGGGGAAAATTCCCTCACTTATGAGAAAGGAAAAGAGAGAAGATGTGCATACACATCCCTTCTTTTTATCTCTTTGTCATAGGGCATAGTCATGAATGTATGGGATGCCAGAACAGCTGCAGCCATTTTATGACTATGTGAGGGGAAAGATGGAAAGCACCTGGGTTCTCAATGATGTCTCTGACCACTCCATTAACCACACAGAACAACCCTACTTCCAGACTCATTATTTAAATTACTCTTAATTAATTGCAGCTGTTACTTGCAGCTGAACATATTCATTTTTTAGTCATTTCATCACATAATGTAGCTCAGTTCTGTAAGTAGTATTTAAAATCATTAGATTATCATGTATATGTGCCAAAGAATTCAAAGACCTTGTCTCTGTTGTTCACCATTGTGTTCTAATTGTTTAGAACAGTGCCACATACATAGTAGATTCTCAGTAAATATCTGTTCAATGAGTACATGAGAAAACTCTGAAGGATATTAAGTGTCTGTATTATGTAGGAGCAAAAGCAAGCAAACAAACAAACAAAAAACTGGCCCTGTCTCTAATATTTTTAATATTCACTTTACTGCACTTTATATTTCCTTTAATTTAAAATAGGAACTCTGAAAAGAGGGCAAAGACAAGACCTAACAATGAGATTTATGGAAGTATCTTTGTGGCAGATATAAAACTTGGCCACAAGTACTTTGACACCCCTCCCACTGAAAGGTGGAATCTATGTCTCCTGTCCTTGAATCTGGACTTTGCAACTATTTGACCAATAGAATTATCCAGAAGTGATAATGTGTCAGTTTTTAGGACCAGGCCTCTTAGGAAACTGGCAGCTTCCACTTCCTCTCTCTTCAAATGCTCATTCTTGATACCAGCCATTATGCCATGAGAAAGACAGACAGCCATGGAAAGATCCGTGTGAAGAGGAACTGAGGCCCCTAGCCCAGTTTCAGCAGGCATTGTGCTAACTCCAACTACTGGCTAAGTGAGTCAGTAGTGTTGGAAGTGGATCTGCCAGCCCCCAGGATCAGCTGTCCAGCTGGCTGATACCACATGGAACAGAGATGAGCATTACCTGCCAAGCACTGGACAAATTGAAAATGTGAAATAAATAATTATTGTCATAAACCACTAAGTTTGGGAGTGGTTTATTATTATATATAGCAATAGGTAACTATAATAGCCTTCAACAGAAAAAAAAGATGCTTAGAAAAGAGCAGCTTATATTTAGTTACAAAGGTAAAACAATAATGTTAGTTATAAGTATGGTAGTTAAAAGACAGGGCAGCCCTGTGGGCGTGGCTCAACAGTTGAGCATCGACCTAGGACACAGGCCCCAGGAGATCGAGATTCGAATTCTGGTCAGGGCACATGCCAGGGTTGCCTGGTGGTTTCTCAGCAGGGGGCGTGCAGGAGGCGTGCAGGGGGCAGCCAATCAATGACTCTCTCATCACTGACGTTTCTCTCTCTCTCCCTCTCCCTTCCTCTCTCTGAAATCAATAAATATATTAAAATAAAATAAAAAAGACGGGAATGAAAGGTTGAATGAATTACATATTTTATCATGTGGCAAAAGTTAATAGTCAAAAGTTGCTTCAAGATTGTTGGGGCAGCCAGGCTGATGTGGTTCAGCGGATGAGCACTGACCTATGATCCAGGAGATGGCAGTTCAATTCCTGGTCAAGGCACATGCCTGGGTTGCGGGTTCGATCCCCAGTGGGGGGCATGCAGGAGGCAGCCGATCAATGATTCTCTCATCATCTATGTTCCTATCTCTTTCTCTCCCTCTCCCTCTCCCTTCCTCTCTCTGAAATCAATAAAGATATATTTAAAAAAAAAAAAAAAAAGATTGTTGGGGCAGTGGTGCCACCAAGGAACCTATCTCCCCACTCTCACCATGTGATGATTAATTTTATGTGTCAACTTTGCTAGGCCATAGTTCCCAGATATTAGCCCAACATTATTCTAGATGTCTCTGTGAAGATATTTCTTAGATGAGATTGATATTTAAATCAGTAGACATTGAGTAAAACAGATTACCCTCTATAATGTGGCATGGGCCTCATCCAAAGATGTGGCAAAGGCCATAAAGGGAAAAAAGACTGACCTTCCTAGAGGAAAAGAGATTCTGCGAGTAGTCTGCCTTTGGTTTTGAACTGGAACTCTTCCATGGGTCTTTAGCCTGCCAGCCTATCCTGCAGATTATGGACTTGTCAACTTCCACAATGGTGAGAACCAATTTCTTAAATTTTTTTTTCCTCTCTCTCTCTCTATACACACACACACACACACACACATAATCTCATTGGTTCTTTTTCTCTGGAGAACCCTAATACACACAGTTTCCTCTTTGCATAAAGCTTTGTAGTTTTCAAAAATATGTTTTCTTACTGGATGCCCACAATCCTGAAAGGTAAGAAGAGTGAAATTTTCAAGGATGCTGAAGGTTGGAAAGAATAAATAATTTGGAACAAAGTCACAATGCTGTTAAGTGGTAGAGCCTGGACTAGAACTCATAATCATCTGATTCTTGGTACCGATTATTGATGCTATATCATCCTGCCCTCTTTTTGAACTTTGACACATTCTCATAAAGGCTTGGATTACACTTTCAAAGTGATTTTTGAACACCATCTTGAATTGTGAAATTTTCATTACTCACTATTCTCCGATATCACTGGGAATTTTAAGTTACTTGTTTCTGGATGTTCTCATTCATTCATTTATTTAATTAGGCAGTCTTTCAGCTAGTCAATAAATATTATTATACTATGTGCCAGGTACAGAGGAAACTGCAGTGAATGTGGTAGATGCAATTCCCGTTCTAATGGAGATTACATTCTAGTGGGGAAGAGAGAAAACAATAAGAAGTGTAATGGAGAGGGGGAGGAGCAAAGGGAGGGGAATTAAGCGGAGGAGGGGAAGATGAAGAAAAAGAAAAAAATCAAGGTAAGGCCCGGCTGGGCGTGGCTCAGCAGTTGAGCATTGACCTAGAATCCAGGAGATCAGAGTTCAAGTGCCAGTCAGAGTACATGCCAGGGTTGCAGGCTCAATCCCCAGTGTGGGGCATGCAGGAGGCAGCGGATCAATAATGATGTTTCTCATCGATGATGTTTCTCTCTCTCTCCCTCTCTCTGAAATCAACAAAGATGTATTTTTTTTTTTTTTAATCAGGGTAAGGAATAGGACTTAATGAAGAGACAAATTTTACCTCTCACTAACTCAAGATCATGCCTTCCTCTACTTAATGGGCAAATAGGCAAAAGACACCTATGATTCAGAAACAAAAGTCTTCAATCTGAAAATAGTAGGTTCTATGACAACCCTGAATGCCAGGAATTAAGGAGAAGGAAAAGGGAGAAGGGCTTACAAAAACTATCCTTGACACTTCCTCAATCTAACCCTAGAGTAAAAGTGCTCATGTAGACACAAGGAAGGTTTATTAACAAAACTTCTAACATTACGAGAATTTTTTTTCACTTTAATCAAGAAGTTTAAAAAATAAACAGCCATCTTGTGTGTGGGAAAAAGACTTAATGGTTTAAAATATTCTTTAACTTAACATCCCTTGGTTAAAAGCAAACACACATTTTGGCCCTGGAGAGCATGATTCTCCCCTCAGAATCAATGGGAATGGGAATCAGGGCCACACATTTTCAATAGAGGACATAAAATTCAATTTGAGTCACAATAGTCCATGCAGATTTTTTCCCAAGTTATTTTTATATTAAGGCATGCTTGAAAAATTTCAACCCAGATTTAGGTTTAAGTTTCCCAGACATAGTAAGTAATTGCTGCAGTAATGAGTTCTTATGTCTTAATTTGGTCTGCTCCAGATGTTAACATCTAGATTGTTTGTTTTTCATTCTCCACTCCTCTGCACTTCCTTATAAAACAGTACATTTGTAAATGTTCTGATTTTTTTTTATAGGAAAGGGGGGCTGCAAGAAAGCAGGAAGAAGTAGGGTGGGCAAGAAGTTTAGTCTCACCTGTTATGCCAATTTGATCAGTTTATATGTAGCAGAGAGGCTAGGGATGGGCCACTTTTTACCTTCATAGAAGAAGCTATACTGGCCTTTCTATATTTGCAGGATGGTGTGGTGCTAAGGAACATGAATTCGGTGCTGATGGTATGCTTCCCCCAAGGCAAGGTACTATATTGGTGGTCCTCTTTGAGTGGGAAATAAAATCCCTGTGGCAGAGTTGGCTGTGCTATACCACAACATAACTTACTCCCCTCCTCCCATATTTACTGAACCAAGGGAATGAGTCCCGTCCTATAAACCAGCACAATTGAATAACAGTAAGGAAAAACTTGGCTTATACCTCCAAGCTAATAAAGTAATGTACTGATAGAATATATTAATAAGAACCTGCATTGTAGACCCAGCTGGTGAGCAGCTGGATGGCAGCTGGGAGATCTGGGATTGTTCTCCAACAGATAAAGGAGACCTTGCTCAAGGGCAGTGGTTCTCAAATTTTAATGTGCATGGGAATCAGCTAGAGTGCTTTCTAAAAATGTAGATTCAATGGTCACAGGCCTAAGAATTCTGAGCCAGAAGAACTTGGATAGAGCCCAGATATATGCCTTTTCAATAAGCAGCTTCAGGTGATTCTGATGCAGGTGGTGGGAAACCACATTTTGAGAAGTACTGCTCCTCAGAACTACTAATATCATCATTCAAGATCTTTAGCAGCTGAAAAAGATAAATAGAGCTTTCAACCAATCTTTCCGCTTGGTTTTTGACAGCCGAGTCCAATCCACAGCTGGTAAAGAGGTTGGATAATGACCATAGATAGGTTTGATCCCTCAGGATAGAATGCTTAAAGTGGTTTGGGGACCTCTGTTTCTCCCCCATCAATAAGGGGGTTGGAAGGCGGCCACAGACTGGGCTTGGAATCCAGCTGGCACAAAACTTGGAAGACAATCCTCAGTGAGGTCTGGGTTCAATATCTAACTGCTAAAGAGCTTGGCTGTCAGCCTTGTGGTGTGCAGTCAATCTTCAATCGATATAATGCTTTGATAACATATGAACAGCATGGGTAAAATCCAGAAACTGTAAAGAACTTAGATAAAAGTCCTAAGACCTAAAGTTTGGTCCCCAAATGGCATGGAGCTTGGACAATATTTGGGAATGAATTTAATCCTCAAATGGTAAGAGTTTTGGATGTCAGGAATGAGGTCTGCGTTCAATCTCTTGTCATTAAAAAGCTTGGAAGACCAGCTTGGGGTCTGGTTTCAATCGTCAGATGGTAAAGAGTTCAAATGACAACAATGGTTTCTAGGTTCAAGTGAAAGCTGACAAACAGCTTGAAATAAACTGCAAGATCTGGGTTCAATCTCAAAATGTTAAGGGTTTAGATAATTGTCATGAGGAATGAGTTCAGCTTGGAGGATTCTAAAAGTCTAGGTGAGGTAGCTAAGAATCTGCACCAGATGATCAGAGACAACTTGTGGTCATGATCCATGTGGGAAAGGATTTAGATAGTGGCTACTCTTTTCAGATTATGAGAAGAGAGGATGCCCAGATACCCTTGATCTAGGACTTCATATTTAGCTAATATAGAAAGAAGCTTGAATTCCAGCCATGGGGTAAGAAAATGTATAATTTTGCAAAGAATATTATGGGATCTCTCTATACCCATAACTATGGAGATGCAGGCACCAGGTCTGGGAATGTGATTCCTGAAATAATGGAGCTCTTTTGCCAGGACTTTTGCTGACAGAATGACTGTTTTATATGGCTAAGAGAGCAGATGTCTGAGAAGCATGGAAATCTATGATGTGTGTTCCTAAGTGGGATGACAGCTGGCACCATTGCATAAAATCTTGTTCCTACTTTTACAGTTTCACTAATACTCTTCTTTCTGATTATTCTGATTTATCAACAAACAGCACTTTCTGGAACCTTTTAAAAGCATACTCAAATAGTTAAGAGTCAGACAGTTCTCCAAACACCTAACAATCCATGGGGCTCTTAGAGACACAAAAATGGAACAAGATCCCTTAGGGAAGAAGCAAAAATCAAGCCACAACTACCACCTAGTTTTCTTCCTGGAGATCTTTATTTGACCTGACAATTCAAGGTGAATTCAGAAAAGATGGCTTCATTGGGGGACTGGTTTAGAGCATGAATATATCTGCCAAAACTTTCTCTGCTTCTTGAATCTGAGCATGTTCTGAAGAATACCTTTTAAGGAATAACCATGCTTCAGACTTCTGGAACATATTAGGCATTTGTTTTAAGACATTGCTATTGAAAAATATTGGTATTAATAGGTAACATTTATTGAGCATTTATTATATGTCAGGTACTATATGAAATATTTTATATGTACTAACTTATTTAATCCTTAACATAACCCTATAAAAGAGGTCTTATTATCCTCATTTTATAGATAAGGAAACTGAGACCCAGATGTTAAGCAAATTACCTAATGTTACAAAGCCACTACTGTGTTTATCATGTCACTTTTTCCTAGGCACAAAGGAAGACTATATTTCCCAGCATCCCTTGCAAGTAAGTTGCAACCATGTGATTAAATTCAGCCAATGAGGAATGTGGACGGAAGTGATAGCTACCACTTTGGGGCTTAAACTTTTAAGGCATCTGGTACAATCCTCAGATTTTTTATAACCTTGCCACAGTAAGCTTAGAGGCCAGTACTTTAGATAATATAACAAGATGGACAAGGGCTGCTTAACATGCCTCAATCAGACTTTAAGCAAGAAATAAACCTTAACCGTGTTAAAGTACTTCAACAAATCTCAGATGCTACTGATTATATTATCTAATATTATATATACGTATGAAAGAAAAAAGTTGCTAAATAATGACATCCAATTAATTGTAGGGCACACTCTTATTTCAGAGATGTTGATTGTGAAAAAATGACAGGTCCTTATCTTCCTCATGATCAGTACGCAGGAGGCAATTTCAAGAGGCTCTAACTAGTTAAGATGGAGCAATATAAGCTTCAAAAAAGATAATAATTACAACTGATTGAAACACACAAAATATATTTATGTCATTAATCTATAGTGATATTTCAAAAACTAACTGGTCACCTTTGAAGAATGATAGAGAATTTAATTATCTTGAAAATGGTAAATAAGGGAAAAGAATCACGTACCCTACCTTTCCTATATTAACTGTACCACTGAGTTACCAGTAGATGTGGAAAGCAGATTTTTATAAAAGTATTCCAACCAATAAATTAAAAATAAAACATAGAATATGCACCATTTTTGTAACCACCAATGATTTAATGCTTTTGGGCACTGAGCACCAATAGCTGCTATCACCAGACATCATGTCCCTCTTGATGAAAACCTCAAAACCCCCATAGAGTTGCCCAGAGATTCTTATAGTCCAAAGTCCCTGGAGCCCTCTCAGGGGATCTGTGAGGTCCTTATATTTCCAACTACAAATGTGTGTAAGGCCAGGTTTTCTTCATACACTTCAAATAAAACAACATAATACAAAAGCAGATAGGATAACCCAGCTGTCTACTATTAAACTAGACATAAAAGGCATTTGCAAAAAATGTTAAACAATGTCATTCTTCTCAGTAGACATTTTTTCATTTTGTAAAATATAGTTCTTTATGATTTAAAATGCTATTTATGTTAATATGTTATGGGTTTATTAATGTTATTTTAAGTGAATTATTACATAAATATTTTTAAATTTCTCAGTTTTAATTTCTAATATGAAAAATATTGATAAACATGACAAATAAACAAAAGCTTTTGGGGGGCCTTCAGAAATTTTTTAAAAATAAAGAAATATTGCCCGGCCAGGCGTGGCTCAGCAGTTGAGCGTCAACCTAGGATCTGGGAGACTGGGGTTCGATTCCTGGTCAGGGCACATGCCTGGGTTGCGGGCTCCATCCCCAGTCAGGGGCATGCAGGAGGCAGCTGATCGATCAATGACTCTCATCATTGATGTTTCTGTCTCTCTCTCCCCCTCTCCTTTCCTCTCTCTGAAATCAATACAGATATATTTTTTAAAAAAGAAAAGAAAGAAAGAAACCTTGAAATTAAAAGTGTTTGAGAACTGTTGGTCTTGCCAAAGAGATCGAACCTGAGTCTGATCAAGCCTCTGGCTGCAGCTGTCAATTTTCAGGAAATACAGAGGACAGAGAAACATGTTGAACTGCAACATAAGTACGTAACCAGCACAACTCAGACTGTGGGAAACTCTACAGGTCAAATGTCCTGGATTCTCCCACAGACAAACTGTAAGGAAAAGAAAAGAATGAAGGAAGAACTTAATAAAAGAGACTTCAAAGACATAATTTTTTTTTTAAACGGGCAAGACTAAACTACAGTGCTTAGAGATACATACTTGAGTGATAAAAGTATATAGAAATATAAGAAATTGATTGCTATAGAGGTTACTTCAGAGAGAAGGGCGGGGTTCATTGGAATGGGGCACACTGACGGGATTCGGGGTAGCTGAAAAAGTTTTCATTCTTGACCTCAGTGGTGGTTTATAAAGGTTTTCACCTTATAATAACTCATAAAGTCCTAAAGAGTCCATCTTAGAATTAATAAGATACGGGAAGTTTCCATGCCAATGCCTTTCCAATGCAGGAATGAGTGGAAAATCTATCTGCTTAACTATTATGCTGTTACAACTTAAGATCACTTTTCAGCTACATACTTAACAGAAGATTAGGTACTGGCTATATGCCTCTCAAGTTCTTATGTCTTTAACTCTCTAATCATGGATTCTCACATCTTTTCTTTAGAATCTAAAACCATCTTTGTAAACGAAGTACAGTCATCTACCACTTAACAACAGGGATACATTCTGAGAAATGTGTCATTAGGTGATTTTGTCATTGTACCAACATCACAGAAAGTATTCACACAAACCTAGATAGTACAGCCTACTACACACGTAGGCTATATGGTAGAGTCTACTGCTCCTAGGCTAAAAACCTGTACAACATGTTACTGTACCAAATACTGTAAGCGATTGTAACACAATGGTAGGTATTTGTTTATCTAAACAAAGAAAAGGTACAGTAAAAATAGTGTAAAAGATTTTTTTAAATGATATACCTGTAAAGGGCATTTACCATTAATGGAGTCTGCAGGTCTAGAAGTTGTTCTGGGTGAGTCAGTGAGTTGTGAGTGAATGTGAAGGCCTAGGACATTACTGTACATTACTGTGGACTTTACAAACACTGTATCCTTAGGC
Source organism: Miniopterus schreibersii (assembly GCF_964146895.1). Taxonomy (NCBI): domain Eukaryota; kingdom Metazoa; phylum Chordata; class Mammalia; order Chiroptera; family Miniopteridae; genus Miniopterus; species Miniopterus schreibersii. The sequence goes on from NC_138114.1 coordinate 38,411,240, forward strand.
TAGACTAAATTTATAAAACAACACCATTAAATTAAGCTCAAGAGAAAATGATGCAATCAAGAGATGTGGTAAACAGGAGATGTATAAGGCTGTTGCTGGAGTAGCACAACATACTGTTTTACAGCAAACATTTTTATAAGTAGTATATACTCTAAAATAATAATAAGTATAGTATAGTAAATAAACAACTAACAGTCAGTTATTATAATTACCAAGTAGTGTGTACTGACACATAGTTGCATGTACTTTTATATGCCTGGCAGTATAGTAGATTTGTTTAGAACGGCATCACCACAAACACGTATGTAATACATTAAGCTACATTACAAGGACTATGATGTCACTAGACAATAGGAATTTTTCAGTTCCATTATAATCTTATGAAATCAGCATTGTATATACAGTCTGCCTGATACATTTTTATGTTCCTCACAGCAACTAGCACAGGTCTAGGTGTTCAAATGATTATTAAAAATGTGGGAAGGTGTACATTCCTTACTGGCTTCCTAAGCCCTTAGCTAACCTCCTACGAGGCAGAGCTCTCCTAACTATGACAAAAGGGTACATCTGTAGATCCTATATACAGTCTTCACCCAGCTACAAGATTTTGGAAATTTATGATCTAGTCTATATTTAAAATTCATGAACTATCTAGAGATGTTAATATAAAACTGTAATAGATCAATTCTAGAAATAGGCCAGTAAAAAAATATGTGATTCACATTTTACTAAAGTATGTCTTTACTAATGTAGGTAATGAGCCATATAAAGAACATTCATTTCATTCATCTAGACATAATTAAAATGCAGAAACTTTATAAACTAAAAGCCAAACCAAATCCATGCAACATTAAGACTACAATTTGAATGCAGGAGTTAGAGAGATAATTTTCTCATGTTACTGATGTCTGGTAACTCAACTCACATAACACTGCTATTGCATTTGATATCAGTTATGAGGCTCTAAACTCTTACCAGATTCAAACCCTTCCCAAAACCTCACTAGCACTCTATTCTTGAAAGATGAGATGATTAGAAAAAAGAAATGGATTATAAACAAGTGAGTAATACTTTTGTAATCATGAATTCAAATTCATCATTCATCCATTAAGTATAATAAAATATCCACAATGTTCAAGACACCATACTAGGTCCTAGAAGGTGCATACAAAGATGAAATGATCTGGAACTCAGTTCCCCAGAACCTTACAATTTAGTAGAAGAGATAGGACAAACACATAAATAATTATAATAAAAGATATACATTAAAAGTGACCCAACTAAAGTATAGTAAACGTGCTACTGGGTTCAAAAAAGGGAGGACTTACTTTCAGTTGGAGGAAGAGGTGATGATGTTAGATTAAAATTTCCAAGAGTGGCATTTAAGATCATCTTTGGGAATCAGAAATGGGAGAAACTAGTAACATTTTAAAATAGTTCACAAAGCATCTTAAAAATATACAATCACATTTTAAAAATATATTCTTATTTAAATCTCATAACAATCTTCATTTGGATTTCATTTTTTACACATAAGGACATTGAGGCTTGGAGAAATTCAGTGACTTGTCCAAGATCCTACAGCTGGTGAACTTAAATTCAAGTTGTCTTATTTCATATCCATTGTTGATTCCAGTAAACAAATTATCCTTTAATCAGGAAAGCCTCCTGACTATTGGGTTAGGGCAGGAAGTCATTTACAAGGAAAAGGGAGTTCAGCTGACTGAATTACATAATGAGTAAAAAAGAAAAGTAAAAAATATAGTTGAAAATAGGTGAGAGCAGATGGCAGGTCTAAAAGAGCAAGCTATTGTATCCTTAGATGTTAAAAAGTTCAGAGCAGAGGCGTGCCATGAAGTATGAAGGGAGAATAAATATGACAGCACATTGAAAATGGATGGGGAAGGTGATAGGCTAAGAACAGAGACAGTAGTTGGTAGCTTCTTCAATATTGTAGGGGAGAGATAATAAGAGCTTGGGTTAGGGTGATGACAGTGGGGATAGAAAATAGAAGCACAGGGAGAGACTCTATGGGACTTGAACACTGATTGGATTGGGGAGGAGACAAAAGAAAAAATAGGTTTCAGAGATTACTCCAAATGTTTAAGCCTGAGTAGCTCAGAAGAGGATAGCGTCATCAACTGAGTCATAAAATGCAGAGGAAAAATCAATGCTGCAGTGCTGAAGACTGGGTGATTGGCCTAAAGACTACTTTCACCATCAGTTCACATCTCTTTTTCCTGCTTCTAACGGATGGTTGGTGGCAATGATGGTACCTCTGGTGATATTTACCTCCTGTGTACACCTTTTTTCTGAGCACCAGATCTATATAGCAAATCACAAAGTTTTTGGTTGAAAGATCAACATGTGAATATAAAGAAATGAACAAATTTCTTGAGAAGATCATAGTCTCTAAAGGCCATTCTCAAGGAGACATTCTAAAAGTGTTATAAGCAATGGCAGCATTTTATGTTTTCCATGGTGACTACTTTGAGGAACAATCCTCAACTGGATGCATAAATCCTGTTCTTGGTCCAGTTGTCATGTTTTGTTTCTGAGTGAGCCTCATTACTTTCCAGTCACACCTGGTGCGTGTCTCTGATGTGGCTACAAGCAAGCTGGACAAGGGACTTCCCGTCTACTCTCCAGTGTGTCCTGGCCAGTGCACAGGTGTGTCGTGGACTAACATAAGGTAGGGAACTGGATCATTTGCAGGATGAAGGCAGCTGGAGTCTTTAGCACACAAGCTCCTACTGATTGTCATGGGACTGCTCAGCAAAGGAATCAGAGATTTTAATTACCAGTAGTTGTGTATCCCAACCAATAGGAATGCTTTTCCATTCCAAGTATTTCCCCCTTGAACAGATGCAAAATAAGGGGCCTTGGGCCTGGCATGTGGTGTGGGATTTCTGTTTCCTATCAAGCAAGATAACTTTACAGATTCTCTTTACAGCATGGGGTTTTGTTATGGCTGATTCTGCAGAGAAATATATCATTAAAAACTTACTAACAGAATTTTTATTTTGTTTTTATACAGCTTAACAAGAAAATAAGCTGAGTTAAAAAGTCTGTATTATCTTTTGAGAATTATAAGAAAGAAGCAAGTCAAAGTTGAAGTTTTTGGTGGCTATATAATCCCTGGATGCCTACCTCCTAGGATGACTATACAGATCTATTTATCTGGAAGTGCTTTAAAAAGAAAAATGTTCTGTTTAAATCTGACACACAATTGACTACGAAGAAAATTAAACCTAATGACTTTATTGACCATGGTCATATATGAGTCATTTAAAATTTTCTTTTCATAGGTATACTAAGAAATACTGAATTAAGACTTTTTATCCCTTTCAAATAAAACATTCTTTGTCATTAGTTAGAAATTTAAAAGTGTGACTGTTATTTTATTTTTAGATTTCATGTTTTGAAGTTCTGAAATAGAAAACATAAAGCATTATTTTAAGAGATGTTCTTGAAAAACTTTGAAATGGCAGTTGGTATACTACCTAAAAATAACTTAAAATTAACAAGAAATAATAATAAAAATTTTTAAGAGTTCAAGGAGCAGAGACTAGAAACTAAGGGTACAAGGGTATTACTGTCTACTAACTATCCCCTAGAGGCCAGAAATTGTGTTACATTCACATTTGAACATGCCAACATTTTTAAGGCAAAGATAACATTTTATTTATTTATTCTTATTGTTGACACTATTACATCTGTCCCCATTCTCTCCTCCCTTTGACTACCTCCACCCAGCCCCTGCCCCCCTTCCTTCTGGCCATCACCACACTGCTGTCTGTGTCTATGGGCTATGCCTATATGTTCTCTGGCTAATCCTTTCACCTTCTTTCATCCAGTCCCCCTTCCCTCCTCCCCTCTGACAGCTGTCAGTCTGTTCCATGTGTCTATGCTTCTGTTTCTGTTTTGTTCCTCAGTTTATTTTGTTAATTAGATTCCACATATAAGTGAGATCATATGGTATTGAAGATGCCAATTTTAACAGATTCTGGCATCTTTTACATAGAAAATAAATGTAGAAGAGGTATGAGATACCTGAAAAGTTTTGCTTTTTAATTGTTTTAATACATGTTCTACCAACCAAGGAGAGGTTTTTTTTTTTGTTTTAGTTTTTGTAGTCTTATTTATGGAATAATATACTTTCTGTTTTTCAAATATAACATTAGAGTATTGAATATACTTTTTCACAGGAGCCTCCACTGCATTCTCAAATGCCCCAGAGGCTACCCCAGGTCATATAAGAGTCAAAGATATTAGGGCCCAGAGGGAGAGAGAGAGACAGAAACATCAGCAATGAGAGAGTCATTGAACATCAGGAATGAGAGAGTGAGTGCACACCCCCCACTGGGGTTTGGGCCCACAACCCAGGCATGTGCCCTGACCCGGAATCAAACTTCGATGTCCTGGATCATAGATTGATGCTCAACTGCTGAGCCACACCAGCTGGGCTGGTTAGGTGTTTTTTAAACAAGAAAGGTCAGACAACTCATTAGGACCAGATCTGGGACCAGGACCCAAGGTTTCTGGATCTTTTAGTTATGCTTTGCTCCTTCCTACAATTGATTATATTTCTTCTTTAACATGACCTGGGTTTTCAAATTCATGATTAGATGAAAAGAAACCTGGAAATACAGCACAAGGCTGTATGTGGATATGCTGAGCCTGGATACATGCCTTGCTACGTATCTCGTGCACACATTTTTTTCCTTGTCGTCTAGGAAACTCAGGAATGGAGCAGCATCTGTTAGAGATATCTCTGGAATAACTAATGGACAATTTAAACATCTTCATTAAGGAAAAAACTTTCAGTAAAATCTGAAAAATCAAAGTTCTAAGGCTCAAGCTAACAAACAATGAAACAGATAAAACTATAAATAAACAAATGCTGTATTGTTTTAAATTTAACTTTATTGTTGAAAGTATTACAGATGTTCCCTTTTTTCCCCCAATACCTCCTCTACCCTGCACCTGTCTCCCTACCTCCCACCTGAGGCCTTCACCACCCTTTTGTCTGTTCTATGGGTTATGCATATATGCACGTAAATTCTTTGCCCCACCTACCCACCCCCGCATTCCCTCTGAGATTCCTCAGTCTGTTCCATGCTTCTGTGTCTCTGGATCTATTTTGTTCATCAGTTTATTTTGTTCAGCTTCCCTCAGGCAACTGCCAAACTGCTATAATGGCACATTGTTTTGTATGACAGAGTTCACACTGATGAGTGTGGGAGATGAATTCCATAATATTCTACACAAGTTAGAGAGTGTGTATCTACAGACACAAAGCAGCCTAGAGAAGTTTACAGCAAGTCTAAAATACAGAGGAAGAATACTGATGGCTGAGGTTAGTGCAAGCACATCCTTGACAGTCTGGGATAGTCTCATCTTCAATTCACCATCCACCTTCAGATTCAATAACAACATCTGACGGGAAACACAAACTCCAAGTTATTAAGTGGTTTCCCAAAGCTATGTAGAAGTTGTACTAAGAGTATAATTGATCTCCCCTTGCCTTTCAATCAGAGATGGGTCATACTACCAACCAAAATGTATTTGGTAACTCTTCAAATTCTAATTATAATGGCAGCTATCATTTATTGAACACTTATGTGTCCAGCATTTACTGAGTACTTCATAATATCTCATTTAATACTTATAACAACCCCAGGAGGCATTTTTTATTATCCTCATTGAGGGAACTGAGGCCAAAAGAGGTTACACAGCTAATAAATGTTTCAGCTGAGATTGAACCCAAATTTGCATAAGCACTAAAACCTGTGGTTTTAACCACTACTCCAAGCATGGTTATTGAATTTCACTTTATAAGCCAATTTGCTTGAATTGGGAATACATTCTTGGATTCTTAGGCAAACTGTGACCTCAGTGGGAAAAAGAATTGTGATCACTTATTGATGTCTGCTATGTGTAAGAGATGAAAAGTAGTAGCAGTGACATACACATCAAGTCTTTGCCAACTCTGCCCTAGTTAATATTTCCTCTATGAAGTATTACTCTCTCTACATATGATATGTAATCTATTCTGTAGACTGGTTTATGTCATGTCTATGTGACCATATTTTGCCAGACTAATATCAGAATACTTGGTCTGTCTACTTAATAGAATTTCCTTAATTAGTGCTTCATTTGAATATCTGGGCTGTATGGTCACAGCACTATTTGTGGGTAACAGGGACCAGCCTTGAGTTTTCCATAAGAATTTGATGGCTCAACTGCTGTGAGAGAACAACAGGAATCAGCATATCAGTTTTTGAAATGTTAACAAGTCCTTATGCACTAGCTACATGTTTTCTGTGCATATCATTCATAAAATAATTCAGGTGAAAAATAGTCTTTAAAAGATTAAGACTAAGATGAAGCAGACTTGTCCACAGCCAAGGAAGTTAATTCAGGATTTGAGAGTAAAAAAGAAATCAGACTTGGCAGGAGGTGAGCAAAGAGATTAAAAACTAAGAAAGGTCAAAGAGCAGCAAGGTTAGAGAAAAAGAGAATCAGATCAAAGCTAGAAACTCATAAAAGCCAGGCCCTACTATAAAGAAAGGATTATTTACTTACTGCCTATGTTCTGGTAATTTTTATTACTGAACCAAAACAGATGAGCCAGAGTTAGTCTTGTGGATACAAAGAATGGAACATACGTTTCAGAGGCCACGGAAACAGGAGAGTGTCCTAAGACAATGGCAGGGAAGTGGAGTTACTAGCATTCCTTTAGCTGCAATACAGTCTCACTAAACTCAACTAAGATAAAAAAAGTACCAAATGCACTGAAGATTTTTCCTCCACAGTCCCCCTTTCCTCTTAACTGTGTTCCCTTCTGTCCTTCCCCTTACTGCCCTTCCCTCCCCTCTTTAATCTCTCCTTTCCTTCCTCTCACAAAACACTGTTGAGGGTCCGCTATATTCTGAGTTCATCGGGTTTACACAAGTGAACCAGATTCCACTCATCTACTGATGGGCACCTGGGCTGTTTCCAGATCTTAGCCGTTGTAAACAATGTTGCTATGAACACAGGGGTGCATATATTCTTTCTGATTGGTATTTCAGGCTTCTTAGGATATATTCCTAGAAGTGGGATCACTGGGTCAAATGGCAGTTCCATTTTTAATTTTTTGAGGAAACTCCACATTGTTTTCCATAGTGGTTGTTTCAGTCTGCATTCCCACTAGCAGTGTACTAGGGTTCCCCTTTCTCCACATCCTCACCAGCACTTGTTTTTTGTTGATTTATTTATTTAATTTTATTTCTGTTTAAAATATTACAGATGTCCCTTTTTCTCCCCAATAACCCATTCCACCCCATGCCTTCCCCCTCCCCAGTCCCTCTCCCCACCATTATCCGTATCCTTGGGTTGTGCATATATGCATATAAATTCTTTGGTTAATCTCTCCCCCTCCACCCACCCACCCTCCTCCAACCCTCTGACATTTGTCAGTCTGATCTGTGCTTCCATGTCATTGAATCTATTCTGTTCATCAGTTTATTAAGTTCTTTAGATTCCACATATAAGCGAGATCATGTGATGTTTGTCTTTCTCTGCCTGGTTTATTTCGCTTAGCATAATATTCTCCAGGTCCATCTATACTGTCCCAAAGGGTATGAGATCCTTCCTCTTTACAGCTGCATAGTATTCCATGGTGTAAATGTCCCAAAGCTTTTTTATCTACTCATCTACTGATGGGCACTTGGGCTGTTTCCAGATCTTAGCTATTATAAACTGTGCTGCTATGAACATAGGGGTGCATATATTCTTTCTGATTAGTGTTTCAGGATTCTTAGGATATATTCCTAGAAGTGGGATCACTGGGTCAAAAGGCAGCTCCATTTTTAATTTTTTGAGGAATCTCCATACTGCTTTCCACAGTGACTGCACCAGTCTGCATTCCCACCAGCAGTGTACCAGGGTTTCCCTTTCTCCACCTCCTCACCAGCACAAGTCGTTTGTTGATTTGTTGAAGGTAGCCATTGTGACAGGTGTGAAGTGATACCTCACTGTGGTTTTAATTTGCATCTCTCTGATGATGAGCAACATTGAATAGACACTTCTCCAAAGAGGACATACAGATGTCCAAGAGACAAATGAAATGTCTGTTCACTAAGAAATGGTCCTTTGCCCATTTCTTAATTGAGTTGTTTGTCTTCCTCTTGCTGAGTAATATGAGTTCTTTGTACACTTTGGAAATTAGCCCCTTATCAGATACATCCTTGGCAAATATGTTTTCCCAGACCGTGGGGTTCCTTTGTATTTTGAGGCTATTTTCTTTTGCTGTGCAGAAGCTTTTTAGTTTGATGTAGTTCTATATGTTTATTTTGTCTTTTGTTTCTCTTGCCCTAGGAGATGTATCAGTGAAAATTCCACTATGTGGGATGTCTGTGACTTTACTGCCTATGTTTTCTTCCAGGATTTTTATGGTTTCATGACTTACATTCAAGTCTTTTATCCATTTTGAGTTTATTTTTGTGTATGGTGAAAGTTGGTGGTCTAGTTTCATTTTTTTGCATGTATCTGTCCAATTTTCCCAGCACCACTTATTAAAGAGACTGTCTTTACTCCATTGTATGCTCTTGCCTCCTTTGCCAAATATTAACTGACCATAATGGCGTGGGTCTATTTCTGGGGTCTCTGTTCTGTTCCATTGGTCTATATGTCTGTTGTTGTACCAATACCAGGCCGTTTTGATTACAATGGCTTTGTAGTACAGTTTTAAGTCCGGTAATGTGATCCCTCCCACTCTGTTCTTTTTTCTCAAGATGGCTGCAGCTATTCGGGGTCTTTTTTGGTTCCATATAAATTTTTGAAATGTTTGTTCTAGATCTGTGAAATATGCTGTTGGTATTTTAATAGCAATTGCATTGAATTTATAAATTGCTTTGGATAGTATGGACATTTTAATGATATTAATGCTTCCAATCCATGAACACGGTATATTCTTCCACTTGTTTATATCTTCCTCTATTTCTTTTTTAAGTGTCCTGTAGTTTTCAGAGTACAGGTCTTTTACATCCTTGGTTAAGTTTATTCCTACGTATCTTATTTTTTTAGTTGCAATGGTAAATGGTATTTTTTTTTAGCTTCTCTCTCTGAAAGTTCATTGTTGGTGTATAAGAATGCCATTGAGCCCAGCCGGGCGTGGCTCAGCGGTTGAGCATCAACCTAGGATCCAGACGATCAGGGTTCGATTCCCGGTCAGGGCACATGCCCAGGTTGTGGGCTCAATCAATGACTCTCTCATCATTGATGTTTCTTTCTCTCTCTCTCTCCCTCTCTTTTCCTCTGTCTGAAATCAATAAAGATATATTTTAAAAAAGAAAAAAGAAAAAAAAGAATGCCATTGATTTCTGGATGTTGATTTTGTATCCAGCTACCTTGCCAAATTCGTTTATCAAATCTAGTAGCACTTTGATGGAGTCTTTAGGGTTTTCTATGTACAATACTATGTCATCTGCAAACAATGACAGTTTTACTTCCACCTTTCCAATTTGGATACCTCTTATGATTTCTTCCTGTCTGCTGGCTGTGGATAGGACTTCCAGTACTATGTTGAATAAGAGTGGTGAAAAGTGGACATCCCTGTCTTGTTCCTGTTTTTAATGGAAAAGGTTTTAGTTTTTGCCCACTGAGTATGATGTTGGCTGTAGGTTTGTCATATATGGCCTTTATTATGTTGAGGTATGATCCCTCTATTCCCACTTTGCTGAGAGTTTTTATCAGAAATGGGTGCTGGATTTTATCGAATGCTTTTCTGCATCTGTTGATATGATCATATGATTTTTGTCCTTCATTTTGTTTATGTGATGTATCACATTTACTGATTTGCGGATGTTGTTCCAGCCTTGCATCCCCGAAATAAATCCCACTTGGTCATGGTGTATGATCTTTTCAATGTATTGCTGGATCCGGTTTGCTAGTATTTTAGTGAGGATTTTAGCATCTATGTTCATCAGGGATATTGGCCTGTAATTTTCTTTCTTTGTAGTGTCTTTATCTGGTTTGGGGATTAGGATGATACTGGCCTCATAAAAAGAGTTTGGGCGTTTTCCTTCCTCTTGAATTTTCTGGAATAGTTTGAATAGAATAGGTGTTAATTCTTCTTTGAATGTTTGGTAAAACTTGCCTATAAATCCATCTGGTCCAGGATTGTTGATTTATTGATGGTAGACGTTCTAGCAGGTGCGAGGTGGTACCTCATTGTCATTTTAATTTGCATCTCTCTGATAATTAGTGACCTTGAGCATTTTTTCATATGTCTCTTGGCTATTTGTATGTCCTCTTTGGAGAAGGTCTGTTCAGGTCCTCTACCCACTTTTTATTGGGTTGTCTTCCTTTTGTTGAGTTGTACGAGTGCTTTGTATATGTTGGAAATTAACTCCTTATCAGATGTATCATTGGCAAATGCTCTCCCATATATCCCTATTGATATGATCATGTAATTTTTGTCTTTCAATTTGTTTATGTGATTTACCACATTTATTGAATTGTGAACATTGTACCAGCCTTGTATCCCTGGAATAAATTCCACTTGGTCATAGTGTATAATCTTTTTAATGTATTGCTGGATCTGATTTGCTAATATTTTGTTGAGGATTTTAGCATCTATGTTCATCAGGGATACTGGCCTATAATTCTCTTTCTTTGTAGTGTCTTTATCTAGTTTTGGAATTAGATTAATGTCAGCCTTGTAAAAAGAGCTTGGAAGTTTTCCTTCCTCTTGGATTTTTTGGAATAGTTTGAAGAGGATAGGTGCTAGTTCTTTGAATATTTGGTAAAACTCCCCTGTGAAGCCATCCAGACCAGGGCTTTTGTTTGCTGGGAGTTTTTTGATTACTACTTCAATTTCATCAGTTGTTGCCGGCCTATTCAGGTTTTCTCTTCTTTCTGACTCAGTTTTAGAAGATTGTATTTTTCTAAGACTTTGTCCATTTCATCCAGGTTGTCCAGCTTGTTGGCATACAGTTGTTCATAGTATTTTCTTATAACCCTTTGTATTCAGTTGTTACTTCACCTCTTTTGTTTCTGATTCTATTTATTTTGGTCTTCTCTCTTTGTTTCTTTTTCTTAATTTATTTATCTTTATTGTTGAAAGAATTACAGATGTCCCCTTTTTTCCCCCATTGACCCCTTCTACCCTGAACCCATGCCCCACTCCAGGCTTTCACCACACTATTGTCTGTGTTCATGGGTTATGCATTTATGGATATAAATTCTTTGGTTATTCTCTCCCCACCCACCCACCCCCACCTTCCCTCTGAGATTCATAAGTCTGTTCCTTGCTTCTATGTCACTGGATCTATTTTGTTCACCAGTTTATTTTGTTCTTTAGATTCCACATATAATTGAGATCATGTGATATTTGTCTTTTTCTGCCTGGTTTATTTCACTTAGCATAATACTCTGCAGTTCCATCCATGCTGTCCCAAAGGGTAAGAGATTCTTCTTTACAGCTGCATAAATGTCCCAAAGCTTTTTTATCCACTCATCTACTGATGGGCATTTGGGCTGTTTCCATATTTTAGCTATTGTAAATTGCACTGCTATGAACATAGGGATGCATAAGTTCTTCCTGATAAGTGTTTCGGGTTTCTTAGGATATATTCCTAGAAGTGGAATTACTGAGTCAAAAGGCCTTTCCATTTTTAATTTTTTGAGGAACCTCCATACTGTCTTCCATAGTGAGTCTGGCTAAAGGTTCATTAATCTTGTTTTTCTTTTCAAAGAACCAGTTCTTGGTTTCACTTAACTTTTTGTATTGTTTTTTCAGTCTCTTTGTCATTTATTTCTGCTCTGATCTTTATTATTTCCTTCCTTCTACTTACTCTGGGTTTTTCTTGTTGTTCTCTTTCAATTCTTTAAGTTGTAGGGTTAGATAGTTTATTAGAAATTTTTCTTGTTTCTTGAGGTAGGCCTGTAGTGCTATAAATTTCCCTCTCAGGACTGCTTTTGCTGTGTCCTATAGATTTGGGGTTGTTGTGTGTTCATTTTCATTTGTTTCCAGGAAGTTTCTGATTTCTTCCTTGATCTCACTGGTGACCCAGTCATTTTTTTTTTTTTTTAATCCTCATCCAAGGATAATTTTTCCACTACTTTTTCAGAGAGAGTGGGAGGGGGGGAGAAACATGGATGTGAGACAGACACATCCATTGGTTGCCTCCTGCACGAGCCCCAACTGGGCCCGAGCCTGAAACCGAGGCACGTGCCCTTGGCTGAAATCAAACCTGGGGCCCTTTCAGTCCGCGAGCCGGCACTCTAACCACCGAGCACCCCGGCTAGGGCAACCCATTCATTTTTTTTAACAACATGCTATCTAGCCTCCATGCGTATGAATGTTTTGGGATGTTTTTATTGTAGTTGATTTCTAGTTTCATGCCATTATGATCTGAGAAGATGCTTGATATGATTTCAATCTTCTTGAATTTGTAGAGACTTAGTTTGTGCCCTAACATTTGGCCTATCTTTGAGAATGTCCCATGTGCCCTTGAGAAGAATGTATATTCTGCAGCATTGGAGTGAAATGTTCTGTAAATGTCAATTAAATCCATCTGATCTAGTGTGTCATTTAGGGTCGCGTTTTCCTTGTTGATTTTTTGTCTAGATCTAGCGAATGACGTCAGTGGGGTGTTATAGTCCCTACTACGATTGCTGTGTCAATCTCTCCCTTAAAGTCCTCCAGAAGCTTTTTTATGCCCCTAATGATAAAGAAGTTTCCTGATAGAAAAGGCCTCTTTGTACTACACAAATTATCACATATGAAGTGAACCACACATTCCATGTCTATTTCACATTGTTCAACAGCTGTCCCAAGCCCTTACATAACTGAAAAATACAGCTTAGAAGTGATAAGAAAAGAATAAAAACAGTTCTAGCAACTTTAGAGGAAGTAACTATCTAAAACAAATTGGAGAACTCCAGTACTTACTGGGATCTAGGTATTATGCTATATGAGTTAGAGTTATTACTTCAATCCTCCTGACAAGTCTGCAAAGTGAATATTCTTATTGTCATTTTATAGGTGAGAAATCTCAGAGAAGTTAAATTACTTTCTTAGACAAAACCAGGTAGATACTTCTTTTCCCATATTGTCTTCCAAGAGCGCTGAAAGAAATAGCTGTTTAATTAGCAGGTGAAGCAGAAAAGAACACTAGAAATGACTCTAAAATGTAGGATTTATTGTGAATCCATGTCAACTAAATTGGCAATATGACTAAAATTAAACACCTGAAATTAACATAGTCTATTATTTCAAGATTGATCTACATGATAACAATATGACGAACAGCCAACCATACATGTTGAGTAGAAGTAAGTTTGGAAAGAAAGAGGTACATCAGGAGAGATATCGTGTGATCTGGACCTTATAAAACTTTGGAAGTGAAACCCCAAAAGGTTTTGATGACAGAGGCAGGAAGTTACCTAAGACTTAGGGAGCCTGGTGTAACAGAGGAAGCCTTGAATTTTAGTGATGCTACAGTTGCTGCTACTTTTCTCTGGAATGCCTCAATGTCCCCCCTCTTCCCACTTGTCCTTAAACTCCTACTGCACAGGTTTTTACAAAGTGAAAAGGTTTTATTTTTGTTTGGCATAAAGCCAGGAAGGTATTCCTCAAGAAAATATGTCCCATAACTAACTCATGGGAGTCTCTTCCCAGATCCTCTGCTTTTCCTCTTTTTGAAAAGAGCAAGTTTCTCTGATATGGAACAACCCTTTCTCTATAGTGTCTCCCTGGCTTTCACAAGTTAGGTCTTCTCTCCCAGATTCATTCACATTTTGAGGGATTCTTTCTTTAAAAAGATCTCTAATCTTACACTCATATTCCTTAAAACCGAGCTAGAATGCTGGCTTCTTGAGGTCACTAAGACAAAGAATAAGCTAGTTTTTAATTTAATTGTGCTGAAAATAAGTTCACTTCTACATCCAAGAAAGTTTCTATATGGGATCATATCAATTATTTCTGGAGTTCTTGTCTCTACAACCATGTGTCCTAAGTAACTAGAATCATCTAGAATCACCTAGATAAAGTCAGGTTGGTAATGCTTTTCCTTTACCTTGTCTTCTAAGAAAGCTGGGAGAAATAGATGCTGTGATTAGGAGGTAAACCAGAAAGGGAGTAAAATGACTCAAAATTTAGGGTTCATCATGAACCCACCATGTCAGCAAGACTAGTTTCCAACTATAGTAGCTTCCACTTTCATTTACATTGGAAGAACTAATCCTCTTTAGAAGAACACAAAGTTTATAACCCAGCATCTTTTCTAACAATATACAAACTGAAGGAAGAAACTAAAGAAAGAAGTTGGAGAAAGCAAGATGAGCTTTTCTCCCTACCTGCCACTAGAGAGCTGCTGACTTCCTTGACTGAGAGCTAAGGTTTCCTATATGCATATAACATTCATTGGATCACTTATTTATTTGTTTACACAGTTTCAAAGCCCTCTGCTGGGCTACATGTAGTCTGGCTGAGCTCCAAAACGAGTTTTAAAATGTAAATTAAATACAAATGGCAAAGGCCACATATCTGAATAGTTATAAATGAAAGTCACAGAGGCATATTCATAAATATCTTTGTCATTAATCTTCTTTGAAAAATTCTTATGCAATAGGCAACTTATGGAAGGCCAAACCATTTTATTCTTACAGCTAAATGAGGAGGAAAAGGAAAACATAAAACTTCCCCTAAAAGTTCTGAGCATTTATAGAGGGCTCTTACACTCTTAAACACACACACACACACACACACACACACACACACACACACACACACAGAGGAGATGCTTCCCCTCTTATGTTTGCATAAACCGAATAATGCCTTGAGGTAATTTCTTCCATTCCTCTCAGAGAAGCAAGATGCTTCAGCAAACAAGCTCCCCAATATTAGAGTTCTAATCCAAGTTCTCCCAGTCAGTGTTATTGCCTTGATGTTGATAGTAGACACAAAAACAGAGCTTCCTATCTTTATCTGTTTTTCATTCTCTTTTTCCTTCACTTCTTTGTCTCACCTCCTTATTATCTCTTCTCCTTATCTCCTCTCCTTTCCATATGTATCATTAGGAAAAATGTTTTGGCATAGTAAGGCGGCATTGTTTAGAGTAAAATGGCCAAGAAAAAGTAAAAGTTCTGTCTCCCCATTAGCCCTATCCACCCACAATAATCTCTTCCTTGGCACCAACTATTTCAGCCATTTGGAACTTGAGTATATATGTGAATCCTAACAAAAACAGAGCAGTTAGAAAGAAGTAATTTATAATGCTAAGCTAGAAGAGACGACTCAACTCTACCTCTCACTAACTGCATGACTTTGGGCCACTCATGTATCTGCTCTGAGCTTCAGTTGCTTTATCTGTAAAATAGAACTAAAGGTCCTAACAAGCTTACACATGAGGTATGTGAAATTATTTGTAAACTTTAAAGGGCTAGATAAATGAAAGGGAATGTTATTATCTTCTTCTTCTCTCTGGTCTTTTCTCTAAGTTTAAGTAGGCTAACAAAAAAAAATCAAGATAATAAGCAAGACTTGTGTATCTTAATAATTGTTAAAAATTATATTAAGAAAAGCAATGTGGAATAATACAACAAGAAAAAGTTTCCCCTTTTTCTTTCCTCTGGGAATTGAGAGCTAAAAGCCAAAAATGAGAATTTAAAAGTGAAGGTTTCTTGACGTCCTCTGCTCTTTTTCTTAATTTCCTCTAGACTGGCTTCCTTATATTGCACATTTTAAGCACACTTTGCATCATAATGACTATTTCATGAGTTGTTGATTCTTTTATGAGAAATGGTTTTCTGTGTAATCAAGCAGAGAAAGAATTGTCTCAAGGTTCACTTACAAAAAAATCAATTATGAATTGCTAAATGTACTGCTCACACAGAGAAGATTGAAACTTATTTTTTTGTTTTCTTTTGTTTTGTTTTAATGTGCCATTAGGTATTAATGTCAGCATTCTTTGCTTGTCAAGGCCAACTCATGACATTTCAACTTTCCATTCAGGGAATGAAATGACTAAAGACCCAGTAGTCTAATGATCTATAATTGAGGTCACTAGATTAAATAACTTTCTTTAATTGAAATTTAGTAAACATGTATGAACCTACCAATACACATAGGAAGTATGCTAAGGGGAGTGGGAAAGACAAATATGAATAATAGATATAACTCTGCCCTAAAGATCCGAAATTATAGTAAGTAGAAAAGAGAAAGACACATAACATGTAAGGAGCATACAGAGGAACATATGAAAACCAGGATTCATGGGCACTAAAGAGGGAGAGACACTCACTACTAGTGAGGGGCAAGAAGATCAAGCTTTCTATTCTAAACCACTAAAGTTCCTTATTGATAACATTCACTTATTATAACCATATAAAAAAGAAATTAATCTATTCAACATTAAAAATTCTGGTGTCAACTCACTGTACTTTTGATGACTTCTTTTGTTTTTAATATTTTATTTTCTTTTGTTTTTAATATATCTTTATTGATTTCAGAGAGAGGGAGAGAAAGAGATAGAAGTATCAATGATGAGAGAGTCATTGATTGGCTGCCTCCTGCACGCCCCTGACTGAGGATTGAGCCCGCAACCTGGGCATGTGCCTTGACCAGGAATCAAATCGTGATCTCCTGGATCCTAGGTCGATGCTCAACCACTGAGCCATGTCTGGCCAGGCTATGACTTCTTATAATACAAGAAGCTTCACTTCTACCATAATGATTAGAAAAAGCCAGGTAATCTAAAGTTATTTCTTGAAGCTATCAGAGACAATTAAAATATCTCAGGGTAACCAATTAACCTGAATTCTAAGGAAAGACGGACACCTTCAAGGAGCGATGGGATGCCTGCACGTGCTCACCTGGGACAGAGCATGGGAGTAGGAGATGCCAAACACCATGCAAGCTGGTAAGAAGAACTCAACTAAAAAGTTCAACAAGTTGCAAACCAAAGAGTATGGGCTAGCATGAAAGCACAGGATCCCTGGGCGTCTGAGACACAAGGGTACAAAGGGAGCTTGACAGCCACTTGCAGGCTCTTCTTTCTGGATCTCATTGGGCATGCATTCAAGTGATTGGGCGGGGTGGCAGGGAGGGTGGGGCAGGAAACCAAGGAGCACTCTACTAGGTGGCTCCAGCCTGGAAGAGGTGAGAGGTGATAAGGAGAGTAACAGTCATTCTGGGAAAGGCACAAAGCCTGCCCAGGTCCTTCTGCCCTATCTTCTCTAAGGTACAAAAGCTCTAAGCTGCTAAAGAACTGGAAGCACACCCTATCACTCTCAGGGCACAGCTGAAAACCAACTGCAATTGAGGGATTGGATGAGGAAGAAAAAAACCCATGCCCCCTGTGGGTGGGGCAGGAAACAGTCCTGGGCTCAGACCATCAGAGATTCTCTATCATCCAGGATGAGGCAGAATCACTGATGAGGAAGCCCCACCTCTGAGACCCAGGGACACAGTACCTACCTAAGACTAAGTCTGAACCAGGACAACACAGAATGAACTTCTTGACCCTTGTTTTTCCCAACTAAGCTAGCAAGCACACAGTCATCCCACAAGTAGCTATCCATTTTCTCCAGGAAAAATCAGAAACATTGTGATAGGAACTACTTCAGTATTATTCCCACAGGAGAATCCTTACTACTCAAGGAAGTCAAGTATGGCCAAGACTCAATGACCCAGCAGGTAGTCTAGCTTTTCCACAGTACATATAGACAATGTCTCCTTCCCCTCTCTATCATTTCCTCACACTCAGCTTCTCCTCAGCTAACTTTTACCTCCAGGCCAATGGCCATCAAATCTTGATCACAAAATGTTAT
This sequence comes from Miniopterus schreibersii, assembly GCF_964146895.1. NCBI lineage: Eukaryota > Metazoa > Chordata > Mammalia > Chiroptera > Miniopteridae > Miniopterus > Miniopterus schreibersii. Next base: position 38,429,063 of record NC_138114.1, read on the forward strand.
AATTAGTAGAGTCACTCAGACACATCATCTCTCAGGAGATATCAGACCAAGTACAGGATTCTGTGCTAACTCATCCTCTTTCTCTTGGACCTTCTATTCACCTAATTATGTTGATAAGTCCTTCCTATGTATTCCAGGATCATATGTTTTATTTACAGTACCCTTTGAGTACCTTACTTGCACAGGTAGAGAGGATTCCACATCTGTTCTTTGTAGCCAGACATATATGTAATAGAAAATAGAAACATGTTTATGTTTGTATAAGCTAGAAATAGCTCACTACAATGTAAAGGCAGTTCAGCCCTCCAATTGCTAGTTAGAGTAGGAACAGTATGATCCTTTTGGAGCAACAAATATTTCCTTATTGGTTGAGAACACTGAACACCATAAATTTTAAGTCATTCCCAGAAGTATATTTACATAAGTACAATATTTACAACAGAAAAGAAGGTTTTGAAATACAGAATAGTAAGTATACATACACACACACCAAATCAAATCCAAAAACAAAACAATCTACAGCATAGATCTCAATGAAGTTGTGTCTTACAATAGAAAGAAAATTACATTAATGACCAGAAGCAAAGATGAGTTAAATGTATATGATTTTTAGTAAAGATGTATTAATAATGAGGTTACCTGAGGATCTGATCTAGGATAGTTTTATTTAGCATTTTTATGCATTATCTGAAACAGAGAATGCAAAGTGGAAAGTTTACATTAGTGGAGTACAGAATCTCTTCTGAATTATAAGATGTTAAAGAAATGAGGAGAAAATGCAACATACTGTGATTTCAAAAAACACTGTAAGTAGAAAAAATATGGAGACTGAACTATTTGAGTAAGAGATAGTTTATAAAAAGCACAATACTGGTCTTAAAGGAAAATAATAATAGCTATCTAATAATAACCATAGCTATTAATAGTTATCAAGTATCATACATCATCTCATTCAATCCTCAACAATCCTTCATAATAGCTATTCTTCCTATTTTACAGACAAGCTAACTGAGGCTCAGAAAAGTTAAGTGGTTTGCCCAATGCTACAACAATGGTTGTTGAATGCAGCCTGCAACAAAACAAAACAAAATCTCACTCATGATTATTAACCTTTGCTTCCCTGGCAACTTTAAATATCTAAGATATTTTAGGGCAATTGACAGAACACCAAATTTGACAATAGGAATTTCATTCCTGTACTTGGTAGGTTGACTTCCATGATCTTAAGGCCACAAGCTTCATTAATAAATCAGCAGGAATCACAGAGAATAGTAAGTTTGGAAAAAGAACAGTGGTCTGTACCAGAGACTAAAAGTTGGAGATGGAAAGTTGCTGAAAAAGCCTCTTTAGAATTGTATGGAAAGATGCCAAACTCAATGTTACTAGTAAATGTGAATTGGTATTACAAATTATTTGTAAGGGGAATGAATTCCTGAGAAATCTGTTCATGATAACGTATTTGTGAATAAAATCAACCAGCAGAGGGGGCTGCTAAAAGAATATATAATAGAGGCAACTTAGCCCCTACCTTACTCACAGGTTATATTACAAACGTCTGTTTTCTAAGTCAGTTGTTTAGGATGCAGAATTCATTTCACCAAGGGAACAATGTTCCAAATCTGGGATCAGCACTATGGCCCTCAAGCCAAATCCAGCCCAACACCTGTTTTTGTATGGCCCACAAGCTAAGAATGGTTTTCACATTTTTAAAAGGTTGAAAAAATTAAAAGTTGACTAATATTTCATGACATATGAAAATTACATGAGATTCAATTTTCAGTGTCCATAGATAAAGTTTTATTGGAATACAGCCACACTCATTTGTTTATGTATTGTCTATGGCTGCTTTCACATGTAACAGTAGAGTTAAGACAGAGACCATATGTCTCACAAAGCCTAAAACACATGCACTCACACACTATGTGGCCTTCTACAGAAGAAATTTGCCAGCCTTCATTAGAAATGATCATTACATTCCCGGACTGGCTGGCAAAAAGTGATATCATTTAAAATGTGGTTGTACTATGGTGTTAATAGCATCCCCAAGGCTATGTCTGGAGCTCTTTAGAGAACCCCAGTGGCATTCCAGCTGTGGAAGCAGTGAATATCAAAGCAAATCTTTCAAAGTAATACTTTTTTTGCCTTTGCTTATGCTGGCCAATCAATTTGGAATACCCTTTCCTCAACAACAACAAAAAAATAGCTAACAGTTATGAGTTAACAAAATTGAGCATTTTGAATGTTCTAAGTATTTTACATGCATTGTTCTATTTAATTCTCACAACAACTAAGTGAAACAGTTGCTATGACTATGCCCATTTACAGATGGGAAAACTGAGAACAAGAGAAATTAAATAACTTGCTCCAAATAACACTTCTAGGAAGTGCTAGAACCAGGATATAAGTGCTGGCAATCTAGAACAATCTTGGATATTGTACTATTATCCACTAACCACAAAGCTATACTTTTTTTTTCAACTTTTGAAAGCCCTTTCAACTTTTAAGACTTAATTCAAATGCCAGCTTCTTTGTGAAGCCTTGCTCTCAGATTCCCTAAGCCCACAAGTTCAAAGTAATTACATTAATAACTTTATAAGTACTCTGCGTGTCTATAAAAGCATTCAGTTCATTTTACTCTGTATTCTAATTGATATGCCACCCCTACCTCCATAGGCACATATACAAACAAAATGTAAATTTTAGGCTCCTTGAAGGCAGGGAACATGAAATTCACTATATCATACATAACAGGTGCTTCATAAATGCTTTCTGATTGACTGGATAAATGAAAAAAAAAGCAGCTAGTTTCTGATATGAAACAAAACATTCTAATGAAGAAAAAGCAACTGATAAAGATATTAAAGTATTCTAATTACGAAAGGTAGGGAGCTTGGTTTCATCTGCTGTTCAAATTAAGACATTCTTCTCTGATCCACATAACCATCTGAAGCAAACCTTAAGTATAGCAAAATATGGAACTTAAAGAAGCTCTTTTCTTTATATTCATCTCATTTTGGGATTAAGAAGTGCTCTTCCAATCTTTTTTATTCACTGAATATTTTATTTAATGAAATCCTATATGGAAGTTCAAGTTATAAAACAGATAAAGCTAAAATTCTTGTGACTGAAGCAGTAGAGGGTGGAAAAGTGGGGAAAGGAGGATTCTAGAATCATATTACCTCCAGGGGACCCCTGGAGCATTACCACAGAATATGCAGAACACAGAGCACAATTTGATTTTGGAAACCATATTGAAATAAATGCTAACGTATTCGTGCATTTTCATCCATTATTATTTTATTACTTACTAGAGCATTAGTTATCTCTAGTACAAGAGAGGGCCTTGAAGCAATCAGCATTTGATATCTGCCTGTTGTCATAATGTGAAGATAAATTTCGATAGATATGAGGTCAAGAAAGAATCTTGAGGCATCCAGTAAAGAACATAATTCGGCAGCCATATCAGTCCAGTCCATTACTGGACAACCAAAAGATAATGACCCTGGGCACTCTCAAAAGAGAGATGCAGAAAGAAAAGGATTTGTAGGGCTACGTCTCAATATTACAGCAGGCTGACTCTGGTATCACTAGTGGTAAAGAATGTGGTGTTGTTATATATGATTCCAAGATGTCTCATGATTTAAATATTACCTGGGGGGCGGGGCACGGTGGTGAATCTTTGAACTACAGTGTTTACAGAAATGGTGAGTTGTCTATTATGATATCAAGGTGAAAATTCATGCTTAAAAAAAATTAATTGTGAGGTCCTAATTAAATATTGGTTAACAGACATATCAAAAATTTATTCCAGGGATTTTCAAGATGGTAGCAGAGTAGGTGGATCTTACACTCACCTCCTCCCAGAACCAAACTGGAAATGCAACTAAATTAAAGAAAAATCACCCTGAATAACTAAAGGCTAGCCGAAGAAGAGTCTTATAACCAAAGATTTACAGAAGAAATTCTTGAGACTACATTGAGACTGCACCTGCACAGCAGCTCCATGCTGTGGTGGGGGTTGAGCCTCAAAGCCAGCTGGCCTGAAGGGCAATTCCATGCATGAAGGGGCCAACAGTAATCAAAACTTAATTACAACAAGCGGACCCACAAAATCCACACAAGGGACATTCCTAGAGCACCCAGCTCAGGAGATCAAGGAGACTGCACCACTGGGTCCCACAGAACAGCTACTACATAAGACCACCCCACAAAGACTGGGAGTCATAGCAGATCTAATACATAGAAATGAACACAAAGAGACAGCCAAAATGTGGAAACAAAGAAGTAGCCCCAATGAAAGAACAGGAGGAATCCTCAGAAAAAAAAGAGCTAAATGAAATAGAGGCAAGCAATTTATCAGATACAGAGTTCAAAGTATTGTTTATAAGGATGCTCAAGAAACTCAGCGAGAACTACAACAGCATGAAAAAGGACATAGAAACCAAGAAAAAGAACCAGTCAGAAATGATGAATAACATCTGACACCAAGAATACACTGGAAGGAATAAACAGTAGGTCGGATGAAGTAGAGGATTGAATCAGTGATTTCAAAGACAAGGTAGAAAAACCCCACCCAATCAGACCAGCAAAAAGAAAAAGGAATTTTAAAAAATGAAGATAGTTTAAGGGAACTTTGGGACAACATGATCAGTAGGGTTTATCCTAGAAATGCAAGGCTAGTTTAACATTTGAAAATCAATCAATAATTTATTATACTAACAAACTAAAAAAGAAAAATATTATCTCAATAGATAGAGAAAAAGCATTAGACAAAATCCAACTTATTCCAGATAAAAATTCTTAACGAAGTAAGAACTTCCTCAACCTGATAAAAACCTAAGAAAAACCTAGCTAGCAATATACACAATGATATACATAAATGCTTTCCTTTTTTTAAAAAATCTCTCTCTCTCTCTCTCTCTCTCTCTCTATATATATATATATATATATATATATATATACTGATTTCAGAGAGAGGAATGGAGAGGGAGAGAGAGAGAGATAGAAACATCAATGATGAGAGAGTTGTCATTGATCGGCTGCCTCCTGCACACAACCCAGGCATGTGCCCTGACCAGGAATCAAATTGCAATCTCTTGGATCCTAGATCAATGCTCAACCGCTGAGCCACACTTGGCTGGGCTAAATGCTTTCCTTTTAAGAACAGGAATAAAACTGAGATATCTGCTCTCATGACTTAAACACATCATTGTACTAGAGAATCTAGCCAGATGATTAAGCAAAGAAAAAGAAATAAGAGACATCTAGATTAGAAATAAATAAGTAAAAATATCTTTATTCACAAATAACATGGTTACCTATATAAAAATTCGTTGGAATCTACAAAAAAAACTGCTAGAACTAATACATCACTTTAGCAAATTTGCAGGATCAAGATCAATATAAAAAATCTATTGTATTTCTATATACACTGGAGTGACCAACTGGAAATTGGACTTTTAAAAGTATTATATAAAATATTATCAAAATATAAAATATTTAGGGATATATTAGTCTGCTTGGGCTGCCATAACAGAATAGCACAGACTAGGTGGCTTAAACAACAGAAATTTATATTCTCATAGTTCTGGAGACTGGAAGTCCAAGATTAAAGTTTGTTTTCTGGTGAGGCCTCCCTTCCTAACTTCAGACAGCCACCTTCTTGTTATGTCTTCACATGGCCTTTCCCTTGTGCACATACACTCCTGCTATCTCTTCCTCTTCTTATAAGGATACTAGTTCCATTGGATTAGGACTCCAATCTTATGGCCTAATTTAAACTTAATTACCACCTTAACTGCCCTATCTTCAAACATAGTCACACTGTGAGTTAGGATTTCAACATATGAATTGGGGGAGGGGCACACAATTCTGTCCTTAACAGGATAAATTTGGCAAAATCTATAAATGACCTGTGCACTGAATACTATAATATATTGCTAAGGGAAATTAAGGAAGACCTAAATAAATGGATAAATATTTATTGTTAAACTCCACAAAATAATCTATATACTCAACACTATCCCAATCAAAACCCCAGCCAGTTTTTTGTAGAAATAGACAAGTTAATTCTAAAATTCATATGGGAATGCAAAGTACCTAAATTAGCTAAAACCACTCTGAAAAAGAAGAACAAAGTTGGAGGGCTAACATTATCTGATTTCAAGAATTATTTTAAAGCATAGTAATCAAGACAGTGTGGTGTTAACATAAAGACAAAAGTATAATGATGGAACAGAGTACAGTCCAAAAATAAACCCACACATACATGGAAAACTGATTTTTAAGAAGGCACAATAACCGCAAGCAGTGGAGAATGAATAGTCTATTCAGCAAACGGAGGGATTACCAAGGGGCACAAGGAAACTTTTAGGGTCGATGGATATGTTCACTATCTTGATTGTGGTGATGGTTTTATGACTGTATGCATATTTCAAAAGTTATCAAATCAAACACTTTATATATATACAGTTTATTGCCTGTCAATTTTGCCTTAATAAAGATGTTTTTAAAAGGAAAATATGAATAAATAACTTCATCTGGGTAAGAAGAATACATAAATAATTTAAAGAAGCAGATAAAACCATTTGTTAATGCGAGTGGTAATGTAGTTTAGTATTTCTTATCTTAGGAAGGCTTGCTTGCTCACTTTGAGAATATTAATAGACATTTGTTAAGTAGAAATGGTTTTTGATTTTTTTCCCCAATGAAACCAATTTTAAAAATCGAAAAACAAAAAAACAGTTTAATAATGTTTAAATAAGAAATTGCCTTACCTCAAGTCTTTAGAACAAAAGGTGTGGCATCAAAAAAAAATGTTCCCTATAAATTTAGTTATTAAGGGTACCTGATCCTTCAGAATGAGATTTGATTTTTTTCTCTAAAATAATTTTGATTTCACATAGTGCACTGTCATTGACAAGAAAGTTTTTGTTACTTGATTTTTTTTTTCTCTCATTAGTTTCTATTATAGAAATTGGGCCCCTAAAGAAGTTATTTCTAGGAGGTATTTCAAAAGGCTAAAGGGATCTGGCACACCTCAACATGTTTTAATTGGAATTTTATATAAATTGTATTTTGTATATTAAAATTTGACCAACTGGAATTTTAATTGGAAAAGTGCAAAAGGAATAAATGTGGAACACATTGTTCATTATATTTGTTATTTGTGCCGCACTGTAATGTTTTGTTAAAAAGCAGAAGGTCAAAGTTTTATAAAAATAGTTATATAAAGGAGAAGTATGTTCTTTCTTAGTGGCTGAAGCAACACTGCAGAACATTCTTAGTAAAAAAAACCACAAGGTCACTGCAAAGGTCAATGGTTTCCAATAGGAAACTAGTACTATAAGCTGGATGCCAACAAATAGAGCAGTGGGTATTTAGTGAGGATTAACTATATGATTAATAACAATGAAATGGTGCATATATACAATGGAATATGACTCAGCCATAAAAAAGAATGAAATCTTGCCATCTGCAACAACATGGATGGACCTAGAGGATATTAGGCTAAGTGAAATAAGACAGAGAAAGACAAATGCCAGATGATTTCATTTATGTGTGGAATATAAAAACTAAAATACATGAACAAGCAGGACAAAAACAGGCTCATAGATAGAACATTTTGAAGTTTGCCAGATAGGATGGGGGTTGAGGGTGGGCAAAAATGGTGAAGGGATTTAAAACTACAAATTGGTAATTACAGAATAGTCATGGTAATAAGAATATAGTCAATAATATTGTAATAACTATGTATGATGTCAGATGGGTAACTAGATTTGTCGGGGTGATCACTCTGTAAGTTATATAAAGGTCTAATCATGGGGTTGTACAACTGAAACTAATATAATATTGTACATCAACTATAATGTAAAAATTTTTAAATTATAAATTAGAAAAAGAGCTCCAGTTTATGTGCAAAATTTAGGGGAAAAAAGTCAGAAAACACAATTTCATACCTAGCAGGCCAACTGAATTATAAACAGTTTATATTTGCCTATTAGTGGTGCCATTTAAACTGACAGCCCAGCCATTGATATCAGTAAGGTGAGAACTATACTGTTCATGTGCATTAAAATTTGGGCAAGATGTTTTGGTAAGTACTATGCAGTTATTTTTAACAGTGGCCATCTTTCAATTTAAAATAATTTTTACTTATAACAGTGCATCCCATCACTTACTCACTAGTGAAACTCGTGTTTATAAGTATACTCAAGAAAATTAGATCTGATAAAATGTCATGAAGAAGACTAAACAACTACCCACAGTATATCATGCTGCTAATTTAGGAAAGTGCAATTTCTCCTGGGTTACTTCCATTATGTTATGATAAAGTTAGCAGAACAAAAGCATCATTAAAGTCAAAATTTTTCTATAATGATTACAAGGCTTCACATTTATTTCTATGAGAACATATATCATTAATTATGTGATTTTAAATATATAAAGACTTCAGGAAACTATCCCTCTCATAATTTGTTGTAACAAGTACATTTTTGTGACGGACCATGCCACTTAAGCATAGCAAGATACATCTACTCAAAGAAAGTGATATTTTTACTCTAACCAACACATTCAGCAGAAACAGAAGGTTCGAATATCATTAGACTGGATGGTCTCTTGGCTCTCCTGAAAAATATAAAGTGTAGGATGGTGCTTTTGTTCCCATTCAGCATTTTTTTGGTCTGTGACTTTCTCTGACTTTCAGCTGACAGCCTGTGTCATGTAAGAGACTGCAATGATGGAAAGGTCAAGTGGCATCAGTCCAGGAGGGCTTTACCATGTGACCCTGCCAACAAATTTCAGTTTATCACATCACAAAACATTCTGCGGGGCAAGAAAGAATTCCATTAGAAGTTGGGATTTGCTATCAGACACATATTTTAGCATATTTTCTTGTTAAAAAGTATTATTTAGAACTTGAAGCAGGTAGTAGAAGTTTTGAATGCTATTTTTATTATGAGTTTTTTATTTTAATTTTCAACTTTAACCTTAAAAGTTTGTCACAAAATCCAATGGAGAAGATAAATGAGCAGAGAAGGAAAAAAGAAAAAGACGGACAGATTCCTATGTATTACCTAGAAAGACACACAATTGCACTTTGTTCTGCACACTTGATGCTCTCCTAGATGCCTGGGTATGGATGGGTTTAAAAACAAAACAAAAAATAGTGTAAATTTAATTTTGGATGTACAAAATTACTTTTATTTTTAAAATACACAAACAATAAATCTCTAAATTCTTCATATTTAATATATAGAATCACAGACTATCAGAGCCAAGTCGAAAGTCTTTAGAGAGTATCTAACCTAAAACCACCCATTTTATACCATGGGAAAAGAGAGCTCAGAGTGGCACAAGAACGTAAGTTAGTGACTTTAATAAACTGAAGTTCATTTAATTGTCTTTATACCTCACTGTCATAAATAACTCATGTTTAAGTTATCTGTTGCATACATCTGGAATATTATAGAATGGGGCACAGCTGACTCAGAGCATGACATAAGATTCTTAATTATTAGCTAGTGCTAAAATTTCTAGCCATTTTAAACACTGGAAAACTCTGATTTATTACTGCTAGTAAAGTTTTTATTAACTGAGAATGAATACCCACTTTTAGAACAATTTACATTTTCATATAATTACCCAAGGTTCTGGCCGGAAGGATTCTTAGTTTCAATCCTCTTTCAAGCGAACTTGATTCTCTATGATATTGGAATCTTCTCTGTAACATCCACACCCAGTGGTCACTTAGGTATCTGTTTGGATACATTCCATCTTTGAGAACTTTTGACGGTTAAAAGGATTTTCTTTAATTGTGTCCAAATTTATATCCCTTTGATCTCTCTATCCACTACCCCTACCATGGGTACTACATTTTAACAACACATAAAACATATCTTATCTCTCTCTCTTCCATATGATAGCCTTTCTGAGCTAGGAGGATGGTGAACATATGGCTTCTCCTCTCCAAGCAAAGCAGCTCTGTTTTTGTTAGACATTGCTCATATGACATATTTGGGAGAAGGGAAGTCATAGTGGGTAAGGGTACAGTCTTTGGCATCACACTCTGAAGGTTCAAATCCCATAACCACAACCTCCTGACTATGTTATATTTGGATACTGAATATCCTTTTAGTATCTCAGTTTCTCTGATTTATAAAAGAGAAATAGTAATGGTATTTATCCCACAGTATTTTTATAAGAATAAAATAAATTATGTGTGGAACACTGGTGTAGATTAGATGATTACTGTTCCCAACTTCTCATATCCTCCCAGTATTAGAAGTAGTATATACATTCATGCTCTTTGCCACATGTGCAGAACCACTATGGGTAGAGCATATTGCCCTGTCCCAGTCATACTAGGTTTGACAAAAGACTTGCTTCAGCCAATGTAACATTAGCAGAAGTGATTTAATGAGAAACTTTAAACATGCTTGCATGGTTTGCTTGCTCTCCTGTGCTGTAATAATCTTCCATACAAATATGCCATTAGGAAGTCACCAGTCCCAGGAAAATAAGAACACACACAAAGCAGGCTTAAACCGAACCTGCAACCAAGCTTAGCCCATCACAACCAAGACCAACAGAGCCACAAATGGTTTACAGCCTTTTGAGGATAAATTTTTCTGTTGTAAGCCATTGAAATTTTAATGCCTGTTACAATATTGGTCGACTATCATCACAGTAATGCTGCGTAACTACCCCCAAACTCAGTGTACAACAATAGCATTTATTTCTAGCTTTCTTGCCAGGTTGACTAGAGCTCAGCTGATTACGCTGGTCTTGGCTGTGATTCACTCCGAAAGCTGCAGGTTGGGTTTGGGTCTGCTCCAAATATGCCCTGTCCTCCTCAGACCAGAAGCTATCCAAGACCTGTTCATCTTATGGTGAAAAGAAAATGTAAGAGGGCAAACCCAAGTAAAAAAACTAAAAGAACAGAGCTGTGCTTTTGTCTGTCACATCAACTAGCTTGCCATTGGTCAAAGAAAATTATGTGCTCAAGTCCAAGGTCCAGAGGAGGGGAAGTAAACTCTGTGGACCCTGAGTCCAAAGCAATCACACAGCCATGCTCAACATTAATGGCATGGAAAAGTTTACTCTTCTAATGGATTTGGGGAGAGGGAGGAATGAATATTTAACTAAACAATAATCTAATCTACCACAGTTACGCAGCAAAAACTAATACAAGCTCCTAACAGAATGTTTGGTACATAGAAACTGTTAAACAAATTCTATCCATCATAATTATCATCATCACAATAATTCAGGTTCTTCTCTATTTTTGTTATTCTCCTATAAATGCAGTTTGTTACTATTCCTCTCAAAAATAAGGCATTGATGCAGAAAGCAACAGTTATATATGGTCTGACTTGGTGAGATTACCATACTTCTGGTTCTAGGTATTTTTCTTATTTTTAAAATGACCTAAGTGTTAAAGTCGTTGGTAGTCCATCACTCTCACCTAAAATCATAGTTCTCTTTCAGAAAGATTGATGCTTAAACATCCCTTGCCATTAAGTGGTAGATCATTTAACTACATGTATAATTAAGTCCATTTTGTTATATTTAATTTAGTTGCAGACTATCTAGATATTTGGGGACCCTGATTTTATTACCTTCGTGTCATACATGTACTATCTTTATCCAAGTCACTGAGAAAAATGTTTCACTGACAACACAGGAGAGAAGGACTCAACCGGACCATATCTACCCAAAGCAACTGTGGAATCCCTGCCCATAAAAACAGGGCTGACAGCTCCCAGCAAGAGTAGACCTCCTGGAAACCCTGACAAGTCTATGAGTTCATGATCCTTTCTGTGTTCTTCCTGAGCAGCTGCTTGCAGCCTGTGCTGAGGCCACGAATCTGTGGTGGAAAAGAGGGTGGAGGGCCAAGCCCAAGCAAAGAAAACTCTGCTTCTGGGCAGGAACTAATGGGTCCTGCAAGCTGTCTTTGAATAAAGGAATAACACTATGGGGTAGAGCACCCCAGCAGCGGGGTACAAATCCTTTGCAAGAATGACAGACTTTCCATTGACAGTAAAGAAGGCAACCTTCAGAATATCTGAAAAGACAAACTCCAAGAATAGAAAATATTTCTCATAATTTACAAGATGAGGGTTTATATTCATATTGATTTTGCTTTGCTGGTTTTTAAAAAGTAATACTTGAACATGGAAAAAAACTCGATGATCCAAAGAATGTACAGTGAAAACTGTCTCCCTCTTTCCTCTGGCCAACCCCTAGTGGCAGCAATTGTTACTCAGGCTCTGTCATAGTGCTGCAGAGTTATTTCCATGAAATTACAAGCATATTTACACATATAGTATTTAACAATCAAAAGGAAGCGGAGTACATAGACTCACTTAATTTTGAATATTCATTTTGTACCTGGCAAGAGCAAAACATGAGTTACACATATGAAGTTCCTGAGGTTCACAAAGGCTAACTGATTTGTCAAAGTCATAAGTCTATTAAGAGGAAAAGCCAGCATCTGATCTGAAAGCCAGGCCTGGAATAAGACCTAAGCATAACAGGCGTGAGTTTACATAAAGGAAAAACAGCGACCACACTATTTAGGGAAGAGTATCCAAATCTGCAAATAGGTTGTAGTCATTTAAAGGAGCAAAAAATAGTTTGGTTGTGACTGTGACCCAAATCCATGCCCTACAACATTAGCCACACCATGGCAGCTTAAAAGAGTGACTGATGATTTCTTTTTTGCACTTTGTGAGTTGGGGATCTGGCATTTCTCAAAACCCTAAAATATTCTAACCGAAAACTGTCCTAAGAAAAAGGAAATGTTTCAATTTGAAATCTTTAATTAAAACCACATTCATAATTCTAAGTATTTAAAAAGAAAGTTAAAGAAGAAATTTACTTTTGCACATCACAGAGATTATAATAAACACAGAACCTTGCCAAAAGACATGCCTCCAGCTGCACTGAGGAAACATCAGAGTAGACCAGCACTGCAGCTTAGCAAGAGAAAGGCTGAAGGCAGTCATGTACAGAAAGGCAAACAACAATAATGTAAAACTCATGTTCCCTGCTGGAATAGAATTCTGCAGAAATGCATCTTACACACACACACACACACACACACACACACACACACACACACACACACGAGAGGAGGGAGAGAGAGAGAGAGAGAGAGAGAGAGAGAGAGAGAAAGGGGGAGAACTACAGTTGTTCCCCAGTATTAACTGAAAAACTATCAGCTGTAAGTCTGTTTTCTTGAGATCCACCAAGGCCACAGATGTTTGCTCCATAAAACCATTGCCACTTTGGGGACAAGCTCAATCAACTCGTGCCTGAAAATGATTCACATGGGTCTTTATACTGCAGAGCTCATTACTTCAGGGATTTCTCAGAGCTCCACATTCCTGGCTGCCTGATCCAATAAGGGAATGCATGTTTATTTTGCCAGGATACACATTATGGTAAAAGAAAACCCTTCAAAATTCCTGTAATTCCTAAGAAACCTATTGACTCAAATATGGAATGATATACCTGTTAGAGAGAAAAGTGGGTCCTTATAAGTCACCAGAATAATGCTTTCTGATTTCTCTATCAAAAATGCTTATGGTGCATGCACTTTTTATAGAAGTTTACACCAAAAACTTGGAAGAAACGGAAGCACTCTAAAGGAAATCAAAGACTAAGAGCATCTCTTACAGAATACAGATGTGTGAAACACCTTAAAACAACTACTAAACATACAGAGAAGTTAAAAAAAAAAAAAAAAAAGGATGGAGGACAGGACAGGTATACTTTTACCAACACCCACAGCTTCTGTTAGCATCTACATGCCAAAGCCTCCCCTATCTTGCTGGTGCTCTCGCCTGTGCTCTAGGCCTGTGTATTCACTACCTGGACAACTTCACAGGGATATTTCATAAGCATCTCAAATGCAATATGTCCAAAGTCAAACTTGTCTCATCCTCCCCCATATATGTTCCTTTTTCAGAACTGTCTCTTCAGTAAAGAACAACAATAAAGATCAAAATTCTTCCAGTTGCTGACCACAGAAACAGAGAGGTCATCCTTCACTTCTCTCTCTTCCTTTCCTCCCTCCCCAGACTCTTAACACTTAATCTGTCACCCAATGTATCTCACTCATCTACTTCTTTCCATCTCATTGTCATATAATAATATAGTCTCTGCAATCACCTACTGGGACATCTGCATTAGCCTCCTAACTGATCTCCCTGCCTCTTGCCCATTCCAGTTCATTCTTGACTTAGAGTCAGAGTGACCTTTTAATAATACAAAATTGGTTCAATTTCTTCTTTGCTTAAAAACCATCATGGTTTCCCACTACCACTGGGATAAAGCATCATAATCTTAACATGGCCCACCACCCTCTGACATTTTCTGATCTCGGCATCATTCTGCAGCTTCATCATAGCTCCTCAAAAGCAATTTGGAGCCAAGTTAGTAAAGAAAGTTTGTGATTAAAATACCTAACTACATTTGGAGTAAAAAAACAATTCTTAACCACATTAGAATGAAATTGGTTTTCTTCTGATGAAGTCTTAACATAACTGTCTGAAAGCTAATTCTCCCAAACAAAAATGTTTAGCATGATAAAAACATTGCTATGGTATATATCTGACCTCTAATAAGAACTATTTTAAAGGAATTAAAACTCATTTGGACATGAGAGTTCTAATGTATTTATTTTTAAAAGATTTATGTATATAATTTTAGTTTGGCATCTAATAAAATTTACAACAATAATAAACAAGAATAATAAATAACAAGAGAATAGCCAGACGCTGCACCTAATACCTGTTGTTTTATTTAATACTCTAAACAGGAATTCCTCCACACTAGTACTCTGAACAAAATTCTAGCATATTTTTGTGTATCTTCCCTTTTCCAAATTCCAGAATATGTTTCATTTAAGCCACTCCTATTAGAAAGATTAGATGTAACAACAATGTAGAGAATTGTTTATTATATTAGAAAATGATAAGACAGCTTCTTTTAGGGAGAACACAGGACTT
Source organism: Miniopterus schreibersii (assembly GCF_964146895.1). Lineage (NCBI taxonomy): Eukaryota > Metazoa > Chordata > Mammalia > Chiroptera > Miniopteridae > Miniopterus > Miniopterus schreibersii. Next base: position 38,444,080 of record NC_138114.1, read on the forward strand.
AATTGAAATAAATGTTTTATATGCTTAGAGTTTGGAGTAAGACCCCTCAAATAATAAAAGAAGATCATGCCTCCTAAGCAACATATATCCTACTACTAAGGGTCCTTGTGTGTGTGTGTGTGTGTGTTTAATTAACCCCTGTGATGGATTTAGATATATAATTTTGCACGTAAGAGCTAGAACTAACCTTAATAACACTGCATAGTAAGTGATGAGAAACTGAGAATTTCTCATAGAAAATGTGGTAGAGAAAAGAGCCAAGAAAGCTGCGTAGTGCATGGAGAAAAAACAAGGAAGGAAAATTCTTGATGGTTGCAAGCCTAATTGAGAGGCTTTAAGGAGTTGAAATATCTGACAAGGGTTTTGAAGGCGCTGGCTATAGAATGAATAATACAAACTCTGTTTCTTCAGAAAATCGGCAACAAAGTCTACATTGTTTGCTGGTGCTTTAAAGCAAGTGAATTTAGGAGAGGTGATGAGAAGGTTCCAATAGGTGCTAAATTCTATATCCATAACTATACAGAAATGTAAATGATGAATAGCTGATTTGGTGATACTCCAGAAAAAGAAGGATGGTGCTGGGAATTTTTAAAAGGTAAAAATGTTGGCAGATCAGGATTAGAAATTTTTGCTATGTTGCCTCAAAGTACATAAAGGAAACATTCAAAGGTAAATCTAGGATTTAGAAACTGTCTGCTTAATTGAGGGGAAAGAAGCTAAAATATGTAGAATAGAGGCTAAAAAGTATGCTTTGGTATGAACAGTGCTAAGGCCTAAGAGGATTGGGAAATGCCTACTCAGTTCCACAGAGTATATTAAATTAAACCTATCTGCAGTTTTTATTTTTGTTTTTGTGTTTCCATTCAAAGCATCGAAATTATTTTAATCTCTGGAATCATGGTGAACCTGAAGACACAGCATACAACCTGAAAGGTGTTGAAAGTGTAGATGAAAGACCAACTATAGAGAAATAAACATCTTCTTAGTATTCATATTACCTGTGAAAAAAGCATAATCAATTTATGAGCATCTTGTTAAAACTTTAGGATAAAAAGAATCTGAAAAGTTTCTTTTGAGGTATCAATAGTAAGATATACAAAATAAAGAATTTTATAAAGACATTTATAGACAAGTTTAGTCCTTCTAAGACTATTCTCTAAGACTATTCTTACCATGAGCTCTTATATTTCTCTATCATAAATCTCATACCCCATGGTTTTTCAAAAACAAGACTGAAGAAGAAATATTATAAATACTTATATATTCTATACATGAATTATATGCACAGATACTTCCAAAACACATAAGGTAAAACCTCATTTGCTTGGACTAAATAAAAGGCTTGACAATCTGACCTAGTAGAATATATTTAATAAAGATGTATTACTTTCACATATGCCCAACTCCATATATATTTATAGAGCATCTATTATGTATAATGCCTTAACACAGAGAAATACATAATTTCTAGCCAGATGGAGTGAAAGGTCTACTAGGAGACAGGGAGATGCATGCTAATGACTCAGATACAAAGCCTACTAAGAGAAGGGCACCATAGGGAAACTCATGCAGAGTTTAGAAGGTCCAAAGGAGAGAGAGAAAAGGATTCATTAGGAGGGCTTTTGAAATTCATCCATTCAACAAAGATTTGAATGAAGCTGAGCTCCTAACATAATCCAGGCTTAGTGCTAGATACTGGAATGGCCTGATGAGCAGATTTATCAGGAGTGGAGATTAGGGAAAAGGAAAGGGTTGAGAGGACTGGAAAAGCACAAGAAAAGATAGATGTATTTAATGAAGAGCTATATATATATATATATGTAAAGCAGGGGCATGATATACTTAATCATAAATTTGGAAGATACAATAGCATAACCAGCTGCTTAAAAATGGTTCCCAAATCTCAATGGGTCTAATCTGAAATTAGTCATATTCATATAAAGCAAACAATAGGGCCAAATCCTTCTCAATCTTCTGTTTTCTGAAGAAGGCAAAGCAGAGACTATGATTTGGAGTTGTCTGTAAATTTATAGCGATGGTATAAAGGAATGCCTCAGTGCTATCAAAAAAGTTACAAATTTCAAATGATTATGATACTAAACAATGAGTTTTCCTGTATCACAAAATGACCTCTGGTAATGCTGTATAGAACACAAACATACAGTATAAGTTAATTTTTTAAGGTCAAAGCTAGGAATCATAATATCAGTTTTAATACTGCATGAATTCCAGGGTTGGAGCTCAATTTACCTCAATTTCTTCAAGACATTAGCCCCCTCTGTTTCTGCAGTGGAAAAAAAATTGATATTACCCACTAGCTCTGTTGTTGTGTGAAACAACTCAACATGGGTAAAGAGGTCTAAGACATGAAAAGTGCTAAATTTAATTATTTATTATTAGCATCTCCTCCCCATGCAGATGTTTCTGGTTTAAAAAATGTGAACCATGTGGACAACACAGCACCAGAGAATCTAGTAAGTGGGGAGCAAGAAGAATAGATGAAGAGGCATTATGAAAGCCATGGGGTCAGGAAAGAACGCATCTGAGTTCAAAAGTAAATTAGGATTAATCCAAGAAATATTCACAGGAATAAACTTTCAAGAAAAACAATTTGGCAGATGAGAAATGAACAAAAAAACTGAAAAGGGATGAAGGGCAGAAATTATGCAATCTTGAAGACTTAAAGGGAGAACCTAACAAAGGAAAAGTAAGAGAAGGTGCATGGAGGAGAGAGAAAAGACAAGCATTTGCCAAACTTGGTGCAAATGTATCCTCTGGAAAACAGGACATGTAAGCTTTGGTGAAAACAATATGATTCCTGGGAAATATAATTAAAACAATTTAAAAAAGAAAGTGTGAACATAAAAAGACCAGTTGCAGAAGTTAATAAGTATAGAAGGGACTTTAAACACACATGCACACAAGCACTCAAAAACACATACACATGAAGACAAGTTCCAAAGAAAGCCCAGCAGTGCATAGTAATGAGCCTTGAAAGAAATTTAATAAATAGATTCACCTTTCTATTATCTCTACATTTATTTTCCATTGAAGTCTGTTGGTGGAGTCTTATCACTTACATTCTCATAGTTAAGGAAATTGCTTCAGGGTAACTCTTAGAGTCACTATTCAGAAATCACCTTTTCTAAAGTCAGAAAAGGACAAACATTTTTGTCTGCTTATTTAAAAATGGTGATTATAAGGGGTAAATGATGTTATGGGAAAATATGACATAATGCTAAATGAAGAAGCATGACCCAAACTGCTTGTGCATTATGATTTCAATTATACAAACATGTGCATACATGTATATAATGGTTAGAAAAGAACAGAGAAAAATGAAATGAGTTGATCTAGTTGTATAAATTGAGTTATCTGTTTTTCTTTTTAAAAACTTTTTGAATATTAGTGTGGTATTGTTATGTAATGCAATTTAAAATGAATTCAGCAGATAAAAACAAATAAATGAAACAAAACAAACAAACAAAAACCCTTCCTGGTAAAAAATATTTTAGTCAATGACAGTTCTGGCTCACTTGTGTTGTAAGAGGGATACCAAGCCCTGGGCATCCTAATAGCTAAACATCTTTATGATGCGTGCACAGGGTGATTATAGTGTATGCTTTTGACATGGCTATTTTTTTGATAGGACTACAATTTAAACTCCTCTGGTCACTCCATCAAAATATTTACTCTAAATATCAATTGAACTGAGAAAGATACAAGCCAAAAAAGAAAACCACATGCAAATTAGCCCCAATAGCCAATGAAAACTATTTTGAACAGCAGGTCATAAAAATTTCAAAATAATCCCATAAGCAAGGAAAAGACTAAACTGAATAAATAATTCAAACCAAATAAATCAGTGCAGTTGAAACCCATAGATGTAGAAAATTTATTTTGAGCTAATTCATGGACTGTAAGTAATAAAATTAATAGTTGTTACACTCTTAAATCGAGAGTGTGGGAGAATTATTTATACTTCTAGCATTTGGTCACAAATCTTTCAGACACAAAACTATGGATGGGGAACATAAAATAAAGATGAGCAAAAAGTTGAAAAATATTATTCTCAAAGTTAAGTGAAAGGAAAATAAAAACTTAAGTAAAATAAATTTCATCAGACTATGACAGGCTCCTGGGATTAGGTGCCTGTCTCTCTATTGCATTATCCAAATCCTTGACTGTCAAAAGTCACAACCTAATATGACAACCAAGGCCCCATCACAACCCTAAAGATCCTAACTGAACTTTGGAATAAATTTGGAATAAAATTATTCAAAATATTCTGATACCACTAAACCCATCTTCTACTTATTTCAGCAAATATTTACTAAGTGTTTACCACCTGCAAGGCATGGGAGTAAATATGGGAAATCTACCAGAAATAAACAAATATGAACCTTTCTCGAGCCCTCCCAAATTTATGAACTCTCAGATGTTTCCTGAGGAAAAGAACCTTCTACTATCCTTCGAAGATCAATATAAGATCAAACATGATATTCATAACTGAGTTTCAGTTCCAGCTTCCAAAAACCACAAACAAATTCATCAACCAGTTAACCAACAATGAAAATAACTTGCCTTATGACAAGTCTCTTGTTTCCCCTGAATGATTTTAATTATCCCTGAAGCCAAGAACTGTGGCTAACTTCTGTGACAGAAGTGAGAAGTACTTTGTTGAAAAGCCATTAACACTTTTATTTTGTTGTTAAACCTTTGTAGAGCTGTCCTCTCCTGCACCAAAGAAGAGGAGACTAGCTAGCTTGAATACTTACCAAACGCCATACACTGGTCTAAGTGTTTTATGTACATTATCTTATTGAATTCCTGAAACAATACTATGAAGGAGGTATCATGATCACTCTCATTTTTAGAATGAGGCTTAAAAAGATTAAGTAACTGCCACATAGTCACAAAGCTACTAAGATATCCCTTTTTCCTAAAGATGAAAGGGAATGTATTCCATGCAAACATCTGTATTGATAGAGTCAAATTACAAGAAAGTCATGAACTAGAATACCAAATATTAAAAGAAAATGTTTGAATTGCATTTCTAATCAGACAGCAAATTAGAAACCCTAAACATTACTTGCATAAAAATTAAATTCTGAATAAAATATAAAAATATCTTGTAAAATTACTGAGCTGTCAAGAAAGTAAGAAAAATCAAAGAAGGAAGAAATTAGGGAATCTAAAGATTTGGAATCATACAGGGCATAGCCTTTTCAGACTAGCTTCTTTCATTCAGCAATATGCATTCAAGATGCATCCATGTCTTTTGTGGCTTAATAATATTTATTTTTTATCACTGAATAACATTCTACTGTATGGAGGGCATCTTGGTTGCTTAAAGTTTTGAGCAATTTGAATAAAGCTGTTATAAACATTCATATGCAGGGTGTTTTTTTGTGGACAGAAAAGTTTGTATCAGTTGGGTAGATACCTGTAAGTGTGACTATTGAATTGTATGGTAAGGCTATGTTTTACTTTATAAGATAGCTGCCAAATTGTCTTTCAAAGAGAAAGAACATTTTGCATTCCTTTTCAATATCCTAATAACAAAAGATGTTGAACATCTTTTCATACACTTATTTACAGCTGTATATTTTCTTTGATGAGGTGTCTGTTCATATCTTTTGCTTGTTTTTTAGGTTAGGCTGACTTGTTTTTCTTATTGTTGACTTTTAAGAGTTCTTTGTATATTTTGAGTACGAGTCCTTTACCAGAATTATATGCTTTGCAAATCTTTTCTTCCAATCTGTAGCTTGTTTTTCATTCTCTTAATGGTATCCTTTGCTGAGCAGATGTTCTTAATTTCAATAAAGTCTAACTTAACAATTTTTTCTTTCATGAATCATGCTTTTGGTGTAATATCTAAAACTCATCACCAAACCAAGGTCTCGCAGATTTTCCTCTTATATTTTCTTCTGAAGTTGTATACTTTTGCATTTTATATTTAAATATATAACCCATATTGAGCAATGAAATAAAGTGGTATTAAATTATAACCTAAAGTACAAAGTAAATATCCAAAAGTCCATACTGATATAAAAAAAAAACAATTTAACAAATAATAAATGGGGGGAAGAGACAGATCTCTCCTTCAGAAGAATTCCAAATAATTTATAGAGCTAGTCCACCCTCATGGAGGTAGAGCATAATAACTCTTCACTCTTTAAATGTGGGCTATGAATAATAACTTCCAAAAAGCACAATATGAACAACAGGGCAAGAAGTAACTTTACAGTGGAGAAACCTGACAAAGGTCACCTCAGTCAGGTGATCAAGATCAACAGGGTTAAGTCATGTTGATAGTCTATATCCTTGATATTAGGTGATGAAAATGGCACTTTACCTCTATTATCTTCTTGCCAAAAACACATAATCCCAGTCTAATCATGAAAAAATATCAAACAGATCTCAAATTAGGGACATTCTACAAAATACCTGATTGCTGTCAGGATAATAAAAAACACGGAATGCTTGAAAAATTTATAGCCAAGAGCCGAAGGAAAATGACAACTAAATGCAATATGGTAACCTGGATGGGATTCTGGAACAGAAAAAGAACATTAGGTAAAACCTAAGGAAATCTTAATAAAGCATGGAATTTATCTAATAATAATTTATCAGTATTGGTTCATTAACTATAACAAATATACCATACGGATGTAAGATGTTAACAGTAAGAGAAACTGAGTGTGAAGTGTATGGGAACTCCCAGTACTATCTTGGCAATTTTTCTGTAAATCTAAAACTGGCTAAAATCAAAAGTTTATTTTTTTGTGTTCAGATCATAAAAGATAAGGAAGAATTGAGACTTTACAAACTAAAGGAGGCTAAGAAAAATTAATAAAGAAATATAATGTTGGATCCTGGATAGGAACCTGGAACAGAAAAATATTATTAGCGGAAGTATTGGTAAAATTTAAATTGTATAAATGTTAACTTCTTGGCTTTGATAACTGTACCTTGGTTATGTAAGATGTTAACACAAGACGAAGCTGTGTGAAGGGTAGTCAAGATTCTCTATTATTTTTGCAGCTATATTTATAAGCCTAACATTTGTTCCCTATATTCAACTTGTAATTTAAAAACCATTTATCTAATAAAGCACTTGTATCCAGAACATACAAAGAACTCTAAAAATTCACTAATAAGAAAACAAAGATCCAAATTTTAGAGTGGACAAAATATCTGAACAAATACTTCCCCAAAGAAGATATATGGATGGCAAATAAGCACATAAAAATATGTTCAATATCATTAGTCACTAGGAAAGTAAAATCGAAAGCATAACAAAGTGCTAACAGATATCTATGAGAATGGCTAAAAATAAAAGACTGACTTTATTAAGTTTTGGTGAAGATATAAAGGAATGAAACCTCTCATACATAGGTATAAGGAATGTTAAACAGTACAATCATTTGAAATATATTTTGGCAGCTTCTTGAAAGTTAAACATAAACTTACCATGTCATCCAGACATTCTACTCCTAGGTATTTATCCAAAAGGAATAAAAGTATATGTGAAAATAAAGAGATGTACAAAAATGTTTGTAACAGCTTTATTTATAATAGTAAAAAGCTAGAAACAATCCAATGTCCATTAAAAGATAAACAGGCGGTGGTAGAGCGATACAGTAAAATACCACTAGCAATAAATAAGAATACTACAACATGGATCATTATCAAAATAATTATGCTGAGCAAAAGAAGTCCCCAAAATGCATACTGTAATATTCCATTTATATACAATTCTAGAAAATGAAAATTAACCTATAGTAATTTTTTAAAAGATCAGTGTTACCTGGGAACAGAGGATAAGGCAGGAGGGGAAAAAGGGCAAGTTGCAAGGGGTCATGAGAAAAAATTTTTAGGATGATGGATATGTATTGGTTGTGATGATGGTTTCACAGGTGTACATATGTGTCAAGCTGTATCAAACTGAATACTTTAATAGGTACAATTTATTGTATGTCAGTTATATTCCCACAAAGCTGTTACAGAAAACACATGCAATGAGATACTACTACATGTCCATTAAAATAAATAAAATTAATAGACTGACAATACCAAATGCTGGTGAAGATGTGGAACAACTAGAATTCTCATACACTACTGATGGGAATATAAAATGGTATAGCCACCTTGGAAAACGGTTTGGCAATTTCTTACATTTACCATACAACTCATGAATTCTACTTTGAGGTATTTACTGAAGAGAAATGAAAACATATGTCCATACAAAAATGTGGACATAAATATTCATAGGAGTTTTATTCACAGCAGCCAAAAATTGGAAACAATTCAAATATGGATCAACAGGTGAATGAATAAAGAAATTGTGGTATGCTCATACAATGAATACTACTTAACAATAAAGAGAAATGAGCTACTGGTACATGCAACAGTATGAATTAATCTCAGAAACACTGTGCTGAGGAAAAACACACAGACACAAAACCCAACATCCAGTATGATTCTATTCATATGAAACTCTAGAAAGGATCCATCTAATAATCTATGGTGAGAGAAACAGATTAGTATTTGCTCGAGGCTGGGGATGGATGGTTCTTAACTGGGGAGGAGCACAAGGGCACTTTGGAGGCTTATTGAAATGTTTTATATTTTTATTTTGGTGATGATTACATGGTTGTATAAATCTGTCAAAAGTACAATTAAAATGGGTACATGTTGCCGTATGTTAGTTTCACCTCAATAAAATTGCTTTGGAAAAAAAAAAACACCTTCCAAGTGATTCCATTATTGGGGAAATCTCTGAACAAGTGCAGCCTCCAACTGCATGCAAATATCTTCTCTACAACAGTCACCTATCCCTACCTGAATACTTCTCATGTCTGAAGTTTGCTGCTATACAAGGCTGCCTTGTTTACTTCTTGGGCTCTGTCAGAAAAACTTCCCATGCTGAATCTAAATATCCTTCCTTCTAATGGCCATATTTGGTCCAAATCCTGCCCTCAGCAGCTGTCCTAATATAATCTTTCTTGACAGCCTTTGAATATTCAAAGATACCTATCTTGGAGACAGTATAGCAGAGTTGTAACATGGGCTCTTGGCTCTGACAGATCTGGAATTTACTTCTGAACATATAATTTGTGAGTGAACTTGGGCAAGTTACATAACCTCTCTAGGCATCAGTTTCCTCAGCTGTCAAATATTCATAATAATAGCACTTTGAAGATTATGAGGATTAACGAGATAGTGCTTGTAAAGCACTTCCGGTAATCCCAGGTTAGGCACATCCTCAGTTACTATGACTAGCTCTCTTTAGCCTTCTTACCCAGGCTAATCAACACCAGGCACTTCGGTCTCCAGGCTTTCATTCCAGAGAATGTGACAGCTAGGTTGCCTGAAAATGCTGTAATTTATTAATGTAATCACAACCCACACAGTCATCCATTAGTTCTGTTAGCTTTAAAGATACCTTAGAATTTAATTCACAATCACAAAGTACTGACTTAAGAGGTATTAATTATGTGAGTCAAACAATAAAGGGATAAGATTTAGAAAAGAGATTTAGAATAAAGTTTTAGCAGCAGTAATACTTAAATATGATTTTACAAACTAAGAAGTATATGAATAAAGGTCTATTTGAAGGAAGAATTGAGAATTTAACATTATCTTGGCTAGACTTTTCAGTGTCTTAACTTTTTTTTTCATGAAGTTCTCTGAAAGGAAACTTTATTACTTGACATATAAAGTCCTGCTTCATTTAAGCCTATGTACAATGAGTTAAAGTCTAAAATTATCACCATGTTAGGAGGCTTCCTATGGGTCACAGCAACCTCAATACCTAAGGTCTAGATGACAATGAGAGTAAAAATATGCTAAACTGAGGTTCTATTCTTCCCTAGATTTTGAACGAGTTACTTCCCCTCTCTGGATATCAGTTTTCCTATCTGTAAAACTGGAGAAAGGAGTCTAATGACTTTCAAGGTTTTTTCTATAGCCTGGGCTACACATGTATGCATTTGTTAAAACTCAGTTTTATTGGTGCATTTCACTGTGTGCAAACTTTGTGGGAAATGAATAAACCCTATTTACAAATAATAAACTTTAATGACATGCATGCTAAAACATTTAAGGATGAAGTATACTGATTTCTGCAATTTATGTTCAAATGTACCAAAATGAGATGGATAAATGGGTGAAGAGATGGATAGAAAGGTGATAAAGCAAGTGTACAAAAAATGTTAATGGTAGAAGCTACATGGTGAGTATGTAAGTGTCCTGTCAGTCAACCTGGCTATGTGTTTGAAAATTTCATAATAAAATGGTGAAGAAAAAAGCAGTTAAGGAATTTTTTAAATATCAGAAAAAATACAGTCTTTTTCTTCGTACATATTCAAATAACATTGATCCTATACCCCCCTGGCACATGGAAAGGCTCTCTTCCCTGACCTTTTCAGGATAGTTCCTTAGTTCCTCCCTTCTATAAAAACCAAGGCTAATAAAAAGATGACAATATCAAGTGTTAACAAGGATATAAAGAAACTGGAACTTTCATGCACTGCTGGTGGAAATGTAAAATAGTGTAGCCACACTGGAAAACAGTCTCACAGTTCTTCAAATGGTTGAACATAGCATAACCACATGATCTGACAACTCCACTCCTAGATATATACCCAAGAGAAATAAAAACATGCCCATATAAAAAAAACCTTGAACACAAGGTCCATAATAGCATTATTCATAGTAGTCAAAAGATGGAAACAACATAAATGTTCATCAACTGATGAACTGAATAAGTAAACAAACATGGTATATCCATACAATGGAATATTACTTAGCCATAAAAAGGAATGAAGTATTGATACATGCTACAACATGGATGAAACTTGAATACATTAGTCTGAGTTAATGAAGACAGTCATTCAGACATATGTTGTATAATTCCATTTATATGAAATATCCAGAATAAGTAAATCTAGACAGACAGAAAGTAGGTTTGTAGTTCCCTAGGGCCGGGGGTGATGAGGGTTTAGTGGTGATGGCTAATGAGTGCAGGTTTGGGGAAGGGGTAGTAAAAATGTTCTAAAATTAATTGTGGTTATAGATGCACATCTTTGTAATGACACTAAAAGTCATTGAATTGTACAGTTTAAATGGGTAAATTGTATAGTATATGAATTATACCTCAATAAAACTTAAAAATTTTAAAAATCAAGTAGAAAAAAGTATCCCATTTTTCTCTAGCCTCGTCTCCACCTTATGCTTCTTTAGTGGAAGGAGTAGTTTCACTGACTCTTTCTCTTGTTTCTTGCTTTAGAGGCACTTAAAATTGTCTTATATATTCCTGGAAAACTGCTCCTCAAATTTTCTTTTGGAGCTTTATTTCACCTGCTTTCTTGGACTACAATAATTTGTGAGGCTTTCCTTGACAAATTTATGGAGTAATTATGTCATGTTACACACTCTACTAAGCACCTAAGGTATAAAGTCAAATAAGACCTGGTGCCTGCCTTCAAAAAGTTTACAGTCTAGTAAGGGAGGCAGATACATAAATACATAATTAAGATATAAATGAACATGCACCATAACTGAAGTATGTAAAGTGCTAAAGGAGAACAGACATTGTCATTAGACTTAGAGTCAGAAAACATGGATTAAATAAAGTAGGCTTAATAGCTTTGCGATCTTAAACAAGTTATTTAATTACCTTGAGTCCCAGTTTTTAAACTGTAAAACAGAGAAAATGCCACCCACTGGGTTATTATAATAATTACATGCAAACATGATGTGAAACTATTTTGTAAACTATATATTATAGGACACTGTGACATATCAATAATTTAGAAATAATTGTTGCTTTATTTACTTTCTTTGTAAATTAGTGAAAATAAAGTTAGTGATGTTCTCTAAGCTCTGAGAAGAATAAATACAATATTTTTTCTTGTAACTGAGAGTAACAGATGGAATTTTAATAGTTTCTGGAAGAAAAGGAAACAGCTTGAAATGTAATGATTTCAAGACTGACTGAGGAGATGGAGAGTAAAATGGAAGAAAGGTTAAAATCATGGCCGGAAGAGACAAAGGTCAACTGGATAGTCAGCTTGAAGAGAACATAGATGTGGTAGAAAACATGGTATTGAAGACAGAGCTCTAAAAGTGAGGAGGAATTTTAGTGAGAGCTATGACCTTGCTATACCCTTATCAATCACATGCATTTTCTTTTAAAAGGTGAAAGTGAAGTTATCTCAGTGAGGACACTATTCTCCCCCAGAATAACTTAAACAAGAAACTCTACTGTAATTCAAATCTCCCACAAATGAGGACCTAAGCAACTACCTGCACAGGCATAAAAACAGCATGTTTTCTAGTTGATTTAACATTTGCTTAACTGTACAATAATAGATTTTAGTAAAAATTGTGGGTTCTCTGCATATTTCCTACCCCTCCCTATCTTAAAAACCATTGAGGAAATTATAATGAAAGGACAAGTTAATCAATAAATACATATAAAGTCAAGAAAAAATAATGGTAAAAGGTGGCTCTATGGACTGATTGTCTATATTAAAGATAGGCAAACAATTTAAATTATACTCTCAAATAATGCTCAGTATAATATAGAAGAGTTAATATTATTTGACATTTAATATTTCAATTTCTGACTCTGGTATACATATATTTCAATCTTAATGACATAGAAGTTTAAGATATTTTCATAAAAATCTTTAACATTTAATACATTATTGCCAGTTCTCACTTATTTGGAAATAATAAGAGACAGGAAGGAGTAAAACAGAGACCACATATAACATCCATCATATATACGGTCTAAATGTTTGCATTTATTCCTATATAATACTTACCATGGTTACTAACAACTACTTCTGATTGGAGTCCAGAAAGTGATAGATGAGAGGGGGAGAAAAACTAAACTTAAGAAAATGGAGGCATTTTAAAAGAAATACGTAAATGTTCAGGCCCCAGTGACTCCTATTCAGCTAGCCTACAGGTATAGAGGCAGCAATTATTGCCCATTGCATTCTGATGGCCCTCTTTTCCAGATCAGCATTAGAAACAACTGGTTATTAAGATTTTTTTCAATAAGTTGCTATAAATAGCACCAATATGATAATCTTCAGTAAAGGCTGGAAAGGAGTAGATAAAGAGTTACTGACCCTGGATTGAAGAGCCCTTTGTTGTGTTCAGATGCACTGTTTAAGTTCTGAGGCAAGACTAGAAGGACACAATTGGAAACTAAAAGAGTGATACTCAACAGAGAAAATGGAAGACTATGCCCTTCAGGGTTAGGGGAAATGATTGCAGAAAACAAGTAATAGTGAATGCTACGTTACCTACCAGATCCTTCTTCAGGATTAAATGACTCACTTCTCCAACTTCCAGGAGTGCCGCCTGTTGACAGCCCTCTCCAGGAATTACCGCTAGCTGAATAAGACTGCTTCTTTCTAAGTCATGCAGCCTGTATCCAATGACTGGCTGATGTCAGGGTCTGAAAGTCTGACCCCCTCATCTCCACTCTGAAAGGCCATCCCAACTCCAGAGCTTTGGCTGAACTTCCTGAACCCTTGTTTGGAATTCATCACATATCAACTTCTCCCTCTGCCCAGTTCTGCTTCCTTTCCTTCCCCCAAAAGTGTTGATCCTGGAGAGCATTCCTCAAAAACTCCCTCTATGCTAATCTCTACCTCAGAATCGCTTTCTGGGAAACCAAACCATCAAGCCAAGGAGATACTGAAACACTGCCATGCAGTTTCATTGTGAAGAAATTATGATAATTAGGAACATCACAGGTCTCTAGATAACTTAGAACATTAAACAGTTGATCACGTTCTTGCTCAATTATGCTGTTAAACTCAGTACTTGACAACTGAATAAGCTACAGAAAACCTGGAGAATCCCAGTCAGTGCCAAAGGAACACCAGAGGAAAAGTGATATAATTGGAATTATTTCTGAGACAAGTGAAGGGGAAAAAAACAATCATATAAGAATAGAGAGTGAAACTTTAGTATAAAGGAATGGGTTAAACATTTGCTAATAAAAGTGCTAGAATATTATAACAAATCAATAATGAAGGTAATTTATTCATTTAATATTTATAATAACAATGATTGGATATGGACCTTAAGGGAGAGTGAAGAGTCCTGTATTTAGCAGCTGACTTTGTTCTCTGTAATAAACATCTCTAATATCAACCCAGTGAATTGCTAACATCTGCCTCAGCTAGACACCATGCCCAGTAGGACATAATTCTCCAGCAATGCCATTTGGTATGAGTTTAAGTTTCTCTTCTTTCTTATATCTCTCTGCTTAAATAGCTAAAGTTAAGATTCTCTATTCAAAGATTTCAGGTATTCAAAAGAAATGTATTGAAGAATTACATTAAATAATTTTTATCCACAGTAGAGTTACAATCTAATAGCAGCAACATTAGTTGCAAAATGTTAAAAGAACCCCATCTCTTTATACTGAAACCCTGAGTAGCCTATACAGGTCCTGTAACGAAATTGAACTGACTAAAGTCACTGCCCCTAAAACTTGCATATTGTACACATTGAAAGTCAATCAGCATTTTAATTTATTTATCTCCTTTAATGGTAGAACTGTTGAGATGAGCTCCAGGACAGAAATCATTTGTAATCTACCTTCATGTAATGAAGTAAATTGTGTGTAAGTCTCCATAACCTCTTATGGTATCTTTAGCTAGTGCACAGTAGGGGCAAAGCAAGGCCCAGATATACTTGGGAAAAGAACTGGCCTCAGAGAAAACTGAAATATTCCTGGCTTTTGTTTCCTTCTGAAATATCAGAAAATAACATCATAAAGACACTTCATTTGTGAGAAAAACTGATCTAAAATTTTCCCAAATGAGCAGCCCAGATGCCACTAATAGACCAGGGATGTGAACCACTGTGTGCCTACCATGCTTGGAAATGTCTGAATCAGAGCAAATAAAATAAAATTAAAGCTTTCACTGGGGGCTTGTAAGATGGATCTTCAAAATTTTTAAAACCGATTTCTTAAAAGGAAAGAATTCAAGAACTTTAAAAGAAGGGGATAATTCCTTAATAAAAGCAAGCAAAGTACCACACTGAATGACTGGTGGAGCCTCAGGTCGACAAGTAATTGAGGGAAATAAACTAAACAGTTAACTTTTTTCCTTTCCCATAAGATCAGTGAGGGAAATGAAATTTTAGTAGGTGAAAATGGAGTACTTAAGCATTATGAGACCTAGTGCTATTTCTTCAACAAAAATAAGAGGCAAAACAAAACAAACTAGAAAACACTATAATTTCTCAAACCCACACAATTTAGTGTCAGTTGGAGCATTAATCTTCCTGGAAGGAACCATAAAATAGAAATTAAGATTGCTCCAATATGTTGCCCAAAGGCCAAATAGCAAACACTTCTTAATCCAGGGCAGCCGCACTTAGTAACTTGCGGTAACATCAGATGTATGTCAGATCTAGTATCTTCTTACATAGAGAATGAATGTTTATTGAGAAAAGTTACACAGGTCCTATGAAAAAAATCACCCTAATGGAAGTCGAGAAATCTGAGCTGTGGAAGAACTAAGATACCTGCCCTCTGCATTCAAGGGCAAAGGGAGAAGAGCTTAAAAGATGGACATCCATCTACTACCAATCTGAAGCCAATTTTATCACATCCCAGATGCCCTGCTAACTAAACATTCAAAGAACAATGGAAGGGAGCTATGTGGTGTGGTACACTTTACCCCAAGGCGAGGCCCCTACAGAGAAGATCAATTTAAAGGGGAAAAATTATAAAACTTTCCAAGATTAAAAAATATCGAAAAATGTATAGACAGTATAATCTCAACAATATAGAAATATTATGCACTATAAAAGATTGGAAGGAAATATGACATCATTCATTGTTTTTATCTTTAATGGTAAGATAATTTTTTTCCCTACATACTTCTAAATACCTCATTAAGCTTTGAAACCATTTTTATATTTTTCTTTATACTTCTCTAAATTTTTCATATTTTCTACAATGAGCAATCATTAGTTTTACAGCAAGAAAATGTTAAAATATTTTCTTAAATGAGAGGCAGGGAAAAGCTTAGTTCTACGGGGATAATTCTAGGATCTTCTTTAGAATGTCATCATCTCCTCTGGAAGTTAGCATTACTCAAAGTCTGTGATCGTGACTTAGAAATGTAACCAACAAACTAACACTTCACATGCCCCAGTCTCTGGTCTTCCTGTGTTTGCTTTTCCTCTGTGCAAACTCGATAAAATGCTAACAATAATCTCATTCCATGAAAAGTGTGTAAGAAGAGAAAGAAAGAGAGCAATCTGCACTTGGGGAGGGGAAGAGTATTTGGAAAATGTCACTAGAAGAAGGGGTGTCTGAACTGTTCAGAGAAACATTCACAGGTAAAAATGCATATAACACTCCCGATGAGATATAATTGGGGCTGGCCTTACCAACAGGGAGGAAAGCATGAAAAGATTACAATGGACAGGAGAGAGCAGAGTACAAAAAGAATAACAGGAAATATACAAACTTCGTATGTTTTTTTTTCACATAGGATTCACAACATTCCTCAGAAAATTCAATTTAGTTGCCCTGTTCTAGCTTGCTAACCAGAACCAATTTAATTTTAAATCTACACGCAGAGCCAAGGGGGACAAAATATTTTGCAATTACTTTTAGCTCCCTCTTGGAAGGCAGAATAAGATTTAACCAGTTCTGTTCCAGCTGTAATAACCACCCAGGTTTGTCAGAGACTTAAATAGTGTCCTTTGCTTGGAGATTAAAGAATAGAAAACTCTAGAACAATTACTTGCTTTGTTTAACAACTTAATGGGAGTGAATTTTTGAGAATGGGACAAATTGCTTTTGATTTATCTGCACAGGGCATAAAATACCGATGCAAGAGAGCAATTTGTTACATAGACAATGTCTACCCCTTGCTATAAAACTGCCCACTGTCACTCTATTTGACACCCAGTTAGGTGGTTTTTGAAGAACTAGTTTATTACTGCATTTAACAAAGAGCAGAAAACTGACATATGACTCTCTCGTTGCTTCTCAGCTACCAGGAACACGTTTCTCAGATATCCAGCCTATGCAAACGTTTCTTGGTTTTATGCTCTATTGTGACAGATAGGTAAACAAGCTGATAAAATCAAGCCCTTTCAAAAAGGGAAAGTTATTATACTCATGTATGTCCTAGCTTGTCACGAAAACTTCAAACAGTTTCTGGTTCTGCTTCCCATCTGCACAGATTTATTCCAAATAACATAACTAAGTTTGTTTCTTGATTTCTTTCAACATAAATAGAACCATTAAGTTTTGGGAGTGTTTATATATCTGGGAGATAATCAGATCATCTATTCTGATTAGCCTTAACACATAGGCCTGGCCCCTACCTTTACACAGAGCTCACCCTCCACTCCCCTCCTCAGTCAGCCCTTTCCACATTAGCATTGCTCCATCTCTAGAGCATCTATCCTCACCATGCCTCCTACTGGGAAGAAATGAGGCTGCTATAGGTCTGAGTGGTCCCTTTGGGTTATACTGTGGTTTGTCTTTATTGAAAGCAAAATATAGGCCTCACATGGGGACTGGCAACTATGTCAGATTGTGCCAGGTTTTTTGATTCTTGCTTTTTTGGTGAGGGCTGTAGGGAAGGAAGAGGCCTTTTTTTTTATTACTAAAGTTTATTTAACAAAAAAGTTCAATATGAAAATGTAAATGACCAAATTTTCATATTGTAAAACAGGTGTTGTAGAGAGGGAACATGTGGAAGCAGTTGATTTCTCCGGTAAACACAACCATTCTTTATATTCATTCCAAGCTTCTTACATGATGATACTATTTCCTCATATTATCACCATTCCAATATTGTTCTGCTGCCCACTAGTTGCATCTCCACACATTCATCTATCACAGATTCATAAAGGGGTCAAATCCCTATAATATTCCTTGGACATGTCTGCCACCATTTAAATTCAGTGACAACTTCTTATCCATAAATGTTTTCAACTTGGGAGGGTAAGCTTTGCTAATAATGTCTACTCAGAGAACTTAAAGATGCTTCCGAATGGGATTCCTCCCTCACACTTGGAGGAAGCCATTTATAAAAGTTACACAAAAACTGATCCACTCAAGACTATTTTATCATTGTCAGTTTAAATGCAGACACCCTCCCCACCACCCCAACTCACTTTTAGCTGGTTGAAAACGGGAGGAATTTGAGGAAGAACCATTAGCATTTTCAGTAGAAACAATTCTTATAGGCAAATTAATACCTAATTTATAAACATTCTAACTATATATATTAGATGTTCAATAAATAGTATGGTGACTCAGAATTTAATTCGGTGTGCCTTCTAATATGGAAGTTGGTATCATCAGATTCCTGGGTTGAGTGGAAAACAACTCAGATATATAAATTACATAAGCAATCTTCAGGTGAGTAGTGAGAATAATTCTGAAATCAATCCTGAAATACAGCTATTTCAAAGCACTAACTCCTATCTTCGAATCCTAGCTCCCCTTGTTAACTTCTCTGAACATCCAATTCTTCATGTTTAAAATGAATATTTTCTACTACTTCACAGAGCTGTTTTGAGGATTAAGTCACCTAGCTTGCCGCCTGAATGAGCATTTAATAACTGACAACTACTCTTTATTTTTTTTCCTTATAGATTGTTTTTACCTACCACAATAAGCTGAAAGATGAATGAATGAATGAATGAATGAATGAATGAATGAAATGATAAATGAAGGAACAAATAAATATGTAGCAACATTTGTAAAAGAGGGACTCCGGTAGGCATTTAGCAATAAAGTTTAATTTCTTTTTTGTAAGTCTTTCTAATGGCAAAACCCACAGGGAATTTTAATGAAGAGCAGTCACACATCACTAGTGACATTTTTCTGAAGATATAACCCGATATAATTGCTCAGGTACAAGTTATATGAAAATGAAAATGATATGTGAGGGTCATGCTTGCAAGGTAACTCAGACCCTCAATTCTTGCTTATTGCATCATCATATTTATATAAACATATGTTATACACAGATGAATGGTGTTGACCCCAGAGTAAGGCAAGTAAGGCAACTGCTCTCAAGTAATGAAAATCAGTGAGATGTAAACATTATCAAGTCCAGTTAATGAATACTGAAATTGAGTTTCCTTAAGGTTCCTTAAATACATTTTCATTTCATTCATTTACATCCCATTTCACAAATAGTTGTTCAAAGAGGATCTGTAGTAAACATCGTGGGCAATGCAATGAGGGTAACTCAATTTTGGTTTAGTTCACCAATATTTATTGAGCACCTCTCATAGGCCAAACACTGTACTAGGGGCAAGAATTACAAATAAAAATAAGAAACAATCTGGTCCATTACAGAAAGGATACAAATAATTATAATGCAAAACATGGAGCTTGCAATTACAGACCAATAGGGGATTCAGAAGGAATACAAAAGATGAAGTGGTCCATTCTGAACAGAAATCCAGAAAAGCTTCAAAGAGAATGTGATATCTGACCAGATTTTTAGTAGCAGTGTGTCAGTGGGCACAAAATAGTATAGTCTAGACAAAGAAAACGTATATAGATAGGCAGGCAATGTGCAGAATACGATTATTTCCATAGCACTGGAATAGAGAGCACATGGAGGAGAACTGAAGGAGATAAGGCTAGCAAGGTGAGCAGGGACAAGTTATGAACTGCTTCACTTCTCATGCTAGGGAACTTGGATTTTTCCCCTCTCTAAATGCTAATAAGCCATGGAATTTTTCTAAAAAGGTCACATTTGTGTTTTGTACCTGTACAGAAAGTGAACCAAACATCAACAAGACAGAGGCAGTGAGAACAAATGGAAAGTTACTAAAATAATCCAAGGAAGTAAAGATGAGGGAACTGTGCTAATCTAACAGCACAGGGTATGGAGAGAAAGAACAAATTTTAAATATATTCAAAAGACAAAATTATCATTTTAGATTTATCTATATTTATGGAAAAGTGAAAGCGAAAAGTAAGTGCAAAAGTGTTCTTCCTATGCACATCAAAACTTAAATTGAAGCATTTAGAAAAATTATTAGATATCAAAATTGCAAAGCTTTAGCAGATTCCAGAAAAAAATAATAATAAAAGGCTAGATAGTTGGATATGGCACCTAGAAAGAAAGGGATGAAGGGGTTTCATTAGACAATGCATTTTAAAGCCAGGGGATTTATTTTTAGGAGAAAATAGTCTACTTCTTGGTTCATCTGACACTAGCAG
This sequence comes from Miniopterus schreibersii, assembly GCF_964146895.1. Lineage (NCBI taxonomy): Eukaryota > Metazoa > Chordata > Mammalia > Chiroptera > Miniopteridae > Miniopterus > Miniopterus schreibersii. The sequence goes on from NC_138114.1 coordinate 38,464,343, forward strand.
TAAATTTTAGGAAAGTACCCCAGTTCAGCAATGCAGTATGTAACTGTGGCAGACACGGATATGGCTCCCTCAGCTCTCCTCCCTTCAAGAGAACCTGCTGCTAGAAGCCGTCTGACAGCCTCCAGCTATTGTACCATTAGATCTACTGCAGTATTCACTCTAAGACCATGCTCCCCACCCCACCCTCCGCCCCTTGACCCCCATGCTGCTCCTAGGCAATGACTAAGCACAGAAGGTGAAGTAGAGCTAGGTCATCCCCCAACAAATTTCTTTCACGGGGAATGCTTGCCTAGACTCCCATCAGCCTGGCCAAGACTTCCTCAGAACTGCATTGAGGTCTGAAGCTCTTCCTGCCCAATCTTCTTTCCTTCTGCACCTTTCACAACTGTCAGACCAGCATCACTGCTGAAGGCTCTCCCTCCCTACCCCTGCTCCTTTCTTCTTTACCTTTCAGGGGTGTTTCTCCAAATAAAACTCATACATGTCTACTTCCTGCCTTAGTGTCTGCTTCTCAGAGAACCTAAACTGACACAGTAAATAAGTTTATGAAGAATAAGAATCACAAGGAAACCTGAGGCCTTCTGCAGAGGATCTCACACCTGAACCACCTCTGGGAGATAGAAATGTCGCTGGTCCTCAGGATTTTCCAGAGGTTACACAATGACCAAATGTTTAACAGCCCTCACAGTCAGACATTTTATTCCTAATGACTTACCCACCTCCCTTGGGTCATATGTTTCATTCTAAGTTCCAGAACATCTTTTACTAACATTTCATATAATTGAATTAAATTAGATTAAACTTCCCATAAAAAAACGGATAACTAAAAATAGTGAAAACTCTCTCCATAAGAATTTTGTCTTGAACCAAGTGAATTCTCAACTTAAATAATCATAGTCTCCTCTTTGAGCCCCAAGGGCACAAGCAATTCAGGCATACAACAGCAGAGTCTTCTCTGGAGTAAAACACTCATCAACTTCTCAGGAGAATTTGCCTTTCCTGCTACAAGCAGCTTCATCCAGCTGCCAGGAGAATATTTGGATGACATTGCCTCAAAGTCAACACACAAGAATTCTAGTCAAGGGAGGCAGTCTGGTATGAGAGTTAAGTGTACAGATTCTGTACTCCTACACACTTGGGTCTAAATCCTACTCCACTAGGAGCTCAAACTGGGTGACCTTAGACAAGTTTTTTTCCTCTCTGATCCTCAACTTCATTTGTAAACTAATTAAAATAATAGTACCTGGTTGTGTGCTTATTGTGAGAATTAAATGGGTCAAGGCAGATAGAGCACTTAGCACAGTTCCTGGTACATACTGAGTATTCAATAACTGGAAATCGCTATTATTTATGTCCTTTTCATCAGTGGGAACATCTGCTCTGGGAGTGGATGGAGTTGCTCTCCACATTGGAGAAGCCAGTGACCATATAAAGTGATCTGGCCTCTATTGACTAGAAAGCTGAGAAGCTATGTAATGGCCACACATTAAGGCTCAGCCTTCACTCACAGCAGCAAAGGGGAAGCTGGCCTCTCTCTGAATTAAGGGCAGACAGCTGAAGAGGGCCAAAAGAGGGATTACCAAAAGATTATGATGGTCAGGGGAAAGCTGAAATAACTATTTTAACAGACGATTTGTGATCCAATTACCATCTAAATGTTCATGGTAAATAAGGATCCATAAAAACACATCTGTAAAACCCCAACTTTAGTGACTGGGGCTTTGCATGGTTCATTAGCACATGCTCTTTTGCCCAACTGTGACATCACTTATCAGCACAGCATTCTCTTTTCAAAGTCTATTCTCTAACAGTTGGAGCCAGTGTCCTGTGAGGAAATGTTCTGAAGTCAGTGCAGTCACAGACCTCCTCCCATGCGTGCAGGGGAATCTTATTAAGGAAATATTTTCCGTAATGTTCTATCACCTACCCTCATGCTCCTCTTTTAAGGTAAGGGTTAGTAACTATAAATTAGTAGGTGACAATTTGGGAAGACAGATTTGTGTGCTAGATACAAGTGATCAGGTGTAAGAAAAGGCTAAATATAGGACCTCTCTGGCATTCCCAGAGATTCTGTGAGCTATCTAATATCATTTAATTAATTCCCTTTATGTTTAAACAAGCTAGAGTGGGTTATGTAGTTTCAACTATGAATCCAAACTGATAAAGAAATCTAGAGAGTGTTCTATCTAGATTTTGATATATAGTCAAGGGTTCAGGTCCCAGCTCTGCCATTTACTGGTCCTGTTACTCTGAACAAGCCATTCAGTCTCTCTAAATCTCATTTCCTCATCAGTATATAAGGGAACAATAATACCACCTTCCTTATAGACTAGTTGAGGAGTAATAGAGATAATGTGTGTCATGTTTTTAGCACGGGGCTTGATACATAGTTTGTGCTCATAAAAACTGCTCAACTATTATGATTATAGGGAATGGCAAGATAGGGTACTCTACCTACTTCTTTGTAACCCATCCTCACTCCCTGGTGAAAAGTAGGGTGTCCAAGAGCCTAATAACTTGAAATTAAGCTACAAAACACCATCAGGCTAAGCAAAAGAGGTGTGTTTGCCTTGGAGACATTCCACTCTAAAACACAGGATGAATGAACATAAAAGGAGAGGATTCTCACAATCACTAAGCACAAACATGACAACAACATGAAACTGACAAACTACGAGAAGGGGACAGGGAAGAAAAAAGGGGAAGGAGGGAAAAACAAATGAAAGACTGAGCACCTATCTGAATCATATTCAATGAAATAAAAGGAAAACTAACGGAAACAGAAATGGTTTACCCCCTCCTCAGGGCTCTGAGTGCATACGTGATTGATAAAGAGTAAAATTATTGGCCAGGCCGGGCGTGGCTCAGCGGTTGAGCATCGACCTAGGATCCAGGCGATCGGGGTTCAATTCCCAGTCAGAGCACGTGCTCGTGTTGTGGGCTGCAGCAGATCAATGACTCTCTCATCACTGATGTTTCTATCTCCCTCCCTCCCTCCCTCTCCTTTCCTCTCTCTGAAATCAATAAAGATATATTTAAAAAAACGAGTAAAATTATTTATTTCTGGTGATGGAATATGCCTGTACAACAACAAAGTTACATTGTAATCCTACTAATTATATGTAAAATTCTAGGAAGAAGAATGGGAGAGTTGGATCTGTATGATGCAAAACAAGGTTGAATTTATGAACAGAATTAGGAATTTACTGTGTGCCTAGATAGGCACTGGAAATATAGATGCAAACTGCAAATAAGACGCTGACTTTGTCTTCAGGAAACTCATATTCTAGGGGCAGAAAATATATAAGCAGCTAATTGTAAGTTCTACAATCAAGCTACTGATTACACTGGCTGCTCCTCTAGCTGAATGGTTTTTCTACAAAATAGGCACATGATTAATTCCCCAACCTCTTCAAATCTTTGCTTAAATGTCACCGTCTCAATTAAACATACTATGACCACTCTAAAATCATACTTCCCTGCAAATCTAGAATTCCCAAACCCCTTTATATTTTGCTCTACTTTGTTTTTCTATTCCAACTTAATTAATTTTAATTAAAATTTTTATTGAGATAACTATAGATTCATATGCAGCTTAGAGAAATATTATACAGAGAGATCCCATGTACCCTTTAATCAGTTTCCTCCAATGGTCACATCTTTCAAAACTATAGGACAATGTCATAAGTAGGAACTATAGGACAATATCACAAGTAGGATATGGGCATTGATTACAGTCAAGATACAGAACATTTCCATCATCACAAGTATCCATCTCCCTTCTGCGCCATTTCCCCCTCTTCCAATTTAACCCTTGGCAACCACTGATCTGTTCTCTGTTTCTGTAATTTTGTAACTTCAAGAATGTTACATAAATGGAATCATTCAATATGTAAACTTTGAGAATTAGCTTTTTTCCTTCAGCATAATTAACTGGAGATCAATAGTCCACTCATTTGCATTGCTAAGTAGTATTTCATGGTTTGAAGGCACCACTGTTTGTTCAACCATTAACCCATTGAAGAACATCTAAGATGTTTCATATTTGGGCTAGTACAAGTAAGGTACTATCAACAATCATGTACAGGTTTTTGTGTGAACTTGTTTTCATTTCTCTGAGGTAATTTCCAGCAGTGCAACTGCTGGGTGGAGAGGTAGTAGCATAGAATTTTTAAGAAACTGCCAAAGTGTTTTCTGGAGTAGCTATGCCATTTTACATTCTTACCAGTAATGTGTGTTTCTTCACATCCTCACCAGCATTTGTTGTCACTATTTTTAATTTTAGCCAGTCTGACAGGTGCGCATTGGTACTTCATTGTAGTTTCAACTTGTATTTCCCCACTAGCTAATGGTATTGAGCATCTTTTCATATGCTTATTTTCCATCTGTATATCCTCTTTATGTGAAATGCCTGTCATGTCTTTTGTTAGTTTTCTAACTGGATTTGGGTTCTTTGGGTTTTTACTGTTATTTTTGAGAGCTCTTTATATAGTCATTCTTCGGTATCCACAGCGGATTGATTCGGGAACCCCCTGTGGATACCAAAATCTGAGGATGCTCAAGTCCCATATATAAAATAGTATTTGCATACAGTCTATAGCAATATATTCGTACACATCACTTCACTCGTGTAGATTCAGCATAGGGCTCAGTGCCTGGCAAATTCAAGTTTTGGGATTTTTTTTCTGAATATTTTACTTCTGCAGTTGGTTAATTTAGATGACAACCCACAGATACAGAGGGCTGACTATTCTATTTTGCCAGATATGTGATTTGCAAGTATTTTTTCCCAGTCTGTAGCTTGTCTTTTTATCATCTTAAGAGGGCCTTTCTTAATTTTGACAAACTCCAATGAATTAACTTTTCTTCTAAAGGGTTGTGCTTTTGGTGCTGAGTCTAAGGATTGTTGGCCTAGTTCTAAATCTTGAAGAATTTTTTTGGGGGAAAATTTACAGCTTTAACTTTTATATTTTAAGTCTATAATCTACTTTGAGTTAATATTTGTATAAGGTGTGAAATATAGGATGTTCAACTGCTCCAACACCATTTGTTGAAAAGGCTATATTTCCTACTTTGAATTGCTTCTGCACCTTTGTCAAAATTATTTGGGCATATTTTTGTGAGGCTATTTATAGGTTCTGTATTCTGTTCCACTGATCTGTGTGTCTATGCCTCTGCCAATACTACACATTCTTGATGACTGTAGCAATCTATAAGTCTTGAAATTGGTAAGCTGATTCTTCTCACTTTTTAAATTTCTTTTTCAAAATTAGCTGTTCTACTTCCTTTGCCTTTTCATTTAACTTAATCTTTCTGTATCTACAAAACATCTTGCTGAAATTTTGATAGGAATTATGTTAAATCTGTATATTAATTTGAGGAAAATTGACATTTTATTATGTAGTCTTCAATTAATAAACATGGTGTGTCCCTCCATTTATTTGGATCTTTTTTGTTTTTTTACGTGCATCTTAGAGTTTTCAGCATACAAGTCCTATGCATGCTTTGGTAGATTTACAACTAAGCATTTCACATTTTTTGAGTGATTATGAATGGTATTGTATTTTTCATTTCAATGTTTCCTTGTACAGAATATAATACATTTTTATATGTTGAATCTTGTATCTTTCATCCTGCAACTTTGCTGAACTCATTTCTCAGTTCTAGTTTTTGTTTGCTTGTTTGTTTTTGGTAAACTCCTTAAGATTTTCTAAATAGGCAAGCATGTCATCTGCAAATAGAAACAGTTTTATTCATTTCTGTTCTGTATGGCTTTTATTTCCTTCTCTTGCCATATTGCACTGGTAGAACATTCAGCATTATCTTGAGTGAGAGTGGTAAGAACAGACATCCTTGCCTTGTTGCCAATCTCAGGGAGAAAGCATTTAGTTTTCACCATTAAGGGCAATGTTAGCTATATGTTTTATGTAGATGATCTTTATCAATAAAGGAAGTTCTCCTCTATTCCTATTTTTCTGAGTTTTTATAAGGAACAAATGATGAAATTTGTCAAATACTTTTCTGTATCAATTGATATATCTTATTCTTCTTTAGTCTATTAATATGTTTTATATATTGCTGAATTCTATTTGTCAATATTTTGTTAAGGATTTCTGCATCTATATTAATGAGAAATGTTGGTTTGTAGTTTTCTTTATTTGTACTGTTTTTTTCAAGTTTTGATATCAGGGCAATATTAGCTTCATAAAATAAATTGAGAAATGTTTCTTTCTCTGGGCCCTACAGGAACCTACTGCACAAGGCCATTCTACCAAGTCCAGGAGACGTAGCACCTCTACCTAATACACACATAGGGAAGCAGAAAAAAATGAAGAAACAAAGCAATAGGTCACAAATGAAAGAACAGGAGAAACCTCCAGAAAAAAAAACTAAGTGAAATGGAGGCAAGCAAACTACCAGATTCAGAGTTCAAAATAGACTTGTATGTTTACTTCCTTCGCCAGGTTAGGGAAGCTTTCTGTCGTTATTTTTTCAAATAGGTTTTCAATTTCTTGCTCTCTCTCCTCTCCTTCTGTCACCCCCATGATGTGAATGTTGGTTAAAGTTGTCCCAGAGACTCCTTACACTATCTTCATATTTTTGGATTTTTTTTCTTTTTGCTGTACTGATTGGGTGTTTTTTGCTTCCTTATATTCCAAATTGCTGATTTGGTTCTCAGCTTCATCTACTCTACTGTTGATTCCCTATAAATTATTCTTCATTTCAGTTAGTGTATCCTTCATTTCTAACTGTTTTTTGTTGTTGTTTTTATATCCTTTTTCATGCTATTGAAGTTCTTGCTAAGTTTCTTGAGCATCCTGGTCTGCCTTCTTCTCACTACCTTTATATATATTCTTACATTTTATATTATATATAAATATGTATATTATATATAAATACATACAAAATATCCATGGGTTTTAGTTGTACTTAGCAAGAGGAATAGGGAAAAGTACATCTACCCTATGTGCCTGAAAGTGGAGTTAGGCTACATTACTTTTTAAAATACTACCTTTATTCAGTAATAATGTTTATAATTTATTATCTATCCTCCCCTGCTAGGAAGCAAGTTTTTAAAAGGCAGGCCTTTTGACTGGCAATAGTATCTTGATAAATGAATTTATGAAGCCATAAAATGACTGCTCTCAGAAAAAAAACAATAAAATAATTCTGATTTTTGTTTTTGAATTTTGATTTTTAAAATCGATTCTGAGCCACTGGGAGGAGTAATAAAGAAAAGGTCTAAATAAGAATTAAAGGTAGGAAACAAAATTAAAATAAAGTATGACCAGAGAATAATGAAACATATAGAGTACACAGAGCTGAACTGAGGGAAAGAGATAGTGTATACAGCGAGGCTTATCCATTCATGGAGACAGATCCTGATTTAGTGTACCCATGACGAGTGAGCACTGCATGAAGCATGAGAAAAAGGAGGCATGCTTCATATTAGCTGTTCAGGTAGTGGAAAAGTTTGGTCTATTTAAATTGTCACTAACCTATTTGCCTAAATACCTTCTCATTGCTTGCCCTTCTAATCAGCCAATGTTCCTAGCATTGACAACAATGGTTATAACAACAAAATACAACATGTCTTGAAGGCACTATTAAATCTGAGACATGCTGAAGTTGGAAAAAGAAAAAAGGCAGTTATTAGGACACATTAAATGAAAGTTATAATACATCTTTTCCCTTACTCATCTTTATTCTTTCCATAACACTGAAACCCTGGCCCCAACTTTAAAGAAAAAAAAAGCTAACCAGACATACAAACAAGTTTATTTATCCAGTTACCAACAAACCCCACATTTCCACCACAAACCCATCCCTCCTTTGAGTCTTCCCTGGCCTCTGATGCTCCCTAGCAGCCATCAACATCCTTCCACATTACTATTAATACCCATGGTACAGTGAACATGCCACTGTAAACACACATAGCAGACACAAAGTTCCAGAAATATACACCACTGTCATCAAGCCAGGCAAAGGGACAGAGAAATTGGAAACTTCAATGACAGTGGACACTGCAGATCCTATAATCTTCTGTTTTCCTATTCTTTATGACCTATGTCAAACTAAAGCTTTCCTTCACTAGGGTTGTAGAACTATCTCTACCTTTGATAAAATAAAAGTTTAAAAAAAACTCTATACTTCAGATTACTTATTTATAAAATGGAAAAAGGAGTAAAGAGATAGACAAGATGATATCCAAGGTCTCCTCTGGCTCTACTGATCCAAGATACACCATATTAAAGTTCTCTCATTCTGAACAAGGGAAACAGAAGCCCAGCTTTGTGAAGAAGTATGCATATTGAATAGTTACTGAAGACTTAGGGTGGTTACCGGAATAATTTCCAACAACCAAAAATTGAGATACTATAGATAAGAAGCTTGCACTAGAGGGAATAAGCCAGAATTATTTAATATCTTTAATGGAGAAAAAAATAAGACTATATATTTGTATTTGCTTATATTTGTATAAAGGAAGTCTAGAACAGAGGTTGGCAAACTACTGCCAATGGGCAAACTCAGCCTGTTTTAACTATAACGCACAAGCTAAGGATGTTTTTTTCATTTTTTTAACAGCTGAAAAAAAATCAATATAAGAATATTTCATGACACAGAAATGTTTTTAAAAATTCAAATTTCAGTGTCCATAAATAAAGTTTTACTGACAAAGGCCATGTCCTCTTGTTACACTGTCCTCTTATGCTTTGTGCTACAACAATAGAGCTAAGTAGTTGCAACAGGGATGGGAAGAGATTAACCAAAAAACTTATATGCATATATACATAGCCCATGGATACAAACAATAGTGTGGTGAAGGCCTGGGGTGGGGCAGGGGCTGGGTGGAGGCGGGGAATAAAGGGGCATCTGTAATACTGTCAACAATTTTAAAAAAGTACTTGTTTTGAAGCAACTAAGGCAGAGAACAGTAGGACAGGAAGGAGAGAGGAAAAGCTTTGCTGGTCTAGGATCCAAGAGACTAGCATTTCATAAATCTGTTGTGCTTCTAATTAGCTATGGGATCCTCGACAAGCCTCTTGATCTCTCTGGGGATTCAGTTTCCTTATCTAAAAAGGAGTTGCATAAGATGTCTATAAACTCTGCCACTGGAGTATTCTCTTTGCACAATGCTAGAGGAAGTAGCACTGCCTTGGGCAAATTATAATTTATACTGTTTCAGTGATCTTGAGGGACAAAGGTATTGGCAGGGCATCTTCTTAGATCGGAAGGCAATCCCATTCATGCTTTTGCATGTATCACTTACTCAATAATTGTTTACTGAGTATTTCCTCTGTGCCAGGCAGAGCAATGTACTAGGTTTTAGGAGTGAAAACGGATTTAAAAAGTCAATGAGACACAATAACATTCCTCAGGAAACCCATAACACTTATTCTGCCTGGTCTGACACTATCCCAATACCTGCTTTTTGGCTTAAGTAGAAAAGTTCCTCTTTCCCTCATCCATTTCTGAAACCCTTAGCTTCAAATTTCTTCATCCGTGAGCTTTTTAAGCTTGAACATCTATTCTTTTACCTTCTCCACAGTGCTGGCTTTTGAAGAAAGGGCATTTGGTGAGCCAAGGACCTTCCTGAGCTCTATTAATTTTAATAGCTAAGGAGACCATTATTTCCCTTTTAATGAACATTACACATCTTTTAATGGAGACTAAGATTGCTTAGATTGCTGTCACACCACAATGGTTGCTCAATCAACTGCAAATTCACTTAGGTACCAATTCATTGAAGCCTTTGTAAATTCATTTGATGAAATCAATATACCGTTTGTGTATGGAATTCTCCAATACATCAAGCCACTAACCCCCACCCCCAAAAAGAAGCAAATTTACTTCGGCAGAGTTTCTTAGTGAACATAAGTGGCTCTTACTGACCACAACTTTTTCTTCTAAATGTTCACAAAGCCAAGATTTATAATTTTCTACATTGTTTTTATATTATTAGGAACATATAAATCACTTTCCTGTGTCCAAAATTCACTCCTTTTCCCTTAAAAAAAAATGACTTTTTGTTCACATTTGACCCTCTGATAGCTTTCTCTACTTACCACATTTATAGATGATACAGAAAGGTTCTTTCATTGCTTTCTTGCTGTACCCTCTTAGATGTAAAACTGTCAATCAAACAAGAAAGAATTCATAAGATGTGCTGCCTTTAGCAGACACTAGCTTCTAACAGCCATCAAGATAGTTGAGTTGCTCACAATTACTATAATTTGTTCTGTTCATCTTTGTAATCTGTATTAGGAAGGCATTATCCATTTCCTCTCTCTGGTCAGACTATCTGTACACAGTTGACACCAGACAATCAAATAATTTTTTTATTTGAAAGGAACATTAGAAATCCTCTAGAAACTGAGGTTCTGGAGAGTAAAGGGGTTTGTCTAAGGTCACAGAGTTGGACAGATAAAGAAGTCAAAGTTCTTGATACTGAAAGCATCTCACATGCAACCGATCTCTCCCTCGTCACAATTTCAAGGGCCTATGACTTCCCTTCTTTTATCCTCAGCCAAATGCTCCTTCCATGTTAAAGCTTGTTTACTTACACGAAGTCTATTTTTTGACACATTGACTCATGTAAAAAGTATTTATTGAACACTTAACCAGTCTTGTAATTGCCAATTTTTGAACAAAGTTTTGCTAGTACAACCTATCTATAATCCAGTACACTACTAAGAATCTACAATACATAAATCAACATTTCCGTCTCAAATAACTCATTCAAGAAGGTGAGCAATTCAAATGATAAGTCATGAACTGACAATATGCTCTTTCTTCCAAAAACCACAAAGTACCATGTGTTTTTTAGCCCATCGAAAAGTGGTAAGACCTTTTCCCCCTTTACTTGTTCTACTATTGGCATCACTGTTTATACCTGCACTGACCCCTGTCTAGCTTTCTGTGCCATCTTATATCAGAGGCTGTAATAAAGGAAAGTTCATGTGAAGGCTATCTAAGCCAGGCCTGTATATACAAGTGACAAGAAGTGGTGGTTAGCCCCTTTTGCATACTAATTTAACTAGAGAAAGAAGAGGGGTGCAAAATGAAGGTGAGAGAGCCATTTTATAAGCATTAGTTGACAAACACTAGCTCCTTTTCTGTTTCAAACCAAAGCACACTGCAAAAACCCTGTCTGGACAGCAACAGTGTGACTACAGAAATACCACAGTCTTGGCTCTGTCAAAGAAGAGAAGCAAATTACTTTCATCCTAATTGGTACCATTAAGATACACTGATCATTTTTACGGAGCTATGTTAGTTGTTTGCTGTTGTTTTATCAAGAAAACATACTGCATTTGTGAAGAAATGGCAAAGTCAGCATACGTGATACGTGGAGCCTTTGGACTAGATGTTCTTCCAAGGAAGTCTCCCTCCTTTGCATGCAAGAAAAGGATCTGCTTTGGAGAAGCACCAAGGAAGTGACAAAAAAAAATAACACATGAGGTATAATATTTGGCCACATTGTGCACAGGGCTAGGAGGAAAGATACAAAAAAGCCAAATGTAGCTGACTTCAAAAGGCTTAAGAAGACAGATAAACTGAGTGTGCAGAAAACCTGACAGTAGCTTTACTGGAAAACAAGGATTTTGAAGATGTTTTAAAAGACCTGGTGTCTATGAGGGTCTCTTAATCTCATAGGAATTCTGCATGCTGTTTTTCATACTTGTAAGATTCCCCAAGGGCAGGAACAGAGCACTATTTCTCTGTGTATTTCCAAATATAGTATACTTTATGGGAGATGCTTAGTAAATTATATTATTGCAAATTATATTTATTGTCTACTTAGATAACCTGATTCTTGCTACAAGCTTAACATAGATTACCCAACTATATTTCTATATCCCTTTGAAAAATTATTATCATAAACCGCATTTTATAGATTAGGCAATGAACGCTTAGAGTAAAGAGACTTGCCTAAGTTCATATAGCTAATAATCTGTAGAGCCAAGATTCAAGCCTAGGTAGCTGATTCCAAAGCCTTAGCCACTCTTAACCCTACACCAAATGATTGCTGACTTGAATTGCTGTTCTTAGTTACAGAGAGAGATGTTACAGAGAATCTTCCTGATTCTGTCTTACAGGATTTTGTTTCTCGCAAGTCATGCACAGAAAAGAACAATCTATTGTCAGAGGTGGGCTCCCTTTCATAAGTAAGGTACTAAAATCACTTCTTTTTCTCATACCCCACCAACCCCATGTATGTGAAAAGGGGGAGTTCAAGAAAGTCAAGGGCGACTAAGGAAGGATTCCTTGCTCAAAAGGATTAGGGTGTGTGTGTGTGTGTCTGTGTAATTGGGAAAAATGGGCCAGGATTGAGGGTAGAGGATAGAGAAAGAAAGATGGGCTGCAACAAATGTCACTTTAAACTGGAAAATCCCTCTGCCTTCAGTGTAAACTTGTTAGTCACTCACAACTCAGTGTGAATTACTTTGATCAGTTTGCTTTCCTTTTAGGGACTGAAAGAATTCCTTTCATTCTGGCCAAAGAAAATGACCAGCCACTGAGGACAAAGGCTCTGATGATAAAGTAGATGTATTCATCAGCTCGGAATAACAAAATATCATATAGGCTAGGTGCTTACACACAGAAACATTTTTTCTCACAGTTCTGGGGGCTAGAAGTCCAAGATCAGAGTGCCAGGATGGTCAGGTTCTTGTGAGAGCTCTCTTCCTGGCTTACAGATAGCCTCCATCTCTGTGTCCTCACATAGCCTTTACTTGGTATGTGTGCATGAAGAAAAAGAGACCAATCTTTTCTTCTTCTTCTTATAAGGCCACCAGTTCTATAGGATTAGGATCCCTAATTACCTGTTAAAAGCCCTATCAAATACAGTTACATTGGGGGGGTAGAGCTTCAACGTATGACTTTACAGGGAACACAATTCAGTCCATAGCCGTAGTGGTAGTGAGCTCTGACAAAGAATAACGACTCATGACACTTAACTCACTCTTTTTCTTCCCCCCACTTCTGCCAGAGCCCCAAATAAGTCCAAGGCTCCGTTATAGTTGAAAAAAGGTGTCAAAGGCTCCTGATGGACAAGGTAATATTTCTTAAACAAGAGAGCTGGGCTTCCTTCCGGTAGCAGGGTTGACCTGGCAGCTCTAGATGCTCAATAAAAGGCTTCAGTTGGAATATCTCAGTGGGAGTTAGAATTCATTTGGTACTCTGCTTGGGCCTTGGAATCAGGTTCTTTCCATATGACTGGACCCTTGCTGACTTGGCCTCATCCCACATGCACATGCACATGCACATGCACATGTCTAATCCAATTCTGCTATTGTGACTGTGACCTTTTGGCCTTATCAATGCCGGCTTACATTTCCATGCTTCTGTCCAACACACCAGGGACCTGGGCAGACTCACCCACCTCACTGCACCAAACTGTGCTCACACTACCTGGGTCTGGCCTCTTCTACTCCGAACCCAGGTCTATGCACTGTAGTATCCATTTAGCTCTGCTTGATGCTGGTGGGCCCGCATCCTTAAGAGCAAAAGGACACAGCTACACACTGAGGGAGTGGAAAGAATAGCCTGTTTTGGAGCTTGAGGAATAGGGGGAGATGGGTAAGACATCTGAATGATACTTACCTGAATCATAACTAGGGAGTGAAACAACAGGCTTGACCAAGGAGGCAGTATAACATGCCATATGATCAAACAACTGATTAAGAAAACAGGCTTTGGAGTCCAATAGACTTGGGTCCTCATCTCAGCTCTGCCAATTGATCACTATGCAACATTAAACACTTTACTTAATTTCTCTAAGCCTCAGCTTCTTCATCTCTAAACTGGGAATAAAATTCCCAAATTCACATGGTTTGCCAGGATTAAAAAGGTAATGTAAGCAAAGTGCTGAGTATAGTATCAAATCTTTACTAAACACTCAATAAACAGTAGTTGCTGTTAGTCAGAAGGAACTTACAGCTGGAGGGAAAGGGCACTAAGAGTTTGGAAAGGACTACAGGCAGTAAAGGGGCAAGGCCTACAATTTTCATTCCCTTTTCCATTCTATTGAAAGCCTTAGTGACACCACATATGTTACTAAAAATCTCCTTGATTAAATACTCACGATAGCTAGATCCCAAGGTTTCCTAAAAAATAACAACACCAGCAACATTAGAGAGAACACAATGAGTTTTAATCTTTACAAACATCACCAATCGGTTGAAATGGCTTTCTGACATTTCTGAATGTTCTTTATTTCCTAAGTTTTTAATTTTCTGTAATAGAAAGGAAATCTTCAGATTGATTTTAATATAGATACTTTTCTATAGCTTTTGTAACTAGTTTAGAAACCTTATTGATTCATATGAAGGAATATAATTTTTTTAAAAATGCTTCCTTCATTTTGAAACATAAGATGTGAGGTGAGTGTTGATGGTGCCCACACAGAGGAGACAGGCTACAATTTTTCTACCCAATTCATCATTTACTGAGCACCCCTAAGTGCCAGCACTGTGTGAATGCTGAGGAGTCTTTTGGGGGAGAGCTGTGCTCTCCAACTCTGTATTTGGAGTAACATCCTCTTGCACTCCCCACATTTCCTTCTACTTTCATTATCCTACTCGCCACCACCCCCTTCTCTGCAGCAAAACAGTGAAACCTATTTATCTTTCAAAACCTACCCTCACCCTAATGGGTATGGAGGTCTCATTCTCACCTCTGTGAGCACAGGGCATCATGTTTTATCACCTCTTCTCAGACAGTCCCTATATAAGTCCCTATATATACTTATACCATTTCATCCGGGTAGTTCCTCAGTTTCCTCCCTTAAAACATTAGAAATACATCAAAGTTAACAAGTGTCCCTTGGTTTCCCACTACTTGCAAAGTATTCTGAACATTTTTTTCATACCACCAGTGGTTGGTTTTTACTCACTTTTAGGGAGATTTAATGTGGGGGTTTTTTGCATTAAGTCAAAAGAAATGGCAAGCTGCATACCAGTCAGCAACATGTAGCTGCTGGGATGTTGGGAGCACAACTCTGTACAAAGTACCAACCTTGTTCCATAAATGAAATAAAAAACCTTTTCTTCTATTTGAGGAAACAGTTATGAGGTAAGTAATACAACATAAACCCAGTATTCCCACCTTCTTTAGGATAAATGTATAGTTAATGTTACTTTGTAGGGAAACTCACAATAACTCAAATTTGATCTTTTTAAGTACTTACAGATGACAATAGATGCTCCCTCCCAAAACAAAATTAGAAATGAAGGTTAAGTATTAAATACTTGATGGTTCAAAGCTAGAAAGAACTATTTAAACATATTACTATATCCAAAGAAAGAAGGTGTGACTCACAAAAAGACTGGTCAGCCATAGAAGCAGAAGCAGAGAGACAACTGCTGATATGAACAGGAGGAATTTTAGTCTGCAGATTTCATTCATTCAGAAAATTGTTTATTGAGTACCTACTAGAAATTATTTTAGTTCTGAGGACACCATAGTGAACAAAGAAGATAAGGTCCCTCCCCCACAGACATTACATTCTAGATAGGAAAGACAAACACTAAATAAAGAAAGAAATGAGAATTTCCAATTGCTAAAAGTGCCATGAAGACAAACCAGAGAATAATGGTATAATAAACTTTGGCATTATGCAGGCAAGAGAGGGATACTTCAAGTTAGTTTGGCATAGCTTTGGCTGAATATACAAAAGAAACAACAGTGGCTTAAATGAGATAAAGTTTATTTCTTTCTCATTTAAAAGAAGCCAGGAAGTAGACAGCCTAGGGCTGCTTTAGAAACTCACAGATTCATCAAAGACTCAGTTTTCCAGATCTCTGCTCCACCATACCTAGTGAATTCCCTTTTCCCCATGATTCAAGATAGCTACTAGAACCCAGTTAGCACTGGTATTCTAGGGAACAGGGCAGAAAGGGGGAGAAAGAAGGGCACACTTCCTTCCTTTTAGGAATTGTTTCAAAGCACTGCATTATACTTTGGCTTACATTTCACTGGCTAGAACTTAGTTATAGGACAACATGCATCTGCAAGGGAGCCTGGGTAATATAGCTGTTTGGCTGTGTGCCAATGTGCCTAACAAGGAAAGAAAAGGATAACGGATATTAGGAAGCAAATAGCATTTTTTTTCAAAGGTGGTCAGGGGAGGCCTCTCTGGGTAGCTAACATTTGGCCCGAAGCCTCAATGATGAGAAGGAGACAACCATGAAAAGATTTGGAGTTAGAACATTTCAACTGGAGGAAGGGACAAGTGCATTTGCTGAAGTGGGAATGAACTCTGTGTGTCTTTGGAGTAAAAAGAAAGCTAAGGCACTGTCAAAAATTGAATGAGAAAAAGAGTGTTACAGCATGAGGTCATGAGATAGCACGTTAGACCTTATTACGGGCCACAGTAATAAGCCCAGACTGGAGTACTTTCAGTCCTCTTGAAGGGCCATCCTCATGATAAGGATGAACAGGTCCACCTTTCCTGAGACCGTCAAACATCTGATTTATCTAAGTTCCCTTGTCATAAGCACATTTTTCTAATTCTACATGCTCCATCAATAATATGGCTTCTGATTCTTGAGTCTCACTCCTCCTTCCCCGACTTCCTTAGCAGCTTTTCCCAATTGTTGCATTGAGTGCTTGGGCTTTAAGAAGATCACGTAGGCAAGTCATGAACAGAGACACAATTCAAGGTAGTTAAATCTTAAATTGCCTCAAAATAAACATATTGGTCAAGTAATATAAGATTTCATTCTTGGCTTCCAAGAAAAATATCCAGCAAGACTCTCTTAACCTTTGTTTGCAATAAAATAAACAGCTCAACAGTTTCCCTTCTCCTTCTCCCAGATTTCATACAGGGATTTGTGGGAAGTGTTCACATCTGTAGAGAGAAGAAAGGGAGCAGCTGGAGGGGCTGCCTCTTCTTCCAGCATGTGCTCTCAGTAAGCTTTGACAATCTGAGTCACAGATCTTCCAGAAAGTTTAGCTGTTTAAAGATTGATCTAGATTCCCTAAGGTTGATCACTAAGGTTTCTAACAAAACAATGCCCTATAAGGCTAGTGTCTCAGAGGTCTTTCATTGTCTCTCTATATGTCACCCACTCACACACTCAACACACACACACACACACACACACACACATATATTCATATATACTTTTATGCATATATAATAGCTAAACTAGGCCAAGCAATTTGCATAAGACATATTTTTAACACATTTGTAGAACCTGGATGGGCATTATACAGAACAAGTTAAAGTTAAGGATCAGTCAAACAGATAATAGAGTTGTATAAAATATGCAAGGAACAAGAGGTCACAAAGAGAACTATGAAACAAAAGAGAAGCTAATGCAATAAGAAAAGTCAAACTTTGATTTTAAAAAAATGACTAATGATAATGATTATTAGTTGTGCTATCTATTACTGAGCATTTACTACATGCTAGGCAATGTGCAAATTACTTTATCCCACTTAATAATTAAAACCTCAAGAGACAGTCACTGTTATTACACCTGATTTATAGTTAAAGAAACAGAGTGCTAGAGAGATTAAATCTCTTGCCAAATCTGAGAATTAGTAAGTGATGGAGCTGGACTCAAACCAGATCTGTCTCACTCCAAGCCCTGTACTATTAACAGCTTCTTAAGCTTGTGGTGCTCATATACCACAGGGGGTAAGAAGGAAGAGAGGGAAATGTAAACTTAAACTTCATTAATATTAAAAGTTTATAATATTTCTACTAGATTATATTCCTATCACACCTCACCTGGAGTATCATGTCAAATTTAGAACCTAATTTAAAGACAGACTTGCACAGTTAGCAGATACCAGTTCCTACCACTTCTAGCTATATGACCTTGGTCAGTTCCTTAAGAACCTCAATTTCTCTATCCGAAAGTGGGAAAAATATCTACTTTTCATAGTCGATGTGAAGATTAGAGATAATGTGTGTGAACTGAAAAAGTGTCTAAAGTATACTAAGCAGAGAAGGCACGAAAAACAAGGCATCCGATATAGTTATTATTATTCCAAGAGGAGGGCGACTAGGATATTGATCATGTTACTGTGAACATTAGCATGAGATGTGAGTTCATACTTTCCAAGGGAGTGGTTTCATTATTACTTTGCATTCTGCTACAAATTATCATTCTTAGCAAGGTTAAAGTTGGGCTCTTCTGAGGCAAACAAGATAGATATTATAAATATTGTATTTTCACATTCCCCAGAGAACTGAGAGGGATTCTCTCCAGTTTTTTGTCAAAAGTATCTCTGAAAAAAATGGTCAGTGGGAAAGAAGTTGCAGTGGCTGCTGATGTGCTGCCAAGTCCAACACCCATATCTCTTCAAAGGTCTAGCCCATAAAGAAATAATCACTTTCTGTCTTGACTGACAGCATTTATCTTGGATTTCAAAGCATCAAAAAACTTGGTGCCCAAGATGTTTTGTGAAATGATACTAATGTGTTCAATGATCTACATTTAAGAGATTGTATTTCTGAAGCTGGTAAGCTCCAGCAAACCTCACTAGCAAAGCCCCTTTTTAGTACATAAACTCTGTCTGCATTGGAAAAGGCGCCCGTTATTCACATCTGCAGGGGCATTTATAGTCTAAAGCAGACCCACAGATGTTGGGGGCGGAGGCCTTCATCTAAGATAGAGACAACTAGAAAGGAGGCATAGAACTACAGGAAAGCTAGCATTCGGCTTATCCTCATGTCTAGACCCAAAATGAATTCTGGGAGCAGAAAAATAAGTTTGTAATATTGAAATCTTCATCCTCCTCCTCTTTCTACCATAGAAACCAGTATGCTTCTATGAACAATTTTTCCATGGGAAAATCCCTGCCTCAGATTCTGCCAAGCAAAAGCCTCAGACACTTCTTCCATGAAATCTGCCTCTTTCCCACTGAGATCATGTCCATCAAACCTAAAATCTGGCCTAGTGATTCACCAAAATACTTCCTAAGAAGTGAGACTGGTACCATGTGTGGTAAAAGAAGTCATTATACAGCACTGAACCACACAGTGAGCAAGCCATTCCATTTTCCATTCTGTTTCTGATTTCTTAAGAAGCAAGTCTCAGTGTCATGCTAATATGTCATTAGCATCTCTCTAACACTTGCTTGCTAAGCTTTCTTTTTATAAGGATTCAGTCTCAGAGCCAAGGAACAGGCAACACTACCTAGATAGAATTTAGTAACACTATTTTGTTTATACCATCTTTATTTTTAGTTACTGTCTTTTTATGGTAAGTGAGCTGGTTTTCCATTTATAGTACTAAGATAAAGTTTACTTTCTTAATTCATTTATTTGAATTATTAAAGTTAAAAAGACAGATCAACTGTAAAATGGTATGCAGATAGGGGGAAATTATAAAGGTGAGCTGAAAGTGAGTATATTTGGAAGATTCTAATTATTATACAATCTGAAAAGAGAACATTTAAAATGTACCCCTCTGCTATCCGAAGGAAGAGCTAATCTCTCCCTCACTTGCAGACCTGTAGCTGTTTGTACCTCTAATATAGCATGAATTCATTCTCTTTGAATTGCACTTAGCTATGTGCATTTCTCATTTTCCCTAAATGGAAGGTTAGCTCCTAAAAGTCTTGCTCATCTTTGTAGATTCCCTTTATGTTATACAGAGTAAATTCTCTGTGAACGTTTGTTGAACTGGGAACCCAATTCTCCTCCATCACACTTGAAGAAGAATACCGGTGGTCGCAGTAAGAACTCTCAGGACCCACACAACATAATTTCTCTACAGCACACAATTTTAATGAAAGTGTAATTAATTGAGCTATTTGGCATTCCTTGGCATTGCTTTCATTCTGTCCCTTTTTCTAGCTAACTTGATTACTGTTTTAATAATAACTTAGAAACCATGTTATCTGCAAGTATCAAGCACCTGAAACTGCCACAATATTAATTATACTAAATTTCCTAAAACACCTTCCTTCCTTTCCACAGTGTTTCTCTAGTCCGGTTCTCCGACCCTCTAACACTACTATCTGTACTGAGTTTCAGTTTTCTCTCTTAACCGAGGTAAACCATTCTCCTGGATGACTCAAAACCTTGAAATCACCCTTGGCTTTTCTTTCCTCACCAAGCACTGTTGATTCTTCCTTGACCCTCTTTCTAATACTCATAACTTGCCTCCCATGTTTCCAATTTCCAGATAGGGCCACTTGTTACCTCATGCCTAGGCTACCTCAATACCTTCTTTACTAGTCTCTCTGTCAACAGACTCTCCTACTTCTCACCTATCCTGCACATGCCTACCAGAATAATCTCCCTAAAATGTTACTTTCATCATGTAATTCCCCTGATCAAAATATCTTTAATAGGTTCTGTTGCCTAAAAAATAAAGTTCAAATTTTTTAGATTCCTCTACAATCTGTTTCCAACCCAAGATTCTTATTTTGGGACTATTTGTAAGAAGCAGCATGGAAAAGTAAAAGAGTACTGAATTCCAAATAAGGAGAAAGGGGTTAAAACACCAGTTTCTGCTACTTGCTAACTGTGTAATCTTGGGCAAGTTACTTACCCTCTATGAGTCTGTTTCCATATCTAGAATATAAGATAAGTAATGGTGTTTTCATATAGTGTGGTAAATATAAATTAATTTTAAAAATATTAACATGCTTGAGACTTGGTAGGCATTCAATTGAAGTCAATAAAGTCTCTTCCACCTCTAAATTTCAATGATTCTCTTTCCCAATCAGTCTGTGCACTCCAATCCAATTCTCATATTCATTTCTCCCAAACAAGAATATTCTTCCATTTTCTTGTGCCCCTCCTCTACATCTACACAAATATTATCATCCTTCAAGTTCACTTCAAAACCTACACTACTCTGTGAAGTCTGTAACAAAAACCTCAGCTAAAAAACGATTGCTGCCTCCTCTAAGCACTCAGGTCTCTGCCTTCTATTATGAACTTTTCATGTATTCAGAACGCAACATCCCAGCAGTATTACATGCTCCTTCAGCGCGACTGCTCTGCATTTGTTCCTCTTTGTATCCCTCATTCATTCAATCATCCATGGGAAGTTCTCCTTGATGGGGACTGAATTACACTGAGTTCTGAAGGATTAGCAGAAGTTGGCTGGGCAAAAAGAGGAAGGAAGCGCTTCCAGGCAGAAGGAACAGCTTGTGTGAAGGTCCTGAAGCCAGAAATAGCTTGGCAAATTAAAGTACCTTGAAAAAAGAGATGAGCTGAGAAAACAGAAAGGCACCAGACTGAAGCAGAGTAAGGTGGAAGAAAAAGGAGCAGTTCCCTCCCCTGAGAGTATTCTACCAAAGTGCCACATTTTGAAATAGATACCAGTAATATATTGAATTACAGATGTTAATGCTATAATGAAAAGATTTCAGAGGTAGCAATAAGAAAGCTGCCAGGGTAACAAAAAGAGAAGACAGTTAACAGTGGTGGGTTGTTTTTTTTTTTATGGTAGTTTTTCTACCCAGCTCCCTTAGGCCACTCCCTTTGACCTTCCCCCTTCAAATCCTCTGACACACAAATCCTTCTAGGGTGAGGTTCAGATCATGCAGGGCTCTTCCAGGCCATAGAAAAAAAGTTAAGTTTTTAGGCAAGGGTGTGTATGATCTGGTTTGCATTCTAAGAAGATCATCCTCTGCCTTGTGAACCATGCTTTAAAGGAGAGAGCACTTAGGAGAAGGTGGTAAACTAAAATGTTTTCTTCCAAGCTTTTAGCTAGCAGTTGCCATGGTGGCTTAAGCTCAAAAAGATAATATGAATATTGAAGCTGGTCTAAGCTAAGAGACAACAGAATATCCCAGAAACAGTAGTACTATATTAGCCCCACCCCAGCCATGTCCCAAATGTGGCTCTGTACTGGAGTTTATGACACTATAGAGTGCTATAACACAGGTATTAAGAAGCCATATTTTTTTCTCTCCACTTAAACCAGTGGAAGGCTTCCTTCCACAGGTTTCCCTCACCTAACCCTTCAGCTATTACACTATGAACTGTTTCCAAACCACCTGAGGTTGCAACTTCCCTGTGCTTTGTCTCAACACAAATACAGACTCTTTCTGGGAAAGTCTGGGGAAAGCTCATGAAATATTTGTATGTTTTATTTAGTTTTTCAAGTGGAAAAAACTATAGACATTTCCCTGTTCAAAAGGAAAAACAAATCTGTTGACTCCAACATACAAATAACTCAAAGCAGCTGACCTTCAAAATGTCAGACTTCACATGTGGTCAAGCCTCAGACAGACTCTAAGCTAAGTTTGGAAAAAATAATTTTAATAATGAACTGGTAAAGCAAATAAAGTAAAATATTTGGATGATGATTCAGTTGAGTAACCACTAGTGACCCCAAACTGCCACTTGTTTTGGACAGATGCCACATAAGATTGTAACGTGGGAGAGTTCAGAAACAACCCAATTATGCTGGGTGGGTGTCTATCCAAATTGACCAGGGGCTAGAAGCAAGAGGAGAGGGTGTGTCTGATCTACTCAAGATTGAAATTCAGAGACTTTAGAAAATACTGGAAACAAGTCTATCACACACATGACTCATTTACTCCTGGCTCAAATAATGATTTTTTTCAGATTAAAGACTGAAACCTTTATAATACTGAAAAATTAGGGGCTTCCCCATCCCTACACATCTCCCATCATGTAAGTCAAAATAAAACAATACTAAAGAAAAGTGTAAGAAAGGCCAATAAATTTCTGATTTTCTCCACAGTGGCACTTATATGCCTTTAAAAAAATGATATTCTTTGCAAAAAATGTGGTGCACCTGATTTTCCTAGCACTCTAAGCATATGCTTAGTTTGCCTGTATGGATCCCCATAGCTACATTATTCGGATTTCTTATAATTAACATTCCCTGACTTCTATAAAGTTACTATTGTATAAAGTCTTACATAAGTACTTTTCTTTATTTTAACCTAAATCAAAGTCCCTTCACATTACTAGATAATTAAATGGCTAACTGTAATAAAGAGAGTGAGAAGGAGATACTATGACTACACAATGAGACTCACATAACACACTATTCAAGGCTGCACATAACAGATGTTTATGCACCAGGAACAATGTAGCTTGGCTTACAGAAAACTATGTAAAGTTTATGTAAGTCAAGTCTTAGCAACCCGAGTTTACTAAACAAATTCTTTCTTTTTCCACTGTTCCTCAGTATCAGAAAGGAAATGTCCAATGTTGATTCCTAGAGTTCAGGTAGTTAATACTTCCATTGGTCTGATGCCCAATACCACTTATTTTTCTCAGACTTCCCCTATTCTATAGGAAAAGAAAAATCCCAGAAGCCTGAAAGGTAGAAATAGACAAGTCTGTACTTAAACTTTCTCTTCTTTATGTTTCTGACTTTATCTTTCATGTTGGGTCCTTGCTTGAGGTAAACTAAGATGCAACATGATGTGGTTTTCTAGAAAGTACCCTCAATTGAAGACAAAACATGTTGTGGCTTTAAGCCAGTCATTTCTCCCTACTGCCTTCAGTTCCTAACCACTGACCCGAATGTTTGCAATAGAGTGACATTAAAGGTTCCTCATAAGCCTGACATTTTATAATTACAGAGCCTTCTCTGGTTCAGTGAAGGAAGAATAGGGTTAGATTAGTGGAAAATTAATGATTTGGCAACCCTGCTCAATCAAAGTTTGCTAATACTAAAAAGCATGTTAACTTAGGTAATGTACCCTTTTCCCTTATTATTGCATCCCTTGATTCCAGGACACAAATAACCAGCCTAAAACACACTTTTTGATTGTCCCAAGTATCTGAAACCACTTTCTGGGTGAAAGAGCATTATTCCAGGACCAGAATGTGTAAAGACAAATAGTCATCAAACAACATGTCACATTTGTGAAACGAAAGAAGTTCCCTATGTCATGGAGTTCAGGGTGCTTAAAGAAAGAAATGAAGCAAAAAGGTAATCAGAAGCCAAGTTATGCACATGTTAAGTTTTTTAAAAGTCACTTTCCCCAAAAAGTTTAAATGGAGCCAATAAAGCATTTGATCACAGAAGTAATCAAATTTGTATTTTATAAAGATGCTTCTGATTTAATTAAAACAGTTTGTAATGCAGTGCACACAGCCACCAAAATGGAGAAGCTATATTTATTTCTCTGATGTAGAGCAGTTTAAAACTTGGAGATAACAACAGTAAGGAACACAGGATTACTAAAAAATAATTAGTTGTATTCATTCATCCATTCCTTTTACTCATTTAATTAACAAAAATTTACTTAGCACTTACTACTATATGCTAAAGACTAAAACATCAACAACAAAATTCAGACTTTCAAACAACACAGAATTTGTAGAATTGTAGATGATCTTTATTTATTTTTTTTTTTAAATATATCTTTATTGATTTCAGAGAGAGGAATGGAGAGGGAGAGAGAGAGAGAGAAACATCAATGATGAGAAAGTCATCATTGATTAGCTGCCTCCTGCACACCCCCAACCGGGAATCGAGCTCGCAACCCAGGCATGTGCCCTGACCAAAAATCGAACTGCAATCTACTGGGTCCTAGGTCAAGTCTCAACCACTGAGCCTGATGATCTTTATCTTCAATTTCTGTTATTGTTATCTAATTCCTGCTATTGATATAGCATTATTTTTGTTGCTGTTTGTTTTGTTTGTGATCTCAAGTGCAGAAGGTAGAATTAATTATACTCAGTTCATGACACATCATCAATGATCTTTGCAAAGCCCCTCTCTTATTTCATTTATTTTTTTATTTCTCTTTATACCCATACCACATTCAAGTCCCCTTTTTTCTGAAGACAACCACTTAAATGTATTTAATATATTTTTCTTTGCATGTGCTTTTATAAATGTGCATTATTTTGTGAACATCTATTTTTAGTTCACATAAATAGTACTGTTTTATATTTCACTGTATGTTTCTTTCACAATGCTTTTACGATCCATCCATGTTGCTATGTATAACAAGTCAGTTACTTTTAATTTTTGCATAATAGCCCTTGTGTAATCACCACACTTTATCTATTCACTCTCCCAGCAATGAATACCCAGATTGCTCTAACTCCCTCCAAGAAATAAAGCTACAATGAATACCCTTTATTTTTCTCCTTATGGACACACATGAGAATTCCTATGGGAGTGAAACACACAAGTGGTATTTCAAAGGCAGAAAGTAAGGATACTCTTTATTTGCTCCGCAGAATAGCTGTACTAGTCTACAATTCCACCAGCAGTGCATGAGAGTTCCTATATCCCTCAAGCTTGCCAACACTCAGAACTGTCAAACTTTCTAAAACTTCAACAGTATAATGGACAGAAAGTAATATCTCCTTGTTTTTATAATGTTTATCTTCAAAATTACTAATGATTTTGAGCACATTCTTGTTACCTTTTAAGGTTTTCTTTCAAGCGAAATTTATTTTCCTATCCTTCACTTATTTCCTTTTCTTGTTGATTCCAGGAGTTGTATATATACCTAAGAAATTAAACTCGTGTTAATTATAGACATTACCAATATATTTTTTCCTTCTGTCATCTGTCTTTAATTTTGGCCCTGGATGCTTCATTGCACAAAAATCCTTAATTTTAATTTATCAGTGTTTGCCTATGATTGTGCTTTATTTTGTTGAGAAGTCAGTTATTGAGCCCTTAGCTCACACACATTTTCACTTACATTTTCTTCTATTAATTTTATGGACTTATATTTCACATACAGGTCCACTGATTTGTGGCAACTTATTATATGTATGTAATGTAACACATATACATGGATATTTCTTTGAGATCTCTATTCTCTGCTGGGCTGTTTATCTGACATTATTATTATTAATGCAATAAATAAAACAATTGCTACTGTCTTTCCTTCTTCCTCTCTTCTATTACCTCACTTAAACCACCCCATTAACACCCATCCCCAAAAGCTTAATATTTCCAACAGAAGACAACCATCCTAGTTCTATTTTCTTTTTATCAAGTCCTACCCTAAACCAGCAATGCAGAAAACATTTTAGTTCCCATAAATGTAGTCTCATTTGATGCAGTTATCTCTCAATGTATTTATAAGATACGTAGTTTGAAGGACAACTCCATGTGGGCATGTTCATTGTTTAGAGATCAAAACACTTCTGATACAGGTGATCTTTTTTATAAAGATGATAAATTGTACATATTGATTCCTTTTACATGTTATGTAATAGTAACACCATTATGCTGAACTGTGTGTGTATTGTTCTACAGGACTGTAGTGGCTTCCACTGTACAATATAGTTTTGCAATGATTTGTATAAATCAAGTGGGAATGATAATAAACTACACTAATGAACTGTAACGTTAAGGCTTATTATACCTTCTTCCATCAATCACAGGCTATAGTAACTCTTGCCAAGAAAACCCTCAGCAAAGTAGTAACAAAATTGACAGTGTTTGCAAGTTTCTGTTTGAGCTGTATAACTATGATTATGTCAAAATTACTTGAATAAATAGGCAATCATCTGTCTAAAAGTCACAACTTTGACACAAAGAAAGAAACTTCTCAGAAAAGAGCTGTTACCCAAGTAAAATCACCAAGCTGATTCACTAAATTCAATATATGTATCTATACTGTATCATCATCTGCGAATGCCCAGAGAATTTCCTGCCTACAAACACTTTTGTTTCTGAATGTAAATTCTCATGTAAGTAGAGGAAAATGCTATCTCCAAAGTAAAACACCCAGGCCTACAAAACTTAAAACAATATCTGCTGTGTAAACAGTAATTCTGAATTAGATGGCCTTGATGATCATATCTTAGTTATAACAAAAAGAAAATTTCAAATTTGTTTTACCAAATGTGAACAAATTCTAACAAGAAAAAGACATTTTTTTCCCCACTTGGTAAAAACATTCTCATGGTTTTCATTAGAATTTTCCAGAAGTATATTTGGGTAATGTTTTTAGCCTTATTTTCTACTTGTCTATATTGTGCAAATTGCCAGTGATGAGCAAAACGGGCAAAAAATGAACTAATTTCTCTTTTTAAAAAAGTTTTTATTAATCCTCATCATATCCCACATCCCTGCTACCAATATCACCACACACATACACAGTGACAAACAGAGGTTCTAAATACAGGGGAGCTTGAGGGAGCAAAAATAATGATTTGTAATGCCAAATAAAATATCTTTAATGTGGGGTTTTAAAAGACTTCAGCAACTTTATAGAGATGATAATTACCTGGTGATCATAGAGATTGTGAAAAGTTGAGTTATATGTTAGGCATGGTAATTCAACTTTAGGCACCAATATATTCAATATAAAGTAACTACAAGGCTTATTGCCTTGTTACCTTTTACTGTTAATAAATATCTCTCCAGCTATAGCCACTAACTGAAGATTGACTGCAGATGTACTATTTTTGGAAGCAGGAAACTGATACTTAATAAAGATAGCATCAAACCTTTATTAGTGGGAAAACTTAATGCTATTAATTTTCTTATTATGGTATTCAGTGCAGTTTTGTTATTCTGGTGTTCAATATAGCAGATAAAATGTTAGACTTACATTCTTTAAATAAATAACAATTATATGAAGGCTGAACTATGAAAATAAAGTAAGAATATTCTTTTAATTTGATTTTAATTTTATCTTCTTCAACTTAATCTCCTAAGTGAATTCCTTTTCCACTTTTGTTTGGGTGAATGCTTTTCATGAAACTATTAAAGATTTAACAGAGAAACTGTAACAGTTGCTGAGATTAAAATGTTAATATATCTGGAAGAATCAGGGCATAACTCTGCTGCATACTTACAAAGCAGAAAAACTGCTGTGAGATCACACTAACTGTTCAAAGAAAAGAAACAACAGCCACTTGTTTTTACAAGACTTTTGCTCTTCTTTCCTCTTGGCTATTTCTTTGTATTTCCATCAGAGGAATGGAGTGAAAAAACATAAGTATTTAAAGAAAAATATAAGCATATGTAATTTACTCAGGTAGTCCTCTTTCATATAGAGGTGCCTGAGACTCAGCTCATATGTTTTAAGAGCAAAAAGAGTAGGAGTGAGGGAGTGAGTGAAAGGTTAGATAATTCAGCAGAGAACAATTCCGACAACAGTAGAGGTTGGAACTAGGTTAGTTAGGCTTCTGGCACTCAGTTCACCTTAACAAATAGTTGGACCTAGGAGATTCCTTCAAAAATCAGAAGAGTTAATAGTCATAAAACTTGAGCTCTGGAAGGAACCTTATTAATTCACCTTAGAGAAAAAGTCTAACCAATGCTGGTTTTAGAAATCTACTAGAACTAAGAAAATGCTTGTTTCCCTCCCACAACAAGGCAAAATAAAGTTGCTAAGTCTTAGTCTGCTTTTCCTTAAAACTCTTCACTTACCCAACCCTTCTACTCTATTCTATAGCTCCATCCACTTCAGGCCGCTTATCTAACATGAGATTTGCTATAATAACCTGAGACAGACTTCTCGACTTTGGTTTCTGAACCAGAGCTCAGCTATGTTAGTCCTGTATTTGCCACAAGATTTTCCCTCAATACAATTTTCTGTATTTCCCTTAAGGAAAGGGACCATGTCTTATATTTTCTCCTGTATCCCCTTTGTTAGGCAAGTACAATAGCTAATAATAGTTCATATGCATTAACTAATTAAATGCTTACTCTGTGCCAGGCACTCTTCTAAATGTTTTACAGGTATTAACTCATTTAATCCTCACAACAACCCAATGAAGTAAGTACTATTATAATTCCCATTTTACAGGCAAGACTTGCCCAAGACCACATGCCTAGTAAATGATGAGGGTATAGTGAGGGATTTATAGCCAAGCAATCTGGTTCCAGAGCCTGTATTCCACTGTCTTCCCAGGGAAAAGTGGACTTCATATTCTCAATAAGAACTTAGCATGAGTGGCTGGGAAGATATTCAAAACTTAATATACTTTATAAAGAAAATCCTTAAGCATGGCTGAGCTGTGTTTTATACACACTGCCATCTCCCTGTTTATGGCTGTCAATATAATCATTTCTCACACCTGAAGTAAGAAACTGTTTGTTGCCTCATAAAAACAGACTTGACAGTGGTTGTTGCCTGTGGTAGAGGTTGGAACTAGGCCTCTTAAAGTACCCATGTCAAAACTCTGGAGCCTAGCTCTGCCTGGGTGGCTGAGTTGGTTGGAGCATTGTCCTATACACCAAAAGGTTGCAGGTTTGATTCCCAGTCAGGACACATACGTAGGTTGTAAATTCCATCCCTAGTTGGGGTGGGAGGCAACCAGTTGATGTTTCTCTCCCTCTTTCACTCTCTCCTCTCTTTCTCCCTCTCGCATTCCTCCCTCCCTCCCTTTCTCCCTTCCTGTCTCTCAGGTGAGGATTTAAAGAAAAACCAAAAACAAAATAACCTCTAGAGCCTGTGAATGTTACCTTATTTGAAAAAAGGGTCTTTGCAGATGTAATTAAGTTAAGGATTTGAAATAAGGTCAGCCCTAGTTGGTTTTGCTCAGTGGTTAGAGCATTGGACCACAGACTGAAGGGTCTTAGGATCGATTCCAGCCAAAGGCACGTACCACAGTTGTGGGCTTCATCCCCAGCCCTGGTTGAGGCGTGTATGGGAGGCAATCAGTCAATGTGTCTCTCTCACACGCATGTTCCTCTCTCTCTCTCTCTCCTTCCTCCCTCCCTCCCTTTCACTCTCTCTGAAAAGCAATGGAAAAAATATCCTCAGGTGAGGATTTTTTTAAAAAATGAAATAAGGTCATCTTGGAGTATCTGGGTGTGCTCTAAACCTAATGACAAATGTCCTAGAAGAGACACACAAGGAACAGAAAAGGACAGGGGCAATGTGACCACAGAGGCAGAGATTAGAGTAATGCAGCTGCAAGCCAAGGAATGGCTGGAGCCACCAGAAACTTGGAGTGGCAAGAAACAGGCCTCCCTGGGAGCCTTCAAACAAAGCTGGTCCTGCAACCTAGAGTTTGGACTTCTGGCTCCCAGAACTGTGAAGGAATAGATTTCTATTGTTTTATGCCACCATGTTTGTGGAAGATTGTTACTGGAGCCACAGGAAACTGCTGCACTGTCATCTGCTAGCTGTAGTTAGACTGTACACTCCTTGAACAGAAACTGTGTTTGTGCATCTTTGGAGTCTTCACTCTTTTGGTCTAGTGTAGTACCTCAGAAGCGTGGCTAGAATGGCAATAATACTGAGAAATAAGAGTGAAAATGGAAGCAAGAGGGCTGATTTACCACACAAAAATTATGACCTTGGCATTTAATCTATTCATTCAGTAATCATAGAGTGGGGACCTACTACGTGCCAGGTAATGAGCTGGGCAACCAGGAAGTCGACCATGAAAAAAACAAACATGATCTTTGCCCACACATCTCAAGTGACTTATTACATTATCTTATAATTAATACTCTAATAGTAAGAACAGGATTCATTGTAAATTCACAGGAGGGGCAGACTTAAAGGTGGTGGAGTCTGGCAAACAAATCACTTAACTTCTCTGAGACTTCATTATAAAACATAATAAATAATAGAAGTGATATAAACACCACTTGCCTTAGATAATTGTTGTGTTGTCATTTAAAATAGGTTCTTTGTAATGATAATACATACTTCTTATAAAATGCTTATAAGTACCTAGCTTGTGTTATGCATTTATACTTCTATTATTTTACTCTCACAAAAAACAAATAATTATTTTTATATATGAATTACATATTAATTACATATAGTACATATTAATATAGCTTTTATAAATTTTCATTTATGTGACTATTTCATATGTTTATAGCATATATAAAATACTAGACTATTAATTCACCAGTTTTAAGAGAAACAGATTAGGGACAATATACATCATGCCCAAATCTATAGCGCTAATAACAAGTAAAGGCAGCATTTGAACCAGGCTTATTCCACAGCCTGAAGTCAACCACTCCATCATACTCGTTTTGCTGTTAAATTTGCAAATATTGTTAGATAAACACTTCAAAATGTATTTGTTAAATAAACACGTACCTCTGACAAATATAAAAGAGAAAGGAAAAAAGGCTATAGGCTCAGAGAAATCACCTTTCATCAGCAGGTCCTTAAAAACAAGAGGAGGTGTGAAGTACCACGAGAAGCGGCACAACTAACCTGGCCCTCTGGTCCTCTCCGTCACAACTGCACTTTGACTCATCAGTGGCTTATTTCATGATTTGACAATAATCACTCTACTTACTTTAACTTCTGTTTGTTTAACAGCAACCTGATAACAAGTTCAAATTCTTCCTTTACAGGGCTCCTCTGAGAAATACATGGTAATGAAGCATGTAGTAACCTTTAAGACTTTACCTTGTTCTTCTAAATTCAAAGTGTCATGAGGGCCTTAAAATTGTCATGCATAAAAAACTGCGGTAACTGTGGTTTGTAATAAATCCAGTTACTGTTGATCCTTTTTTCCACTATTTCTGTATATGCGAATTTGTCCACTTGCTAAAATGTATCTGTGACCCCGAAAGTCAATATTCGTGGTGCTCTCATGGTCATTTGCAGAAAATTTGACATCTAACTCAAATGTTCCCAGCTGAGGTCAAAATAGGTGATTTCTTGTTTCAGCTTTCAAACAGTAAAAAAGTTAGTATGCCTTTCTCCTCCCTGATTCATGCCATCTTTTTTTTTTTTTCATTTTGGTGCTTTTTGTTGGCCATTTTGCTATTTAAAGTGGCCCCAAGCATAGTGCCGAGGTGCTCTGTAGTGATCCTAAGAGCAAGAATGATGTGATATGCCTTGCAGAGGAAATACAACTCTAGTGGATTAAACAACACCTCCTTACTGGCCTTTTGCCCTCAAACTGCCCACTTGTTGGCGTTAAGTTCAAAGTTAATGAGTGAATAATACTGTTCCTCCAGAAAAAGAAAAGGCCACTCCAAATAGCGCTAAAACAACATCTATAGTATGTGCTGAAGTTATGGGAAAGCTGAAAAAGCAGCTTAATTTCTGGATTCATGAGATAATGACCAGTTTTTTAAAAAGCAGAGAAGACAGCATTGCTGTGAGTCAGGAAAATGTTATACCCTTCTCAGGTAGTGTTTTATTATTAAAAAATACTGCATACAATTATTTTGCATGAAGTACATACAGGGTGGGGCAAAAGTAGGTTTACATTTTTTAGTGTAAAACACAGAGTTTATTCTTGTATTATTATTTATTATTGTATTACTTCCCATACAAACAACTATAAACCTACTTTTGACCCACCCTGTATTAAATAAGGTATCTTTAAACAAAAACACATATGAAACAAAGCTATGTATTGATTGGTTGATGAAAGTGTGGTCAGAACTCACAGGAACCTATTCTTGTATTTCCTCCAAGAGCAACGACTCACTATTCACTAATTCAATGTTTTTGGCAACTTTGTAAGACAAAACTACTACAGTAGCTCATTAAAAAAGAAGCAATGAATAGAAAAGGAATAAATCTTTTCTGATTGATAGACTCTTTCAAACACCCCCCCATTTTCCAAAAGGATATTTAAGGAACAAAAGCAGAAATGTCTAGAGAAGGAGTTTGCAAGGCAAAGAGAAAAAAGGAAAGCCACATTGGACTGGCCTCAGAATAAACGTGAAACCGCATCGGGAAGGTACCTGCAGCTAGAGAGTCAAGATATCCAATTTTTGCATGGCTTAATTAAAATGTAAATAGAGCATTCCAGGTGAGATGAATACCACAGACAGCCATTATTACTACAAGTGTCTTCATTTTTATAGATCTCCATAAGGAATCAACCTGGTATACTGAAAGGCAGGGTTTTTATTGTAAGAGAGACCTCAAATATGAACTCTGCTGCATTCCAAACTATCTGCCTATGGAAAACTCTTAACATTTCTTAGCTTCATCTCTAAAAGGAAGAAATAGTATTTAATCACAAGGTTTGCTTTGAAAATTAAATAAGATAATAATGGTAAGCATATCATAAAGATTTAGTAATGTCAAATTATTGCTCTTATTATTTTGTTACTCTTGTTAAAAAAATGAATATTGACAATTCCACATGACTGAACCTAATATTAGGGCACAGCCCGACATTTAATGATAAGATTTAACAGTTAAGATAATATTTTTGTCTAGTAGTTATATATTCTGGCTGACAAGTCAAGATATTTTTCCTCTAATTCTCAATCTCTCCTGTGTTTTGTCTGCTAATATGGAGTATGATAGGATATTATAATTAGAACCTTTCCAAATTCTGACAACTTCAGTAGTTATCCCTCATGAAATCTTTAGCCAAAAATAAGACCATGTTTGTTTGGTGGCACTATTCCAACGTATTCCGTATATGAAATATTGAGAGAAAAGTCTCAAGCACATCAGTCACTAGATATCTGAAAAAAGATCTCAAAGAGAATCAACTATACATTTATATAACCTGGTTTTGGATAAAATACAGATTCTCACACTGCTTAAACTACTCCCTGGTTTCATTCTTAGACAACTATTTCATGCTCTCAATCTGCGCTCTCATTCCCAAATTATTTGTGTATTTCTTGATACCTATATCCAGTTTCCTTCCTGTCCCCCCACCCCCCATCCTAGGTGGAAGAATCAGTGTGATATAAATTCGAAGGGCAGGTGTGGACTTTGGAAACAAAATAGTTTAACCCTGGCTCCACCATGTGCTAGGCAAGTCCCTTAATACCCTCATCTGGAAAATGAGGTTCATATCCTCACAGGGTTAGTGTAAGAGTCACTGAAGTAACATTTATGAAAGGTTAGCATAGTGTCCAATTTCTAACGGCTTCAAGAAATGTTCGTTCCTCCTGTTCCCTTTCACTCTGGCCCCACCGGAATATCCAAATATTCTTTAGATAAAAGAACACTAGACCACTGAAAGTTCAAAATTCTATTTCCAATATTGACATCTCTTCCAACTTCTTGTCCAATATCATCACCTGCCTGGTGGCTCTTTCTATCTCTGTGCCCTTCTCCCCTCCCCCA
Organism: Miniopterus schreibersii; assembly: GCF_964146895.1. Taxonomy (NCBI): domain Eukaryota; kingdom Metazoa; phylum Chordata; class Mammalia; order Chiroptera; family Miniopteridae; genus Miniopterus; species Miniopterus schreibersii. The sequence goes on from NC_138114.1 coordinate 38,498,270, forward strand.
CCCCAGTACATCTAAAACCAGTTTGCCCTCATGAATGCCTTATGTCTACAGCTATTTTTATTTCTCACTTACTACTCTTCAAAAAAAAGTCAATCTTATCCTTGCATTCATAATTCTTTCCTATTTCTTTAATACCTCCTTAACACTAATACCTGAATCCTGGATTAAACAATACCTTCCTAGTAAGGGGGCCAATAGGCCTTCTTCCCTCAAATTGTCCACTTGACTGGTCACTAACTTCATACTAATTTTAAATCACTGCTTCCAAATTATCACTATGAGAAAGTACCTCTTCTATTTTTTCTCTAAAATTGTTTTGTTTTATTTTTATCAACATATGTTTTAGGGGGAGGGGATGGAAAAAGATTAACCAAAGAACATATGCATACATGCATAGCCCATGGACAAAGATAATAGTGCGGTAAAGGTCTGGGGTGGGGCAAAGGGGGAAAATGGGGGACATCTGTAATACTCTCAACAATAAAAATAAACATTTTTGTTTTAAAATATTTTTTTAAAGGAAAAAGGCTTAGCCTCCATCAGAAATTCAGGTAAAGAGATAAAAGGTCATCTTTATAAAAAAAAAAAAAAAAAAAGCCTGTTGATATGAATAGTGTCATTTAAAACTTTCTTGACTATACCCACAAAAATGCTTTCTTGTGAGAAATCTGGGGAAATGAGAAGAGAGATGGGTATAAAGCTGCCAAGTTATAAGATGTTTAAGTTAATCACAAAACAACAATAAAAACAAATGAAAGAGCTGGGGCAAGAGGGTATCCTATGGAGAACGTTTTCTCTATGAATTCAATAGATTCCCTAACACTTAACAAGAATCTCATATACACAAATGAATTCCTGGCTCAGTTTTTAGGTAAAGTTACTAAGCACATAACATCTGAAAGCTAAGGAAATAAATTTGGTTACTTCTTGATAAGAAGGAATAAAACAGAATCAAGAATCAGGAAAAAAGAGCCATCAAGCACCTAAAAACAGATGTGGCTTTCTAATGTCAGAGTTGCTAGTAACCAAGCAAGCAGATAAAGCTATGGTAAAGAAAATTCATTATGCATTCTAGATAGGGTCATAATCCTAATTAAGCAATCAACTAGGGCTAGTTCTACTTATAGTCCTATTCCACTGCTTTTTTTTTTTTAATTTTTAAATTTTAATTTTGTTTAAAATATTACAGATGTCCCTTTTTCTCCCCAATGACCTGTTCCACTCCATTCCATTCCCCTCCCCAGTCCCTCTCCCCACCATTGTCGATGTCCTTGGGTTGTGCATATATGCATATAAATTCTTGGGTTAATCTCTCCCCCTCCACCCACCCTCCTCCAACCCTCTGACATTCATCAGTCTCATCTATGCTTCCATGTCATTGAATCTATTCTGTTCATCAGTTTATTAATTTCTTTAGATTCCACGTATAAGCGAGATCATGTGATGTTTGTCTTTCGCTACCTGGCTTATTTCACTTAGCATAATTTTCTCCAGCTCCATCTGTACTGTCCCAAAATTATGCTAAGTGAAATTTCTCCATTGCATTTTAATCCAAAATATATTTCATTTAGTTATTTACTTCTAATATAATAAAAATGTTATATTTTAATAATTAATCATTTAAGGAGTAAAAAAATTTAAGTCTGGAGTCTGGATTATGTAATTTCTTTAATTACTTGCTGTAAAGGAACCATAAATAACAGTTGCCAAAAGTCTAGAGTTGGGAACAATTTTTTTGAATGACCATAAGGTAAGCCACTCAAATTCTTTGGGACTTGTTTCCACTCAACAGATAGTGTTCATAAAACCAGTACTTACTGGCTCCTAAATGCCAGACAATGTGATAAACAATGGTTTTTGCCATGAAAGCACAGTATCATAGTAGAAGTTTAAACAATATGTCAAATGTGTCTTCCAGCTCAAAATGAAAATTAGTTAAAATCTGTTCATATATTCCAAAATAAGGCAAGCTTCTGGAGCTCTAGCAACAGGGACAGAGGAGAGATTGTAAGCTTCCATGGGACGTGCCTAATGTATTTTGTCATGGCAAGAGGAAAGACACACTCCATTCTTCTAAACCTGCAATCACTTCTCATTATCTACATATACAAATAAAATACGTTCGCTTATTCTTCAGAACTTTTCACAGTATACCCCAACATAAGTTTACAAATTGTGTCCTACTATTTTTCAACTCAAACTCAATGCCCTAGTCATAGTAGTTGACTCATTATCTCTATAATTGATTATATACCCACCTCCCCTTATTTCCTTAAACTATTTTCCTAACCTGGAATGACTTTTCTAGCCTTCATCTCTGAAATGTCTACCCATTTGTCAAATATCTACTTCATTCGTTCATACAAAATTTAGTGAGTATCTACAACACAACAGTAGGCTCTGAGAATATAACTCAAAACAAAACAGTTTCTTACATTCAAATGAGAAGTGACGAACGCTAAACAGATAAACAAATAAATATATAAAGTAGAGAGAAATAAAACACATTAAGGGGGCTAGAGTGCGCTAAGGTCAGACTGGGAGTTATCATTCTAAATAAGTGGCCAGAAAAGCCTCCTTGTCACTTGAACAGAGACCTGAAGGAAGTCAGAGATAAGACACACAAGCACCTGAGGGAGTTTCCAAGCAGAATAACTAATGCAAACGCCCTTACATAAAAGCACACTCTGTATTTTCAAAGAAGAGCAAGGACACCAGCGAAGGTAACAAATGGGAGAGTAGTAGGAGAAAGATCAGAGAGTAGACAGTCAATTGGGGTGGGATGGAAGGTGAGCAGCAGACCACAGGGCCTTGTCGGCCACTGTAAGAACTGTGGCTTTAATCAGAGAGACATGGGACGCCAGTGAGAGGTTTTGAGCAGAAGAATCAAATAGTCTGACGTAGGTTTAAAAGGACCCATGTTTGTTTGTCAATGAAAAGTGAAGGATAAAGCAGGGGAAAGAATTGTAAGTTTTAAGGAGAGAAGATAAAGTAAAAGTAGGAGAGTAAATGGACAAGAAAAACAGTAAGGTTACTGAGCATTACCATGGTCGATTTAGGGTTATTGAAATCATGAAATTGAAGTGAGGCTAGTTTGTTTTTCTCCAGCCACATAAAACTATTTGGGAGCAATTCAAAGCAGGCTGCACCCAGATAACTCCACTGTTTCCCTAACCCTAACTCTAACCATTCTATGTTTCAGTCTTACCTCTTCTATTTCATTAGTTCCAGAAATATTTCTCTAAAGCCATAAGGCATTGACTCCTTTCCACTAATGTAGAAAAATAAACCAAATGCATCTTTATCAATTGCATCTTTCAACTTTATCTTGTTTTCAACTAGATTTTAATTTCCTTAAAGACAGAGACAATTTGTTACTGCATATTACTAAATACAGGATAAACTCATTAGGTAAGGCAAGGTTACTTTTTAAAAATAAATGTTCAACATGACAAAAAATATACTTTTACTGTATAAAATACTTTATTGTTCCCTTGGGCTTTAGGAAGCTAGAATAGTCCCTTTGGCCTTTAGCTTTCTGCCTTCTTTAGGACTGATTCTATAATTTAAATAGTTGTTTTTTCATAGTAACTGGGTGGTTTTTTTGATATACTGTCTTTAGTAATAACTCTCTAAGAGGGCCAAAATAAGGCATTTTAAAATAGAAGATGTTAATATATTCCAAACACAGGCATGGGATTATGTTGCTGCCAATCATTTACTGGAAGATCTACAGGAAAGTTGAGGCAATGAGGGTTTAATTCCCAAGCCACAGCCCAGCCTCTGTGTTGAATCATTGGAGCAGTAAGATATAATTCAATTCAATAAATTTTCATGGAGTACCTACTATGTGCAAGACACTGTGCTAAATCTAGGGTGGAAATAAGAAAGAATAAGGAAAGCCTTGCAGTCGATAAGCTTATTATACAAAGTCTGTAAGGAGGCCCAATGTGCTTAAAGAAAGGAGTAACATCCCTCTTCCCTACAGGTATTAATCAGTGGTAGCCAGGTGTGGAGTAAATTAAAATGTGATATAGGAGTCAAAAAGTCTTCATATTATACTGGTTTAAAGCATGGCATTTGAAGTTAGACAGCATTGGATTCCAATCCTGGTTATACTCCTTTGCAGCTGTTTGACCTGGGAAAAATTATTTAAAGTCTTTGAGCCTTGTTCAAAACAGGGGTAATGGTTATGGTGGGAATCACTACTACAGTTAACCAATATTCAGTTTTCTAGTTCTGGGTACATAGGAAGATTGTACATTCTTGTCCCCTCTCTGATCTCTTTGACCTCAAGGTGTGCCATCCAGTCATTCACCAGTGAAAATTTAGGTTGTAAGATTGCCTAAACACTATAATTGGTGCTAAAACAGAAGGAATTACAAGGAGAGCAGAGCAGGGAGTAATTAACTGCCTGGAAATGTGGGTAAGGCTGCACAGAAGAGGTGCCTTTTGAGCTGAGTCTTAAAGGATGAAGAGGCTGGGGCATGTGAGCCACAGAGAGCTGCATTTACAATAACATGAGAATGAAGTGTCGTGTTCTGGAAAAGGCAAGTTGTTCAGACATACAGAATGTCCTAAAGTTTTGCAATGCAATTTGTTAAAATTGAGCATAGTTGTCCTCTTGGACATCAACTTCAAACCTTAGAAGTGTCCCTGTTCCCTAGCAGTCACAGCCTAGCTCCCATAAATAACTCATAGAACTGCCATTCATTAAACCTTTCAGCCTTTCCTCTGAATATATTTCTACCTTTTTACCTTTCACTACCTCTTCAGTTAATAAGTTCCATAAGTTATATAAAATCATTCTTCCTCTTTTTTTACTTAAGCCTCTCTCAATTAAAGAAACTTCAATGATGGTCCGCTTACGCTACAGTCATGGGATGCTGTGACTAAAGCCATGCTCATTTTGTCCCTATTCTGAATACTTTCTGTATTGGTTACATTTCCTCTCAGCTTCATGTATCATTTCCAATCTGTATAATTTGTTCCTGAGCACCTCCATCACTACCACTCCTCCTTTTCTTTATTATTTTAGTTGACCTTCTGATTCCATCATTTTGAAGTATGGTGACCAAAAAAATTACACATGGTGCTCTAGGTAGAAGGGCACTAGTTTTATCCAAGGATAAAATAGTTTTCCAGAAAGTTATCAGTAACTTTTGCTACAGTGACATCAGGAAACAGTATTCCATAGCTCTTGGTTTCCATGTCCATAGCCACACACACTGAAGCGCACCAATTTCCTTTGTCTGTTAGAATGGTGCAGAAATTAAGCCTGCAGGCTCTGGTGTCAGGCTGCCTGGATTCAAACCCTAAATTCACCATTTTCCAGCTGTAAGTTGAACAAATTATTTAACTGCGTTAAGCCTTGCTTACCTTTAAATGTGGATAACAGTAATCCTACCTCATAGGATTGTTCTGAGAATAAAATAAAATGAAATAATGCTTATAAAGCAATAAGCAAAGGTTCTGCTATACACTGAGCACCCAACAAGTATTAGCAATTACTATTGCTATTATTATTATTAAGCCCATTCCGGATATCTCCACCCCCTTCAGGTTTATATTTCAGAGCCCAGGCAAACTTAGTTCAACCTACCTCTCTGAAGAAGTCCTACTATGTTCTTCTCTCCAGATTATTTCAAAAATATTAAATCTGAGTCCTCCTGATAATCCATTGGAACTCTAACATTATACTTCCCTCTTAAGATATATATCTATCTGACAATAGACCCATATCCAGAACAAATAAACAGTTCTCAAAAATTCATGATAAAAAGGCAAATAAAGCCCTCCCCCCACCCAAAAACAAAACAAAAACAAAAACAAAAAAACAGGCAAGACACTTGGAAACTTTACAAAAGAAAATCTATAAATGGCCAATGAACACATGAAAAAATGATTATCATTAGTCACCAGAGAAGTGCAAATTAAAACCATAATGAAATTAACTGCAATGTGGTATCCTGGATTTGATCCTGGAACAACAACAGCAGCAAAGGACATTAGTGGAAAAATTGAGGAAACCCAAATAAAAGCTGTAGATTAGTTAACAGTATTATAACAATGTTAATGTCTTAGTTTTGACCAATGTACCAGGATGATGTAAGATGTTAACATTAAGAGAAGCTAGGAGAAGGGTTTACAGGAATTTTTGAATCCAAATTTACAAAACTTCTGTAAAGGCAAAATTTGAAAATAAAAACTTAGAAATAATGAGGTACCACTCCATGTCCACTACAATCGGTAAAATGAGAAAGAATGTTGGAGAGGATGTGGAATAATCAGAATTCTTGTACCTTGTTGGTGGGAGTGTAAAACAGTAGAACCACTGGAAAATAGTTTGGCAGTTTCTTAAAACATTAAACATGTATCTTTCTACCCTATGATTCAGGTATTTATATGAGAAAAATGAAAATCTATGTCTCAATAAAGATTTGCATGAGAACTCATAGAAAGTTTATTCATAATAACCAAAAACTGGAAACAATCCAAATATCCACTAACAGGATAATGGATAAACAAACTGTAATATATTCACATAAGAGAATTGTACTCAGCAACAAAAAAGGGACAAATTACTGATACAAAGAAAAAAAAGGGTGAATCTCAAAAATGTTATGCTGAGTGAAAGCAGCCAGACACAAAACAAGTACATGCTGCATAATTCTATTTGTATGAAGTTCTAGAATAGTCTAACCCAATCTATGATGATAGAAATGGTTGCTTAAGTGGGACAGGGTGAGCACTGACTAGGAAGGGGCATAAGGGGCTCTGTGGGGGTGATGAAAATGTACTGGGTGCTAATAAGAATGGGGTTACACAAGAGTATGCATTTGTGAAAACTGATCAAACTATTCACTTACGATCTTTGTAGACTTCACTCTATATAAATTATACTTCAGTAAAACAACTTTTAATATAACATAACTATGCATTATTCAACCTTTTGTTTCCTATTCCTGAAGTCCCTACTTCAGTCAAAATGAGACCCTTCCCCATCCAAAATCAATGCAATGGCTACATTTTAAAGACCTTTGATTAGAAGACTTGTTATAGATTTTTGAAAGTCTAATTGGATTCTATACACTTGTTCCCCTCAAAATAACTGGCAACTTATCTTCACAATCAGGAGACAGAGGCACTACAGTATTTACATTTGTATTGCATACTTTGGCACATTTTTCACACAGGTTAAGAACATACAAACAGCCCTCTTATATGAAGGAATCCTAAGTGTTTTACAAACCTTCAAAACAGATTTTTAAACTATCTAATATTTTATAGGAGGAACATTTCATGCACACTAATGTGCAGCGACATCTGGCCTGCAACATGGCAGCTGTTTAACAGCCATGACACCTCACAAAAGTTTAGGACAGGAAGTGAAGAATTCTATAGCCAACCAAGGCAAAGAGGAGGAAGACTGCAGAAGCAGAAGGCTGCAATGGCTTGGGCTGGAACATAGCCAGCATGATGTGGTTAACACCTCTGTTGTAATGAAAAGCACAAGTGTCATTAGTGGTCAAAGCCTCATCTCACAGAAGGCATGTCCCACAGCACAGTGACCTTTTCTTTGCATCAGGAGCACTGGTTTATTTCTAATACAACAGGAAAAATGCTCCCACTAGTCATGCCCAAACCATTCCTTTCTGAGGTCTCCTTTCCAGGTACTATATACTGCATACAAACTTAACTATGCTGAAAGGTGACAAGGTCTTTATCCTGATGTCAGGAGATCAAGCCAATCCTTAGATTGATATATTTCATCACAGGTAAATAGAACAGAGAAAGCTGTGATTTGGGTTGAAGGAGCACAGGCAAGCACATTGCCATCCAAAGACACTGCTTTTAGGTATTTTTTATAGCTTTTGTTTTATTTGTTTAGCTTTGCCAAGTTAAATGAGAAAATTTTGAGTGCTTTTTTTCCCTTTGTGATACCCTTCAAGTATCTCCCTGAATGGAAAGCTCAGCTAGTTTTTGTTGAGCCTAGAGAAGAATTCCAGATATAGAAGAGATAAAAGAAGACCACAGATTTCTTCACATGCTTTTGGCCAGTACTATCTGCCTATGAAAGCTTCATGTAAGAAGGGCATGAACTTGCCTGTAAATAATCATCACACCTTGGCCTCAGCTCCCTGGAAACATAGATTGTCCTTCATTTAACTCCAAACTGTTTTGGATGCTAGACCTCAAATCATTTGTTCCATATACAACTGAACCAGATCACTCAGCCTTCCAGCAACTCCTCATCACTTCTCAGGATAACATAAGGACCTGTGCCTTGAATTTCAATGCTTCCCCCTTGATAGCCATGCATGCACAATTTAAAAGGTCAGATGAAGAAAACTCAGTATCCAGAGTTTCCTACTATAGTAAGAGGCCCACTCATGCAAAAGGTATGGTCTACCCTTTCACAATGCATATAAGGTTGTAGTGACACCTCCTGGATACCAGAGGATGCAAAAAAGACTCCAACCTTGTAATATTACCCATCCTTGCTAAAGGACAAGTTCTTATTCCTCTTCCATTCTTCCTAAAGGGCAAGGCAGGTCAGACAAAGAATTCTAATTGAGGCTGGAATTAGATTTATCTGTTACTGTTTGGATCCAAGTAAATGTGTATGTATGTATGGGGATGGGGGATGGTATTAGGGGATGACTGAGGTTGGGGGAAAAGGAGATGGTTACACTTAAATTCTATGCCATCAGGTGAAATAATATATATTAATATTCACTGGCCCCATACTATACCCAAAGTATTCTGCAAGGGGTGTGTGAGTGTGTGTGTGTGTGTGAGAGAGAGAGAGGGGGGGGGGGGGGAGAGAAAGAGAGAGAGAAAGATGTGTGGAGGGGAAGGGGATGGGTGAGGAGGGAAGGGAGGGAAAGAGAGGAAAGTAGAGGAGAGGGAAATTACAAAGAGATAACTCATTATCATCGTAAGGCAGTAAACATACAGAGGGGGAAGAATGAGTTGTGCAAACAATTCTACTACAATTTAGGTTTGGAGACTCAGATGCAACAAATAGTTTTGGGCAATTACTAGGTGCCAGACACTATGCCTAGAGAGTTTACATGTATCTAATTAATCCACCCAACATCCTTGTAAAGGTTAACGGTATACTCTAACTTTTACAGATTAGGAAACGAAAATTGGATGGGCAAAATGATTTGTCCAAAGCCACCCAGACAGTGAAGTCCTCTCAGCTCAAATCTCTTGTTTCTCCTATCTACCACACTACCTTTTCATGCCATTACTCTGTATTCACATTGGAAGTGAGATATGAGCTGGGACTTGAAGGATGTACGGATTTCACTTTAATGTCAGGCCAGGCAACCCTGAGAATGGTGAGATAATTAACAGAAATTTAAGAGAAAGGAAGCAAATTTAAGAAAGAAAAATGACAGGTTAAAATACACTGCATTTGACATGACCTAAGATACCACATGAAAATGTTTTCTGGAGATAATTACCCAGGAGAGAGATTTGGCTGTAGATTTAGATTTGACCATCAGCTATATAGAGGTGGAATCAAAGTAGGGAACAAAATCACCAAGGAACATTGCATAGAGTGACAAAAGCTAAGAGCTAAAAACTAAACTTTAAATACACACACACAGAGTTACAAAACAGTATCAAATGCGTGCAAATGAAGGAAACTAAGGCAGGGAAAAGACAACTAACTATATTTGGCAATTAGGAGATCATGATGACCTTCAAAAGTTTTGGTTCTGGCAAGTAATCAGAGGAAAAGGCAGATTTCAGAGAACTAATGAGAGTGTGGATTCAAGGTGGAAGTCAATGGACGACTACATATTTGAAAAGATTGGCAGTGAAAGAAGAAACAGGCCTTTATATTATGTGCTAAGCTTAAAGTACCTAGGAGAATTTTAACTTTCTCAGTTCATTATTTTAACTTTTATTTTTATAGTAAAATTCTAAAATAGAGCACCACTATACTATAATCTGAATTAGGCCATACTATGGGTCAAATCCTGTCCCCTGTGTGCACGGCGTAACATAGGGTATCAGTCTCAACACAGTATAGAAAGCATATGAGTATTATCCTGGTCCATTCTACACCTATCTTATATTACAGGGTTAAACTGTAATTTGAATTTATAACACTAATGTCGCTTCACTGGGACTTTAATAAATACACTTATTATTTGAAATAAATCACCCCATATCTCTAATTGCTCTCTATTGACAACTTTGCTAATTTGGTGAGATGATGATACTGGAGTGTGAAAACCATACTGAAGTAAGATTTATGTTTAAATCCAGATGTTTAGACATATTAAACCACTATGGAGCCTGATGATTTATTTTCTCTCAGTATTGGTGAGAACACACGGCTTAGAAAACACTTAAGAGAAGTGGGCTAAGGCACTCATATTTCACTATTGGAATCTTTGGTTCTAATTTGAGTAAATTCACTAATGAATAGGCTTGATGGACCTGTACAAAACTCTAGTCAACATTCTTCACATCAAATTCTCCACCTATCTGTTTCCATGGGGCAGACCTAGTGCTATCAACAAGAAGTTTCTCAAGTACAAACCATTAAACAACTCAGACCTTGGTTATATAAGTTATTTTAGTCCAAGTTAATAAAAGGAATATTTAATTTTTCCTTCCATGAAAAAACTACTAACAGAAAAGGTATTTTACAACTAGTCAAACACCTGGGCAAGGAAGCAGTCATAGCCAAAGAAACATAGCCACCAAACCCATGAGTGTTAAACAAAACCTTGTAAATGGTACCATCGGTGACTAAAGTTCAGGGTCAAGATCATTTTCTGAGAGGGGGGGAAAAATGACAAAATTAAATCTGAAAATACTAGAAATTATGCTCTATCAAGTTATAGCTATAGCACATTACTAGAAAACAGAGAATGGGGCCTTGGTAGCTCAGTTGGTTAGAGCATCGTCCCAATAGACCAAGATTGCAAGTTTGAATCCCAGGTCAGGGCACATACAAGAAGCAACCAATTAATGCATAAATAAGTGGAATAACAAATCAATGTTTCTCTCTCTCTCTCTCCCCTTCCCTCTAAAATCAATAAATTTAAAATAATAAAAAAAACATAGAGAATGGTCTAAATCAAGAGTCAGCAAACTTTTTTCTGTAAAAGATCAGAGAGTAAATATTTTAGGCTTTGAAGGCCACATGGTCTTTGTTACAGGGATTTAACTCTGCCTTTGTAGTACAAAATCCACCACAGAGAATATGTAAAAGAATGGGTGTAGCTGTGTTACAGTAAAACTTTATTTTAAAAAGACTGGTGGCAAAAAGAAGCACTCAAAAACAACAACAGCTCGGCTGGAGTGGCTCAGCAGTTGAGCATCAACCTAGGATCCAGGAGGTCATGGTTCAATTCCTGGTCAGGGCACGTGCCAGGTTGTGGGCTCAATCCCTGGTAGAGGGAGTGCAGGAGGCAGCCGATCAATGACTCTCACATCACTGATGTTTCTCTCTCTCTCTCCCCCTTTCCCTTCTTCTCTCTGAAATCAATAAAGACATATTTTTTAAAAACCACAAAACTATAAACCCAGTGATGGAGTAATTCAAAGGCACATGGGTGCCAACTAAAAGAATTTCCAATGACTAAAGCTGGAACAATTCAGCAATGAAATAAAGTAATACTGGATTATAACCAAAAGAATAAAATAAATATCTATGAGTCCATACTGATATTAATAAATGAATAGGTGAGTGAGGAAGAAGAGATAAATCCCTCATGCAAAAGAATACAAATAATTTACGTTGATACTCCATCCACAAGGATGTGTATCTTCCCACACCTTAAGTGTGGGCTGTGCATAAGGACTTCCTTCCCAAAAGTACAGTATAGAAAGAGGAGAAAAAAGAGTAACTTTATAGTGGAGAAATCTGACAAACACTACCTCAGCCAGGTGATCAAGGTTAACATCAACAGTTATAAATCATGTTGACAATATGTACCCTTGATATGATGCAATGAGAATGGCATTTTAGCTCTGTGGCAAAGTTTTTACAGGTTTTTCTCCCCAAAACCTGTAGGCCCAGTCTAATCATGAGAAAAACATCAGCTAAATCCCAAAAGAGAAACATTCTATAAAATACTTGACCAGTACTCCTCAAAACTGTCAAGGTCATGGAAAACATGCTAAGTCTGAGAAACTGTCACAGTTAACCAGAACTTAAAAAATGCATGTCAACCAAGGATAATATGGTATCCTGGATAACGGATCCTGAACAGAAAAAAGAACATATGTGAAAACTAAGGAAATCTGAATAAAGTGTGGACTTTTTTTAGTTAACTTAAAAAGTAATAATAATAAATGGCAGGCCAGATTTAACCCGGGCCAATCTGGGTTAATTGCTATATTCACTATAGGTCATGGTGGTCTCTCACAGCACTAAACAAAACACAGATATATATGACAGAATGAGAGCAGGGTCTTTAGAGACTATCCACTCTGGCCCCTTATTTTACAGCTGAGAAAACAGGAGCAGAGAGGCTGTCTTACCCAAAGCCAACCAGTCTATAACTGATCAATTTAAAGCTGAGATCTGGGGGTCTAACTTCCTGGCTAATTCTCTTTATGTGACACTATGCTGCTGTCTTCTCCCCTTCCCCTATGTATATAATTCCAAGTAAGTACAGAAAAAAGAAAAAAAAAGAGCACTTTGGCAACTTGCCTGACATGCCCTCCAAAAAAGAAAATCCTAGTATGCCTTCCTGTTTTCTTTCCATATAAGATTTTTTTCCTAAGTTCCTGCAGCTGAAAGCTAGAACCCAAGAAGCACCAGGGCCCAGAAAGACTAACTCCTCACTGCTTTCCATCTCCTGATCTTGTTTACATGTGCTTGTCTGCAAAAATTTTAATGGAATAAGAGAAAATGAGTGCTTTAATTTCCCAATAAAATCTTTGCTGCAGTATGAGTCATTGTTTTCTTTTTTTTACACTAGCCAGGGTAAAGCCTTCTGGTTTTAATAACTAATACTGCTGAGTTCAATAAAAAGCACTTAATTTAATTTAATCCAAAACTTGATCAATGCCAGCTTCCCCTGGAATTTTATCTTTGTTTTAATTTGAGTCTCCATGTTCAGAAAAATGAGAGGCCAAGAGGAAAGGAACAGAAGTCAATTAGCTTATAGGCTTGTTTCTAGGCAAAGGACATGAAAATACAAGATTGACAGGTAAACTCCAAGATTCTAATATTTCTGCCCTGCTGGACAAACTTTTCCTGGCAGAACTAACGTTTTCTTTAGTCCTGAATAAAGAAACTGAACAATTCACAATCCCATTTGAAAAATGTTTTTTGAATAAAATATCCCAAAGCCAATTAGTATCAGATTTCTAAGCTAGAAGTATATTGCCTTAATGTGTTAATAATCGAGAGATATGCTACTGTAAAATTAGATACAGACAGCCTCTTGAGTCAGTCTGCTTGAATACTAATGCGGCCAGACTCAGTGCTTGGGGGTGGAATGGACATGGGGACTGAAATGGAAATAGAATGAAGCAATATCAAGAAGAGTTTGGCAGGCTGGTCATTGCCAGAGGGAAAGGGGGTGGAGGAAGGTAGAAGAGGGTAAAGGGGGGATAAATGGTGATGGAAGGAGACTTGAATTGGGGTGGTAAACACATAACACAATATACAGATGATGTATTATAGAACTGGATACCTGAAACCTATAAAATTTTATTAACCACTATCACCCCAATAAATTCAATAAAAAAAGAACAGTTTGGTAAGCTTTTCTTAAATGGCTCCTTTATTACTGAAATAGAACTCAATCCTATATCTAAAAACATGCATCATTTTATTTTTATTTAATTGTTAAAATATGTTTTTATTGATTTTAGAGAAAGAGGAAGGGAGAGAGAGAAAGATCCATGTGAGAGAGAAACATCAATCAGCTGCCTCCTGCACATACCCCTCCCCAATGGGAATTGAGTCTGCAACCTGGGCATGTGCTCTGACTGGGAATTGAACCAGCGACCTTCTGATGCATAAGACGACACTCAACCAACTGAGCCACACTGGCCAGGGCAACATGCATCATTTTAGAAGAACTGCCATTTACTATTAATGATACCACTTCCTTAACTTATACCTGAAAGTTCCTATTGCCCTGTCAAGTGTGAACCAAAACACTTTTTGAGGGTTGAGAGTAATTATGAAAATCTCCATTTTGGTTCAATTATGTAGTTATTCAGTTCAAAAGCTTTTAGAGCTGTTCTGAAAGATCTTGAAAGAAGACCCAGCACAAGCTCCATCTTTCAGTCTCCCCCCAGAGCAGGGTTACTGGTAGCCACATGACTTTGCCACCATCCTTAAGTACTGACCATCCTGAAGTACTGATTCAGCAGTGGACCCGAAGGACAAGGCAGCCAGTATCATGCAGAATTCCAAACTTCAGTTCCTGTAGCACCTGGATTCTCCATAGGTGTTTTATGTCTAAGCCCGATCCAATTACAGTTGACAGACTATAGAATGTTAACCCTGGGAGAAGACTTGGAGAACATCTAAGCCAGTGATTCACATACTTATGGATTTTATGAACCAGAAACATTTCAAAAAAAAAAAAAATCAAGGACACCAAAATAAGGTTACTCACTTTCTCATAGTCATTTGCTTTAGCAAAACAGAGACATTTTAAAAAGGAACTACCATCAATTATCAGCACCATTTCATAATGTTATAAAAATTTTAATAACAAAAATGTGGGAAGGAATTAAGCTTGGAACTTAAAAATTAGATAAATTTAGCATCATTAAAAACTCACCACATTGTTCTTACTTTCTCGTTTCATCCTAAATTGTTGAAAACTTCATCACAGACTGACATTCATTTATAGGTCATTGTTTGGGAAACAATCAGCTAGTTCAACCCTTTTACTTCACTGATGAGAACACTGACTTCCTGGGAGATGAAGAGACTTGCTCAAAGAAATCAAATTTACTAGTCATAGAGATACACCAGAACCTAGATCTCTAAATTCTGAGTATGTTGCTTTTCCTTTGATAGCAGATTATTTCATTTGCTCAACAAACATTTCCTTACCCCTGACTACTTGCTTATGGAAAAGTTAAAAAAGAGTGAGAGAAAGAGAGAGAGAGTTCTTCTTAAGAATTTATGGCCCTGGCCAGGTTGTTCAGTTGGTTGGAGGGTCATCCTGTGCACCAAAAGGTTGTAGGTTCGATCCCCAGTCAGGGTGTGTGTGTGGGGGGGGGGGGGCAACCAATGGATATTTCTCTCTCACACTGATGTCTCTCTCTCTCTCTCTCTCTCTCTCTCTCTCTCTCTGTGTGTGTGTGTGTGTGTGTGTCTCCATTCCCCTCTCTAAAAAATCATCCTCGGGTGAGGATTTTAAAAAAAGAAAAAGAATTTATGGTCAACGTGGAATAGGAGGGTGGATGGTGGTTTGGAGAAAATATAAGTAACAACTCTAATTTAGAAAAGAATATAACATGCAGGGAACTGTAAATTGCTATGGCCATTTTAGAAAAAGGAGGGGCCACTTATATGTGGGGACTTCCTGATACCTTTATAGAAGAGGCCACATTTGAACTGGGTCTTAAAGAAAAAAGAGAGTAAGGACATTCATAGTGGAGTAAATAGTGTGAGCAAAATTAGTAGAAAACTATGATAGAATATCAAGTATTTTAATTTGGACAAAGCTTAACAGTAGATAATAAGGAAAGAGAAAGAAAAGTTGTTAGTGCATTTCAGTAGATGTTTCATTTAATCTTAGACCCGTGCATCTCATTTTTTATTATGCATGAGAATCCCATGAATAGTTATTAGAACACATATTTTTGGGATCAGAGATTCTGATTCAATAGGTTTGAGTGGGGCTTGGGAATTCATTTCCAGTACGTTCCTATGTTATATTGATGCAGCCGATTTGTGGATCACACTGTGAGTAGCATTAACAGTTGGCAACATTTAGAGCAGAGGAGTGATATGCTCTATTATTGCCTGTATATTCACTTATCTTGGGCTGAAAAATGAAATTATTCAAAAACCAGTTATTAATGGAACACCATTAGAATCTTCTCTTGTGACCACAGCTGTTCTCCCATAAAGATATAATCCAAAACTCAGTAAGATTTGGGAGGGAATGAGATTCTTTACTCTGCTTGAGGAGGATATCAAATGGAACATAAAGCAACCATCATTTCAGAAAGTAAAAATACTAGGAAGGAAACTAAATGTGTTTATTAACTACAGCTTTGAAAGTCTTCAAGCACAAAATATTATAAAAGGTAAATAAGACATACAGGGTTTCCTATAACCCTGATGTTATAGGAAAAATTGCCATGGAATCTGCCTATTTAGGAATCTTCATTTTCCCCTAGAAGCAGGAATAATATTAACAATATAACCTCCAACCTTGGGAAAACACAGACTCATGAATTCAGTGTTGTAGAAGAAAGATTAGACTTGATTCCTATGATTCCAGAGATCAGAACTACCACCAATGAGTAAAAATTTTAAGAGATGCAGGTTATTGCTAAAAATAAGAATTTATTTTTAAAGGCATAACTTTCTACGTCTGTTTAAAGATGACTGGACCACCTCATGCTTTGAGGAGCTGCCTATCATAGAAGTGCTTTAAGCAAAATCTGTCTAACAATTTGTCAGATTTATGGCAAAGAGAAATCAAGCAAGGCTTAGATAGTATATTGGCCTAGATGACCTCTAGGTCATCTAGAAGCCATCAAACTCTAAAATCTCAAATTCCTTTCTCATCTCAACCCCTACCAGCCAAGAATCAGCAAAAGATCAGTCAAATACTTCAGAATAGTCAAAAAATCCTCATGAGGATAAGTGTTAATTGCACAATTTCAGAATACCAACTACTCAGCAATCATCAGTCATGCTTGGATAGGCTACTATTAGTGTTGGGAATCTGAACTATTAAGTAAAATGCTCTTCCTTTAATAGAATGTTACTTTTCATTAGATCAGAATATTTAAATACATTTTGATATATGCTTTTCTTAAGTTCCTTGAACATCTTCATAATCAATACTCTGAACTCCGTTTCTGATAACTTGCTTAACTCCATCTCATCAAAGTCTTTTTCTGGCAATTTTTCCTTTTCTTTAATTTGGGGGTTGTTTCTTTGTCTCCCCATTTTGGTAGGTCTTAGTGTTTGTATCTATTTATTAGATATATTTGCTGTCTCCCAGTCTTGTGGGATGGGATTTTGTCCTGTGGGTCCAGTGGAGCCCAGAGGTGTGTTTTCCTTATGCTTCTGAGCAATTTGCTCTAGGCGTGTCCCTCTTGTGGGTGTCCCTTTTGTTGTTTCTTTATATTCTCCTGTTGTGGGTGGGTCTAGATTGTCGTAGATCAGTCCTTGGGAGGACCCTCCTCTCAGGTTGGCTAACTGTGTCTCAGCCCCGACCTCGTCGTGTAAGCTGTTGTACATGTGCCAGGTTGTAGGTTTGATTCGTGGTTAGGGTGCGTATGGACTGATGTTTCTGTCTCACATCAATGTTTCTCTCTCTGGGAGCAAAATGAGGAGATGCTGAGTTTCATTTGAAGATTCATTTTCCCAGTGACTTCTGGGTACCCTCAGCTCCGGGTCTGCAATCCTCGCCACCCCAGAGAGACGGCCCCGGGAACTTTTGAGAAGTTTGTGACCCTGGACTGTGGTCAGACCAGCAGCTGAGGATCTCCATAAGCAAGAGATTGATATATGCTTTTAATGTACATTTTTAAGCACCTACTTCATGCCAGGCACTATGTCTAGGTATTGTCCTAAATTAAACACACCCAGATTATTACATGAAATGAAGCCTCTTTAATTTTAAAGAGTCTTACTCCCTAACAGAGGAGTTAGTAGTAATAAGGAGGGAAAAAAAGAAGGAATAGGTACCCACTTGAAGAGTTTCGCTATCCAGGAATAGCTTCCCACCACCTGAAAGTTCATGAAACTCCATCAATAGGAATCCTTTCCTTTGGTTCTTAAAGATTTCTCTTTAAAAGTCCCCCATTGCTATCATCTTGCAAAACTACAGTATGATATCATAACCATGACATTGACACTGATACTATCAAGACACAGAACATTTTCATCACCACCAGGATTCCCTCAGATGTAAAGTATAGCACAGGGAATATAGTCAATAATATTATAGTAGCTACTATGTATGGTGCCAGATGGGTACTAGTTTTATTGGGGTGATCACTTTGTAAGCTATATAAATGTTTAATTACTATGTTGTACACCTGAAATGAATATAATATTGTATGTCAACTGCAACTGAAAAATAAAAAATTATTTTTTAAAAAAAGGCAAACACCTCCTGGGAATAGGAATAAGTTAAAACTCCAGCAGCTAAATCATTCCCATCTTTGGACTTCAGTTTCCCTACCTATAAAACAAGTAGTTTGACCAAACGATCTCTGTGGACTCCTGCAGGTATGGAAATCTAGGAGTTACTAGGCCCACAGACCAGAGAATGAGAACAGCTCATGGCTGTTTTCAAGACTACCTAGAGACGGAGGGTGGAATCACAGGCAGTCCAAAGTGCTTCCCGTGGTCAACCCTCGCCTAACCCTGAAGCAACAGGGAAATACTTAAACGTGCTGCCAAGCCTCATGGGCAAATTCACTCCCTCTGAGCTGTTAGACAACCTTTGGCTAATAAAGATTAAACAAATAAATATAAAAAATGGTTCTATCCAGCATCCTAAGAGGCCAATTTGCTGCTAATGGTGGTGTTTAGGCCCTAAAAGGGTATTAACTTACAGAGTAGTTAAGTCTCCAAACACAGACCAGAGCTTTAAAAGATGTACAGGTGCCAAAATTAAGGGCCAAATTACCAATCTGTTTTAAATGATGGTCTGGGAATGCTCAGTATGACAAGGAAAATGTATGACAAATAATATCTTCAATACAAAGAAAAAGTTGCTTGAATTTATTAGAGGAAATGTGCTGCCTCATGGGACTTCTTTTTGCCCACTCCCCAAAGAGGTGATTTTTCAAAATCGACTTGAAGACACAGCTAATGCAAAATGACCCTTTAACACAAAATAAGCTCATTTTTAACTAAAACAGTTTCCATGTCAGCATTTGCCAAAACCTTTGAGAACTTAGAAATCCTTTCCTTAATGCACATTCCATTAGTATCAAATCTAGGTGCTTCCATGATATGCTAAATGCCTGCATTACTCAACATGTGCAAAAGCTTTAGACCAGAGTAAAGCTGGCTGCCTCGCTACTCACCAACAAGTTTAAAGAATTGCATTGGCAGCCCTGCTGGATGACAGCAGAATGACTTCCTGTTAAGTAACCTCCATCCTCCAAGGTGACAGGAAATGGGTTTAGACACTGGTAATATCACTAATCAATTTGAGGGAGCACATGTTCCCAGCCTGCATTGTGAAGTTTGGTTGCAATGTGTTAGCTGCTTGCTGGGCCATGTGATTCAGCATAATGACAGATGAAAGGAAAGGTCAGATTTACTAAGTGTTGAAGAGGTGTCATCAAGAGTTGCATATTACTTCAAGATGCCCTCCGCATCAGAGGCATCTCATAGACAGGAGGTGATTTTTCCTACAGAATTCTTCAGTTTCCCCATAACTTTTACAGAAGCGCTCAAATTTATTTCAACACATGAAGAATTGGACTTTCTTTTACTCCTGATTGAGATCAAATAGTCCAAGTAATGGTCTTACCTTTATATGATCCTACCTTGGCCTTTCAGATAAGCGCATGCATGCATATACTTTCAAGCTTTGCCAAATCCCCTCTTGTCAAGTTAAAATAGCCACATTTCCCTCAAAAGTTCTTTCCAGTACCCCCATTATCTTGATGCTTCAGAGATTGAAATGGTTTCTTTCCTCAAATACAATGGCATTTGTATTTTCTCTATTTATTCAGTTTTACACTAAAGAGGACAGGAGGGTATTTTATCTTTATTTTTAGAAAAAGAAAGGACTTCTCCCAGAGCTTATTCATAATATAGATTCATTTTCAGTCATAATTATTTTTGAGTACTTATTCTAAGTCAGGAATTATGCTAACAGTTAAAATAACCAGTAGAGCCAGACATGGTTCCTGATCTCTTGGAGACATTCAATTAAATAAAAAAATATTAACTAAATAATTATTCAAATGAATGAATAAGTCATAAATTAAATATTCATAGTTATTAAATAAATTAAATAATTGTTCAATGAATGTATAGTTATTCATTAACTGGACATTTAATATATAGCTATTAAATAGACATTGAAAGGTAAAGTGACTTCTAAAGGTCCCACAGTAAGTCTGTTACAGAATACCAGTCTCCTAGCTCCCAGCACAGTTCCCTTTTACTCTATATCCCAATGCATTTCATTGTGCTTCCCCTGGACTGAAAGATGATCTGAAATTCTATATCCAAGGGAATCTCCCAGCAGCTTCTCTAGAAGAGCTTTCCAAGCTTTTTACCTATAAAATGTTTTGTTCTTTGCTGAGGCATAACTGGGGGAAGAGCAAGGTAGGCATATGTTTATGTTTTCGGAGGCGGGGAGGGCACCGAGAGGTAACACCATGATGAAGGTATTCTAAGCTTTTATGAAGAACACACAAGACTACCCTAGTGAAAGTAGAAGATAGCAGTGCCCTCATGGCTGTTCTTTAAAGGACAGGGATAACCTGTCCCTAAAATAAAAGAGATATACCTGGGAGAGGTGAAGAGAGGCATTCCAAGTGATTTTCCGATCACTAGCTGCTGTCTTAAATACTGGCTAAAAATGGTGACTAAGCTTAGTTTACAGGGCCAGGAACACAGAGGCCATGGACATGACTTGGCCAAGCAGAACAACCAGCTGTGGCACAGGAGGATGACTCTTGGCTAGGAGAGCGGAGTCAGGGCCCTCTGAAGCATTTTCTCAAAATTCAGGGTAGCAGGATCAGGTAGTCTATTTCCCAAAATTATAACTCCTCTTACAGCTTAGATTCCTGTCTCCAAAGGAACAAAATAAGCAGTTCTCAACACTCAACCTACAAACTATGCACCTAATCAATATTTGTTGGATGCACAAATGGTGTGGACAGTGTATTAATCTGAATTTGTGAATATTAATAAATAATAAGAATTTATTGAGCACTAGTTTTTGTGACAAGTACTGTATTAAGGCTGTGAATGCATTACCTTACTTAATCATAATAATCCTGTAAAATAGCTAATATTATTATTCCCATTTCATAGATGAGAAAACAAAGGAAATTTAGAGAGGTTAAGTAACTTATTCAAGATTAATAAGCTAATAAAAGACAAGAGCTAGGATTTTAATACAGGTCTGGTACACTTCAAAGCCCATGCTCCTGATCACCATATTTATTGCCTCCTTGAGGGTGAAGGCAGGACAAGATGTAGACCATCTCACTACAGGGTTCTACTTTCAATTAATTTGGGCACTTTCAGCAGCAAAGAACAAGAAAAAAGTAATTTAACATACATAAATGTAATATCTCACATAAAAAGACTAGTCTTAAAATAAGGTGTTTTTAGGGCTGATTAATTCAGTGGCTTAGTGATATCTTTAATGGATATCTTTAATTGGATATCTTTCCAAGTTCTGCTCTGCTATTCTTAGAGCATTGGCTTTTGTCCTCAAGCATGTCCCTTAACAGTAGCAAGATGGCTGCAGCAGCTGCAGGCCTTACCTCCTCACACAATTGCTTTTCTCAATACATTTCTTTTAAAAGCGAAGAATCCTTCCCTAGTAGCCTCCCAGTAGACTTCCATTTTTATTTTATTGGCTATTCTTAAACCAATAACTGGCAAGGAGAATAGAACTACCATGATTGACTTACAGAAATGAAGATCTACCTACCTAAGGTTGGGAAGGAATCAGGTTCCCCTGAAGCATATAGCTGCCGGTAACTGAACAAAAGTGAGGCTCTTTTAGAAAGAAAGAAGGGCAGGAATGGCTGTCGGGTAAGAAACTAATAGTAACTGCCACATACCCACCAAATCATAAGTGAACCTAGAAGCTGTATCAACTGAGGCACTTTCTAACCACTGCCAAATATTAGTTGACAAATGCTTTCATATCCAGTTATGTTCAAAGGCAAAGTAGCAATCAAGTCCAATCTTCTAGGCTTTGAGAATGAGAGGAAATTGTAGAAGCAACAAAGAGAGTCAGTTTTCCACCCATCTGATGTCAAAGACAGACATCTGTGGTTTCTCTCTGAGTCTAAAGTCCAGACTCCAGAAAAAGAGAAGGAAATATGTAGCAGCCATTCTCCCAATCTCCCTGCCCTTGAACAGAAGACTAAGTACTACTTTCGGCATCAAGGACCCAGAATGGCTCCTGAGCATCTACCTCTGTTGCAGAATTTCTTCCGTATAAAATCAGGGGAAAACCATTCCTGTCTATTCATCCCTTCCTCTAAAATCATTAAAAAACAAACAACAAAAAAAAAACAAACGTATCTTTGGATGAGGATTAAAAAATAATAATGAAAACAAATAAAAGGCACACATATAAACACTGAAACCAAGTCATCAAAAGCTGGTTTTCAAATGTGAAGAATTTTCTATGTGGGTGGGCCATGTCAACTGCCTTACTTTTTCTGCTCTAATAGTTATTTCATATAACCATATATGTAATATCTCTTGACAACCTAAAATTTATACTAGATCCTAAAGAAATGAAAAGAATTTCAGAAAGTCCCTATAAATACTCAAATTTCCACAATACATACACAGCAAACTAACCTCTCTATGACAAATTCCTTCCAATTTAGAGGAAATAAGAGAATGTTTCATTTCAAAATATAGAATTTGGGATTTGAAGAATTCTTGAAACTTCTTGTAGGCTGGGATGGAGGAAGGATAAAATAATTCTAAGTAGAGAGAGGCATAGAAAGGAAAAGGTACAACTAGTTGTGGGAACCAAAAAACAATGAATTTTAATATACTAATATTATTTATAGGGTACATTAGAAGGTAAAACAGGGAAAGCTGTGAAAGTCCTCAAATACAAGGATAAACAGTAAGTAGGTCCATCTCTAAGATAAATGTGACATAACGGTAATGAAAAAGGAACAGGCTCAGCACTTTTTAGGCTGATGTGGAGAATACCAGAAGTTCAGCTATGGCAAGCTATCAGTGATTTTTGTTCCTGGGATTTCCACTACCTTATTAAGTATGAGAGCAATCACAACATTCACAAAATATGCACGAATCAACCTAGACTTTTAGTTTGAATGTCTGCATCAATCACACCACATAGATCTGGCTCAAGCATAAGCACAATAATCTTAATCTCCACTTGCCACATCATAAATAAGACATCTTAAAGATGTTTTTCATAGATACTGTTGAATGTTTGAAGCACATCATAAGAAAGTGAGAAACAGCTGTTGTATCTAGATTCGGCAGACACATATTTGCACATAGAGCAATGTTTAGAAAATGTCTTCAAACTGTTCCATTAGTCCTTGAGATCATGAGGTCCCCCTTCTGTTCACCTACTCTTTGAGGAAATAAGTAGAGAGAAAAAATACATCAGCACATAAAAAACTATGGGTCTACAAAAGCAGAAAAAAACAGCACTATTCAATCATTAAAAATTAATCATCTTCACAGTGAATACCATAGAACCTTAAGGAGTCCACTAAAGTACCTCAGGATTTCCTTTGAGCAAAGCTTCAGAGACCTGTAAGACAACTTCAATCATATCAATACACTGTAAAGGGAATCTCACAAGGACAGCAAAGAGAAAAGGGAGAGAAAAAGTATTTGAAGAAAAAGAGCTGAAAATGGTTCCAAAATGATAAAATACATTAATATAAATATCAAAAAACTCAAGAAACTTTAAGTGGAATAAACACAAAGAGATCCAAACCTAGATACATCATAGTCAAACTTTAAAAGACAAAAGCAAAGAGAGATTTTTGGAAGTATCAAGAGAAAAACTACCCATCACATATAGAATAACAATACAATTAAAAGCTGACTTCTAATCAGAAACAGTAGAGGATAGAAGGCAGTAGAATGACATATTCCACTTGGTAATTAATCTAGTCATAAGTGAGGCAGAATCCTACAATTGATATTTAGAGCTACTATGCCTTATACCTTTGTTAATAGCATTCTATTTTCTCCTTACCATTTCTGATGAGAGCCTACTAAAACACCAACTCTTTGCAAACTCTTTGCCCTAGCCTCACTTTATTTTCACAGAAAATATTCCATTGTGCTTAATCCCTGATAATCCAAAACAAAAATTTCAAAACTAGAGTTCTATCATTGTTCATCAACCAAGATTTAATAGTAACACATTTTCTTCAAATCCTTGAAACAACTGGTTTGAAAATGCTTACCATTTGTTCATAAAATTTGGAATTTTGTGGAAATGATTCTCCTGAAAATGCCAACTGCTTATTTATTTTAAAATGGTAACTTCATACATTTCTTATTTGATGACACTCACAACTCTGGGAGGAATTAATCGACTACGTGCCACAGCATGCTAAGTGAAAACTGGGGAAGGGCTGCTTCCAAACACGTGCAGCCGATTATCATGATGTAGACTCTTTCATTTAAAAACAAATAAACAAAACTTCTATTTTTCTTCACAAATTACAAGACCTTTCAAACTTTCCACAGCTCCCTAGAAAGGGTCTTCTCATGTTGCATACCTGCTAAGACAGCTGCTCCTTTGCAGCTATGTGCAGTTGCGGCTCCACTTGTAAATTTTCAAGTAAACTCTATCATTTTTAAAGAGAGAAAGAGAGCAAGTTCTAGGCTTCTCAAATGTCTTTACATGTTGAATACTTGGAAAAGTCAGGACACCAACCAACGTTGGAATATAGGGCACTATTTAACTTTCTACCAAACAATATACAAAATAAGCTTTTTCTCAGCTTGATGATTATTTTGGTTTTGTCTAATAACATGGTTGTTGCCAAACACTTCAGAATCACTCAAGGCATGCATTTTTTTAAACTAGAATTAGTAGAATTTTTTCAATAACCATGCTTTGAAGATGCATAAAAAGGACTAGCAAAACCTGATGTGAGACATTGATTTCAATTTTACCCTTAACACAATCTGTGAAGCAGAATTTAAAGTGAGATGGAAAACAGAAGGTAATTAGAGCTTTTATTTTCACTGAGAGGCTGGCAAGCCATTTCCCACAGAGAGGGCTCTGTGTTCTTACTCAGGAGCAAGAACATTAAAGGATTTTATGATATATCTTCCTAGAATTGCTGAAACTTTGATGGTGAATAGGCAAATTAAGTTACAGGTGAATAAAAATCCAATTTGAAAAAGAAAGTAATCAATGAAAAAAATTTAATAGACCCCCGTGGACCTTTGGGACAATATGGTATGACTTAACACACATATAACTAAGTCCTGAAGGAGAGTGGGACAGATAAAATATCTAAAGAAACAATGGCCAAAACTGGTGATGAGAAACACCAATAGTCAATCTAAAAACCAAAAGATTAAAAACTTACACAGTGTGTTCTCTGACAAGAAAATTAAATTAGAAAAAAATAATGAAATACCTAGAAAATCTCCTAGTATTTGTAAATTAAATTAAATAATACATTTTATATAACCCACTGGTCAAAGAAGAAATCACAGAGAAATTAGAAAATACTTCAAGCTGAATTACAACAACATATCAAAATTTGTGAAATGCAGTCAAAATAGCACTTTAGGGGAATATACAGCATGGAATTCTTACATTAGAGAAAACAGAAATATTTAAAATCAATTATTTAAGTTTTCATCTTAAAAACTTAGAAGGAAAAAAGAGCAAATTAAGTCCAAATTAAGTAGTGGGAATGACAAAGATCACAGCAGAAATCAGCAAACAACAGAGAGAAATAACAATGCCAAAAGTTTTTTTTCTTTTAAATGATTAGTAAAACTAATAAATACCTACCAAGAATAATTAAGAAAAAGAGAAAAACACAGATTAACAATATCAGGAATAAAAGAGAAGCATCACTACAGATCCTACAAACCTTAAAAGGAAAATAAGGTAATACTATGAATAACTTTATACTAACATATTTGAAAACTTAAATAAAATGGGCACATTCCTTTAAAAAAACACAACTTAAGGCCCTGGCCAGGTAGCTCAGTTGGTTAGAATATCATCCCAATAAGCCAAGGTTGTGGTTCAATCTCTGGTCAGGGCACATACAAGAATCAACCAATTAATGCGTAATTAAATGAAATAACAAATCAATGTTTCTCTCTTTCTCTGTCTCTCCTCTCTCTCTCTCTCTCTCTCTCTGTCTCATCAACAACAACAAAAACACCACACACAACTTAAAAATAACTCAAGAAGAAATAGAAAATCTGATTGGTCTAAGATATATTAAAGAAACTAAAAATTCCCCACAAAGAGAACTCCAGGCTCAGCTGAGTTCACTGGTAAATTCTGTCAACCTTCAAAGAAGACAATATCAATACATATACTCTTTTAGAAAAATAGAAAAGAATGCTTCCACCTTATTTTATGAGCCAGCTTAACCCTGATACCAAAATCAGACCAAGAAATTACAAAAAAAAAAAAAAAAAAAAACAGTTACAGTTCAACAGACCAAATCCTCAACTGTACAATTAAGTGGAGGAAAGAATAGTGTTTTTAACAAATGCTGCTGGATAAACATATAGAAAAATGAACATTAATCTCTCCCCGACACAATCAATATGAAATGGATCACAGACTTCAGTGTAAAACCTCAAGCTACAAAATGTCTAGAAGAAAACATGAAAAAAAATCATTCGTGGCCTTGGGAGTAAATAAGGATTTCATATATGAAACAAAGAGAACATTATACATTAAAAAATTCTGATAAATTGAACTTATCATTACTAAAGCTCTCTGCTCTACAGATTAGAAGTTCATTACTAGGAGAAGCATAAACAAATTGTGGGATAGTCATACAATAGAAAACAAGTCAAAAATTTTAAAAATGAACTACTGAAACACAACATGGATGAGTATTAGAAACATTATGTTAAGCTTAAAAAGCCAGACAGCCATAAAACATAATGAAATATTGCCATCTTTGACAACACTGATGGACCTAGAGAGTACAATTTGAATAAAATAAGATGGACAGAAAAACACAAATACCATATGATTTCATTTACATGTGGAATCTAAAAACAAAAACAAATGAACAAACAAAATGAATAGAAACAAACTCATAGATCAGAGAACAAACTAATGGTTGCCAAAGGGGAGGAAGGTGTAAAGATGGGCAGAAAAAGGGAAGAGGATTAAAAAGTACAAACTTTCAATTATAAACTAAGTCATGGGGCTGTAATGTACAGCATAGGAAATATAGTCAATAATATTATAATGATGTACAGTGAAAGAGAATGAGTAGACTTATGGTGATCACCTTGTAAGATATATAAATGTTAAATCACCATGTGGTACACTTGAAACTAATATAATATTGTATGTCAACTACAATAAAAAATAAATTTTTAAAAAGGACCAGACACAGAAGAATACACACGAAGTTTAAGAACAGGCAAAATATTCTATGATGATAGAAATCAGAACAATAGTTACCTTTGGGACATAGGGAATGACTGTCAAGAGAGGGACAGCAGGAGACTTTCTGGATGACAGACGTGTCTAGATCTTATCTGAGGTGGTAGTTATATAGGTGTATACTTTTATTAAAACTATCAAATTGTATACTTCAGATCTTTGCATTTTATGATAAATTTTACTTCAATTTTTTAATGTGACAACATGTAAAAAGAAATTTCAGTTCCTGCCAATTTATGTAATTTTCCATCTAGATTTCAAAAGGTACCAAGTACAAGTAAATTAAACTCAAGTGATACATGCACCTTACTTGAACTCAGTTATGGTCTATAACATACCTAAAATGGAAGATTACAAAATTCATCCATTTAATATTCTACAAATTAGGAAAGGTATAGTCACTTATAGAAAGATAAAACCCTTGTTTGCAGCAGGTAGCCAACAGCATGGGGTTTAATTTGCCATCTGCTTCTTCCCTTCACCTCCCAGAGTGTTCAATTTCCAAGGAAAATCCACCTGAATTCTTTAGAAACCAAAAGATGCCCATAAACTTTCAGGCCTTACCACCATATGATAGATAAAAGTTATCATCAAGACAATAGTCAGGACCAATTCAGAAGCAATCACTTCTTTGATAGATCCATCAAAGTCACTCAAGTCAGTGAAACTGCCCTTACCCAACATTAACCCAGGATTCTAAGCAAGTTGATGTGGAGATGAACTTTTTTGTCTAGCTGGCTACAAAAACACATGTATGAATTCTTTCTTGCTCACCCTTGTGCTAGCCTTTCCCTCTTCCTGTTTCTTTTCTTTTTCACACATGTACAGTCACGTTGTCAAATGAGACAAGTGAACACTGAATCTTATGAGTAAAAAAAACAGATGTTTTGCAATTTTCCTTTGCAAACCATATTTTATATTGGGTTCTTCTACGGATTTATAGCCAATGAAGAGATGTTACTACATTAGCTCATGAAGGGGGATGATAAAAACTGAAAGGAAGACACAGACAAGGCAAAGAGAAGCTATCCAGAAGGCTGCAATTGGAGAAGCATGACAAATGGGCAGCACAGTTGTAGAGGGCTCCGGTAGAAAGGCAGATTGCCTGACTGGGAGAGATTCTCCACAGCTGGAGCATCGCACACACCATCTGGAATTTTTTAAATCTGCTTTCCCCAGGTGATCTGATTCTCAGAGTGTCAGTGGAGATGAGAAAGAAATAATTGTGTAGTTCAGAACAGCTCCAAATGCTCCCCAAATTAGTTAATAAAATCTTTTGAATCAGTTTCAGCTTATCCAAATTGAGCCCCTACTTTTGTGGTGGTGTTTCTCCACAAAGAATTGAATGGTAGGAGTTTAACCCCTAAAGGTTTTCTGTACAGTGGAACAAAACAGGATTCCTAATGCGATGGTCAAAAATGATGCTCAAATTGTCAGATCTGGTCCAAATTTCCCAATACAGGCCAACAAAGCGTTTTCAGTCTCACTCCTCTTGACTAGTCTTAGCACTACTTATAGTTGTTGCCAAATGGAGAGCCTACATACTGAGGACCCCAGTTTTCTTTCCCATATGGTCCAACTCCAGATTTAAAACAATAAAGGAAAATATAATTTTAAAAGTATAAGCACACTGAAAATCTTAATAATGAAATATTTTGGGTTTTTCTCTTTTGTAACATATATGTCTCTATAAATGCAGAAGTAGGGTGCAGTGAGGGGTGGGAGTAGAGAAAAGAGAAAGGGAGATAGAGCTTGCTGGGGAAGCAATAAAAGGTAGCAGGAAAGGGATTCTGCCTTTATGTTATGTCCTCATTTTTGCCTCAACCCACTTTTTTTTAGGAAGCCTCCTATCCTATCTTCTTTTATACCAGAAGTATAAAAAAATCTTTTTCTGTAGCAGAACAGATAGCAACTAATGTAAATGCGGGTTCTGTCCCAACTACTAAACTCTGCCATTATAGCAAAAAATAACCATAGATAATAGGTAAATGAATGAATATGGCTTTGTTCCAATTTATGGAAACAAATTTGGATTTCATATACTTTTCATATGTCATGACATATTCTTTTGATATTTTTTCAACCATTTAAAATTTTGAAAACGATTCTTAGCTTGCAAACCATACAAAAGCAGTCAACAGGCCAGATTTGGCTCATAGGCCATAGTTTGCCAATCCCTTTTTAACACCAATAAAGACCATTATTCATCCCGATAAAGACCACATTATTCAGGGTTCAGTTCCAGAACTGTGCAATGGTTACATCAAGAATCTCACATTATTCCTTACTCAGAGTAGATTTTTTAAAATAATTGAAGTATTCCATCCTACTGAGAAGAACTGTGGTAAACTTTTCATTCTCAGATCAACAGATGCCAGAGGTCTAAATAAATGTGTATCTAAACATCAATTTTCACATTGCTTACTCTGGTTTCTTTTGGGCAGCATTTATTTTCTCATTTACTTTCAGGTCAGATATCATCTTTACCTGAAAGGGTAAATGGGTATAATTTTAAAAAAATATTTTAAGAAGCATACCACTAATACTACTTTTCATCTCAAAAAAAAGGTGTATAGTTTTGGAACACGTCTTTCTTTTTAAAAACTATATATGGAACTTACTCTTAATTTTGACTCTTAGGTACTGTATCTCATATTATATGGTCTTTAATGTTGAAATGATGTGTATCACCAATAAAATCATATCTGCATCCTTAAAATAATAATAAATAAATAAATAAATAAATAATAATAAAAATGTGTACTTAATATAAATTCCTTCTGCACTTTCAAACTTGCAAAAATTTTCTACTTTGCCTATTTTTTGATTGAATTTATTGGGGTGAGATTGATTCAGAAAACCATACAGGTTTCAAGTGTACAGCTCAATAAAACATCATCTGCACACTGCATCTTATGCCCATTGCCCCAGGCAAAGTCTCTTTCCATCCCCATTTCATTCACCCCTTTGTCCACTTCCACCTACCCCCACCCCCTTTCCCTCTGGCTATTACCACACTGTTGTCTGTGTCTATATGCTATGTACATATATATTTTTAGATTGATCCCTTTACCTTCTTTCATTTTTTTAATGTATCTTATTTCATTCTTGTTGGTATCAAGAAAGGGTAGTCACTTAATGATCACAAACATTTTCAAGTATCTACTCAAGATTTACTTTGGTGATGATAAAGGTTAATGTAGATACCAATACATTTCTTTTTCTCTTCTCTTTTCTCCTCCTTCCTCCTTCCTCCTCCTCCTCCTTTCTTCTTCTCCTTCTCTTCCTCCTCCTTCTTTCTTCTTCCTCTTCTTCCTCTTCTTCTACTTCTCTTCCTCCTTCCTCCTCCTCCTTCCTCCTTCCTCCTCCTCCTCCTTTCTTCTTCTTCTTCTTCCTCCTCCTCCTCCTCCTCTTCTTCTTCTTCTCCTTTGCCTCCTCCTCCTCCTTCTCCTTCTTCTCCTTGTCTGTCTTCTCCTCCTCCTTCTCTCCTCTCTCTCTCTCTCTGAAAACACTACCATATCCACCTAAATAAGCATCTCTACTATGGTATGCTTCTTTGCTAGGAAGAGGAAAAAGAGCTGGATACAAAGAAACAACAGGAAGGAACCAATATTGTGGCAGAGTAGATGGAAGCTACACTCACCTCCTCCCAGGACAAAAATGAAATTACAACTAAATTATAGAACAAGCATCCTGAATAACCAACTGAAGACTAGTTGAATAGAAGCCTTATAACCAAGGATTTACAGAAGAAGCCACATTGAAACTGGTAGGAAGGGTGAAGATGTGAAAAGGGCTGACTCTGTGCCCAGTGTGGCTAAGGTTCTGGAGGGCTATCTCAGCTGCCAGGAAGTGGGAGTATTACCCCCTGAGAATTATGGGGTCTAAGCCCCAAGCCCGGCTCCCCCACCCAGAACATTAGAATTGGGAAGAGGTGCCCACATAACATCTGACTGAGAAAAGAAGCAGGGTTTCTGACCACCAGGGAGAGATGGCTAGAGACATAGGCAACCTCTTAAAGAGCCAATACACAAAATTTCAAATTTCACTCACAGCCACTCACTCTGGGCTCCAGCAAAGGCACGCCAAGCAGACTAGAGTCATATGAAGAGTCCAGGGTTTGTGACTCTGGGGAAGAAGCTAAAGGGACAGTCACCAGGACCCCCTTGCTAAGTCATTATCTAATACTGCAGTTGCTATCTTTCTTGGGTGGAGCACTCCCCTCCCTGAAGCATCAGCCTGGGGGATAGCAATAGTCCCACCCTGTGAACTCCCTCTCACCCCACCCTATGTAGCTATGCCCTGCTGAAGAGTACAGCCAGAGGCTCTTTCAGCAACTGAGACTAATAGGCAGTTGGCCAGCAGAGGCAGGAGGAGGCAGATCTCATCAAGGTGGCATGGGGCTTTTGCTGACCTGCCCCCAGGCCCAGTGTTGGTAAAAGTGGGCTTTGGTGTGCAGCTTGGTTCTTCCCATATATGCCCAGGCACAGCAGAGGAACCCAGAAATTGTAGATCACTGGTAGCTCCAAACAGGCTACCCAGGGCCAGTCACAGGCAGTGTCTGACAATGGACTGCACCAGAGCCCCTCCCAAGAGGCCCAGAACCAACACACCCAGGGGTCAGCTTCAGACAACAACAAAGCAGGTTCCAATAAGCTTTACAAGCAGCATACCCAAAGTAAGATCTCGGAAGGCACCAAACCCTGCTGAGGCAAATTCCACTTTGTGGGGTCAGCACATACACAGCAGCTCACACACCATGGTTGGGGTTGAGCCTCACAGTCAGCCAGGTTGGAGGTCAATCCCACCCACAAATAGGCTAATAGCAATCAAGTTGCAATTACAACAAGAGGGCCCACATAACCCACACAAGGGATGTTCCTGGAGCACCTAGTTCAGTTGATCAAGGAGGCTGCACCACTGGACTCAACATGACAGCTACGACATAAGGCCACAGCATAAAGACTGGAAATCAAAGAAGATCTATCTAATACATAGAAACAAACACAAAGAGGCAGACAAAATAGGGAGACAAAAAAACAGGCCCCCAAATGAAACAAGAAAAACTTCCAGAAAAGAGCTAAATGAAATGGAGGCAAGAAATTTATCAGATCTAGAGTTCAAAATAATGGGTATAAGGATGCTCAACAGCATGAAAAAGGACATAGAAGCTATAAAAAAGATCAGTCAAAAATGAAGAATACAGTATCTGAAATGAAGAATTCACTGGAAGGGATAAACAGTAGGATGGATGAAGCATATGACTGAATCAGTGACTTGGAACACAAAATAGGAAGAAAAAAGCAAACAGCAGCAAAAAGAATTTTAGAAAATGAGGACGGTGTAAGAAGCCTCTGGGACAACTTGAAGCGTAATAACATCCGCATCATAGGGATACCAGAAGGAAAAGAGAGAGAGAAAGGGATCAAGAACCTATTTGAAGAAATAATGACCAAAACTTCTTTAACCTGGTGGAGAAAAAAGATACACCAGTCCAAGAAGCAAAGCATCCCAAATAATCCAGGAATTCTGAGAAGGCTGAGGACTGGGGTAGTGGTTTACAGAAGAACACAGTCCTACGCATAAGGCCCTGCAGAAAAAAAACACCTATATATTGAGAGGAAGGAGTGGTGCACAGACAGGGTGATGATGAGAGAGAATTAGAGCATGAAGGAAACCTGTCTGCCCATGCAAAGGGAGCCTGTTAGTTGTAAAGTAATCCAAAAAAGACCCAGGCAGCATAATGTCCAACAGTCTAACATCTCTTAATATTATCTATCTGTTGCAATAATCAGTGAACATTAGAATCAGAAAATTCTCTTGAGATGATCTAACCCTATGCATTAATTTTATAGATAGATCTTCAACCAACAGAGGCAAGCTAACTTAAACAAAGTCACCCTCTCCCAGATGGTCTAGTATGCTGTCCATTGCACCAACTGCCTTTACAGTAAATTCTCACAAGTGATGTTTGTCCATTCATATTATTCTCTCAGAAATTTCCAAAAATTGCCTTTCAGTATCTGAACTCATAATTTTAGGTTTATAAGTTCAATACTTAGAAGACTAAATGCAGCTGTGTTTTGTTGTTTATCAGTATAGAAAATAGTTATTATTATAGGTCCCGGCATCAGACAAATCTACACTTAAATTCTAGTATTGCCATTACTGATTTAGCCTCGAGCAAGTTATTTTACCTCTCTAACCTTGGGTTTTACGTCTATAAAATAGAGATAATAATAGTGCCTCTCACAAATGACTATCGTGAAGATTAAGTAACATTTTACATGCAAAGTATGTAGTACATGTCTTGAAATATAATAAACACTCCGTAAATGTTAACTATAATAAATGCTAGCTATTGTTAAAGAAAACATCACCCTCTCCCATATCTTTGCCCATGAGGGGCAGCATAGCATAGCATAGTATAAAATGGTAAAAAGCATAAGACTCTGGAGGCCCTCCTCTACCACTTACTAGCTGTGTGAACTTAGGTAAATTACTTAAGCTCTCTACATCTCACATCCCTACCTATAAATAGGGTTGTTGTAAGGATTAAATGAGACATTTATCTTTAAAAAACAGAAGTGCTTCAAAATAGAAGTATTTGTTAATAAAAATTAACTTATAGAAATTTCCATCTGCTGAGAAGTATTAGAGAAAATTGGCTTTTCCCCTATACTTAAAGTAACTTATAGGGTTAGTAGGAGGTGAGAGGGGAACAGGCAGAAACTGCTCCAAGACTTCTATCAATTTACCACCAAAATCCTTATCAGGAGCTTTTCTACATCAATTAGAGCCAGAGCTGGATTTTACTGATTATGAGTTAGAATCCTAACCAATATTCTAGGGTAGTGTTTTATTTTATTTTATTTTATTTTTATTTTTATTTTTTTTAAATATATCTTTATTGATTTCAGAGAGAGGAAAGGAGGGGGAGAGAGAGAGACAGAAACATCAATGATGAGAGAGTCATTGATCGAGCCCGCAACCCGGGCATGTGCCCTGACCGGGAATCGAACCCCAATCGCCTGAATCCCAGGTCGAAGCTCAACCGCTGAGCCACGCCGGGCCGGGCGTGTTTTATTTTATAATAACAGGATTACACTATGCACAATGTTCTGTACTTTGCCTTTTTATCTGACAATAATCAATTTACTTTACTTTCCAGATTTCAGATCAGCTAGAAGGTGCATGACAGTTACTTCCAGTCTCCCTACTCCTCTAAAACCCCAGGTGACGGAGTGATTAGGAAAAATTTATATGACTTCAATCCATGCTGAGAAGTAAACTGCACATAACTAGTTCTTTCCAGTCAGAAAGAAGAATAAAATATACCACTCTTCCAACCCACTCATCATATTTCCTCACAAATATTTGGTATCTAATAGCTGAATTTTTCTCGTTAAACACTTTGAGAGCATTTTTAAATAAAATTTTTTGTTGCATTTTCTCCAACTCTCCACCCTCTGTCATTCACTAATACAAAGGCCCAGGATTAGCACCATGGCCTTCAAACAGGGCCAAAATCATAGATCTGGAACCAGGGGATCCACTAAGATTGTAGCCAGTAATCTGTCCATAGGCACAGCCAATGGTCAGAGCCAGAAGTCATGAAGTAAGCAAAGTTAATATCCAAGATCTGAGCCAAGAGCCATAAAACAAAGCTGGCAAGTAGCAGTGAGGAAGGGAAATGGGTGTCAAATCTAAGCCAAAGGAGTTACAAACACCTCGTATCACTAGAACCACCAAGAGGCCATTGCAAAACTATTACTGCTGCTTTAAGTACAGCCTCCTTAAAGACTGTTGACCAATGGATGGGCCCTGAGGAATAGTCAGTTTGGAAGGGAACATGCTTTATTCTGTGGCTCCTTCTTTGTTCTGTGGCTCCTTCTTTGTTCTGTGGCCCTTTAGCCAATCTATCTATTTTTCTAGTTTCTTGTCAGGGTGTGCATTTCTAGCAAGGAAGGCTTAGATATGAGTCCCTTCCTCCCTGGGCCAGTCATTTAAGCTCTATGAACCTTTGCTAGCTCATCTGTACAATGATGATAGTAATTCTTACCTATACGGACTTAAAGATCGTATGAGAATATAGGTAAAATCTTGAAGATTTCACAAAATAAAAATAAATATTTTGCAAGACACAGTATAAAGAAAGTTAAAAGATAACTGTTAAGCTCAGAAAATATAACAAATATTTAACAAAAATGTTAATATCCTATGAGGAATACAAATAACACATGCACAGAAAAAAATGGCAAGGCATGCATAGGCAATACAAAGAGGAAATACACAATGTACAACCTCACTAGAGATCAGGAAATTGCAAACTAAACAGGGTGATACTGCTTTTCAGCTTGGCAAGACTTAAAGAGGTTGATGATACCCATGTTGGCAAGGGTGTGAGAAAAAGGATACTCACATATACAGTTGGAGGGAGTATAAACCTTTTAAGTAGGCAATATGTCTATAACATTTAAAATGTGAATAACCTTTATTCCATCAATTCTACTGCTTGTAAACTATCAGAAATACTATTATAAATTCATAAAAATACATGTATAGGATGTACAGTAAAATAACTAAATTAATTATAAATAAATGTGTCCATATATAAATGTTATACCTTTGCTATAAATGTTATATATACACACAAAAATATATTTACATGTGAATAGGAAAAGGTCTGGAAGTTTACATAACTGTTAATGGTATCAATTCCTGGTAAGTAGGATTGAAGAACACATGATTGGAGAACATATGTTTTATATATATATATATATATAACACACACATGTATATCCTGTAATTTTCTCTAACCAAATAAATTTCTTTCATAATTTTTATTTTATTTTTCAAATTTATTTTTCAATTATAATTGATATACAATATTATATTAGTTTCAGGTGTACAACATGGTTATTAGGCATTTAATATACCTTACAAAGTGATCACCCAATGGAATAACTAGTCTTTTATAATTTTTAAAGAAAAAATGCTTTGCAGATTATAAAGCAAAATACAGGTGTTATTGTTCTTGTTATACTGTATCAACCAAAAAAATTAAGGTGATATACAAATGTAATGTCTCATTTTTTGCCAGGATGTCTTACTTAAAATTATTTTTGAGTCAAGGAAAAAAGAAGAAAAATAAAGTTGTGTTAAGCCTTATATATGCATTAAAAGTTGAGGTAATCCTAGTTTAAAGTATAGAATGATAGCTCTCTTCAGAAAGAATATAATCAGAGAAAATTTCCTTATAAATTTTAGAAATTCTTACCCTTTTTCTATTATTCTCATGCATAAAGCACATTATAGACATTAATATTATTCTTAGAAAATGACTCTATCTCTGACCTAATTGCCTTCTAAAGCAATTACACCAAATTGAAATGTCCTTTTTATATCTTCCCCTTTTCTCAATTTGTCAGATCTTTTTTTTCTTCTTTTTTTTAATTTGAACATATTCCTCTCAAGTACAAGATCACCAGCTCAATTTTCTGAGATAACCAAATTAAACATACATTCTTTCCATTTCATCATTGAAGGTAATATAAAAATGATACACATTTATTAAAAAAAAAAAAAATTCCAATAAACCATGTTAAACTCAGAGGTAAATGGAACCTGTAGTGTGCCTTTGCCCCTTTCTATGCCCAGTTCTCCTTTCGTGCTGCCTCCCAGGGTACCTCAAGCTCCCTTCCAACAAATCCTGCTTTCAGGAAAGGATCTAAAGACAAATTTACATTGATGAGTAAAGAACAAACAAAGTAATAAAGCTGTAACTGCTAAATTTTAGAAATCCAGTTTTTAAATTCCACATGAGTATCCAATATTGCCAGGTACTGTATATCATGTGAACCAAATTGCTGGGCCGTGTCCTTAAAGAACATGGAGCACAGTAAATAAATAAGCAGTTACACTAAAGTGTGGTAATTGCTATGATAGAGTTAAGACAGGGTGTTATGAGAGAAAAGGTCTAACCAAGTACAAAGGATCAGAGAATTCCAGAAGAATGAGTATCTAAGTCAAGGATTAAAGAATGACTGGACATCAACCAGACCAAGGCAGGTGGGAAGAAAAAATAAAGGTACGAAAAATGCCTTCCTGACACCTCTAAAATCACATTACTCCATTCATTGAAAATATATGTCTAACCCTGACAAGCAATGAAGTTGGAAACAAAATTCAAGTCTTCTAACTTCTAGTTCCTTTTATCATTTGGAACACTATTTCCCTCACTTCGTCCCTTCTCTTAAGCTTCAAGTGATTATGGAAAACAACTGAAATAGTAAAATAAGAAGTCACCAAAATCACAAATGCAAGGCAGAAAGTGAATAGGTATAGGCAGACAGCTGGGGAAATGGTTTTGTAAGACTTTCTCCAGAGAACAAATGTTTGGTACAAAACAGAATTCCCAGCAACACTGTAGATGCCCCTAAAGATTGTAGCTTTGGCAGGGCAGTAAATATTCAACCCCAATGTCCAAACAGAACAAATATCTGGATAGTCTCTGCCAAACCAAGATTAAAAACTTCTACTATATCTTCTGAAGTAAAAAATAGCCAGCAATAAATTTATCCATTTTCAGCTAAGCAATACTTAGAGGGGAATTTATAACTTTACATGATTCTGCTAGAGAAAAGATCTCAAATCAATAACCTAAGCTTTCACCTTAAAAACCTAGAAAATGAAGAGTAAACTCATCCCAAAGTAGAGAAGACATAAAATAATAAAGATTAGACTGCAAATCAATTAAATAGAAATAAAAAAGCAATAGAGAAAATTCATAAAAACAAAAAATGCTTCTCAAAAAAGGTAAAAAAAAAAAAACCTAAAAAAATATCCTACAAAACCACACTGTCAAACCTTTAGCAAGACTGAGAAGACAGATCACCAAAATCAGATACGAAAAAGGACATATCACCACTGGTCCTACAGAAATTAAAAGAATTATAAGGGTATATTATAAACAATTTTATGTCAACAAATTAGTCAACTCAGATAAAATGAACAAATTCCTAGAAAGACACAAATGACCAAAACTGACTCAAGAGTAAATAGAAAATTTTAATAGACCTGTAAGGACACTGAATTCGTAATTTTTAAAAAATCTTCGCTCAAAGAAAAGACTGTATCCAAATGGCTTTACTGGTGAATTCTATGAAACATTTAGGAAGAAATAACACCAATCCTTCATAAACTCTTCCAGAAAATGGAGAAGGAGGGAATATTTCCCAACTCATTCTATGAGTACTCCCCTGGGAGTACTCTCTTAAACCTGGTCTGGACAAAACAGGATCACAGAACTCAGTTAGTTCTTATACCTCTGGGTTCCAGATGAATTCTCAGGGACAACTAGAAAGCTGGAAATGTTGTCCAAGTACAGGTTAAGAAAGCTCTAGAACCAACCTGGATCTCAAAAGTCCTTTAAATATTTAAGTCCATCTCATAGGGAAGTTGAGAACAGCTACCTAAAAAGCTCGTTAGGGAACTTTTTCTTTTCCTATCTTTGCCTAAAAAAGTTAGTAACTGAACCACTTTGGCTTGCAGGGCAATACTGGGATCAAGTGAGAGCTAGGCCTCTCAGTTCTCAAATCTATAGATTTTGGACATCCTTATTATTTTAGGTGATATCTCATATGTGAGGTTACTATATCTGTGGAAAACAAGTGACTTTTTTCCAGTTAATAAAAACTTATATAAAAAGTATTTTCCACTTTCCTCTCTCCTTCTTTTCTATGTGCTTACATGTATTATATATACACTATAGCTATAGCTATATGCTAATACTCAACTTTACAGTTGTTAGTGATGCTGAAAAGTGTTTAACTAAACCAGCATAAAATGGAAAGATAATGATAGGCATATTGAGCATTTACTTAGTACTCAGACCTATCATGGATCATCTCATCTACTTCTCACACTGTCCATGTTTGTTCTCATCTAAAGAGGGTTATACAGACACTGCAACTACTATAAGTATAGCAGCTTCTTATTTGGTAAACTGAAAAAAAAACAACTATGCTTATTTGAACAAATAATTTTGGGATATTTTGTCTATAATAAAGACAGGAAAAATGGGCTAGAGGAGACACAGAGAATAGTGTGGTGATGGCCAGAGGAAAAAGGGGTGGGGGCTGGGTGAAGATGGGCAAAGCGGGGAAATGGGGACATCTGTAATAGTATCAACAATAAAAATAAAGCCTAAGCCCGGCCAGGCATGGTTTAGCTGTTGAGCATTGACCTAGGATCCAGGAGGTCATGCTTCGATTATCCGTCAAGGCACATGCCCGGGGTTGTGGGCTTGATCCCCAGTAGGGGGCATGCAGAAGGCAGCCGATCAATGACTCTCTGAACATTGATGTTTCTATCTCTCTCTCCCTCTCCCTTCCTCTCTCTGAAATCAATAAAGATATATTTTAATAAATAAATAAATAAATAAAGTTTTAAAAAGAATCTACATATCTAGGTACTGAGCAGATTTGGAGAAAGTATAGAGGAAATTCTTTCAGTACTGTTGTCCAGAGCAATTCAGAGAAAGATGTCTAGAGACTTTTTTTACAGTTTTTCTGTGCATTAAGAATGTAACAACACCAAAAACATAACCAATAAAAAAAAACAAAATGATAAATTAAATTGATCAAAAGTAAGAATTTCTGCTGTTTCAAAGACACTGTTCAGAGAATAAAAAGACAAGCCACAGACCAGGAGAAAATATCTGGAAATCACTTATCTGGTAAAGGACTTTTATCTAGAATATATGAAAAAATTCAATAATAAATCAGCCCAATTTTTTAAATGGGCAAAATATTTGAACATACACTTCTCCAAACATGATATAATGATGGCAAATAAGCTCATGAAATGATGTTCAAGACCATTTTTCATTAGGAAAATGCTATCTAAAACCACAATGTGATACCACTATATATTAGAATAGCTAAAATTACAAAGACTGATAATACCAAGTATTGGCAAGAATGTAGAGCAACTAGAACTTCCATACAGTACTAATGGAAAGTAGAATGATTACAACCACTATATATAAAAAATAGTTTGGTAGTTTCTTTAAAAGTTAAACATATACTTGCGAGAGAAATAAAAGTATATATCGACACAAAGACTTGTACAAGGACATTCAGAGCAGTTTTATTTGTGATTTTCAAAAACAAAAAACACACAGATGTCCATTAACAGGTAAATGGATAACCAAATCGTGGTAAGCAGATACAATAGATTATTATTCAGCAATAAAAAGGAATGAACTTATTAATATGTGCAACAATGTGGATGAATTTCACAATCCTTATACTGAGAGAAAGAAACCAAAAAAAGTACACACTGTATTATTCCATTTATATAATTTTTTTAATGAAATCTGAAGTATGATGACAGAAAACAGGTCAGTGGTTGCCTGCAGATGGGGGAGCCAGGATGGGGCAGAAAGAATATATTACAAAGGGGCATAAGGAAACTTGAGGAACATAGATGCGCTCATTACCTTGATTGTGGTGAAGATTTCATGGCTTTATATTTTTTATTCCTTAAGTATGTGCAGTTAATTATATATTCGTTATATATCAATAAAGCTGTTAAATTTTTATTTTGTATTTTAAAGACTAAGTGTCTTAATTCAGTTACACTTTTCTGCTATTTCTCTGAATAAGATACTACAGAGACTAGTCATGTGGAACCCAAGTTATTTTGGGGTGTCAACTGTCATCCTCATTTTACAGATAAACAAAACTGAAGAACCAGAGTGGATAAACAACTTGACCAAACGCACTGACATTGTAAACGATAGAGCCAAGATTTGAATCTAGATCTGTCTGGCTCCAAAGCTCATGTTCTTCACATTGTTATAATCTGTGGGAAAAGTGTAAAACAAAATGGTATGGACACGACACTGTAATTATCTAAAAAGAGCAAAAATGAAAATATTTGTCTTAAGCTGTTAAGATAAAAGATAATTTCTCATTGTAAAAAGATTTCATTTGGGTTTTGAGTTGTTAGCCTAATGTTCCTTGTGTGACACTACTTTAATGTACCTAGTTTAAACTATTTTGGCCAAAAATCCAATAATACCAATATAAAATGCTTTTGTTGCATCTTAATTATTTAGAAAACAGTATAAACCAGGCTTATGGCATGTGGGAAATAAATGGCTTGAGGACAAATACCATGATACATTTCCTTCGTGAAGCCACAGACTCTGTCAAGATGAGAGGATCTTTGGCATTGACTCTGGAGAGCCTGGAACCAAAGTACTCTTAGGTATATGAGAAAATAATGTTTAGAGTTCATCACACTGTTTTGCTTGGCATTATCCTGACACTGCTCAATCATTTTGTAGATCTGAGTGATGCCAAGTCTACATGTTTCTGATTTAGTTCTACTTGGCAAATCAAAGTGCTGTTTTATGAGTGCTGTTTGAGATTTAAGGCAATACTCAATTGGTATCCTTTGAAAAAGGAGACTGAGTCAGAAACCACCACTCAAGTGGCAGATGGGTTAAAGATGCTTTATGCAAACCAGTTCTATCAGTATCCACTGAAGTCCATGCTCTTGTCAAATGCATTCCCTTAGAACATACAATGAGACTTTTTTCACATTTATAGGCCAAAATTCCTCTTGCAGCCACATCTTGCTTCAGTTTATTTGGAATAAGTTTCTATCTCTTTTATATAATGTTGATTGTAGGACATTTGAAGCCATGTTGCTTGAATTCTAAGAGTCAAGAAATGCAGTAGAGTTGACAGAGAAATCAAGTGCAGAGAACATGAGACCTGGGCTGCTTGAAATGCTTACATTCAAAAGAAAATAAATGAGAAATAAATAGGAAGAAAAGGAAATGTGC
Source organism: Miniopterus schreibersii (assembly GCF_964146895.1). Taxonomy (NCBI): domain Eukaryota; kingdom Metazoa; phylum Chordata; class Mammalia; order Chiroptera; family Miniopteridae; genus Miniopterus; species Miniopterus schreibersii. The sequence goes on from NC_138114.1 coordinate 38,540,675, forward strand.
ATAATCACAGATATTTCTTCAAAGGAAGATGAGGCTGAGATGGAGTAAACGGAGATAACCTAGATGCCTGGAATTTTAAAATATTGCAATAAATTAACACAGTTAAATGGAGGGGTGTTAATTCCATTTTCTCTCTTCCTCAGTCTTACCCATTTTCATGTTTCTCTCCAACTCCAAATTTCTTATCCTATGCAACATGAGAAAAAGTGTGGTGCAATGAGAGGGGTTTTTTTAAATAAAAAGGAAGAGGAGGAGAAGGAGGACAGAGGAGAAAGAACGAACTATATGGGAAGGAATGGAAACGGAGAGGAGAGGAGATAAAAAAAAATAGTATGAAAACATCTGAGCACCTGATAAGTTTTAATCACTGAAACAGTTTTAAAATATAGTCCCCAAATTTTTTTACTCTTTCCATCAATAAATGGGCATTGTATCCCTTCCCCTTGGATCAGAGAAGTCTTTTGACGGCTTCTACCAACAGAGGATGGCAGAAGTGATATTATGTGATATCCAGTATTCAATCATTAAAGACAAACAGCTTCTACCCAGTTGTTTGGAAATATTTGCCCTCTGAAAGGTTCTTCTAAGGACTCTACTGCTTGGTACCTAACCACCACATTGGGAGAAATCCAATTCATATTGAGAAGCCATACGTAAGTGCTCTAGTAAACAGGCCAACCTGAGTTCAACCTTTGAGTCATCCTATCCCACGGATCAGAAATGTGAATGAAGTCAGGACCAGTTTCACAGGCATGCAACCTGTACAGTCACACTAGGGCTCACACTCAGAAGGACCTTATGTTCGGTTTAATCTCTATTGTTGCCATCTTAAAATTCTTCATAATTTTATCTCTGAACATATTTTGTAAGTGAAATTCAATGGGACAGTGGAACATGAGTGAGAGCAGAGGGGATGCACACAATATTCATGTCCTCCACAGCTCCTTGCTGTTCCATTAGCATAGAGCTTTTGTGATACTCACTACACAGCTTCTATAACACCTTGTAGTCAAAGCCCTGTGCTCATAAGGGATCTATGCTTGGTTTAATGTTCTGATGTCATCACTTTAAAATTCTTAATGATTGTAACTTTGAGCTTGTGTTTTGTAAGTTAAGTCCATGGGACAATTCAGCATGGGCATGAGTAGAGGCTATATGCCAAGTATGCATATATCACCCACCTCCACACTCATGCTCTCTCACTTGCCACTTCTTTCACATATAGCCTTTATGCTGCTACATCCTCAGGTCATATAAACTTCAAGTGATAAAGTTGGAGGGGACAGAAATTCTTGACTAGAATGTTGTTCCTAGGAGGACAGAGATTTTGCCATCTTTGTTTACTGCCAACGTCTAGTGCTTGGAACAACTAGATACATGTTATTTGTTGAATGAGTGAAAAAAATGAATTCACAAGGAATATAAACACCATTAATTATGCCATTACTTTTGCCCTATTTCCTAGGAACCTCAAAGTTCCTATTTTCCCAGATTCTAAATTAAGGCCTTATCATGCAAAATACAAAAATATTTGAAGGTCAAAAACTACATTATGTCATTTGGTAGCAAAAAAAAACACAGAACAAATATGTGATTGCTATATGTAGAAATACATATAAAAGAAGAGAAAAGTTAATCTTCAAGCACTGATCATGCCTTTAATTAGAACTCTGGTGCTCTACAACTAAAACAAGATTTGGGAAATTGTGAAGATGTTTGAACAATAAAGTTTTTGAAAATAGTCACTATATAGAAAATCTAAGGAAACCAGACATATTTCACCCAGAGACACTGAGCTTTTAAGAATTTAAAAATATGTTACACTAATAATAGTGAATGGATGTCTATTTCCATTATAATAAGACAAAAGGAACAGCCTTCAATCATTGCAGGAGATCGTTAGATTGAGATCCTTAGAATTCACATCGCAGGGATGTGAAACACTGGAGAAGACTTCCAAAAAAGATACAGATTCTCCTTTCCAGACTTTGATGAAAAGAGTATCCATCTTTCTAAGATTGTTTAAGTGAATTTCTGCCAAAAAGAAAGTGTGAACTAGATAACTTCAAGGTCACTATTCTAAAAAATTTTTAATCAAAAGCAACTGATAAAAATAGGGCTTTTCCAAGTACTGTACCTAAAGTAAATCCTGTAATAGGTCTAGAAGATTTTTTTTAAACCCTCCCTTTCATTTTATATAATCTTACATTTAAATAGCATTTCACAATTTACAGTGAGCTTTCATACATTTCACTTCTTTATTTTTATTATGCCATGGTACCCCAGATTTCCTACCTAAGTTTAAGTGATAAAGGAGGCAAGAGAACAGATCAGAAATCTTGGTTTTAAAGACAGGCCCCATACATGATGAACAGTGTGATTTCACACAGTATGAGAACAACAAAGGGAGAAGACTGCAAAGATAGATAGGCCCAGGGCACAGAGAACACTAACCAGAAGTAAAGGTCTTTTCTTCCTCATTCTAGACAGCACTATTCCTCAGTGCACTGTGAGCAATCCAGAGAGCAGTGAAAAGTCCTCCACCCTTCTCAACTATCTTGTCATTTAATTTTCTTAGAAAGAGGTGTTTGTTGAGAGAAACCCTGAGTTTCTTTTCTTCAACAAATATGCTTTTGGGTCAATAATAGAAAAGAAAATGTCTCAGGGGGAAAAACACACAAATGTCAGAGAATACAATGAGAATTTTGCAAAAGGCTGAAAAATCCTGAGCCAGAAGGCATTGTTCGTCTGAAAATCTGACCTAAATTAGGCCTACAAAGTTGCATAGGAATCTGGGAAAAGGCTTTTTTTTAAGTGACTGCCCAAGGTTCTCCCCCAAGAGAGAACCATTACCTCACTTTCAATCTGAAACAAAAGTTATGGCTATTGGAAAAAGGTCAGAGCCAGGTCAGAAGTCTGAGATTTGTTTGGCTTGTGCCCTTTTCAGAGAAAACCATAAAACTCAATTCCTCCCCATCCTGAAATAAATGCTAGGCAGAGTAATGTTTCCATAATGTCAACAGAATGCCACAGAGAAGCATTTGCTTTTCTTGGTAACCAGTGTATTTAAGGGCACTGAAGTCCATATTTTCAATTCCAGAGAACTAAGGACAATGACAATAATGTCAAGCTTTTTTCCTTTCTAAGGAAAATGCTGGAGGAAATTAAGATGTAAAGTGGCCTTTTTTCTTTGCAAATATGTACTGACTCCTTTTCGTAACAAACCACTTGGTGCGTATTAGTTCACAGGTAGGTCAAAGATCCTCACAGAAGAAGGATCCAAATGTTCTCAGGGAATGCATTTTTCCTTACACTCAAGGGGTTATTTTTAAAAGTTAGACATTTCTACAAACAAGCCAACGCTGAGCCTCCCTGGGGAACTACTTTTGATGGGCAGGTTGGCTCCACTGGTTAGAAATTTATTTGAATGAGGCCAATAATTTTCATTTTATCCCTCAACAGACAAAAATTCTGAAAAGCAGAAACAAAAAACAAAAAGAAAATAACCTGGTAAGAGTAGGGATAGCACTTCTTGTACATGCGTGCCTCTGGTTCCTAGCAGAGTGATTGAGTCTGAAGAAGTTTTAACAGACAAGAACCTGCAAAAACAAGCCAATGAACCAACGGGCCAGTCAATGCTGCCTGACACACAGAAGGTACATGTAAAAGTAACACATTCAGCAGTGAGAAAGATCAGCTACATCTATTTTGTAGTTCTGCCTCTCTTGCTCCATTATCCTTCCTACTTCCCACTCAGAGTATACCTTGACTGCTAACTTTCCTCTCTACCTGCAGCACCCCTCATTCCTGCCTCCTCCACCACACTTCATTGGGGCTGTAGGTTTGAAGCAAGGTGAAAGAACAGAGAGAGACACAGGAATCTGCGTGTGCATCCAGCGTGAGATGCTGGTGCCTCAGCACTGGCCAGCAGCAACAAAGAAAATCCAGGAGGAGGTCTCTCTTGCTAGGTGCAGCTGTGACTACTCAATATTGAATCATGGAAGAGAAGAGAACTTGGAGCTTATTTAGACCAGCTCCTCATTTTCAAAATAAGTAAAGTCCAGAGAAGTAGAGTAATTTATCCAAGTCTGTGTACTGGTGCTAACACAGAGGCCAAAGATTATTTCCCAGCACCACAGTTTGCCAGGATGGGACTAGCTGCATGCCTATACTGATAACATTAATCATCTACAAGCAAGAGAAAACTACAAGAAAATAAGAGCTAAAGGCTTCATGTATCACTTCTTCACACAAAGATTTCACACCACCCTTTTCCTCCTTGAATTCTATGATAACCATCATATTGGTTCACAAACCTGTTTATTCAATATTAAAACTTTCCTGAATGGGTAGAGAATCATATTTATGGAAAATAGTGAAAGTGAAAAAATAAAAACTACATGTGAGTATAAGAGGCTTAGAGATAATATCTGTGAAACTACTTTTATTAAAAGAAATGACTGGAATTTTATCCTGATATAGACTGAGACTGGACAAAAACATTAAGAAATATGAAGTGTTTTCAGAGCAAAATCCAAATTCCTCAGCTTGGCATTCTAGGGCCATAGGTTGGTCCTAAGTATTTTATCTCCACTATTACTACTCAATGTTCCCTATGTTCTAACCACACCAGACACCTCACTGCTTCCCAATATCCATATCAAGCACTCATCTCATTCTTTCTTCAGGCTCTCCCTGGAACACTGTTCTCATTATTCTATCTACACCTCTGTCCCAGTCAAAACCACATTCATTTTCAAAGTGTATCACAGATGAGCAGGGCTACTTGGGGCCTTTCCAGAACAGCAGGCAAATTTGAACATTTTCTCTCCCACTTTATTCTCCCCCAGAATTTTGTTTATATGTCTATTATATAATTTACCACACTCTGTCTTCTGTGCATAGTGTAGTATGTCTACTCCCATCATTAGACACTAAGTTTTCGGCCCAGAGTGCCAGCCCTGAGACTATCCTAAAGGAGTAACACAGTTAATGTTTCTTTAACTGAACTGAAGTTGGGGGAAAAGGAAGCATTATTATATAATAAGCATTAAACAACCTAAATACACAAGAGCATTTCTATCTGACAAGTTTAAATGATGACCTCTATATATATTTGAATTGGATTTCTTATAAAAAACAAATTTTCCTAATCTCATCTTTCATTCAAAGGACAAAATGTGTTTTCACAAAATGTGTGTCACAAAATGAGGATTCCCTTGTATTTACTACTATGCATAAAAAGAACCAATTTCTCTCCTTCTAAGGACTGACAAGTGCTTGACCTCCATCCAAACACCAAACCAGAAGATCATACAGAGGATCATTTTCCCATTTATTGAATTCAAAAGATTCCTAGCAATTCTCAAACTTTAGACACCTTCATTGTGGAAAATGTACCCACCAATGGATGAAATGTAGCTAGTTTGTGGAATGTTTGGTTTTTTCTGTATTATTCCAAATCTAAAATTATAGAATGAAAGTGATTTTGGAATGTTAGGGTTTAGAATTTTAATTCCACTTCATTTAGAAGTATAGAGCAGGCAAAGGATTAAAACTTCACTAGAGTCATCTCCTACATGTTTGAAAAATCATGTGTACTCTTGAAAATATATTTGCAGGTCGTAAATGTTTGTAAACTTAAACAGTAATGGAAAGAACACTTATTTTGCATCCCTGGGACATCTTAATCCATCAGTGTTGACATTACCACAGAAAAACTTCTCTTTCATGGTTAGTAACTTGTCCCTCTCAGCAGATCTGTGATACTTTCTGGCACCCCACACAGGGAATTATTTAATTTAATTTCCAAGGGCCAGATCCTGCCCCTGGATACATGTAAGCAATAAGTATTGACGTCAATGGAAATTCTGGGTGTGCGTCTGAGGGCAGACTATGGTCCTCTGCATATTCCTCACATGACTGCTGAATTTCTCTTTGTAAAGACTGGTTTAATTTGGCTCCTTTTCTCTTAACTGAGTACACAATTCCAGAAGTGATACATGAAGGCCTTGATCAGATGAAGAACTTCACAGCTGGGTGGGATCCTGTGTGGCTTTTTGACGTAAGGAAAGTATTAGATTTTAAATCCTTTATATTCCCTGGTCTACTATTACCCTGATGACCAGCCCAGAGCATGATTTTTCATTTCCAGATACATCTCCTAGTTAAAGAGAAAATAAAACTGAGATTTCAATTAATGCTGATAATTTTAAAAAACAGCTGTTAAGAGAAAAAAAAGCTGCACACAATTCCAAAACAACTTGACTGTCTTTAGCTATTAAATTGTTGTCTTTTTATTTTTTTTATTTGTTGTTTTTTCACTGAATTGAACTATACATCTAACAATTCCAAATACTTATGACCTTGCATACAAATATAGACAAATTGGTAAAGTGGCAATCTAGAACTACCTGGAAACACAAGACTCATCCTACACCCACTCATTCTTCTTCATCTGATCTCTAGCCTATGCTGCCATGAGCACACTTTTTCCCCAGACAACTGCAAGTCTCATTGTTCTGGTCTCCTGTCCCCCTATCTTGAATACTATCCATTTTCCACAAAGGTGAAAAACGATCTTTTAAACTCCAAATCTAAAAATGATACTCTCATTAATATAATCCACTGATGTTATAATTGGCTTCAGACAATACAAACAATCCATTATCTAAACTGTCCCAAAATTGCAAATTCAGTCAAATTATCTGGATCCCTGTACCAACCAATCAATCAAGTTCAATAAGATTTAGAAACTCGGAATTAAGCTCTGATTTCTTTACAATTTTTAAGTCCCAAACAAACAAAACAACACAAATCCTGAGTGATAACAAACATGTTATTTGGTAAAATAGGTGCATTTTTATTTATATTTTAAGAATTAAAATATATCCAATTTATTTCTATTTAAAATATAACGAAGGGAAAGACATATCTTTTATCCAAAAGGAATGTTTTTGTGATTGTGTAGGCCTTGAATTCATCTGAGGAGCAGGAGTTCACATCAAGAACTGATTATCAAGACCTGACTGAACTTCGCATTTATTATCAAAATAGACTTATAAATAATTTCTTCTAAAAATTCTTATGTGGAGATCTTGATCTCAACCCCATTTCTGATGATTCATTTCAATATTTATTAAATGCTTACTTTGCAGGCACTGGATTTTCAAAGAATAAAACATTTTCCCTGCCCTCAAAATTATTTTATCTTGTTTGGCAATTCTTAACCAGATTATTAAAACCCAACTCAGAATGCTGTGATGCTTTCTCGTTATTTTAGGATCATTATTCTAACTTGAAAATTTTCTAAGACCATAAATCATCTGCCCCCCTCCCATACCTTATTTCCCAAACCTCTCTTCTCATAAATTCTCTGAATACATCTCCCTGTTACACTCCTCTTGCTCACACCTCTCCAGCCACACTGTGCTCCTGGCTGGTTCAGGAATAGCAGACATGCTCATGGCTCAGGGTCTTTGCCCATGATACTCCATCAGCCTGGAACCCTCTTCCCCTACTACCTGATGACTTGCTCCCCAACTACTTTAGGTCTTCCTCAAATGTTGTTTCCCAGCAAGTTCTTCCTCAACATCTTACTAAAAACCGGATACCTATCCCAGCACTACCTCTCTTTTTTGCTTTTATTCTTCTCCATAGCACTTTTCACCATCTAGCAAAGCATGCATTTTATTCATGTAGTTTATCTTCTAAAATGACCATTGTTACATTCTACAGCAATTAAAACAGTGCCTGGCACATACTGAATCCCCAATAAACAAGTTTTGAATGAACGAGGGAAACTTGTTCCAGAAGAACCTGGAGCATTTGGGAATCTACTGAAACAAAACTTCCCCAAAGCATTAAGTTATTATCAGAATATTCTTCTTTCACAAGTATAAATTTAAATATCTATAAATGCTATATAAAATTTAAGTACACTTGCTTAGATAAGAAAGACATAAACCAATAAGTAGATGAACAGGGTAAGAAAAAAATTTCAATGATTTTAACATGGTGATTAAATGTGTAAAAATATTAATAAATTTTCCAAGTCATTTTTTTATCTGTATGTTATTATGATATCTTATTCCATTACTATTATGATAGTTTTATATAGGCTGAAGTTCAATTTTTTCAAATTGTGATCAAAGATTTATCTGCATCAAAAACATCTGAGGTGCTGATTGGTAAAAATGGAATTTCCTGTCTTCACTCAAGAGTTATGGAGCTACAGCCTATAAACCTGCATTTTTTCCTAAGAAGTTCCCCAGAAAATTCTTATGCTTACTTAAGTTTGAGAACTATTGCTTTAGTCCATCAGTTCTCAAAACCCACTGTAGCCACATCTGTCTAAGCCTCCCTTCCACAGGACACTCACTGAGTCCAAACAATCTTTTAATTCTATCACTTGGGTTTTTACCTCAACTAGAGATTTTTTAAAACTATACTTTCTGCTTTTGATAGTAATAAGTCATCAGAGATGTTATTTACAGACCAACATTTCTATCAGTGACAAAAGTATTCCTTTTAAACTATTAGTCCTTAGCAGCTTCTTGTAATAGCATCCCATAAAATTAGGAAATGAAATAGAAGTTCTAAAATATACTAACCTTATTTTATGTACTCAAAGAGACAGAGCTACAACTAAATTTATTAAGCTCCTACTATGTAGTGCATTCACTACCTCATTGTAACATGAACTTTGTGAAATAGGGTAAGTAACATTATGTTATTTGTCCAGAGCCACTTAGCTGGTACCTGCAGAGCAAAAACTGAACCCAGGACTCCAGACGCTAAGTCCACGATTATTTCTAGAATATACATAGCTTCATCAACCTATAAATAACAGAGGTCTTTAAAGTCACAGCCATTACTTCACTACTTGCTGTGATTTTGGCCCAATTCTGTTTTCTTAAAAAGTGAAGTTGCTCGAGGAGAAGAAGAAGGGTACAAAGTCTCCTACACATGCTCTATTTTGTATTCTGTGCTTCCCTTCCCTATTGTGCTGTTTCTTGATAGCTCTGCCAGCATATTCTTCTGCCCCAGCTGCTCTTAATTTACCTTTTTATAGGGGCATGAATGTCATTACTATGTTCTCTAATTCAAATGTTCTTGATATTGCAGTTCAGCTATATCTTTTTTTTCTGGTCCTTTTTACCATGTTCTCTTCTAATAAAGGACATGTTACTTTGTTCATTAACTTAAAACAAAATTCATTAGGGGTTTTTAATTCTCTATAAGCTTTCCTTTCAAAGTTCTTTAAATTAAAAGTTACTCTTATCTTTGTTCCATGCATGAGCTCAAATGCTAAGAATCCTGAGGTTTCCAAACAAATCCTTTTAGATGGTATTTTCAAAAGTATATTCTTCAGATCATCCCAGTCTCAAGACATGCAGAGGAAGTGGGAAGGTAGAGGGGAGAGAAAGGGTTATTGATCAATAAGATTAGGAAAAAACACATTCTATAGCCTCCTCACTGAAATTCATAAGTATATCAGGACATTAAAGGCTGTGATAAGTTTTTCAGTGAAAAAAATGGTTTTAATTCAATATTTCCCAAACTTGCATAACCATGAAACCTCCCTCCACCACTCAACACCTAATAACATCCCATAGAATTTACTACATGGTAAACAAAAGATCCAATAAATGTACAATGCCTACTAAATAATAAGTGCTCAATAAATAAAGCTCAAAAATTATTGTTTTTATCATTAATAAGCAGGTCAATAAATGTCATGACTCATCTAACCCATTACTCTAAAGATGGCAAGCTATGGTCCTATGTGCTCAATCCAAAGCACCTCCACTTACCTTGGAAATAATGTCAGTTTACTATTTCCAGTGGAAAATTCATAAGGGAAAATATTTAGTGTATGCCTTCTGGGTTGACTGATCAAACTTTTGTATTTGGGGACAATCCATACTGTGAGACTCAAATATTTTCCAGGAATTTTGTTTTCTCTAAATTGTGGAAAATGAAATAAAATCTTTTCTTTCCCACAGGAAAAAAAAAATCCTTCTTTTGATTAAAAAACTTTTATATCTCCTCAATCCCTAAAAAGCTAATAAACAAAGCCTCTTTTACAATTTTAAGAAGCATTTGGATATTTTGGTAATATCAGAAAATCCATCTTTTGCTATGTTTTTAGATTTCTCTAAAAAATCTGGAAAATAACTAATCCATTTCAATTAGTTCTATAGCTTTACTTTTGCAGTAAACTCCAGCATTTACTTCTCATAATCTAATTTCTCTATTAAAATAAAGAGGTCAAAAATTTTTATTTTGCTGTAAGTTTACGAGCTTCTTTTTATAGTGATTAAATACTTTGCAATAATAATCCTTGTAAACTACTTCCTTAAGCACAATATAGTTAACACCTAGGAACATCCCTATATTACAATACTGCCTCATAATTAAGTAGGGTTTTGGTTTTATATTTGCAAAGTACTGCTATGTACATTATTTCATTTAATCTTGAAAACAATCTTATGAGGTAGATAAACAGAAATCATTATCCTCATTTTACAGATTAAAAAATGGGTTCACAGGAATTAAGTGACATGTCCTAAATCAAAATGCTAGTAAGTGGAAGAACTAGGACTGAATCTCAGGTCTTCTGCTTTTAAAAACGCAGACAGGGAAAGTAACTGTCTCATGAAGTTGTCAAGACTGAAACAGCTGGGGGGAGGGGGAGGAGTGGAGTCTTCTATGGCTGTAACTTATTGTTGAAGGTTCTGTTCCTCCCTCTGAGCCTCTCTTTCTTGGAGCTACCTATTTTCCATTTCCAAATTTAATCCAGTTTTAACCTTTTGTCATTAAGTTCTGTCACAAGATAATAGTGAGTCAAAAACACACACCTCATTTTAAGAGGGCCTATATATTTTGCAAATATGCTGAAATTTAATTCCAATTTTTTTAACCCTTCCTTTCACAAAGCTTGAATCTCTCTTATTAAAACTTTCTTAATATGATGTAATAAATACTGAACGAGTGCTTCTTATGTGCCTCTTTTATTCTTAATTCCACCTCATTACGTTTCTCACTAAAGAATGCAAAATAATCTGGTGTACTGGTATTTAGGTTGGTAGATAACCTTAGTTCTTAACAAGTTCTTAAAACAGCCAACCACTCCATTTATCACATTTAGAAAATCTATTCTGAAATCTCTATCTTCATATTTTTGGATTCTTTTTGCTCTTCTGATTGGGTGGTTTTTGCTTCCTCATGTTCCAAATCTCTGATTTGATTCTCGCATCCTCTACTCTACTGTTGATTCCCTGTAAATTATTCTTCATTTCACTTGGTGTATCCTTCATTTCTGATTGGTCCTTTTTTGTGTTGTTGATGTTCTCACTAAGTTTCTTGAAGTTCTCACTAATTTTCTTGAAGTTCTCATTAAGTTTCTTGAGCATTCTTATAGCCATTGTTTTGAACTCTGTATCTGGTAGTTTGCTTGCTTCCATTTCCTTTAGTTATTTTTCTGGAGATTTCTTCAGTTCTTTCATTTTCCAGGGACTGAGTGACTCTTTTGCTTTATTTTACTAATCCTTACAAACATCTTAGATAACTGAAAAATACAAGGTTCAGAGTGGTAGAAAGATTTATGAAGTTACCACAAGTTAACAGCAGAGCTCAAATTTGTTTTTGATTGGTTTTATCTTACCAAACTGTGTCTACCAGAAAAGAAATTTAGCTACCCAAGAGTAATATTTGCATTTGAAAGCATAGTAAGGTTAATCACAATAATAAATCTAACATACAGTATACTGAACATTTACTGCGTGCCAGGCACTGTGCTAAAGTACCGTGTACATAACCTCATTTAATTCTCAAACAACTCTCTGAGGTAGGTAAGATACAGTCACCATTTTATGCCTAAGCTTTAGCATTAAAGCTAAAGAGAGGATTAAAATAAAAAACTTGCCTAAGATGAGAGGACTGGTAAGTGGCTATTCTAAAGTTAAACTCAAACTATCTGATTCCAAAATTCCCATGTTGAACCAATACACAGGTGGAATTAAAACATGTCCAGCCACTTGTGCATTTCTGCACCAAGGGACCACTATGGTTCCTTCTTTTAAAAGAGATTAAGAAGATCTCTTATCATTTAAGAAGTTTTTTCACATTCATTATTATTCAAATACAAGAACAGAACAGTATTCCTCTAGTTTTGACACACTCTGAGATGACAATTTCCAAAAATAATTCTAATAGAAAAGCAATGCACATCTTATTACCCACCTATTAATGATGGAGACATGGAGGCTTAGAACACACTAATAATTAATTTACAGCTGAAAAGTCTCTGCTAAGAGAGGATTTCCCTGACTGCCATATCTAGAGTAGTCCCTGCTCCAAAACTGCCAACCTCATCACTGTCATAGTGACAGCCAATAGTTTAGTTTGACTTCTACGAGCTAGTGCAGATATAAGTGCCCTGGGATAAATGGTGGACCAGAACCAGACCTACTAAATGGGGGGGGGGGGGGGGGAGGAAGCATTACTGGCCTGCTACCAGAGGCAACAATTGGTGGGTAATGGCAGGGAGAACGAGTAAGAGGAGCTGCAGAATACTTAGAACTGAGGCAGGCCATGTGGCCCAGGGACTGGATGCACGACACCCCAAATATCACCACAGAGCAGAACCAAACACCACTATAAAACCTGGTTCTGGACTAGGAACACCAAGGGCAGGACAGAGACATTCTTCAAATTGCTAGTCTGGCACAGGTGAGCACAGAGAAAGAAAGAGGGACAGAAGAAAAACAAAATGGAAAGACTACTAAACTATACATACTAAACAAAAACAAACTTTAAAAGCCCAAGAATACATTTTTTGCAATATACATGACAAAATATTACTATCCCTAACATATAAAAAGATCTTATAATTCAATAAGAAATTGATCAAAAAGTGAGCTAAAGAAATGGATAATTCACAGAAGAAATAAAAATAGCAAAGAATAACCTCACTAGTAACCAATGAAATGTAATTAAAAGCAACAATGCCATATCAACTATTATCTATTACACTGATACAAATAAAAGGATGGAAAATAATCAATATTAGCAAAAGACAAGATAAATTAATTCTCTCATTCATTGATGGTGTAAGTATAATCTGGCATGACCTTTCTAAAGGTGATACCATTCCTTTGACCATTCAAAGGAATGCATTAAAATTTTAAATGTTCATTCCTTTGACATATGACTCATACTTCTAGGTATTGCACAAAGATATATATGCAGTGATGCTCATCACATCATTTATAATCATGAAAAATTAGAGACAACCATGATATCTATCAACAGAAGACCAGTAAAATAATTATAATATATTCCATACAATGCAATATCTAATGTGCCGATTACAAAGAGTATGAGCCTATATTCCTTGATATAGAAAGATGTCCACAAAATATTAAGAAAAAAAGAAGTTACAAAATAATAAGCATGTATTATATTACTTGATTTGCATAAAATGTGTTAGTATTTCCTATATGTTTATGACTCATGTATATGTGTATTATATGGATAAAGAGATATCTAAAAGAACAACCAGAATATTTTTATCTCTATTATTATAATAAATAATAAGTCATTCTCATCTTGAAAAAATATATTTTGACTTTAAAGGTATTGATTTTAGTGAATATACAGATGTTTACACATGAGATAGTAAAGTCATTTTCATTAAAATAATGTGAAAAGCAGCTTTCAGCATTATTTTTCAAGATACTTTTAGAAGGTTTTTCATAATTAAAAAAGAAAAGAAATGGTAAAAATTTAGAAAAGGGGTATATCTACCTGTGCCTTTAATCAATAGCTTCTCTTTACACTGAAAATAAGTTATAAAGAGAAAGAAGTTCACTCTTAATATCACCAAAAGTATAAATTATTACAGAATAAATTGAAGAAGAAAAGTATAGGAAAAAATTTTTAAATGTTATCAAATGACATAAAACAAGAACTGAACAAGTGAAGAGATATTCCATGTTCTTAAACAAAAGACAATATCAGAAAAATATCAATCCTTCCCAAATTAGGATATAAACGTATTGCAATTCCATTCAGAATCCAGTAATGAATTTTCTTGACCTGGAGAAAATTAAAAATACATTTCAAAAAGTAATTATATGAGAACAGTCATGGAAACCTTGGAAACAAGAATGAGGGAGTGGTTAATAAGCCTTACCAGATTTCAAATCAGTATAGCAATGGCACAGAAATAAAGACTAGAAAAATTACAGAAACTAGAGTTCAGAAATAGGTACAAAGATATGTGAGAGTATAATACATAACATATAGGATGTTTCAATTTAGTGGGAAAAGAATGTTTTATTTTAAAAACAGTGTATGCAAAGCTGGCTGGTTACTTGGAAGAAAACAATGCTATATACTTACATCATACTATGCATAAACATAAATTCCAGTCATAGTTAAAGATTAAAGCTCTTAATTAAAAACAGAGACAAAAAATAAATGATATCCATGGAGGAAAATGTTTTGCAATACATATTACAAAGGATTAACATTCCTAATTTACAAAGAGTACTTACAAACTGATAAGAAACAGATCAACATCCAATTTTTTTTTTTAAAAGTAAAGTATATGAGTAGGCAATCCACAAAACAGAAAATGCAAATCACCAATAAATATGTGAAAACATACTCACCCTGGCTATAGCCAGTAAATTACAACGAGATAATAGTTCTCACTTGTTACACTAAAAAAGACTGAAAAAAGCACTACTGCCCAATGCTAATGTGAATGCTAGGAAATAACTGCTATTATACGCTGCTAGTGGGAATGGGAATTGCTCTGACCTTTTCTGAAAATTACCCGACAAGATGCATTAAAATTTTAAATGGGAATCATAAAAGAAAAATTTCATACATTGAACTTCATCAAAATTGTTTCTGCTTTTCAAAAGAAACCGTTAGAAAATTTTTTTAAAGTCACAGAGGAAAAAAGTATTTGCAAATCACAAAGCTAATGGAGGACATATAGCCCAAAATACATACAGAACTCTCAAAACTCAATAGCAAAAAAACAAAATTCATTAATATTTTAAAAATGGGTAAAAAGCTTGAACATACACTTCACCAAAGATCTATAGATGACAAATAAGCACATGGAGATGCTCATTATCATTAGTCATAAGATAAATTGCAAATTAAAACCATGAAATACTACTACATATTCACTAGAATAGCTAAAATATAAAAGACAATACTAATTGTTGACAAGAATGTGAAGGAACTAGAACTCCTCACACACTGTTGGTGTGATGTAAGATAGTACAGTCACTGGAAAATAGTCTGACAGTTTCTTAAAAAGTTAAATAGACATCATAAAAGCAAGCAATCCCACTCCCAGTTACCTACCTAAGAGAAATGAAACTCTATGTCAACACAAAGATCTGAGAACAAATGTTTACACTGGGTTTATTCCTAATCACTAAAAACTAGGAACAAACCAAATGTCCATCAACAGATGAATAAATAAATTGTAGGATATTCATAACACATTACTCAATGATAAAAAGGAATGAAACACTGATATATGCAACAAGATGAATGAAGCTCAAAAAAAATATGCTAAGTGAAAGAAATAATACACACACAACTACTTTTTTACATGACATTTAGGGTCAAATATCAGATCAGACACACCTAAGGACTGGAGATTGGGAAAGGAGATTGACTGTATAGGGAAATAAGAGAACTTTTTCTTTTCTTTTTTTTAAACTTTATTTTTATTGTTAACACTATTACAGATGTCTCCATTTTACCCTTCCTTTGCCTACCTCCACCCAGCCCCCACCCTCACTTCCCTCTGCTCATCACCAACCACACTGCTGCCTGTGTCTATGGATTATGCATATATGTCCTTTGGCTAATCCCTTCACCTTCTTTCATCCAGTCCCCTTCTCCCCATCTCCTCTGACAGCTGTCAGTCTGTTCCATGTGTCTATGCCTCTGTTTCTATTTTGTTCCTCAGTTTACTCTGTTCATTAGATTCCACATATAAGTCAGATCATATGGTATTTGTCTTTCTCTGACTGGCTTACTTCAATTAGAATTAATAATATCCATGTCCATGCATGCTGTCACAAAAGGTAAGAGTTCCTTCTTTGTTTTACGGCTATATAGAGAACTTTTAGAGTGACAGAATCTTGTATATCTTGATGGTGGTGGTGGTTATATGACTATATAGTCTGTACATTTGTCAAAATTTACTTTTTCTGCATGTAAATTATACCTCCATAAACATGAATTTATAAAATTTAAAAATACACATCTTTTGACCCAGACGTCCTTTTTGATATGTCTCCTCCACATAAATAAATGGGTCAATATAGATAGAAATTAATGGACATTAATAAGAAAATAATTAAATAAAGTTATGTTATATTCAGTACTACAGAATATAATGTAAATAATTAAGAAGATCTGGAAATAGTCCTTTGGGCATTATGGTTTGTGGGAACTGAAAGAACAGTTCTCACTGCACCAACCTGAGCCCTTTCTCTTAATAGAAGTTAAAAGAATGGGTCACGACAGGGTACTATGAACATCTTGAGTAATGCCATCCATTTATAATGGTCATGGTTCTGGCTGCCTGGTTATTCTTGCCCTCCACGAGTTTACGCCCTAAACAAAATCCTAGAATATGTGTTGCCCCTTAAAGGCCGACTTTCAACTTTTATTTCCTGTTTTTCACTTGATTATAGTATAAGGATCCAATTTACACTTCAAAAGGGGGGGTGAGGTGAGATGAAGTGAAGGAAGACAAATAACTGAATCTAAACCTATAAAAGTTATTTAACTGATGTCAAAATTATCCCTTAAAAAAGAGTCTTCATGCTAATTCATCCATTCACAGCAGAATATTTTCAACAAATTTATAGAACATTATTATTAGATTAAGAATCAGGAGAGCACACACACAATAAAAAAAAATCATGAGAGCCCTGGCCAGTATGGCTCAGTTGATTGCAGCATCGTCCCATACACCAAAAGGTTTCGGGTTCAATCCTGGGTTGCGGGTTCAATCCCTGTTGGGGTATGTACAGGAGGCAGCCAACTGATGTTTCTCTCACATCGATGCTTCTCTCTCTCTCCTTTCCTCTCTCTCTAAAATCAAGGAGCATGTCTTCGGGTCAGGATTAAAAAAAAAGAATCATGAGAGCACAAAGAAATGGAAGGCATGATCCCTGTTCTTCCTTAAAGGCTCCTACCCAACTTCCCCTTACTGTCACTCCTCAGACTCAAGAAGCTCCAGGATAAGCAGACATTCAGGTGTTGGTGAGTCAGTGTGATAAGTGCAGTATATGACTCATCACCATTTAAAACAGTTCAATCACAGATGTTATACTGGAGGTACTCCTTCACCTTCCTGTAGCCCTAAGGTTTACTTCAAAACTTTCTGTTAGGTGAGGCTATTTCCAATACCATGTAAATCATTCATATTAAGACATGCTTAGTATCATGCAAAAATATAATCTACTTTTCTAAAAGTATGATATAATGAGGAATACTTCAATAAGATATATGCATTAAAGAATTATTATTAGTTTTCATTAACTGGGAAGTTACTAGGACTGTAGAGTTGTTTCCTTTTATTAAATGGTCAAAAGGCGCTCATCTGAGCGGTCAGTATCTTTTTAAGAGCGATCATGAGCTGAAATAAAGAACATGAAGGCATGCCTCTCACCTCAATGCTAATAGTCATATCAGATAAAGATAAAACATCTAAGAATGAGGGCTTGCTTGTGACATGAAGCCAACAACCAATATTTTTTAAATGCTTATAACCATCTGACATTTCAATCACTTTATTAATTTCTTACCATACTGACACTTCGATCACTTAATTGATTTTTTCCCTATACTGTGATCTTAGTTATCCAATTTCAAAATAAAGAATATACTATTAACTGACCAGGAAATAATTACGACACACTGCTACCCATATACATGAAATTCTGTAAATAACTGGGAGAGGTGTTTAGGGGAGGGCAGAGGTGTGAAAAAGTGATTTTCTGAGATTTTGGAGGCCAAATTCCTCATCCCGTTCCCACATAAATACTTTACTGTAGATATCTCAAACATTATGCCAGAGTTACACAAAATAAGTGGAACATCACCAAGCAGAGCTCCTAGAGTAGGTGTTCTGAGCATGTTGGTAAAGAAAGTCACTTCATCTGAGAGGTCTCTGCCCCTTCAACCTCACCCTCCTTACCAATATACATTCATCACTGAAAAGGGAAATATTTACAAAAGTTAGTTTAGTTATGTTTAAATATTATGTTTAGCTGTCTGGAGACCATGTTCTCAAAATTTATACAAGAAATCAAGGATTAAACTTCATAACAATTAGAAAACCACGCTGTGTAAAATCAAAGACTTAGTTAAAGGACACTAAAATAGTTTTACCATTGGTGCTAAATTGAAATGACTCCATCTCTTCCCAACACCTGGAACCAAAACCTTTTGAACTTTCATGTAAACACACTGGGGCACACCAAATGCTCTGTCTGCAGCAAGGTACCACCTCTGCAAAGGCATTGGGTGAAAAATGTGGAAAATGCCTAAGGACTCTTTGAAGCAGCTTGGGAGAAGTGAGAGCAGGAAAGAGGCTCTTCACTAGGGTAAGTTTGTTTAGTGGAAAGTAAGCAAGTTGTCAGGGTAAAAGTTGACAATGTTGATTCCAACAGTTTGAACTGCGAATAAACATCCAAAGGGATTATGTTACTGAGAATTAGAAAAGATTCCATTGAACTCAATAGAACACTTGTATTTTCAAAGATAATATGCTGTTGAGCCACACTCTGGATCCACAGTTTAGGGTTAGAATTACCCTAAGCCCTTTCTATGCCATGTTAAAGAACATGGGGTCTGACCTCTCTCTTATACGTGCTTAAAATATTAGAATAAGGATAGAATAAAAATATTTCATTTCTAGTAACAGAATTGGAAAACATTAAATACATGTAGATTTGTACATTTGAGATAAACTGGAGAAATCTATGTTCTTCCCAAATATCCAAACACAGTTTCACTCACCAATTTAGGGAAACACATGCACTGGCTATAAATCACATTTAAGTTTTCCCTCTTTAATGACCTGTCAAAGAGCAAAAAACAGGGCCTATACTTATGAAATCCATAATCATCTTCTCTGCTCACCAAAGCGACATTTAAATCTGGCTTTCATCTCATGCTAGAGTTTTCTACTAGGTACAAAATAAAAAGTTGAAAAACTTGTTTTTTTAAAAACGCAAAACAATTTGGTTGCCACTCAGCAATTCCTGGTGAAATGCCAGGAAGCCTGTAAAAAAAAAAAGTTAAAATTCCTAACTTGGACTTTACAAAAATAAGTGTGAGATGTTCATAGCCTGTCAGACAATCCATCTTTTTATTTCTTAAATATTCATAAACAAGGGAAAATATACACTTTTGATTTGTTAAATTTTATTTGGATAAATATAATGCAGGTCTGTCTGCCTTGCATACCCTCAAAAAAATGGTGGTAACTTGAGCTGTTCTTGTTAATTCATCTCAAGTCCCTCATGATTCTCACATTAGAGTCTGCTATTAGAATCTTTGTTTTATTGATTTTTTTACACAGAGAGAGAGAAACATCAATTTGTTGTTTTGTTTATTCACCCATGCATTGGTTGATTCTTGTATATTCCCTGACTAGAGATTGAACCCCAACCTTGGTGTATTGGGACGATACTCCAACCAACTGAGCTACCAGGCCAGGGCCTGCTATTAGAACCTTTTCCAAAGCTTGACAAAGGCATGTAACTCACATACTCTACCAGCAAA
Source organism: Miniopterus schreibersii (assembly GCF_964146895.1). Lineage (NCBI taxonomy): Eukaryota > Metazoa > Chordata > Mammalia > Chiroptera > Miniopteridae > Miniopterus > Miniopterus schreibersii. The sequence continues at coordinate 38,560,520 of NC_138114.1, forward strand.
GTTTGCAGGCAACCCTGCAAAAAGTTGTTTCTCCTTTGAGCTCTCACATATATTCACTTCCCTCATAGAACCAAGGATATAAGGGAGTATGGCTCAGTCTCATAGCCTCTTTGCTCTTAAAAAGAAAATCAAATTCCCCAGATATTTTCAAACTCCACAACGAACAGAACATTCTCAGCTCTGCCTGTGGATCATTATCTCTTTTACATTTCATCTTTATATTCACTGGGTTCATAGAAAGGACATACACAGAAAGAAGAAAATAGCTGCTTCTTAGACACCAAATTTAGTAATTCTCTCAAATCTACTGGCACACAACTAAAAAGTTATATTTTTATAAGGCTTCATTAGGTTTTCATTGGTTCTGTCTTTTAAGAACACACATGCTGAATCGCCCATAACCTCAAGCCAAAATACATCTGCAAACTACAAGAAATGTTTTTTATAGGAAGACAAGAGTCATCACAATTTAAAAAGGGATATAGTGAGTAAAGACAGACAGATGTGGATTCATCTGGATCCCACTTTAGTGTCTCCCAAGCACCAAGTTGCTAACTGATGGAGGCCATCAATCTACAGTGCTCTGAAATTCCAGCCGGCTCCAATAGCCTTACCTGTTAATATGAGATTACTGTAAGTATTGGAGAATTGCTCCTTTAGAAGAACCAGATGCATCTGAGCTGCCTTCTCCCGTTGGAGCTCCAGCATAACATCAGGGTGCTGGGCAATCTTACAGCCTTTCTGTTTATCCAAGGCAACATCACTTCGAACAATGTCTACAAAAAGAAAGAAAAATGGCAGGAAACACAAATGAAAAGCAAAAAAATAAAAATTAAAAATAAAAAAATAAATTAAAAAAACCCATACACATATCACAGTTCTGTTTTACCACAAGATGACAATTTATAAACTATCAGTATTTTCATCAGAATTAAGAAATGCAGAAGTAATAAACCTGAGAGTCTCCCACTTGATACATCCTCCAAGTTTCTCTGCTCATTTGCAAATTCTTGAAAGATTTTTTTGTTTCTTATCTCTCTCTGACCTCATTTAAGATTCTCACTCCTCCGTTCCCCTTCTAAGCTCACCTCTAGTACTTATTTACCTCCTGGGGCCTTTTCTTAACATCTTTTAGCCTTCTCCATGGGTAAAAACAATCCAACTTTGTCTGAACACTAGTGACTATGAAGGTCATTTCATCCACTTTATGCCATAGGACCAAATGATAGCTCCAGCATGTGTATTTAGGACACTTGGCCTATTTTCAAATTTACCTCCCAGCCAGCCTACTCAGCTCAAACTAGGGCTGCCATTCTGTGGGTTAGCTGCTCAGAATTTCTCCTGATATTTTCTTCATATACCTCTGGGTACATTCTGACTCAGTAGATCCTTAATCTAGAAGCATTTTGTGAGTCGCTAAAGAAAGCAAGAGTAGGGCTAGAGTCACTTTTCAGATCTTCCTCCTTCCAGTTATTTTCCCATTAGTGATAGGCTGCTTTTTATACTTTTTATACAGTACGATTTCCACTCAAAGTAGATGTATTCTCCAGAAAAGAGCCTTCCTCAAAAACAAACATTCATCTAGAATGTATCCCAGTTACCAGGAAGCTTTCATGCCCTAAAGTTATTTGTTCCATTTTTACAAATTAAAATATAACTCAGCTGATTATCATAGAAACAAATGATATTATCAACAGCAATCTGGATGACAACTCTAGAAACTTCGAGTTTTACATAGCAAACTAAAGGATTTTAGGACAAAATGCTAAAAAAATAACTGCTCTGCCATTGTTGACATCAATGACTTTGGAAGGAAAATAAATGAATGCCCATGTTGATGGTACCAGTAGAAAGATTTGGTTCTTTAAGCCACGCTCAATGGCATTTAAGAAAAAAATTGGGTATGCGTCCATAAAGGGAGGAACATCATTGTGGACAAATAATCTTCAAATCTATAAATAAAGCCCTAAAAGAGAAGCCCAGATATTAATAAAAACCCATGACAATGAGGGTTAGGATGTTTGGTACACAAAGATTAGCCAGATGTGGGAATGGTCTTTATTCATTCTTACATAAAAAAAGAGGAGCTGGTTGGAAGTAATGCAGTATTTATACCTAGATATATTTATACCAATTTCTAGAATGTAGGCAATAAAGTGAACTCATTTAGCATTCAAGTAACTAATCTCATAATTTTTTGAGGCTTTAATAAAAAATCAGAATAAATTAAAGCAAGGATACACTCTAGTTTAAGACCAGCAATAGACAGCAAGAGAAATATAAATATAGTTTACATTTATTTAAATTACACTCTATTAAATTTTTTTTAAATATATCTTCATTGATTTCATAGAGAGGAAAGGAGAGGGAGAGAGAGGTAGAAACTGATGAGAGAGTCATTGATTGGCTGCCTCCTGCACGCCCCCAACTGGGGATTGAGTCTGCAACTGGGGCATGTGCCCTGACCAGGAATGGAATCCTGATCGCCTGGATCCTAGGTCGATGCTCAACCGCTGAGCTACGCCTGGCCAGGCTATTAATTTTTTAATTACATTGTATCACTGAATCCTTCCAACAATCCTATGAAAGTATGAGGCAGATATTGTTGACTAGCCAACACAAACCCTAAATATACTCCCTTATCCTTTGCCTTCCACTACTGTAGAGAGTGAAAAGCTAAAATATACAATTTCCCAGCTTTTCTTGAAGCAATGAGTGACCATGTAACATGGTTCTGGCCATAAGCTGCAGGCAGACATCCCCAGGAGGACTTCCCTTGCCAAATTAAAAGAGAAATCTCACTAAGAGAAAACCAGGTTGTTGTTTTTTTCTTTCAGCCTTTTAGTCCTTCCTATTCTTTATGCCTGAAACACAGACATGAGGCTTGGAGTTATACAGTCATTTTGTTGCAATGAGTCAAGAAGCAAGAGGGTAAAGGACTCCACACTAAGGATAGTGAACAGAAAGATGGGACGAGCCTAAGTCCCTAATGTCTTTATTGAGCAACCATAGCTATCATACTTGTTCTAAACTGCCCTCTTGACTTTTTGTTATGTGAGATAAAGGCACTATTTGTATAAACCATTAATAGACAATTATCAATTTTTGAAATCCTAACCTGTTTTTGTGTTCTTAAGTAATAAGGGATAATATTATTAACCCTACTGTATATATAAGGAAACTGAGGTCCATAAAGCTGAAGTGATTTGCTCAAGTTCACAAAGTATGGTCAGACCCCAAATCCAAGAATTTTCAAAGCCAAGACCAGTGATCTTTCCAGAAGTTATTCCTAAACAGAAACTCATGAACTTAATAGTAAAGAACACTAGACAATAAAAGATAGGAACTAAAAAGAAAAACCTAATTATACTATTACAGTGGCATACTACGGTCCATCCAGAAAAGAAATATAGATGATACTTTCCTAGAAAGCATTAAAAAACTTATAAAAAGAAAAGTGGAGTTTCAATTATCCTGATATCCTCTGATAGAAGTCTAATTCAAAGAATAGAACACCTACTAAACTTTTTATTTCCTATCTAATAAGTTTATTGCTCAGAAGGCTGAGGAAGCAATCATTGTAACTGATATCCTCCATATCATTCAACCAGAACCTCAAAATAAAATGACCATATTATCGTAATATTAATAATACTAAGAAAAGGAAACCATGGGCGTGGCCAAACATACTTTGTAGACTTTAGAAAAGTACATTATAACAATGTTTTGAGGAAAAATAGATATTCTATATGGATTTTTATTCATACTTAATCTGTTCAGCATTGTATAAAAGACTAGATAAACACAGAGCAAGAATAGTTATCAAAGATGCACATGGTCATATATCAGTAGAAAGAGTAAGCATCATAAATGACTAGCGTAACATTCAAAATTGTCTTGGCAATCTAGAAACTTAGGGTAAGATTTCCAACATGTAGTTAAAGACATGAACACAAATTCCTGCACATAAACTAATTAAAATTAATTACATAAGATAATATGGGAAAGCCAGACCAGACAGAGCTCAAATATTTAAGATCTTTTTAAGATTTGTAAATTTTAGTTAAATACAGGCTTAACATAAGCCAGTGATATGCTGCCAAATACGATATTACCATCAAAAAGATTAATCCAATCTTAGATTAAATTAATGGAACCAGAACACACAGAATACAAGAGGTAACAGCGACACTGCATTCCATGCCAGTCAACGGCAGCAGAGTGAAGAGCTGGAGTTAAGCAGACCTCAGTTCAAATTCTGATTTGGTGTTTAGTTGCAGAACTGACAGATGAAAGCACCTCTGTAGGCCTCAATTTTTTCATCTACTGTTATTATAAAGAAGCATAAAAGACTTAGCACTATGCATGCCACCTAATAAGAGTTCTATGAAAGGTAACTATTATTATTTTTGTTTTAGTATCCTACTTGTGATAGTATATTTATTTCCAGCTATAATAGTTTCAGTAGGATATTAATCATCTAGATAGCATCCAAAGTAAAGTATCAAGATAGCAAATAATTTTATTTTGTTAAAACAGCTGAAAAAATTGAGTGTTAAGCTGGCAAAAAAATACAAAAGAAAACCTGCTTTCATATAGAAGGGATAACTGACTTGTTCCATGTAAACCTCAAAAGTCAAGCATTATGGGAATAACCAAAAAACATACTCTACAGTTTCACATGAGAAAATTGTGACAACAGAAGCTGTCATATAAGGAAAAGAACTATTTGAGGATGGAGTGAGTTTCCTATTCCTAGAAATATTCAAGCTGAAGCTGAATGACACAGGCACAGTAAAGTGATTTCAATATAGTCATCAAAGCCTCCCAAGTACAGAGTTAGGTACTTTCTCTGACATTATGTGAGGCAATAATAATAGGTAGTTAAAGGCACAGGCCTTGTATTCAAACAGATACTTCATTAGGAAAATGAAAAGATGACACAAACAAAATATTTGAATATATACAATAGAAATACAAAGAAAATTTTTATAACTTAATAAAAAGACTAATAACCCAATTTAAAAATGGATAAAATATCTGAATAGACAGTTCAACAAAGGAGATACACAAATGGCTAATAAGCTTGTGAAAAGATGCACAACATAGTCCTTTGAAAGAGATTCACAGATGCTAGAAGAACCTCTGTGAGGAGAGCCTACAGCTCCAAACTAAAGTACTCATAATCTGCTCCCTCCAATTGGTTTGCCCTTTAATTTCCCTGTTTAGTCAACCACATAATTTCCCAAATCCTCTAGTTTCTGACCCCTGTTATCTTTTATTAAAGGAAGAAAGGTCTCTTCCTTTCCCTTCAAGTCACTAAATTTATCCACTTTGGCTTTAAAATGTCTCTTAGAGTTACCCTCCCTCTTCTTTTCAATTCCAGTTAATACTATGTACCTTTTTCTGGATCATTAAAACAGTGTAAGCCAGCATCCACAACTCTAGACTCATGGATCTCCAAGGCCCTCAGTATGTCACTTTTAGAAAAAATCCTTCATTTTATGTTTCAAACAGAGAAATATACAAAGAATACCCACTCACACCCATGTACCGTCACTCAGCTCTATCCTTTTATAATATTTTATAATCAATTACTTTGTTAAGTTAGACATACACACATGCACACACACACACACAGCTTATAGGAATTTGAACTGCACTGAATTTATAAATTAATTTGGAGACAATTTCAAGATATTTAATCTTCCTTTTCATGGCATTATGCATTTCTGTGTAGATCTTCTTTAATATTTCTCAGTAAAGTTTTAGTGTCTTCTATTAAAATTTGATATATTTCTTAGATTTATTCAAAGATACTATGGTTTATTCATGGTATGGTATGGTATCTTTTTTTTTTACTTTTTTTACATTTATCTTTATTGTTTAAAGTATTACAAATGTCTTCCTCTTCCTTCTACCCTCATTTTTATTTTTATTTTATTTATTTATTTATTTATTGGCCCCTTACCTAAGGGATATATGGGACTAATTATAGGAAGAAGTTCACGTTCTAAGGCAGGAATACAGGTCCTCCCAGGAGTAATAGATTCAGACTATACAGGGGAATTAAAAATTATGATTCAACCTCCAAAAAAAGACTATACAAATACACCTGGGACAAAGAATAGCACAATTATTATTGCTCCCTTATTTGGCCCTTCCAAATGTTACATTAAAAGAAGAGAGAGGAGATCAAGGATTTGGCTCTAGTGATTTAGTAGCTTGGGTAAAAAAAGTAGGAAGGCATAGACCCATGAAAAAATTATTGATAGAAGGAAAAGAAATAGAGGGCTTAATTGACACAGGGGCAGATGTCTCCTGCGTAGCTGGTAAGCTACCCTCATTTTTAATAATATGTTCTAAATTGTTGTCCACAGTTTATAAAAATGAACCTGGTTTTGCTATATAGAGCTTGAATTTAGCAATCTTGGCAAACTCTTATTATTTCTAACCATTTGTGACTAGGTGTCCATGAATTCATTATGTAACCAATTATACATCTGCTAATAAAAACAAATTTGTTGCCCTGGCCAGTGTGGCTCAGTTGATTGGGCATTGTCCAGTACACAGAAAGGTTGCTGGTTTGACTCCCAGTCAGGGCACATGCCCAGGTTATGGGCCCAATCGTGGTAGGGGGCATACAGGAGGCAGTCGATCGATGTTGTGCTCTCACATAGATGTTTCTCTCTTCTCCCTTCCTCTCTCTCTAAAAATCAATAAACTTAGCCGGGCCGGGCGTGGCTCAGCGGTTGAGCGTCAACCTAGGATCCAGGAGATCAGGGTTCGATTCCCGGTCAGGGTACATGCCCGGGTTGCGGGCTCGATCAATGACTCTCTAATCATTGATGTTTCTATCTCTCTCTCTCCTTCTCCCTTCCTCTCTCTGAAATCAATAGATATATAAAAATAAAAATAAAATAAATAAAAATCAATAAACTTAAATATAAAAAAATTGTTTCTTCCTTCTTAATTCTTATATATTTTATTTACTTTTCTTATTTGATGGAAGGCATAGGGCTCTTGCATTTCTGCTTATCTTACAATCGGAGACACTGGTTGCCTTTGTTCTAGATTATCTTTTCAAAGATGTTTGTATATTGAACAGCCTTAGAAGATAAAGATTGTACCTCCCTCCAAAGCAAAGGGCAGGCATGCTTAGTATCCAATATAATAAAGACAGCATTTCCCTCCAAAATACAGGGCAGGCCTGTTTACTTCTCATTATAAAAGATTCAGGTTCCCTAACCTCAGGGTTCCCTTCCTCTTATACAACCCATTGCATGTGCAAGTATCACTTAGCATTCTTCCTATTGTCCTGTGAGAACTGAGACTCAGCAAAACAGTTCAAAAATGTGCTGATACTCTGGCCACAGATATTGTTGTAAAAAAAACAAAACAAACTGTTTTGTGTCTGACACGGGAGTCTCATATCTTATGCCAGCATCCATGCCATTCTGGCAGCCTACCTTGTTAGTTTGCAAGTGGCGTAAAACCTCAGACCCTTCACAATTCTTGTTACTATTGTGCCCACTAGTACTCCAGTACAAAGGTGAGGTGAGGGCACTGTTGGCTTCTTCCTGACTTTAAAGGGAATGCTTCTAATATTTCACTATAAGCATAATAATTGTTTTAGGTTCTTGGTAGATATCTTGGTGGATACTCTTTTTCAAGTTATGGGAAATAGTTTAAAAATTCATAACTCATTTAAACTTGAGACATTGTTGCTTTAGTGGTCTAAAAGAGTTGATATAGCTTTCAAAAATGGATCTCCTTAGAATCAAAATAGGGAAGGGATCCCTAGAAGGGAGCTACTGGAACTTCTGGTAAAACAGTTGTTCATTATGTCCTACCCTGCAGGACATTTGACATTCTTGGCCCCAACCAACAGATACCAGTAGCATCCCCAGTGTCAATGCTTATAACCGCCTCCCCCCCTCATTTTTTAAAAATGTTCTCTAGACCAGGGGTTGGCTGGCTTTTTCTATAAAGAATCAGACAGTAAATATTTTAGGTTTTGTGGGCCATACAACCTCTGATGCAACTACTCAATTCTGCTGTTGTAATGCAAAAGAGCCACAGACAATACATAAATGGGAACAGCTGTGTTCCAATAAAACTTTATAAAAACAGGTAGTGGTGAGATTTGCCCTGCGGGCTATATACTTTGTTGACCCTTGTTCTAGAGGGATAAGCAAAAAGTAAAATACCCTCAGATTTCACAGATAAGGAAACCGGAGATAGGGATAAAGTGATTTACCCAGCATTTTGTTTATACAGCATTTTGTAATAAGCAAATATTAGAACCCTGGCCTCCTAACTGCTGGTGCTCTTCCCACATCACCCAGTAGAATAAGTGACACCCTGGCAGACTCTGCCCCTGCAAGTATTTTTATCCATTTCTACTAAATGTATGCAAATATATATGGATTCTTGGAAGATGTCTATGAATATTCAAGTTTCTGCTCCAGCTCGCTTATCTGAGGTCTGCAGCATTTCTCTAGTTTTACATTATTCCCAGATGAAGACACTATTGCAAGAATGTTCATGAAAACAAGCAATACAATTGAGTTGGAGGGTGAACCCAGAAGCAGAGACTTCCCACAACAACTCAGCATAAATCATTCATCTGCTAAATATTTCTAAGGCTCTCCTAACAGTATTGACCACAGCCCTGATTTTTCATCTGTACAGCACGACTCATACTCAATCAACTTGAAGTCTATTTTCCTTTCTTCTTTTTTTTTCTTTTGTTAATCCTCACCTGAGGATATTTTTTAGAGAGAATGGGAGGGGGGAGACAGAGAGAGAAACATTGATGTAAGAGAGACACATCAATTCCTTGCCTCCAGCACGCACCCTAACCAGGGCCAGAGACCGAGCCTGCAACTGAGGTACATGCCCTTGACCAGAATTGAACCCGCAACTCTTCGGTCCGCAGGCCGATGCTCTAACCACTGAGCAAAACTGGCTAGAGCCTGAGGTCTATTTTCAAGTGAGAGTTCCTAAATAACTGGATCTAATACTACTCTACACAAAATAGCAGAATGTATCACATCTACTTCTTTTCTTTCACTTGCAATTGCTGAAATTCTCTCCACAAAGATATTTTTGCACTGACTGAATCTTCATAAAAGTGCTAAATAATCTGTCTCATGGAAGTACTATGCAATCATAAATAGCTGTTAATAAGGATATACACACCTTGAAGTAAAGCATTAGTTCTGAGGACTGAGATCAGACAAGAACAGTTACATAACCAGCCTTAGCCAAAACTAAGATATTTGCTGGTTTACTCAGTGTATCTGGGGTCATTTTTACCCATAGTTGGTGGGATTCACACAGTGGATAGAAGACCAGACTACATGAACTAAATTTCTTCCAACTCCAAGATTTAGTTAGTCTGAATTCAGAAAAAAGAGAGAATGCTACATCCAAGAGAAATCCTCACAGAAGGTAAACTCAGCTTGAATAACAAACCATTCAGATTGTGAAAAGAGAAGACAGAGATGCATAAAGAAAAAAAGGTAGCTCTGCACCAATGGGCTCCTCTCTTCCTCTTCACACCCAAATAGTAAAAACCACTCAGAAGCTCTAGGGTTATCCCATTATCAAAAGGCTCCTAAAGAGACAACCTTGTAACAAATGGTTTAGAATTTACTTCACCAGAGCAACAATCATGAATGCCAATTAGAGCCAATGGCCTGACATATTTGTTCATTGAGCACCAATAATTTTAGATGGCAATTCCCATTGGAATCTGATGTATTCAAATCTTTTGGAGCTAACTAAATAACAGGCAAAAATAGGAGCCAACAATTACACTTAATACATGCTTTTTGTTGAATAAGAGAAAAAGTACTTAAGCACTGGATTAGAGTCAGTTGCACTGGACTTCATTCTGTGCCTGAAAAACTATCAGTTTCTTTGAGAGTTGACTTTCCCCATTGTATATGTATACTGGCTAGGAGTAGAATGTACATATCATTTAGGTATGCTATAAATTCTCCAAAGGACAATGTGTAATCCAAAGCTACTAAATATCAAAATCAACCAGAAAATAAAACAGAATTCCAAAGAAATTAAAACAAAAGTTTAGACATCTGAACTTTTAATACGGATATGTCCAGCAGCATCATTTCCTTGCCTAACTTGGAAGCAAACCAAATTTCCTCATGTGGATGGCTTTGGAGCCTCCTAGTGGCAGCCTCAGGGGACCCACAGAAGTAGGAGCCTAGAAAGGACCACGCTTTCAAGAGCGTGTTAGTTATGTATGCTGGTGATAATTCAAACAAACACATCAGCTCCTACAATGTGCTCAACACACTATATTGAACACTAGAAATGTAAAGATGAATAAATGTTTGTTCCTACCCTCATGGAGCTCACAGCCTACTATAACAAGTAAAAACAGAAATAATTCTAAAACAACGTAATAAGCACTTATAACCTGCACACCTAGGGAAAGGGGATGTAGTCAGAAATGAGTAATAAAGGGGGTGACTTCTTAACCAAATCTTTATTAAAGGGTAGGTAGAAGTCTGTCTGATGGAGACTCCAAGGACACTATATATTTTCATGCCTTTCCTAATTCTGCTTACTGTTTAGAATAGTTCCTTTCCACATACCATAATTAGAATGCCAAGACTAGTGTACAGTGCAGTGGGAAGAAACCTGAAGAAACAAGCTGGGAGCAAATGTATGAGTGCCTTTATGGTTTCAGCTTTATCTTCTAGCCTCTGAAGAGATGTCAGAGGCTCTGAATCAGAGAAGTGACCTACCGAAGACTATACACGAGAATAACTCTAGTGGCAGTATAAGGAATACATTAAGAGAGCTGGGAAGCAGAGAGACCCATTAATCTGTCATTAATAGTCCAGGAGAGAGGAAAGATGGGCTGGCAATAGAGCAGTAGCAAGAAAGAGGATTCCAGAGTTAAGGACAACTATACCTGACAGCCAAATGAATATAGGAGATTAGATTCAGAAAAGAATAAAAAATAATACAAAGTTTTCCTTAAGAGACAAGGTAGAAAGTGATGCCATTAACCATGGCAGGGAACACAGGAGAAGCCGAGGGGATGAGTAATAATGAAAAACTTTAGTAAATTTTATTTGAGGTACATATTAGATATGAGGTTTGTTTAAGAAACACTAGGAAATATCTGCAAACTTCAAAAATCTGAAAAAAAATTATAACCATCTCAAAATAACCACAAGAGTTATAACTGCAATTAAAATATTATTTTATTGATATAGAAAAAAGAACAATCACTTCTATTTTTGAAGATAACCTGAAATTGATCAAGTATCAGAAGCCTAACCACTCATTAGACAATGAAAATTTTCTAACAAACGCGAATATCTTATTCCCCTTACTTTTGTCCCCTTTGTTTTATCCAAAAATATTAATCCTTCAAGGAACACCTTGATTTCCATTTTTGCACAAAGCCTTATTTTATCCCTTCGAGGCCTTGTATGTTAATTTATTAGGTTAACATATCTGAACTCTCAGAGCACTTAGCATAAATATTCTACTATGTTGTTCTTTATGATTTGCTGGAGTATTAATGAAATTTAGTTGTGTTTCTCCAACTATATTTAAGTTTCTTAAGTAATAAGACATGGACCTACTGACCTCAGCCAGAGAGCCAACTAATCACTTATTCTTCTTCCTTTACATTTTACAAATGATAAAACTGGGCCCACACAAGTCAAGTAAGTTGGCCAGGGTGCACACAAAACTTGTTGTAGACCTCAGAATGAAACAAGGTACCCAGAGTTCTAGTTCTATATTTCTATGCTTTCAAATGCCCCGTAAGTATTTAGTGAGCTACTTGTGCTCTTATACTTCCTTTCCTATGGAGCATTTTTGCATCTTAATATTCAAATGCCAAAAGGCTCAAATTAATGATTATTTAATGGTAGAATTATAAGCACCTTGGAAGGCAGTTAAGGTAAATATTTGGGGACAGTGAGGCATTCTGGAAAATTTAAAATCATATCACAAATTTTAGCATCCAGTCATGATAAAATAACAGAAATTAGATTAACTCTCCTACCTTAAATAACTTAAAAGAGAACCAATACACATGAAACAATGGTTTCAAACATAGGAAAACAGAAAGCACAGGGCAGTGATCCTTAGGGAAGGAGAAACAAACTAGGTGAGCCCTGTGATGCCCTAATGCCCTATTCTCACTATCTGGAAAGAGCTTTTAGGCTGTAGTACAGGGAGGGGGAACCCAAAAAGAACTCAGCAGTCTTGCTGAGTTGAGGAGGCAGAGTTCAGAGTTAGGAGAGGCTGAGGCTGTTCTGTAACTAGAAGTTACAGAACAGAGTACAGGAGAGATGGGAGCTACACAAAGGGCAGGAGATCCAGAGATCTGCAGAGGAGTCACCTGACATCTCTGGGTAATAACCTGCCATATGTGAAAAAAAATTACCATTGCAAAAAAAAAAAGAACCACCAGAAAGGAGTAAGTGAAACAATCACCACAATTTACAAAGGATCAGAATAGTTAATGTTCTGGGCAGCCAGACTAAAGAGAACTCAGAATATACAGGCATGGAGTAAGAAGGGTATGGAGCCCGGCTGGGTGTGGCTCAGCGGCTGAGCATCAACCTAGGATCCAGGAGATCGAGGTTCAATTCCCAGTCAGGGCACATGCCTGGGTTTCAGGCTCGATCCCCGTTTGGGGGTGTGCAGGAGGCAGCTGATCAATGACTATCATTGATGTTTCTATCTCTCTCTTTCCCTCTCCCTTCCTCTCTCTGAATGATGATGCATAGCTGAACTTATCTAAATGAAGGACACAGAGATTTTTTTTTTAACCTTTTGACCCCCTTCTCCCTTTGACTCTTTAAAAAAACAAATTTTAAGAAAATAAAAGGGCAAACCAAATACAAAGGGAAAACAGCTACAAAACAAATATCTAACAAAGGATTTATATCCATAGTATATAAAATCTCTTACAACTTAATGATAAAACAACCCAATTCAAAGGTAAAGAATTTAAACAGAATTTTTACCACAGAAAATATACACGGCACATAAGCTCATGAAACAATGCTTATCATTCGTTAGAGGAGTATAAATAAAACAATGAGGTCCCACTACACGCTCACTAGAATAGCTCAAGTTAAAAGGACTGAACATAACAAGCTTTCATGAGCATGTGAAGCAACTGAAACTCTCAGAAAATGGTGACAAGAATGCAAAATGGTCCAATCATTTTGGGGAAAAGTTTGACAAGTTCTTAAAAAGTTAAACATGTATTTACCACACAATCCAGCAATTCAACTCCCAGGTATTTATCTCAAAGAAATGAAAACATGTCCGTGCAGAGATAAGAATTTTCATAGCAGTTTTATTCATAATAGCCCAAAACTAGACAGACCCAAATTTTCATCAGGTGGTAAATGGAATAAGCAAATTGTAGTATATCCGTTCAAAGGAAATCACTATTTAACAATAAAAGGGAACAAAATGCTGATACATGCAACAGCATTGATGGACTTTCAAAGTGTTATATTAAGTGAAAGAAGTCTTTCATAAAAGGCTATCTACTGCATAATTCATTTAAATAAAGTCTAGAAAGTATAAACTATAATGACCAAAAGCAGATCAGTAGTTCATGGGGGAGAAAAATAGGGGGTGACTATAAAGGGGCAAGATGAAACTTTTTTTTTTAATGTTCTATATCATGATTGTGATAATCATAACAAATGAATATATTTGTCAAAACTCATCAAATTGTACACTTAAAATGGCAAATTTTACCTGAATAATGCTGATAAGTATTTAAAGGGCAAAAAAGGATGGAGAAGAGGTGGGGAAAAAAAGAGGAAATTTTTTACAAAACCATTTGCAAGGCTGTTACTTGTTCTATCCACTCACAAGGTAATTCCTCACGTAAGTCTAATTGAGACGTACTAAATACACTTGAAACACCAGCAAAATACATCAGAAAAGAGCACAGTTATTGTCTCCTAGTGCTTTGAACTTCAGACAAGAGAAGGCTTAATTAAGCCATTGCAATAAAAGGAAGATTGGGAGTAAGGTAGAACTCAAACAGGACTTGGAACGCAGGATAAATCTGGGATTTTAAAAAAAGAGCCTTTGGACACGTGAAATAATTTGTTTAAATATTTTTAGAATATCGAAATGGAAATTCATTTGCAGAGATGAGAAGCTATCCTTGGAAAAAGCCCCTGATTTCCATACGGATTCATATGAACTAGTTTCTGTGCTCACGGCTTCCTAATTCTGAGAAATGGAAATTCCACACTCCCTTCTCTCTGCAAGAGTCCTGTTTCTCCACATGACTTTTCCCCCTTTTAACACAAGAGACATCTAATTAACTTTTCTGCCACATGCAGCTGGCACCAAAGCAAACCAAGCTGTGGGGTGGCTGACCCAGAATTACTGATGAATGTTCAAAGTAAACATGTTTTCAGCCAATCTGGAATGGTATATTTCTAAGAGGACAGAGAGCTCTTAAAATTAATTAACTCATCCGGACAAACTGTCCATCCAATGGAAGTTTTTCAGTAATGAATATCAGACCACAGATCTTCCTGCAGCTGAGCTTGTTTATCATTCAAGGAGGCTGCTTCTGCATGTTTCATGGATAACTTCATGATTTTTATTTTTACTGGCTTCTGGTCTCTTATATTTATATAAACAGGCCAAGAAAGCAAAACACACAAGTTTAAATGGAAGATCCCACAGTTCCCCAAAAGGCAGAGATACCTATCTTTCTCTTCTTTTCTACATGTCAGAGTAGAAAACTAAGGAGAGGAAAACATGTTTGGGAGAAGAGTAGAGGGCCTCATTAAAAAGCATGAACTTACTTAAGTGGTTTTGTCATTTATGGAAATTCTAATAAAGTGCTTTCTGATGCAAAGATTGACTGGGGGTCATACACAAAATGACATCAGACTCACATGAAGGCTGCAGCTTAACCCTAAATTAAGAAGTGCCAAAGTCGGTGACCTGAAAGAACTCACTTGATTGCATGGTCCAGTCGAGCCTGGTTTTTTCTGTTGTTTTGTTTGACTGTTTATTTTTATTTACATAGAACATAATCTTCTGAATGAGCTCTGACTATGACTCTGAATGAAGCAGTTTATCTCACATGGGTCCTTTTGGAGATAGAGGGAAACCCTTGAAATATCCTAAAATGTCTTGCCTTCCTCTGAATTAATCAACCACACTGCCTAATGGGGAGTTCTTACTGTTCTCTTAGTAACAGGGGGCCCAAGAGATGCTCTGGCCAGCTTAGGAAGCAAACAGAGTGGCTCCAACCTTCTGAAAACTAAGCCTACATAGATCCTTTGTTACCCCACATGAATCTACCCCACTGCCTGCCTCCTTATGGAGTTTTTCTAACTTCATTCATTACAAGGTCCTTCCTGTCACAGATCACTTTATGGGGCAATTATGTAATGAATCAACTAAAACAAAAGTGTACCTACCATTTGTTAAGGCTCTACTATGCACTGACACTGTACTAACACCTTACATATCATGTCAATTAATGTCATGACATATAATATCATGTCATTCTACAATAACAAATGTGGCAATACAGAGCACAGGTTCTAGAGTCAGACCACCTGAGTTAGATTTTTTACTTCACCACTTACAAGCTGCGAACTTCGGAGAAGTTACATAACCTCTTTGTTCCTTAGTTTCCACATCTATAAAGTAGAGCTGAGAGGATCTATTCACAGAATTTCTGTGAAGATTAAATGTGCTCAATAAATTTATCCATTTATTATCTCTGTTTTACAGATATAAAAATTAGCACCCCACAAGATGAAGTGACTACAGGTCTGTCTGACTCTAAAGCCAATGTCCTTAACTACTATACCACACTGACTCAAAAAAAAATTTCTCAGACCCAGGGTTTTTCAAAGCATGTTCTGGGAACACTGCTCTTATGAGATACAAACTTTATCCCTCCCTCTCTTAGATGCACACTGCATATTAGTATGATAAAAGCCCCTTGAAGAAACCTACTTAACTTGACTTAACCTAACGTTTCACAAACATATTTGATAATAAGCTATACTTCATAGATACTCAAGATTATGGAGACATGATCTTGAACACAGGCTGTCTTTTCCTTTCTTTGTGTCTTCTTTAATTTCTTTCTTCAACGTTTTGTAGTTTTCAGTGCACTCATCTTTCACCTCTTTAGTTAATTTTATTCCTGAGTATTTTATTCTTTTTGATGTTATAATAAATAGAACTGTTTTCCTAATTTCCTTTTCCGATAGTTCATTGTTAGTGTATAGAAATACAATTCATTTCTGCATGTTGATTTTGTGTCCTGCAATGTTACTGAATTCAGATATTAGTTCTAAGATAAACTGTTATATGTTTTTTGTCACAATTAAAAAACTAAAAACCTACCTGTGTAGATAGTGACTCATTACTATTGTCACTGACTTATTGAAATGTTTTCAATATACAACAAAATGATGGGTGCATAGAAACGTGGTATCAAATACTTTGTAAATAATTCCTAGCCCCTATAACCAGATTTCTCCTTTTGGAAGAGAAAAAAAAAAAAAAAAAAAAACGATAGAAAATGGGATTGTTTCTAATTGAAATGACAGAGACAAAAACCTGCTCTGCACTGACTAAATTTTTTGTAAAAAATTAAGTTTCACTCATGCTGATGTTACTAATCCCTCAGTTTATATGCATTTTTTGGTCCCAGTGAATTCTCTAAAAAAAAAAGTCTCCCTTTCATGTTACAACTGGAACACAAATTAACTGCAAAGGATACTATCTGTATCAAATCAATTAGAGATTGACCATGTCCTGTCAACTTTTCATTTGTAATGACTCTTTAACTATCCTTTTCTTTCCCACTACTGATGCATTAATGTTATCTGACCTCATCTCACTTCTGGATATCTTCACTAGCTAGCTTCTCTTTGGTCCCTCTGCAGCTAGGAATCTACCATTGTTCTATTCTGTCCTATGAACCATAAAATAACTTTAAAAATTTCTAAAACACCACATACAATTTTCTTAATTACAACCCTTCCTTGACTGTCTGTTGTCTAAAGGATAAACTCCAAACCCTTTACATTATGTTAACTTAACATTCAAGTTAACGCTCAGAGAGATTGTCTTCCACAGTCTGATTCCAAACCCAATCCATTTTCCTCTCTCAAGAAAAGCCTTTTACAATTGGTTCCTAAATGGCCTTGGTATGTTGGAAATTGGATTGACCCAATGGCACATGATTATTATTTTTAGCTCATCAATTCCCAAACATTAAGCAGTTTGTGAAGAAAAAAAAAAAAGATAAAAGAGCATCCTTTCATTTCCAAATATTCCTGAGTATGACTAAAAATCCCAGAAAAGAGATCAAAGTTTAATATGTGTAAAACAAAAACCCACTCTATATTTCTTAATTCCCAAGAAAAGTTTAGTTCTCAGTCTAGGCTCCCAGTTATGTCCAGAGGCCTTCCAACTTCTAAGAAACCAAGACTGCCAGAAGATAAGCATAATATTGGTCTCAATGGTGGTAACTCATCAGTCTAACAATGTCATCAAGTTTTCACAATACTCACTTCCATATCTTCACCACAGCCCAATCCTATACTAATAAAGTAAATGAGGCTACTGGGAAGCAAAGCAGGAGCTGGAAGTGGTGGAATAAATCAGCTGCCAGGAACAAATTCAGGAATTCTACTGCCTCCTTATACTCTTATAGTAAGAGTTATCCATTTAGTTTTTGTCTGTTTTTAGTTTTTCCCTGCATTTTTTTCCTTCTGAATAAACAAACTAGCTCAAAGACAGCAAGACTCTCAAGATGTAAGAGTTCCTTCTTTAAGTGCAAACACAGGTTCTCAAGACCTCTATTTTCCACAGGAGAGTATTTTATAACATTAGACTTATAGGTTCTCATAGACACTGGGGCTCTTTTGGTTAACGGTGATTGCAAACAAAGATCTAGTAAGAGCCATTGGAAGGACAACTACCGTCAAGTTAAGTGAATTCAAGACCTTCATTTTCAGTTTGGATGGATTCCAGACCACCATAACCTAATCCATTCATTATTCTTTCAACAAATATTTATCAAGCACCTACTATGTGCCAGGCCCTATGCATGGCACAGAATATATAGTTTAAAAAATACCACCACACTCAAGTGTAGAGATACCAGGGACAGAGGTCTACTCTAAAATGAAAGTGTGCAGTGAGTCCTTAAGCATCATTATTTTATAGTAAGAGGATCATTAGTTCTCTCTGGCTTTTAAATGTTGTTCATTGTGTTAAAACAGGAATTCATTATAAGTAAGTAAGCATTTCTGACCATCCACTATGTACTCTAGATGTGATGAGATTCTAAAATGGACTATTGTTGAAAAAACAGATTTTACAATCATCACCTCTGACTCTAAGTCCTAGTGGTAAAGCTGGGGAAGGTTACTTAACCTCCATGAACTTCAGTTTCCTCATCTTTAAATAGTGATGTTTGGGAAACCTGCCTGGTAGGGTTGTTGCGAAGATTAAATGAGATATAATATAAAGTGTACCTTTCAAAGGGTAGGTGCTCAAGAATTGTTTCTTTCCTTCTTTCAAAGAAATTAGGGCCACTGACAGCAATCAGGAGGTTACTATTTTTGTAGAAGGCCTGGGATAGGACAGTAACAGTAAGACCAAAGAGAAAATGAGAAATATCAAAGGCAGTTAAACAGGCAAAAAAGAGAGTTGATGTTGCATCAAAAAGATTTCACTATACTCATGAACTAAAAAAAAATGTACTTTTAGGGAAAAGGTTAGGTCTCAAAATAAGGGTGAACTTTTTCTATGTTAAGAAAAATTAGACTTCTAGGTCAAAAAACAGAGAAAAGGAAAATATATCTTTGGGGTAAAATGTATTAGGTCATTATACTTCAGTAAGAAGAAGAAGAAAAATTATCTACAGATGGAAAAAGGGGTCAGAGAGAGGTAGCAAAAAGTAAAAGGGATCAGATATATGGTGACGGAAGGAGATCTGACTTTGGATGGTAAACACACAATGCGATATACAGAAGATGTAGTATAGAATTGTACACTTGAAATCTACATAATTTTATTAACCAATGTAAATAAAAAAATTAAAAATAAAGAGCTCAACAATAATAAGTTCCTTCATAAACAATCTTTTATAAAAAATCATACAACAATTAAATAGATCACTTTAGCCATGGGCTCCATCCCTCTATGGCCCAAGACCATGGTGTCCATGACCAAAGGAAAGCATCCTATTTCACTGAGTTTTGGTAAAGGAAAAAAAAAAAAAACTGCTCCCTTTGAGGTACCCCCCTCCTCCACCATATACAACTTAGGTTTCAGGGAATACCTTACACAATGTAAACATCAATAGCCAGAGCCAATAAAAGAGGTTTAGAAGTTTTGTTTGGGGTTTTTTGCTCTGGGTTCACTTTTTCAGAAAAAGTAATCTGAAGAAAGCATCAAGAGTAAAGGGCTATAGTTAAACTGCCTTCCAGGGGTGGAGTGAAGGGCATGGGTTCGGTATAAAATCTTGGTTCTGCTACTTCTTAGCTTTGTGGACTTATCTAAGAGATTTAACCTCTCTGAGCCTTAATTTCCTCTTTCCATTCATATGAAATATCCAGAATAGGCAAACCCAGAGAGACAGTATGTTAGTGGTTTCCTAGGTCAGGGGTAGGGGATAGTTGGGGGAGTTAACTAAGAGGTGTGAGGTTTCCTTTTAGAGTGATGAAAATGTTCTAAAGTGGATAGTGGTGATGGTTGCACAAATCGGTGAATATACTAAAAGCCACTGAACTGTACTTTAGATGGTATGTAAATTGCATGGAATGTAAATTACAGCTCAATAAAGCTGTCTAAAAAATATTAAATGATACAATGCTTATAGAACCTTGGAAGTGCTCAGTAAACGTAGGCTGATGATGTTACTGATGTTGTTTCCAGAAGAAAATACATTTAATCTCAATTTTTTATGCATGTAATTGCTGAGAATCACCTGGACCCTTAATCTCAAAATTATAAAACCATTCTGTAATTCAGAGGAAATCTTAAGAAATCTCAGCAATGGTCTAATAACCTAAACTTTTATAAACATTTATAACAATAAGAAATAACAACAAGAGTAAATTTGTCTGGTGACACCTATAAAGTCTTTCTCAACAACTTCAGGTAAGTTTACTGCTTCTTTCTCTGTAATCTATCTATTCATATTTCTACCATATCATTATCTATTTTTTTAAAACATATCTTTATTGATTTCGGAGAGAGGAAAGGAGGGGGAGAGAGAGAGATAGAAACATCAATGATGAGAGTCATTGATCTGCTGCCTAGCCCGCAACCCGGGCATGTGCCCTGACCGGGAATTGAACCCCGATCTCCTGGATCCTAGGTGGATGCTCAACCGCTGAGCCACGCCTGGCCGGGCAATTATCTATGTTATGTCATTGTTTCCCCACTAAAGTGTGAGTTCTATCAAAGCAAAGCCTATATCCCATTCACTTTTGTATCCTAAAGAGAGAGAGGATATTGCAATGTTAACAAAATACTATGTTATATAGCAGGTGCTTAATAAATGTTTATTGAAATATTTAACTAAAAATCTGTGTTTTTCTTGTAATTTCTCATCTCTCTGAACTCCTGTTTTAGCCTCCTTGAAGAAAATGAGGAAAAGGTTTAGAAAGCTGACCAATTTAGCAATTACAACCCACATCTCTACCTGACCAACAGATGAAAACACCTCAACAAGTGAAGTTTTATTAGTTTTGCCAGCCTTAAAGTTCCCAGAGTTCTCAGGAACAAGGAAATAATCTAAAACAGGTTATTTAGTCCTAGGAAAACACTGAGAAGTTTATATAACCAACCCATGATCCCTACCATCATCACTAATGTTAAATGGATGAGAAGCCCCTGTCAGCTCCCCATCTTGCTGCTTGCTGCCTTTCAGGAACATTTTCCCCTTCCGGCTACCATAGGTACTAATATTAGTATCAAGTAGCAGAGCCTGCTACTCCAAGTATGGTTCCCAGACCAGGAGTATGGGAAAGACCTGGGAGTTTGTTAGAAATGCAGAATCTCACTTTTAACTAGATCCCCAGGTGATTCACATACATATTAAAGTTTAGGTGGCATTGCAGTAGAGGTGGCTATGCCTGGGCTCTAGATTCAGACTGTCTAGGTCTGAACTCAAAAGACCAGCAGGGGTGCCTTACTCAAATCATTCACCCAGAGGTTCTGACCCTGGTGTGCACTTTAGAAAACACCTGGGGAAATTTTTTTTTAAATCTCAATGCCTCAGCTCTACCCCAGAGAATTATTTAATTGGCACAGCACCCAATATTTTTTAAAGCTCCCCCACTGACTAACCCTTCTATCAAATGGGACAATTAATAGTACCAACCTCATCGGGTTGTGAGGAGAAAATCTGATCATCTTTGAAAAGCTTTTGGTCCAGTACTTGGGATGTATAAGTGCTCAGAATTATCCTACAGCAGGGATAAAAAAGAACAGGCTCACATGTACTAGTCTGGCCCCATCCTACAGGTATATACCTGCCAAGCTCACAAGACACAAAAGAAAGGACGTAATCAAAGAACACATTATGCCCAGGATGAGTTTTTCCTAGCTGCAAACTGTTGATTGAAGCTTCAAGGAAACTACATTGTGTTAGGTGAGGGGCAAACCATCTCTGCAAGGTGTCAGAAAAAGCCAGCACCTTCATTTGGAATGTGTTGATGGAGGGTGGGGGAGCACTATTTCAGCAGTTCTGTAACACAGGAAATCCCCCTTACCACACCTTCCTGATTTACACTGATTTTTGATGCACACCACATGTGTCCTCAACTCTTTTTTCCCCTCCCCCCAAGTTTTCAATCGTTCTGTTCCACATTTAGGTGATGAAAACTTAAAACCTGTGGTTATAACTTCTATGAGAAATTTCATTTTGAAAGCTTTCTAAATTTCAACTTTATTGCCATGAGGAAAACAGAAGAAACAAAAGACCTCAGTCATCCACTAACACAAAAACCCCTAGTGAAGACATTTAATAAGTGTAAGTATTCTGCTGCAAGTTGTTGAAAATCCTGACCTTCGGACTGGGGTGCCATTCATTTGCTTCTACAAATGTTCCATGAAACAATAGCACATATTTTTCTAATGGTTTTAGGTTACGTGTTTAGTTTCACCTATGGATTCTAACTTGGCTAAGCCTGGTCTGTATGTAGTTCCTTTTTAATCTACACCTCACTGGATTTAACCTGAGTCTACTCTTCCAAGGGGATTCATAATGGCCAGGCAAATAAGTCCACAACCTGGTTTTTCAACAATTGCAAGGAAATAAACACCCAGATGAAAACAGCCTACCTATTAGGGCATTGACTGATACATAAAGATTTATCTCAGTGGTGATTACATTTTTTTAAAGTGTGTGTGGTTCAGTGACTGTGTCACCAAAAAGCTCATGTTCTATTCCCAGGTCCTCTGCTTACTCACAATGGGCCCTCACAGTGGTAGATGAACAGGCTCCTCCTCGCTCTCACAGGGTGCACTTCAACTGCTAATGAACATCTGCATTTAAAAGGTTTTGAATTTCTTAAAAGGGGACATCTGTAGCACTCTCAACAATAAAGATTTAAAAATAATAAAATAAAAATAAATAAAAGGCTTTGAAGTTCTTTGTTGGTAGTCTCTTCAGTGATAGTGGCCTCCCACCCATGCTCTCAAAGTCCCCTCCATCCCATTCTCTGGACTTGATCTAACCTTATCCTGGGAATAGAGCCCAATCTCAAGGGAGTCTGGGACTTGGCTGCTAGGTCTCTAAGAATGGCATTCTGTGGCCTGTGCAAGGGTTTGTCAATGAAGAGCAGTTCAAAAAGACTCAAGAACCTGGGCTAAACTGGACCCCAGCACAACTACAAACAAAATGGCCTCTCACAAAAACCCCATTCTAGCTTCCCAGAGAGCCTGTTTCAGACTGACCCCAGCACCACAGAGCAAGAGTACCATCTGGTTCACTGCAGTGAAGGGATTACTAGCTCTGATACCTCATTTAAAAGTGTCAGGCTTGAAGACAGGGGTATTGAGTTCTAATTCCAGCTCCGCCACTAAAAAGCCAAGTTACTCTGAGCAACTTCTTTGAGTTTTTTTCATTTATAAAATGGAAATTACAAAATTTAAAATAAGACTAACTATACACAGTTTCTGTAAGGATCAGAAGAGTTTTTATAATCTTTAAAAAACATTACAAATATAAAATATAATTATTTTTCTCCTGCAAACAACTAATTAAGAAGTTATTTAAAAATGACTACCTTGTGCCTTCTTTAGTCTGTTTCTAACAAAACATATGCCAGGTCTTTTTATAAATTTCTTCTTCAGCTGACTAGGATTCTAATTCACAAAGCAGCTTTGACAACATGAGTGACATTCAAAGAGAATCAAGAAAGCCTTAGCTAGGATTTCTTTCAAATCACACAGTGATACACTATTTGAACAAAAAGTCAAAATACTTTTAGTGTCACTTTCTATCTGTATCCAAAACTTTATAAGCACTTGTTTTACTAAAGAAAACCATACTTTGATGCACAGGGTTAGTTTTGCTGTTGCTGTTTTCTTGACATTGCTCAAAGAATATATTATAGCTAAAAGGATCAAAATGAGTGAGGATGTTTAAAAAAATGTTAGGGGAAAATAAATAATTTAGATCAAGTTCCAATTTGGAAAAAGAAATATGATACTACAGCACAGCTTTGTTAGAAACAATAGACAAATAGCAAACAGGTGCTTGCTAAAAGGGAGTTAATGAGAATGGTTAAATTATAGCTCACCCACACATGTAATATTCTTTAGCCACTGAAAAACAGACTGACATTATTGGCAAAAAGGTTATCTAGATAAGCAAGTTGTACAATATGATTCCACATTTATATATTTAAAAACATATATATATAGGCATAGAAAAAGGTCTAAAAAGATACATGCCAAACTGGTATGAGTGGGATGGGGGTTACTTAATATATGTATTATTAAATTTATATTAATGAACATGCATAACACTGGTAATACAAAGCATAAATATTTAAACTAAAAATATGAATTAAAAAGTTAAGCATTGCCCTAGCCAATTTGGCTCAGTGGTTAGAGCATCAGCCTGAGGACTAAAGGGTCCTGGGTTTGATTCTGGCCAAGGGCACATACCTTGATTGCAGGCTCAATCCCCAGCCCCAGGAGGCAACCAATCGATGTCTCTCTCTCACATGGATGTTTCTCTTTTTCTTTCTCTCTCTCTCTTCTGCCACCCGACCCACCCGCCCCTTCCACTCTCTCTGAAAAGCAATGGAAAAAATATCCTTGGCTGAAGATTTTTTTAAAAAAAGTTACTCATTAACCAGAAATATCCTATAAATAAAATTAAAAAAATTTAAAAAAAAGCAGAAACAATGAATGGAAGAGAGGTTATTCCTTTTAGCATATTAAGCTACCAAATAAATGACAATCAGTCAACAAGTATTTACTGAAGAGCTACTATGCAAAAGGCACCCTACCAGATGTTATAGAAAAAACAGAAATGATATAATCACTACCCTCACGTTTACCTAGGAATAGAGCCAACTCTGCATGATCATACACAAAATGAAATCTGAGAATATAAGGCAGAATATGAAAATAGCCAAAGAAGTGATTTTTAGACAAGTGCCTTAGAAATTCCGGCTCAATAAATGTTTCATGAATGAATGAATGAATAAAATCACTTTGAGCTGAGATAGTGAATTCATAGAGGAGGACAATTTTGAGCTGGACTTTAAAAGATAAAGAATTCAGCAATGGTTAGGAAGCGGGCAGATAAATGATAAAGTGGAGGATTCAAAGGGTTAGAAATTAAGAGAATGGCAAAGAGTAGAAGCTTTGTGACAGGAAGCTACACCATTTGATTGTGAATAGACTCAGGTTCTTGTTGATAGAAGGAAAGAAGCAGCTGGTCAAGGAGGGTGAGCTGACTCTAGAGAGCCTTGGAAAGCTGGAGGAGAATGAAAAGGACTTGAGTTAGCAAACAAGGGATGTCCTGAAGGCTTCTAGGTAGGCAGTGACAGGAAGACAGTGGAACTTCAGAGAGGTTAATCAGGCAGCAGGATGGAGAGAAGCTGGAGACAGGGAACCCAGTTCCCTGAGAGAGAGGTGACAGGTGTGAGATGAGTGCCCAAACAAGATGGAAACAGTCACAAGGAAAACAATAATAAATTTCATTTAGTTCCATTCTCAAACTTTCAAATCAGACTTAAGCTAATATAAACCCCAAGAGAAAAGACCATTGAAGCTGTCTTAGTAGATGAGGAACACTGTTGATGTGTTATTTTGGGGGCAGAGAAAATCATCAACTTTGGAGTGAGACTGTCCTAGATCTAACCACAGCTCTGCCACTTACCAGTACAGTTACTTAAGTAACCCCTGAGATTTTGAGTAGAATATTTAACCTCTTTGCTCCTTGGTTTCTTCTTTTTAAGTGACTATAAAAGTGTTCTCTACTTAAATTTAACAAAATCTCAGTTCAAAGAGAAAGATAAGGGAGGGAAGAATGAAGGAAGGGTTTTCTTGAAACCTACCCTTAACAGTTCCCTTTACCCTTCACAAGGTTTCACTGGGCTTAGAATGTGAAGGAAGAAGGCAGAATATGGTTCGTTTATAAACTGAAACAATAATTCTAAAAATGCTCAACAATTTGATGGTAACTTTCTAACAGGTGTTTTTCAGATAGTCTTATCTTCATGCTTTTCTCTGCCATTTCCCTTACATCAATAACACTGGTGATTCATGCCTATTACTATCTTCAATGCATCCGCTTCCACCATATACCTCCTTCCAGAGAAACTAGTAAGGTCTATCTCACACTGGGTCAGTTGTTCTATTCCTTCACTATGTCATAAACTGTAACCACCATCTCTTTCAATTGTTCATCTTTCTCTCTGTGATTACTATTTCATTGTTTTACATAACAACTCTTGTGTGTCCTGGCCCACAAGTCCTTTGATAATCCTCATAGGAAGGCCTATGGCACATAATGCTTAGGATAGGGCTTTTGAGTGCCTATTAGATGAATAAATGAAATAATGAATGAATCAAATACTGGACCCCTCTCTTACCTAAGCATTGTGAAGAGATGGCCAGATTCTAATCCTGGTTCTACCAACTACTCATCTGTATGACCTTGAGCAAGTCACGTGTCTTTTCTGAGTCTCAGTTTCTTCATACACATAAACATACACACACACACACACACACACAATTCTCATCAGATTGATTTAAGAATTAAAAGAGGTAACATATGTCAAACACAGTAATTGCTCAACAAACAGTAGCTAGTAATAGTAGTAGTATTCACCCTTAAGGTCAGGTCAAGACCCCTCCTCCTAGATACCTATCCTGATTACTCCAGCTCTCACTTAACCCCCTTACTCTGAACTCCTATAGCTCTTACAGCTTGTATATCCTTTAACCTTTGAAAATATCCTATCTTGTTCTCATTGCTGTTATTTGCTACATATCTTGTGTGTCTGAGGAAATCTTTAACTTACAGAATTTTACAATTAGCTGCTACATGTAGGCAATGTATTAAATTCTCTTCATTTTACAGATAAGGAAGGCTTCAGGAGGGTGAACAATTTCCCCAATGGCACATGGTTAGTAAAAGAATTGAGACTAATACCAAAGTCTCCTTGTGAAGCTCATAGCATGTTTAATGAATAACATCACTGAGTCCCTGTTTCACACCACATTAGCAGAGTAGTCTTGGGCAAGCTACTTTACCACTCTGCATCTCCATTTCCCATTTGTCAAATGAGGAAAACAGTATTTCCTCACAAAGTTTCTAAGAGGATTAACTGTGTTAATGCATGTAAATTGCTTCAAATATATTGTATTTGGTGCCTAATAAGTACTCAATAATGTTAGGTAATATTATTATATTATTACTATTATTAAGTTGCAGAAAATTATCCATTCTTTCATAGTATTTCAGAATAATGCCCAAAATCTGAGCAATTTAACTTTTCCCAGCTTTCCAATCTTATCTTCCACCCTTTCCAGAGTAAGTGAAAATAAGGTACTGTTTTAATCCCCAACTCCTTCAATACAAACATACAGATACAGATATGTACATGTACCCCCATCTTTTCTAAATATGCAGTTTATATTTTTTGTTCGTCATTCTTTGCCAAACAAAAAGTAAAACACATGCAGTAAGATTTGTAAATAACATAAATAGTTTGACTTATTGTTCTATGCAATGTGATAATTATCTCTATATGGATTTTATGTGCATGTCAATGCCAGTGTGTTTTGATTGTCAATTCCTAGAGACAAAAACTGTCTGCTTAAGTCAATCAAACATAAATTCTGGGGCACTTGAGCTAATTTGAATTAAGTATTCAGAGAAGAATTTCAAAAAATTCAGAATATGATGGGGGATTAATGGAGATTGGCTTAGCAGAAGGCTTAATGAAAGAGGGGACTTGGGTAGAGCTTGAAAGACAACAAAATTTTTAATTCAAGAGGAAAGATGAGTGTTCAAGGTGGAGGGTATTGTATGAGCAAAGTGGAGGGACTGGGCAAAGATTAATCTAACTAAAGTAGAGTGGTGATACTAGAAACCACTGTGAAATTCTGTTGAATATATAAAACCAGAGAACTTTGATAGTACAGTTCATGATTTATTCCTCTTGGTAGCCCCAATATCTAGCACTAAGTTTGGATACAGTTGATGATCAAAAAATGTTTATTGAATTAAGCAAATGACACTGATTTTCACTCTATTAAAGTGAAGAAAAAACAGAACTGAACCCAACTCAATCAGATCATGAAATCAAAGGATAAAGTAGTTCAACAAGTATCTATACCTTCTACAGCACTAACCACTAGTCTAGAAATGTGTTTTTACTTTGCCTACATCACCACCCAAGGGCGAGAAATTAACACACCAAATTCTCTCATGCTCATATACTTATATTCTCTCTCACTCTCTCTCCCCATATATATTTCCCTCTCTCCCCCGCTACCCTCCTCCCTCCCTTCGCCCCTCCTCATAGACACATACACTGCACAGAGTTCCAATCCATTGCCTCATAGACTGAGACAACTAAAAACTTGATTAAGGCACTAAGAAGCACTGAAGTTAAGATTCCTAACATCTAATCCATTTTGATGAAGAATTCTCAGAAGAGGCTCCTGACTCCAAGAGCACAGACCATGTGACTGGCAGGCTCAGGGAATTTTGAAAGAAGCTTCTTTTCTTCATGAGGTACCCATCTCAACAGGAGTGCTTAGGAGAACAGGAAAGAAAATTTAAACAAATTTGGCAAGAAAAATAATGATATTTGGTATTGGAAACAGTAGCACAAATTGTGTTGTACAGGAACACCCAACTGTTTGTGAATTACCTTTGGCCTCAATGACCAGGTGATAATTATACAAATGTGGTTGAGACTGAAAGGTTTATTTACTGGACTTTTTGATTCACTCAAATTAATTAAGCCACCTCTACAAGCAATAGATTAGAGTATCCTGATCTCTACTACCTCCAGCACTATACAGATGGCCACAATGACTAAATTTTGACTAAATGACATAATGACTATGTCTTTGTGAGGTACATTCCAATTCACAGGGGTACAGTGAGCTGCAGCTAGAACTCAGGACCTGATTACCAAATTTCAAACACTATAGAAAATGAATATTAAATTGTATCAAATCCTAAAGCTGCTGGCAGATCATAAATGCCAAATGATGAAAGTTGGAAAGGAGGCTTTACTTGGGCCTAAGTATCTCCAGAAACTGCTTTTGGATTACGCTGCATAAGTGACAAGAGGTCAGTGGTATGCAGTGTGACAGCGGTGCCTGGGCTTCATTCATCTTCCCAGCCTCAGTGTCAAACAGGAACCTGAAACCAGATGCCTATTCAATGAGCAAATTCATGAGTGAATGAATATAATAAAATACTAGGCTATTTTTACCTTATAAAAGAAACGTAGGGTAACACCAAAATTATCAAGCAAGTTCTAAAACTTTTTTATTTTATATACCCTGTAACATAAGAATTTAAGAATTCAATTTTAAATTATCTTTCAAATATGCTTCATAACTCAAACCTCACCAAGTGCAGTTATAACATACTAGAGTATGTAAATGTGTGCAATGATTTGGAAAATGAAAATGGCAGATGGCAAAGGTCACTGCTCAGGCTGAAAATGTCCTCCCCTTCTCCAAAGGAGTAAAAGAATTTATAATGGCATCTATTTTCCTATAGGGCCAATTCCTTTCTACTATGCCTAAAATGCAAGTTTCTCATAATCTAATCTGGATTTACCCAACCAGCCTTTTCTCTCAAACATGTACTTTCTTGTTCTCTTTTAAGCACATATTTTGGAGCTAACAGAAATATATTAGAACTTCTTAAAACTCAATTTAGACATAATTCTAGCAATATGAGCTTTTCTTAGTATGATTTTTAACATACACTTTATTTTTACATATTTTTAAAATTATAAGCATTTCTGAATTCACAAAAATGTACAAATGAGCTATTAAAAATGTGACATGGTTCTAGCGATATGAATTAAGATAATTTCTAACATGTACCTGCTATGAAGCCAAGGTGGTCTCCTTCCTGCCCAAACACATACTTAGGCTTTGGTTCATGTTCTTTCCTTTTAGTTAAATGTCCTCTCTTCTTGTCTCTTCCTCCAAAATCTACCCATCTTTGTAAAGGCCCAACCTAACTCCCATCTTAGTCTGGCCAGTATTCATCTCTGCTTTTCCTGTTACATCCTGGCAGATTATTATGTTCTACTTTGCACTTTATTCTATATTGTCTTCGTGTTACCCTTCAGTTTTATCAGTATAAATATCATCTCACTAAGCTATTAGTTCATTGACAGCAGGAACGATGTATTTGAAGGGTCAGGTCAGATAATTTGTAGAGTGTCCTTCAATCTGTTTTCTCAGGTTTACAGAGAGTTATGGATTTGGGGAAAGAATATCACAGAGGTGAAGTGACTTTATCACATCAGATCAGGAAATACATGATATCAACATTACTTATCTGCTAATGTTAACTTGATCACTTTCCTGAAGTAATGTCTGTCATTTTCTCCACCGTAAGTTAACATTTTCCCCTTTACAGAATCTCTTCATTAGAAGCAAGTCATTAAATCCAGTCTACACTCAACAGGAGAGAAGTCAATCACCATATCTTAGAGGGAGAAGTATCAAAGAATTTGAGGACATATGCTAAAAACCACCACAATAATTAATAAATAAGTATTCTGAAAGACATGCTTTGAGACTATGCAAATAGTCTATTTTACCTTAAAGTTTCCTCTAGTTATTTTAACACCGATTAGTAGATCTTGCCCATAGCAGTTTTTACTGTTCTGTTCTAATGGTGATTTAGGACAATATCTTTTATTTATTTTATATTCTGCCATCTTTGTCCAGCTTACAACTAAACACAAAGTAGATAATCAATAAATACTTGTATTTTAAAATAAATAAATACTTGTTAGGTGTAATTAAATTTCAAGGAACAGTTATGTGAAGTAAAATGAGAACAGAAGGTGGCTAAGTTCAAGGCAAATACATATTTTGGCAGTTGTGCTGTTCTTATGTCATATGTCTTCATTAACGGGGTGGGAATAGAAAGAAAAAGAATTAATTACCTCACCCCTATTAAAACTAGAAGTTCCTGGAGAAAAGAGGACAATAGTTAATAGTTGTATAGTGCCTTAGAGTTCACAAAGTTTACTCACATTGATCATTTAGAATTTCAGAAGCTCTCTGAAGAGAAAGTCTTCAGAAAATGGAGATAAAAAAACATTTAAACTTCTGAAAGGCACTCTTAAATCAGGAATTGGAAAGTTAGGCATAGAAACTACATAAGGCTAACAAGGAAAAGCAAAAGTAAAAGCAAAGAAGAAACAGATAGAATTTTTTTTTAAAATGGTGTGATCCCAGTGCAAGGCTTTAAACCAGGTGGTAAGGTCGATTTAATGTGGAGCATGAAACCAAGACAACTTAGACTACCAAAGATAAAGAGTACATGGTTAAAAAAATGAAGAATGTCATTAAACTAAGCATTAAGAACAGACTTCATGGGAACATGCATTAAAGGTGAAAAATGAATAGAATCTTCATGTTTGAATTCACTCTTTTCTTCGTTGGTCACCTCCACTTTCCCAGTGCCTTTAACAGTGCTCTTAACCTCTTATGTATCCAAAAATATTTGCTGAAGTTCTACTATGTGCCATACATAATGCTAGACATCTTGGGATACACAATAATTAGATATGATCCCTTGAATGTGCATTCTTTTTTTTTAATCCTTACCCAAGGATATGTTTTTACTGATTTTGAGAGAGAGAGGAGGGGAGGGGGAAGAGAGAGGGAGGGAGGGGGGAGGGAGGAAGGGAGAGAGAAACACTGATGTGAGAAACATCGATCAGTCACCTCCCACACAGGCCTGAACCGGGGATAGAACTAGCAACCTAGGCATATGCCTTGACCAAGAATCAAACCTGCCACCTTTTTTGTGGTGTACCGGACAATTTTCCAACTAATGGAGCCACTTGGAAAGGTAAAACAAAACAATACATGTTGAAAAGTTAAAAAGCAAAATAAGGCGGAGGGGGCCAAAAGAACAGCATAAAGAGTAAAAGCTACAACAGTCCAGAAAAAGAAGAGATCACTATAGAATGCCCAGTTCAGGAAAGGCTTTGTGAAAATAAGGGGCATTTGCAATAGGCCTTCAGGAATTGGGTAGGGGGTGAGTTGTGAACAAAGCCAAGAGAAAGGCATTCAAAGCAAAGATGTACCAGCTGAACAAAGGTATGGGGTTGGGACAGTGCTTTAAGAAGACAGTGAAATCAAGCAGGGTTGTAATAAAAAGAATATGAAAACACAAGGTACAAAAGGTAAACTGAGATTGAAATGTAAAAGGCTTTGAATGTCAAGTTGAGGAGTTTAAACATTTCTGTAAGCAATACAAAAATAATCAGTTTTTGAGCAAAAAAGTGACATGATACACTGGAAACTAATATAATATTGTTATGTCAACTGTAATTAAAAAAACAAAAAATGTTTTTAAAAGAATGGGACGATGAATGTGATATTTTAGAAATATTAAGCTGGCTTTTGATGTACGTAATAAATGGTATACATCTTGATTAAAGATATGGTTATGGCAGTAAAGAGACAGGTATATAAAGAAGGCACATTGAATATGTAACAAAGAAGGGCACATAGGAGCAAAATAAACTTAGGAACAAAAGATTAACCAAAGATTTCTTTGTTGCAAGCAAGAAAAGCATAACATCACAGAACAGAGAGGAAGGTAGGCAAGGGTAAGATTCCAAGGTATGAAAAACAATCCAATTTTTATTTCCTCCATCATCATGTTTGTGTGAAATGTAAACTGCCTAAACATAGAGTGTATTAAAGGAGTAACCAAAGAAGCTCCCCAAGTGATAAACAGTGGCTTTAGAAAGAGAAAATGCAGTTGCATTAAAGTGCTTAAAGAGTATTTGAAAAATAGAAGCCACATGACTTTCTGTTATTATACAATATTATGTTTAAGTTTCAGTATATCTTTTTTTTAATAAGGTGCTTATGCCTAAGTGCCTATTACAGGGCCATTTACTAAGAAGACTTAATTATTTTAAGATGCTCATGATTACAATTATCACTGAATGAAAAGTAACAACTAAAGTATAATTTTTCAAAATTGTTGAGAGTATAAAACAATTCTGCCTTGAATTCTGCAATGCAACAACAAAGACAACATGGGTGATTTAAGGATATGTGAGCATCAAAGGGCAGAAATAGGGCATTCCCACTCTCTTTAACTCTGCTAAGGCCTCAAATACTGATATAGTTCAGAGCATCTTATTACCAGAGAAACATAAATCAAAAGGAGTTCAGCTAGGAGCAATAAAACAGATTAGTGTCTGCAAGGACTGACTTTAAAGAAAGTTTTAAAAGAATTAAATCCAGGTAGTCTAGATAAAAAACATCCATGAGAAAACCTTTTTTTTAAGCTGACACACCAAGGACAGAAATTATTTTGAAGGTAGATGTCTAAAAAACTAAAAAACACCGAAAGAATACTTATAAATATTTAGGGGATATTTATAAAGGGAAAATTCAGGATAAATTTGCTGGCAAAAACCTATAGGACAGGAGAACTCTCCTACATAAGTGGCGAAAACTACATTCCTAGAGATATTTAATGCCAGGTTGGACACAACAAGAAAAGGATTCCATATGGAATGATCCTGTACTGGCTGGCCCCTGAAGTGGTAAGAGGATTGAAGATGATCTCTTAGATCTTTTCCAATTTTTTTTTTTTTAATTCTATGAAGTTTTATGGGGCACAATCTCTTGCCAATTTCCTTTCTCCCCATGATGCCCACTTTCTCCTTTTACAAAGTAAAACAAATTGTATCCTTCATTTGAAGATGATCTCATGTTCTCAGTGAATCAGTAATATAATCCTAGATACAAGTTTGGGAGAAAAAGGCCAATTCCTATAACTTATAATGGTTGTTTTTCCCCCCAGTGGTTCCTGGGGCTCTTACAAGTTTTCCTACAAACTAAAGAGGAAGTATTTCAAATGGATTCAAAGAAGAGCTGTTTCATCAGGAAAACATTAATATTTTCCCTTCTTGCGTCTGATCGCAGAGCTGACAGTGACCCTGGAAGCTATAAGGCCCTGGGTCAAATTACCAACAGAGCTGCTGTTCAGGATTATCTTTTACCTTTCAGCATTTTATGCTAAGTGACAGCAAAATCTACTTGCAATCTACTTTTTATGTCAATGACATTTACCTTTGAAAAGATATAGCCTTAAATACCTACATACTTTGGCAAATGTTTTAAAAGAAGTCCTAGTCACACTTCAAACTCAAGCCTCAGCTTTGCTCTCTTTCTCCGTTCTGCCACTTAAAAAAAAGTTTCTCAGCCACCCTTGAAATAAATCCCAATACCTCTCCAGAATTCCCATTCAGTGAAAGCCCCAGAAAACACAACAGCATTTCCTCGTTTTGCTGATTTACAAGGACAAAATGTAACAAAATCCAGGGAGCTCTGAGAAACTGTCCCTGAACCCTTTAAAAATAAAACTGTAGTTCACTTATGAGAAGGAACAGCAGGACAGAGATAGCCCTCCAAGAATGGACACTAACGCCTCTTCTAATCTAAACAGCCTCAGTGGCTGAAGACCCACCAATTCCCATCTTGCATGTATGAAAGAATGCCCCTTTACCCATACAGAAAGTTCGTAGATATTAACACCAAACCCTCTAAACAATTTTTTAAATACCATTTTCATTTTTTCCCTAGTAAAAATGAGGCTGTTAAACCTAAAAAGATTGGCCTCTCAGACTAGAATAGGATTTGGAGTTTTCAAAGCCTGATGCTTAACTCATCTGATCCTGGCATTTTGGAAAGACAGCTGGCATTTATAATCCCATTTTTAAATGGAAAAAAAAAAAAAATTAGATTCTGAGATTAGACAGTCTGAAGAAAAACCCACTGGGGAGATTTTCAAACCTTCCCTAACAAGGGACTAATCTAAAAAGGATTATTTCAGAAAACTTCAGAGTAAATTTCAAAAAAAGGCCAGATCCTCATCCCAGGAAAGCAAAAAATAAGAAAAACGATAGGCACTTTTTTCTAGAACTTCAGCAATGAAATGTGAGCCTGACCCTTTAGTATCTTATGAACCTGCTTGTATTTTCTCAAGAAACCCACTCTTCTCCGCACTGGACTAGTCTGCCAGTTTTGGACAGTTCATGCCCTTAGGACTGAGCAGCCCAGCGGAGGGCTAGCAGGCGGGATCTGGGCGACCTGGGAGCCCCCTTTGCATGATCACGTCAGGAATCCCACACTACCGTGTGCCCTCGCTAGCAGCTACCAGCTTTTTAGGGGAGCTTCTACCAGGCTCTCCTCCAAATCTACCCCCACCAAACACGCACACACACAACTCACTCCCACTTTCCAAACTTCCTCCACCCCTCAAGAAGGGGAAGCAAGTTTCTCACCATCCTCATAGTTTTTGAGATAGTAATCAGGTCCGGGGCCCCCGCGGCTTTTCGCCGGGTTCCTCAGGTTCTGGAACTGCAGGAAGTCAGTCCTTTTGCCCCCGAAGCGCAGGAAGGCGGGCGAAAGTCCCCGGGCCAGGGTCACCAGACGCTTGGAGCTGCAGGGATAAAGAGAGAGGAAAGGATCCCGAGAAAAGGCGGGAGACCGGGGGACACTAAGCCAAGGCCCTCTTCTCACTCTCTGCAGGCGAACTGCCCGAGGCTCTGGGGCTCGGTGTCCGCCCCAGCTCTCCGACTGTGCGGGCCCCCGGCCGCTCCCCGGCCTCTCGGGTGCTCCTGTTGCCCCTGCCCTCCCTCGCCAGGCTCCAGGGGCTACGCCTCCTGGGCCCAGCCGGCGGCGGCCCCCTCCCTCCGACACTCCGACGCTGGTCTCCAAAGGTACTTATTTCCAAAGGTTAGATTGTGTTAGTTAACAGTGGGGGGGGGGGGGGGGCCTTCTGAGAACGCGGGCTAAGGCGCAGTTGCCCGGCTCTGCTGCTGCCAAGAAAGCGCTCCTGAAGGAGACTCGCAGCGTGCGGACCGGACCGAGGGGCTCCGATTTTTGTCAAACTTCTAGGTTGAAACCCGGGATCTACCTCCTCGGCCCCAGGGGCGCTGCCACCTCAGTAGAGAAGGCGAAACCAATCTTTTTTCTCTCAGACCAGGCACCTGAGGTCAAATTGATTCTGACTGATTTGTAATGCCAAAGGTGATTTTCCTTTTCCACTACTTTATAGCAACCGCATCCGTCTCCCAAATCCCTGGTCAAGAGTTCCTTCGCTTTTCTGTGAACACTCCACCCCTGCCTTGCACAGTAAGGTCAGTGTCTCTTTGACCCCTACAGTAATTCAGCCTGATCTCAGAAAGGTATCATTCTTCTCTCCCCTCCCCACCCCACCCCAGTTGGACTTCATCTTTTCTCCTTCCCACTTGGGGCCGTTTGGAAGCGATGGGGAAAGTGAAGTTTGCCGAAATGTGGAACCTGCGCGTCGGATGAAACTCGAGGAGCACCAGAACAATAGCATTTACCTCTATTTAGGTTCAGGATTTCCACAAACAGGTTTTTTAAAGCCAAGCGCTGCTACTTCGGAAAGGGGTGGAAAGAGAGCAATGCAGATGCTCTTAATGCTGAAGGGATTAGCTGTTAAATTCCAGATCTGTAAGTTATTTTTAACGCTTTGCTGGTTCGGGTTCTGAAAATCCAAATCCAAATGGAGAAACTAAATAGTATCATAAAGGGGATGGATACGAGACGGGGGAAAACCCCGCAGATTCTAATTAGGGACTTTCTGTGAAGTCTTGGCCACCCGGGCAGTCCGGTGGCGGAGGACTCCAGGACTGCGTTCCAGGTCAGCGCGGTCGGGCGTCGCGTGGGCCTCGGCGGCCAGCGAAGACCCCAGCATTTCCAGCAACAGTCAGTCCGGAAGCCTGCACAGCCAATGCAAATGCGCCCCACCACGGCTTGTTCCCTCAGTGCCGCCTCTCAGAATCTTTTCTGTGGCAAGCATTTGGCACAAACAGGAAGGTTTTTTAAAAAGAATCCTGAATGAGTCTGCGCAGCTGGATAAGTGCAGTGCAAGTGGGGCGTGTATTTCGGCAAACCCCCGTTGCCCCCACCTGGGGACGAGCTCAGAGACGCGCTCTGCTACAGGCAAGAACTTCGGAGGTGGACCCCGGGCGGCGCGGAGCGGTTCCAGCCCTCCCAGCGGAGCTGCGGGCAGCAACCGAAAGGGCCTCAGAGGCGGTGGTCGCAGCCACTGAATCCTCCCCAACGCTTGCTCCACGTGGAAGGAGCGCCCCACGTTGCGCCTCCCGCTACCTGCCGCGTCCGCTGACCCGGCAGAAGCCAGGGGAGACCCAGAGGGCTGAGGGGCGGGCGCACGCGAGAAGCTAAACTCGAATTTCGCAAGGAGTGGAAGATACTCACGAAAGACGAGCGGCGGACGCGGCCTCAGGGCGGAGAAATGAGAGTAAGAGCGCTCGCTCAGGACTCTTCGGAGAAGCCCACAGCTGAGGCTCCAATTTGGAGGGAATTTTTAAAACTCACCACTTGGATTCAACATTGCAGACGATTTGTTTATTTTTCTTTTTTAACAATGCAACTCTGTCCCTGATGGGAAGGGATTGTGGTTGCCTAACTGCTGAACATTAACAACCGGCGAGAGGGTGAACCCAATTAGATTCCAAGCCCTAGAGTAAGGGTGTCCGTAAGCACAAACCTCCGGGTTTGCTAATCCGCCAGTGCCGGGTTCAGACTTCCAAAACATCCCCGGAGTATTTCTAGAACCCTTTCCGCTCTCCTTATATACGCTATGATCAGAGCGAGGATTTTTTTTTTTTTCTTTAAAGAAAAACTGAACTATGCAGTTACCGCAAGAGATTTGAGGAGGAGGGACTGGGGGGGCCTTTCGGTCTATAAAAAGCGTCCTACAAAGTCCTGAAGTCTGGAGAGGACAGTGGAGAATATAAAATTAAAATTTAAAAATCCAACCCACTTGCCTTCCTGCGCACAAGCCTCTGCTTAAATTCGTTTTCTGTCTGGGAGTGAGAGAACTGACAAAACTCTTTCCGTGGAAAATTCCATTTTCGTGCTATTCCCCTGCTTGAACACTCACAGACACGCATAGACACGCACTCTCTCTCTCACACACACACACACATACATTTCTCTCCCTTCTTTGTTGCTAGAGACCTTTTCTTCACTTCTGTAACTGTCCCGAACCTCTTGTTTCTTTTTCAGAAGGAGACGGGGAGACTAACTGTGGATATATGTAAGCACAACATTTTTTCAGTCATAACTGATAAGTTTCTGAAATGCCTTCTGCATTGCAAACATGTGCATCTTAATAGAAAACATTGCTTTTTCTCAATCACCAGTTACAGCCTCACAGCAAATATTCCAGGAGGAAAACCTCCTTTCTTCTCTTTGAGAGATCCACTTGGCTTATTTTCTTCTTCATCCCCGTTTGGAATGGGAGATAGGAGGGGGTGGGGGTTGTTACAAAAAAAAAAAAATGATCCATGGAAGCCCCTGCCTTACCTTAAGAAATCGAGCCAGCCATCATGAATGATGGACGGATCCAGCTGCAGAGAGAGGAAGTTTTCATTGACTGTCCTGATTGGGTTCTTGGTGCTCACATCAAGTAGAATCAGGGTCTTTTCCTTCAAACCTGGAGCTCTGTCTACAGGCAAGGGTCTCCTGTCTCCAGCTTGGGAGGAAAGGAAGAGATGGAGCAACAGAGCCAAGAAGAGAGCCACCGGGGCTAGGCACGAGGGGGGGCGGGAGTTGCTGGAGGGCATGGCTTCAGGGAAGGCACAGAGCACCCTCATTAAATCCCTCTGATTTAAACCTCTCTTCCTACAGGGTCTCGCTGGTGACTAATTGTCCTTATCTAAAGTGTGTGTCTGTCTGCTTTCCCCCCCTTTTTTCCCTTCCTTCCCCCCCCCCCCCGCTTGCTCTCTTTCTCTCTTTTTTTTTTT
This sequence comes from Miniopterus schreibersii, assembly GCF_964146895.1. NCBI lineage: Eukaryota > Metazoa > Chordata > Mammalia > Chiroptera > Miniopteridae > Miniopterus > Miniopterus schreibersii. The sequence goes on from NC_138114.1 coordinate 38,599,144, forward strand.
TTCTTTTTTTTTTTCTTCTGTGTTTTGGTGCTTGGTGGAGCGAACTCACGCCCCTAGCCAGCCTTCTCAGCAACTCGTGCCAAGAGTATTCGTTCACCAGCACCGCCCCTTTAAGAGATTTCGACTGCAGACATTTTTTAACTTTTTAAAGGTAAGGGGGTGGGTGGGGGGAGAGGCGGGAAGTAGGAGGAAGGGGTGGCGTTGTACCCTCCTGATTTAACCCTCTAGGGTCAGGAAGAGGAGGAAGGGATCCAAGCAGTACTGTTTTAAGTTTCAGTCCGAGGTTGGGATGTCTTGTTTTTACTTCCCTCCCTGCAAGGCTCTGGGGAAGGCCCATCTAGCTCCAGCCCTGACAGGAAAGCCTAGCGCCAGCCCTGGACACAGTGGACTAAGAGGTCCACACTAGCCTGTGCCAGTTGGTCCTGACAGCATCAGGTATTTTGCCCACTCTGGGCCCTTCCCTCTGGGTTGAAGTAGCAGAGCAAGGGTGTTAATTAAGTAGCAAAGGGGTCCTGATTTCCTGCAGCAACTGATTCCTGCCAAAGCACAGAATGCAGAGGGAGACTCCGTAGACATAAGTTGAGACCTCTGCAATGCGACGGTCAGCCATCCAGAAGCATCCTCTGGCCTCCATAGGCCAAAGAGTGGCCAGAAGTAGTACACAGAGTAACCAGGTAAAAGAGCTTATCTGTGTGTAGGGGCATCGGGGTGCAGGCTGAGCATGGCATGGTTCTGCCTGCAGCCGAAGTGAAAGTGTCTTGGGGGCTTCAATTTATGCTGACTTAGGCCAAGTCAAAGCAACCTGGTCTGTGTTTGGATAGTCTGGACAGTGCTGTGCCCATATGAGCCACTCTACTCCAATGCACAAGCAGAGCTGCCCCTCCTCAAGGTCAACCTTGGACTTACCCTTGCCATGGGGAAGTGAGCCTTTATGGTGCTGGAGAGGAACAGAATGACACAGTTGGGTTTTCAAACTCAACGTGAAGTCAGCCAGAGTCTACCCACAAGTATCCCCCCCCTAACCCCCCAAAGACACAAGAACAGCCCAGAACTTGCATGGTACACCACCTGTCCTGGCTCAAGCCTGGACCCATAGCACCTCTCAGCTCCAATCTTAGGTCTCAACCAAAGCCAGGCCCAGTTTGTGCAGTCAGACCATTGGGCCCCACTTTTGGCTTCTTTCTGGAACAAAATGGGCCTTCTACTTGGCAGATGAAGAGAATGACTTTATGCAGTATGGGTATGCATGAGTGTCCCAGGGCCTCCTGATATCAAACAGGTAAAACTCTAAAATGCAGATCAAAGGTTTTCCCTAAGGGTGGTCTCAAAATCCACAAACACTGAAATGGAACCTGTTTCCCTTTCCCTCCCCCTTGATAGGATTAAGGAATCTGTAAAGGGCTGGAGTAGATGACTTTCAACTGAGGTTTCCTGAGGAGCTTCTACTAAACTAAGCAACTAGGAAAGCCAGAGGTTAGGTTGGGCTAGACTGGGAAGTGCCACGAAGACCTCTTTCTAGAAATAGGACTGCATAAAATGAGGCCAAAGGAGAAAGAAAACCCAAGGCATATTATTTAAAGATGATTTCAAAAATGAATAAGTTATATACTGAAGTATTAGATGTGAGTCTGATAGATGTTGGTCCCTAAGGCCTACTTCCTTCAGTTCCTGAAAATTTCTCACACACCTAGATCCTTTAAAATATGTGTGTGTTTCTATGTGCAGGTGTGTGGTGTGGTGTAAGTTCCAGTAGAAATTATTATAATTTTAAAATGTACATTGAGCACCTCTCCTAGAGATGGTGACAGCCTGGTGAGCAAAGTTTTTAATCTGTATCTTTATATCTTCAGACCCAAGCACTCAGTAGGCATTCAATAAATGTCTGTGAAATAAATTAATCGTAAATCAAATCATGCTCAGCACACTAAAATCAAATACTGCTCTCAAGAAGAATGTGAAAAATAAATAAATAAAAACTATTTGTCACAGTAAACTTTGTCTTAGGCTGCTGCTCAGTAATTTGTTTTCCCAGTTATGAACATTTTCCTGGTCATCTCCTCCAGGAAATAGTTATCTTGCAAATTCAGAAGCCATTAGTTCATTTGCTATATTCAGAATTAAAACTAATGAGATATTTTTACAAGGAGACAAATTTTCTAAGGGCTTAAAGAATCCCTGGTTTACAAATGAATGTAATGTACTTTTAGAAGCCACGTTAACTGGGACCAGAGGAAGACCACTTGAATGAAATAAATCACTTCAGCCCTGGCTAGATGGCTCAGTTGGTTGGAGTGTCCTCCCCTACACCAAAAGGTTACGGGTTTGATTCCCAGTCAGGGCACAGGCTTAGGTTTTGGGTTCAATCCCCACTTGGGGTATGTAGGGGAGGCAACCAATCGATGTTTCTCTCTCACATCAATGTTTCTCTCTCTCTCTCTCTTTTTCTCTCACTTCCTCTCTCTCAAAAATCAATTTAAACAACATATCTTTCGGTGAGGATTAAAAAAGAAAAAAGAAAACATCACTTCACCCACTAGATCTCTATAAGCAATGTTCCTTTAAAAAATACCTACTCTTGTAACTAAGGATGAACTTGTGTATAATGAGAATCTGCTTAATCATTAATTTTAACCACAATTTTTGTTTACTGACCCAACTATGCTGTAATTGTTTGGTGGCCTAATTACTTTAACCAGCAGTCAATGTTTTCATCAGAACCTGTATGTGGAATAAAAATAAAAACCAACAAAACAAAAGTGCTTTTTTCTTTTTAAATATCTTTATTGATTTCAGAGAGAGGAAAGGAGAGGGAGAGAGAGAGAGAGAGATCAATGGGAGAGTCATTGATCAGCTGCAGCCCGCAACCCGTGCATGTGCCCTGACCGGGAATCGAACCCCAATCGCCTGGATCCTAGGTCAACGCTCAACCGCTGAGCCATGCCCGGCCGGGCAGTGCTTTTTTTCTTAATTCCTGATTAAAACCATCTCTCTAGTGTAGCCACTGAAATTCTATAGTCATGTCCAGTCTCAGGAAATCAAGGCAAAGAAAACAATTCAATAACATCTAAGGAGTTCGAGAGAGTCCTCGTTGACTCCAAGATGACCTGATTGTTTGATTCTTTGGTTTAGTTTGGGTATAGATTTGCACAGGGCTACTCCTTCCAAATAGCCCCCACGCCCCATATCATGGTTTTCGTCTTGCGTCCTGTCTAACCCTAAATTATATGTTGTAAGTAGCTCATTATTAATTTGTTTATTAGACTGATATTTCTACCCTACCTTCTGTGTGCTGTTGGGGAACAACAATCTGCATCTCTGCTCTGTCTTAGATTGTAATTTCCTAGGGGACAAAAACTGGGTCTCTGTATAAAATATTAATTACTGGGATCTAGATACATTCAAGTCTCCTTGGAATGCTCTGCCTGGTGTTACTGAATGGTCCTTACAGATAAATGTCTTTGATATCTAGGAGTCTAGGTTCCCAGACCTGTAAGAAATCTTAAAGATTAACTGGTTCAGTGGTTTCTAGACTATGGGATTTCAAAATAAATATTAGTAAGTGGGGGAAAGCTGACATATTTGCCAACTTTTTATTTTGTCTAGTAAGGACCTTAAAAAAAATCAACTACTTATCACTATTACTTCCCAAAAGAAAAGAACAGTTTTACAGCCAAAAAAAAAGCTGAAATTATATGTGAAAATAAAGAGCAAGTGTTTATACTGAATAAATTTAGCTTCATGAAAAATCACTATATTTTTATCATTTCACTTCAGACCAGTGGAAATATGCCAGTGACTAACATGAGTACTAGGACTGGTGATTGGGACAAATGATATATCCTGTGTGTATGGCCAAATTCTACTTTTTAGTCTATAGTGTAGCTGCAATATGTGCATACTTTTTAATGATCGTCATCTTCACTACAATAATTTCTTTCTACCTTTCCTATGCTTTTTTTTACATTTAGCCTGTCACAAACTCATTGACTCTATATGTCACCTCCTTTTCCTTCTATTAAATATTCATGTCCATGATGACTACTATTTATTGAGATCTTATGGTCCATGCATGGTGGTCGGGACTATACCAATGTTATCTTTAATCTCGAATAACTCTGAGAGGTAGATAGAGTTCATTATTATACCTAGTTTACATATAAGAAAATTGAGACTCAAAGGTATTAAGCAACTTTCTCATGGTACACAATAAGTGGCAGCAAGGATGGAAACCCAGGGACGCCTGACTCCAAAACCTATGTCTATGTTCTTAACCACCACACTCCACTATAAGTGGCTAAAATAATGCATGCCCTCAAACAACTTGTCTATGTATAATGGGAAAAAAACTTTAACTAGGAGTTGGAAGACCCGAGTTTGACAGATTCCAGCTTTGTGACCTTGGATAAATTTTTAAACTGTTCTAAGCCTCAGCTGCCTACTCTGTAAAATTAATATGATATCCTAGAGTAAAATAAGAATTAAATAAGGTTATTATGGAGAAAGTACTTTATAAATTCTAAAATATTATGCAGATTGTGCTATTTCATGTTATTTCTAATTCCCTCTCTACCGCACTTGTCACAAATACATCCTATCAACTGATAAAGACAAGAATTAAATTATATACAAATAACTGTGATAATCTTGAAACAAAAGGTCAACTCTAATATGCTATCAATAAATACAGTAATAAAATATAATAAAAGTACATACCACATATTTTAACCATGTAGGCTCTTCTGCCTATAATTAGCATCTGAAAAAAGAAGTAGGTTTTACATGCCTCCTTCAATTTCCCACTAGGAAAGGGGAGACAGAGTGGGAAAAGGACAGTGCTAAGGAATAAGAAAGACTGTGTCTCTGTCCTGCTAAGAGGAGCAAGGAATGGTGACACTTTCTCCATATGGGAAGTTGAAGGGGAAAGAAATTTCTAACTCTACAATTGTTCTACCTCATTATATAAGAAAATTCTAGCTGGATGGTTTTTTGTTCCCACTGTTGCCATCAAGTAGTAAACACATGTGGGGAAGATCATAACCATATAAATGTAGTTGACTCTCTTCAGTTCAGTTTGAAATCCCTTAGCATGTCTGAGGGCAGGTATGACAGTTATTCTGGGAACTGCTATAGGTGGAAAACCAAGTTACAGTAAAAAAAGTACTCGTGTCCTTACATTCGTTGATAAGTCACTTTACCATTCTAGCCCATTTTGCCTCTTGTACATTCAGGTAAGTCCTGAAAAGCATCATGTTATACTGCAAATTGCATGGGTTTTGGAGTTCAATAGACTTTGATTAAAACCTAGTTCACAATCTACTATTTGTTCATGTGACCTTTGTTGAACAAATCATTTATTCTTGCTGAGCCCAATTTTCCCATCTGTAAAATAGGCATAAGTATACTTCCCTCCACACATGTTCTGAGAATTAAGTGAGGTAATGTCTCTAGTTCCTGGCACATAGTTACTACTCAACTGTCATTTTCACTATTGGATTTCACAATGGAAATAAATGTAACTTGCATATATAAGGCAGGAAGAAGTTTATACACCTGAAACTTAAAGTTTTTGAAATAGTCTAATAATAACCTATATCTGCATATATGATTCCATTTTGTGCTCATTGCATATAGATCAGCAATTTTCAACCACTGTGCCACAAGAATTTTTAAAACATGCAATACTTAACTATTTAGTCAGAGGCACTGACCTCTTTTCCCTTAGATTGTCTGTCAAATTTAAAAAATGACAACAGCCAACACAACAATAGCTGTCCAGTGTGAATGAATCAAAATTATACCTATTTTTTTCAGATTGACAAAAAATGTATTTTTTGGTGTGCCGCAGAATTTTAGTAATTAATGTGCCATAAGATGAACAGGGCTGAAAATTGCTGATGTAGACAGGGAAAACTTTACCCTCTAATTCAGGTAAGGAAATCAAGAGTCAAAAAGTGCAAAATGCTACTTCTTGAAGAACCTGAAACTAAAGCCAGCTCTGCTAACTGAAAACTAGACAGACTGCTTTTGGTATGTTTGTTATTGAAAATACTTGAGAACTTTTACAGATAAAAGTTATATGTATGTATGTTATATGTCCCAGGATAAAAATTCAGATTGACTTTCACATGTTCTACAGCTTCATTAACTATAAATCATTTATACCTCCAAATAACTGAAAGTTGTTTATAGTTTCCTCTATACCACCTACCTTATCAGATAATCCTAAACCTTAATTAATGTTAAAGATAATTTCTAAGAAAGTGAAATATATAAATCATATATATTTATCTCAATATACTTATTTTAGTCTCAACATTGAGAAATTAGACCTGTAATAAAACATTTGCCTGGAACACAAGTGTGTTTTTTTTTACCTCCAAAAAATGACTAGCTGTGATTGTATTTTCTTTTGTTCCCTAGGCTAATGGTACACTTTGACCTTTTTAAATACAACTAATGTTCTCAGTTCATAATAATAGGAGTTGAACAAATAAGGACAAAAAAAGCCTACCACAGGTTCAGGCCACTCCTCAATAATCAAAATCAGCTGATAGACTCTACATGTACATACTTATTCAACTGAATATTTTACCTCTGCCTGAATTAACATCTAGATCCCTAATTCTTTGGAGTAGTTTTGTCCCCACATAAGCAGATCCAAGTCCTTCCTTAGTTCAATGGCCATTGTGCCAAACTTTACCAGCCTTAATTCTCAACAGATTTTTCAATTTTCTTTTGGTAACCTAGAGACAATGATATGCTGCAACTTTTAGAAAGTATGTTTCATTTTCATCAGACACTTAAATTTCAAATCTCTTTCTTGATTTTTCTGAAGCCCAGTCAGTATAATACTGTGTTTAAATACTTTAAATTTTTTTTTTCCCTTTCAGGAAGAAATAAAAATAGTTTGAAAGTCTGGGTCAGTGATTCTTAGCCCTGGGGGCACATTAAAATCACCTGAGGAGCTTTTTTAAATAATCATGCCCAGGACCATCCCCCAGATATTCTGATAATTGATTTGGAGTGGGGCCTCAGCATGTCTTAGATCCCATGCTATACACCTCTATTTGGTTTCTAGTTTCAGAGAGCAAATTTAGATGACACAGGATACCATGTTATTTGAATCTGTTTAATTCCTAGGTTTCAGGTAATGAGGCAGAGTTCAAATACTAAGGGATACCTCAAAAAAATTATTGGAATCTATTATGTTCCTAAGTTCAGACAATGAAAGTTCAGATAGTGAGGAACCATCCTCAAAGGGGGGAAAATTATGCAAGTAAATATAACCTACAACCTATTAGCTTTAATGGATTCTCAACTGATTATTCCTTCATTCAAGAAATGTTTTCACTGTACACCATCTGATTGGCAAAATTAAATATTTGATAACACTAATTGTGAATATGGACAGATGGTAAACTTTCTGCATGCTGATGGGAGTGTAAACTAGTTGGGCTGTTCTGGAAAGTGATCTGGCAATATTTAGTGAGATTATGTGTATTCCCTAAGACCCAGAAATTCCACTATGGGCATAAACTCCCAAGCAATTCACAAAAGGCTCATAAAAGGACTTAAATGAGGATAGTCAGTAAAGCACTGATTTTAAAACTGAGGAATTGGAGGCACCTAGCTGTCCATCACAAGGGATATGGACTGGTAAAATGAGGAAGGGAGCAGTTAGAAGCAATAAACTAAATGTACATAAAATGACATGGATAACCTTTTAAATATCTGAGAAACATGAAAACAAAATGAGATCTATAGCATAATAACATCAGTGAAAATAAAACACACAACAAAACAATATATTTTACAATATAAAAATATCAAAGGACATACATCAAACATATTAGAGTCAATACTAGTCAATAAAGTAAATGTTGAAAGGAAAAAAAACAAAAGGCTTTGCAAGGACCAACATCCATAAACATTCTCCTGAATTCAAGGCAATACTTAACTGACTTGGGGGGGAATGAAAGGGAGAAATATTTATTGAGTGCTGACTGTGGCTAGGAAGTGTGTCTGCCTACCCACCCACTCACCTGGGGATCCAAAGAATAATCCTGTCATTGGAAACCTCACAGTGTAACTGGGAAAATGACCAAGTTAACAAATACAAATCCATTTGATAAGTGCTGCAATAGAGTATGGTGAAAAGTGCCATGGAGCACTGTAAAGGATTATGACTTAATATTAATTTGTATATATAAGGGTCTATTACTTGATATGTAATTTTCCATCTCAATTATAGTGGAAATATTTCATACTTTAATAAGTTAGGAGAGTTTTTTGGTTTGTTTTGTTTTTTGTGTCCCATTTTGCCTAAACTCTACATGCGAATAGCTATGGGTTGCCTGCTGAGAAATGTTAGAGTGCCATCTGCTGGTGGAAATGTTTCAAGTCTCCCCCATTTACCTCAATCCATTTTCAAAAACAAAAATATCACACATATCATAGGATATTTGGGCTTGAAGAAATCTATTTCAGGCCTCTGATTTTAGAGAGGAGGAAATATATTCTTATAGACTGAATCTCACTTAAGGAAAATGTACACACACACACACACACACACACACACACATACACACACACCTTCCATCACCATTATAAGCATCACAGAACTCCATACAGACTCACAAAACTAAACTATCTAAAATTTTCCAGATAGAGAAACATAAAAATTCCTTTAGAGGATTCCACAGACATTTTAAACATTTATATAAAGCCAATTTCCCAGAAAAACAATCTTAGGAAGGCAGCTTACTGCAGTGCCAAATGAACAAGCTTTAAAGTCAGACCTAAGTTCATCCCAGCTTTACTATTTACTAAGAAACCTTAAGGAAGTCATTTAACTTCACTGAATCTCAATTTTTTTATATGTAAAATAAGATCAGTAATCTAATCTGCAGAGTTGTTGTAATAATTCATTGGGGTAACATGTAAAAAAAAAGACCCAGCAATGTCAGAATAACTTTAATCGCTAAATTAAACAACTAATACTAATTTAAATATGCTTCCTAATCCATCCTAAATGAAGCTAAAAACTGTAAATAGACCTTCCTCTCATTTATCTTTGACCCTAATATTTAATATAAATAATATGCTAGCTCTAAGATATGTCAATTAATTCCCATAAAAATTTAAATAAAAGGCAAAATGAGTGTTAATAGTTTGTTGTACATCTTGTCAGATCATACTTCTCTAAGGCTTGCTATTCAAAGTGTGGTCCACAGATCTAGCAGCATCAGCATAACCTAGGAGCTGGTTAAAAAGGCAGAATCTCAGACTCCACCCCAAATCTACCTAATTAGAATCTACATTTTAACAAATTTCCCCAAGTGATTAAAATTCAGATTTAAAATCTGAGAAGCATTACTTTATTTTATTTGTTGAATTTTTTTTAATTTTATTTTTGTTTAAAATATTACAGATGTCCCTTTTTCTCCCCAATGACCCGTTCCACCCCGTTCCTTCCCCCTCCCCAGTCCCTCTCCCCCCCCATTGTCCATGTCCTTGGGTTGTATATATATGCATATAAATTCTTTGGTTACTCTCTCCCCCTCCACCCACCCACCCTCCTCCATCCCTCTGACATTCATCAGTCTCATCTATGCTTCCATGTCATTGAATCTATTCCGTTCATCAGTTTATTAAGTTCTTTAGATTCCACGTATAAGCGAGATCATGTGATATTTGTCTTTCGCTGCCTGGCTTATTTCACTTAGCATAATATTGAGAAGCAGCATGTAGAGCCTGAGCTCCATTTTTTTAGAAGAGGTTTCCTCTTGGCTAAATTTATCTAAGTTTTAGCCATTAAGTACTGAAACTTCTTCAATTCTTTAAATTTTTAGTGAAACTCACCTTTGCACTTCACGTAACACTTAACGTACAGCCCATGGAAAGAAGGGAGAAAGGAAAACACTATTATGTCATTGATAAAATGATGTTCCAAAGCCAAAGAAGACAGAAATTGACTGAGTAAACACTACAAGGAGTAAACACAGTTACAGGGTTTCTGTTACTGATGGTAAATAAGCAATTATAAAATATGGAATAGATCAGCCAAAAACAACATGAAAATTAATGCCCACAGATGTGTCTATGTATCGTTGTGAGTGTAATGATAGATGAAGCAGCAATTCCAAACCTAGCAACAGCCACCACTTGCTAGAGAAACAATCCCCAGTTGCTGGGAAGTCTAAAAGTCCAGGTGGTGAAAAAGCATGAACTGCATGAAGACAAAATCGGGCATGGCCCACGTGAACCTTACAGATTATCTATAAAAAAGTAATGTGCTACTCCTATTCTGTGAAGACAAAAACAGTTATCAATTATTTATTTAATATCCACTGTGTGCAAGACATGATGAAATCAAAACAAAGTCACTATTACAAAAAAAGTGTAAGCACACAATACAGAACAGGCAGGCAAGCAGGCAAAAACTGTTCTTGCCAGGGGAGACACAATATGAAAATAAAGCTGATGCCCCTATAAGCCCTTCCTTCATCATCTCAGGTATAAAATCTATCTACTTACCCAAGTTGACAAAGAATAATACTTAAAATAACCAGCTTTCTTGAGCATATATTAAGTACCAGGCACTATGTAAAGCATTTTAATGCATTTCTTGTTGAATCTTTACAATAACTCTAATAGGCAGGTTTTCATAACTTAATTTTAAAGAAGGAAAAACCTGTAAGTAAGATTAAGAAACTTGCTAGTAAGAAGCAGCTTGGGGATTCAAATCTAGTTCTGTCATTCCAGAGGCTAACCTCGTAACCACTGGGATATTCTGAACCAGTCTGTGTAACATATAAGTAGGCCCTATATTATATTTAATTAGTTAATAAACACTTAAATCAATGTAATATGTCTTTTAACACTTTAACAGCTTTCTCTCCTCTATCTAAATGACAATGCCTTCTGTATAACAGAGGACATATTTTGCACAAAACAAATTTTATTTTATTTTTCAGCAATACAGACAATTTGGTTTTCTCAGATTTTGAATTTGATACACAGTATCTATTAGTATATAAAGACTAAATCTATATCCATGATTATTTTTCACTTTCACTGAGCATACTATGGTTAAAGAGTAAGGCATGGAAAATCTGGCTCCTGAAACCTGCTCAGAAATCCCCTAACTCATGTGTGTAAATTCTTGTTTGTGTTCATTCATATTCATTCATTCTCTCTCCTTGTTTCCCTCTTCCTCCCCGCCCCCTCTCATACAGACTCATTGGAAAGAGCATCAGACATATTTGAAAACAACAGCAGAAAACTAGTGAGACATCTACGTACAAACAATATTCACAGTATACTTACTTAAAGAACTAAGACTAAATGATAGTTATGAAGGAGAGAATATAGCAGGCAATGTCTATATGCTGTAATAATTTAGATCTAAAAAAACTATCAAAAAATAAGAAAGGATAAAAAAAGTAGAATAAGCTTGCTGATTAACTGGAAGTAAAAGGATATTACTTCAAATCAGATGCTGGGGGAGAAGAACTGGGGAAGGAAAGAAGCTATCTAGCTAATTTTAATACTTCTCACATTAGAAGCCAACAGCCAAAAATCAAAATATAAGTAAACTGAGATATTATATATAGATATTGAACTTTTAAAATTAGCTTGTTTTACTGATTTGACTTAGAACCATGCAAATATTTTAATTATAAAAGAAAAAATTTAAAACAGCCCTTAAAAACTGAAAATCAAATGAAATACAGCAACCTAAATATGTATCCAAGTGGAGATTTAACTACATACAGAGGAACTACTTCAAGTGACTTTAAAGCCCACCTGAACCTTCCAGAGTATTTATACATAACCTTACAGGTTAATTATACAGGAATTTATACATCTCTAATAGTCATAATCGTTAATGGTAGTGTTGGTTTTATTATTCTTAGGCTGTTATATGTGTAATGTGGGAAAAAGAAAATTAAATTTTATGTAATGTTCTATTTTATTCTATAATATCCAGCATTCATGAGAACCAGAGTTCTCAGCATAGAAGAAATGAAAGACAATTAGAATAACACCTAATATTAAAAAAAAAAAAAGACGAGGTTAAGAAAAAATTCTTTAGTACTGAATTTGAATTGGAAGTATTACTAAGAAGTCAGGTGTATTTTATCTTTTAAAATCATATTTCCTAGTTCTATCCACTGAAATAGCCTAGAAACAGTGACCAACCCAGTAGCGATGAGCACCCTTAATGCACAGATTTCCCTACCAAGAGGAAACAACACTACAAAAAGAGAGACCATATCAGGTATGATGTACCTCCTGGTAAAAGAACACAGGATTACCTATAAAGAAGTCGAGGAGGGGGGAAAAAAAGAACCTGAATCTCTAAACTCAACTATCAATTTATAGGAAAATCCAGACTTAGGAAAATTCTACAGGACAAATGATCTAATTTCTTTCACACCAAAACTGCAGGGGGTGAGGGGTACTTCAGATTAAAAGAGACTGTAAAACTATATCATCAAAATAAAAATAAATTCAGAGTATTTATGAGGAACTGAAAATTTGGTGATATTAAGGATTTACTGTTAATTCCTGTATGTGATATGGTTTTATAGGTGATAAAACTATATGGTTACAGTTATGTTTCTTAAAAAGCCATTTTCTTTTAGAGGTACATAATGGAATATTTATGAAAATGTCCTCAAGCTCTGAGCCTGTATTGGGAAACCCTAGAAAAGCATCTGCTTACAAGTGAGATTAAATAACTGTAACATGGCAATATAAGGGGTAACCAGATAGGGTCTGAATCATCTGTTCACCAGTATCTGACTTAAAAAGAGGGATTAAAATTCCCTTTAACTCTGACCTTCACTAGGTTCCTATGCCCCCACGTACACACCCTAATTTCCCCTTCATTCCTTCCTATACTCTTCCCATTATCAAAGTTCCCTTTAAGCAAAAACTAGAATATCAAAGATGGAAAAAACTCAGGCTGTCATGGCAATGTTTAAAAAAAAAGAAAAAGTCCTCAGAGTTAATGATGCATCCTGGTGTATTTATAAGTAAATTACATGCTGGGATTTGCTTTAAAATACTTGAGCGGGGAAAAAGAGAGAGAAGATAGCTGAAAAAAATTTTCAAAATGTAATTATTGAATCTTGGGGATAGATACACAGGGAGTCATTATATAATTCTATGTTGGGGGTCTTTTGGAAATTCTCCAAAATAAAATATATATCCTGAGAGTTTTCCTTCTCCGTCTGCATTTGGCCCAAACGTAATGACTGTAAAGTAGATTAAAGGTAAATGCTTAACAAATTATAAGCAAAGAAAATAGAATCTAAAAAAATAGGGTTCTAAATCTAGGCACTAAAATCTGGGAGAATCAGGTCTAAGATATAAATCCCTACTACAAGAGTGAAACTAGTTTCCAAAAGAAATAAAGGGTACAAGTCTTATCTCCTGGAGTTACTTGATACAGGCAGGACACATATAAAATGGGTAGATATGGTGGATGCAAAAAATTAAATAAATAAATAATACAGTAAAATGGGCAGATAGAGGAATAGGCGGATGGATGGATGGATGGATGGAGTGACAGATAAATGATCCAGTAACTGACACTCTAAAAAAACAAGTGCTACAGAGAGAGGGAGTGGCCATTAACAATGGCAGGGAGCCCTGGCCTGTGTGGCTCAGTTGGTTGTGCATCATCCCGTGCACCAAAAGGTTGCCACTTTAATTCCTGGTCAGGGCACATGCCTGGGTTGTGGGCTGGATCCTCTGCAGGAGGTGTGCAGGAGGCAGCCTCTCACATTGATGTTCCCCTCTCTCTCTCCCTCTCCCTTGCTCTCTCTCTAAAACTCAATAAAAAAATCTTTTAAAAATTATTTTTAAAAAAACCCACAATGGCAAGAACAAAAAGGGAGCCGTGATGCTCTGGCTAGTGTGGATATATGCGCTATCTCTGATGCCTGGGACATGACTTCTATGATCCAATCTAAAGCAAGCAGCCCTTACAGAATAATGGCAAAGAGATCAGTAACCGATCTGGGGTCATATAACTTCTCTGATACCATTTGTATAAATAAAGAATAACTAAGTGCCTTTCAACAGTGTGAGGCAAGAAGTCCAAGAAGACGGGAACAGAAACTAAGCACTAAGCTTGCAGCTCCTGAGCTGTAATCTATCTATCAATGGACACAGAAACACAACGGGAGCTTTCAGCTACTGCTTCAGAACTGCCTTGGCAAGAGATGACATTTCTGCAGGCAGCTGGATGTTTTCAGAGCTTCCCATTTTGTCTGAGATCACTTCTTAGGAGGCTACATGTAGGTAATGAAATTCTCTAACAAGGATGGTACTGCAGCTGTCTGCAAAATAATTTTTTCTCTATTTCCACAGAGCAAGCTGGAACAAGTCTTCATGTAGTATAACACTCAGCTGGAAAATATACTTCACCAAACAGCCCACTTGGTGATCTCACTTAAATAGGTATCTTTTTAAACTAGAATAAAATTCTGCAAGGGGACTCTTCCTGTCCACTTCTCATGAAAAAAATATATATATATATTTAATATCAGAACTCCAAGGGACCTACGAAATAATTTACTCCTCCATTTTACAGGTGTGGAGATTTAGGCTCTTGCAGGGCCAAAGAGGAAAAGTCATATAGCAAGTTACTGACTGAGTTAGATCAAAATCCAGTTCCTCAAAAACCTGGTACTTTGGAGAATTAGAGTACTCGTGCATGCAGCTTCTAATTTTTCTTACTTACTAAAATGAAAACAAGCTGAAATGAAACCAGCTGAAATGAAATTAAAGTTTATCTTACTGTTTGCAGTTAATTATTTATCATTTCCCCTCTGTGCATCCCTGTTCTCCCTGTACGTAGTCATGTAGATGGCATGAGCCAGAGGAATTTTTTTCTTTATTGCACTGGGATGACATTGGTTAATAAAATCATACAGGTTTCAAGTACTCTGTAAAACATCATCTGCATATTGTATCATGTGCCCACCACCCAAAGTCAGGTCTCTTTCTGCCACCATTTATCCACCCTTTGCCCTCTTCCACCTCCCTTCCCCCCCCCCCATTTTCCTTCTGGTAATCACCATACTGTTGTCAGGTTGTGCGTTGTTTTATTTTTTGCTTAATTCCTTCACCTTTTCCACCCATCCCCCCAAACTCCCTCCCCTCTGACAACTGTCAGTCTGTTCTCTTTATCTATGAGTCCTTTTCTATTTTGTCTGTTGGTTTATTTTGTTCATTAGGTTCCACATATAAGTAAAATCATATGGTATTTGTCTTTCTCTGACTGGCTTACTTCACTTAGCATAATACTTTCCAGGTCCATCCATGCTGTTGCAAAAAGTAAGATTTTCTTTGTGTTTTTTTTTACAGTCGAGTAGTATTTCACTGTGTAAATGTACCATGGCTTTTTTATCCATTCATCTACTGATGAGCACTTGAGCAGCTTCTGTATCTTGGCTACTGTAAAATAATGCTACAATGAACGTAGGGGTACATATATTCTCTCAAATCAGTGTTTCAGGTTTCTTTGGATATATTCCCAGAATTGCAATTGCTGGGTCATATGGCAGCTCCACTTTTAATTTTTTGAGGAAACTCATACTGTTTTCCACAGTGGCTGCACCAATCTGCATTCCCACCAACAGTGCACAAGGGTTCCCTTTTCTCCACATCTCGACAGCACTTGTTTGATGATTTATAGATAATAGCCATTCTGACAAGCATGAAGTGATATCTCATTGTGGTTTTAATTTGCATTTTTCTGATGATTAGTGACTTCGAGAATCTTTCCATATGTCTCTTGGCCATCTGTATGTCCTCTTTGGAGAAGCGTTTATTCAGTCCTTTGACCATTTTTTAATTGGGTTGTTTGTTTTCTTGGTTTTGAGCTGTATAAGTTCTTTATAAATTTTGGAAATTAACCCCTTATCAGATGTGTCATTGGTGAATATGCTCTCCCATTCAGCGGGTTGTCTTTTCATTTGGTTGATGGTTTCCTTTGCTGGCAAAACTTCTTAGTTTAGTCCCATTTGTTTATTATTTTCTTTTGTTTCCCTCACCTGAGGAGATGTATCAAAAAAAGTATTGCTATGAGAAATGTCTGAGATTTTACTGCCTATGTTTTCTTCTAGGATTTTTATAGTTTTGTGCCTTACATTTAAGTCTTTAATCCATTTTGAATTTATTCTTGTATATGGTGTAAGTTGGTGGTCTAGTTTCATTTATTTGCATGTACCTGTCCAATTTTCCCAACATCATTTATTTAAGAGACTGTCTTTACCACATTATATGTTCTTGTCTCCTTTGCCAAATATTATTTGACCATAAAGGCATGGGTTTATTTCTGCACTTTCTATTCTGTGCCATTGATCTATATGCCTATTCTTATACCGATACCATGCTGTTTTGATTACTATGGCCTTGTGGTATAGTTTGATATCAGGTAGCATGATACGTCCAACTTTGTTCTTCTTTCTCAAGATTGCTGAGGCTGTTCCGGGTCTTTTGTAGTTCCATATAATTTTTTGGAATATTGTTTTAGTTCTGTGAGATACGGCATTGGTATTTTAGTAGGAATTGCACTGAATCTATAGATTGCTTTGGGCAGCATGGACATTATAATGATGTTAATTCTTCCTGTCCATGAACACTGTGTATGCTTCCACTTATTTTGTATCTTCCTCAATTTCTTTCTTCAGTATCCTATAATTTTCCAAGTATAGGTCTTTTACCTTCTTGGTTAAATTTATTCCTAGATACCTTATTTTTTTGTTGTTGCAATTGTAAATGGGATTACTTTCTTGGTTTCTCTTTCTGACAGTTCATTATTGGTATATAAAAATGCCATGATTTCTGAATATTAATTTTGTATCCAGCTACTTGACTGAATTCATTTATCAGTTCTAGTAGTATTTTGGTGGAGTCTTTAGAGTTTTCTATATAAAATATCATGTCATCTGCAAATAATGACAGTTTTACTTCTTCCTTTCCAAATTGGATGCCTTTTGTTTCTTCTTCTTGTCTGATTGCTGTAGCTAGAACTTCCAGTACTATGTTGAAGAGTGGTGAAAGCAGACATCCCTGTCTTATACCTTATCTTAAGGGAAATGCTTTTAGAGTACTATGTTGGCTGTGGGTTGCTCATATATGGCCTTTATTATGTTGTGGCATGTTCCTTCTATTCCTACTTTGCTGAGAGTTTTTATCATAAATGGATGCTGGATTTTATCAAGTGCTTTTTCTGCATCTATTGATATGATCATGTGATTTTTATCCTTCATTTTGTTTATATATCATTTTTATTGATTTGCAAATATTGTACCAACTTTGCATCCCCAGAATAAATCCCACTTGATCATTTTGTATGACTTTTTTATTCATTTTTTAATTTTTTTAATTTTTTTAAAATATATCTTTATTGATTTCAGAAAGAGAGGAGAGGGAGAGAGAGATAGAAACATCAATGAGGAGAGAGTCATTGATCAAGCTCGCAACCGGGCACGTGCCCTGACCAGGAATCGAACCCCGATCACCTGGATCCTAGGTCGACGCTTAACCGCTGAGCCACGCCCGGCCGGGCTGGATGATCTTTTTAATGTATTGTGTTGGATATGGTTTGCTAATATTTTGTTGAGGATTTTAGCATCTATGTTTATCAGGGATATTGGCCTATAATTTTCTTTCTTTGTAGTGTCTTTTTTTTTCTTTTAAAGTTCTCTTTTTTTTTTTTTAAATATATCTTTATTGATTTCAGAGAGAGGAAAGGAGAGGGAGGAAGAGAGATAGAAACATCAATGATGAGAGTCACTGATCGAGCCCACAACCCAGGCATGTGCCCTGACCAGGAATCGAACCCCGATCACCTGGATCCTAGGTCAACGCTCAACCGCTGAGCCATGCTCAGCCGGGCTCTTTATAGTGTCTTCATCTGGTTTTGGAATTAGGATAATGCTGGCCTTGTAAAATGAGGAAGTCTTCTGTCCTCTTGAATTTTTTGTAATAGTTTGAGAAGGATAGGTGTTAGTTCTTTAAATGTTTGGTAAAATTTGCCTATGAAGCCATCCAACCCAAAACTTTTGTTTGCTGGGAGGGTTTTTTTATTATTAGTGCTTCAATCATTGGTCTATTCAGGTTTTCTGGTTCTTCCTGATTCAGTTTTGGAAGACTGTGTATTTTTAGAAATTTATCCATTTCACTCAGGTCGTCCAATTTGTTGGAACATAGTTGTTCATAGTATTTTCTTAAAATTCTTTGTATTTCTATAGTGTTAATCGTTACTTCTCCTCTTTCACTTCTGATTTTATTTATTTGGGTCCTCTCTCTTTTTTTCTTGATGAGTCTGGTTAAAGGTTTGTCAATTTTGTGCATCTTTTAAAACAGGGGTGGGAATCTTTTTTCTGCAAAGGGCCATTCGGACACTTATAATTCTTGGCCATACAAAATTATCATCTTAAAAATTAGCTATGAAAAAAGCTCCTAGATTTATTGAATTTTTAGTCCCACCTGCAGTTGCCTTGGCAGCGCCAGACCAAATGATTTCGCACCATATATGGCCCGCAGGCCAGACATTCCCAACCCACCAGTTTTAAAAGAGCCAGTTCTTGGTTTCATTGATCTTTTGTTTTTGTTTTTTAATTTCTATATCATTTATTTCCACTCTAATCTTTATTATTTCCTTCCAGGGGAACTTTCTTGACTCCTACACCTTAGTATCTGAAGGGTAAGGTGATCATATAATTTGTCATCAAACATGGGACACTTCTGAGAGATAAGGGAATACTAATAAGTACACAAGGACCAAGGTGTAAACTGGACTCTACTGGACAAACTAACATATTATGGTCACCCTATTCAAAGTATTACCTGTTTCAACTGTCTGGACCAAAGAGGATCCTAGGAACATCCGCCTTCCTTCTTTCCTTTTTAAATTAATCCTGACCGATCTTACTGAATCCTCCCTCCTCCCTATCCTCCCCACTCTCACCCACACTCCCAGCTCCTAGGGTCCACCCCAGGGGTATGTAAATCCCATTCACTTTGAATCCTCCTTTTTTCAGATGTACCATCCTTTCAGGGTCTTCTCCATCCTCTCTCCCACAACAAGATGATTGTAGTGTTGCCCTTTTAGGACAGTCAACATCATCCCAGCTACCAGCCCTGACCAGACTCCCTCAGGCCAGAATCTCTCTTAGGACATGAGACTGTAAGAGAATCTTTCTATGGGGAGTGAAGAGAAGAGGTTGTAACAGGAGGGTGTGTGTACATGTGTGGGAGGGGGAGAGGAGGGGAGGGAGGCAGGGGGGAGAGGGAGAAAGAGAGGGGAAATCCTCATAATGTTAATGACTGAATAATAATAATAGTACATATGGTACTGGATATGGGAAAAGGAATATTTTTAAAATGTGTTTTATTAGTAATCTTTAGTAATGATAGCTTATATGTTCAAAATAATAGAATATTATCCTTCTGACTATCACACATAATACTCTGCCTACAATAAATTCCTAATAAACATTTGTTGGAAAATGAATAAAAACTAATTTTGAACTATTTTATCACATATATATAATCATATTGCTACTTAGAACAATCATCATAACTTAGCTCCATTTACCAGCACCTATAATGTGCCAGACTCAATGTTCAGTTCTTCATATACACATTCTTTACTAATGCCTGTTTACTTAAAACTCAACTCACTTTATTTCATTAGCATAGAAACCCTATAGAAAACTTAAAAATTTCATAGTTGAGTACTTGTGTAGTGTGGTTATCAAGTCATAAGTTTTAAAGGAATTTTGCCGGGCCGGGAGTGGCTCAGCGGTTGAGCGTTCACCTAGGATCCAGGTGATCGGGGTTTAATTCCCAGTCAGGGCACATGCCTGGGTTGTGGGCCTGATCCCCAATCGGAGGCATGCAGAAGGCAGCTGATCAATAACTACTCTCTCATCATTGATGTTTCTATCTCTCTCTCTCTCCTTTCCTCTCTCTGAAATCAATAGAGATATATTTTTTTAAAAATTAAATAAATAAATAAATAAATAAATAAATAAATAAATAAATAAATAAAAAATGAATTTTGCTTCCAGTCCCTGGTTTTTCACTACACACTAATCTCTTTAATTATGTGTATCTTATATAACCTATTAGCCCCTTCTCTTCTCTGCTCTCACCTGAGCATTCATAGCCTCACCCAAATTATATTTATAATGCTCTTTTATGCATTCTACAGTTGTTAATTTTAAAAATCTATTACTTTTGTGATCTGTGCTTAGAATCTTGAAAATCTCATAACTGGCAAATAGGACAATTGCTATGAATAACAAGAGACAAGTAACAATATTGAGTTCTAATCTCTGCAGGGGTTATTAAATCAGTGACAGTGACACATGTACTGATACCTGCAAAAACTGATGACTGCAACCATTTATATTGATTATTGTAAGAGTATGTGCTGAGAATAGAAATATTAAATCATGGTGCTATGTTTGCCAAGAGTCACAATCTTTAAGTTACCAGGTCAATTCTGAAAGAATAAGAAAAAGAAGAGAAAATGGATAGTGACTATCCCCTAGTAGGTTTGTCTAATTATAAAAAAATATTTAAAGCAAACATGCTGGAAAACTGCTGGGAGTTCATTTATCCCCCATTCAAAGCAAGATATCCCCCAAAGGATGGAAGGAGAAATAGCATGAAAACAATCATCTCTATCACTTTATGGCATTATAAAGTCCAAACATACAACATACACACACACACACACACAGACAACTTCACACTTGAATGCACCCAAGGCTTACAGACAATTTGAGTAATTTTGTTGTTGTTAATCCTCAACTGAGGATATTTTTTCCTTTTTTTTAAAAAGAGAGTGGAAGGGAGAGAGAAAGAGAAACATCAATGTGAGAGACACACATCAATTGGCTGCCTCCCACACTTGCCCCGACCTGGCCAGGGATTGAACCCGCAACCCCAGTATGTGCCTTTGGCCGGGAATCCAACCCTCGAACCTTTGGTTCACCGGCACACACTCCAACCACTGAGCCATACTGGCGAGGGCAAACTTGAGTAATTTTTGAAAAACTGTGTTGTGACAAAGGGAAAAACAATTTTGCTAGGACCCTGCAAAAAAATGTTCAACCAGACTTAACAGTAAAATGTTTCTGTTCTTCTCTTCATATAATCTGCTGGTCTACATTTTAAAATTATGGGTACATCGATCTAAATCTGCAAATATTAGGTTTCCTTTCCTTATGCCTACAGAGACAAAATGGACCTACTGGATGCCTTAATTTTTTCTATTGATTTGTTTTTGGCCCAGAAATTAAATCAAGGAAAAGGGTATTTAGCACATAGCAAATATATAATGTTCAGAACAAATAACGTACAGGGTATACAACATTCAATGCAATATAAATTATAGAAAACAATTAGAACACTAAGAATCAATGAAATTAAAAATAAAACAATGAATTTCATTTTGTCTAATTAAAAAGAGTGAAATAAAATATTAATGCCTAGGAATATAACTAATTTTCACCAAGGTTATAATAATTGCATACTCTCATCTACTTCTAGTGGAAGAATAAAGTGATATAATCTGTCGAGGGGCAATTTGGCAATATATATCAAATCTCTTAAAATATTGTTATGTGTTAACAAAATAATTCCAATTAGGATGCTATCCTAAGGAAATAATCAGAATGATACACAAGAACTCATGTAAAAATATGAGCACAGAGCATTATTTATAAGTTGGAAAGCACCTAAATGTCTACCAATAAAAGGATACTTAAATATCCTTGGAGTGTAATATTAGAGTTATCCTCACAAAATCTCCTACCTGGGAAGGCGACATCTCAAGGGATACTGATAAGTTAGAGAGCTTGTGGAAAGAGAAACCAGGTGATAGAAGGCAAAAACAATATGAAGGTCAACTATAGAAAGGCCTCAGAAGACTTCTTAGCTGAAAAAGGGACTACATAAAAGAGAGGCTTCAGATATTAGAAGGATACAAGAGAGGTCTCCAAACTTTTTGATCATATTTTAACAAATCAAATATACATTACTGACTTGGTACATTAACACATTAGTACATTAACAATTCATAAAAATATATAGCAAAAAGGTAAATTATCATACTTATTCTGTTGGGAAGCTTGCACCCCACTTAAAGAAAACTCAGAAAGAAGCTGAAGTACTTTGTTCTGTTTTGCAGTGGAGGGCAGAGCTAGGTACAACAGGTAGAAACCAAAGGAAAATTAGGTTTGGGCTCAGTTTACGGAAAATCTACCAAGTAAAGCTAATCAACAAAAATGAAATGGATGCTTCATGTGGTAGTGAGTTTTCAGCCTGGCTGGCTGAAGCGATGAGACGATAGGGACACTGGATGGGATTGGTTCTTCTCCTAATATGGAGATCTCTAGAAGCCACTCCATCTCTGATGGTACTTTAGATACTACCCCACCCTCCATATTAGAAAGCATTTAGGAACAGAAATACTTAGCATTTGTGCATCCTGATGGTTTTGGAAATAATTAGCTAATGGTCTTGATAGTACAAATGCCATATGCATAATATAATGAAATAATTCTCAAATTTCTAAAAAGAGGATGGAAATTTCAAGATTTCTATCATATAATACAGTTTACTATGTGTGCACCTCACTTTAAGAAAAGGAGATATGTAAAACTCCAAACTTAATAAATTAGGGACAGCAGGACTCTTCATGATACTTTGACAATGAATATGTATAAAGTAATAGTATGTCAAAAAAAGGTTTGAAGGTAGATATGGCTATTCTATTTCTGGTTTTAAAAGTGATTTTTTATGTTATTCTTTATACTTTTCTATGTTTCCAAAACATTCTATAATACATACATATTACTAATGTAATCAGAAAAAATAAGAACAGTTTTAAGAAATAAAATTTAAACTTTAAGGTCAAAGAAGGGTAATAAAGAACTTCAAAAATGCAAATTTTATTATGTGTGTTATTATTACATTATGAAAGTTAAAGAATTCTGGAAGAAATAATGCTATTAGTGCCAATAATAACTAATGTGTAACAGACAATTTAACATTATTATATTCCTATATTTATTACATAACTTGTTTCAGTCAGTATATTAAAAATCTGCAAGAAAAAGGAGAGAGATCTTACCAAAGACTGTACCATGAGATGTCTTTAAATGCTTAAGAAATGTGAATACAGAAATGTCTTAAATGCAGGTTCTGGAATCATAGATATTTGAATTCAAGTCCCAGTTTTGCCATATACTACCTGTTTGAGAGTGTGTGTGTTACTTAAACACTCTGACCTATGGTCTCCTCACTTGTAAATGTCAATGATAATTATCATTACTATACCTATATCCATTGGATTGTTTCAGAAATACTAAAATAATGCAAGTAAAATGATTAGCCCAATAACTAGCACATAGATGTGACAGAGAAAAAGATTGCCCCTCTGTCCCAGTGTATCTAATATGATTTAATTTTCAAAGCTTTGGTTGGTCTCCTGTTTGTCATAAATACATCTGCAGCATAAGTCGTTATACCTATAAGTATACTTCATAGAACACATTTTCAGTTAAGAACTTGTGACCATAAAGCAACCAGTGTTTCTCAAAATTTAATAGGCATACAAATTACCTGGGGATCTTGTAAAAAATACAGATTCTGATTAAATAGGTCTATGGTAGTTGCAATTATTATAATTCCCAGGTAATATTGATGCTGCCGGTCCACCCACTATACTTTGAATAGTAAAACACTGAATTATATTGAACTTAAAAAGTTAGTCACTCAGCTATTCAAAGTACAGCAGGCAAGCCAGCGGTAGTAAATGTAGAATAGTTCTTGAAGTCTGTCTTAGTTAGGAACTACATTCAGCTGCTTTTTACACAGATCTAACAAATGAGGTTTTCCCACACATCCCCTTATTAACATAAAGTCTGAAGGTAGGTTGTCCAGGGCCATTATGGTGGCATGATATCATCTTCAGGGTCTCAGACTTCCTATTTTTCTACTCCACAATCCTTAGCATTGGCATGTAGCTTTCATTCTCAGGTTTCCCTCATGTTCACAAGACAGATGCTAGAATTCCAGCCATCACATCTACTATCTAGACAGGAACAGAAAGATGAGAAGAAGAGTAAAAGATAACTCCCAGTTGAGTCATTCCTGGAAGTCCCATCCAACAATTCCCACTTACATCTCATGGTTACTCACTCCTAGGTGAAAAAGAGGCTGAGAAATAGTCTTTTATTGCCTCAAAAATTGGGGTTCTGTTTATAAGAAAGTGGAATAGATGAATATTGAATAGGCAATTGGCATTCACTGCCACAGAAGTCAATAAATCTGGGTTTTATTCCTGGCTTTATCACACTAACTGTGTGAACTCAGGCAAATTACTTGGACTTTCTGACCTTCCATTTCTTTATTAGTAAAAATTAGTTTTAAAGTAACCACTTCATAAAGTTGATTATGCGTTTAAATGAGTTAAAGTATGTAAAAGTAGCTATCATACAGCAGATGTTCAATAAATTAAAGGTGATCATTCCTTTACTGAAAGTACCAAGTGGGTATTCTGTAATGGGGAAGAGAGTAATAGTGAAGTGTTTAAAAGAGACTATATTCTATTATCTATTCCTGCATATGTCAACATTAAAATTTTTTAATTTAAAAAAAGACTATGTTCTAGGCATATTTTTCCCTTTAAAAATGACTGTTTAGATTCTAGACTTCAAAATACCAAAGATAACTGATTAAGTCATCAAAATCACAATTTATAAAAACCATTATTTCTCTCCTACTCACTGAGCTCATACATATTCCCTGGATCTTCATTTATCATCAGAAAAAAAGAAATCTCATTTCAGAACAAGAGTTGCAATTGTTGTTCTTTTTGATAGATGACAGAACCAATTAGGAAGGAGGAAGAAACAGTTTCTTTCTTTCATTAAAAGGTTGCCTTGTTCTTTACTGATATCACAGAAAGTGATAGCACATAAATGAGCTATCTCAGATAAATGCTACAAGCAAATTAC
Source organism: Miniopterus schreibersii (assembly GCF_964146895.1). Lineage (NCBI taxonomy): Eukaryota > Metazoa > Chordata > Mammalia > Chiroptera > Miniopteridae > Miniopterus > Miniopterus schreibersii. The sequence goes on from NC_138114.1 coordinate 38,624,208, forward strand.
ATACAGAAAGGCAGAATTATGCTGAATCTTTGGGCCAAGAACATCCATCCTGATACAGAACATGTTAGCACAGAGGTGAAAGAATTTATAGTTCTCAATAAGAATCAAGGCTTTTATTCTTTACCAAAGGGAATACACTTTGTGAAGAGAGATTCTTAAATTGTAAATAAAATTCAGGTTTCAATTTTCTCCTCTAAAAGACTAGCTTTCCTTTGTCAAATACTGTAGTTTATCAGAATACCCAAGAAACCAATTTCTGAGTGGTAGATTTTGGCACGTTCTAAATCTAATGCATGGAGGAGCTTCATAAGTAAATTATGAATACCCAATGTACATAATAAGTCAGAAATATTTAATAATTTTCAGCTTTGTCCCATATGAAGCTATCCAGGGCTGTTTTCATTATGGGAAATCAAGCTATGAAAAACAAAACCCAAGGGAAACAAAATGTTTTCCTCCCCCCTTGGAGACTGGCAAGTCGCCAGGGGAGGCAGACTAAATAAATTCTATATTTGCATATTGCTGTCAGAGATTACACTGAGTAAATAAAACAGACGTGACTTTCTCGAAAAATCCCATACTCTATATATGAAAATTCACATTGGCACATATTTTAAAGTTGATGTCAGAGGAGACCCAGAGGCCCTCCCAGCTTATCCTTTAGAGACTGCTCCTAGCAACCCACAAGTCAGGCAGAGTGAGGCTGTGCATTGAGCCTATGACTACAGGTTTAGGAGAACTGGGTTCTTCACTAGCTTTGCCATTAACAGTTGTCACCTTGGACAAGTGTCTTAAGCTTTCTGGATCTGAAGTTCTTTAAAGTCCCTTCCAGCCCTGCCCTCAAAGCTCAGCGGTTGAGCATCGACCTATGATCCAGGAGGTCCATTCCCGGAAAGGGCACATGGCCGGTTTGTGGGCTCCATCCACAGTAGGGGGCGTGCAGGAGGCAGCCGATCAATGACTGTCATCACTGCTGTTTGTTTCTCTCTCTCTCTCTCACATCTCAGATTTATCACAAGAGAGGATGTGGATAAAAAGGAATCCTCGTGCACTGTTGGTGGGAATGCAGACTGGTGCAGCTACTAGGCACCATAGTAAGATTAGGAATAGATGAGAACTATAATTATCGAAATATTTTTTTAAATTAGTGATAGCCCGGCCGGGCGTGGCTCAGAGGTTGAGCATCGACCTAGGATCCAGGCTATTGGGGTTCAATTCCCGGTGAGGGCATATGACGGGTTGCCGGCTTGATCCCCAGTTGGGGGCGATCAATGACTCTCTCATCACTGATGTTTCTCTCTTTCTCTCTCCCTCTCCTTTAGGGAGAAATCAATAAAGATATATCTTTTTAAAAACTTAGTGATAGAGTATTAAATGTTTCCATGTTAATGTATTGAAATGAGTCAAATAACTCATAATTTCACAGTACTGAGTAAAAATATTTCTAAATACCACAGTGTGAATGTCAACATCTGTTATGTCTATGGTCACAAAGGTACAGGTATCATTAATACTACGCGATTTCTATTAACATATGGACTGCTAATACTACTCTTGTTCGACAATTACTTTCATAATTGATAAAGATGCAAAATTTTTACTTAGATGTTAAAGAAAATAAAGATTCGGTATTCTTTCCATCCTAGTGCACAGGCCACCAGAATTCTAGGGTTAATAACTCCAGGTTTAAAGGAAGGAAGGGGGAATGATGAGAAGGAGACAAGCTAGGGAAGGAGTGAAAAAGTTAGGCGGGGAAGAAAGGAAGGAGGGTGATAGGAGGAATGAAATGAGGGCAAACAAGGAACAAATATATCTAAATCTTGGACTAAGTTTAAGCAGTAAGCTCGAAGGTCCACTGCCAGTGCTATCGTTATTTCCAAGGTGATTTTACATTAATATTTCATAACCAGGTTCTTCAGCCAAGTCCTACCCACTAATCTCTTCCTCAGCTCCATAACGGTCGCCCAGATGCAGCAAATGAAAGTCCAAATACAACCAGTATTTTCCACGGTCTTCCGGAGCAGTATAAACCGGATCCCTGCACGGCCATCCCCCAAACCTTGTATTCTCAACCCTCACCCCTTTCATTAGTTGCGACCCCCCGTACATTCTTGGGATACCTCCTCTTCTGTTAGCCCCTCTAAAAGTCCTCAGAAAGGGAGCGAGGCTTACCTGCTGTGAGAACAGCCACCAGCCGCTCTCCGCCCTCCGCCTGGGTTTCTTGGCCCCCGGGCTGGCCGGCCTCCTCCGTCCACCGACCCTGGGGATCTTCACCATTGCGACCGCGAAAAGTAATCCCTTCCCGGGCCCCTCTCCTTTTGAAAGTAGAGTTTTCCTGGGCTTCCCGATGCCGCTCTGCCGTTTATCTTCTGCTCGCGGCCCCTCGGAAGGGACAGGCCTCCGCCTGGCCTCGGGTCGCCGCTCCCAGCAGCGTCTACGGAATCAGGCTGCGCTGCCTCACTAGCGGGCATTGTTCCTGTCAGGGGCTCTGGTCAGGCGACCACCATCCTTCCTCAGGTTCCTCAGGTTCCTCAGGTCCTGACGTCTGGGCCGCGCGTAAAGACAACTGCAGACGTGACGAAACGCGTGCTGAAAGGTCACTGCCCATTCCACGGCCAAAGTTCCTGAACTTTCGACGACTTCCCGGAAGTTCCCCTCCAGCAACGTTCTGGGCCCCGTGGAAGCTCCGCGATGCCTTCGGTGGTTTTGAAGCATCGCGATATTACCGGCTCTGAGGCGTTCCCGGGACATCCGGGCGCCCGCGAGGAACAGCGTGGCCCAAAAGCAGCCGAAAGACACTGATACACCCGCAGAGTAGGACCACCGAGGAGGAAAACCTAAGATCAAAGCGGCCCCGCCTCCCCCTGGCCCAGGCCGCCCTTTTCCCGGCCTCTGTCTCTCCTGAGCGCCTCAGCAGCCCTTGAGTTCTCTCTAGGTTGTGCTTTGAATCACCCCCGCAAGGGAGCCGAACAACAAAAGAACTATAGTGCTCCCTTCCCAACCCTCAGTATTAAGTTTCTAAAAACTTCCAGTATACAATACCCTATTAAGGAATTTTAAATCTTCTGTTTGTTTATGCAACAAATAGGTTCCTGGTGCCTGCTGGGGATTAACGATGCGTGTAAGATCATCACAGCCCCTAAAATCACAGAATCCAAATTCTTGTCAAGGAGGTAAACTGGCAATTATAACGCACAAATGATATATCAGGGAAAGAAAAGGAATTTATAGGAATATAAGTCAGGGACTTCTGACGCAGACCTGGGAAATCCCGTAAAGCTGCCTGGAGGAATCTCCAAGCTGCTCTCTGAAGGATAACTGGAGGGGTTTCCACCGGAGAAAATTCCAGGCAGAGGCTACGGCGCGGAGAGAAGCCTAAAGAGAAAACAAAGCCCAGTTCATGGGAGGTAATGACAGAAATTCAGGATAGCTTACTGCTGGGCACTGGAAGGAAGCAATTAGAGCATCGGCTCTGGAAGTTGATTATCTGGGTTCAAATCCCAGCCCTGCCAGGTACCACCGCTGAGAAGCAAAGTGATGGAACAGAGAGCAGGCAATTCATGAAGGGCTGCGACAAGCCATGTGAAGGGATTTGTTCTTTATCCTAAAAGCAACAGAGCCCCATTAGAAGCAAGTGGTTGACGTAATCAGGTTTCTGTTTTGTAAGTATTGATCTCTTCCCAAACAAAAGCTGAGGGAATTCATCACCGCAAGACCTTGCTTACCAGAACTGCTAAAGGGAGGTCTTCAAGCTGGAACAAATGATACTAATTAGTAATCAGAAAACGCGTGAAAATATAAAATTCACTGGTAAAGGTAACTATATAGTCAAATTTACAAAACTAATCCTGTCATGATGGTGTATAAATCGCTTTGAAGTGTAGCAAAGGTTAAAAAACAAAAGTATTAAAAGTAACTATAGCTAAATTTTTTTAATGGATACCCAATATAAAAAGATGTAAATTACGACATCGGCAACATAAAATATTCAGGTGGAAGGGGAACAAGTGTATATGTAGAACTTTTTTATACAATTGAAATTAAGCTGTTATCAGCTTAAAATAGACTTTTCAATTTATTATGAAAGACTCACAGTAACCACAAAGCAAATCCTATAGTAGATACACTAAGGATAAAGAGGTAAGAATCAAAGCATACTACTACAAAAAATCATTAATTCAAAAAGGAAGACAACAAGAGGAAGAAAGGAGCAAAGAAACTACAAAACAAACAGAAAACAAATGACAAAATGGCAATAATAAGTCCTTATCTACCAATAATTATTCTAAATGTAAATGGATTAAATTCTTCAATCAGAAGACTTAGAGAGACTGAATGGCTTAAAAAAAAACAAGACCCAACTATACCCAAAGTCCATAGTTTATATTAGTGGACTTTGGGTGATTATGATGTGTCAATACAGGTTCATCAACTGTAATAAATGTAACACTCTGATGGGCACATTGATAATGGAGAAGTCTATGCATATGTGAGTCAGGCGTTATATGGGAAATCTCTGAACCTTCATCTCAGTTTTGCTGTGAACCTTCAACTGCTCTAAGAAACAGTCAATTTTAAAAAATGAAATTTTAACCAAGATCCATCTCTGCATTGTTAATGAATGGAGAAACAAAATAAGAGTCACGGGAAATAGAGTTGAAGAAGCCAAGGCCATCATGAATAAACCAATGAAATCCCCTATGGATATGCTTTCATTCCTGCTAATAAAACAGTAATTTCAATGTATCATCCCATGCTTGCTAAAAAAACTTTCAATTTTGACAAGATGCTTGGAAATGTGTTCTGCTTGGCTGCAGAAAATCTGCAAACTAAGAAAATGTTGTCCCTGTTGGTTCCCCTGTGCCTGTGGTAAAACCAACAAACAACAATAACAGCACAGGGTAAGGAGAGGAAAGGAAAAAAATATTTATAGTTTTAATAAAGGAAAATAATTACACTATAATGAGGAATAAAAGGAAACAAGACTGCAATTGTAGAAATGTTAGAAGTGCAACTGTGTAGAACCATGTAAGTGGGCAAAAGCACGATAGATCCCTGCAGTGTGGTGCAGTGTGGGGGCGGTATTTCTGCCACTGGTTGTTGTTAATCTTGGCCACCAAGGCACTTACTCTCTCTGTAGCTTAACTTACTCAATAAAAATGGAAATGATAGTATCAATACCTATTTCCAAATGTGCTTATGAGAATTAAATGAGTTCATTTATGCCTGATATATAGTAAAGTTTATATAAGGGTTACCTGGTATTATTTTTCTAACTTTTTAAACTGTAGATTCCAGACTCAGACAGTGTATCCAATTAGGTCTCACTACCCATTAAGGATGTGACGTTCACAAACTAATCAAGTTAGAGCCTCAGTTTTCTCATCCACTGTGAGGATTAAAAGAGATAATATATATGGCACGTAGTAAGCACTCAATAAATGCTAACGGATTATATTATTAGGAATAATATTAATACATTGTCATGGTTTTTAAAGTAGTACGAAAAGGAATAGAAGGTACAAAATATGGCATTTTTCATGTTCTTCTTAATGTATAAATTCTTCCTTTTTTGTTAAATTTCTTTTCAGGGGCTAGTCTTCCCAGATCTCCCTCTCTAGATGCATGGCACTTTGAACATCTCCTTCACAGGAGTAATTAATGAATTCGGTAGGTAAGTGATTTCTAGTTCATCTCTGTCATCCTCAGTAGAGTCTAGGCTCCATGACAGCAAGGACGGTATCTATTTATACCCAATATCTAGCACAGGGCCTGGTACTTTGTTGACTAACAAGTACGTGTTGAATCAATGAACAAGTAATGGGGGGAAAAAAACATTTTAACATATACATTCTAAAACAGCATAGTCATGAGATTAGAGGCAAGTATAATTTCCTCCATCTGTCTGAGAAGTGAGGAGTTGCCCATTTTGTAAGCTAGGAAGACAGTTAACATTCAGATTCTGGGGAGTTATTTTGGCAGCTTTTCCTCACTAGAATCACACTGCCTGAACTTGTTTCAAGAGTCCTTCCAGTTATAGTAGAACACTGGAAACCCAGCACTTTTCTAGAACCTCCTGTCCAGTAAAAGAAAAGCACTCCGTCTCTCTGGATTGTCTTCACCCAGTGTACATTAGCCCTTAGACGCTGACTCATGAAAGGGTAGGGACCTTAAAAGTGCCTTTCATTTCACAGATGAGGAAATGGGCCCAGAAAAATGGATTGACTTTCCAAAGCCTAATGCTTGCTAATAATAGAGCTAGTGCAACTGGAAAAAGAACCATTCTTACATATCTCTCTCTCTCAATATTATACATATATATGTAACAGTATCATTCATGAAAAACTATCTTTATGAAATAATTTCTTTACATTAGGGGAAACACTCTTGATATGTTAAGTGACAAACGCAGACTAGAATTGCATGTATAATATGTATTTAAATATAAAATATACAAATATATGTGTGTGTATTTCTCAGTTATCTATCTTTATATAAAATTTAAAAAGTGTGCCATAATACTGTTTACTTCAGGTTGGTAGGGTTATATTTTATTTTTATTTATGCTCTTCTGCATTAAAGATTTCTCTCCAATGAGCATGTAATTCTTTATAATCAGAAATTTAGGTTTTAAATTCCTGATCTAATATTTTGAAAGATTTTATTTTGATGCTGGTCAGCACTGTGGGGTGAGGAAACATCAACCTAGAGTCCAAAAACATTTAATCTAATCCACAAAATGGGGATAATTATATTTACTTCACAGGGCTATTGATTGAATGAAATAATAAATATAAAATTCCTTTATAACTCTAAAGCTTGATAAAGGTGTTAAGTGGTATTATAATGATGATAAAGTCCTGTGGCCTAAAAGAGGTGGGAGAACCCTTAGGATAACATACCTTTGTGCTGAGAAGCTTTAGGTTGAGAGAGGAGAGAGATCAAAATATCAAGAGAAAAGTGAGAGCTTCCCCCCCCCCCCAATACTTAAGGGAAACAATCACATGTCTAACCCCGTTTCTCCAGGTCCCCTATATATCCAATAAATGCCTCAATGTTCCCCCTTCAGATTAAATCATCCATCTATCTCTTAAGCAGCCTATGCCAGAGGCAGCTAGTAGTGGACAGGATACAGTGTATTTTAAGGCAATGGCACCTTTGTTTCGCATTCCCTGCAGAGTGAAAAGGAAGCCATGTAGGAATGTGACCAGCAGCCTACTCAGGCCTGTCTACTCCCAAACCAGAAAGGGGCTATTTCCACTCTGGAGGATTAGAGTTTGCTGTGAAAAGAAGGTAATGTTTAACTGGGACCATTTCTATTGAGCTTTATCCCCCGCAAGGCTTTCTTAATCAGTATCTTCGGGCTCTCACACATTCTGTGGAAAATAAGATTTCACACAAAGCAGTGATTTTTTTTTTAAATTAGTAAGAGGTACCAAAGGTAATATGCCAAATTAATGTTACTTTTATATTTTAGAAAGTAATACAGATCTATGGTAAATTTACATGAGAGAAATGAAAATGTATGTTCACACAAAAACCTTCACATGAACATTTATAGCTGCTTTACTCATTATTGCCTCAAACTGGAAATAATTCAAATGTTCTTTAACTGGCAAATAGATAAACAAACTGTGATACATCCATATAACGGGATACTATCCATCCATAAAAAGGAATGAGCTCTGGATAAACACAACAACATGGATAACTCTCAAATGCATTACACTAACTACGGAAGCCAGATCCCAGAAGCTGCACATTGTATTATTTCAATATATGACATTCTGGGAAAAGGAAAACCACAGGGTAGAAAAACACAGCAGTAGCCGGAGGATGGGATGAGGGGAGGGTTGACTGCAAAGAGACAGTGAGATGGAATATTGGGGAGTTATGGCACTATTCATGATTGTGATGGTTACATGAATATGCACTTGTCAAAATGTATAGAATAGCAAACCAAAAAGTGAATTTTACTACATAAAATTTAAAAATAAATGCATAAAAGTAAAAGTAAAGTAACAGGCCCATGGTAAATTCAAATAAAACAAGGAATTCAGCAAAGTCTCCCTCTCAGATCTTTGTGGTGATAGTTCTGTATTTTGTTTGCAGTGATGGTTATATAAATCTACACATGTGATAAAATGACATAGAGCTATACACACATTATACCAATACCAATTTTCTGCTTTTGGTACTCTAGTTAGATATAACCATTGGGGGAAACTGGGCAAAGGGTACTAGAATCTCTTAATGCATTACCTTTATAACGTCCTCTGTGTGTTTGTCTGTGTGTGTGTGTATTTTAAGTATCTCTCAACCAAGCTTCCAGACTCTAGTCCTGCTCCCTACTCCCCAAAGGCAAACATTATTACAAATCTTTCATACCTTCTGCATATTAAATCTAATACATATGTATATGTGTACATATAAGTTTATACATAAGTGCTTTTAACACAAACAGTAGCATATTATACACATTGTTCTGCACCTTGTCATTTTTCAACTCTTACCTTGAAGACTTTCCTGTATCACAGACACATGGGTCGGTATCATTCTTTTTTCCTGCTGCATAGTATTCCACCACACAGTGCCATCATGGTTTCTTTCAACAATTTCTTACTGATGGACATTCTAGTCTTAACAAAGAATTGAACTGAATTTAGAAAATTTTAAACATGAAAGATCAGCTGGAGCTGAGACCAAACACAAAGTTTTAAAAATTTAAGACTTGCCTCCGGAATATCTTTTGACCAGAAGGGGGAACGCTAGCGGCAGGAGAAGCAAAACGATGGGAAATCTCCCCCGCCAATGGGAAGAAGAGGGCCCGGCAGGGAATTACTGCCGGGTAGGAGTTCGCTGAGGTGCTCCCCGCTGCTTAAGTAGGAGGCCCTGCTCCAAGCCCAGCTTTCCCCAGGCTGCAGTTGGGATGTGCCGGAGTGCGTCAGGGTCATGCACAGTGCATTGATGGGTGGCCGCTTCCAGCCTCCTGCGGGGACCTCCTGCCGGGACAGGGTCTGAACCCCCACCACCTCCAGCCCGCGCGGGCCGGGCGGCCACGTGGTGACCTGCCTGGGGCCGGCTGCCGGCTCTGGCTCCTCCCCCTACCGCTCTCGCTCGGCTTCTGCAGTATCACGTGCGGCCGCGCCGGGTGCAGGATGGCGGCAGCGGCGGCGGCGGCGGTGGGTGTCAGACTCCGGGACTGCTGCAGCCGGGGCGCTGTGCTCCTGCTCTTCTTCTCCCTGTCCCCCCGGCCCCCGGCCGCCGCCTCCTGGCTGCTGGGCCTGAGGCCCGAGGACACCGCGGGAGGCCGCGTATCCCTGGAGGGGGGCACCCTACGTGCGGCAGAAGGCACCAGCTTCCTCCTGCGCGTCTATTTCCAGCCCGGGCCCTCGGCGCCCGCCGCGCCGGTGCCCGCGCCCACCCTTTCCTCGGCGGAGAACCACACGGGCGACTGGGCTCCGCGGCTCGTGTTTATCGAGGAGCCGCCTGGCGGGAGCGGCGTGGCGCCCAGCGCCGTCCCCACGCGCCCGCCGGGGCCCCAGCGCTGCCGCGAGCAGAGCGACTGGGCGTCGGACGTGGAGGTCCTGGGGCCCCTGCGCCCCGGAGGCGTGGCCGGCTCGGCTCTGGTGCAGGTGCGAGTGCGAGAGCTGCGCAAGGGCGAGGCGGAGAGGGGCGGCGCGGGCGGCGGGAAGCTCTTCTCGCTGTGCGCCTGGGACGGGCGCGCCTGGCACCACCACGGCGCCGCCGGCGGCTTCCTGCTCCGCGTCCGCCCGCGGCTCTACGGCCCGGGCGAGGGCCTGCTGACCCCCGCGTGGCTGCGGGGGCTCGGCGCGTTCCTGCTGCTCGCCCTGTCTGCGCTGTTCAGCGGCCTGCGCTTGAGCCTGCTCTCGCTGGACCCGGTGGAGTTGCGGGTGCTGCGGAACAGCGGCTCGGCCGCCGAGCAGGAGCAGGCGCGCCGCGTGCAGGCGGTGCGCGGCAGGGGCACCCATCTGCTCTGCACGCTGCTGCTGGGCCAGGCCGGCGCCAACGCGGCCCTGGCCGGCTGGCTGTACACCTCGCTGCCTCCGGGCGTCGGGGATCCGGGCGAAGGCTACGGCGAGGCGGGCATTCACTTCCCGTGGCTGCCGGCGCTCGTGTGCACCGGCGCCGTGTTCCTGGGCGCGGAGATCTGCCCCTACTCGGTGTGCTCGCGGCACGGGCTGGCCATCGCCTCGCACAGCGTGTGCCTGACCCGGCTCCTGATGGCGGCCGCTTTCCCCGTGTGTTACCCGCTGGGCCGCCTGCTGGACTGGGCGCTGCGCCAGGAGATCAGCACTTTCTACACGAGGGAGAAGCTGTTGGAGACGCTGCGGGCCGCGGACCCCTACAACGACCTGGTGAAGGAGGAGCTCAACATCATCCAGGGCGCCCTGGAGCTGCGCACCAAAGTGGTGGAGGAGGTGCTGACCCCCCTGGGAGACTGCTTCATGCTGCGCTCCGACGCCGTGCTGGACTTCTCCACGGTCTCCGAGATCCTTCGCAGCGGCTACACGCGCATCCCTGTGTACGAGGGCGACCAGCGGCACAACATCGTGGACATTCTGTTCGTGAAGGACTTGGCCTTCGTGGACCCCGACGACTGCACCCCGCTCCTCACCGTCACCCGCTTTTACAACCGGCCCCTGCACTGCGTCTTCAACGATACTCGGCTGGACACGGTGCTCGAGGAGTTTAAGAAGGGTGAGCAGTGGTGTATCTCCTTTCTCAGCTCCTACCTCCTTCAGAAGTATTACCCTTTCCTAAACATGTGAGGCCTCAGGTACCCATGGCCATTCTCCTGCGGTACCCAAAACGCAAGGTAGACCCCACCGCATGACTCCCTGGCTCTTTTCGTTTCACTTCTTCCTAGCTCCCTTGCAGCTTACTCAACTCCAAGCCTCTGCCCCTTGACTTGGCTCACAGGGTGCCCCATAGCTCTCACTCATTTCACTCCAGTATTTTTTCAGGGCCTGCCATTTGCCAGGTATTGTGCAGAATGGACTTTGGAGATAGTCCTTGGAAGTCACTGCATATAGCTTCTCACCCATTACAAGAGGAACCTCCACAGGTTCCAGTAACAAGCAGCCTTTGTTTTAAACTCCCAGGGCTAGAAGCTCACTCTTTCCAGGGCAAACTCAATCCACTGCTGGACAGCTCCAACCGCTGACAATGTCTTTGTTACATACAGTAGAAATTTATTTTTCCCAAGCTTCTCTCTGGGTCCTAGTTATGCCCTTAGAATCAAATAGAGTAAGCCCCAAGCACCTTAGGTATTCTTACCCCCTAATGAAATTTCCATCAGCTATTTATTTCACACATCAAGTACCCAGGTTGGGGATTAAAACTTGACTAAGGCAGTGAGGTCCTTGTACTTCTCGGAACTGTGGTCCAATGAGGTAATATGGATCCGGACCTGAGGAAATATTCTAGTAAAGGGAACCGCTAGAAAACTTGCATATCCACTTGAAAAGAAAACAGGTGTGTTTCCTTCAGAGCAGTCACCATCCCCCACCTTGATGTCATGCTTATAATATTTTCACTACATGTCTTGGGGTTTGTCTTTGGAATCTGTCTTCTGGGGTCGAGTACAGTTCACCCAAGAAACATCAGCCGGGGTACTTTGGGGTCAGTCTGCTTGCATTCCACAGTTTGACTGGTCCCCTTAGTTAACCAAAGTTGATCCAGAAGGACCCTTGGTTGTTTTTGAAAATCAGATCCACCTTCAAGAGTCACCACTGAGAGCATTCAGAAGACTATCTCACAGACCCTGAAAGTAATTCCAGAAATGATTTGAAAACAGTAACATGGTTAAAAAAAGGTAGGACCTTCCAGAATGACTATTTCAAAGGAGGTACTCATCTAAACATATGAGTTGGCATGTTTATTACAAACTAAGCTAAACAAAAAATAGTAATTCCCTGACTTTGGAACTGGGCTTCAAATGTAGCTTCCCTGTGTCTAGCAGGCATCTCATTTGTGTGTTTTTTATTTTGTTTGTCAAAAATTCGGTTTCATTGCCTTATCATCACAGGTACTCTTTAGCTCTTTGCATACAGAGAGATACCCAGGATCTTCCGTCTGCTACCAAGGGGGAAAAAGTCAAAAAGCTGCTTTTGGTCTCAGATTTGGGGAGAAAATAGCCCTAGACTTTGTGTTGGTATCATGATAAGGGGAGAAAATTGTGTGTGTGTGTGTGTGTGTGTGTATGCACACGTGTGTGTGTGTGTGTGTGTGTGTGTGTGTGTGTGTGTGTTGCAGCTGTTTTAGCCCAGTTTGGGCTACTGTCTCGCCTTCTTCTGTCTGTCTCCCCACAATTCTTCCGTAACTCATTCCCATTGCACTCTGAGGTTCATCCACTCTAAGAATTATTCTACCATTTTGTGTATTATACAAAAGGGAGTCTTGGCTCTAGGCATAAAACCTGTGAAAATCTGTATAAGTTTGTTAAAGATGTCATAACAAAATACCACACACTGGGTAGCTTAAACAATGGAAATTTATTTTTTCACAGTTCTGGAAGCTGGTAGTCTAAGATCAAGGTGTCATCAGGTCTAGTTTCCTCTGAGGTCTCTGCTTGGCTTGCAGATGGCCACCTTCTCGCTGTGTTCTTAGCCCCAGAATCTTTCTCTGTGTGTTCTATTCTCCCCTTTTTATAAGGACACCAGGCAGATTGTATTAGGACCCACTCTGTCTGCCTCAATTTAACTTGACCACCTCTTACACGTGATATTTAGGAGAGAGGGCAGTTTAAGAGTGTCTCATTCTCATGTGCTGTGAGAAGACTTTTTTTGTTAATCTTCACCTGAGGATATTGTCCCCATTGATATTTAGAGAGTGGAAGGAGGTGGGGGAGAGAGAGAGAGAGAGAGAAACATCGATATGAGAGAGACACATTCATTGGTTGCCTCTCCCATGAGTCTAGATCTGGGCTGGGGATCAAACCTGCAACCCTGGTATGTGCTCTTGACTGGGAATTAAACCTGCGACCCTTCGGTGCTCGGGCCGATGCTCTAAGCACTGAGCCACACTGGCCCATGTATGAGAAGGCATTTTTAATGAAATGCCTGTGAACTCACTGACTCATTCATTTAGTATTTATTGAGCATCTACGTAGTGTGTTAGGCAACAAGGGAGACGGTAAGACCGCCCTCAGAGAGTTAACAGCCTACAAGGGCATGCAGTGTTAGAATGAGCACAGTCTTCAGAAGCGGGAATTGTGTCTTACTAACCTCTGTATCCTCAACACCTTTCCCAGTGCCCTGCACAAGTAGGCTACTCAAAAAAGTCGCTGTTGATCTGAAATGAGTCCTGTTGCAGAATTTCTAAATCTGGTCTGAAAAGGGCTCACTAGTGTTCTAGTAGTTAGTTTGTAATTAGGTGGATCAGAGAGAAGCAGGCCATTACAGTGAACGCCAGGCTACGGAAGATATGTCTATGTCCCTTCAGAGGCTTGCTCTTTCCCCAAAGTGTGGTGTATGAACCAGCAGCGTGAGCCTCACCTGGGAGCTTTTAGAAAGGCAGGATTTCATGCCCCACTTTAAATCCACAGAATAAAAGTCTTCATTTTAACAAGCCCCCAACTGACTCATGTGTACATTAAAGCCTGAGAAGCACTGCCTTTGAAGAACCCTTATTAATGGTGATTGATAGATTTACTTAGGATAGAATAAATACAAGGAATAATTATCAAGGTGGGAGTTCTGTGGCTCCAAGTTATTACAGTGGTTATTTCTACAAGAGTTATGTTTGCACCATAGGTTAGGAGAAGAAAGCCGAGTTGGACTACTCTTTTTTTTTTTTACTTTTAAAAATAACTTTTTAAGTAAGTCATAAAAGCCCTTCCATTTCCCTCACTTCTTGGCATCTCAAGTTTCTTCACTACCTACACAAATCCCTTAGGAGGTAGGGGAGGAAAATGATAATATTTTAATAGAAACAACAGTTACCATTAATTGACAACTCTGCCAGGCACCATGCCAAGCAAGCCCTTTACATACTCAAAACAACCCTCCAGGGTAGTATTATTAACTCCATTTTACAGATGAAGAAACTAAAGCTCAGATCAATTATATGACTTGCTCAGTTTTCCATAGCTAATAACTGACTGAACTGTGATTTGAACTAGGTCTGTAGGACCCCAAAGCCTGTTCTATGTCCCAGTCTTACTCCCTCTCCCATCCCAGAACTCCTGCCGCCCACAGGGTTCAAAGCTGGCCTTTCACCTCTGACTTGTTGCCCATGGCTGATTCACCTCTAGTTTCTGCAGATTAGAAATGTAGCTTTTAAAAGATAATTGCTAACATGCATATTGCACCTTACAAAACATTTCTACCTACCTTTTCTTCTCTGATCTTAAAACAACTCTGCTGTTATAAGTGAGAGCCCTAAAACTGCCTAGGGTCATCATTCAGCACGTATGCTCCAAGGCCCATATTCAAATCCAGTTCATGTGACTCCAAAGCTCTTATCCAAATGAGATTTTTGCCTCTATACAATTCTGATGATTCCAGGTCTTCAGAAAGGGGAGAAAAGGAACATCGTCTTTCCAGCTCGCGTGCCAGCTTTACAAAAGGGAACAATCTTTCTCCCCAGTGGACCGGAGTCTCTTGAAGGCAGAAAATGAATTTTATTTGCTTTGTATTTTCAGGATAAGCACAGCGGTCACCATGACTAGGGGATAAATACACATTTATTGAACAAATGGTTTCAAATAGCTAACTTCTATATTTCTGTGTTTGAGTGAGGCAAACCCTGAGTTCAGAAAATTAGTGGTGTTTGTTCCATTGACCATAACAAATCTCTCCCCTTCCTCTTGCCTGGTTATTTACCCCAATTACTGGCACCACTGCCCCTGTAGTTCTCCAGGCTAAAAACCTCTCCTCCGCCCCCACCTTCATCCTATTAATCACCGTGTTAGTCTGCTCCAGCTGCTATAACAAATCGTCATATACTGGGGGGCTAAACAACAGAAAGTTATTTTTTCACAGTTCTGTAGGCTAGATGTCCAAGATCAAGGTTCAAGCTGGTTTGCTTTCTGAGGAAAGCCTCTTCCTGGCTTACAGAGGGCCACCTTCTGGCTAGTCCCCTGATGACCTTTCCTGAGTACATACATGGAGAGAGGAGAGAGAGGAAACCAGAGAGAGGGGAGAGAGAGGGAGGGAAAGAGAGAGAAAGAGAAAGAGAGAACAGAAAACACTCTGGTTTCTCCTCCTCTTATAAGGACACCTAACGTTTGGATTTGGGCCCCACACTTACGATCTCGTTTCACCTTAATTACTTCCTTAGAGGCTGCAGTGGAGCTTAGGATTTCAACATATGAATTTGAGGAGAGGCAATATATGAATTTATAGACATTTAGCCCATAACAATCACCAAAGTCTGCAAAAAGTTTGCCAATATTTCATCCAAAATATTTCTTGTATCTGTACATAATTTAGTCCACTATTTCTTTCACTTAGGTTATTCATTGATTTTATTCAACACATAGTTACTGTGTGCCTGTTGTGTAGGCGCAGTGGAAAGCACCACCAGTATGCACCCCCCCCCATCTGCGTGGAGCTTTCATTCTAATGCAAGAGACAGAAGTTAAACAAATGGGATCGTGATTAAGAACATAAGCTTTGCTGCCCGAAGGTCCAGGTTGCATCCTAGCCTTGGGCAACTTACTCAAGAGTTTGTCTGTTTTGTTAGCTGTAAAATTAGGATAATAGTATTTACTCATAGGCTCGTTTAAAATAGTAAGACAATACTGCGTTATAATGCTTACTTAGTAACTTTAATATAATAAATGCCAGCTATGATTTTTAAATACATGCACGAATCTATTACTCATTTGTGCAAATGCCTCTTAAGAAGTTTTGCTTCTTCCTATTTTTGTCTGCCTCAAATTTGCCCTTTCCAGTGCCACTAAAATAATCTCCGGTGATGTCATCCCCTGCTTTAAACTCTTCCACACTCTCCACAGCCTGCAGCATGAAGTCTAAGCTGTGCCCCCATCGCCTGCTCCCTGCTCACCCCCCTGGCCTCATCCCTCACCACTCCGTGCCTCAGCCGTATCTCCAGCAACATCAAGCTTGTGGCCACACTGTGCTGTTTCTTGCCTTTGTCCCCCACTCAGGCTGTACTGTCAGGAATATGCGTTGCCTGACTGATCCCTGCTCCAGTTCCTCCTTTAGCACTCAGCACACCAGCTACCGCCTCTGTGAAGCTTCTATAAAGCCCCGTTTGGGCCATCTTAATTGTTCTATATCTCTATTATTGAACTAACAGACTCCATTATCCGTATTTGTTTATTTGTGCTGCCAACACATATAATGAGCAGCTGGAGGGCAAAGAGTGTCTTACCTGTTTTTGTAGCGGTAGCATCTTAACAATGGATATGACATATAGTAAGTTTTCAATAAATGTTTGTTGAATGAATGGAGGACTTTAATATAATGGAAGGGATCTGCAGAGCTCTAGTAAATGAATTATCTCTAGTCCTACCATCTGAGACCATGCAGCAGGACAAAGTCAAATTTTATTTTATTTATTTTTTAAATTTTTATTTATTGATTTTATAGAGAGAGAGAAAGAGAAAGAGAGAGAGGTCAGTTTGTTGTTTCACTTATTGATTGATTGATTCTTATATGTGCCCTGACCGCAGATCAAACCTGCAACCTTGGTGTATCAGGATCATGCTCTAACCAACTGAGCTGCCTAGCCAGGGTCCAAAGTCAAATTTTAAATGTTAGAAGACAAGTGTTGCATATATTGTTGCTTTGCTTCTTTAGCTACATCTATTTATTGTAACAATTATCTAGCCTTTTCATGTTCAAAGCAGTGTACTAAGAGTTGTGTATATGAGATACAGTCTCTGCTCCCAAGGACTGTACAGCCTATTGGGAGAATAGTAGTCCGTTTTGTAAAGCTAGAAGGCAGGCTGGACTCACCTTCCACCCGCCCACCCCACCCCCCACCTTAAACAACATTGCAATTCACAAGCCATGTCTTAGCATATAAGTATATGGATAAGACAGACCTGTACATAAGTTTTTAAAACAAAAGTGCTATAATAGAAATATAAAAATGCATTGAGAGCATGGAGAAGAGAGTAACTATGGTTAGGTTTTTTGCTTTTATAAAAATTCTTACTGACATAAGTTTCTATACTACGTATTTATTATAGAAAATTTAAAAATATAGAACAGTAGAAAAAGTATGAAAACAACCTGAAGATAATCATCCCACTCTCCTGGAATAATAATTCGGTATCTTTGTCATGTTAAAAATATATTGCACATCACAGCAGCTTTAATCAAATTCTTAAAAAGAAAATAAAGGGAAAACCCATGGTCTTATCTTCTTCCACAAAGCAAATATCCCATTCTAATCCCAAGAGTGTGTTTTTGGTTTTTGTGGGGGGTTTTTATGATGGTATTATTTTCACTATAGTCTCCTTGGGGTTGAGTTTTATAATTCAGGAAGACCAGTTTACAAAATGGAACCTTAGAGATTTATTGCACTTAATTTCTAAAGTTTACTACTTTTTTGTTGGGTGGTTTTTAGAAGAAACTATCACCGTAAAGACAACAAAGGGAAGGAATAAGGCTTTGTTTTGAAGGCAAAGACCTCTGGGCACTACAGCTTTGGTATTTAACTTAGTGAAACAACTTAGCTCTGCTGGGTGGGTAACACCATCTTCGAAACAAAAGGCAGCATAACCCACGCAATGTTGATCGCTCTATCTGTGGACTAGCTTAGCCATGTAAAATTATGTAAGATGGCCTATTTCCGTTTTCATACTCAGCCTTTGCTCATTCATTGACTCAGTCATTCATTCAGTATATATTTATTGCATTCCTGCTTTGGCCAAGCACTGTGGTGGGCCCTGGGAATGCAGCTGTGAACAAGAGAGACATTGAGCAGCCTTTGTGGAGTTGACAGGTAGCTACTTCAGCCTTTGGTCCTACTGCCTGTGGTCTGTTGCTGGAAGTCCATCCAAACAGCTAGTACGTGCTCAGAGACATTTTCACTGAGGAATAGTCTAGTTGAGAAGTCAGTGTTTTGCGTATGACTCCAAATTCTTGCATGAATTATTTTATCAGGAAGAGTAATCATCCCATTGCTTAATTCTTTTAAAAGCTGCCAAACATTAGTGCTGCATTTTTTGTCTTCCATAAAAGAAAATAAAAAGTTATTTTCACTCAAAGTTATATTTCACTGGTATAATTAGATGTAGTGTGCTTTAAAATGTGTTAAATGTTGCTAAATAATAATTAGTAATATTTAAAATGAGATGCTTACCTCCTAAGCAATCATTAGGGCTAACAGTAAACAAAGCCTAGTCCATCATGTACTGGGAGGAAGAAAAAAAGGAAACTAGAAAAAGTAAAAATAATTAATTACACAAGCTGCTAAAATTGTTAGTTTATATTTCTTTAAAATTTTTCATTGTGATTGTTGCAATACTGTTCCGCAATATATTTTTTTCTCAGCCTGGCAAAAGAAATACCAGGTAACAATAGAATCTAAGCTGGAAGAGGCATTGAAAAACCTGAAAGAAAATCTGATTCACAGGTTTTTTAGATTTAGTTATCTTTTCCAGGGTATAACAGCCTTTATTGTAAGACTCTCTTTATCTAATCTAAACCCCACAGGGGCAGTTCAATTCCATTTCCTCTTTATCATCCCTTGTGAGTCCCCTTTTATTTGAAGAATAGAGCATCTCGCCTCAATTCCATTTTTAAACAACCAAATACATCTGGTTATGCTTCTAGCTCCCTTAAAGCATTTGGGTGTCTCACAGGCGGAGGTCTGCGGATTCTCCTAGTATGAATTCTCTTGTACTGGTTTACCTCTGGGCCCACCTTTGAGACCCCTGGACCTTCAATAACAACTCTCAGTTCTCTTTTTATTTTCAACTGCCTGTTCCTTTCCCAATTGAGATTTTTCTCAATCCCTCCCTCCTTTCTTTTTCCTCCCTCCCTCCCTCCTTCCCTTTCCCCCTCCCTCCCTCCCTCCCTCCCTCCTTCCTTCCTTCTTTTTCCATGTGACATTATTCTCTGTCAAGCCTCCTGCCCTCCTGGTGCGTGCAGTCGTGTAGGGAGTTTTACACTAGCCAGTAGATAATTACAAACAGTGACAAATGATTTGAAGAAAAAGTATAGGGATCTATGAAAGCGAATAATAGGAGCCCAGACCTGGTCCTGTGGTAGAGATAGACTCCCCTCCTGGCGTGATCTTTGAGCTGAGCCCTACAGGATGGTGAGGCCTGTACCAGAGGAAGAGCTCTCCGGGAGAAGGGAGCAGACATACAAAGGCTTGAGGAGCGAGGGCCAGTGTGGGTGCCACCTGGGGTTCCTGGGCCACTTAACATCCATGAGTGAAAACGCTGCCAGGGCCCCGGCAGCCGACCCTCCCTCAGCCTCTAGTGACTGTCAACGTTATGGGGCAACCGAACGCAGTAACAGTCACTGAGTCCCGGGCTACCAGGGCTCTGGGAGATGGATGTGGCTATAAGTATGGAAAAGATCCTGCCCCCCAGGAGCAGGAGAGGAGGAAGGACCCTGATGGAAATGGTGCAGAGCAGCCCGGGGGACAGGCAAGGGCATCCAGACAACATCTGTGGGTGAAGGGGGGAGGGAGCAATAATGTCCTGGAAGGATCTGGGAAAACTTCTCTGAGGAAGTGCAAAGAGAGGGACTCTGATAAGCAGTGATGACGGGAAAGGGCATTCCAGCTGAGGCGGGAGCTTGAGCTCGCAGCATCAAGGCAGAGAGGGAGCCAAGGCTACATTTGTGTGCTGGCAAAGCAATGTCGTATGCTGCTTTTCTTCCAGCAAAATGGGGAATTCGGTAGAATGAGGTATTTGTCAAACATAGTTTGTTTCCTCCAAATGCCGAAACTGTATCTTTTAACCATTTTTGGTGTGATATTTCTAAAATGTTTTATACCTATTTCTGCCTTCCTGAACAAAGGATCCTAAATGTAACTTAATCTTTTCTTGGTGACACTGGAGCATGGTCAGAAGAATGTTGTAACCTTTGAGCAGTATTATAAAGCAGTTCTCTGTCTACTTTTTTATTTTTCTCTGTCCACTGGCTATCAGCTGCTGGTTCTGTTTGAGCTGGCCTCACGCAAATCCCTGCTCCACTCATTGCAAAACCACTCTTTCTGAGCCTATTTGAGAGCTTTTATTTAACTGAGAAACCAAGTAAATACACATGTTGGGAATTGTGTGCCTGGTATACAATAAGCTTGAATAAATATTTGGTAAATAAGTGATTAATTAAGCTTTGACTAGGTGTTTGGAGTATGAGGTTGGTATACAAATGTGGGATAGTTCTTTCTGGGACCAGAGTCAAAGCCTTGCAAAGTCAGACCTCCAGATAATGGGTTGTTACACTGCTATTTTTACAGTGTTGCTTAGCAAGCCAAACTGCCAATCGGCTTAGATTCTAGTGACTAACAACTACATTTTCATGCCCTGGTGATGCTGGTTACCATGGTGCTCTGGGTGACACAGATGGCTTTTTTATAATTGCCTTTCAGTGGCTTAAGAAATTTTTTTGTGATAGATGCGTTGATTACTCTATTTCTGATTAATTGGAGCAGGATAATTACTACGAAGGACAGCCTCTCTCTCTTTTTTAACTAGTAGCTAGAGAAAGGGACTTTGTTTTTCCAAATCAAGGTGGTTGTTATAGGACTGGTGGGATAACATTTTTGTCTTTCTCTTCCTGATTTGATAGAAAATGATTTGATTTGATTGTATGGATTTTAAAAACATCTAGCATGTGTTAAGGTAGCTTTTTTTATCTGATTCCAGTGGAATTCTTCAATATTAAAATATAAACATTAGGAGTTCACAGCCCTTTGTAAACACAAGATGCTGTAACTGTTGGCACTGTTGAAATTCGGGCATATCATACATCCTGTAAAAAGCCAAACTCTTTTTGCAGTCCAAGACTATTTCAACTTATTAAAGTATAGAATTTGGAGATCACCTTGGAGATCACCTGGTCCCATCCTTTCATTTTAAAATGGAGAAAATTGAGACCCAGAAAAGACAAATAGTAAAAATAGCAATGATAAGCCCTTATAGCTGCAAAGCCTTTACACTGGCAAAGATCTTTCCAAAACAGTAACTCGTGTGCTAATCCTGCCTGTGAAGTCAGTAGAATTTATCCCCATTTTGTATATGAGGCACCTGGGATCTGGAGACACGAGTGTCCTGCTCAGTGTTAGTGGCTGAGGCAGAACCAGAAGCCACATCTGTGACTTGCTGCCTCAGACCATGGTGCCATAGACACAGAGAGTTGTAGACACCTGGACTCAGATCCCAGCTCCTCCATTTATTAGCTGTGTGACTGGGGCAGGTTGAATTCTACCACTTCAAATGAGGTTTATCTTCCTTCTTCTTAAAATGGGAATAATGGTACTACATTGTAAGTTTACTGCAAAGGCTAAAGATAATGCCTGTACAGCCCTCAGGACATTCCACCATTTGCTTCTTACCTCACCCATCTAGTTAAATGCATAGTATCTAGTTAGACATTTTGTATAACAAGCGCTGAACCGGCCCATGTAAAAGTCACTGTATAGAATAAACAAAACTGAGAGCTGTTTACTTTGGATAGGGCCCAGGAAACCAAAATTGAGTTCTGGCAATTTCCTTACATATCTTTTATCCTGTCATCAGTTAGCATTAGGTTTTTTCACCTATCACTCTGCACTTCCGCAGGCATCCCAGGCAAATAAAAAAACAAACATCAGATCAATGAAACCCTTCAAAGCTCAAAGCAGTCAACTAAAATGAAATACCAGGCTAGAAGGGTTGGGCCAGAAGGCAGAAGCATGGTGGAAAGGTGGGCCTGTGACTCCTTTCCCCTTCCCAGTTCAAAGCCCTCCTCCTCCCTTGCCTACTCACTAGTGAGATGCTGGGCGTTAGCTCTGCATACTTTCCTCCAGGCTCAGGGCATTTAAAAAATAAGTTTCATTGCTCTTAAACACATTCAACATAGGAAACCTGAGATTCAGCCTGAAATGTGGAGTCTGCCTGGTGTGCTGGGAAGAGCACAGGCTGTGGAGTCAGACAGAATTGGGTGTGTTTCCTGACTCTGTTGCTTACTGAAACTCTGGGCTTGGGGCAAGTCACTTTATTTTTCTGAGTCTCGGTTTTCTTGTTCACAGATTAGTAACAACAATCCCTGTTTTGCAAAGATATGATGAATATATGCACCCGATGAACACTAAGGCAATCACCATTGTGGCAAAAACTGGAAAATGGGGTAAACGTTGACCTGTGCTCTCAGGTCCACTTGGTTTAGATGAGAAACAGTATGGAGATCACTGGAGTAGCTGTCAACTGTCTTCACCTGGAAGGAGAACCTTCGAAAGGGTTTTGTCTGGCTTACTTCAAATAGCACCCCAAGAGCCACATCTCTCTTTTCATCCAGGGATGAACCTAGTTTGACCACACCCCCTCAGCTGTCCCAGAACTAACTGATCTGTGGACAATTAAGACCAATGTATCTTTTTTTTGCCTTTCAATGTATCTTTCTCATTCTGAGGTTAGTTCATGGCCTAAGAATATGTCCATCAACCAAAGCTTAGCCAGATTCTAGGTAATCTTGGTGATTTTTAAGCATGGGATCTTGGTTATGTTTAGCTGGCCCCTCTGGCAGTCTCCAAGACCAGTTCTGAGTCTGAGAGGCCTGAGGTCAAAGTATCTAGTTTTGTTTAGTGTGTCTTGATGTTTTCCACAAACGCCAGCTAGAGTGGATCCTATTTAATTCCCTGAATTCAAATATTGGCTCTACCATTTATTAGCTGAGCATCCTTAAACCAGTTATTTTTTGACTGGGGAATAAGCACAGTGCACTTTGACAGAGTAGTGGGAAAGAAAGCAAGGTGTATACCAGAGAACTACAGAGGCCTTTAATGGCAACAAGAAGACTTCAGAAATGATCCTCCCTAGTACCTGGAACATGTTATTGAGATGGGGAATAACCTCATAAATGCAGTGTTTGGGGGCAATCTGGTTTCAATAGATAGGATGGATTAGAGCTGGAAAAACCATAAGGAAGATGGGCTAGGATATTGGTACAGTTGGCCAGGATGCTGTGAGGATGTAGAAATTAAGGACTACATACACTTGCGATTGGAAGAGGGTGAAAATCTCTGAGATGTCGTTACCTTCTGGATGCTCCTTCTCAGTCTCCTTTACTCACATTCCCAGATACAGCCTCAGGCCCAGAACAAGGCCTGCCTACCTCAGGTGCTCAAGTATTTGTTGCATTAATGTTGCACTTTTATGACCTCTGCGTGTTGAGTGTTCCCCAGGACTCAGACATGGATCCCTTTGTCTACTCTCACTCCCTTGGTTATTTCATTCATTCTCCCAAAGATATTATCAACTTGAGACTTACATTTCCAGCTGCTACCTGACATCTCCGCTTGGAGGTCTAAAAGGCATCTCAGCCTTAAGCCTGTCGCAGACTGGGCTTCCGCCCTGTTCGCCGAGCCTACCTCTCACGGCGTTCCCAGACCCTGTAAATTTCAGTTCCACTCTTGCAGTTGCTCAGCCCAAAGTTCTTTCCCACATTCAGTCCCTCATGTAGGCTCTGCTTTCAGCGTATCTCGAGAATTTGTCTACATCTCACCACTTCACTACCACCATCCCAGTCCAAGCCACTGCCCACTCTCACTCGGATGTGTGCCAGAGCTTCCTATGAGGTCTCTCTGCTTCCACCTTTGCCCACTTTATGTCCATTCTTAATGTAATAGCTAGAGGAACCCTTTTAAAACATGTCAGATCATGTTACCTTTTTTTGCCAACACACACACACACACCTCTAATAATGGCTTTATCTCACTCAGAGTAAGAGCCAAAGTCCTTACAAAGTCCATACAGGCCTGATCATAGCTGCACCTACCCCTCCCCTTACCTTCCTGACCTTGGCTCCTACGACTCTCTTCTCCCACACTCTGCATTCACCCCATTGCCGTCCTTAAGCACATTGGTTACAGTTCCAACTCAGGGCCTCTGCATCTTGTTCTACTGCAGAGGTGTCCCCGGATATCCATGGGGCTCCCTACCTCACCGCCTTCAGATCTTTATTCAGACGTCACCTTCTCGGGGAGTTCATCGCCGGCAGCCTCCCGTCCCTAAATTTGTAACACCTGCTCGCTCACTCCCACACATTCCCTCATCGAGCTTCCCTGCTTTGCCTTCCCCCCAGCACTGTGCTATTGATTTTACATATTTATCTGGCTTATCATGTCTCACCTCCATTTACTAGAATGTCAGCTGCAGTGGAAAATTACTTTGTCCATTGTGTTCGTTGCTGCGTTTCTGGTGCCTAGAAAGTGCTTGGCACGTAGTAGGCATTCAATAAATACCTTTGAAAGAATGAAGAAAAGATGAATTGGAAGAATGTGGGGGTTTCTTCTAAATATGAGCAAAGGAAACGAAGGTTAGAAATGACTCCCGGGTTATGACTCGGGGACTAGAAAGTTGATGGTGCCATTTACTACAGTGAAGAGAGAGGAAGAGCAGGGTGGTGGGTCTTGAAGATCACGTCTTCCTATTTGGACAAGTGATTTTGATGAGACAAGGGGACAGCTCAGGCAAAATGTCTAAAACAGGATGAGAGTTGAAAATAGACACTGATATTAAGATCTAAATTTAGTTCTCAGGAAAGAGGTAATGGCAATATTTAAAGTGATGGGCTCTGCTAGGTTCTTTATCAGAGAGAGAACAGAGGAACAGAGAGAGCGGAGGTTCCTAACTGCAACTGCCCATTAGCATCTCCTGAAGAAGTTTTAAACATCCCAGTGCCTGGCCCGGCCGGGCGTGGCTCAGCGGTTGAGCATGGACCTAGGATCCAGGAGATCGGGGTTCGATTCCCTGTCAGGGCACATGCCTGGGTTGCGGGCTAGGCAGCCGATCAATGACTCTCTCATCATTGATGTTTCTATCTCTCTCTCTTCCCCTCCTTTCCTCTCTCTGACATCAATAAAGATATGTTTAAAAAAAATAAATTAAAAAATAAACATCCCAGTGCCTGGACTACACCCCAGACCAAATAGATCAGAACTGCTGCGGGTAGGACACGTAGCGATAGGCTTCAAAGCTTCACAGTGACTCCCACATGCAACTAGGGTTGAGAATCACTGAGAATCGTTGAGGCATATTTATCTTTAAGTGAGGATAAAGTAGAGGCATCCACAATGGAAAGAGAAGACTCTCAGTCATAAATAAGGGTGGGAAGAAAACCAGGGCGGTCTTGACCAGTTCTCATGCTCAGATGTGCATGAGAATTAACTGCTTGGAGATCCTGAGGAAATGCAGATTCTGACTCAGACTGCTGGGGCGGAAGCCGAACTTCTGCATCTGTCACAGGCTCCCAGGTGATGCCAGTTCCTCTGGTAGCAAGTGTCAAGAGCAGTGCCTCTCACGCCTTAGGGCATATACAAACCACCTGAGATATCGTTAAAACAGCTGTATGTGTCGCACTCACCACCCAGGATCCTGATTCTGTAGCTCAGGGGTAGACCCAAGAATCTGCATTTTGAACAAGTGCCCTGGTGATGGTCAATGCTCCTCCTAGGAACACACTTCAAGTGGTAGAGGGTCACCAAGGCCAAGGAACGAAAGAAGAGGCCCTCGGTACTTTCTACCAAATGAATAAAAGATGCTGCAGGGACACCAGGGAGAATAAAAAGCCACTGAATTTTACAAGGTGAAGGTCATAAATGAAGCAGAAACCATAAAACCATAAAATGACCTCTGCTTTCCTTAATTCTCTATTTCTAAGCAATACATTTTCTTCCAAGCTCCTGTATTTTATCTTGGGAACACTTTACCTTACCAAAAAAAAAAAAAAAAAAAAGTGCTGTAGCTATTTTGGAAAGAGAGGAAGCAAATCGATTATTTGCTTTTTTTGTTCAAGACATAGGAGATATACTAATAGGGTCCTTGGAAGCTCTTCTCTGTGGACCTGCCTAAGCTATCTAGAGGCTATAATTATTAAAAACCCTTCAGAACATGTTTCAATTTCTTTAAATAACAAAATGCAGTTGTGTTGTTTCTGCCTCTCCCTAACTTTCTGTCTCTTTAAAGCAAGGTTTCCAGCCTCAGCACTATTGACATCCCTTGTTATGAGGCTGTCATGGGCACTGAAGGATGTTTAGGTGCATCCCTGGCCCCTACTCACTAGATATCATTCGCATCCCCCACCCCACGTTTTGACAACCCAGATTGTCTCAGATATTGCCAAATATCCCTGGGAAACAAAGACTGCCCCAGTTGAGAACCACTGCTTTAAAAGCAACATCTGAAAACTATCAGGGCACATGCCCGGGTTGTGAGCTCAATCCCCAGTAGGGGGTGTGCAGGAGGCAGCCAATTGATAGTTCTCTCTCATCAGTGTTTCTCTCTCCCCCTCTCCCTCTCTCTCTCTCTAAAAAAAAATCAATAAAATCATTTTTTAAAAAGAAGAAAAAGAAATCCGACCTGTAGTTTGGGTATCTATGTTGATGCCAGGTGGTAGTGAGATAGAGCACCCTTTGGATTTGGGGGGCAACAGAAAAATCCAGTTTGATGTTCAGTAGTAGGAAATTTTATTGACCTCAGACACACCAAGAGCCTAACAGATAATGCAGTACCTCAAGTTTGTCTTGGAGGTAGTTGGTATAAAAACCACAAGAAACCCCTTTCCAAACTCAGTATTAAACAGCCAACGACCATTCTCTTCCCCATTTCAGCAGAATACTTGAACTGCCACATCATATGTGAGAGAGCTTGCAACAGCTGGTCACTGCAACACTCCTGTTCCAGGAGGTTCTTTTCTGTCTTTTCATGAGTACTTAGCATCTTGCGACTTAAACCAAGTTTACCAAAGGGACCAGGATTTAACTAGACATTTCAGTGCTTGTTTCTCTTTCTCATTTAATAAATAGGTCATCAGCAAATAACCAGGGTGCCACGGAGTCTACCCATAAGCCAGTGGTTTTTGAACGTTAGCCTGCCTCAGAACCAGTTGTAAAGCTTATTAAACCGCAGAGCACTAGACAGAACCCCGAGATCCTGATGTACAAGGTCTGGGGTGACGCCCGAGAATTTGCGTTTCTAACTAAGTTCTCGAGAGATGCTTAACAAATTGTGAGGTTCTGTATAAATGTTGATGATTGTCGCCGTTGTTAGCTAAAATTAATCCACAAGCATCCTGCTTTTCTAGTAAGTTGAAAGGAAACTGAAATTAATGGACTAATAGTTGTGAAAAGGCACTTGAAAAATTCTGTTAGTCTGTAAAGGGACAGCTCAACCAGAAAGAGCATAGTTCCCATTACAGAACCTCACACAAGGGCAGAAGAGGGGAATAGCCAACATTTAAGCCACTTCCTCATCAATATTTACTGCTTATTGTCTGGTTGTATATCTTCTTAGATAAATGTTTATTTGCATTCTTTACCCCTTTTTTGATTGAGTTGTATTTTTATTAGTTGTAAATTTTCTGTATACATTCTCAATACAAGCTCTCTATCAGATATATGATTTGCAAATATTTTCTCCCATTCTGTAAGTTGTCTTTCACTTTCTTTTGATGGAGTCCCTTTTAATTTTGATGAAGTCCTGTTTGTATGTATTTTTCCTTTGGTTTCTTGTGCTTTTGGTGTCTTATCTAAAAAACCATTTTCTACTCCAGGGTCACAAAGACTTACTCCTATGTTTTTCTCTAAGAGTTTTATAGTTTTCACTCTTACATTTAGGCATGTGGTCCATTTCAAATTACTGTTTGTGTACAGTGTGATGTAGGCATGTAACTTTGTTCCTTTGCATGTAGATATCCAGTTACCACCCATTATCTATGGAGTTCTCTCTATATACCATGTGCTATTCTAGATTCGGGGCAAACAGAGATAAGTAGAACATAGCTGTTGCCTCTCAGAGAGTTACCATCATAGTGGGGGGATCACATATGAGCAGAGAACAGAAACATGGTAAAATAATGTGTGTAGGATGCTTAGCACTGTGCCTGGCCCCTAGAGAGTGTATAGCAAATAGTAACTGTTACAATAATCATAATATCTATTATTGTACTTATTATAAATGACAATAGAAAGGTATATTCAAAGTGGCGTGGCAGGAAGGAGGGACTGACTTTTCCATGTCTCAAGATTGTCTTCACTTGGGGCCATTCCCGTTACTTCTGGGGCCCAGGAAGAGGAGGGGTTCAGGGACATAGGTCTCTCAGAGGCCAACCTTTTTGAGAGAGGAAGGACCTCAGGTATGGGTGAGTGTAAGCTCAGAACAGGGTTATGTGATTGCTGATTCCTGTTCCAGTCTGTACCCAAGAAAGAATGACTTCTTCATTTGTTTGTAGATCTTTACAGGCACTTGAGGGAATCTTAATGGCTGGTTATGTATTATAAAATGTTTCTAAATAGATTACATAAGTGCATTGTCTTGATATTATATAATTAGGATTTAAAATCTCTATTCCATAATGATCATATAGTGTTTCCTCAAATTGACCTTATAAAGTATAGACCAATGGTAGATTTTCACATGGAAGTTATGGTATTTTGTATGAAACAGTATAAAATGTTCATTTATTTAATCCCATATAAACTAATATCTTAATGGCAGGAAGTATAGCTGTATTATATATATATTCTGGGCTCCACATTACAAAAATTACCTAATTATAGAAAATAATTTGAAGAAATCACTTTTTCAAGTCTTTCCTCTATAGCAGTCATTTGTTTTGTCACCTGCTAGCACATGTTAGCAGAAAAGTGCGAACTGGTGTCATAAGTGTAAGAACACTGTGTTGGGAAAAACAACTTTAAATTAAGCACATTCTAATAACATAATCTAAGTCAAGCTATAAAACCCTTCAGTTCAGTTGGATAGGATACAGTTGTTTCAAAGAAGGATAATTTTAGAACCAGTGAGACAGAGTTTAAATTTTAATTTAAATACATTGTATTTTAACAAAGAGTAAAAGTTTTAGTGTCCGGTTTTAATATCATGTATTATATCCACTATGGATTTTTATTCCGCCTTTGTTCAGTTCATCAGGCTTTGCTGGCTGCCTGTTAGGTGGAAGGTACCCTGTCCAAGTCCGCGTCCTGAAGGAGCTTATGATCTGAGGACGAAACGGGGCCCAGTAGAGGACACACATCGCTAGTTTTAAGAAGGGGCAAACTGTGTGATAAGTGCTCTAGTGGAGTTATCACGGGCTTAGAAACACAGGCAAGGAGAGGCTGCTTCAGATTCAGAATGGGGAAGATCCAGGAGAGCTTTCTTAAGGAGCTGGCACATGAGCCGGAACTTGAAGGGCCAGTGGAGCTGGAACGGGAGAAGGAAGCTGTGTGAGTGAAGACTTAGTGGACATGGGGGAAACTGAGGAAGTGGACGCAACCTGGGGCGCCTGGAGTACAGAATGATTAGGGGACACAGCAGGCACGCAGTTAAAAAGATAGGGAGGAGCCACATAACTGAAAAGATGGCATTTTTATGGCTTAATAATGGTCTGTAATTTCTTCTCCACCTTCAACATATCCTTTGACTTACTCCCACACTGATCTGATCATGCCACTGCTCTGCTCAAAAACCCCCCATGGCTCCCTAGTGTGCAGACAATCAAAGCCAGACTCATGAGTTTGGTATTATCAGGACTGCAAAAGGTGGCTCCTCCCTATCTTTTTAACTGCGTACCTGCTGCGTCCCCTAATCATTCAGTACTCCAGGTGCCCCAGGTTGCGTCCACTTCCTCAGTTTCCCCCATGTCCACTAAGTCTTCACTCACACAGCGTCCTTCTCCCGTTCCAGCTCCACTGGCCCTTCAAGTAAGTTCCGGCTCATGTGCCAGCTCTTCAAGAAAGCTCAAATGGTTAAATATGCCTCCAGCAAACTGACTACTCCTCTTATCTGATAGCAATGACCAAGCAAAAGCTTATAAAAAGTAACACTGATAAAGCACGAACTTCCTTTTTTTTTTCAAGAATAACATCCTAGTCAGTATCCTAGATTTGCTCCTTAAATGTCTCTTAGACAAGGAAAAGAACCACCCAGATTTTCAGTTTAGAAACAGGACTAGGAAATGTGTTTATCAGCAGATGAAAACAAACCAAGGTGAAGCAGGACTGTTATGTAAGACTCTGTTCCTATGTTAGGACTGAACCCAGTTACCTGGGTATACAGTCCAGCTCTACCATTTATGAGCGGCTCTGTAACTCTGGGCATTTTACTTAACCATCTGTGCCTCAGTTCTTTCATCTGTAAAATGGGGATAATAATGGTACTCGTCTCAGGGGTTCTTATGAGGATTAAATGAATCAATACACGTAAAGTGCTCTAAATAGTGCCTGGTATGTAGTTAGAGCTCAATAAATGTTAACTATTATTGCTCAGCTGTTGGGCAATAAAAATGAACTGCCTATGACATATCACAATCTGCAGAGTGCTTTCACACATCCTCTAGGTGATTTGAGCTCCATAATCACCTTATGGGTACATTTTATTATGTTCACAGATTCTGTGAATCAGAAATTCAGACAGGGTACAGCGGGAATTGCTTATCTCTGCCTTGCGATGTCCGTGCCAGCAGCTGGAGACAACTTGAATGGATTTGGAGGACTTTAGAGGGTAGAGCTGAATCAACTGAGATTGCAGATCCACATGGCTTCTTTGCTAACCTGGCAGGCACTTTGATGGGATGGCTGGAAGGCTGGACTCAGCTGGGGCTGTCACCTAAACACCTACACATGGCTTCTTCTCTGCGGTGGCCTCAGGGTGGTCGTCACACTTCTTAGAGTGTTTCTGCAGCAGAAGCCACGTGCCTTTTATGACCTCGCCTCAGAAGTCTCATGGCAGATGCTTCCCTGTTCTCTGTTGATTAAAGCAGTTGCAATCTGCTCAGACTCAAGGGAAGGGAATAGAGACCACACCTCTCAATGGGAAGCCTATCAAAGAATTGTGGGGCATGTTTTAAAGTCACCATACTGATATTTTCCTCTAATTCTAGATGAGAAGATCGAGACTTATAGAGGTCAAATGATTTGACAAGGGTCAATTGTACAGATAGTAACTGGGATCATTAGGAGGGCGGGGTGGGGGGAGTTGGAGGAGGAAAAGGCTTCTAACCTAATTCTTCTGACTCCAGGTTTTTGGTCTTTCAATTAACTGTTTATCTTCCTTTAGCTTAGATACAGTTGACCCCTGAACAACACTGGTTTGAACTTCATGAGCCCACTTATATGCGTATTTTTTTCAATAAATATATTTGGTCCTTCATATCCATGGTTTTCACATCTGTGGATTCAACCAACTGCAGCTCAAAAACAGTATTTTCGCATTCCCAGCACTATCTCTACCCGCAGTTGGTGGAATCTGCGGATGCAGAGGGCTGACGACAGAGTCAAAAGTTATACGCAGATTTTCAACTGTGCAGTGGTCAGTGCCCCTAACCCCTCCCCTTGTCCAAAGGCCCACTGTACTTGCTAATATGTGAAAGTTAAAAGAAAAAAATTTCAACTCACTTTGTCTACAGGGTTGGCAAAAGTCGGTTTATAGTTGTGAGTGTGTGAGACACAGAGTTAATAAAGCTATTGTAATAATCAAAGCCTGCATATCTTTTCCCATACAAACAACTGTAACCTACTTTTGTCCACCCTGTATATTAGGTAACTTCCCTAAAAAGAAACAAAGTTATAAAAATATAAGGTTTGCATTTATATAAGCTTGTGCACAAACTTCGTATTTTAAGGAGGTCTTGGGATAGGTGCAGTCCTGGGATTAGCTTTCTATAATTTTCTCATAAGGAAGGGTCTCTGAAAACGTTCCATATGCTTAACTGTGACTTCATTTGTTCTCTAGGAAAATCTCACCTGGCCATTGTCCAGAGGGTGAATAATGAAGGAGAAGGAGACCCCTTCTATGAGGTGATGGGCATTGTCACACTGGAGGACATCATAGAGGAGATCATCAAGTCAGAGATCCTGGACGAAACTGACCTCTACAGTAAGTGCATGGCCTTGGCTGTTGTCCAAGGTCATCTTATTTTCCTCTGTGACTCTCAGAGCTGGCTTAGTGTGATATACAGTGTGAAAGAGTGTGTCGACCCCCTAATGCCAGGGGCAGTCATGGCAAGGTCCCTGAGAACATGCTAGCTCAAAGATTTTCAACCTTTTTCATCTCATGGCTCACATAAACTAATTATATATATATATTTTTTGCCCATCTGACAAAAAAATAGGTATAATTTTGATTCATTCACACCAGACAGCTATTGTTCTGTTGGCTGTTGTCATTTTTTTATTATAATCTAAGGGAAAATAGGTCAGTACCCCTTACTAGTCAGGTATTGCATGTTTTAAAAAATCTTGTGGCACACTGGTTGAAAATTGCTGTGCTAGCTAAATGTTTACCAGGAGGGAACCTTCACGAACCAAGACTATGAAAAGGAGACCTAGCCTTTGGATGAAAAAGGAACTAAAGGAAAGAAAGTATACCTCAGATGGCAGCTCTGCCCCTGTGTCTGTCCCCTGTGTTGTTCCTGTTGTGTCTCTTTGTCCATCTAGGCGAAGACCCCAGCACACCCTGGGGTTCCACTCAACAGCCTACTCACACCAAAACCTCACGTGCAGTGGAGACTGGCCTGAGACTGCGCACTGCATCCCAAGCCAAACCTGCAATGTCCCTTTTTACACGTTGCTCTTCTCCTTCATGTTTTTTCAGTCCTCCCAGCTGGTTTCCCCTTCCTTCCCTTCCCTACCTGTGGCTCCTGGCCCTGCTCCCTCCTTTCTGGTCTCCTCACCCTGCTAACCACTCCCCCTCAGGAACAATCTAGACTCCTCCATGCAGATGGTGAAAGCTTTTGGTTACTCAGCCTTATCAAAACTTTGCTTGCAAATGTTACAAAGACAGTGCTCTGTCTCTAGAATGGGAGTGTTATCTAAACCCATGGGATTTAGGCCAGGAAGTGTTTCCTCCGAATTTCACCTCATGGGAAAGCAATCCCTTCTCCTTCCCCCAGGTAACCCATGCCAGAACCCCGTCCTTAGTTTGCTAGAAGCAGCCATTCAAAATCTAGCTCCCAGTAGAAAAAGCTTTGATACTATAAGACAGTAAGTGGTGCAAAAAGAGTGCCTTCCCTTTGGACTAAGAGATCAAACCCTAAAAGGTGGGCCAGGTCTTGGCAGAATATACCAGGCGTGTCAGAGTGTCTGGTATTGCTGGGATGCCCTGGCCAGGCCCAGCTTCTTCAAATAAGGATTGACCTCTTCCTCCCCTATTCCCTTCTCCCTTCTCCACCTCTGCCCACTGCTCTTGACTTATAATTCCCCAGGGACTCCATAGATATATTGGTGAAGACATTCACACTAAAGTGTTAGTGGCTCACAGTAGGGATAGCAGTCTAAATAAGTGAGCTCCTCCTCGGGCGTCTGCTTTAGCCACCTGAATGCTCCAAACACTCACTATTAAAATAAAAGGAATAAGAGGGAGGCCAGAGAAACGAT
Organism: Miniopterus schreibersii; assembly: GCF_964146895.1. NCBI lineage: Eukaryota > Metazoa > Chordata > Mammalia > Chiroptera > Miniopteridae > Miniopterus > Miniopterus schreibersii. The sequence goes on from NC_138114.1 coordinate 38,657,742, forward strand.
TCTCCAGGATAAAATGTTTTGTGGCACTCCGAAGGAGGGGGGAGAGGGGCGTTTAGGCAAACACACCATGCTAATCAGAAGTTTGCTCACAATGAGAGCAAAAGAACTGGCCTAATATAAGTACTTGCTACTCCCTTGCTGAGCAGTTGATTGTCTTTCTAAAAGAGAGGGTTAGGGCTTCCCCACCCTTGTAAATACGCTTCTGGCACAATTCCTTAAGAGCTCAGAGAAGTGCAAGGAGCGGAGGGAGGAGTACTGTGTTGCTTCTCACTTGACCCTGACCCACAGGAAAGCTGGCTCTGGATCTCGCCACTGTTGCAAACCTCATAAAAAAGAAGTGTCTAAGCAGGGCCCAGAGTGCAAGGCGGGCCTCGGAGAGCAGCGCAGGAGAAGGGCACTCTCTCCCTTCTAGAAGGAGACCCAATCGGTGTGGCTGAGATGAGCCCCAAAAGGAAGGGCAGCCAGATTCTTTTCATTTCCCTGCTCAGCTGCACTGAAAGTTCCCTGCAGCCCTGTTTTTCTCTAGGCCAAATTTGGAGAAAACTCGAATCTCTTTTCCTGCTCCCCTTAGCACAGGTTGAGAGAGGCTGAAAGTTTCCAAATTTTACTCAAAATTAAGAGAAAGCAAAACAGAAATGGCCAAAGAAAACATTTCCTTTTTCCCCCCCAAAAATATTCCCTAAGACAAACTTTAAAAAGGGGGAGAAAAAAATAAATTGGAAAAAGCAAATTCTCTCAAACAATAAACATAGGCTCTCTGGAGTTCCTCCAGGTGCCGCCTGAGGCCCCTGCCCAGAGAACTTGTCTTTGTAAGTTATAGGGCTGCTCCCATTTCCTCTCCTTCCCTCTTCCCTTTATTTCTCCCCCGAGGGGCCAAGTTGATGCTGGAGAATTGTGAATGGGAAGAGGAGGTGACCGCTTGCCCTCTTGGGTGGTATGCCTCCAGTTCTGCTCAGAGCGTGTTTAAAATTAGCAGGAAGAGACCAGGTGAGCCCAGCTCTGGGGACAGAAGAGGAGCAGAGGCAGAAACCCCCTGGGACTCCCAAACCCCTCGATGCTGAGAATGCAAGTCCCTGATGTTTGAATGCTTTTTTCTAAGTATTTCACAGATGGTTTCTGGTTGGAGTCTCATAATTAGTGCACACGATGAGTAGAAGAATTATTAATTATTAACCCCATTGCATAGATTAAAACAAACAAATATTCGGATGCTTAGAGCACAGCTCATAAGTAGGGGAGCTCGTAAGTAGGGGAACCAGCTCAAGAACCTTGACCTTGGGAGGCCCAGGCCAGCCTTTCCTCTTTTCCACCATGTACCACCTAAGTGTAAATAACACTGAGATAATTATAGCATGTCCCACCTTCTCCCCCTTATCAACATCCTTCCACTCCCTGGGAGAGGTATTGTAATGTCACCTACAGTTGACACTTTGCAGAAATTTGGGTGGTTTCAGAGGATCTATCTGTCCCGTATAACTCTGGGAAAACCTCCAAAAACCAACAGTGATTCTGAGATAGCTGCAATCTGTCCCCCTGTGATCCGCAGCTGACAATCGGAAAAAACAGCGGGTCCCACACCGGGAGAGGAAGCGGCATGACTTCTCCTTGTTTAAACTCTCGGACTCAGAGATGAGAGTGAAGGTCTCCCCACAGCTTCTGCTGGCCACACACCGCTTCATGGCCACAGGTATGACTCTGCCCACCCGCGGCTCTACCCCAGGCATGCAAAGCAGCATCTGGAGGGTGGGACCCAGACACCAATCATTTTTAATACCTTGTGACCCAATTCTAGTATGACTGAGAACCACTGTTCCAGGAGAGGAGATTGCCTTAGGTAAGGGAGACAGGATGCCACGTACTGTCAGTTTCAGTCCCCAGCCTGATCTAGGGAGAGACTAAATACAACCCAACTCCGCTTATCTGTCTTCTACTCAAGAAAAAAAGCTAAAGAAACCACTGCTGCACTTATCCCTTCCTCCACTCGCTTCCTGGTGGGAGACAGAGGCCAACCTCCATCCTGCTGGAGTTGGGGTGCCCAGAGGATCTGTAGGGGAGGGAAAGGCATTGTCCTACCCAACAACAGGGCCCTGGAGTCCAGTACCCTCCAAAGGCCATATAGGCCTGTGAGATTTGAGTTCTTAAATTACAGAAGTGGCTTGTGAATCTTGGGATCTTTAGAAAGAAAAAAAGTGAGAGGATCCAAAGATAAACTTGTGCAGAAGGTAAGGTTTGTCTTTGAACCCTCTGGCCTGCTCACCCAGGCCTAATTAATGTGCAGGCCTAGAATTACCATACCCATTGTGAAGTTTAATATTTAATTAATCCAGCATATGATTATTGAGTATACAGTGAGTACTAGTACTGTTCCAGGTGTTAAAAAAGTAGAAAAGTTTATGTTGCAGTTCTTTAAAGTAGAGTTTTCAACATGTCTATTTCTGAATTCAGATTTCTTTTAACTACTGACTGATGTCCTAGAGGAAAGCAGCTCTATATTTTAATATTATAACATGATATAATATAACATAACATAATATCTGTTAATATATAAATTTGATGCAAGGATGCTTCACATTATTGAGAACATATCACTTAAATAATTACTATTTCTATTAACTTGGAATTTCATTTCATTCAATAGATATATGTCATACAAATAAGTCAGATTAAATTCTTTTTATTTCATTTGATTATTACAGTAAAGGTTTTTTGTTCACATGCTTATTTATCCATGCCCAACTCTGCTTTTTAATCTACTCTATTAAGGTATGATTGACATACCAAAAAAAAAATGGTACATATTTAATGTATACTAGCTGATGAGTTTGGAGATAAGTATATACCTGTGAAACCATCACCACAATCTGTACGGTAAACATATCCATCACCTCCAAAAGTTTCCTCCCACCCTCTTTATTTACTACTATTTTTCTGTGTTAACATAAGATCTAGCCTCTGAGTGAATTTTTAAGTATACAGTAGAGTATTGTTAACTGTATGCACTGTGCTGTGCAGTAGATCTCCAGGATCTATTCATCTGGCATAACTGAAATTTTGAACCCTTTGGCTAATCCCTCCCTGGGATCCCCCTCCCACTAGCCCAGGAAACCAACCTTTTGCCCTCTGCTTCTATGAGTTTGACTATTTTAGATTCATCTTATAAGTGATACCATGCAATGTTTATCCTTGCATGTCTGGCTTATTTCACTTAGCATAATGTCCCCCAGGTTCATCCATGTTGTCACAAACAGCAAGATTGCCTTCTTTTTTAAGTCCATATACAACTTTAAATAAAGTCAAGTAGAAAATTAATAACAACACTGATGTTTCCAAAATGGTGACTTGTTTCTTCTGAGGTGCCAATGCAGGGACACACATCCCAAGGGGCATGGGGAAAGCCTGAGAAGCACACTTGGGTTTAAGACACCCTCCCACACACAAAGGAGTCACAAGAACCCTTCCAGCTGGGTGCCTGGAGCACGAATGGAGGTGGCTCTGGAGACACCCTCACTCCTCCCAGCTGCCAATTCTTCCTGCCTCCCACCCTCCCCTAGAAGTGGAGCCCTTTAAGTCTCTGTACCTTTCGGAGAAGATCCTACTGAGGCTCCTGAAACATCCCAACGTGATCCAGGAGCTGAAGTTTGATGACAAGAACAAGAAAGCCCCGGAACACTACCTCTACCAGCGCAGCCGCCCCGTGGACTATTTTGTGCTGCTTCTCCAGGTGAGTGGGAAAGTTAAGAGACCCTCTAAGGGCAAGACAGGGGCATCCCTAGGCTGGAGAGGAATGGCCATGCCTCCCTAGTGCCAGGTTCTGAGATTCAGCTGGCTGCGTTCAGATGGGGTGGGTGTTTGTCAGTGACCCACAGAAGGGGCCAACTATGACTGGTTGGTGTCCTGGGAGTGGCGGGATCTTGATGGCGTTTAGTCAGACCACTCAGGGATGTTTGTGGTGGGGTGAGGCAGGCACCTCTCCAGCAGAGGGGTACTGTGACTGAACTTCCAGAACTGCTGGCCTACAGAATCCCTAACACCTTCTTATCTCTGATTGGACATGTCCAGAAGAGGAACTGTCCTGTGCCTTCTCCCAAACTTCAGACACTTATTTAAAGCTTTTCCCTCTGTCCATCTGAAAGCTCATCCTCTCTGACTTCCACTCACTGGTCCTTTCTCTGCACCGTGGAGGTGCAGAGAACACATCCACTCTCTATGAAACATCTCGGCCTCTGCAGGCTGTTGACTCTTTTCCTCCTTACAAGAACCAGGAAGGAAGCTAATGACTTAGTGAAAGATGTGCAGCATCTTCCAGGTACTCACATAGGCACGACCACCTCTGCCCCATGTGCCTGGATAGGCCTGTAAGTAAGTGTCGGCCATGGTTCCAGCACTGGATACTCCTGGTGTTCGGGCCTGGCTCTACCATTAGCTGTCACCATTCTGTCTCTTCCCAACAGTGTCTTATGAACCCTAACTTCAGTGGTTGTCTTAAAATCTTAAACTTACAATAACTTACAAGTGGCTCCTATTTTGTCACTGTCCACCTGCAGCCTGTCTGCTCTGAAGCACTGTGCCTCAGGCCCGTTCTCCCAGATACCCTCAACAAAGTGGCCTCCTCCTCTGAAAACGGAGTCACATTCTTAACTGTTGGAAATGGAGAAAGGTTGTCACATTTTTTAAATAACATAATGAACCTATACAATCTACTGTCTTACGCTTAATATAAACTGTTTTCAAATCAAAGTTGAACCTATACAATCTACTTAATATAAACTGTCTTCAAATCAAATAATGAACCTATATCATCTACTGTCTTATGCTTAATTTAAACTGTTTTCAAATCAAAGTTGGAGGAAGTAAAATGTAGCGGCGAGAGTGTAAATTCAAAAATTGGAAAGACTGGCTTTAAAATTTCAATATTGCCGCTTCCTAACTAACTTTGACCTAGTGATTTAACCTCTCTGAGCCTCAAAATTGATTCATCTGTAAACGGGGTGAAGGCAGTATGGGCTTCATAGGGCTGTGGGACTGATTGAATGAGAATCCATGGCATGCACATAACACAGTGTCAGGCCCATAGACACACACTGTATGTTACACACGGGCTGTCATTATTAGTGATGAAGTAAACAAGCTTCACACAGAATCAGAATCACATTTTATTTCAACTAGATTTAGAGATGGTCTAATCTCAGACCAAACCAGTGAGGCCCTTTATAGGCCCTGAGCCACTTCATGCCTCGACCTGCATGATGGAAGGGCCATTACAGGCTGCAAGGAGAGCCTGGGGTTATTCGTGACTGGATGCAGCTTTATGAACTAAGCAGTTAATTTACTGCAAAGGTGCTACTTCTGAATGTAAATCTGGACAGACTTCACATTTCCCTGTGATAAGATCTTAGGTCCACTTGTTATCCAAACAGAGGCTTAGGGTTGTAATCAATGCTAGAACTGGAAGTGCACACACGCCCTTAGCACACTTCCTTCTTTCTCCAGGGGAAAGTGGAGGTGGAGGTTGGTAAGGAGGGCCTTCGCTTCGAGAATGGAGCCTTCACCTACTATGGTGTCCCAGCCATCATGACCACTTCTTGCTCAGGTATTCCAGTTCCCACGCCACAGCTTATTGGGGAAGCAGTGGGATGTCGTAGAAAAGAGCAGCTGGGTTCAAGTCTTCGCTCCTGTTAGGGACCCCGGACGAGCCCTTTAACTTCCGTGGCTTTAGTGTCCCCTCCGTAAAGTGGGAATAAGACTCATTTTTCATTCAGAGAGTTTGTCTCTGGAAGTACCTGGTAGACAGTCCTGTTATTGAGTGTTCGGGATGGATAGTGCTATTTTTTTAGTATGAAAAGACAAGTTTATTTTTCTTTTTACACTTCCATTTGATTGCCTGGGTTTTTTCAGTTCATTGGTGCTGGGGGTGGGGTGGAAAAGGGAGAATTCCCATAGGAAGGTGTACTTTCTGAACTGCCTCTGAAACACATTGCATCCTTCTGTCCTTCAGATAACGACGTGCGGAAGGTGGGAAGCCTGGCTGGATCCTCTGTCTTTCGTATGTATCTCTCAAACCCCGCCCTGCTGCCCCCCGTCGTAGCCCGGCCTCGGCCCCCTCTGGGCACCTGGACCGAGCACTCTGAGCCTGGGCTGGGCTGACACAAATGCTGGCAGCCTCTCTCTAATGCTCTGCCAGGAACACTGCTTCCTGCCAGGTACCCACTGGCCACAGGGGCTTAGTTTCTGTGTCTGGAATGTTCTCTGCTGCTGCTCTGCTCATGTACAAGTGATAAATGGCAGGGAGGGAGGTTGTGAGGGGAGGCACCATTTATTGTCACCTGCCAGGGCATGCAGGTGATTTCCTTCTCTGCTATGATAATTCGCCCACTGGCCTCTACTTGAAAACCTAGGATGCTGTCATTATGTCTGCGGGGTTAGTAGGAAGTGACTGCAAGATCTTGGAATATACATCCCAGGGTGGTGCAATATGTTGCTTATCTGCTTCTCGTTCCTCTCTCTGCATCTCAGCTGGTGGAGAGGTGCCTGCCAGCTGGTCGTGCATGCTGATGGTGGGGGATGGCGCAGGGCTGCTGGCTAGTTTGCTCTGCCCCTTCTGTGCTTTACCTACTTGCTGTTTCCTGCATAGAATTATTGCATTTGTGTTTAGAAGGCATGGCATTTATTGTGATATAAGTGTGATCCAGAAAGAATGATTTGTACAGAAGTTTTTTGACGCACTGGTCTGACTTTTGCATTGCTTTCAGCTATTATTGTTTAAAGTGGCTATTTTAATGCCAAATGGGGTGTTTTCTCTTATCACAAAAAACATTTTGCATAGAGTTTTCTATTGAATTTCTCAGAGGGTCCCAAAAGCTGATATCAGTCCCTGGCACATGAAAGATAGACACTGTTTTAATGCAAAGAAACTAAAGAAATGACTTGCTCCAAATCACCCAGCAAGTTGGTGACTTACATAGATGAATTCTGGTGCCTTGACTAGTTTACACAGCACAATGAAATACAGATTTGAGGTCCTTCATGTCCCAGAATGCAAGCTGTATGTGGGAATATTGGAACAATTTATGGGGTAATTTCACATCCTAGCCCAGCATAGGGCTGAAATGAAATTGGAGTGGCTTCCCACACCCAAGGGGTGGCCCAACATGAGTTGAAGGAGATCTGTAAAGTAAAAATCCATGGTACATTAGTATACTTATATAAACCAAAAAATCCCAAGTAAGGTTAATGGAGGAAACATCAGTACTCAGAACGAGAACTATGGGTGGGTGAGGGATGTGCTCCAGGACCGGGTAAACCTTGGTTCTCTAATGGAGATTTCCATCCATCACATTGCTCAAGGTAGAGTAACTTCTGGGATTCCAAATCTTACCTTTCTCTTCCAGAAAACCAAAAGAGGTGGGAGCTCTGGGGGGAAAGCTTCATAAGGCTCCCTAGCCCACCTAATTTAGTTGACCTTCTTTTTAAAAAAATTATTTAAAAAGTAGCAGGAAGATGTGACTCCCTTTCCTCCCTTTCTGTCTCTAGTTTTTTCTCTCAGAATCCTTCCATTTTATCAGTGAGACAGGACTACACTTGCAACACTGATCTCTCCTTCAAAACTGGTTAACCAGCCAGAAGGAAGTACTACACTCTTTCCCTTTCCCCACTTCTGAGCATCTTTAGAAGTTTTCAGGAGGAAAAAAAATCAAATTAGTCTGTAGACATATAGATACATTTTCCACCCTCTCCCCAAGCCCTCCCCACTTAGTGAAGTATGAAGTAACTAGAAAGACTGCCACACCCTACAGTTGTCCCTGGTGGTGTGGGTTCCAGCCACCCAGCATCTTTCACTGGCCAAGAATCTCAGCCTATAGGTCAAGAGAGAGCTTCAGGCTGAGCCACAAGGCAGTAGACTCTTCTAGGGTACCACTAGAGCAAACTGCTCCTGCCCTTGAAGCCAGCCTGTAGCCCTATCAGCCTTTGAGGATGATAAATTGGATGGCGAGTTTGCCAGAACATTGCCCTGTGACCAATGCCACAGAGTTGAACTTGAGGTTACGAGTAAGTCACTCTGGCTTTCCTGTGCAGAGTAAAGGGAACACAGCCAGCACTGTCTCCTTTATCTGGGGCCAGGGAACCCAGCAGGACCATGGTGAGCCTGGCACTTGGGTGAAACTGGGCCTGAGCTCGGGGTAGCCAGAAAAGCAGCCCACAGGGCTGTGCAAGTGGAGAGGAAAGTCTCCTATTGCTGGGTATGGTGTATATTTATTTGCAGCCCAGAAGTCCTAAGATTCTTCTTGAGACTATGGGATTTCTTATTCCAGTGTGTCTCACAACATTAAGGGCCTGTTCAAGTGTTCTTGGCAATAAATGATTATCAGGTATAAAGTTCCTGACACACACTCCCCTGCTTGTATGGGTCCTTTCAGTAACATCACCTGATGTGGAAAATAAGACCGCAGAAGCTGCCTACTTCAGTGTGTGCCATCACCTGCAGACGGGCTTCACTGAGCTCCTGGGAAGGGACTTGGAATGAGCATATAAGAGAGATGAAGACAGATTCCCATGCAGAAACAGGGTCAAGACTGGGAAGGACTAGAGTACTGCTACACACCCCACTCCATCCAGGCCCCAAATGATGGCCAGCCCCGTTTCAAACGCTGTAGGGAGAGAGGAGGAAAAGGGGACAGGAAGAGAGGCTCTGGAACGCTTGTACTTGCTAAGAAGTGACTACGGGTTGTTAATTGACCAAGTTAATTCACATTATGGTTGCTAGAAATGCTGCCTGCCCTTCCTGTTTCCCAAGCCTCTAGCAACACACAGCTCCTCCCTGGCACTGTGACCACAGAGGAGCTCCTAGGAGTCCCAGGCAGGGTACAGCCTCCTCAAGGATACCCCTTGCGGGAGCATTCGCTGTGCTCCCAGCTCTGGTTGGAGAGCAGAGACGCGTGGCAGCTGGGAGGGCCTGGCGGGAATGCAGTGCTGGGCTCCCAGCAGATTTGCTGGCTCAGAAAGGATGCTGCTGCAGATGCACGCTCCCCACTGGGGCACCGCTGTTCTTGTCCTCGACAGGTCTGATTCCTTCGAAAATGATTATGCATCTTTTGGAAGACCTTCGAAAAAGTTTATTTCCTTTTCCTCTTTCTGGAGGGTGACTTTGTAAGAGGATGCGATTTCCATGTTTTCAGAGGCACGATTCCCTTTTGCAGAGAAATGTGATGCTGTGAAGATCCAGGAACAGACTCTCACCACACTCTTTGTCTCTCTCCTCTTGTGTTTATCTCCCCCTTCGCAACTCACAAATCCCTGGCCCTTGACTCTTTAGTGCCCACGTCTGTGTCTCGTACCTTCGCCTTCAGCAGAGGGGACTCTCTGGCAGGCTCCCCAGGTAAACATGCATGGGTGTCCTGGGTCCCCATCGATTCAGTGAGGTTTGCAAGCAGCCTTTGGTCTCTGTCACTGTACCACATAAGAACAGTCTCTCCCAGCAGGCATTCCAGGGCCTGAGGCATAGCATAATGCACAGATAACACTCATTTGCAAATACAGCCCAAGCGTTGCTGGTTCAAAGGTGTCACTCGTGAATTTAGCTCCCAGGGAGGTATCTGCGTATGAAAATGGAGAAATAATGGGGTGAGAGATGGGGTGAGTTCTTCCTCATCATTTATCTGACTGCAGAATGGAGGAATGAGGAGCACAGTGGTAGAAAAAGAGGAAAAAATAACGGAATATTATGCTTTATTCCTGTTCTTCCTCCACCTTTCTTCCTGTGTGGGCTCTGCCTTTAGCTAACCACTAACCCATCCTCATTATCTTTCTAGCAGCGTTCCCATGTGGTCACCATATTCCCTCTGGCTCTGTTCACACAAAGGATGCTCCACGTAAAATTTCAAAACAACTTTTCATTAGGGTTAACCTCTCATTAATTAAATACAAGTTACCAGTTTCTTCTTAATTGGGTAAAGCAGCTCCCCATAGAGCTACACAGTAACTCAAGGATTGAGTAGAATGTAATAAATCTGAACAATCAATTAAGTGTTTGTATTGTTTTCATCTCTAAAGATTGATCTCTTAGGCTCGGGGAATAAGTAATGACCAAACCAAGAATTTATTTGTTAAATTGCTCTGAAGTTGGAACACAGTGTCCCACACCCTCTACATCTGTCTCCCTTATCCCAATGCTACGGTAATGATTCTGAGGCCCCACCATATTCTCAGTCATCAAAAATCCAGTTATGTTTTGCTATTTGCAGAGTAAAACCTCAACATTCAAAAAGGCTGTGTGAGACCTCAAACCCCCAAGTTTGCAACATCAGAAGTATTTATGTTGACTTCTACTCTCTCCCAAATCACATTTTCCCATCAAAAACCATCTGGTTCCCATGTTTGTCTGTACAAGATAAGTTAACCACATTCTCAAATTTCACCAAATTTTCTCTCACTTGATGGTGATTTTCCACCAAGAAATAAAATTTTTCTCACTTTGTGAGAGCCCATGCCTTCATGATGACCACAGGACAGTATGCTCGATGTGAGATGCCAAGTTGGTGCCTTTGCCAGCTAACTGGTCTACTCCTGCATGCCAGCAAAATTAGAAATGACCACATCATGGGCCTTCAAAATCCTTTACATGTGGGGAAGCTTGGTGAATGAAGAATGTGCTCTGAGTTTCAGCAAAAGGGAAGATGCCCATTTTTAAAAGATTTTCAACCGAAAGGATCAAAGCATTAAAAAAAAAGATGAAAGCAAGGGTATAGTTTCCTTTTTAATTAACCCTCAGTTAACCAGACAACCTAGTTCATTGTAACTTCCCAGTTAAACTAAAGGCTAATTCTAGTTCATCGGTGTTTATTATGAAAACCGTCATGGTAACCCAGCGTCAGGCCGATATTAAGGTGACTCATTCTTGCTGGGCAGACCCTCTAGGAGGTACTTAAACTTCCCATCCAACTGGCTGGTGCCATGTGCTCCTGGAAGCTCTTTTAATCATCCCCCCACTTTCCACAACTGTGGGTTTTTTACCCAACGGGAAACAGATGAGTGACAAGGAGGTGAGAGCGAGGCCAGCTTATTCCAACCCTCGGCTTAAGTGCAGAGTGGAGCCCTCACCGGCACAGAGGGAGAAAATGAGAGGCAGGATGCCTTCTCCTTCGGCTCTTTCCTCCCTACCTTCTTTTGTCTGGTCTCTGTAGCCAACTGCCAAGCCTTCCCAGCAGCTGGGCCACACCTTCAGGACCTATATTATGGTATTTCCAGTCACTCTTGCTTCTGTTCCGTATCAGCAGCAGAATAAGCCTTAGTCATAGGAGTGTTGTGGAAAGCAGTCCTAGGCTCCTGACCCCGTACTTGATTTGTAATCCAGATACATGTTATATCTTACCCCCATCTTACACAGGGAAGAATATAAGTCTGGAAATTAATAGGGCCTTTAAGTTTAAAAGGAACCGTCCTTTTATTTGACTCCCCACAGCCACCTTAGGAGATGGGCAGGAATTATTGTTGGAAGACAATAGGTAAGGAAACTGGTTCTGAGAAGTTAAGCCATTGGGTCAGTGTCCTGGGTGTAGTGAGAAGGTAGAGGCATGAGGACTGGAATCCAGAACCCTTAGGTCCTGCTCTCCCACAGCCTGGGCCTTGCTGCCCCTCTGAAAGTAGGCACTGTGTGCCCCCTCGAGGGTTGCGACTTGTTTGCGTTTTGAAAGCAGCCATGCTAATGAATATGATGGTGCTCACACTGGACTGAGGCCGTGGTCCCTGCCTCATAATCCATAAGGAGTTTCTTCTCTTTGAGCCTCAGTGTGAAATGAGGACAGCAGAGTGGTCTGTGGATCACCTCCAGAGCGCAGTGTAATTAGCCAGCTTTGCAAGTGCCCTCACTTAAAAGCAAAACTTATGATCAACCCACTGAAAGTCTGCGGCCCGCTGCAGTTATCATTCCCTCTCCCCAGATTCATTCCTTCTGTCTTCTCCCAGCAGCAGAGATGATTTCACAATCCTTCCAAATCCGCAAAAGCACAGAGGCAGGAGGGCAGTCGGGAGCAAGGGTTCTTCTTCAGTGCTTGACTGTCCATCTGTAATGTGCTTTGAGATCGATGAGGATAGAGTTTTCTCCCAGAATATCCAAGGAGTCCCTAAAAATAATCTTTTTACTTTGCGAAATGTGGCAAGTGGAAGTATTCCTTTGGGTTGGCTCTTGCATAGTAAACATTTGGGAACTATTAAAGTTCCATGTAACGTGAGCAAGTTCATCTGGGCTCCTAACTTGGGCTGATTTGCAGAGTTCACATTGTAGCTTTGACGGAGTGCTTTTGACATTTGGTTGTCTGATGTCGACTATTACCCCAGAGTGATGCATTTTTATAACCCTAGCATGTACTCTTATAAGCCTAGGTAATTAAACTCCCCCATGCAGTTTGGAGAACACAGATGGCCCATGGCACAGTGACCATGACCAAAGTGGGCTGTTCCCCCTGTGCCTCATTGAATGCTCCAAAAGATGTAAACAGACAGCCACTGAACCCCTCTTTCCCCTCGAATCCCCAGACTGAACAGGAGAATGGGGCTTCTGTACTGTGGGTCCTTCTCCCGGGATAGAGTTGTGATCGCTCTCCTGCTACAGGTGTCAGAGTGAAGCAAAGTCCCAGAGCTGTGTATAGGTTTTTGGGGCCCTTGCCTATCAATACAAAGTGAAAGGACACTCCACCCAGCCCCAACTGCAGTGGCAAATCCTCTTCTGCCCCATTCCCAATTTTACCACAGTGTCTTCTCCACCCAACCTCAGTACCTCCAATTTGCCATCTCGGACAGATCCGTCTTGCAGACTGACCAGGCGGAGGCTGCGGAATGAGTCCGCCACACTTCTCCACAGCACCTGGAGGTCTAGAGTAGGCACCCCTGCCCCCTACCACCCTGTCTCTCCAGGGCAGCTTGAGGGTATGGTGAACCAGAGTCAACGGGACATGTTGGCTGCTTGGCCTCCCTCCTGCTGAGGGGCCCTGTGGTCAGTTTTACGCATCACTGTCGCCTCTTAGACCTCTTTGCACTATAGTTAGGATTTCCCTCCTCGCTCTGCTCCCCCAAGCTGTGCCTCTGTGCTCTTAGGAAATGCCAAGGGGAATTATACAACTTGAACTAGTTTGCCATGCTGCTGGGACACTCGTCTGTTACTGATTTCTTCTCTTTTTTATTAAAAGCATGTCCATGTCCCTTGCTCAGAAACCTCTGCGTGTATGGGCACAATTACCAAAATGCCGAGTCATCGGCATCCCACCTATTGAGGAATGTCAGGCTCTGGGACAGGAAAACATTGATCTTGCACAACACTCGGATGAGCTGAGACTTCCTTTGTCATGAAATGAGGGCTCTTTTTCCTTTTAAAAGTTACTTTTATAGACCCGATCTTCGTAAGATGGTTGTATCTTTCGGTGCTGGGAATCCTTTGGGATTTTATGAATAAACCTTCAATAGCATTGTTTTTACTTAAAAAAAAAAAAAAAGCCATGTTTCTCATCCCAGCATAACAGTAATGTTGCTTATGTTTGATATGCAGGTCCCTGTGAGTGACAACAGGGTAACATGCCTGTGCTGGGTGTCAGTGAGGAGGAGAGCTTTGGGGGGATGTAGTAGCTGTTGCCCCTGTTTCCAGCAGTGAATAAAGTGGTTCAGGCAGAACCTTCTATGGGTGGAAGTTGTTTAGTAGCTAACACAGGGCTGTGTTTCCCTGTCATCTTCCTTGAATGGATCGTGAATTGAGACAGAGAGATGGAGGGTGTGGGACAGCAGATGGGGCAGGGGGGTGTGAAGCCCATGCCGGACCAGGCAAAGGGAGGACTGTCAAGGAGCTGTGGTTATTTCTCAGGGTAACTGAAGCCACAGGCCCTGCTCACACTTCGTCCCCTTGTTCCAAACTGAACTGAGGACAAGGCCCACCAGGTCCGGGTATGGTTTTCCAGGTTCCACTCACATGCCAAAGAAGCTGCTCTCCTGCAGGACTCCCTACCTTTACCAGAACAACTAGCCCCAAGGAGGCACCATCGACTGACTTAGCCAGCCACCACCTTAGAACAGCAGAGATGGATCTAGCCAAGCCAGAACTCATCAGTTTATTTTCAAGGGATCAGGACCAGAAATGAAAATACATATTTTCCTGCCCAATACTACTGCTTTTTACAATCACCTTGGTGCTTCACTTATTCTCCTTGGCACCATCACTGTCCCTCTCAGTCTTGGTCATTCTAGGAGGCTCTGGTCCTCTAGTGCCCAGTGGGTAAGTAGACCTGACTCCAGCACTCCTGTTTCACAAGCTCTTATTAGACAGACAGACAAACAGAAAGTTCTAATGTTCCCCGTTGCCTTTGTCTCAAGCTACGGGACCCGCGCCTGAGGCTTCTCGGTGCCCTTTGATTCTTGTTGCACATGATCTCACTCTGCAAGCTGCCCACGCCTAGCTTCTTGGAAATGTCAGCTTTTTCATAATGACTTAAGGTTGCAGAAGAAAGTTTTTCTGATTCTAGGATAATCTGAGAGCTCTGAAACCTTTTTCAAAACAAAATTTAGATTTTAAATTTAAAAATTCTGTAAGGGACTCTTAAGCACGGATTCATTTATTTTACTCATTTTTATTGAGCACCTACTTGAGGCCAGGCACTGTGCTAGGTACTGGCTGGATAATGATGACCAGAAGACAAGGGCACTGCCCTCGTGGAATTTAGAGTTAAATTGAGTAGACGTAACAAAGAAGTATAAATGTGTCATTAAAACTTGTGAAAATGCTTTGAAGGAATGAACAGAGGGCAGTGATAGAGGAAAACGGGACCTTCTTGGGGTGGCCAGACCAGGTCTTCGGAGAAGGTGGTGTTTCAGCTAAGGCCTAATGACAGAAGAGAGAGGGGTCGGGCGAGGGGGGAGGGAGTGTGGGGAGGGGGGTAGAGGGTGGGATAAGAGGAGAAAGGGGAGCAGGGGAAATGGTATCTACTGAGGTGAGAAATGCTTGCATGATTGAGGATCCCCAAGGCCGCCAGCAGAGCAAGCAAGGGAGGGAATCCCAAGATGAGATCTGACAGGAGAGCAGAGGTCAGGTCATGGTGGGGCATAAGGATCACAGGAAAGAGTGTGGATTTTATTCAGATTCAGTAGGAAACTGATTTGTCTTTAAAATGTGCTTCTGGCAGCTGAGGTGAGAACTGATTATAAATAAGACTATAAGTAGGGAGACCAGACTGTGGGCCAGGTGAGTGATGATAACTCCGACTTGAGTAAAGACAGAGATAGAGGCAGATGGGCCTATTACGTCTGAAGTGGAGATAAGAGGACTTGATGTGGAGCTGATGGAGTGGCAGGAGTCAGGTTGACTCCCAGGTTTCTGGTTTAAATAACAGTATATATGAATGACATTTACCAAGAAGGGGAAGACAAGTGGAATCTTTTAATTCTATAACCCCATCAAGGCCGTGATTATTACAGTTCCAATGAGAAAAAGGTTCAGCTTACTGTTATTTTAATCTTTCTGAAACACAGTTTGCCAGACAGTAATAATAGTTTGGCAGCTGAACAGATCATCGATGCTCCAGGACTCTCTCCATATAGATGCTAATCAGATATTTTGATTGATGGCAACGTTATCTCAAGAGACAGAATTAAATTCCTGAGGCTCTCCCCTGAAAGAACAAGGAGCAGAATCTCTGAATAATTGGACTCTTCCCTTGAGCCCCTGCACTAAATCTGGGTTATGAGGAGCTCACAGCCTCCTGTTTCTCCTTTTTGAGAAGAAATGCAGAGTAGCATCAATTGGGAAGCAGAAGGGCAGGAGGAGCTTATTCCTGGATTGAGATAAAGCTAGAGGCACCTTCAGAACCTCTCTTCTATTAATCCTGGGGAGGGTAACTCACATAATTCATTTTGAAACCAAGTATCAGGATCTTAATTGAACTTTCCCAAGAACTGGTTCTTGAAAATAGATGAAAAACTAACTCTAAACACTTCAGAGGCCTTATTCCTTCCCCTCCCCTATTAGGCCTGGAGGGTGCTCTGCCCTAGCCCCACACTTTAGAGGGCACCACTTTGACCCTCCTAAGTCCTGACCCTCTCTGTGGGGTGAGGAGTTTGCAGGGCCAAAGGGATGTGCCTGCCCAGAGCCTGTGTTCTTCCGTCTATTCCACATTTCGGATACTGAGATCCCAGAATTCCCCATTCACAAAGGACGCTGGGGATTGGTCCTCCCCATACAGCCCTATTTTCTGGCACAAAACTCTAAGGAGTTGGACCTGGCCTTCCAGGTTGTCAAGGACAAGGCTAGAATCTATTGTAACAGTTCATTTGTGTGATTTAAATATGTATCCGTACAGTCTGTGGGCCTCCACTTGCCCTGGGCACAGCCAGTGTTGGGGCTGAACTGAGCTATGTGCACTGCAATGCATCAGTGCTTTGAGGCTTGGTTATCTGTCCTGTGACAGATGGTTTTGAGGGCAAATCTTAGCCTTCCTAAAATAAGATTTTTGAATGGAGTTTATATAAAACAAGTCACCCTGGTAGAAGGTCTCATGGTCTAGAGAACCATGTTCACAGTTGGACCTTATCTGCACTCTCAGTTAAGAATGTCCAAACCTGTAGAAAATTTTTATAAGAGTTTATTTGAGCCAAACTGACAACACACCAGGGAGTGAGATCTCACAATGCCCCAGAGAACAACAGTTTTGCAGTTTCTTGTATGCATTTGGAATTAAGCAGGGGATATAAGTTTGGTTACCTGAAGGTGGGAGAAAGATTATGTGCTCCCTTGAGGGTGGTTACACCTCTGAGGGGTCTGAAAAGGGGGGTTACTCTCTCATTTCAAAGGTGTTAACCTAGATGCACAAGAACAATGGACAGGGCTTGCTTAAACTCTTTTGTAGGCCTGGAGCATGACTGCCTAGTTAGAGTTTATGAGCAGATCACCCTGTGAGGCTACTTTTAGTCAGATTTAGTACAGAGCCCCTTTTTTATCCACAGAACCAGATAAGGCAGTCACACCCTCTGCCCAGCTCCTCCCTGGCTGAGGTCTTTGGGACACAGGAGGAGCCTGAGTGGATCCTGTCTTAGGCGTTTGCTCCTCTAAGGAATAAACATCAATGGGGCAGCTGGGCATTGTCTTGGGCTATGATGGGACGGGGGAGGGCCTGGTTTCACCACCCAGAGTAACCATTGCCTTCAAGTCCTGCAGACCTCAATAAACAACG
This sequence comes from Miniopterus schreibersii, assembly GCF_964146895.1. NCBI lineage: Eukaryota > Metazoa > Chordata > Mammalia > Chiroptera > Miniopteridae > Miniopterus > Miniopterus schreibersii. The sequence goes on from NC_138114.1 coordinate 38,674,940, forward strand.
CCTCTCTCCCCCTCCCTCTTTCTGGCCTCCTCTCCTTTCTCCACACCCAACCCTCCTTGCCTTGCCTTTTCTCCCTCCCCTCTCCCTCACCATCTGCAGTAAACCGCTCCCCTTCTCGCTGCAGCGGGTTGAACCGCTCCGAGTCTCCCAACCGCGAGCGCAGTGACTTTGGGGGGAGCAACACCCAGCTGTGCAGTAGCAACAACAACCTCTACACGCCTGACTACTCAGTCCACATCCTCAGCGACGTGCAGTTTGTGAAGGTAACTGCCCCCGGGGGGACCCTGCATTCCATTCCCCTGTGATCCAAGGTAATGTACCACGAGGTTAAGCCTCAGAAAGCCAGGGCCCAGGACTCTTCTCCCTGTTGTTTCCAGCCTTAAGCCCTCTCGTTGCAGACCTTGCTCAGAAGTGGAGGCAGAAAATAATGGGAGAAGAGAAATTCTACTGGGCTCACTCTTTGGTTTGTAGTATTGGCTACATAGTTTGTGGGGAAAGAAATGGAAAGTCACAATATGAGTAAGTGGTTCAAGTGTTTACTGAATGCCGGCTCTGTGCTTGGCACTGCCCAGTCATTGGTGAGTTACTGGAGCAAACAAGACAGCAAGCTCCTGCCTTGCTGTGCCTTCCATGCTAATAGGTGAGAAAGATGACAGACAAGTAACCGCAGAGATAAAACCTAGGTAATTTCAGGTAGTGATGACAACTATGAAGGACATGCACGGGGTGGTGGGATAACCTGAGGCTGCTTTAGAAAGAGTTATCAGAGCAGGCTGAGAAAGGGACGTTCTTGCTGAGACCTGAAGGGGAAGGTGGGGAGAATGTTTCAGACAGAAACAACAGGCAGGAAAGTTCTTGGTCATTCGAGGATCTGAGCACAAAGACAGAGGCTGATGTGAGATGAGACTGGAGCGTTAGCAGCAATGTCACCTGGCATCTTGAGGCCAGAGTAAGGCATTTGGATTCTATTTGAACTGGGAGTTTTTGTTAGGTTTGTTTATCAGGTCTGTCCATTTGTCTTAGTCCATTCAGGCGGCTATAACAAATTACCATCGACTGGGTGGCTTAGACAACAAATACTTATTTCTCACAGTTCTGGAGGCTAGAAGTCCAAGTTCCAGGGGCCAGCAGATCCAGTGTCTGGTGAGAGCCCCCCTCCTGGTTAGCAAATGAAAAACTCTGATTGGAATGGGTAGTTCCATAGAAGGGAATTTGACAACTCAAGCCCTTGTTTTAACATAGTGTTTGTTTTATTTTGACGTTGGTTTCTCTCTTGTTTTGTTTTTTAATGTAAGTTAAGATGATACCTTAGACTAAAGTTAAAAATTCCCTCCTCCTGGTTTAATGGACTTGTTAGGGCCATGATGGAGGCTGCTCTTTTGCTGGCCTCTCTCACTGACCGCCCCTCCCTTTTTTTAACATGAAGACAGTGTTTGAGGAAGCTAAAGAGAAATCTGTACAAAGGGGTGTTTCCACTGGCTGAAGCCCTTGTGACTACCTGCAGGGGAAGTTTGTGAAGGCTTTCCATGTCCAAGTAGAATGAAGCTCTAGAACTGGTTATTAAGTCCAGGAGGAAATTGACTTTACAATACATTACAAAATTAGATAGAAAAGTGTACTTAGTGATCATCTGGGAAAGATATTGAAATTGTGCTTAGTAGTAGTTAATAAGCTATGAAGGTACCAAAGAGTCCTTATGCCGAAAGAATCCTTTTTTTGAAATGTGCTCTGTAAATATCATGATTAAACTAAGAATATTTGGTAGATGTCATAATCTGGTCTGTGTAACTGCAATCAAGGTACCTCATCACCATCTAGTGGCAGAATCCCTAAATTGCAGGACCATGTTCTGAGGGGTAAAAGTTATAAAATGATAGGGGGCATCACACTGATTAAAAGTGAACTTTTGAGCACGTTGGCTAAGTCAAAATGTCCAAAAGTAATATCAGGTGCTTTGTTGAGCTTACCAAGTGTAACTTGGGAAATTTTCCTGTCCTTTAAGCCAGGTAAAGATGCCAAAGAAAGCTTCACCTTCAGAAAACCCATGGGCACATCAGAAAATTGGGCTTTGATGATGACCTTGGTTCAGCCTTGTGCCAGCTTCTTGTTAGTCATCTAGATTCTTATATAACTGAAAACTACAAAGTAGTTATTGGGGCATCTCCCCTAAAGGATTGTGAAAGACAACCTCAGTGGGCATATGAAGAGCAGCCTAATGCAGCCGGGTACATTTGCAGTGTACAGAGCAAGAGTTAAGGCTCTTTAAACTAAAACATCCATATTGCAAGGGGTGCCATCATTAGACTCGGGCAACTTGGAGTTCCATATACTCAGTCCACCTTCCATCTCCCTGGCTCCAAAGAGTCCCCCAGGCAAAATCCACACCGTACGATATAGTGCACTGGCGGGGACTCTGAAGGCCTCCTAACTCTCAAACCTTAGGCAAGTTCCTCAACCTTTCTGGACCTCATTTATTTACTTATAATATGGGCAGTACAAGGCCTCTCTTGCCCACCCCATACAGTCCTTATGACCAGCAAAGGCGATAACATATACCTAAGTGCTCTGTAAGCCATAATGCACTATATAGATGGAAGGTTCCGTCCTCAAGTCCCAACCTCCACCTGCAAAAACAAGCCCTTCTGGGAAATACTAGCACTAGAGCTTTCACCAGTGTCTGAAAACCTAATCTCTAATTCCATCTCTTTAGGATATTTATAGTACTTCCTGTAATATATATGATTTCCCAAAATAAACATATAATTAAATTATGTTTTCATTTAAAAATTTAAGAGAGATTATAAACCAATTTGGTAAAAAAGCTATCAAGAATGAGTTTGATACTGAAAGTAAATTTATCTGTGAGCTTCCTGGTCGTAAAAGCAAAAAGGGGAAACTGGATCTTTGAGGTGTCATCCAATTTAAGGAAGTATATCATTCACCTAGAGAAAGGAGCTTCTTTCTGGTAGTAACTTCTTGAAGGATTTATCAAGTGTATTTATATATAACTATGGAAGGCATCAAATATATATATATTGGCTTCATCCATGGTTTTGCCAGAGTTTATGTTCTTCATATGGAGGTTTCTTATTTCAGTCCTCTACATAAGCTGAGGGTCTCATTCTTGCCGACTCCCCACTCACTGAGCCTTAGGAAGAGGGCCCTTGGCAATAGTATAAGCCTGTGTTTCAAACTTCTCAGTGGGCAACCACCCTGCTAACTGGAGATGCCCTCTATCTTCTCCAGGGCCTCAGGGGAAGACTTGGCTCCTCCAGGTGCACTGTAAGAGTCCAGAGCCAGCACTCAGTTGGTTGGGCATCGCCCTGTGCACCAAAAAGTTGCCAGTTCAATTCCCGGTCAGGGCACATGCCCAGGTTGCTTGCTTAATCCCCAGTTGGGGGCGTGCAGGAGGCAGCCGATCTATGTTTCACTCTCACATTGATGTCTCTCTCTCCCTCTCCCTTCCTCTTTCTCTAAAAATCAATGAAAATCTTAAAATAAAATAAAAAGTCCAGAGTCAATAAAAATGACAGTGGGAACTCTGATGGCAATCTGCAATGGTTCCCCTCATTGTCTTCAACCCCCGGCCTGGTACAGCATTGGTAAGGCCCCCAGTGCATGGGCTCCAGGCCACAGAAGCCTGGGTTCCAAAGCGCCCTGGCGGGGCTGCTTCTGAGCTTGGGAAGGCAGGCCCCGTCTAGGAAGGACTCCGCCCGTCTCCTCCTGAGCGCCCGCCCCTCTGCCCTCCTCCCAGATCACCCGGCAGCAGTACCAGAATGCGCTCACCGCCTGCCACATGGACAACTCACCCCAGTCGCCCGACATGGAGGCCTTCACCGACGGAGACTCCACCAAGGCCCCCACGACCAGGGGCACACCCCAGACCCCCAAGGATGACCCTGCCGTCACTCTCCTGAACAACAGGAACAGCATGCCGTGTAAGTCGGTCGGGCGGGTGGGCTGGGCTGCCTTGGGGTGAGGGCAGCCCTGCCTTTCTCCTCATGGCCGTCCAGAGCTGCCATCTTGTCCTCATGGAGCCCCAGGTCTTCTCCAAAGCAGAGAGGTGACACACTCGCTGTCCTCCCCAGGCAGCCACTCAGATGGGCTGAGAAGCCCCAGCGAGGTCGTGTACTTGAGGATGGAGGAGATGGCCTTCACCCAGGAGGATGTGACAGACGTCGAGGAGCACAGCACACAGCAGCTCTCACTGTCTCCCACAGCTGTTCCTGCAAGAGCAGGTCCAGGAGGGAACCTGGGCCCAAGGAGCCGGGGGGTCATCACCATCGGGTACTGGGTGGGGGGAACCTCGGACCCCAACTCCTGTGTAAAATGTCCCACCTCCTTACACCGCCAGGGAAGGAAACTAACATCTACTGAGCAGCTACCATCCTAATTCATTCTCCTGGGAAGATATGTTGTAGGAACTAGGCTTCCACCCGGGTTCAGAGCCTGGCTCCTTTACTGAGGAGCTATGCAATTTGGGGCAAGTTACTTTAACTTCAGATTCAGTTTCCTTATGTTAATAGATATAAATCATGGTAACTAGCTTATGAAGTAGCTTTGAGCATCAATGAGGTAATATATACAGAGGACACATTCCAGTGCTTGGTACCATGCTCTCTAAATATTACATAGTGATTGTTAGGCCTACTTGACAGATTAGAACATTGAAGTCAGCCATCACTCTCATTGGCAGGGCTCTTCCCTTCCTTTGAGGCCCAGAAACCAGAAGTAATCTGTAGTACTTGTCCTGAAGCCTGAGACCCTATCACTTCCCTCCGAGACACTGGACACCTCTTGTCTTGAGAGTGGTGTCGCTCCGAGCTCCCAGCGTCCCAGCAGTCCTGAGGTCCTTCCGTTCTTGCCTAGAATATACTTTCCCATGCTTTCGGCAGCCCCCTACACCCCTCCCCAGGTTAGCAGTTATCCCACCCGACCTTTTCGACCTGCCCCAGACCATAGTCTGAGACCCCTCCATTTCAGAACAATGACCTGACAAGTGCTCATCGATTTTCAAAGTCAGTGAGACAACATGTTTGAACTTGTAGCTAACGCAGAAAATCTGGGACATACATAATCACTGTTCCAGGACCTGAATTTAGAACTGATGTTCTTTTTCCCCCACCCACACTGAATTTAGTAGCTAAAACATGTAGCAAGAAACTGTATCAAAGGGATAAGAATGGAGGAGACTGGATAGTATTTGGAGATTATCTAATCCACCCTCCTTTATGACACATGAGGACTGAGACCTGGAGGAGGGAAATGACTTGCCCCGTCCATATCCTGCATGAGAAGGGAGCTCAGCCTCATGGCTCAGGGTCCAGGGCAGTTTCCACCACATTGTTTTGCCTCCCAGGTTAGGTCCTTCCTGCACTGGCAGTAAGAGCTTGGGCCCCTTCCTGGCTCCGAGATCCTAAGGCTTTCTGAATTCTCACTGGGTTCAGTGGGAGAAGACCTGGCATGTGCTTAATTGTTATTGAGCCCTGTGATTTTCCAGGGTCTGTTCAAAGAGAGGAAGGAGACTTCCCCATCTGTCCACAGATGTGCTTTTTGGCAAAAATGCTGAGTGGAGAACATCTTGTTCTCTTCTCTTTCCTGCCAAACAGGGTTTGAATAGTTAATTCCCACTCTAGTTCTCTGCCTCTTTGTTCCTTTTGTGGCACTAAAGTGCCCCTTGCTAAAGGCTTCCTGGGCATCCCTCCCTTGTTAGGGCCACTGCTGCCTTAGCTCTGGTTCTGAACTTTTACCTGCTAAGAAATGTCAACCAGAATCATCCCACCTAGATCCCTGGGTGTATAAATTGGAAACACTTGTGTTCTTCTACTCTTTCAGCAGCAGATAGCGAATATTGTAATATTAACCTGGATACAGAGACCAGCCCCTGCAGTAGTGACATTGAGGAAACCATGGGCAAGAGGCTGCTGAGAACCTTGAGTGAGTATCTCTTCTCTGAGATGAAAGCCACCCTCCAGCTGGTTTGAAAAAGCATGTTAGGATCTTCCTCGTGGAGGAGGAACCATTGACTCCTTTTGGGAACCCTAATGAGGTACAATTGTGGGAATCCATCTTAGGGCTTAGGCTGGTATTGCACCCTTGATAATTTGGGGATCTGTCCAATTCAATTGCTGGTTATCTAGGACAGAAGTCTGCAAACTGTGGCCGTGGGCCAATCCTGACCACCCCTCTGCCTGTTCTTGTAAAGAAAGATATGTTGGAACATAGACCCATTTGTTCCTTATGACCACAATGGCAGAGTTCATAACTGCAAGAGGGACCATTGGCCTGCAAAAACCTATATTTACTATCTGGTCCTTTTAAAGCCAGAATTTATGTCCAGGAAACTCACTAGAAAGGAAAGCAATATCCTTCATGAAAAGAAGTTAATGGCAGAGAAAAGGTGAAAAATCTCAGCTCTTCCTAAAAGCAGAGCTGAGAAGTGATTGCCCTTCATCCTTGAGGACAATCATATGATTACCCTGCCTGCCCAGGGCAGGAGGGTGCTTCAGAGCTAGAGAAGTACCCCAGGGAATGGTGCCCAGCTACACCCACCCCCTGTGGCTCCTGGGATATCGAAGGTGCGAGACCAATCCTTTCTCAGAGGACAGGCAGTCAGTTGGGCTGGGGCCTTCACAGGCTGGGACAGGCATGATCCTGCAGCATTACGTGGGCCTTACTCAGTTCTCTCCAGGAAATCTCCATTCCATTGGCACTAGCCTGGGTTTGTGCCCTTTTAGAGCTGTCGTCTCAGGTGGAAGGTGCATCCTAGTCCTTCAAGATGTAAACATGCTGGTGGCAGCAGCAGGATACAATGCAGATCACTTCCTGCCGAACTCTCTCCCTTCCTGCTTCTGTATTGAAGAGAACTTGGACCACCAAGAGAGTATGAATGTCCTCCCAGTCCTGCAGATTGATCCTTACAAACTGTTTTTCAGGTGGTCGAAAAAGGAAGAAGTCACCTGATGGAGAAAGAGCCTCTGAGGAGAACTCAAACCTAACACCTCTGATCACATGACGGGGCAGACGTCTTACACTGGGTGCCTGACATTCCAGAGCTTTGGGGGAGAACCCACCCTCCCCTCATCTGCTTCTCCCCAAGGCCTCCCACAGGTGACAGAGCGTTCAGCTTCCCTTACCACCTCCTCACCCCTGTCAGTTTGGCAAACTTTCCCTCGTTGCCTCCAGTTGGACTCAGAGCCTTGTGGTGGCCAAAATGGAAGGAGGTGCCTCCAGTGGAACATGCTAGAAACGGTCTTGTCCACAGCACAGTCTGGGACTGGAGAAGACATGACCCCAAGCTGACAATGCCACTCTGGGACCCCTGATACCCTTTTTGTTTTTGAGATCCCCTGATGCCATATCTCATGCGTAGCTTAGCTCAGAAGGTGCCACTGACAGACAGGCACAGAGGAGGCTGGGGCAGCAAGTATGAAGGTTTGTTCAGAAGATGCACCAAGAATTCCTCCAGAACTTTAGGGCAACGGGACTCAGCCACGTTGGCATGTGAAGTTACTTTGCAGAAAACTGTTGGTGACCGGTTTCCTGTTAGATAAGGGTTTCAGCGGCCTGGGAAGCGTGTCTCAGCTGGAACGGAAAGAACATGAGATGGAACCTCAAGTCACTGATTTTCCCAGGGACCCATCTGCTTTGGCTCCCGATTCGCAGTCATCGATCCATCAATAAATCTGCTCTGGAAGAGGAGGAACAGGGAGCAGAGAGACCAGTTGGGAGCCAGAGATGGAGCTTCAGGTTTTAAGCTCAAATCAGAGCAAAATATATATATATTTTTTTCATATATATTTATGTATATGGAAAAATTCTAAGCTGTTGAAGCGAGTTTAGCCATGACAAACCAAAGAGTGCCCAGGTCACCGAAGAAGGATGTAAGCTTTCATGGGGCTTCAGTGTGCGTTACACAGAACATTGAAGAGCCACTCCTCTTTTCCATGCACTCCCCCCGCCCCCACCCCTTGCTGCACCCCAGCAGGTCGGCTATGTGTACTTGATTCCAAGAGCATGTTAGATCTCTCTCACCTAGGTGTGAGGGCAGATGCAATTCCAAGCATAACCATCAGGTGGCAGGATGACTGCACATACCTACTTGAATAAAAAAGTTCTGATCAGGACACAAGGACAGCCTTAGGGAAAGGGTGGAAGTGAAGGTTGTCTTTGGGACACCTGTGTCCCTTTCTGATCTATGGCCCTGATCCGGTGCTGCCTGCTGAATCTCCAGACCATTCCCTAACTTTTCCCTGGGGTGGACCGCCAGGCTTACCTCCCCTTCCTCCACAGTCATTACTCCTATTGCCCCACACCCATTCAATCAATAATCACATGATTCCTCTGGGTTATTTGCAGCTCAAAAGAATGCTTACCCATAGGAACCTTCAACTCAGGGGTTCTTAACTTGGGGTCCATCACCCCAGGGGCGTCCATTGTTGGAATTCCGAGGGCCTATGAAATCCCTAACACTGTAGGAACTTAGTGAATGTTCTTATGCGTGTTTTCCAGAGGGCTAAAGCTTTCATAAGATCCTCAAAGGTCTCCGACCTACAAAGGGTTAAAAACTACTATTTTCACTGAAAGTGGAACTTTCAGCCCAAAATTTCTGCAATGCAGAGTGAATTGAACACTGGCAGTTTGAGACAGATTCTTAATTGTAAGTGGTCTTCGCAAGTGTCCTTGAAATTGATGGGGAAAGCTGGCACCCACCAAGAAGTGGAAGTCCTCAGAAATCCTTGGCACACCCTAGGCTGTTGTACAACCTGCACCCCACATAATGTCATGCCCTCTTCCCCTCCAAACCAGAGCAGGTGTTGCAGACACGGGGGCCACAGTGTGCGGAAGTAAAGACTTTGCAGCTGGCGATGCCTTTTCCAGCGACGTATTAGCGATGTATTATTGACTTCACATCCCTTGCCTGGCTCCGCCTGAGGCTCAGCAGTGCATGACTTCTCGTAGACAGCTCCACAGCTACTACCCACCCAACACCTACCCTTGCCTGGTAGGAATAGGCAAAGTGTCACCCCACCCTGCCCCGTGCTGGGTGCCTCAGACCCAAACCAGGGAACTATGACTTTCAAGTAAGAACTGTCACCATACAGTCTTCTTGCCCAGCTGGCCACTGGCCCAAGGGGGCCTGCCTGGCTATTCTCCTTTACATTACCACTTAGGCCACAGGGCTCAGGCCACTGCTTTGCATTACATCCATCCCTTTGCAAAATCCCTAAGGAGCCTGTCACCACTCTCTTTCCTATTCCCACCCCCACCCCCACCCCAGCCCCCAGATTTTCTTCAGGTTAAAAAAAGTTAAAAAAAAAAAAAAAGAGGACTTTAATTTTAAAATAAAGCATTTATGAAGGCTTAATGAATTGTAAATAATTTTTAAATAAAATGAAAATGCTTTTCCTGGAATGTGACTGTTTTCCTTGCCCGTGAATCTCAGAATTCTGATGTTTCATTTGAGATGCAGGTTGGATGGAGCTCCCATGGGATTATCTCATGGGGGGGGGGGGGACACCTGCCAGAAGAGGCTCGGCTCTGAGGGCCAGGTGTGAGGCTGCAGTTAAGGTTACAGGAAAGCGCTGGTGCTCTACTTTGGGAAGCCAGATGGGTACAATTTTGCAGGAGCAAAGGCCAGATATGGAACATAAAACCCAAATGAGAAGCCCGAGTGTGAATGAGAACAAGAAAGCAGCACTAGGTAATTCTTTGTTGAACCCACGTGATTCATGAGGCACTGCTGGGGGGGCCTTCCAAGTTCAAGGTATTAGGAGGAACACTGAAGAATGCGGGGGGGTGGGGCAGAGCTTCACATGGAAAAGCAAAAACTAGGAATAACAACTGCTACTTCAAATATATGAAAGGTCGTCAATTAGAAGTGCCAGTGGACTTGGCGTGTGGTTTAAAGGAAGGGAGGAAGGGGACAAGGGGAATAGGACTGAAGGAGATCAAATTCTGGACCAAGGTAAATTATCTCTTTAATTAAGGTCTCCATCAACAGAATGGGATGCTTCACCAAGTACTGAAAGAATCCACCCTCCCCAAGTTGTAAATGATGAGCCAGGGACAATATGGGAGAGACTAAGCACTGGGAGAGAGGCTGGAGTTAATGACTTCTAAGACCCCAATCATCCCTCAAGACTGTAGGGTTTTAAAACAACTCAGAGTCTAGAAATGGGTGGGTCCTGTTAAAAAACAAGAATTATCTTTCCATATTTTCAAACTCAAGACTCAAATTTTACTAAACCACTATGGGAAGAGTCCCTTGGACTCTCTGGAAAATGTGATCTATGTTCAAGTGGCTCTAGCAGACTAGGAAGTACTCACTGCATTGGGTGGGGCTGTGTTCCACAATTACCCTAAGTGATGTCAACCCTTCTATGAATCCAGGAAGTCCAGGGTCTTAATATAAGAAGACAGCTAGCCTCTGAAGGACAAGCCCAGAAAATTGGCAAAGAGCTGTGGTGTGCTCACTAAAGGGAAGCCTGTTGCAAGATGTTAGTTTTTCTTTAGGAACTAGTACATCCCTCTAAAGCACTCATTTTAAACCATGGGTTACAACCCATTAGTGGGTCACAAAATCAATTCCAGAGTCTCAATCAGCACTTTTATTTTATTTCTTTAGTGAAATGGAACATAACAGAATGGACTAGAAAATATCAGGAATGCACTGCACGTAGCAAGAGTTCATAGTATTTTGTGAAACTTGTCTTAGTTAACTGTGTGCGCGATGAAAATGTTTTGTACCTTGGCTGCCCTAAAGAAGTAAAGCTTAGGGCTAGGGACACAACCATGCAGAAAGAGCAGGGAGACAGACACTCCAGATAGAGATGATGAGTTTTAATGACACAGCCAACACCCACAATTACACATGGCTCTTTAGACAAGTTGATCTTTGGGACTAGGCTTTGTAGAGAGTCAAGCAACACATAGAAGCACACGAGTGACACAGGCAAGACTCCCACTTCTAGAAAGCAGGAAAGATATCTACGTCTTATCATCAAAGTACCGTTTTATTCTTCTTAAATAGTTTAATTTGCTCTGCCCTCCAAAAGGGCTCTAATCCCAGGCCCACCATTCTTTTCAAGGGATGTTCTCTTCATGTGGGGCCAATTTAAGCAGAGACCACCTCACCAGAGCAGCCTTTCAGTCTTACAATAGTCTAATCCATGATGTATACAACTAGGTTTGTGCAGGCAGGGAACACACACGACAGAGGACCGCTTTGGTGGTGCTGGTTTCAGTGGTGCCTTTTCACTGGATTTTGGTGACTGCTTCATGGATGGAGCTGGCCACATAATCTAGGTTTTTGGTGGTTAAGCCACACATGTTGATCCGACCACTTGGCAGCAGATAGATGTGCTTTTCATTCACCAGATATTCAACCTGCTTGGCTGTTAAAAAACAAAAGAGATATAATCAAAGTAGTATGAATCCTTTAAGCCATGGAGCCTCAGCGACTCCTTGACAATTACAGTTTTCCTTCTTTTCCTCATAACACAGAAAAGAAAAACAAAAGGAGCTATTTTGTCCACCTGGTACACAGGAAAATACACTCAATTGATTCTGGAAACTAGTCTTATTAGCTAACTTTCTAATCCCCAGAAAGTTTAATGTTGCTCCTCCTCATGGGAATTTTAATCTGGGACTACCACCCAAACTGTGCACACCCCAGTCACCACAACACCCTATCAACTGAAACAACCCTGAGCACCCGGCAGCAACCTCCCTTGGACATTTCACTTTCACAGTACATTGCACAAGGCCCCACGCACGAGAGGAGCTGGATAAATGCTGTGTACATGAACCAACGTACTGAAAACCACAGACACCTCTCTGACCTGGCATGTCTTAGCTCTCTCATTCAAGCACAAGCAGAAACGCTTTCCCATGTGTTTGCAGAAATTCTCGTGGATGAAGCAAGAAGGGACTGCCTGTACTTCCTTTATGCCACAATCTCTAGAGCTTTTTTGCTTTACTGAAAAACTACAAGAGAATTTCAGTTGAATTTTGTCTAATTTGTACCCTTAAGAGACCATCATTTGAGGGAATGGGATAATAATTGTTACGAACTGAATGTTTGTGTCGCTCCAAAATTCATGTTGAAACCCCAATGTGATAGTATTGAGAGGTGGAGCCTTTGCAAGACGAGGTCATGAGGGTGGAGCCCCACGATGGGAGTAGTGCCCTTATAAGAGAACAAAGAGAGTGTGCTCTCTCTCACCATCGCGTGAGGATGAAGCTAGAACACAGCCACCTGCAGGCTGCGAAGAGAACCCCCACCAGACCATGCTGGCCCTGATCTCAGGCTTCCCAGCCTCCAGAACTGTGAGAAATTCATTTCTATTGTTTAAGGACCCAGCCTATATTTTGTTATAGCAGCCCAAACTAAGATGGTAATAAAATCATAATAATCAGAGGAGCAAACACTGTGAGCCAGCCAGTGTTCTAAGCGCTTTATATTAACTCAGTTCATCTTTTTTCTTAATTGATTTTAGAGAGAGGCAGAAAGAGAGAGAGAAACATCAATGTGAGAAAGGAACATCAATTGGTTGCCTCCTCTACGCAACCTAGGTGTGTGCCTCCCGAACCTGCAACCTAGGTATGTGCCCTGACTGGGAATCGGTGTACGGACTGACTCTCCAACCAACTGAGCCAAGCCGGCCAGGGCTTAACTCAGTTCATCTTGATAATAACTTTCTCATCCCCATTTTACAGATGGTGCAGAATGGAGTTAAATGACCTTCCCAAGGTCATACAGCTAGTCAGTGGTGGATCTGGGATTTTAAGGCAAGCAGTTTAACTCCTGATTCTGAGTTCTTAGCCAGGACACCACACTACCTCTGTATGGAAATAGAAAATCTAGACTCTACTTTTGTGGGGGCAGAGAGCACCACAGTTGAGAAGCTAGTAAGAGTTATGGAATCCTACCCTAGAAAAAGGCCAATATACACATATATAATTTTTAAAATATCATTTCAGGGGCTCCTTAGATCTCCTAAAACATACCCATGGCCTGTTCTGATGGATAAAACATAATAAAGTAAATACTATAACATGAGAATTGTAGGAACTAGGTTGTGGGTATACGGGGGTCACTGTACAATTCCTTTAATTTTTCTGTTTAAAATTTTCCCTAATAAACTGTTGGGAGGAAAAACACACCCTGTTTTTAAAAAGGGTAAATGGTGCCAAGTGCTAAAAATATACCTTTTGTGTTATAAGCACAGGTCTCTCCTCACTATTCTTCAATTCATAATAAAACTAATTTCCTACTTTGGAGAGTAGGGCAGTACAGATATTTTATGGGGAGACATCTCCATCTTGTGAGCTTTCAGAATATTATTACTTAACACCATTTCCATTACACTTAGTATTAAAAACTGTAGAAGGATTATTTTACTTATTCAAGTGAACTAATCTCCCATTCCAGAATCATGAGGACACCTACAGATAACTGAGCTATCCCTTTACTTTCTTGAATAGCCTCATTTTACTTCAAAGTATTTCAAGGGATCTACAATATATAATCTTTACCACCTTTCTTGTTTTTATATTCATTTCCTTTCACTTTTTCTGAGCTCATTTCAAACAGGCATTCTGATGGCCCTAGTTTATAGTACCTCCCAGCACCTCTGATGTCCCACTTACTACCCAAGCCAGTCACACAAGCTCCACATGCAGGTGAGTGGCCATGTCTGCACCATGACCAGTGGCCTGGTTAGCAGGTGCTCGGAAATAACTCATTAAATGAATGATACCTCCATCATCAGAAGGGACAGCCAATTGCAAACAGGCCCTACTGACAGCTATCAAGATCGTACATGGTTGCCCCTGGACATTCAATTGTCCTTTAATTCCAACTACCAATCTAAGTTCTTATTTATGAAATGAAAAGGTAACTTTATAACCTCTTTTTGAAGGCAATGCCTAGAGACTAGGGAAGACCTGTTAAGAAATTAGGTCCCTGCCCAGCAGGGTGGCTCAGTTGGTTGGGGTGTCATCCCATACACCAAAAAGGTTGCAGGTTTGATCCCATCAAAGCGGGTACAGGAAGCAACTGATCAATGTTTCTCTCTCCTCTCTCTAAAAAAAAATTAATAAACATATCCTCAGGTGAGGATTAAAAAAAAAAGAAATTAGATTCCTGAATAATCATGTGTAATATTCATACTTAGGATTAAGGAAGAGCCAAAAGGTACTTATGAGAGACCTTTCGTAAATCAAGGCTCCAAACTATTAAGCTCTGTCAGTTCCGCTGGCTCTGAGCCAATTCCAAGCCCACAAAAATGAAAATATCTTTGTTATGGGAGGCAGGACAGAGCAAAACAATGCTCTTTGGAGACCCAAGGAGTTCAGGAGATGAGTGGGACACACTGAGGAAACCTAACTTGTTCTGGTCCAAAGTTCTGGCCAATCGATTAGGCAACAGCTAATGGAGCCAAGCCCAAGGACACCAACTGGGAGGAGCGCTGTGTCCAAGAGTGAGTATTCAGGGGACTGGGGACCACTTACTGTTCAACCCTGTGAAGCTGAACATTCCAATTTGCTCAGTGATGTGGTTCCAGGTTCCAGGGGTCTTGAGGGCTTCTAATCGTGCCCTGAGTTCAGATCTCATTGTCAGAATCCGGTCAGCCATTGTCTTCACATTACCTGTCCTGAGTGGACAGTAACAGAAATATCAATACAGATTAGGAGAGATAGTACATGAAAACATGGAAGTTTCAAAACTACCACCTATGTTTGAACTCAGACTTCACCTAGGTGCTGATCTAGACAGAATGATATATTTTTCAGGCCTAATTAAGTAGAGATTGCAGCTTTAGTTACTACGTAAAAATTACTGTTTTGAAATAAGATAAAATATATGCAAAGTGGTTAAGAATATGGAGCCCCCAAATTCTCACACAACTTGAAGTTGGATATTCTATCCCATTGGGAATTCCTTCCTGTTTGAGGGGATGAAGCCTGGGTGGTGAGAGAGTGGGAGATACTCGCATTCATCCAAGTGCCTCTTCCTATGTTCCCGGTGCTGTTAGGCACACGTGTTGTTATGCACGTGAGAGTAGGTAGCAGCCCTACTTTATAGAAATATCTGAGACTCAAAGAGGCTAAAGTAATTTTATCCTGGCACCACCAAAATAAGAGGGAGAGACAGTTAAATGTAATGGAACAATTACTGTTCTGCATTCCCACCCCTGCCCATCAGGTTGTGAGTTCCTTACCATTCCTTAAAAAGCTCAGGGTTAGAGAGGGTAGTGGCCACGATTCGCGCTCCCTGAGCAGGGGGATTGGACCAAGTAATTCGCACAATCTTCTCCATCTGGGAAAGGACCCGAAGGATGCTATCAGGTTCTTTTGCAACCACGGTCAGATTCCCCACACGCTCATCTAGAGACAGGGACAAGAATCAGGCTTGGTGGCCCTGATGGGGGCGGGGGCGGAGGGGGAGCTGCAACTCAGGAGAACACTCACTGTAGAGCCCAAAGTTTTTGGAGAAGGACTGGGCACAGAAGAGCTCGAATCCTTGAGACACAAAATAGCGAATGGCCCAGGCATCTCTCTCTAGGTTTCCAGATGCGAAGCCCTGATAGGCTGAGTCAAAGAAGGGAAACAGAAACCGGCGCTGCGAGGAAGGAAAGTGAGTCAGGGCACGACATCCTTCTGGAACCAACCAAAGACACTGGCTTTCCTTCCCCAACTGCTGCCTGGAAGAAATTTCTAACACTGACCATTTCTCTGATCTCTCTTTTTTGTGCATCCAATCACCACTTTTAGATATTTCTCTGTTCAGCTAAATACTGACAATGAAATCTAACAATTTCAGTAAACCTTGTTTTTTTTAAGTATATTGTCCCCGAGTATCAAGATGCCACCTTGCCAACTGGCCTTATTTTTGAGGCATGGAGGTAGTATCTGTCTGACATTGGTGGATTCTTTCCTATGAATTCTTGGTGTGAAGCTTAGCCAAATGTCAGCTTGGTATCCCCAGGGCCTCTTCACAACCTCAGGGCTCTTCTACTGAGTACTCAAGACCGAGGAGACCGCATGCTCTCTGTGCCTATCACTCCGGTCTCCTCAAAGGGCTCCCCACACTGAACTTGCTCCACCTACTGGGCTCTCTCTCTATGTGGACACCACCTCCCTGCTCCCAACCATCCAAGCCAGAGGCTAGGGCGCATCCTCCAATCCCGCCTCTGCAGCTCATCCCTCACATCCAATCACCCTCCAAGTCCTATCATCCTGTCTCCTGAGAGCTCTAGAATCCTTTCACCTCTGTCACTGCCACCTACTTCACTGAGGTCCCCATCAGCTCCTACCTGGATTATAAAAATAGCCTCCTAACTGCTCTCCAAGCCTGTCTAATCTTGACTCTCTCTGATCCATTCCCTGCTGTGTAGCCAAGGTGACTTGAAGACAATACACACCCGATCATGTCATCCATGGCATTAAAGGTTTTCAGTGGCTCCTCATTGCCCTCATAATGAAGTCCAGTGCCTCAGCACAGGCTCTGGTCCCCATTTCCCTCTCCAGCCTCATGGCTCACACTCCTCCATTTCTCTTGGAATTTAGGCTAGGAATTACTTTCACTTCCTTAAATGGGCCATGACCTCTGCACCTTGAGCCTTTGGTCATGCTCTTCCCCTCGCAGGGAACATTCCTGACCCTCTAGCTCCCACCTGTCCTCATTCCTCAAGTTTCAACATGGAAACCACTTCTTCCAGGAAAGCTTCTTCTACCACTACCACCCCTCCTCACACACACACACTTCCCAAAGTCCAGGCTATGTGCCTCCCATAACCCCACCAACACAGTTGTCTCACAATACTTGGCTGTCTCCCCAAACAGGCTGTGTATGCTCTCTGAGGGCAGCTTTGTTCACTAGTGTATCTCTATGCTGCCAGTCACATAACAGTTTCTCAATAAGTATTCTTAAAACACATTAATGAAGGATATATATACACTTTAAGCTAGAAATTCCAATCTAGAAAGTTATCCCAAAGAAATAATACAATGGTATTTTATTACATAATTGTTCATAAGAACAAGAAACCTAAGACCTTAATGTCCATCAACCAATTTAGTCAATCCCTAATGTGACACATCCAAGCATGGAAAACAATGCTACAAAACATTTAATGACACATAAAGGAACTCAAATAAAAAACAAAGTATGTTATAAAATAGTATAGACAAAATGATCCCATCTTTGTAAAACAGATTTATTTATATGTATAAACTACACTTAAAACAACAAAACTGCCAGCTGGGCGTGGCTCAGCAGTTGAGCATCGACCTAGGATCCAGGAGATCTCAGTTCAATTCCCAGTCAGGGCACATGCCTGGGTCGTGGGTTTGGTCCCCAGTGGGGGGCCTACAGGAGGCAGCCGATCTATGACTCTCATCATTGATGTTTCTATTTCTCTCCCTTCCTCTCTCTAAAATCAATAAAGATATATTTAAAACAAAAAACAAAAAAACTTACATTCTGCACCAAAATGTTAACAGTGGCTTTCTCTGGGTATGGGATATTTACAGTTGATATTTATTTTCTTCTTCAGGCTTTTCTCCACTTAAAAGTTCTTCAGTAAATAGGTATGACTTCTGAGCACATAAACGTGAATACATACTGTTTTTAATGATGCTCTGGAAAGGCAGTTACCTTCATGACGGAGGCGATGTTCTCCCACTGCTCTGGAGTTGGGTCAGTCCCAGTTGGGTTGTGTGCACAGGCATGCAGGACAAAGATGGAAAACTCAGGAGCACTCTGAGGGGAAGGAAGCTACATCAGCTCGGGCACCGGCAGACATGGGGGACAGGGTCAGTGGCACAATGGTCAAGGACAGCATATTCCCTCCTTACGCGCCATTTCAGAAACCGTCGCCTGGTCTGGGTAGGATCTCTCAGACTCCCTCACTTTTCAACTGATCCAAAAACTTTTCCCGCTCCTCCTGACACCACAGGGATCTGTTTACGTTTCATCTCATCACCCACCTCTAGGTCATTCAGGAAACCCTGGAGGTCGAGTCCTCTCTTCGCTGCATCCCAATAGTGATAGGACCGAATGTCTTTAAACCCAGCAGCAGTAAACACAGCATTGTGATTCTCTGCAAGCAAAGGAGCAAAACATTAAATTCTTTTACAAACACAAGGCGGTGTAATTGGAAGGGACACAAGTCAACTTCCAGGACTCTGGAATGTCCACTGGGCGACATCAAGGTGAGGGGTTAAGGTTTAAAAGAATGGTTGTAACCAAAAAAAAAATTCAACCAGTCTTATTCATGCTAAACTTATATCCTGATGTAGATAACAGGGACTTCTTGTATCTACGTTTTATGCCGCTTCTGGGAAGTTTCAACATACATGAAAATACAAGTCTACCAAGAGTCCTGGGAAAAAGTATTCCTAATGAGAATTTGAGCATCAGGTTACTCATATCCTGCCAAAACCCGCTGCTCAAGCTCTTCCCAGTGTCAGCTGATCCAGGGCCGGGCAAGCAGTGAGAGTCATCAGGACAACTGTCCCGGCTTCTGTTTCTCCTCTCAGCACACCTAAAGGACTCACCCCAGGTTGGTGAGGATACGTAGACAGGTGTGTCCTTGTTGTTTACTCCATTGTACCATCGCACTAAGAACTCGGCTCCGATCCGAAGGGCACCTGTTCCCCCCAAAGACTGCACACCGCCTACCTGAAAGAGAAGCAGCAGGGCCCCTGGTTGGTAAGGGTGAGGCCAGAAAATATTGGGGAAAATATGAGCACTTCCTTTGTGCCTGCTCTGTGCTAAGCCCTTTAATGCGGTATCTCATTAAACCTCCTAACTACATGAAGAAGATACTGTTATTTGCCCATGTTTACTGAGCTGAGGAGGCTGAGGCTGAGAGCTGAAGCACTTTGCTGGAAGTTACCAGCTACCAAGCAGTACGGAAAGTCTTCAAACCAAGAAGTGTGAAGTCTGACTCTTAGGGGAGCTTCCCTTCTGAGTACAGAGGTAGAGGACATGCCTAGGCCACATTAGAGTGTGCCCTGGAAGGCACACCCACAACCCCTTTGGCACCCAACCCAAGATCAAAACTGCCCTTCAGCAGAAGCCTGGAAAATAATGTTTCTCATTTGCCATTGGCATCAATCTGTAATACTACCTTCTCCCTCCATAACGCAGGCTTATTAATCCTTAGAAATATATTCTAACAAAACAAAGATGACATGTGAATATTACTTTCCTCTCCTTGAGCTTCATCTCATCTTAAAATGATCTCACAGGGAAAATAATAAAAATCCTAAGTTTTACCATTTATAAAATACCTTCACATACATTCTTACTTGATCCTCATACAGTCCCATAAAATAAGTTCTAGATGCAATTTACACAAGGAAACTGACTCAGAGAAGTGGTTTGCCAAAGGAGACACCGCTGGTGAGTCGCAGGGCTAGACTGATCAGTACAGGTCTCACTCTAGTCACTCTATGCCATTATGTTGTTCTGCCTCTAAATCTTAGATTTTGCCCTTTCACAATTCAAACGAGGTTTTGGCATAACTCTTTCAGTAGAGAAATGTCATAAATTACATGTTGCTTACTATGTCTACAGGATTAAGGAGAAAGAAAAAGATCACATGGGAAAGCCTATCTAAATAAAAGGAAGGGCACATATCCATCAAATATCAGTGGCAACCTCTGGGGAGGGGCCTAGGCTATGGGGAACAGCGGTCAAAGGGACTGTGGCCTAGCCTGCAAGTTGTCTTTTAAAAATAAGGAGAATGTATTCATGTATTATTTGTAAAATTTTTAAATAATTTTTAAAATATATTGTAACATCTGGGATCTGTTGTAAAATAATTCAGCTTTGGCAGGGTGGTGGGAGGTATACAAGATTGACCAAATACAGATCAATATTGAAGCTAGGTGATAGATGCATGGAGTTCGCTCATTACACTGTTTTATCTATTGTTATATATATTTGAAATTTTCCACAATAAAAAGGTGGGGGAAAAATCCTTCCTAAAGAAGAAAAGCTTCCAAAACCTTAAAAAACCAACATAACACTGATGCTAAAAGATGACAAAGAAAAACAAAAATAGAAAAAAGGGAGAGACCTAGCTCTTTCATGAATATTGAAGCTAACTTCCCAAATAAACATTAATGAACAGTATGAATCCAACAGTACATTTAAAAATACCCTTTTGATCAAGTGAGAATCATCCCATGAATGCATGATTACTAAGAAATACATTATAAAATTAGTCATGCTGCCTAACAGAGAAAACCCAAATGATCATCATAACAAATGAGAAAAGCAGCATAGCCATTTCTGATATAAATGTTCAATAAGACAGAAAACAATGCACACATCCTGAAAAAACATTTGTTCGTGATGAAAAAGTCAGCCTCATGATGAACAATGAAGCATTAGCATAAATCCCTTTAAACTATGAACAAGGCAATGATACCAATCATCGCCACTACTGTTCCCCACTGTTCTATTTGGATTCAGAGATGTGTGCATCTGTGAAAGAATATTGTCTGAAGGAACAGAAGCAATGTTGAGGTACAGCTTCACACTGCAAAAAGAACCAAGAGCAGTGAACTGGGGTGAAACTGGCCGGCGCACGTCAGGTTTGGCACAATAACTTCCCTGCTCTTCATTGGCCCCACTGAGCACTAGTCCCTTCCCATTACATTAAAGGTTTTGCCTTCACAACTGTGATCTATCTGGAGTCTTTAATGCGAATCTCTATCAAGGTGATGTAACTTAAATGTGCACTCAGTTTTCATGGATTTGTCCAAGCTAAGTTGGATGTCGGCTTTATTCATTATTTCACATTTCAAACAAGTAAGCAATTCTGGAAAGTTGATATTTCCTATGCAAGGTTTTAAGTTATCATCAATATGTGACAGGAGCATGTGGATATCAGAGAAAACATTCCCAGAAATATTTTCTCTTTCCTATGCTCAACTTTTAATTCTACTCTTTCTCTCCCACTCCAGAAAGCAAATTCATTAATTAAAATAAGTCAGAAAGTCAGTACACGAGACTGAAAATGTGTTTGGAAGAGATAAACCCACTTCACTAATATTAACTGATCTTTGATATTCATGATGTATACAGTGCTTGACATATCAAATTCTCAAGAAACTAGCACCCCCTAAAATATATTTTGAACAATGGATGGCTTCAATGATATACAAATTGCTCTAAACTATATCAGCAACGAACAGAAACAAATTTTTGGTGAATCAATAAAGTAGAAATTTGGTCATTTTGTCAACTGATTTTTGGTAAATTGCTCTAGATCCCAGAAAAGTCCTGTATTTAGGAAGAAGGAAAATCGTAATATCAATGGAAGTACAGACTTTTCAAGAAGCCAGGCAACTAGACCTGAGAAGATGAGAGCCAGAGCCAAAGCCCCAAGTCTCCACACAATGGTCAAAGTGAGAAACTGGGATGTCATCACATGGCCCACATGCCCTCCTACCTATAGTGGCTCAGTAATTTCAGAAGCTGAAACGTTACCATGCAGGAGATGAAAACTGGACATTTTGTCTGGATCCTAGGGTCTGAAGATGGAAAAGCAGTAAGAGGCCGTGAGGAATCTAGACAAGAGGTCTTTTCCAAATGGTTGACAGACCTAGCAATGTTAAATCTTGAGAAGAAAAATCTAAGGGAAGATGGTTACTGTTTTCTGGTTCATTCATTCTTGCATTCATGCCTAATCTCCTGCAAGTCTTGGCCCAAAGTTCATTTCTATTCTACCATCACCACCCTAGTTAAAACTATATCCGCCCTCACTCCTACCCTCAGACTCCTCATATGCGTTCCCCCACTCTATTTTTATAGTATTTATCATCTTTTAATAAACTGTACCATGTTTATTATGTTTATAGTCGGTTTCTCTCCACAAAACTGTAAGCCAAGATAAGAGATTTGGGGTGTTTTGGTCACCGCTGTGCCCCAGCATCTGGAACAGTGCCTAGTGGTGAGCACTCATCTGTTGACTGAGTAAGTGTGTAAATTCAAACTTCTGGAATCTCTGAGGTGCCAAGCTGGGAGCTAAATACTAAAGATTTGTAAGATAAATAAGCCATCATCCCTGCCCTGGGGAAGCTATGGTCTGGTGGGAGAGACAGACTTATAAAATTATACAATTAATTATACTTATAAAATTAATAAGCACAGTAAGCACTGTTATTCCCAAGTTGTGAACAAAGTCCTGTAATAACTCAGACTCCAACAACTAGCTCTGCCTAAAAGAGCTAAGGCTTCAGCATGGAGGTGAGACTTGATTGGGCCTTGAAGAACCTGGAGGTGGTGACTGGGTGTTGAAAAGGTGAGGGTGCATTCACAGCAGAGGAACACCTGAGGCAAAGGCTCTGAGTCATGAAAGGGCAAGGGGCCTAGAGAACAGCAGGCTCTTAGAATGACAGGACTCCATGGGGGAAAGGGGAGAGGGGCGTGAGTAACTGGAAAAACAGGATGAAGGATAACTACAAATATGCTGCTCGCCTAGTTCAAAGTCCAGATCCTACCTCGTAGATAATGGAGGAGCTATTGTTTGTGAGAGACAAGGAGCAGGTGACATGATTAGTAGTTGTTGTTTTTTTGTTTTTTTTGCTAAGGAAGATAATTCTAGCTGCACTGTGTAGAATGTACTAGAATGGGGAAGAGACTAGAGGCAGGAGGCTAGTATAAGAATCCAAATGAGATGGTGGTGGGCTGAACTGAGACAGGAGCCTAGGGGTGGAGAAGATGTCTGGGGCAAGAGGAAAGGCTCAGAGCTCAGTATCAACTGGTACCCAAGGTGACATCAATGCCATTTCCCCCAAAAAGAAAGTCTGCAAATATTTACAGACTGCCATTTACGTTTGTTCTGTGATCAAAAACAACACGGAATGAACTAGGCCAAGAGGAAGAGCTACATTCCACAAGCAACAGCCCCAAGTCTTACACATTAAGTGATCAAAAATGGGGAGCGTTGGGCAAGGGAACAAGCATCTGCCCAACAGTTAATAAGTGTATAAGAAAGTACAGACTTAGAGGAAGAAGTTCCCCAACACGGAATCTCTGTTTTCATTTGTCAACAGAATTCCAATTATCAACAGCATCTCAGAAAATAACCCCCAGCTGCCAAAGTTCCCTACTTTCAAACTTCATCAGGACACTCTTCTCCCTCTGTGGAAACAATGGATTGTCAGAGCAACATATCAATGCCACCTGTAATCTCTAAACACTACTATTTCTACCTGTATTCCCCTTCAGTTCCTTGAAGTAATTCACCTTAATTTAATTACTTGCCTAATCGCCAACCTGGAGCCTCCCTCACTCCTGATACACATAGGAATGTACCCCTGTGTAACTTTTATTTGACTCTGTGGTCCTGTTTATCAGGCATATAGGTAACAGCATGTGGGGATAAATCAAGTGTCTCCAAAATGTGGTCCCTTCCACACATGAGGGATGCACCAGACAATGGCCGAGGGAGCAATGAGGGCTGCTGGTTTAAATTGCATAATTTCTAACTGGACTATTGCAAAAACCTGAGCTCTTTCCCTCCCTACTCATCCAGCCAAGTTTATGTTCTTCAAATACTTTCATTGGGTAACTTCTCTGCTCAAACCTTCAGGTGGCTTCCCCTGCCCTGGCTGCCAAAACCAGCCTGCCTGATCTATCCCACATGTTCCAGCTCTAATCAGATAGGTCTCTTTACACCTAGGCCTGCTTATCTCCTACCCTTGGCTCTGGGATCCCGCTACTTCAGACAAATACCTTCCCTTTGTACCTTGTGTTTCTTAACCCTGCTGTACTTTGGAATCCCCTGGAAGGCTATTAAAAATGTGCCATGGAGAGAAGAGAATTGGGGGGAAAGGTAGTGAAAGAGCAGGATATGGTGGTACCCTCTAAGATTCTGATTTAACTGGTCTGGTATGGGGGCCAGCCATCAGTATGGTTTTAAAAACTCCCCAGGTGATACTAATGTACAGCCAGCATTAAAAACCTGTGTTCTAGTCTCATTCCCCAGGATTCAGCTGAAGTCTCATCTTCGGCCATTACCAGCCTCCCTCTTCTCTGAATCTCTACAACACTGAGAATCTCCACCATACCACTTCCTGCCCCATAGAGCCTCTCTCACTGGCTACTTCCAAAATGTGCTCCTCTTCCACATGTCTCTAGTTATACACAGACTATGTACCAGGAAGCACTTAAATGAGAGAAGCTGAGACCAAGGCTAGAGAATGAAAGGATATATTAGAATTGACAGGAACTTCAGAGAGCATCTAGACTAGTGGCTCTTGGGGGCCACAGACTCCTTTAGAAAGTTTGATTAAAACTATGAACCTTCTCCCCAGAAATACACATACACACAGAATTCTGCATACAAATTTTAGGGGATTTAGAGGCCCCTTAAATGATCCCCTATGCGAGTGCTCCTTATAAGACCATGAACCACAAACAAGTCTTTTGGTAACACGTAGATGAGACATTGGGGCTAGAGGGCTAACTGATTTGCCTGTTGTCAAAAATAGTGGTAGAGCTGGATCCAGACCCTGGTCTCTTGATCAATCCATTAAATTCCTTTGGCTTGGCATTTCCTCTGACTGCTTCAAACCCAGCAACTGAAATCTGATCATCAACTGGGCAAAAGTGAACTGAAGAAGCTGTGCTTTATAAAAAAGCACGTGATTTGCACTAACAGGTTCCCGAGGTCACACTACTTAAATCTTTATTTACTGACAGTTCAATAGACATAAGGCCTAACATTTTAAAAAACTTCAATTTTCAACCTCTTTTTTACCTTCATGGTTCCTAAAGAGAAAATACCGATCCTCATCCAAAACTCACCCGCTTCTCCTGGATGGCTGGGCTGTCATCCCCAAGGGCAAGGCGGGAAGCATGGGTCCGGAACTCTGCCAGGCCCAGGATCGGCAGATACTCGTGGTTTAGGTTTCCATCATTAGCAATCTTCTGCTCCACTTTCCGCACTACAGGCAAAACCCAGGGCTGGGAGTCATCCGTGCGATAAGCTAGAACATAGGAAAGAGTTGCATTAAGGAATTGTCTGAGGCTTCATCCAAGAAAGAGTTTGGAACTGTAAACAGGGAAAGTTCTACCATCATCCGATTAAAACAGACCTGTGAAGGAAACTAAAGTTCAGTCATTTACTAAATGCCGGCTTTGGGGCAGGCACTGGGCTAGGTGCTAGGCAAGCAGAAGGATAGACATGGTTCCTATCTTCACAGAACTTATAGTTCTTAAATATATGACCACCAAAAAACAGAATGCTAAAACAAAACTGGGACATCAGAGCCTGATGGAGAGAATGCATGTGAAAACACTTAGTGAACTAAAATGATACATCTTACAAATGCTATGTCAGTATTACTAGTGCACTGAGGTCTCTATAGCCATTGGCCCAGAAATCTGCTTCCTTCTGCATCTCCCCAAGAGATTTCCAGAAAAGGGCTAGGTGCTACTTCAGATGAATGCTGCACCTTCCAACATAAACATGGAGAGAGAGGGGTGTGGAAGCAGGCCCACATCCTCCTCTTGTCCTATAAGAACAGAAATGGGACAAATGACAAGCAAATGCCCTGTGACTGAAGATTCCAACAACTGGTTACACAATAACCCAACAACAACCCACTGAAGCACATCTGTGTCCTCTCTCTGTGTTCTGACATCATTCAGTGTTTACCATGTTAGCATTCCTCCCACTTCATGTGCTTCACACTTTTATTGATCTAAATGCATCTATTTCATAACATTTAATCCTGCTTACAAGCAAATGTCTAAGCACTTCTACACTAAAAGTATTTTTTGTCCCTTTTGAGTTATCCTATAACTCATTTTTCCCCCCTATTTATACTACCCGATGATTATTTTGGGATTATCGCTTTAGAGGGCAGCTGCTCTGGCTTGCACCCAAGCCAGTGATCTCTATGAGTAGGATTCCTGACAGGGGCCATTTGCCTCTCTGCTTGAATGTTTAGGTCTCCAACAAGCCCATACTTTTGCAAGTAATTTTGAAACTGGAAATTTTAGAGTAGTTCTGATTAAGTTTTATCTGCTTGATTTCTGACCAATATTAACCCCTACCTTTTTTTAAAAAGTCACTTTGTAGGGTGGTTGATACTGCTTACTGAACAAAACATGTTGATTGTAGAAAATTCAGAAAAGCCCAGAAAGTAAATAATAAACAGTATGATTAACATGAAATCCCAGCACTCAGAGATAAAGAGTATGAAAATTTTGGTGTACAACCTTCTAAGCTATACTTTACATGAGTATATTCTTTTATAAAATATGGAGCAGACTGTATATAGAATTTTCAATGTGCTTTTTTCCACTTATTAAATAACTAAGTGTTTTTAACTATTCTTCTAATAGGTGATATATTCGCATGCCCTCATCCCATCTTTAGCCTCTACCTACCTCATTCCAAATACTCTCACTCCATAAATAACAACTGTTCTTAATTTTTTTATGGAAGTTTCTTTTTCCAGAAGTTCCCTATGTATACACAAGCAAATACAGCTATGTTTCCCCCACTTCTTACACAAAAGGTAACACAGAGCATACTATACACTGTTTTGTTCCTTGCTTTTTCCACTTGAAGATCTTTTTACATCTGCGCATACAATGTCTTTGTTCTTTTTCACAGCACAAAACTGATGAATGTACCCTAGTTTGTTTTGCCAGTCTCTTGTTGATGAACACTTGAGTTGTTTCCAATACTTGGATATTACAAAACTTCAGTGTACAACCTTGTACATACATCATCTTACATGTGTGCAAATATATGTTAGATGCAAGGTTGAAAATGGAAGCATGGGCTGAGAAGTATGTGTATTTGTGGTTTTGACAGACATATCCAAATTGTCCTCCATCAGAATTTTATCAGTTTACATTCCTACCATCAACATATAAGATTGTCTGCTGCCCCGCAGCCTCACTCACTGAGTGATTTTTTGCCAATATGAGTGCAAATAGTTTTAATATAAGAGTAGTTTTAATTTGCATTTCTCTTATTATAGATGCAACTGGGCATTTTTCATATATATATATATATATATATATATATATATGAGCAATTTACAGCACAATTTTAGTGGTTAGATAATATTTATAAATCATATATTCTAAATAAATATGAAAGATAAAGAAAAAGCCACAGTACTACTACTCTTAGTAGTAATGTATACTCTGTGCAACTCTAAGAAATACTGTAATGCAACTGGTGTCAGGGAGGCAGTGTGTATTATGACAAAAAAGAAATTGACCAATTTATACCTCCCCTTCCTTCTTCACTGCCCAGTTTCCCCAGGTTCAGTTCCAGATGTATTCCCAATGCCTTGCCTAAACCACCTAATGAGGCAGAAGTGCAGATTCCGCTTGGGTGATCAGAACATTATCAACAACCACTATTCCTGCTCTCCAGGGGATTTTATTCCTGTTTCTGGACCCATGAGATTCTCATTCATTTTTTCATTCACTCATTCATATCACAAGGATTTACTGAATCTAGCATGAACCAGGCACTGGCCAGAAGTAGCTACACAGAGATGGATAAAAAAGACACTGCTCTCCAGGAAACAGAGCATAGAGCCCTTAATTCTCCTGTGAGGGATAAGGAAAGATTTTACAGATGATGACTGTGTGAGAGGGTTTAAAAGATAAACAAGGAAATACATACATTCCAGACAAAGGGTTTGGAGAGATGAGGTTTTGGAGGATCTGCATTTTCATGGCTGGAATGTAGGATCCGTGGAGGAACACCAAGGAGTGGCTCAAAGAGTCTTGGAGCCTCGTCTAGGAGGAACTTCATTTCACTGGACAAACCACTGAAAGCATTTAAGCAAGAGAGCGACATGGACAGCTGTACATGTCACTGGACCATTTTAATATGATCATTTGAGTGACATGATAGAAAATAAACTGGAGAGGCCAGAGGCAGACTGCTAAGTCAGAAGGTTACTGCAGTAATCCCAAAGGAAAAGAAAGAGGTCTTGAATTAAGGCAGCGGCAGAGGGATAAAGAAAAGGAGAGAGCCCGGCCGGGAATGGCTCAGCAGTTGAGCCTAGGATGCAGGCGATCAGGGTTTGATTCCTGGTCAAGGCATATGCCTGGGTTGCGGGCTAGATCCCCAGTCAGGGGCGTGCAGGAGGCAGCCGATCAATGACTCTCATCATTGATGTTTCTATCTCTCTCTCTCCTTTCCTCTCTCTGAAATCAATAAAGATATATTTTTAAAAAAAGAAAAGAAAGAAAAGAAAAGAAAAAAAGAAAAGAAAAGAAAAGAAAAGAAAAGAAAAGAAAAGAAAAGAAAAGAAAAGAAAAGAAAAAAGAAAAGAAGAGAGAATCAAAAAATATTTATGAGGTAGAAAAGACAGAAGTTAGTGAGCAAGTAAATAGACGTGGGATGCAGGAAAGGGCGTCTGATGACTCCAGTCTCTCTCTAGTTTGGATAACGACTGATGGTGGTGGGGTCAGTTAAGACATAGAACATATTGGGAAGAAAAAAAGAAAAGGCTGAGGGGAAGGTGAAAATGATGAGTTGTGTTGTAAACAAGGTGAATTTGAGGTGGTTGTAGGATAGGTCCATCAAACTGTAGCAAGTATGGGTCTGGTGTTCAGGGGAGAAGTACAGGATGGAAAGAGATTTCATAACTATAGACATTGACAATAGCCAAAGCCATTATAAGAACAAGTACCTACTGAATACTTAGAACATACAAAGGACTGTGCTAAATGCTTTACATTTTTTTTACTCTCGATTCTGATAACAACTCACAAAATAGATATTGTGATCCCTATTTTAGGGATCTAGACACTGAGACCAGAGAGTTAAATAATTTGCCCAAGATCACAAGGACTGTAAGAGCTAGGCTATCATACTATTAAATTCATGGATCTATGGGCCTTTTTTAAGAGTAAGTGATGTCTAGAAAAAGCCCAAAGCAAGCAGGTCCCAGAGGACTGTGTGAGCAGCCTTATTATCAGCATGCTCCCACCTTCATGCACCACTACCCTTCTCCCTGGGTATAAGCCCTTTTAGAGGAGGCACACAGGTTTCAGGTGAGTCTAGAAGTTTTGTTTTCCAGAAGAAAAGGAACAAGGCAGAGGATTAAATTATGAAACCACTACCCTCTCCTCCTAAGATTTCCACTTCCCTCACCCATGCCCACTCAAGAGCCCATGCAGATATGCCTCTAAGGCCCTTCTCCAACTAGAGTTCTGGGGAGAGGGCCAGGGGTACACAGAAACACCTGATGTAGCACATTTCTCCAACAATTGTATCTGAAGATGCCAGAACCCACGTTAAAAACAACAACAAAAATTAAAGTAAGCACAGTTTGGAACAAAAGAAAGTTAAGTTTACATGATAAACGGACTGGGGTCTATGAAGAAATGTCTTGCTTCAGGCTGCATCAGGCTACACCCACATCTCCCCAGCCTTTAAAGGCATTTGTCTGAAATGTTGACATGGACTAAAACAGTCAACTCAGAGAGCATCATACTTAACAGTGGAAAACGTGATGCTCTGCTCTGACTATAAGGAAATTACGCAAATAGTCATAGCAAGAAGAAACTCTCTGGAGAAATGACCTGCAAATAGCAACTAGATAATGAGATTATGGTTGCAAGTTATTCTAAACATGTCCAACATCACTAGAACTTGAGCTGGCTAACCACCATTGGGCTTTTTCTCTGTACAAACACTTTACTTCTGAACCAATGTCAGAAACTTTCACTTTGCAGCTCTTGAACTGAATATTATTATTCAACATCTTTTATGTGATTCACCCAAAGAAATGCCAAAACAACAGTAATAGCAATAGCTAATCCTTACATAACTCCTACTTATGTGCCAGAAACTGTTCTGAGCACTTTACATGTACTTAATCCTCATAAAAACCCTGTAAGACAGTTCAAAGGTAACTGAGCCAATGAAATCTGAGGTTTAAAAAAAATATATTTAGATCAACATCAATATTAGTTCTTCACTATATATCTGGCCCTAAGAAATACTCGGAAGTTTTGGATTAGATTTAGATAAAGAGCTTGAATGATACCCACTCCAATTCAATTCAAGGCAATCTTTCAATGTTTCTCCAACTCTGCCACCTGCTAAAAATATCACTTTCTCTCTGTGGGTGAAGCGATGTAGTACTGATTTTAAAATGTTTTACTATGAAAAATTTCACACATATACAAGATTGGAATAATAATATAATGGATGCATATGTACCCATTTCCCAGCTTCAACAAACCATCACTTTTGAAAGGTGTTTTTCCTCACCCCTCCTCCATAATCCTTGGTGAAGTCTTTTTAACAGGTCCTATGCACAAACACAGTCACAGTGGGAAACCTGATTCTGAACTTCCTTCCTGCCATCCTTTGCTACAAAACAGTTCAACTTTCTCATTTCAAAAGTTTTAGTCCTTTTAGTCTAAGTCTGTTTCCTAGCACAGAACATCACCCTATTCATTTTCCTCTTCCTGGCTGGTCTCTCTGTATGTGGTCCAGAAAGTGTCTGTGGAGTTTCAAACATCCAAATGATGGTGATAGAAATAAAAATTTCACCACAGAAGATTAGAGTTAAAGGAATTTCAAGGCACTTAAGTCCAAATCTTTTTCTTGGCAGAAGAAAACTGAGGCCCATGCTCTGAACTGTCCAAGGTCCAAGAAATACAAGCAAGAAAGGAAGGCAAGGGTGTGTAGAAAATGAGTTTCTAATGTCCACAGTCTTTCCACTCCTTTCCAGCATCTCTACTTATTCCTACCACATCCAAAGGCCAGAACTTTCTTCCCAGGTACCCCCAGGGAGCATTAACCTGCCACAGAAGCACGTTCCACCTCTATTATCTCACTTAACACCTACTGACTGAGGCCAAAACCAAGCCTGTCTTCCCGCACACACAAGGCTTGGTCGAGCACCTGATTGACATCTGTCATTCGCCAACTCAGAACAGAGCTCCGGAGGGCAGAGTTCTCCCTTATCTATTCCCATCAGCAGGGCTCCAAGCCTATCAGGCTTCCTATCTTCCTCTGCTCACAATCTCTGGCCGCTCATTTCTCATGAAGTTAAGGACGTAGCATAAAGGACACAGAACGGGGGACTGGAAGAACTGAGATTTTGTCCTGGCTGCTACACACGTTCTGTGTGACCTTGGACACAGCTCCCTTTTCAAGACTCATATACCCATCTGTAAAAAGAGCAGGTTAAGCTAAGCCTGAGGACCTTGCCCCCTCTTCGGGCCCCACACCAGCGCGGAGCTGGCCTCGGCCTCTCCCCCAGCCCCGCGCCCGAGGTAGGCCCGCTCCGCTCCCCCGCAGCTCACGCTCAGGGCGCTGCATCTTTACCTCCCACTCCCAGGTTGACCTTGCGGGGGTCCGGATCCTCCCGGAAGTCGGCAGTGAGCTTAAAGACAAGGACCGGCTGGGCCTGCGGAACCTCGGCAAACACTGACGGAGGCGCCATAGCGAGAGAGCTGGAGTCGCCGGCGAGCTTCCACCTGGAGTCTTGCGCCGCTCCGTGCGGATCAGTCGCGCCGGCTGGAGGAGACTCTCACCTTCAACTAGCCGGCGGGGCGGGCCCGCAGCCTCCAATGGTCGAGACGCGTCCGGAGCTTGGCAACGCCGTTAACCAATCGCGAGCTGCTGACGCACATGGGAGACGCGGGAGGAGATATTATTAGCCAATCCAAGAAGAGAATCGTATCGGAGGAATGATACAACCAATGCAATGTCCTGCGACTGAGACGGGGGCGTGGCGCATGGTTGATTGGCAGAGCGTGCTCCTATCGCTGAGGCCATTGTTCCCGGGGCGTCCCGGGACCGAGGGGAGGAGCCGAGCTGCCAGAGTGTCCGGGAGGCTGCCTCGGCGACCTTCGAGGGGCACCAGGCTAAGGAGCGGTGGCCGGCGGGAATTACTGAGGACGCGCCTTCCGGTACCGGCGGAGCAGGTGTTCTCGCTGCCTGCCCCGCAGCGCGCACGTTCCTGAGCCGGCCTCGCCTGGCCCGGCCCGGCCCGAACTGGTAGCCAAGTCCCCAGGTCTGCGCTCGGGACGCTACGCCGAGCGCAGGTGACCTTGACCGTTAGCTCCTGAGGGAAAAGTGGGTGGGCCGCCCGCCTTGTTCTCAGACTGGGGACATTAGTGAGAGAGAGACCGGGAATTCCTTTCTGCCGCTCTTCCAGTTTGAGATTGTTGTTCCCCTTGTACTAAGGAGAGGGCCTGGTCCTCAAGGACCTTGGGGATCTGGGCGCGGCCTCCCTCCCCAGCTTTCCTCCCACGGACGTACGCGACCGGGCCTTGCCGTCCTCAGCTGGCAGGCACCCAGACTGCCTCTTCTTTCAGTCAGGCTGTGCCTTCCCCGGAATATTCTTCCTCCCCGGCCCCGCCCCTCCACCTGGTGACCTTCAAGACCCAGAGTAAATGCCTCCTCCATAAAGTCTCCCCTTAACGCTCACTCCGGTCAAAATCCGCCTCTTTCCTTTGCTGCTGAACCTTGTTAACAATATTACCATTTTAGAAAATGCCCTAGTTCAGAACCTATGTCCTAGTTTAGTTTCTGACTCTGCCACTAACTTGGGCAGGTTTAGTCAAGTGACTTGACCTCTATGTTCCTGCTCGGGAAAGTGGAGATAATAGTATTTTCCTCAGGGTTGTGGGGATTGTGTGAGTTCATACATTTAAAGTGGTTTTTTTTTGCATCTAGTAAGCACTCCCTGAATGCTAGTTTTTGTTATCATTGCTCATCTGCCACACCCCTTGTAGATGGTAAGCTGCTTTTGGCTAGAGATCTTACCCTGTAAGTCTCCTTCAGTTTCTTGAACTTAGTAAGTAGTCAGTAAATGGTGGAAGGATGAGTCAGTTCTCTTGGTGTGTCAGAAGAAAACAACACCTCAGCCTCTCTTTGTTGGGTAATACGACAAATCCCCAAATGAATTTTCCATTCAAAGTAATGAACAAGCCAAAAGGACGTTGAGTAACACCTGCCAACCTTTGATCGCCTGCTTCTTTTCAGAAATGTTCCCTCTGGTTTTAAAGGTAACTGCCCACAGTATTTCATTAACAACACTTCCCTCTAAGATTGCAAGTTTAAAGGTGAAATGACAATGAACTTTCAGTGCTTCCAAAAGTACAGGCAGAAGGCCACTGCTGAGAGGGGTGTTTTATAACCCAGCCTCCCCAGGGTTTGATTTAGAGATATGATCTTCACAGCATTGGCCAACAATATCATGGTCACTCCTTACGTCATTCACTGGGGGAAAAACAACCCTAGGTTAGCTAAACACTATCAACTTAGCTAAGTCCAAATAAATATTTATTGACAACCTAAGCAGCTCCATAACCAAGTCAGTGCTGATGGGGCAAAGAAAGTGCCATATGCATGCAGTTTTCCTCATGTCTCTAGGATATCTGTTTTGAGTTTTAGGGAAGGGGAAATAGTTACTGGATGGGCTGGGGTGGGGGGGCAACATATGTGGGATCCAAATCTCAAACGTTTCCTTGGGAATATGAGGTTCTTGGAGATAATACTTTAAGTTCAGACCTTCTGTCTTGAGCCCTGTAGGCTGCCCTCTAAGTAAAATGCCAATCTTGAAATAAACAAAATGCTTTCCAGGCCATTGCTAATTTTAACACTTTGACTTAGAATTGATGCAACACTACCTGGCTGCTGAATGGATAATTCAAGCAAAAGACTCTTGAGAGGCAAACACGGCCCAGACAAGTAAACAGCCAGGTAAAGTGAGTGTCCAGGGAAAGGGCAATAAGAGTCAAAAGACTAAAAACTATCTGTTTAAGCATTTAAGCATCCTTCCTACTGTCTTCTCTCTGCCTTTTTTTCTTTTCTAGTTTCTTCAAAATTATAAGGGAGGAATTGGGAACAGCTTCTGGAATGAATCCCTTTAGAATATACTCTCTTGGAAATCTGAAGCCTTCAGGGCTGAGCAGCGCCGCCACCTAGCATAAGAGGCAGGCCTGGCAGGCCAGGGTGGCAGTGGGCACTGCATGGATCTCTAAGCAAACCCACACTTGCTTATTGTGTTTAGTCTTGCTCCTGATACCCAGAATGTGTAAATTTAGGAACAGGTCAGGGGAGGAAGAAGTATTTCACACTTTGCATTCAATTGCAAAGTGGTTTGGAACTGCTGTATTTGGATGTATGCTGTCACTAAGAATAGGGTATTATTTAGCAGCTGAGTTGTATGCTAAGTGAATATTTCTTTAAAAACCAAAGCTGTAGCTTCTGGTCCCAGGCACTTCGGGAACTGTGGGCTTCGGTGCAGATATGGCCAACTCCAAGAACCACACCACGCACAACTAGTCCAGAAAATGACACAGAAACTGCATCAAGAAACTCCAATCACAAAGATACGTATCTCTTGAGGGGGTAGACCCCAAGTTCCTGAGGAACGTGCTTCGCCAAGAAGCACAAGAAGGGCCTGAAGAAGATGCAGGCCAACAACACAAAGACGATGAGGAAGACAATGAGTGCACGTGCCAAGGCTATCAATGCTCTCATCAAGCCCAAGGAGGTCAAGCCCAAGATCCCAAAGGGTGGCACCTGCCTTCGAGATGTATTTACTTTGTTCATTGAATGATGAGCTGCCTAACAGAACAATTCACAGGCTTTGCACCTCTAATCAGATTCTTGTTTTGCCTGTTACTAGTCTGTGTCTGAATTTTAAATTCTTAACTGTAATTGAGACAAAAAGATTTTTGCATAGTGTCAATACACACCTTTAACACAGTTGTAGAAATTATTATTGCCATAGAGATACACTTTAGCCCCTGAATAGTGGTAGGATAATGATTAGGCTAACTGTCTTTGAAGTCTTTCTGCTCTGGCCTCTTGTAGGCATATATTCTGAAATTTTTAAAAAATGAAAAAGAAAGCAGAAAACAATTTAAAAAATATTTAGAGTTCTCCAAGAAGTCTTTGTAGCGAGCAGTAAAAATCTCAAAGCAATTTAAAGGTAATAAGACAACATATTTAATAATTTAAATGAAGCAATTCTTTGTATTTCTATATTATCTTTTTTGAAGAGTAGAAAGTGTTTTAGAAACACTGTTCCTCTAAGTCTCTCAGCATCCCCAGGTGACTGTCATTATGTCCAGTTGAAACAAGGGCACTGGCTTGACTTAACAAAGCAAATGAAGACACTCAAATGACAGAACTGCAAAGCTACAGACCTTAATTAAAGTCAGAAGAAAATTTCCTCTCCCTGTCCTGTTTCTCCCTAAATGCATCACAAATACAGCCTCTTACTTCTAGAGCAATATGTTAAGCATTTTCCCCCAAGTTGTGATGTCCCTTTTTTATTGAGCCATATCCTAAAGTCCTACGCTTTGTTACAAGATGCAAGTAGATGAAGAGATAATGAAGGAAACAAATTCAGTGTGTTTGCCAAGAATACGTTTATTTTAGACTAAAACAATATGCTGTAATAGGTTGTCTTAATCTATTCCACATAGCAGGGAAACAGAAGTATATTGTTAACATTTCAACATCCAACGGTAGAGGGCAGCACTGCCCTTCTTTTGCAAAATACAGGGTAGGGCAAAAGTAGGTTTACAGTTATTCTTTGAAAAATAATACAATTAATAAATAATAGAGGAGTAAACTGTGTTTCAAGTACACACAACTGTAAACCTACTTTTGCCCTAACCTGTATTGAGTGCTCATGAGGGAAAATAAAAGCAAAGCTCTTGATTATTGTGTCTGTGTGTTTACTTTTACCTAATACATTTAAAAAAGTATTTTTCTTTTTAATTTATTGACTTATTGATTTGAGAGAGAGCGAAGGGAAGAGAGAAGGAGAGCGAGGGGGGGGAGAGAGAATTTGTTGTTCCACTTATTTACATATTCATTGGTTGATTCCTGTATGTGATGATCAAACTTGCAACATTGGCATATCAGGACGATGCTATAACCAAATGACCTACTAGGCCAGGGCCAAAAGCATTTTTCTTATTGTTTAGGTGATTATGTAGAAAGAAGGTCAGCACCTGTATAGCCTTGAAGTAACTGGTAGAAAACAGAAAGTTTTAGGTTCAGGATATGGGTTCTGTCTGGCAAATATAAACAGCAGCGTGACCCTAGACAATCAGATAGGGTTATTGTATGAACAGACCTGATGTTTCTGCGCTTTCTGGGTAGAAGTCAATCTACTGAACTAGCAGGATGTGTTTTTAAAATGTGTGAAACTCATATGGTCTGAGCCCTGATAACTGCTTTTAAATTATAATTCATTGACTATTGTGCTGTCTGTGTTAGTTTTCCTCTCTGTCATTCCTGAGTCAGATCAGACCTTCTTTGTGATATCACATGTATTATGACTAAAGAATTATGTTAGACATGATGGGTAGAATGTCTTTCATGGGATTGCACTTGACTGAATGGCTGTGTGTATATAGAGGTGAAACTGAAGCTTTGTATGCCAGTCCTCATTCTACTGTAGTATGATTTCTCTATCCAGTAAGTAGCAAGAACAAATCTGTTATTTTCTCCTAAAAGTTAAATGATGCTCTTGGGCAGGATGACAGAGAGGAGAGAATAATCCTAATTCTAGCAAATACATAACCACAGTATCCCTAGTACATTTGGATTCTGCTCTAACCCTCAAAACTTTTTTGGCAGCACATCTTCAGTGCCAATTTAAATAAATCCCACTAGGAGTAAGAGCTGGAAGACATTGAATCTTGTTCCCAGCTCTGCCTTGTGAACTTGGAAAAATTACAACCTCTGAGCTTTTGTTCTCTCATCTGCTAAACATAGATAATGACTCCTAGATCTAGTAAAAGGGTCAATTTGAAATATATACACACACACACACATATATATATATATTAAAATGCTTTAAAAGCCATATAAGTGGCTAACACATATTTCTATCACTGTAGCTCAAAGAGATGCCTGCCTTTTCTAAACTATAAGACTTTGTGTTTCTTCCTCTCATTTAGTATCATTATATTGCCTGAGATTGTTCATTTCCATGTGTATTTAACTTTTCCCTCCAACTTGATTGTTTGCTCCTTGAGAACTGAAACCATCAATTATACTTCCTGATATCCTGCACAACAAGATGTTTCATACAGAATAGGTACTCAAATATTTGTTGATTGATTTAGGTACTCAAATATTTGTTGATTGATTAAAAACATTAACTCCCATGCAGAATTAACTTTTTAAATTTAATTATGGCAAAAATTATAACATAAAATTTGCTGTCATAACTATTGTAAAGTGTATAGTAAGTGGTGTTAACTATATGAATGTTGTTGTGCAACAGATCTCTAGAACTTTTTCATCCTCAAATAATTCTTAATAACTATCTTCCACATCACTGTTTCCAAAGCACTTCTTTATTGATTGGGCACAAACAAGAAAAAGATACAGGACTTTCACTCTATAGCTAGGGGTGTTTGAAACAAGGTCATCAAAGATTTTCACTATGTTCTAAATTCTTCCCCCTCTCATAGAGGTTCTGCCCTAGTCTCTCTCTAACCTGTAAATCAGCCATTTTCTATAAACCTGGGAATATATGCCAGAAAAGAGGGTGCCTCTATAGAGTGCTTTCAATGAATTATTCATGTCTAGCATATAATTAACCATTTATATGAAGAAAACGATCACATTAAAATATAAACTCCTCAGTTATTTGATGTTCAGAATATCTGACTTTTGTTAATTACTGAAGATAAGTACTCTTTTTCATTATTATTGCTGTAACAGTAGCATTTTTATTTAGCTGGTATTGTGAGAACTAGAGGTGGTATATGAAATGAAATTGTCCCAGAAGAAGACTCTGCTTTAGCTATAGATATATGTGCTTCTGGAACTCTCTCAGGATAGTATGACCATATTTAACTCACAATACGTGCTTTTAGAAACAATCTACCTTTTTAAGCACAGATCTTCATCTAATGTTGTGGTTGTCAATTATGTTCAATTTATTTGGGATAAAATTTTTGGTTTTCTCCTTTGCATGAAGCCTAAAAATAAACTCTAGATGGATTTAAGATTTAAATATTTTAAACTACAAACAAAATAGGGAAAATAAAGGAGATTTTTGAAACAGTACTAGGGTAGAACAGACTTCCCCAATCATGACACAATCTCAAAAGCCATAAAGAAAAAAATTGACTTTGTATGCTGATAGACACCATAAGTAAAAATATCAGGACTTGGAAAAAATATTTACAGCATACTTATCAGACACATCTATTATATATTCAGAGCTTCATTGTATTGATAGAGAAATCTAAGGATATGAAGAAATTAATCAGGAAAGAATAAATACAAATGGCCAATAAACATACTAAAAGTCATCTTCATTATTAAATTGAAACCACATTAATTTATCCATCTTTGTCCATCAGACTGACAAAAAATTAAAAATATTGATAAAATAGTGTTGAGAGTGCAAGGGAAATGGCACTTTCATGCACTGTTGGTGTATCAATTGATAAAACCTTTTCAGAGTGCATTTTGGTAATATCAGTCAAAATTAAAGTACAGATACCATTTTACCAACCAACTTCCCACTTAGGGGTTTATCCTAAAGAAATTTATACAAGTTTGCAGAAATAGATAGGTATAGAGGTGTACAGTTATGCATTACAGCATTATTTTAATAGAAAAATAATAGTGACATACTTTCCAACAAGTGTGTTATTTATAACCTAAAAATCAAGTTTTTATTGAAAAAATAACAGATATGAAAGAGACTTCACAAGAATACAAAATTAAGATAATCTAACAATGATAATTAAGTAAAATAAGGGAAATGTAGTTCTTCAAAGCACTACAGATTTAGCAGTTTAAAGGCTCAGCAGTTACGAGAAACTGTTTTGATAAAGAATAATGTAGCGTGCTACAGTTTAGAGCAGACCTGAAAATTGAGGGAGCTATTGCAAATCACTTGATAATAAATTAGTGACTTTTAAAAATATATAAATTCCAAGACACTGTACCCCAGAACAGCTCCTGACATCTAG
Source organism: Miniopterus schreibersii (assembly GCF_964146895.1). Taxonomy (NCBI): domain Eukaryota; kingdom Metazoa; phylum Chordata; class Mammalia; order Chiroptera; family Miniopteridae; genus Miniopterus; species Miniopterus schreibersii. Next base: position 38,713,947 of record NC_138114.1, read on the forward strand.
TAGGCACTCAATAAATATTGGCTGAGGAAATGAATGAGGATGATATCTCCATCAGGGTTATCATAAAAATTGATGCAAAACTGCCTAAATATTAACACTTGGTGCATAGCAAGTATTAAGTAGTTCACTACTTTCCGGGGGCTTGTTGGTGCTTAATACCTGCTGCTACATTATAGGAGTTTGTTTATTTAAAACCATGTATATAGTGCTTATTATATGCTGGGTACTCTTATAAGTGTTTTACAAACACGAAATCATTCAAATTACAATAGCAGGGGGAGTACATGGTCTTCTTATCCCACTTAATAGATGAGGCAATTGAGGCAAAAGCAATTGAGCAAGTTGCGCAAGATGGCACAGCTAGACAACAGTGGTCCCTGCTCCACTGTGCCATGTTGCTTCTGGTGTGACAAAAAATTATTGAATGAACAAGTGAGAATTTACCATTTTAATATTGCACTTTTATTCCAGAGAGCTCAGAATATTTTATATTAAATCATACCTGAAAATCAATACCACAACTTCCCTTTTAAAAACATTTTAAATGTATTATTAGTTCATTAATTGTGTTTTTTAAAAAGGCCATGGGAGTTCCTTGTTCCTGTGATGAAGTCACTGTATTTGCGTTCTAACATATTAATTTCCATACAACAGTTCCAAGTTCTGAACAGAGTAACATCCTGCTCTAGAAGTGGAAGAAACATAAGGGCTTACAGGGAAATACAAAACAATGTCAAAATTATTGATGGGTAAGGTATTGTATATAAGTTTTAATCTTCCACATGACTAAAGCAAGGGATCTCCAACTTTTCCAATCAGGAATCTTTCTTCTGTAAGCTAAGCTTTGTAGACTTCTTGAGAGTTATTTTTTAGTTCTAATTTTAGTTTTAACCTTAGTTCATTCATTCATTTGCAGTATTTATTGACAATCTACTATGTGCCAGGCATTGTACTAGAGGTTAAGGATAACATGGTGAACAAAAAGACAAAGTCCTTACCCTCATGATTTCTCTGGTTTAATGGGGAAGATAATGTGAACATTGAATAAACAAAATTATTAAAATTACAGCCATGGTAAGTGCTACATACCTTCATGGAAAAGATACATGAAAGAAGGTATTAGGGGGAATTAATCTAGTGAAGGCCAGTTCTTTCCCCCTTAGAATGTTCCCTCCAGCATGGATAGCATTCCACTTCTAACTCCTACACCAGTAGCACCTCTTAAATCGTACAGCTTGCACATATTAAGCTTCAATTTCTGGAATCCACATTAATAGCCAATGTTTTCAAGAGAAAACAGCCCATTAAAAATAATGCTTTTACTTTATTATTTTATTGCTTCTAGCCCTTTTGTTCTAAATGATAAAAACACAAAAACATCATTTTTAAAAGTCTATTTTCCATTAGTAAGATACAAGTATTTTTATCTTTGTGATTCAGTTGCGAAACGTGAAGCAAGTAAGAAATTTACTCTGATTTTTATTAAGATTTTTATTAAGATTTTTATTAAGTTAAAGAAACAAGTATCAAAAGATGAGAAAATCAGATATATTTATTTATATATTTATTATTCTTATCCTACATAGGACAAGAATCTCCAAAGGCTGAGAGGGGAACTAGAGACAGGAACTGTGCAAAGAAGACAGCGCTGTCATAGAGGGTAAGTAGATAAAGCCAAGAGTTTTGCAGCGTCTCTTTCATGTCTGATGGACATGAGAGCCAGTACTGGGTTGCAAAGTCTCCTCTGGAAGACCATTGACCCAAGAGAGTAAATGGTGGCAGAGACAAGTGAAGTTCAGAGTTGGGCCCTCTGGTTCCCCGTGGGAGGATTGGGCTGTAACTGAGGCATGAAAGGCCCATTAGCTTCCATCAGGTTGTAGTCAGAGACAAACAGTATTGGGCAAGCTCTAGAATTACAGATGGTATGACAGCCAATAGACTTAGAATCCTTCTAGTGCCATATTCAGGATGCACCCCCTATGACACCCAGTTTCTTCCACCTGATTGGGTTCTTCATTGTATTTAGCTCACTACCTTTTATCCAGGTGCTTACTAATCAGAGCATGGTCTTCAGACCAGCAGCATCAGCATCTCCTATGTGCTTGTTAGAAGTACAAAATTTCAGGCCCCACCCTAGGGCTACTAAGTCAGCATCTGCACTTTAAGAAGATCCCCAGATTTTTCTAAGCACATTAAAATTAAGAAGCATCATTTTATCCCCATCAGCTTCTGAGACTGTAAAATAGATAAGGTCATTCCTGGCCCAACTTGCTCACAGCTTTGAATTGAAAATGCCCTAAGATTTAAAAAAATAATAAGTAAAAAGGAAAGCATTTTCAAGAGAGAAAAATGTTATACAACTATTAAACATCAAATTTATTTTCACCTGGTCAACTAGAAAGCTGTTTTCAGAGTAGACAATTGGTGACTATTTAGCTGACTCAGTTTCTATAATTGTTGTACTATCTTAAAATGCTCTAGAGTTCTGTTCTGTTTCATTTAATGTACAGAACAATGATTCTGAATCTTTGCTGTACATTAGAATTTTCAGATTTTTTCTGACAATCCAAAGCCTGAGCCCTTTCCCAAAGATTCTGATTCAATAGGGTCTAGGGTGCAGCTTGGCCATATGTAATTTTTAAAAGTTCCTCAGGTAAATCTAATGTATTGCTGGAGTTGAGAACCATTGATAGGGATGAACTGAGAGAAGAACAGAGTTAGACATATGGTGCAATAAATAATGTAGAAATGATAACAGAACAAAAAAATGGCTTGAGCTTTGCCCTTGATCTTGCAATTCTGTCTCCAGGAATCTGTCCTACAAGAATATGTGTACAAAGATGCATGTGTGCAGAGGCCCATTGCAGCATTGTTTGTAATAGCAAACATATTGGAAGCAAATTTAATATCCACCAATCGGAGTGATTCCATATAATTCAATACTGTGCTAATGTTAAAATGAATGAGGAAGACATATCTACTGCCATGAAAATATCTCCAAGATATATACTATTTAAGTTTTTAAAAGTTACATACCAATATGTGATATATAATCTCATTTATATGAAAAGATAAGTATATACATGTATATGTGTGGGGGTGTATATATGCACACACACACACATATACATATATATAGAAAGATGAATAAAGAGTAGTCATCAAACTATTGACAGTTGTTACCTCTGGGAAAAGAAGTGGAAGGGAAAGGGACTTTTTTGTTGTGTAAACTTCTAAATATTTTACAGCAAGAATGTACCCACACACTGCTTGTGTAACTATCCAAAACGCATTCCAAAGCTGTTGGCTGTCATACCATCTGTAATCCTGGATTATAAACTATTTAAACTAATTATTATTTTAATATTATAATCTTGACTACATAATTTTATAATAAATAATATAGTGGCTGACAAAAATAAAACAAATCTATAATACCTACACAAAACAAAAACTGCTAGTGCACCGGGGGTTTTCATTATTAAGCCTGTCACTTCTTAACTCTGGGATTACTGGAATTGTGTTGCTCTGACGTCTCCAGATACCCTCCCATCTAGTGTTATACTTGGCATCAACTCTAACAACCTCTCTGGTTCCTCTGATAACTAACCCATGCAGGCAGATCCCACCTCTAGAAGGATCTCTACATTAGCACTTTGTAAATTCTCCCTTGTTCCACCCCTAAAAATCACTTGGAAAAACAGAAGGCCACCTACAACTCAGCCTTGCTGAGAGCCAGGTCTCCCCCATTTTAAGCAATTAAGAAAAGCATTCTGGTTAAGCTATAGTATGAGGGACGTGCATCCTTTCCAGGGCAAAATTCTCAAAGTCTGCTCTGATGGCTCTTCCTCTTTGAAATGGTAATTAAGCACTGGAAGTGTATAATGAGAGAAATTACTTATGAATCTGTGCCTCTCAGCCCCAGGCCACTTCTCTTTCTCTGAGAGAAACTCAAGGATTTTACCCTAATAGCACTGGAACAAAGTCAGGGCTGAGGCAGACCTACAAAGAAGGAGGCTTCCAGCCCGGGTGGGGCCCTGCTGACAGCTCGTTAGAAACTGTCCCTCTCCTGCTCCTCCTTTCATTTCTTCAAGTTACAAAGCCTGACAGAGCTTGATGGGAGAATCAAGGCGGTAACATTCCCCGCGGCAACCAAGTCCCTGCTCATCTATCTTTGTTTGACAGATAAGGAGAGTAGATGTCACCTACAAAATGCTTCACTCACCTGAGCCAAGTGTGCCAGGACAGCCCTGTCGCCTACAGGACCCTACAGGAGGAATCCAGACAAGACCCACTGACCACAATTAAGATTTCTCTCAAAAGAAAATCATTTTAACCAGACAACCTGAAAACCAAATGTTCACTATAGTTGTCCTCAGAAAAGTACATGACACCTAATAACTCAAAGAAAGTTATGCTTTGATTTACAAAAGTCTTTTTTGGGTTATACCCTCCACCTGGTCTTTGACAGCTAGTGACCACCTAAGATCTGAGAAATCAGTCTGAGGTTCCATGCAGAATGTCTGGGCCTCCAACCTGGCCAGATTGCCAGGAAGGGGAGTGTGACAGAACAAAACAAAAACACCACTCCACCCCAGAAGGCAGTTGGGACACACTGGTATCTCAACCTCCAGTCAGTGGTTCTCAGATTTTAGCATGCCACAGAAAAGTCTGTGAAGTCTGTTTAAAATGCAGATCCAGATTCAATAGGTCTGGAGTAGGAGCAAGGAATCTGCACTTAACAAACTCTACGTGATTCTAGAGGCAGGTGATCCTAGGGCCCCACTTTGAGAAGAACCGCTATTACCTGCTGCTACTTGGGGCAGGGCCTCCAGCAAGGATTCTTAATTGCATTTACAGCATATCCCTTAGCAAGAGTTCCCTCAACAAGCCCAGAACCAGTTCTCAGGAGTTGTTCCTGTTAAGGATGGAGTCAGTTGTCTCTAGGATTCTCCTGCAGGTAACAAAAGTCCCAGAGGATACTTCTAGCCACAGGGGCATCTTCTAGAGACCAATCTCTTAGAGCCCTTTCTAGAAGGCAACTCCCAACATAGTCCTGCTGAGCCTGATGCTGCCACATGGTCATACCAGCTGTTGATCTTAACCAATTTGTGTTTATTAGATCACAGGTCCTTAGACCTTGGTATTGCATCAGAATCAGCAGTGGAGCTTAATAAAGTTCTGGCCCATCCCAGAACTACCTAGGGACAGAGGTAGTCAATCAGTAGTTTAACAAGCTACCAAATGATGCATATGCACACCAAAGTTTAAGAACTACCATCTAGAACAAAAGCAACGATCATAGAAACACTATGTTTAGAATCCAACTACTGTATTGCAAAAATAAAAATCTAAAACATTGTTAACACTGAACACAATTGGTTCTCCTTGCTCGCTTACTGTCCCTAATAAGTCTCCACTCAAGCGTTCAAATACTTTCCTAGAGGGAAAAGCTACTAGACAGCTGACTTACTAAGTACAGATATTCTGTGGTTTTAAGAAAATCTATACTCAGAAGTCTAAACTTTTAAAATTAGAAATTTTTTTATCAGTATAAAAATTAAAGTGATAATATTTACTATGTTCTTGTTATGTGCCAGGTACTGCTCTAAGCATTTTTAGGTGTTAAAATAGTTGATATTTATTGAGCACTTGCTTTGTAATGAAAAAGATTATTTCAGTTAGTCCTTCATTTCCTCTAAGCATTTTAGATGGGATAACAGATGAGAAAACTAAGACACAAATAAGTTATTTGCCTAAAGTTGCACTAGTGTTAAGCAGTAGAGTCCAATTCTTAACCATTATGTCACCTCGCTTATTAATAACAAACAATAGTGCTTTATTCAACAAATATCTAAAACTATTAAGTGTCAGTATTGGGGGTTATGTTTAAGTATTGGGGGTTATGTCCTAAGTATACAGTGACAAACAGGACAAATATGCTCCCTGCTTTCTCATGAAAGCAAACTCATGAAGCATGCTTCTAACTGCCTCCTCATCTCTCTCCTTGTGTATCCTGCCATATCTTTGGTTTAGATATGCTTTTGTTCTACTGAAGAGTGTCCCCTAAGGCAGAGCTGTCCCCATATATAGTCCATTAGAAAATTCTTAGGATTTCTTTTCAGAAGTCTTCCCATGTGGCCCAAGAGCACTTAAACAAATCCAGGAACCACTCTGGGTATCCATAATTCTCCAAGAAGAAACCAAACATTAGTAATGATCTTATTGCCTCCAACATGTCTGTCTTCTCCAAAAGACAGATTAGTGAAAACTGTGGTTCTTTTTGTTAATTATTTATTGCCTTATTAAGGCAATAAATACTCATTCTAAATATATATATAATTAAGTGCAGGACATATAATAGTTCAGAAATTATAAAGTAAAAATAAATTATTAAATTCCCTTGTCTGTCTCCGCCACCCCACTGCCCATAACCCCAAATAGTATTTCCCAGAAATTCCAATTTCATATATATCCTTACATGCATTTTTTATACATATAGAAATATAGATTTTTAATGAAAAAGTTCATATTATCTGTATTGTTCTGAGACTCACTTCTTAAACTACATTGTGGCCATCTCTTTATGTCAGCGTATACAGTTTTATCTTTGGTATTCTTTTCAAATACCAGTCCACTGTATGAAGGTGCGATTATTTCTTTAACAAGTCCCCTAACCAGTCCATTAGTATTGTTTCTAGTTTTGGAGGGGAGGGGTGGCACTTTTATTCTACAGAGTGTGAGGGGCCCAAAAGAATGTTGCTTGGGCTCAGTTTTGGACTGAGCATTTTTCTGAATTTTCTATTGTCTGTCCATACCTTTCCTACCTTTTTGAGCTTGTTGGATGTTTCTTCCTGCGGTTCGCTCTAATCTTGCCACTACTCAGTTTAAGGTATGTTTGTTGCTTTAAAGATCTCCTTACAGAGTCTAGGACTCGTTAGAGGAGGTAAGTTCAGCAAATAAACAAACTATTGTCCTAGCTTTACCTTCTTATTCTAGAGGATTTCAGAGACACTGGAAGAAGTTCTCTTGTTATCTGGAAATCAGCTTAAAAACCTCACCATGTTTGAACTGTGTTTTTCATCTCCTTTAAAGAGCATTCTAGATAGAGATTGACTGAATATGTTTAAATAGAAGGCATGTCCTGTAACTTCAAAGAGTTTACTGTCTCCTACAGTCTGTTGGGAGGCAGAATTAGTGTTAGAGAAACAATTAAAGAGCAGTTTAGTGCTAAATTATGTGTTACAAGCCCCTAGGCACCAGGAGTTCAGGGTAGAAAGACCTTGGAGGCATTCTGTGCCTCCAAGGGGAAGGTGGAACTAGGCAGAAGGTGGAAGGCTTTTCAAGTGCCTGGTAACTTTTCATGCCTTTTTATTATCTGACATTTTCAGTTTTTGTTTAGGATCTGCCTATCCCCATGAGAACATACATAAGCTTGATGAGGGCAGGAACTATGTCTTGTTCACTACTGACTCCCCATTTCCTAGTACATAGTGGATGCCGATGGATGTATGAATCAATCAATCAGTCAGTCATTGAACAAATGACCATGGGGTGTGTGAGGAACAGTGAGAAGACTGGCCTGTTTGAAAAGAAGTGTCCGTACTTGAGAAGTGGGAGACTCTCCAACAGACTGCCAGAGGGGCAGTTAAGTGGGCCTGTGGGAGATTCAAAACACAGGGGAAGGTGGAACCAGCTGAACAGGGAAGGGGAGCCCCTGACAATTGCCAGGGTGGGCCCTGTATAGAGTGCAGTAGGGGACTTGAATCTGAAATTAAAGCACAAAACAAATGAGACAAATTTGTTATGTACAGCCTCCTGGACTATGCTTGGTCAACTGACAGTCATATTAAAATAAAATAAAATAGATTGGTTCAGTCCTACCCTTCCTTTGCTAAGAACATAGTGAGCCCAGCTGGAGTGGCTCAGTCGGTTGAGCATCACCCTATGCACTGGAAGGCTGTCAGTTCAATTCCCGCTCAGGGCACATACCTGGGTTGCAGGTTCAATTCCTGGTTGGGATGTGTACCAAAGGTAACTGATGGATGTTTCTCTATCACGTGGATGTTGCTCTCTCTCTGACTGCACACCCCCTCTCCCTCTCCCTTCCTCTCTGGGCATGTCCTGGGGTGAAGATAAAGAAAGGACATAGCGAGATGTTCATGTTATCACAGGACTTTCAGTGACACCACTATGATTGTACTTGTTCTTTAAGCAGATTGGTTCGTGGTGCCTCACCATGAGCCAGTTGTTGAATAAACATGTTTGGTTTGGTTTGGTTTGGTTTGGTTTGGTTTGGTTTGGTTTTTCCTACATAAACTGTTGTTTTGTACATCTTTCCATCCTATACTCGTACAATTGATTATTGGACCTAAACGCAGTGCTTCACATTACTGGCGCATCCTGTCTTATTGATTTTAGACCATCTTTCACCTCATGAAATTCATTTTAAACCTTGGTCCTATCATTAATCACAGCAGTTATTCCTCTCAGCTTGGTGGCATCCATATATATGATCTGCAATCCTCCAGGGACTTGGATGCCTTGAGATAATTTGGAGAGTTCCAAAGGGCAAGGATGTTTACCAGCGGATACACCACCAGCCATATATAAAGAAGAAATGACATTTGGCACTAGGGCTTGGTACGATGTGCAAAACTTAAGGGTAGAGTTGAGAAGGGAGAAAATGTTGGAATCCCAGGTTGAAGCAAGCCAAGGTCAGAATCTCCAGTTTAAGCAACCCAGAAATATTTCTTGTAGGAAGCAGTGTTTTAGAAATGAAAGCAGGGAAAGTAGCTTGACAGGCTTTGAGGCAGGCAGGGAGGGGGGACGGGCACGTTGTTCGGTTTACAAGCAAAATGGGGGATGAGAAAAGGATGGCCAGCTGACCTAGTCTATGAATCTCACTCCCTGGCAGGCAGATACCAATCAATTCACTTAGAACCATGGACTACCCTGAATATCCTACTCTAGCACTCAGGAGTAAATTCCACTTTGGTGTTTCAAGATGTTCCTCCTCCTTCAGCTAGTCTCCAGGCTTTTCACTGGAATTCCGCATCACTGAGTCTCCTTTGCACCTCTCCTCTCACTCTGCATCTATTGTAAAATCAATTACAATTGGCTTACATCTCCAGTTATGGGTACATTTTCCATCTGCTCCAAACATGCACACCCTTTGACTGCACCATTCCCCACTCCTCCCACCTCCCCCACCCCATCCCTTCTCCCCATTAACTTTATCTTCTTAAGCAGCTCAGGAACACAGATGTTTTCACCCTGTCGCTCCAGCACAAGGGTATTTTCCCAGTCTCTCTGTGTGTATGCTCCAGGCACCGACTCTCGGGGAGGGAGAGAGTAAATGTTTTCATTCCAAACCCTCAGGGTCAGGTCTTGTTTGTCTAAACTGTGTTTGTTGCCATAATTATCAGATTAGCTGATCTCTGGCAGCAAGTTGGGGGGCAGGAGTGGGGGGAGTATTAACCCTTTGAAGGATGGTTGCTATGCTTTGTCATGGGAATACAGTGGGGAGGAGCTGTCATTTCTCTCCTAACCTGGAAGATTTGGCTAGAATTCTTTTTGCCAACCCTAAAGGCCTCAGTTAACAGTCTGCTCTGAGCCAATCCAACCATCCAATGGGCTCCACTGCTGGGATCCAAAAGGCATTTAGCAGAGATGGAGGGTTGAAAGGGCATCTCTCCAGGGATCCACTGGAAAAAGAAAGAAATGGAGCTTAAAGAGGATCTGGATAAGTAACTCAACAAAGGGTATGGGTGTCTCCCAAGCCAAATAAGGAAACCAGGAGTATGCCCTGGAGGTCTTCAGTTTGTCCATCAACCTTCCCTCTTAGCATAAATGCAGTGAGACTAGCAGGCCCCCATTTAGGTTTGTTTGGGGTTTTCTGTTCCAAAGAATATGAAAATAATTTTTCACCACTGCTGTTAAAAAACAAACAAAAAACAGCAGTTCCCTCCCTTGTTAAGCCATTCCCATACTTTTGTTATCAGACTCAAATGGCTGGTCATTTCAAGATTTCCTCATCTGTCCTTGCCTCTCACCCACAGCACCATTGAACTTCTGTCTGGTCTCCAAAGAACCATAAATGCAGAAATAGTTTTCTCTCTTTAACTTTAAGATTATCTTTTACAAATGAATAAATCTTGTCTCCTCAAAAGTATTGTAGGCTCTTATAGAATAAGAACTTGCTTGAGTCCTATGCATTGGTTACTGGTGGAGGATCTAAATAAGGGGTGCTTGGTAAATACCTTTGTTGATAACATTTTTCTAAGCTTATTGTTTTCCATTTCTCACCTTTGCTGCTTTCTGTTTTGTGTTTGGTTTGGGGGTTTTTTTGGTTGGTTGGTTTTATTGTTTACAGATCCTTTATTTCTGGAATGGTCCTCCAATTCAAACTCATCAATTCAGTCCCTCCTCTTCACTGCACACACACACCCGCACGCACACACACATGCACACACGCGCGTGCACACACGTGCGCATGCACACACACACACACGGGAAGGGGGGAAGAGGGAGAGGAGAGAGACAGAGGGAAAAAAAGCTAACATTTACTGAGGGGCTATATACCTAGCACTATGCAAACATATTCCATGTGCTTTTCAAATATCTGTTTTGAAATCCGCATTGGCTTGTGAGATAAGAACTATCACATGGAAGGAAGGGGAGACCCAGGGATTACATCACATAAACACGCTCCCAGGATTCTAAGTGGTAGAATGAAGGCTGAGCCCCAGGTGTGTGTCACCCTAAAATCCAAACAAATTCCATCTTTCTAGTTACTGGAAGAGGAGAAAAAAGTTCAGACAATTAGGGAAAGTACCCTTTTGCCCAGAACCTAACTAAAAATCAACCAGTCTCTCTTCAGTATTTTTTCCCAACCAGTTCAACTATAATAATATCTGTGGTTGGTTGGTGGTTTTTTTTTAAAGAAGCTCAAATCCAATAAACAAAATTTTAACCAATATTTTATACAATAAAATAGTTTGGAATTGCCTTAGCATTAGTTATAAATTGAATTGGACTATTTCATGTCCATGTCCATACTATTTATAAAGCTGTCATTACTTGAAGGCAAATATGACTTTAAAATATTCTATGTAGCCCACACACTGATGCACCAAACTCAAATTGAAAAAAGGGCTCCTGACGTAGAATATTTCCATGTTCTGAGAGGACAAAAGTCTCTTCTCTCTACTGATGTTGCCAGACTGGTTCTAAATGTGGAGAGTGCATAGACAAGGGTCCTTGGGAAGAAATGTTCACAAACAGAATAGGGTAGGAGTTTCCATGTCATGTTCCTGAGCTATCCTAGGAGCAGACTTCAGGTGGATTTCCATGGAAGTGAACAGCCTGCCAGACAGCTCTCTTCTCTCCTGCCAGAGAAGTGTTCTCTTTAACATGCAGCCAGCCCCTTGTTCTGCCCGAGGTCCACTTCTCCCTGATACCTGCTCTCCTGCTGCCTCCTTTGTGGGAGGGTAGCTTAATTTAAGTTTTTTATTTATTGTTGACATTATTATAGATATGCCCCATTCCCCCTACCCTTACCCACCTCCACCTAGCCCCTGCCCTTCCACTGCCTGTTATATCCTTCACCATAAGCCATGCAAGAGAAAGATCCGACAAATTTTGACTAGGTCAACTGAACTGTGTTTGTCAGTTGTTCTGATAAGAGAGTCCATAGCAGAGAAGTTAAAATGACTGTTTTATTCCCGATCCAGAAACCTCACTCTAACTTGAAGAGAAGTTCACATTAGAAAAGCTTTAAAAATAGACTGGGAAATGGAAGGAGAGATGACACAAATGCCTGGACAGAAATTCAAAGAAAGGCTCATTTAAAAAGATAGGAAAAATAGAAAGGTGATTTTGGGCACCTTGTGGCAGACTATTAGCCACATGTAGAGCAAAACGAGGCAGATTCTTACCAAAAAATTTCAAGTTCCTAAAATACCTTACTTGATCCTGGCTATGAATGATGAGCCTGTTGTTAATAAGATATTTGAGATCCCACTCTACCACTAATAACTGTGTGACCTAAACTGAGGCATACACCCTCTCTGGGACTTATCCAGAAAGTTGGGGATTGGACTAGATGACTAGATTCCATCTTTTGTTGGAGTGCCATCATATTCTGGACTCCTATACAGAAGCAAGTAGTAAAAATTGTATAGAGAAATCATGTTTTCTTAATTTAATATATGCAAAATGCTTGGAACAATGACTGGCACATAGTAATTCCATAGAAGTGTTAGCTATTATTACTATACATGATGATGAGGTTGATGGGGAAGGACTCATGCACTACAAACACATTTTTACCTCCACATCTGTAAATTTTAAAAAGAAAGTAATCCAGTATTCTAGTAACTTAAAAGCCCTTTCTCTTGCAAAGGTCTTGATAGGGGGATGACCTGTGGCTACTGAAAATTGAGAATATCATTCATGAAAAGATAGTTTGCTAAGCAAACAACCACCATGACCAAACGTAGGAATGTTTTCTTTGAAAATTCAGCTTTCTTATTTAGCCATGGAATGAATTGGGCTGCCTTGGAAAGTAGTGTGTTTCCCTTCCCTGGATTCAGGGATGTCAGGTAGCTGGATAGACTGCATTGACTTTGAAGGATCTTTCTGTCAAAGTCTCTATAATTCCAAAACTAAACCTACTCAGAATTACTAAGCGTCCCAATGCCCGTGGGCAGTAGAGTAGCAGAGGCTGGGCTTCAGCCAGAATACTTAGTCCTGTAAGAGCATAATATCAGCCTGGAACATCTTGCACCTTAAATGGTGAATCTGTGTCTACTAACCCTTTAGTTGAAAGGTGATTCATGAAGCATATTACTGAGCAGTATCCTAGTTCATTCTGTCTTTTCAGTGCTGACACTAAGAATGAAAGTACTAAGGGAAAAACAGAGTCACATAAAAAGAGAAGGGCCGGACCCAGAGCTTTGGGTTTTGGTTTTTTTTTAGCTTTTCCTACTTAATTTGGGCTGAAGATGTAGACCTGAATATGAGTAGAACCTCATCTGCAGTATTAGAGCAAGATGAATGGCAAACAAGACAGGGAAATAATTAAAAGAACAGAAGGTTAAAAGGGCAGGAGATAGAGAATGGGAGAAGCAGAGGAAGAGAAAATAAGGAAATGAAGGGACTTGTTTTAAAAAAAAGTTTATGCTATGAATGAAAGAAAAATATAAAGAGACAACATTTAAAAAGGACAGGGATTGCAAAGGAAGAAAGATGGTAACCTGCATCAAGTATGAAGAAAACTAAGTGGAAGAGAGTAATTAGGGTTAAAGAAGAAGTCTATCATAATTTAATCTGGGTTACCTACGGGAGATGATAGCTGCCTCTTTGCAAGAGATTCTCAGCAAGAGAACTCAGGATCTGGAGGAGAGACCTCCTGTCTACTCCCCAAGGATTGTACAGTATAACATTGATCAGTTGTCAACAATGGAACTAGAAGCAAAGCTTCCAATAAACCACCTTAGAGCCTTTACCTCTGCCTTTCCTCAGAGGGCTCCCTTCCTTCCTCCCTTCATTTCTCTCCAGTCCCTTCTTGACATCACTGTTACCACTCTTAATTGACTGTGGGATGGTTGTTCGGAGAACCTTCAGTGCCTTCCAGTCCTCCAAGTCATCAATTCTCTACTTCTGCTTTCATATCTCTTTCTTTTCTTTCTATGCTGTCTCCTTTACTGGGATCTGAGGTTCAGGAAATAATGTAAGGATATGCAATGGGTGCAGGGACGACTCACATGACAACTATATTGCTATGGCTCAGCTATCCCTTTTTCTGGTTACACACACACACACAAGTTGGTTTCAGGTCCACAGAGAAGTTGCTTGGTATCAGGTTTAGACATCATTGGAAGCAAAAAAAAATGTTTTAAAATAACTGAATGTTATTTTATTAACAATGATAATGAACTAAGTAATTTAATGAATAGTTTAAGATAAAACCATAGAACCTGCCCTTGAGGAGCTCATAAACCAAAAGTGGTAGCTTCAGGTCCCTATAGTTCAGTAATAATCATCACTGCCTGGTATTGAACACCAAGGTGCTGGGTATAATGCTGAGCACTTTGCAAATCACTTTCTTCCAGTTGTTTAATCCTCATAACATCCCAGTGAGGCAGGTACTATTGTTGCCACCCCCACTTTACTGATGAGGAAGTGGAAGCCTAAAGGTTAAATGATTTACCAATATCACTCAACCTGTGGCAGACTGAAACTCAAATATGCTTGGAGGCACCTTACTAGACAGCCTTTGAGAGTCTACCTTTTGCATCAGCCAGAATCCATTTAATGGCTCAGGACTGACTACAAGAGGAGTGAGGTCCCCACATTCATCTCACCCCTATTTCAACACTTATTTTGAGGATTTGTGCTTGAGAGCCACTCCTATGAGCCCTTTCTGACTGTGTCACCTGTGATCCAACCTGCTTTAACCTGTCTGTTCTCTTACCTGTCTGAACCTGCAGATGCCCACACTGAGGGATCCGTGTCCCTGGGTTCCTCCTTTTCCCTCCTCTCCAACAACCCATCCACAACCCTAACTGCATCAAACCTTCCCAGCACTGGTGGTGTTACCCCAACTACCTGTGCATGCCTCTGACCTTTGGGGCTCCTATCTGTGCTGTTTGTCCCCTTCCTAAACCACGTGAATGACTGAGTCAAGCAACATAAACCTCCTTCAAGACATGAAGTCCTGCTCCCTGGAATCTTGCCCTCCAATCCAGGTATGGTGTCTTCAAGTGCTTTCTGCCCAAGCAATGGTCCAATAAAACCTTTCACTTGGCCTCTAAGCTATTTTGGAATTTAAAATCACTAGCTTGGGAGATTATGCTAAGTATTCATGTAATCAGGATTTGCACACAGGACAGAAATGTTTTCATATAACAGCTATTAATATGGTTGTTACAAATCGTATCATCAATTTTTACTTTCTCTAACAATACTTTTTTTATCCCAGTTTGAGGATTACAATTATCTGAAAATAATATTAAAAATATAATTCAGACTTTTTATTTTTTTAGACCAACCTTTCATTTCTTCCAAATTCCCCCACCCTACCTTCCCCACTCCCTCCAGGCATCCCAAGCGGCACAATGTGTATGAGTAGGGCCAGGCATCCTATGAATACTCAGTAAATATTAACTATCTGGCTGTCTAAATGAATTATCTATTGGCCTCTGGTACAAGAGCTTTCTCTGCCTCTCAAATTCACATCACTTCCTCTCCTTTTACTAACATGGGCATTCATGCATTCAGTTCAAACAGTCACTTACTTAGGGCTGTTCTGGCCCCTGCAAATGCACAGCCTGGTAACGGTAAAAGACGGTACGAGAACAAGTGCCCACATGAGGGCTGCAGCAATGGGCAAATGAAAAGAACATGGGCCTTGACCACAGCAGACCTGGGCTCAAAGGCTGCCTCTTCTGTAAGATTGGAATATTGACACCTTGGCTGGTAGGGTCGTGGATAACAGCAAACATTTGGGGAGGTTGTCGAGCACTGTGTTCATTTACCTCTTCAGTCCTTCCTAATGCCCTACATAAGAGGGAAATGACACTTGGAGGGACACAACTATTTGCCCAGCCCCAGGCCTCACAGCTAGTGGGGGCACTGCTGGAATTTGAACACACTCTTAACTCCCTTGTAATACCTGGTTTGTGGGAGTGGCCTTGAGAATTAAACTCCTGTCAGTTCCTTTCACACTATGTGTTCCATGTGTCAGCTTCCTCACCCCTTGTCAGGAGAGAAGGTCACTAGGTTCCAGGTATGGAAATTGGCCATGTTACTTTAATGCTGGAGAGATGTAAAGGTTCCTTCTCTGAGGACAATGGTCCATTTGTTCCTCAGACCCATTGTTGGCCCAGAAAGAATGAAGGAATCAGGATTCTGCTCCCTTCCCCCTAAGGGGTTCGGGGATGCAAATGGGGAATGAGACTGTGGCCAGATCAACCTAAAGCCACTCTGGAAGGACAGCAGTTAAATTATGAAGAGGATCCTTCCTCTGTGGACATCTGCTCTGATGCATTTAGCTTTCCTGGTTGCAGTTTGGTTTGATCCCATCTTACATTCACAGTAAATGTTCCTTTACTTTTGAAAAGTGCTTTCCTTGTCCCTGTTCAAAAAAGGGAGGAGAGGGATTTGTCTCCAACCAGGTTGGCTCAAAGAGAGGATCGAAGTGTCCTTTGGGTTAGGTAAGGTGATAGTAGCAGAAGTGAGGGAAGTGAGAGGAACTTGGCAGATGGAGAGGGGAGAAGGTGAGAGGTGAGTCATCTCTTAGTTCAGGGGATTCCACCACCAGCTCTTCCCAGCAGGTTTGTTCAGTTCCCTACAAAAGGTAGTCAGTGCTCCAGAAGATCAGAAATGGAGATATTCTAATGCCCTGGAGTAAAAGGAAAAGAGTGGGTGGAGGCAGCAAAGCACAGAAAGACATTACAAAGCTTTGGAACCAAGGACACCAACTTTGAGCAGGTTACTTAACCTCTCTGCACATCCCCGTGTATACTGGTGATGATATACAGACAACCCAGTGAAATCATGTTCATTAAAGTCACCTCCTGGCAGAGGTGACTGTTGAGAGCCTGAGGAGAGATGTAACACTCAGACCACAGCCCCACTAAGTGGTGGAACTCGGCTTTTGGTAACTCTAATAGCTACTCAAGTTAACAAAAGTTAGTCCACTGGAAAAGAAAAGGGAACTGCAAAAAACCCCACAAAACCCCATTATCAAGGATGGCAGAAATGGAAAGGAACATTTTAGAAGAAAAAAATATATTATAAATCTAGAAAAAAACCTAAAGTACCTCAAGAGAAGATCTAAATTTAACCCTAAAAAAAAAAGCCCAAGTGCCTGGAGTGGGGAAAAACTTTGCTCACTGTTCAATAAGGTATTTATAGTAGAAATAGAAACGAGCTTTTAAAAAATATGATGGTAAAAGTAAGGTTAAAAAAGGCGGTTTAGGTGAGGTCATGGGGGTTTCCTTAGTAGCTTTATAAGAAGGGACACCAGAGAGCCTCTCCCTTCCTCCCCTCCCCCTCTGCCATGTGAGGACATAGTGAGAAGGAGGTTGTCTACAAGCTGGAAAGAGAGTCCTCCCCAGAACCTGACCATGGCAGCCCCATGCCTCTGAAATGGTCTTACAAGCAAGCTGCCTTTGGGGGCCCTGACAGTGGTAACATCACCTAAATAAATGAAGATGAGAGAGAAGTCCAAGGAGGAGGGGGAAGAGGAAAGAAGAGGTGAGAGGCAGAGTGGTAAAGAGCAGTACTCCTCACTCATTTCCACCAGAACAGCAGAAAAAGCACTGGACTCGTTTTTAAATCCAAGTTCATTTTCTGATTTCAGGTGTTCCTAGCCATATGACCTCATAAGATCACTCACCTTCCTTAAGCTACTCTTTCCTCATGAGTAAAGGGAAGATGACATCTTTTCTACCACTCTTAGAGGGCTGTCAGTCACCAAGGAGTTAATGTGGGAGAAAGGATTTAGGGACTAGGAAACTCTGACTCCTTGGCCCTGTAAGGTGGTATCAATATTATTCCAATACCATTTTGGAAGTTTCCCCAGCCCAGGTTAATTGATTCTAGGACTAACCTTTACACTTCATCCTGATACCTTTTCGTCCAGTCCTTGCACCTGTGCAAGGAAGAGGCGTACAGGAGGCAGAAAGAATGAGGAGGGGCTATTTATAATCTGCTGTCATTAGGGGAGGGAGAGAAGTCATCTTATTCTCATGTGACTCTATGTCTCCTAGTTCACCTCATTTCTACATCTTTCATCTTTAGTATGAAATCTCAAACTTCCCTATTCAAAGGAATGTCAAGCCTGTACCTTTTGTACTTGCCTCATGAACAAATCACCTAAGATACAGGGTAGAGCAGGAAAGACAAGTTGGTTTTATCTTCAGCACCAGCTCTGATTCATTGCTCGCTTGGAACACTGTAGTAGGAAGTAAAAACTACTCAGTGGGAAAGATTGTAAAGATTGTAGAGATCAATTTGAGATGTCTGCCATTGGCACAGGGAATGAGAACTGGCTACCCCTGGTTCAGAGGCTCAAGATGAGTCAACTCTAAAAATGCAGCAAATATTGAAACCTGGAAGGTTTTCAGAAAAATCTCAAATGTGGGAGATTTCATCCTGGGGTCTTACACCCCTGGGACATTTAAAAAGTCAGAATCAATGGCTATGTCTGTTTTTAATAATATGAAGGGCCAACTCCTTACTGGTGATACGGTTGATAAGGTTAACTGAATGTCAAGTTTCTTTCCTTTTGGATAGAAGAGTATCAAGTCCATTCACTAACCCTGCATGTATCATGTTAGTCACTATGACTTACATTTGTTGAAATCAGAGAAATTTTTGGAATGTTACTGGTCAACCTGACAGTCCAGCATTGAACCCATGAGCGATCATGAACATGAATACAGAGTGAAGACCTAAGGTAAGTGACTGATTGCAGAGAACACTTGATGATTACAAGGTTGGAAATCAGTGTTCTAATGAACTCTGGTGTCAATCTTAATGCAAGTGCTTTAAATCCTACCCCATATTTCTGAGAATCTAGGGGTTTCGGGTTTGGATGAACGCTCTACCAGTTTATTTCTATTTTAGCATGTGTTACTTGAGACTTTAAAAAAAATAACAAACAGCTTCCATTAAATAATTAAATGTCTTTTTGTTGTGGAATTCTAAAAGGTTTAGCACTGTGTACATGTACTGAATTTAAGCTTTTAGGAATTCATTTTACCACTTTAGTGCTTTCAGTTTGCTTGAAAGTAGGCCCTCCTGGGTGAAAGGTCCGATTGGTGTTTAAAAGCTGTCAGTTTGCCTTCATCTGCTCTTTAGGCCACTAGACTTCCTGGCTATGTAGAGTGTGTTTGTTTAGTTTTAGTCATGTCCTATTGTGCTACAAGAAGCCACACAACAACAAGAGGCATACTGATAAAATAATTTGGGAATTTCTTATTCTATGTATTATTTTTTCCTGAGTATCTTTGGGGGCTACTTTTATTTCTATGTTTTGAGCTTCCCTTGCAAATGAATTCTTGCATTTTAAGTAATAGCCATTGAAGACAGGGCTATGAGATAGGTAACATTTTAAAAAGAACCCCTTGGAGAGTGACATGGAGGGCTGGGGAGGCCTATCCTGGGGGATGAGCATGAAGGAGATTATAGGCCATTGGGTCTCTCCAAGAGCAAGGGGGAGGAGGTTCTAGTAGTAAGGAGCCTCTCTATTGGTACTTCCTGTTCCCCACTTTCTTTTCCTCATTCGCTTAAATTTTTCCTTCCTCTCTTTGTACCCCTTTCTCCTTTGCCTTCCCTTTGTGTTTCTTTCCTTCCCCTTATTTCTAATTTCCCTTCCATTCTCCTGCTTTTTCTGGTCCCCTTCTTTCTCTCCTCCCCATCCCTTCTTTTCTGTGTTATCTCCCATTCTCTTCCCTTTTGTGAAAACCACTTTCCATTTATGGCATCAAACTGTGTTTCCTAAAGTGTGTTCCGCCAAGTGCTAGATCTCTGAGATGCATTGAGGAAAATTTTTAAAATGGGGGGGAGGAACTGGATCTGTGGTTTAGTGAGCTGAGAAAATATTGCATAGCCACATCCCCCTGGTCCTCCATTAGCATTTGACAGGTTCTGAGAAATCCTGCTGTGAAGAGACTGGTCAACTTGGCTTATCCCACTCTTCCCCAAGCCTCCCTGACCTCAGGGCCTTCTTCCTCCAAATAAATGAATCTCATTGAGAATATGTTTTGAAAGACCCCCTAGTAGAGGCTCTTGTCCTGGCTCACCTTGGAGCTGCAGAGCACTGACTGCATCCAGCTAAACCTAGTGTCAAGATGTCTTCTCACTTGTCTGAGCTTTTCTCAAGGCTATCACAGCCCACAGCTCCTTTTCTATTCATCCCCATCACTACCCAATGTTGCAGCTACCTACCACTCAGACTGGCAAAAGTTACACATGGCTCTCCTCTTGTGTTAAATGCTTATGGTTGGGTGCCCTTTTTTTCTTTTTCCTAACAAACTGTCAAAGAATATTTTTTAAGAAGAATATGCAGCATGGCAGAGATACAAGCAGGGGACTGTGTTTGATTTCCTGCTGGTGGCAATATAAGTTGGTATAATCATTTGGGGGGTAATTTGACAATATGTAGCCCAAGTCTTAAAATTCTAAATTTGGGACTTATGAAAATAATTTAGGATGTAAGCAAAGATTTAGCTACAAGGATTTTTTTTACTGGAGTGTTGTTTATAATTGTAAAAACTTGGAAACAACCTGAATGTCCAACTGTGGGAGACTTTTGAGCAGACTGTGGCACATTCATATGATGGGGCAGCCCCTATACATAGAGTTTTAGGAGAATATAAAATAGGTGCCCAAAATTAATTCTGTGCAAAAAATATACATATGTACAGTGTGAACCATGTTTGCAAAATGAACATTCACTGAATGTGATATATACATATAAATATGTAAAAGCTAGAAAGACTATTCACCAAAAATTGGCAATAATTATCTCTTGCTGGGTAGTGGAGTTTCAGTGGTTCCTTATTGATCTGTGCCTTCTGATTTTTATATAAAGAGCATGTGCTTTTTGTATATTAAAGGGGAACAAGTTAGAAAAACTAACAAAAATGGTTGGTGACCCTAGACAAGCTTTGTAACCAGTGGAACCCCCAGATTACTCCAAATAGGGTCCTGTCAACACCAACTGGGACTTTTCTGCCTCCTGGGGGGTAAGTGCTTCATGAGGAAGGTCAAAGAGAATGTCAACCTTCTTTCTGCTATCTGAGGGCATCTGGATACAAGAACTGACTTCTATGTTGTGATGCCGCAATTTACTGGGGGGGCGAGGGGGAGATCAACACACCCCACCATCTATTTATTTAATATTAAAAATAATATTTCACTGAGTTTGGCTGGCGTCAGCTCGAGCAGTTACTCATACAGGAATTCAAACAAAAGCAGCATTGGCGCCAGGCCAGTGGGCTGGTGCTGGGTGGTCCATGTCCATCCTTAGCCCAGAGGAGCTCCTAGGCTGCTTTCAGACCTGCTTCGGGTTGGGAAGATGATGTATTCATTTATTTATTAGAAATGTTTTAACAGGAAATGCTAATAGTTTGCATTTAGGGAAAATTGCCTTGGCGACAGCTGGAGGAACCCAGCAGACGTGGCTGGGGAGGAGATTGTTGCTCTTGGCCTTAGAGCCGGATTGGGGCCTGGTTAGGAGTCTACAACGCAGCCCAGCACACAAAGTTCGCTGAAAAGATCCCAGTTGCTTTGCACCAGGACCAGGGCCATTCTTTCAGCTGCCTTATTTCCCTTCTCTGTTGCCATTTGTTTCTTAGAAACCTAAAGATGTATTTTCGATGTGACTGTGAACACAGTTGGCTCTGCTAGGAATGAACAGGCCCTGTGTACACAAACCTCCAGGCGGGAGGGAGCATGGGAGCCAAGGTGTAAGCAAGCACATGTGTAACTCGAACCCACTTTTAGTGTGACTGTGGGCTGGTGGAATCATGTATGAGTTCAGGGGTTATATGTGCACATCCGTTCTGTGTATGAGGATGAATGAAAGACAAGTGTTTGCAGGGGATTTCAGGCGTGTCCTCAAGCTCCAGGGTACATTCCAATGTTCGATCACATTCATGAGTAATTGTGCGGAGCCCAGAGAGAAAATGAAATCCAGAGGGGAGTAGGAGCCAAGCTCAAATGTATGTATATGAGAGGAACGTGAGCAGGTTTGTATAGTTTTAAAAGAAACTCTTCTAGCTGTTTGGAAGAGTGTAGAACTTCACTCGCAGGGGGAAAGGTGTGGCCACAGTCTGTGGGGAGTGGGGTCCAGTGTCTAACCCAGTCTGGCACGACAAAAGGGCTGTTCCTGTGTTTCCAGATAACAATGGAGGTGAAGCCTGACCCTGGAAACCAGTCAAGATTCCCAGAGATAAACCCTGGGCAGCAAGAACACTGTCAATGAAAAGAAACTGACCTTTCGCCTTCTGGAGTCACAGAATTCCCACAAAAGCCATGTCCTCATCAGCTCTGGCAGGCCTCGCCACCCGGCCCCAGATTTCGACGCCAATTCATAAACAGCACGCAGGGAGCTGCTGGAGTCGCTGAGGAGGGGGCTGTGCTAGAAGTCAGCACATCTCCACCCCCGGGACCTCGAAAGACAGGATCCCCCTGCTCTCCATTTTCCTCCAGGCTCACAGAATTATGAGAGAGCCCCTTAGAGTATTTTACTCTGACAGTGTGGTCTGGGCTGCTGCTGCTGAGCCTTCCACCTGAGAGAAATATGCTGCTCAAAATCCGAACTGAGCCTTGGGAAGGCTTGCACAGCCTTGGAACAGAGGCAGAAAGTCTCAGGACGGGCGGTAGAAGTCTTGGGGTGCGATGAGGAAGAGCAGGGTGAGGAAGCCAAGGCAGAGGAGTTTGTGTCTGTGACAGTGAGAGGTAAGTAGGAGGCTGAAAGTCATTTTTTGTTGTTAATCCTCACCTGAGGATATTTTTTCCATTGATTTTTTTTTTTTTTTTTTTTTTTAGAGTGGAAGGGAGAAAGAGGGGAGGGGGGAGAAAGAGAGAAACACATCGATGTGAGAGAGACACATCAATCGGTTGCCTCCCGCACGCACCCCAGCAGGGACCTGGGAACAAACCCGCAACCCAGGTACATACCCTTGACCAGGAACCCGTGACCCTTTGGTCTGCAGGCCAGCATTCTAACCATTGAGCCACAGAGGCCAGGGCTAAATTTCTTGTTTAAGGTCATAAAATTAATCTTGTTGAGCCCCGGGTTCCTCAGCAAAATGAGAATGTTAGAGTTTCTTGTTTTTAAATTCAATAAACCAGGATTTTATTCCTTAACAACTGCTTTCCCACACAATCTTCAAAACCATCAAGCATCATATTAGCCACTAAAATAATGGTTTTCAACCTTGATTGCACATGGAACTGCTTGGGAAGCTGTCTACAGGGTTAATGCTGGAATCTCACCTCCAGAGATTCTGGTAGAATTGGTCTGGGTGAGGCCCAGACACCAGGATTTCTCTCTCCTTCCCTGAGTCCTCCCTGCCACCCCCCTGTGAAAAGAATATTGTCTTTGATAGCTTTGGGACACCTCCCCTCCAAGGAGAGTTCTGCCTTTTTCAGGGTGGTTCCTAGGTTTTGTGATCCAAAACCAGGAGAGTGGATAAACAGAGACAAGACTGAAGAGGCGGAAGGGAAGGAGGAGGGAAACTAAAGATCAGGGCCTCGAGGGCTAGGGCTGAGGTTGTTGAGAGTTTCAGAAGAGAAAAAATGGAAAGTGAGGGGTGAAGAGAATAAGAAGCTCCAAGACTGATGAGATATAAGAATTACTAAGCCCGGCCAGCGTGCCTCAGCGGTTGAGCATCGACCTAGGATCCAGTAGACCGCAGTTCGATTCCTGGTCAGGGCACATGCCTGGGTTGCAGACTCTGTCCCCAATCAGGGGCGTGCAGGAGGCAGCCGATCAATGACACTCTCATCATTGATGTTTCAACTCTCTCTCTCTCCCTCTCTCTGAAATCAATAAATATATATATATTTTTAAAAATACTGAGGAGAGGAAAGGGAAGCTTGAGAATTGTTCCTAAAGCTTATGAACTGCATGCTTTTTAATGTTCTTGAAAAATGGCAAGCAAAATTTCGAATTAGTTTTGAAATAGTTTGGATTGCTAGGCTTTTTTTTCTGTTCATTATTGCTTTGAGACTGGGCCATGTGGAGCTTATATTTGGGTCATACATGACACCTCCTTTGTCCTCATTTGTCACATCTAAACAGTTGTCTATGATTTCTTCCCCTTCCAGCCTTATCGCTCTCCACTGCCCAGCAGCATCATACACGCCCGCTAGATTTCCTCATATCTTAAACTTTGTTCTTCGGCCTTTGGCTCATTGTGTCTCCTACACTGAGAATCACTGCCCGTTTCCATTGTTCTAAGTTCTTTCTAAGCTTCAAAACCCAGCTCATATTGTATGCTCTTCAGGAGACCTTCCCTGCTGACGCTCTCTACACGTTCCACATTCCTTCCTGTCCTTACACATACAATTCCCCAAAACATCAATGATGATGATAATGATACTGATAACTAACATTATGCTAAGCTCATTATGTCCAACACTTTCTGGTGCTTCACACATATTATTTTATTTAATTCTTACAACATTATGAGGTAGTATTGAGGAAAACTAACACAATAAAGAGTAAGTGACTTCTCCAAGGTTACACAGCGGTAGTTGTCACAGATAGGATTTGAATCCAGGCCCTGGAGTCTGCATTATTTCGATAGTGCACATACACTTTAATACTTAGATGTGTGCCTGAAATATCCTTGCCATTCCCCTCTGTCCACAGGCAGTGTTCATGTTATGACTTCGCATTTTGCACCTCCCCTGTCCAACACTGGAATAAATGCTTGTCCTTCACTGTCGTCAGATTTACATAGTCACTTAACAGTTCCCACTGGTATCCACACAGAAGGCGTCAGCATGCGCATGATCAGGATTTTGACTTACAGAGATCCACTTTAGGTTGAAGTCTTCAAGAACACTTAATCTAAGAGCAGGGAGCATATGTTTATAAATCTTACCTTTTGAGTTTCATCTTCTTCCTCATAATGTCTTTGACATATCAGTGGTAAAGCAAAGCACAGGATGGCCATACTTGAGTGAGGTGAAGATTTAATGCTGCTGCTCTAGTTCAAGTGGCTGTACCTAGAACTACAGTTGTGTTTTGCCAGTCACTGTGAAGTACACACACAGTGATTTAATGCAGCTTGGTTTATATTCAGATGCAGCTCTGCTCTAACATCTTGGAGTAAGCAATGGGGTTGGTATTAAGACTAAAGGCAATTCACTTGGTCAGGAAGAATTTTTAGGTGAAGAAAACTAGAGTTTTAGTTGAGAAATATTTAAATCAATTATTTTTAATTCTATAAAATATATAAAGGTCTTTTAGGATAGAAACATGCTTTAAATTTTAAATGTAGACTTGCACTTCTGACCAAGATAGAGGATTAGTCTCTCCCCCCAGATGAAACAACCCCCAGAATTGACAAAATATCTGAAACAACAGTTTGAAAGGCACTGGGTATTAGGCAAAGAAGGACAGTGATCCCTGAGAGGTAAGTAGTATAATTGTCCCAGATTCCTATTTTGAGATAGTTTCCAGGCCATAGTACAGAGAGGGGACACCCAGGCAGATCTGGGCAAATTCAGTCATTTAAGAATGCAAGGCTGATACAAGATCAATATGCAAAAATTATTGTAATGGTATTTCTATATACTGACAATGGACAATCAGAAAGCAAAATTAAATAAACAATACAGCCTGACTGGCATGGCTCCGTGGTTGAGCATTGACCTATGATCCAGGAGATTGCGGTTTGATTCCAGATCAGGGCACATGCCCAAGTTGTGGGCTTGATCCCCGGTGGGAGGTGTGCAGGAAGCAGCCGATCAGTGACTTTCTCATCATTGACGTTTCTCTCTCTCTCTCCCTGTCCCTTCCTCTCTCTAAAATCAGTAAATACATATTAAAAAAAACAACAACAATACAATTTACAAGAGCATCAAAAGATTTAAAATGGGTAGGTATAAACCTAACAAAAAATATGAAAGAACTGTACACTGCAAACTACAAAGCAATGTTGAAAAACATTAAAGATGTAAATAAATGGAGAGATATGCCATGTTAATGACTTGGAAGACACAATATTGCTAAAATGTTAATTCTCCCAAAATTGATATTTAGATTAAATGCAATCCCAATAAAAATCCTAGCAGGCTTTTTACTGAATTTGAAAAGTTGTGTCTAAAATTTATATGGAAATGCAAAAGACCTGGCACTGTCACAACAACTTTGAAAAAGAAAAACAAAGTGGGAGGACTAACACTATTTGATTATAAAGCTGCAGTAATTAAGACAATGTGTCAGAGTAAAGACAGACCATTAGATCAATGGGACAGAATAGAATCCAGAAATCCATTATGGACAACTGATTTTCAGCTAAGGTGGAAGACAATCAGTAGATCGTGTTTTCAACAAATGACAATGAAAAAGTCGGATTTTTATATACAAAAAAATGGACCATAGACTTAAATGTAAGACCTGAAACTATAAAATTCATCAAAGAAAACATAGGAGAGAATAGCTGTGATTCTGGATTAGGTAAAGATTTCTCAGACACAACTCCAAAAACACATTCCATAAAAAACCAAATTGATAAATTGGACTTCATCAAAATTAAAACTTCTGCTCTTTGAAAGACTCATGAAAAGACAGTGAAAGAGAATGAAAAGCCACAGATGATTGAAAGGAAATATTTTTAAATCATATATGTGATAAAAAGTCTTTCATCCAGAATAAAGAACTCTCAAAACTTAATAAGGAAAAAACTCAATAAGCAATTAACCTACACAAATAAGAAAATGGCAAGAGATTTGAATAGACACTTTATCAAAGAGGACATATAGATGGCAAATAAGCACATGAAAAGATGCTCAAGTTCATTAGACATTAAAGAAATGCAAATTAAAACCATAATGAAATACCACCATGTACCTATTATTGGCTAAAATTAAAATACAGGCCGTGCCAAGCATTGATGAAGTGTGGAGGAACTAGAACTATCATCTACTGTTGGTGAAATGTAAAATGGTCCAACCAATTTGGAAAATAATTTGGCAGTTTCTTTAAAAATTAAACATATAATTCTCACATGATCCAGCAATTCCACTCCTTGGTATTTACCCCACAGAAATAAAGGTATATGTCCATACAGAAACTCGTACATGAATGGTCATAACAGCCTTATTTGTAATAGCCAAAGTGTGGTCCCTGAACCAGCACTATCAATACCACTTGGGAACTTGTTAGAAATACAAATTCTCATACCTAATGGATGAAGTGGTTTATGGGTTCACCAGTTTCCCTTTGGACTGGGAATTGTCCCAGCAATCTGAGATTAACAAACCCTTCAGGTAATTCTGATGCAAGCCGAAGTGTGAGAACCACAACTCCCAACTCTACCCCATCACTTACCTCAGATGATGCTGGTACCTGAACCACATTTTGAGAACAACTACTTCAGAACAATGCTTCTCAAGCTTCAATCTATACATGAATCACCTGGGATCTTGTGTAAATATAGATTCTGATTCATAGGCTCTGGAGGGTGAAGTCTTCAGAGTCTGTATTTCTAATCATCGCCCAGA
Organism: Miniopterus schreibersii; assembly: GCF_964146895.1. Classification (NCBI taxonomy): domain Eukaryota; kingdom Metazoa; phylum Chordata; class Mammalia; order Chiroptera; family Miniopteridae; genus Miniopterus; species Miniopterus schreibersii. Next base: position 38,741,208 of record NC_138114.1, read on the forward strand.
TGATACTGATTCTGCTGGTCCTGGAAATTACGATGAAAACCATCCTTGAAATGCCCTAATTTCTTAAAAGCAGAGCATGTTTGGCTACCTCTGTTCTTCTGCCAGAGAATCCACCAAGCGTTAGGATAGAATCTAGCCTTCATTTCCTTCTCCAGTATCTACACAGTTTTGGAAGATAACTAAAGCCCTTCCCTCTCCAGCAAAAAGGGACTGTTCTTGAATGTTCTCTCGTCTCCCTTACATTCTGACATTCCTTTAGAGCCTTGCCCAGAGGTTCCCAACGTTAGATTCACCTATGTAGCTTTGAAAAAATACTGATGCCTGGGCCCCACCCCAGAGACTCTGTTTTGGTCGGTCTGGCATGGGGGGTAGGCATCAGTATTTTTAAAGCTCCCCCGGTGACCTTATGGTGAGCCAGAGCTTAGAATGACGGACTAGCCTTAGGTGTATCCCCGGACTGCCCCCCCCTCTCTAATATTCATTCAGCAAACATTGAAAGCCACCCTCTATTTCCCAGACTCTAAGCTAATGTTCTGGGGATACCAAGATGAGTAAGCCATGGTCCCTGCCCTCAGGAAGTTCATAGTCTGGTGGGAGAGACAGAGAAGTCAGTACACAATTTTTACATCAAGGGTAACTGCCGCAAAGGAGGTATTTCATTCAGTAAAGAATGAAGAGGGGCCGCAGTCCAAGCTGAGCATAAAGAAAGGTCCCCCTAAGGTCCTGAATCTTCCCTTGAACCTGACAACCTCAGGCCTGAGAAAAGGAGAGTGTACTCCGGGCAGAAAGAACAGCATGGCAAAGGCGCAGAGGCCTGAAAGAACACAGCCAGAGAACTGGCAGTAAACGCCATTGCGGGGGGGGGGGGGGGGGGGGCGTCCCACAAGCCCAGTGCTTGGAATCCAGCAGCTTCTCCCTCCCTCCACCCCATGCTTAGGCAGCCTCCCCTCCTTCCACTGAATGACACTCCCCAGTGTTCAGTGAGACGTGCACATTTGCCTACCAGCCCACTCTACCCGAGCAGAGCTCCACAGCTCCCACACGGTTTGCGGGAGTCTCAGGCGAGGACCCTCCTCTCTTCAGACCACTGCCCAGGCGCACCCCAGCCTCTCTCCGGCTCCCACCACAAGAAAAGGCCTCCAGGTGGAGCCCTTTCGCTCAAATCTGTCCCCACCTGATTTACGCTCCACTCAATTTCCTCCGCACAAACCGCAGGACTGGAACTAGAACCGTCTTCAGTCTGAGGAAGAGCAGCACGGAGCATGTTCAGTGCACAGACCAGTTGGGGTGTTCAGCTGGTGCCTTTCCCTTCATTCAGGCAGCGCAGGCTTCATTCCTAGTTCTCTCCACGCTTCACCAGCTTTCGTTGAAGTCCATTGTGCTCCTACCTAAGACCCCCCAACTCCAGCCACTGTGAGACGGGTGCTCCCCACCCCTCCGTAAAGATGTCTTTCCACCCAGACAATGCATGGGCAAATAATTGTTCCCCAGATAATTTGACATCTGGGCACCAAAGAAGATAAATTTTCTGGGGGGAAATTCAAGATCCAACATGCCAACCTCTTCCCCTGCTCTCTGCCTAAGAGAGAACCAGAATGATGTTTCCCTCACATAGAGGCTGCCGTTGAGAAGCAAGCTGCACATTCCTTGATGGAATAGCCACTTGACCCTGTTTTAACCATCACAACAATCATGCCACTTGCTTCCCCTAACCATTTCCCTCTCCACCTAGGGCCTCTCTGTTTTTCCAGTCATGCTTAACACCCAGGATGGAAAATCGGACCCCAACAGAAAGATAGGAAGGAGCTGTTACCCACATTCCTGAGAGCAGGAGCCATGTGAAGTCACCTTGGTATCCCACCTAGCACCTAGCACCTAGCTCCTAGCACCTAGCACAGTGCCTTGTCTAGTCCAGACAGATTAATTTGTAACAGACACAAATATAGCAAAAAGTATATGATGGATTCCAATGGATTTGAAAATGGAAACTGCAGCAGTACAAGGCCAATTCCAAGCTTTCGCCTAAAGCCCACAGAGATATTCCCTACTTCCTATTGACTTTCCATTTACTATGTATGGGTTGAGAAGGTGATTTAATGTCTCTGTCAGACAACACTTATTGAGCAAATGCTGCCTAATGGTGCTATGGCACTGTGACTAGATGAAAATTCCCATAGGGCCAATTAGATGTAAGGACTTACCCTACTAGTGACCTAAACAGCACTTCTAACGAGCTTGTCCATAACATGCCTATCCACTCAGTTGAGGACCACCAAACTACAGGGCAGTTGTGGTGGATTAAAGATAACTGTCAGTTTTTTCTTCTGTTTTGATGTGGAATCTAATTCCCCTTTCCTTGTATCTGGCTCGCCTGAATGACTTGCTTGACCAATAGAATGTGATAGAAGCGATGTTCTGAGACTTTCAAGACTATATCATAGGAAGCCTTGCAGCTTCCACCAGGCCTCTTGGAACAGTTGCTCTGGAGTAAGCCAGCCACCACATAAGAAATCTGATTACCCTGAGACCACCCTGCTGTCAGGAAGCTGGAGCTGGGACGGGCCACGTGGAGAGAGATGGTTTACCAGCCCAGCTTCACAAGAGTGAAGAAGCCTTCAGATGACTCTAGAGTCAGTTGTCATCTGATGGCAACTGAGTAAAAGACACCACAAGAGAACCAACTGAGTTCATCAATCCCTAGAACCACCATAGGTAAGAGTAAAGTATTTGTTCTTAGATGTGACACTAAAAAAAAACAACTAAAAAAAAACAGCTATGGTTAGGTAAGAAATCGTCACTGGGGGAAGAGTACACAGGAAGTAAATATACTATTTTGCAACTAATTATGAATTCCAAATTATTTTTTGTTATTAAAAAATAAAACACTAGCTCCCCCCCCCCCCCCCCCCCGATCTGGAGAGGGTCCATTTTGAAAGAACTAAAGACAGCTGGAGATTTCCCCTGAGCCGAGTCCCAGATGCTGACAATACCAGCGCCGGCTGCCGCAAACAGGTGTGTGTGACCACGGCCCCAAGCACATTGGCCGGCTTTGAAAGCTCAGGGAAAGGCTGTGATTCCCCGCCCTCCCAGTGCCAGTGACTCAGCCCCTATCCTAACGCTTCACTCATCACACATGGGTCTCCTACCAGGGATACACCCAACTCTTCTTTTTGTCTAGTGAGGAAAGAGAGTGTTTTAGTTCTTCATTTTTCAAAGACTGACATAACGATATGGCCACTCATGAACTGTCACTCAGCCAGAGGAGAGAGATTTTTCTCTGCTGGTGTTTTTTTAAAAAATCCTTTTCTTTGGGTTAAAAAAAAAAAAAAATCTCATAACAAACAAGTGAAATCATGTCTTCATTCTGCTGTACTGTAGAGCTATTTCCCCTCTCTAGCGCTTCAGGGAGACTGTGCCCCTCACAGATGGCATCCCCAGAGAAGAGACCTCAGCCCCACTCCCCGGGTACAGCTTCCATCACAGGTGGTGTCTGGGAAGAGCAGATTTTCCACCTCTGGTGCTTTGCAGACTCATGGTTCATGACAAGCAGAAGCAGCCACTTTGAGTTGGGAGAAGATGGGATACAGAACGAAAAATGAAGATCTGACAAGGTCAATAGAGCAATCTACAAATAGTTATTGGAGTGTCTAATTTTTCTCAGCTCTGCACTAGGTGCTGTTGACATATAGAAGTGTAAGATAGAGATAAAAGACTGTAGTAGAAAAGCTATTGACTTCCAGGTCCTGGGCTGACATCCCAGTTTTGCCATTTGCAATATGGCCTTGGGATAGTTTAGCTTTCTCTCTGAGGGAACAAGAAAATTCTCCTTACCCACCTCAGAGGCTACAAAAATCACAAGTGAGTACAGTGCTTTATCAACCACTGGGCCAATGAAGGCTATTATTATAACATACCATTGTGTGGTAGGAGGTCAGAGAAGGAAGAGGGAACTGGGCAGAGCTGTCAGGGAGGACTTGATGGAGGACATTGGTCTAAAGTGGACCTTGAAGGAAGGAAAGGATTGGGAAAAGCAGAAAAGCCATTCCTCCCAAGGGGATCTGAGGGAGGGATTTGTATCCTGTGGGGGAGGGATAAAAGCAAGGAAACTTGACCTAACCTGTGAGAGGGGTTTTGATTGAGGAACCACATGGAAAACAAATTTAGGGAGATAAGGGAGCCTCTAATTTTGAAAGACATAGGAAAAATAAAGATGTAGGAAAAGGTGAAGATATTGGGGGAAGGATGCTCACCAACTTCTTACCTGCACTATACCACAAAATATATCCAATTTCATCCTTCTGAAATATGTATTCTTCAGGTCAATACTGCAAAACCACCATAGTGGACCACACGGGACAATGGAAATTATCAGTTATATCGACAGATGCTATACATAGGGGAGGGGGCACTTTGAAATTTAGTCTTTATGCTCTCACAAACAAAATTGTATTTATCCAGTTGGATATCTTCTAAAAGATGCAACAAAGCGCCATCCTAATTAGCAGGTTCTAGGAAGGGAACCCTGTATCTCTCTTTTTCTCTCTCACACTGATCTACCCCAGTACTAAATCAGCACACTGAGAAGAAAGGGCAGCATGTGTCCCTACACAGTCTTTCATCAAGATTCAGTCTGGCTAGAATCCCACAGCAAATGTATCTCTCTCACATTGATGTTTCTCTCTCTCTCTCTCCCCACTTCTTCTTTCCTCTCTAGAATCAATTTTTTTTAAAAAGAATCATGTAAGACCTCCAAAGTTGCTATTTTTCCCAGTCCTTGCAAGAATAATCCAACAATTTTTCAAAAAAATTATGACTATTCTTTCTAGTCAAATTGCTGCTTGCAAAACAACTACAAAGCTAAAATAAATAAAATGCTTTCGAAATGAGAAAAGCCTAATTGATGCCTCAAGACCTCAAGTCTGAGACTGTGTGTTGTTCTTTTTAATTCCTGTTACCCAGCACAACAAACATGTGTTAAATGAACAGATGAGTACACTGAGTAAAACCTAATGATAATAGTAAATAACATATCATAAAAATAAGAAAAGGTGATGAACCTCTGGCTCCAACACAAAAAGCAAATGAAAATGACTAGTGAAGAAATCCTGTGTACCCAATGTGAGCTTTAGTAATCATGTCATCACTGGGAACAAACATCTATTAACTTCCCACAATCCAAAAATAACTATGCTAGCTTCTTAGCCTAAAGAGCAAAGGATAGCCATAATTCCTATCCTGAGGGAGCGTACAGATTATTAGACAGAACAATACATGAACTTATTCAACAGAAATATTTGAAAACAATTACCTACAGGCTAGCGTGAGAAAGACGGTATGTCAGAAATTGTCCTGGCAACTTAGAGACTAGGTGGGGTTACTCAGGAAACACGAAATTCCTTATCATCAGCCGCTGTTTGTTGAAACCGATTCTCCCTGATCACGGGGAGAAGGTGAAGTTGTGGCTGAGAATGAGGCTGAGATCGAGAGCAAAGTTGCAGACGGAGTGAAGTGAGATAGATAAGGAGGGTGGAGGCCGACGGGACGCGAGTAGAGACTGGGGCTGGGGTTAAGGAGAGACTAGGCTTGGTCATCTGTGTATTCTGGGGCATTCTTATAAAAGGGATCGTGAATGAATTTCCTTCCAGCACTTTGAGCAAATTACTCATCCTTTTGGAATCCTGATTTCCTTCTCTGTAAAATGAGATAAAAAGTCACTCTCCTCCCGGCTCATGTGGCGTCGACCGATGAACCAAGAGGTCCCCAATTGGATTCCCAGTCAGGGCACATGCCCAGGTTTGGGGCTCGATCCCCAGTAGGGGGCGTGCAGGAGGCAGCTGATCGGTGCTTCTCCCATCGGTGTTTCCATCTCTCTATCCCTCTCCCTTCCTCTCTCTGTAAAATCAATAATAGGAACTTTTTTTAAAAAAGCCACTCCCCCGCATAATCACAATCCCGTACATTTTCTATGGTAATATACATAAACCACCTCCCACAGTGCCTGGCACATAGTAGGTATTCAATAAATTGTGGCTGTCTTCCTCATATATTTGTCTGGTGAATCCTTTTAAGATAACTCCACAGGTTTTCTAATCTGTCTCTTGTCTTGTTAATTGTCCATGGTTGTTGGTCTTTGTTCTAATTCTGCTGCTAATTCACCATATTACCTCAGGCAATCTCACATCCTCTCAGAGCCTGGGCTTTTCATTGATGAAATGGGGATAATAATATCTGTTTAATACACCTCCCAGGCTTATGAGGATAGTGTATGTGAAAGAACCATGAAATGTATCAAGTGCCCAGCAAATCTAAGGTATAATTAGAATTAGGACTATAGTATCATTCCCCAAAATAGCATGTCCACCACCCAAAGGGAGGGTGAGGCTGGAGAAAAAGTAGGTAACTTTGGTGGATTAATTGTTGCACAGATCCCCTGGGATTGTATCACCAGCTCTGTGGTGCTTCTGTGGGGAGATTTGCATACCAAGGATGTTTAACTGAGTCCTTTAAATATTAAATTGCAATTACAATTTGAGTTTAGAAAAGCAGAGGGAATCAAATGATTCACAGTATTTATCAGGTAACCGCAGAGACCATTGTAAATACTCATAGTATTGTAAAAATGAACATAACCTCTCATTTCCAGGAGTTTGGAGGTGATTCCAAGTTAATAGAAAAGACAAGGTCACCAACGGTGAGCATACAAGCACAGACATCCATATTTAGATGGGGCTAGGTTTATTTGCAGGTTTATAAACTGATTCAAGACCCCAGGAAAATATTCTGCCAAATTCCCCAGGGGGAGGAGGATTTAACTGTTAAGAATCTAGAATTCAGTTTTTTGTTTAATTGTTTTTGAGAGAGAGAGAGAGAGAGAAACATCAATTTGTTTTCCCACTTATTTATGCATTCATTGCTTGATTCTTGTATGTGTCCTGACCAGGGATCGAACCTGCAACCTTGGTGTATCCAGACGACACTAACCAACTGAGTTACCTGGCTAGGGCTAGAATTCAGTTTCGGTCTTTTCCCTCAAACATGCTGACAAGTAATGTGGTTGATTTTTTTCATGGGATAGTTAAGGGTTGTTTTTTTTCTTGTTTTTGTTTTTATAGTACAGAAGTCTTTTATTAGTTTTTTTCAGTATATTTCTATTGATATTTTAGAGAGTGGAAGGAAGAGGGAGAGAGAGAAACATCAATGTGAGAGCAAAACATCCGTTGGGTGCCTCCTGCACGCTCCCTACTGGGGATCAAGCCAGCAACCCAGGCATGTGCCCTGACTGGGAATCAAACCAGCAACCTTTCCATGCATGGGATGACACCCAACCAACTGAGCCACACTGGCCAGGACATATTTTTTTTGTGTGTTTTTTTTTTCTTGTTTTTTTACATGGCTTATGCAATGAATTCATAGAGAATAGATTCCAGCAGGCTTCACCGATTTTCACAAAGTGTGCTTCTCTGGGTGGAGCAGGCTGGAGCTTCAGTCGAATCTAGGTACCCCTGGGGCTTTTTGGCATCCTTCTGTTTCTGACCATTCGCCCTCACACCTTTCAGGAAGCTATCTCAACTCTTAGAAAGCTAAATATGTTCAGTAAGTGCATTAATTCTCCTGGCAAGAATTTTGCCCTTAACTTGATAAAAAAAGAAAAAGAAAAATGAACCTTGCCCTTGTTTGTTTACAATACCACCAACAGCCTGCTGGGTAGCACTGTAGGCCCCTCCAGTTTTACTAGGGAAACATTTGTGGGGCATTCCTCCTTCAAAAGCACCCTTGATGTCGACATTGTCACCTCCTGTGTAGATTCGCATGTATGTGGCCATGTTCCTGACAGGCTTTGAGAACATGTAATGGGTGCTTCTTCTGTTCCCTTTGTGTCAGTCATTGGGTAAATTACTGGAAGCTGGCAGTTCTGGCCAGAAAAAAAAAAAGCAAAAAAAAAAAAAAAGCAGACAGTTAAGTTTTAAACTGAGTTTACACGGTGAAAATCATGTATGCTCCAAAAACTATGCTTGAAAAGTCCTTAAATCAGCCATTAAGTAGAATAGATGTGCCTATACTCTCAGGTGCCTCTCTAAAGCCAGCCTAGTCGGTTACAGTGTCTTTAAACACTAGGATCACGCTCGCTGCAGCAAAACGCTTATTGCATTACAGGCACGTGGAAATGAGACCAGAGGAGTGAAGAGCAGATTCCCCTCTCTGGTCTCACTTCCTCTCCGGGTAGAATCATTCGTGCTCCTTAAGTTGTTGCCTTTTAAGTCCCAACTCTCTACTCTGGCAGAGTTTATCTGCTTCTTTGAAAAGAGTCAAGCCCCTTTCAAAAAGTCCCTTTAAAAAAAAAAAAAAATTGTCTTTATTGATATGTAATTTACGAACAATAAAGGTTAATCTTGCCCGCCCATTAAAAGCCATTCCAATTTCTAAGGCGAAACAGCCTACAGCCTCCCAGAAGAGCCAAGGTTGGGGGACAGACTGGGAAGTGATCTGACCCTTTAATCTGTGGCAGTAAATTCATGACATATGGCTGCCCTAACGCAGTACATTTAGTGGACAAGTGAGGCTGAAAGATCTGGTGTGTGGCCTTATAGAGTTACTAGGAGGGTTGTAGCATACTTTTCCTTGGCTTGACAGCTTTCATTCTGAAAGCTTGGCAGCCTCTATCACATGACAAAAGGCCTATCCCAAAGGTTGCAAACTTCAAGACCTTTAGGGGCTGGATAAGTGATGAATGAAGTACGTTCAGAAAATACCAAAATACAATGTGAGAAGTGTGGTAAACTGGACAAGGCATGCTTAAACTGAAAAGTAAAAATTAAAAAAAAATTGAATTCAATTTTTAAAATGGTTTGCTGGAAAAAATATTGCTTCCGGAATTAGGCCCCTGGGTTTGTAATCCAGTTTGCAATCCAGTCATTACTTCATGATTGTATTCCTGATGGTGGCACCTCTCCAGTGGCAGCTCTTTGAAGAGCCCTGAGCCCACAGTAAGATCTTAATGAATGCTTTTTCAATTGATAGGTTGTCGTGATGGTCTGGGGTTTTATTGGGCTAAAAAATCTGATGGAGTGAGTCCCTTTTATCATCTATTCTCTCCACCTTGCTTCCCAGTAAAGTACCAGTTCTAATGCCTGGCCGTTCACTCATTTCCACACTTTTAGCCTGGCCACCTTGAAGCAAACTGGACTCAGTGGGCTCGACACGCTCCAGTTCTCATTTGTCACTTCTGTCTCTCTGCCTCCCTCTCCCTGCCCTCCCTCCCTCCTCACCACGACCCTGTGTTCTCAGGACAGAAGCTGGGTTATTTTATTACTGATTCCCCCAACCCCTTCATGATTTTTGACCCTTGAATCTCAGCTTTCTCTTTCCTAACCCTTCAAGTTTATGCATTTCTTTCCATTGCAAAAACTACCCAGGAAACCTATTCACAAAAAGGTATTAATGACTTAATATGTTGCTCCTCCTAATAATGTTTCGTTTCAAAGGGGTTATGGATAAGGGCAATGCTGAGGGCAAAGGACTATACCCAGATAACAACCACAATACAAAAAACTGACCTTCTAGGTGACTCTCAGATTACAGTACCACTTTCACCTTGCCAGTGGAATAGAGACAATAAAGAGCCAGGTAACCCTCCTACCATGAAGTAAGAGGAACAAAGCTGAACTGGCAGAAAGTTCAGTAGTTATTTGCTTAGGTTCACATTCCAGTTTTGCTTCTTACTAGAAAATCTTGGGCAAATTACTTAACCTGTCTATGCCTCAGTTTCCCCATCTCTAAGGTGTAGATAATAATAGTCCCTACCTTGCCCTGGCCGGTGTTCTCAGTGGTTGCAGTGCCCACACATAGAAGGGTTGAGGGTTTGATTCCGGTTAAGAGCATGTGCCTCGGTTGTGGGTTCCCTCCCTGCCCCTGGTGAGGGCCCATGCAGGAGGCAACCAGTCAATGTGTCTCTCTCACATGATCGATGTTTCTCTCCCTCCCTCTCTCTCTCCCACTACCTCTCTCTCTCCCCCTCACTCCCTCCCTTCCACTCTCTCTGAAAAGCAATGGAAAAAAGTATCCTCAGGTGAGGATTACAAAATAATAATAATAATAATAATAATAATAATAATAGTATCTAGAAAGATACAGAAATGAGTAAAGAGGTGATCACTACCCTTAAGGAATTTTCGTAGATATAGATATGTCCTCTCTGATCACTGTCCATCTTAAGTAACCCTGATAGCATCGCCCTCTTTTTGACTCAGGCCTGATCTGATGTCTGTACAATCACCAAAGGCCAAAGAAGTCGAGTTGAAAGGGAGGATGAGCCTATAGTATGTTGATTAGAGCCCTTGGTTAGAGTAAATCTCTTCATTAGATTAAAGCTCTTAAAGTGCCACATTAACCAAGCACTTCATTAATTAAAATCCTTCCTCAAAAAATTCAAAATGGAATTACTGTATGATCCAGCAACTCCACTTCTATACCCAAAGAACTGAAAGGAGGGTTTCAGAAAGATATTTGCTTACCCATGTTTACAGCAACATTATTTACAATAACTAAAATGTGGAAAGAACACAACTATCCCCTGGCAAATGAATGGATAAGCAAAATGTGGTATATAATAGTACAATGAAATAGTATTCAGCCTTAAAAAGGCAGGACATTCTGACACATGCTACAACATGAATGAAACTTGAGGACATTATGCCAGTGATATAAAAATATAAGTGAAATAAGCTAGTCGCTAAAAGACTGCATGATTCCATTTATATGAGATACTTAGAGTAGCCAAAGTCATAGAGACAGAAAGCAGAATGGTGGTTGCCAGGGGCTGGGGGTGGGAGGAAATGGGGAATTACTGTTTAATGGGTATAGAGTTTCAATTTTACAAGATGAAAAGAGCTATGGAGATGGATGGGGTAATGGCTACACAATATTTGAATATATTTAATACCACTGAACTGTACACTTAAAAATGGTTAAGATGATGAACTATGTTTTATGTATTTTACCATAATTTTTAAAAATGGGGGGAGAAAGACGGCAGAGGGAGATTAAACTACAGTAGCAGAGAGAAGCAGATGCAAAGCGAGAAGATGCTATGCTACTTGCTTTGAAAGTAGAGGAAGGGGCCACAAGCCAAGAAATGCTGTGAACCATCAGAACCAGAAAAGGCAAGGAACAGATTCTCCTCTGGAACCTCCAGGAGGAACCAGCCCTGCTGGAATCTTGATTGTAACCCTGTAAGACTCAGTTCAGACTTCTGGTTTCCAGAAATATTAAGAGAATAAATTTCTGTTGTTTAAGGCCACTAAAGTTTGTAGTTTGTGACAGCAGTGGTAGTAAACTAATACAGAAAGCTCATTTTATCCTGAGTCTCCTTTACAGGCCAGCAGGATCTTCATGGAAATCAGAGGACTAAGAATCCTTGGGGGTAAACAGAGATATTCACACTCTTTGCAAAAAACACATTTTTGGACCTCTCTTGACTGTTGGGGGAATCCAGTTAAACTTTCTTTTGCCCTGGGTTTGGAAGGAGGCAAAGAGCTGACACTCCCAATCTATTTGCAGTCATGCACGAATCAACAGCTAAAATTGTCATTTTTGCAGTTTTTTAAACAATAGAGTTTATTTCTTTTCTAAATGCATCAGCAGGGCCAGTGAAGAAGGTCTGGAAAGCAACAGCTAAGATTAGCTTCTAACCTCCCCACTGAGACCTTGAGTGGCTGTCAGTTCTGCAGGGAACAGCAGCAAAGCCTCACGCAAATGGCCTATAAAAAAAGGCCTTGTCAGAGGCACCTTGACCTGCCAGGGCTCCTCTGGTACTCGGATTCCCAGCGGCCCTCCCAGGGTTACGCTCTCTCGCATGATGTATTTCCCCTGCCTTTTTTAGAGCTGCATTATGCTTGCTCCAGGAAACAGCCTCTTCCTTCTCATAAACACAGCCTTGGGTTCCCGACCAAGCGCCCTGCCACTCCGCAGCTCCTTGTCCATCCATCACACCTTGCTGTCACCCTGGCTGCGATTGTGGGGAACTGGTCCAATTCCAGAGGTGAACCCGGGGTGGGGAGAAGGAAGGGGAAAGCCCTGGGAGCAGCTGAGGGTCACACACACCCCAGTTCCAGCCCACTGATAAGTTCCCTGGAAGCTGGCTGGCCTGCACAGTGAGCAAGCCTTTCCGATGACCCGGCGGCTGTGATGGAAAGTCTTGATAAGGTCGCCACCAGAGCTAGGCTTGGTGTCTCCACTCCCTCGGCTGAGTGTGCAGTGCCCAGGGATCGGAGAGAACAGAGACGCCATGAAGAGCCTGGAGAGATGTAGTGAAAAACCTTGGCTCTTTGTAAGCAAGGTGGAAATGGCTAAGGGTGGGATTTGAAGGGTTGTCATGACCCACCCCCAAATATATGCTCCATTGCCTCTGGCAGTGCACCTGGAAAGGCCACCAATGGCTTAAAAAGAGATAACACTTACTGAGTGCTTACTATTTGCCAGGCACTATTCTCAGTGCCTCATTTAATTTTCTCCATCATCTTATCGAGTAGCTACCATTTTGCCCCATTTTACAGATGAGGAAACTGAGGTACAGAAATGCTAAGTAAGTTGTCAAAGGTCACAGAGCTAGTAAATAGTGGAACTGAAATTCAAAGCCAAATAGCAGCCGAGTGTCCACACTTTTCACAGTTGTGTATCCTGATTCTCAGGGGCAGCTAAACATTGAAGTCAGGTCTCCCCAACATAGGTTCACATCTGGAGTTGGACCAGTTCCCCAAAATCACAGCCAAGGGCACTGAGAGCACTTGGAGTGCTGAAATGTTCTATATCAGGATGTGAATAGTGGCTACACAGGCATATACTATATAAAAATTCATTAAGCTGTACACTTAGGAGTTGTGCACTCTCATATATATATCTATATATATATATATATATATAGATATATATATATGTGATCCTTAATTAAATATACTCTTGATCTGTCTATCATCTATCTATCTATCTATCTATCTATCTATCTATCTATCTATCTATCTATCTGCTCTATCATCTATTATTACTAGGACTGTCCCTATGAATATTTTGAAGTACACAGCTATGGAAGGCAAAGAGCCTTGTATTATAACCCCTTGCCAATATTTTTATTTAGAAAGGTGGTTTAAATGAAAAATAACACATTTGAATGCAATATGTACTCGCAAGAGAATGGCATCTAGGACTTGGAGCAGCAGGGAGAGAAGAGGGAGTGTCCCATTCCTTTGCTCTGGGCATGAGCCAGTTTCCCTGCAGAGGAACGTAAGGTGGTGATGGAGGGACATATGCTTAATTGTTCTCTACTTCACCTCACTCATAAACCTTCAACCTGGTTTTTCCCTTAGTTCAGTAACCACACTCTCAGCTCTCACCACATCCAAGGGCCTTTTCTCAGTTCCCATCCCCCTTGGCCACCCTGCAGCCTTTGGTCTATTGATCAGCCCTCTGCCTTGTTTGATAGGACTCTTCAACAGACTTTGGTAACACTACACCTTCCTCCTCTCATCCTCTCTCTCTGATGTTTCTCTGTCCCTTTGTTTGCTTTGGTTTTCTCCTTCCTTCTTTTGATGACCCTACACATGGCCTCATCTTTGGTCCTCTCCACTCTCTCTGTGTCTATCCATCTCCTGCCATAACCTCTACTTCAATGATTCCCAACTCTATAGCCTTATAGATTCTTGTTCTGAGCTACAATTCTGAATCTTCAAATGATCATTGGCACCTCTCTCTAGATGTTTTCCAAAGGCAATATGCCAAAAGCAATGGGTACTGCCATCCTTTCCCTAAAATCACCCTTAAGCTCGAATTCTTCCTTTCAACCAAGCTCAAGTCCTGACATCTTCCCTGATGCCTCTTTCTCTTTACCAGTATCCAGAAAATTCCCAAAGCCTTTTAATTCTCTCTTTGCAAAATTTCCCCAAATGCTTCCTCCCCCAAAGCATTTGTGCTCACCTCCAACTCCAGGTGGAGCAGGCAGAGACTGGTCTTTGGAAAAGTAGTTCTTTCCCAAAATATCTTCCTCTGAAGCCCGGAATCCCACACCACCAATTCATCACTGTGTATAACATACCATCCTCTCCTGCAGCCCTCTTTTAAGATGCAAAACTCCTGAGAAGGATAATATTTGGTTTTGAAGTAAGAAGATGAGTTAGGATCCAGCCTCCATTCTTCAGAGTGTGGCCTGTAGCATTACCTGGATTTCCTCCGCACCACCATCTCTGCAACCTGAGGACAGGGCTTCCGGGTAAGCCTGGCCCAAATTCTTTCTTTTTTTTTTTTTAATATATTGTTGTTGATTTCAGAGAGAAACATCAATGATGAGAGAGTCATTGATCGGCTGCCTCCTGCACGCCCCCAACTGGGGATCGAGCCCGCAGCCCAGGCATGTGCCCTGACCGGAATCAACCGCGATCTCCTGGATCCTAGGTCAATGCTCAACCGCTGAGCCACGCCCGCCTGGGCCCAAATTCTTATCTATACTTGTTTGCCCTGATAATGTGTGGGTCAAATTCTAGCGCTCTCTCTCTCTCTCTCTCTCTCTAGCTATATGGGCCAACTGAAGACATTCATTTTACCCCATGGAAGTCTTCTTGGATCTACTCTTGAGCATTAGAGGGAATCTATAGGGTCTTAGAAGCACAACATACAGAGCAGCCCATTCCCTCTGCCCATGTCTATTGATCATCCTGTCTCTGTCCCACACTACAGCCCTGCTAGTTTCCCTGGTTCCAGAGCCCTAGACTTCAGGACTTATTTATGGTCTTGCCCATTGATGTCTCCCAGGTGGTTTAGGTAAACTCTCAAGAAAGCTACAGGAGGACTATGAACCAGAGACTCTGAACACCTTCCCTCCTTCTGGGCGCCTCCATCTAATAGTGGCAATATTGTCCTTTCCTCACACAGCTAGATTTGTGTTTGACACTCAGCACACCCCCCCCCACACACACACACACAAATTAAACAATATTGTATTTGGGGATACACACATAGGTTAAAAAACTCAAAGGAAATACTACTAGCTGGGCAGGGGTGGAGGGGGTAGGGGGAGAGAGAAAGCATACAATTGGAGAGGGGTAATACTGGGGACTTCTAAGTACTACCAACAATGTTTTATTTCTTTACCTAGGTGGTGAGTTCATAAGTGTTTTTATTATTGTTGTTATTGTTATTAAAACCGAACAAATGTGTTTTATACATTTATTTCTGGGTATTTGGTACACACATGCACACACACACATACACAATAATTATATAGAAGAAAAAATCCATAATCTCAACACCTTATGTTCTTAATACTTTGCATATTTATTGAACCATTGTAATATTGCATTGAAACTCTTTCCTGCTTCAAAGAGCATAGCTCTTGGTAATGACAGATTGAATCTTTGTGCTGGTGGAAGCTTGTATCTGAAAATGCTTTCAAGATAATTCAGAATTTCCTCCCACCACCCATCCAGCCTGTCAAAATTTCACCCTCCTTCAAGGCCAGCTCAGATCCCACCACCTCCAGGAAGCCTGACCACCATCCAGGGAAACCTCTTTCTTTAAACTGCCAGGGTACTTGCTATCTAGTCAGCTTCTTTTTATAGCTATTTGTGCTCATTTCTTTTCCCCTCTGGTGCACTATAAATTCTTGGGGACAGAGACCTGTGTCTAAAGGCCCCGGAAAATACTAAGTGCTCCGTAAGTAATAAGTAAATAAATTTGAAAGACTGTTTTTTTACTCTTCGCTTCCATATCCTGCATTACCAGTAGTGTTTGTCTATATAATTAAGTCACTTATGGGCTTTCGCCCAAATTGAAGGTTCTCAAATGGAAACACATTCTGTTTGTCCATAATTGCCACATCCAGAAATTGGTAACATGACCACCCCTGCTGTCCCTGTTAATAGATTTGATATGTGCTTTGAGGGCTGGATTAAGGAATGTTTGTGCTCTAAAAACAACAAGTCATGTTTATTGGGGGCCTATTATGTGCCAGACACCAGCTTGAGCGGTTTGCATGCATCTGTAATTTAATTCTCACAGAAACACTATGAGGGAAAAGCTGTTTAGTTTCTTCATTTTACACCTGAAGAAACTGAGTCAATTGCTCAGAGGCAACCAGGTTGTATATGGAGGAATTAGGACTCCAACCCAGATATACCTGAGTCTCATATTCCTCACTTCCAGGCAAGGCTGCCTTCTCAGAAATAGAAGTATAAAATCTAAATCTTGATCTCCAACTCTCAGCTCCATGTTGCAAAACTAGTTGCCCATTAAATGGCTAACATTTTTGAACACATATTTATCGATAAATACAAAAGAACAGGAGAGAATGTTTA
The DNA here is from genome assembly GCF_964146895.1 of Miniopterus schreibersii. Taxonomy (NCBI): domain Eukaryota; kingdom Metazoa; phylum Chordata; class Mammalia; order Chiroptera; family Miniopteridae; genus Miniopterus; species Miniopterus schreibersii. Next base: position 38,757,545 of record NC_138114.1, read on the forward strand.
AAAGAGAGATAAGAGCCCTGGCTGGTGTGTTGGGGCGGCTCAGTTGGTTGGAGTGTCGGCCCGTGCACTGAAAGGTGGTGGGTTTGATTCCCAGTCAGGGCACATACCCAGATTGAGGGTTCAGTGCCCAGTTGGGGCACATAGGGGAGGCAATTGATCAATGTTTCCCTTGTGCATCGATGTTTCTCTCTCCTCTCTCTCTTTCTCTCTCCCCCTTCCTCTCTCTAAAAAATTCAATAAAAGTTATATCCTTGAGTGAGGATTAAAAGTAATAATAATAAAATAAAATAAAACAGAGATCCATAAAAAAGAAATCCATAATTTTACCACCTAATAAACACTCTCATTTTGGAGTACTCTCTTCCAGGCTTTTCCCATATGTGTATAAAAAAGATCCTCAGGCAGCATGTATGTGCTTTTAAGCAGAAGAGTCTGTTTAGTGGTAAAGACAATAGTGGCACCAATGACAAACGTCCGCTCTCCCGCAGCTTTGCCTGGGGCTCATCTTACATCAGATGGAAGCCCGGAAATATGACAGAGATAAAGTGTAATTAATAAGGAGTTGTTTCCTCCGCACTCAAGCGTAGCTTATGTGCAGAGGGGCTCCTGGAGGAGAGGAGGGGCCGACATTAGTAGCACGGGGTTGCGCTCTGAGTATGGTACGTTATGTCTACAGCTGCTGAATGTGCAGCAAAAAGGAAAATACAGCTTACTAGAAAATCTTGAGCTCTATAGCTGCATTCTTAATTCTTAACTGTTCAGTTATTGGAAGTCCATTTTTCTGGGAAAGACATCAGGCAGATGTTTCTCTCGTAGGCAGAAAAATGGTCTCTAAAGATGCCTGTACCCTAAACCCTGAAACCTGTGAATATGTTACCTTACGTGGCAAATTTGCACTGTAATTAAGGGTACAGCTTGGAAATTAAGGATTTGTGTGTGATTAGATTGGGTTCACCTGGATAATCCAGGATAATCTTCCCATATCAAGGTCTATACCAAGCGCCTTATGCTAACCAAGTGCTCTAATCTAACCAAGCACTCTAACCTAACCTCCAATCAAGAGCTTTAATTAAGGAAGTGCTTTAATTATGAAGTGCTTTATTAATAAAGTGCTTTAATTATGAAGCAATTTATTAATGCAGTGCTTTAATGAAATTCTCTAATCTAACCAAGCACTCAGATCTTACCAAGTGCTCTAATCTAATCAAAAGCTTTAATCTTAGAACAATGATCCAGAAAATTAGGCATTATTTGTCTCACTTTATGGATGAGAAAACTGAGCCTAGAAACTTAAATAACACAAATGGCAAGTCAGTGGTTTACGTCAGGCTTGGAACCCAGCTCCACCTGGCTCCGAAAGCACACAAGGACTACTCACATTGCATAGTGACTTACAGTTTACAAAGCACGTTTATCATATGTGATTTTACTTACTCCTTCTAACAAGTGTATGAAATAGACGTTGCTATACTCGTTTAACTAAAAAGAAAATTCAGACTCAACTATTTGCCTGAGGCACAAGTTTTTATGAAGACACATATTAGAATACAAAGTGAGACAAATAGTACTGCTAGAGCTAAAGCTCATGCCAGGTGAAAATTTGTTAGTTAGAGCTGTGTTGACTCTGTGCAGTTGATTATAATCACTTGCTTGATCTGGGGCCAGCACTTTCATAATCATTCTACCTGTCATGTTGGGTGTATCCTGCACATTTCTTACATTTGGAAAAGCCCCACTTTGTTCAACACTTTAAATGTAAATCTCATGGTCTAACTAGTTACCTTTTACAATAGAAAAGCGCTTTAATTAATGAAGTGCATTAATCTAATGAAGTGCTTTAATCTAACCAAGGGCTCTAATCAATGTACTATAAGCTCTTCCTCCCCTCCAACAAGATTTCTTTGGCTTTTGGTGATTGTACAAATGTCAAATCAGCCCTGGGTCAAAAAGAGGCTCGATGCTTATCAGGGTTACTTAAGACTGATGGTGATGAGAGGGGATATATCTGTATCTATGAAAATTCCTTAAGGGTAGTAGTCACCTCTTTACTTATTTCTGTATCTTTCAGAGAATCTAGTACAAGGCCTGATCCATGGCATTCACTGAGTGAATAAATGAGTGAGTGAATGAATGAAAGTTCCAGAGGTGCCAACATGGGAAAATTCTATACAAGAGTTCAGAACTCAGGAGCACCTGAAAGCAAAAGGGAAGCCAGCGCAGAAAGCTGATGGAGAAGCTGACATAGGGCCATGTGACATGGCTTGCCACTGACCATGTGTTACGCCCTGAACTCATCACCAGCAAGTGTGAGGATTAAACTTGGCATTTTAGTATAGTGGACTATACACTTACCTCTGCCACTGGCAAGGTGGCCTTTGGCAAGTTTCTCTTTTTATATATAAAATATAGGATCAAGGTGGGGATGGGGACCAGTTAATTTCTGAAGTTTTTCCAGAGCCTCTGCCAGCATGTTGGGACCCTTCACCAAAATGTCTCATTCCAGCTTCCTTCCACGCTGTTCTCCCATGCCCCAGCCTGTTGTGCCCACCAAGTTCATGAGCACCACCTTAAAGTAGTCTCCATGGGAGAGTTTCTGCCAGAATCCCCACTCTCCCACCCCATGGCCACATCTCCAAGGATATCTCCCTTTCATCATCCAAGCAGCCAACAAAATGATGATGCTAATCAGTGAAGTCCAGATGCAGGGAGTCCCACACTCTGTGTGAAAACAATCCTCAGAGAATTCAGTTTAAAATACAGTTTTCTGGGTCCACCTCTAGAGTAGATCTTAGAAGCGGCCCTAGAATTTTCTAACAAACACCCCTAGATGATTCTGCTACAGGTGATCCAAAGATCATTCTTTGACATGAAGTGATCTAGATTTTTACCCTAGAGCAGTGGTTCTTAACCTGCAATTTATGGATTTCCAAGGGAACTGAGGATAGATTTCAGGGGTCCCTTAACTTGAAAGGGAAAAAGTCTGTATTTTCATGAGTTCTAACTGTAATTTAGCATTTCATTCACTTTTGTATGTAGACAACAAACACAGTACCTGTGATTTTGTCACCAATCGGAATCACAGATATGGCATAGCCCATTACCGCTCCCGCAGGTACCTTGAAATCCCCTTTACATTCATCACTATTTTAAAATGGTGGTTGTTGTTAGACTTACCATTCGATTCTCTTATTTAATTAAAAAGAAGCACATATATTACTATATTACTATTTTTTATTTTTGTTAATCATCACCTGAGGATATTTTTTCCATTGATTTTTAGAGAAAGTGAAAGGGGGGGAGGGAGAGAAACATTGATGTGAGAGACACATTGGTTGGTTGCCTCCTGCACGTGTCAGACCAGGGCTGGGGATCTAACCTGCAACCCAGGCACTTGCCCTTGACCGGGAATCGAGCCTGAGACCTTAGGTAACCACTAAACCACACCGCCCAGGGCTTATTACTATTTTGAAATAGATTTTAATAACTATTTCAATATCGTTCTATGTATTTTATTTTATGCATTTAAAAATATTACTCTGAGAGGGGGTCTATAGGCTTCACCAGGCTCAAAGTTGCGAAAGACGTCCTTGGCAGAGAGAAAAAAAGGTCAAAAGTCCTTGCTCTAGATAGAGCCAGTTATGCCAAAGGATCAAAAACAACTTCTGGCACCCTTCTGCTCCCTGTTTTTGTTCATTTGTCCCTCCCCCAAAACCAGCCCTTCAGCCAGGTGGAGGCCCTCCCAGAAATTTCTAATTCTCGGGGATAAAGAAGATGCGGCCTACCGGCATGGACTACTTTCTGAAAGTGACCATGGCAAAGGTTAGAAGAGGCTGGCTCCTCCCGAAGCTTCCCTTGGCCTGGGGAACGTGTCCCTTTGTTTTCTCTGTCAAACTGGGCCACTTTTCCTAGTTTGAAACCCACTGTTTTATCCATATAAATATTGACTTGAGGGGGTAAGAAAACCACACCCTGGATGAGCAGACGGTTCCTGGAACAGGTCACTAGAGATTCACCCAAAACAGAAACTCAGCGAGGTGGAGAGCGAGGGCTGCCAGCACCATCACCTCTGTTCGAGTTCATATCTAGGCTGCCCAAGAGCAAGTTAGGTGGGTGTTTCCTTTTGGAAAGAGAAGGAAAGCAAGGCCACACAAGCTGGACAAGTGACTGCCCCAGGCCCCGGGTGTTTGGGCAGTGCCCACGAATTCCAGGTCTCCTGCGCTTTACAAACTCCCAAGTAGCTGCTGAAAGCACCATCCAGGTTACAAATGAGGAAGGAGCCTGACCACAAGCATCCCGGCCGGCCCGGGCCACACTGGCCGCCCTCTGCTAGGAGTTTATCTGTGCATCCACAGCCGGAAAGAAATCAGCATTCCCGGGCTCCTGCCTTAAGGAAAATTAATGACTAGGCCAGACCCGAAATAGGGACTCCCTGCCCTTGCAGGCTTAACACCCAGGGCGGGATCTCTGGGCGGGGGAAATGCCCCACCTTCTGGCTTTGGTCAAGACAGCGATTTCTTAGAAGGTTGGGGGGGGGGGCCATCAGCGGCCATAAATCTTGGAGAACCTTCACCGTTTTACAAGGGAGTTCGAGGGGGCTGCTCTTCTCCCTCTCGAGATCTATTTACAACGCCAAAATCTCCGTGTTAATGGACCTGGGGTAATGGTGTTTATTTTACCGCGATAAAGCGCTCAGCTTCCTGGGGAGCGGCTGTAGAATGTCCTGGAGGTGGGGGTGCAGGAGGGCGCCCTTAAAGTGGGCGCTGGAAGAACCGGGGCACCAGGTTCTCCTCCAGGCAGGGCCCCCGCCCTCCACCCCTAAGCCGGGCCGAGCGGCCCAGGCCTCGCGGGCGAGGACGGTTCCCACATAAATCACCAGCGCCAGAGCCTCGGGAAAAGGAGCATTTTTCATTGCTGGCTGCAGGGCAACTCCCGACAGCGAACGAGAAACAGAAGTTGTCTTTAGATAAACCGTTTACCGGAGCGCGCGTCCTGGCAGCGCAGCCCCCGGAGCGCAGGGCAGCGGGGTCCTGGAGCTGCGCCCCCCGCCCCGCCTCCCCCAGCCGAGCACTCGGGAGAGGCCCCGAAGGAAAACCCAGTCGCTCCGCAGGCCTGGCCCACGTTCTCCTGCCATGGAAAGTGAGCACCGAGCGGAAAAGGAGAGCTTCAGGGTCTGGGAAGCCTGGACCCGCGGTGTCCACGAGGACTCTGGAGTCCTGAGAGCCCGGCGCCAGGCTCACCAGCAGCGTGGCCTCCAGCAGGCGACTTGACCCCTCGGAGCTTCAGGAATCTTCCGTTAGAAAACGGATGTAAAAAGCACTGCCTTCCTAGTGCACGCTCAAAATTAACAAATTAAATCCAGTGTGATCTGTATAACCTGCGACGCCAAAGTTATTCACCCGAGGTCTGTGCCGGGCCTAGGGGCTTTGGAGACGCCCCGGCATTGCCGACCAAGGGCTGCACGCGCCCCTGCGCGTCCTTCCGGGGGGGGCTCACAGCTCACACCAGTGTCCCCAGCAGCTGCTCCAACCCGGGAAAGTGGAGCCACCGCTCTCCTTCTGTCGCGGGGCTGCGCGGCTGGAGTTTTGGCTCTGACACCGGCCGTGAGACCTCGCCATGACTTACGCCTCCTGTTTCCTCGTCTGCAAATGAGATAACAGTTCCTAGGATTGTTGTGGGGAATAAAAATGCGTAATATGGTGTCTGGCCCTGGCAGGAGCTAACTAGATGTTATTTTTATGCATCAGCCCTCGCCCTGCAGCAAAGGCGCGTGGCGAGTCCCTTCAAGTCGAAGGCCGCCAAGGCCGCAGACGCCCGCGTGGGCGCACGGGCCGCATTTCGCTCCCGAGCGCTCGGTGGGCGCCGAGGGCCGCGGGCCGTCGAGCCTCCGCGACCTGGGGAGCGTCGGGGTAGCTGGGCGGCTGCCCTTTGAAGGCGGCTCTAACCCCGGCGACCGCCAGGCGCCCGGGGCTCATCCATAATCCGGATTTGGAGGCCTCGGCCGCCACCAACCCGGAGAATCAAAGCGCCGGGGTCCTGGTAGCTCCGGGTCTTGTTTACTTGTTGACGTGCGCGCGGCGGCGCGGCAGCGCCTCGAGTTTGGAATCAGCCCGGAGAGCGGTAGGGGCCTCCCGGGAGCGGGCACCCCAGCCTCCACCCGCCGGAGGCCAAGGCTTCCTATCGCGGGCAGACACGTTTCCTTCCCTCCTGAGGTCAGAGGTCGAGCCCGAGGAGGCCGGCTCCCCGTTCCCTCCAGGCCCACCCCGCTCGGCGGCCCGGAGCCCGCCCCCGCCCCGCGCTCCATCCATTAGTGTAATCCCCTGTCCAAACACTGCGGCCCGACGGCCAGACGTTGGTGTAAACAGACCCAGGGGGACAATTCTAACGATATAAATAAAATAACCATTAATAGCGCAAATTGTTCGATGAGCTGGAGGCCGAGCAGGGCTCGAGTTTGTGTACACAGCGTGGACACCACGCATCTGTCAGGTAAACGAAAGGTTCTCCCCGGGCCCAAATCTAAACCCCGCGCAGGTGAGGCCCCCCAGGCGCGTCGGCCGGGACCCCGACACTCCGGCGGGGCGCACGCGGCCGGGGACAGACGCGCACGCCGGCGCCGCCGCTGCTCGGTGTCCGTGAAGGCCGGAGCCCAGCCCCAGACACAGCGCGACCCGAGTTCATCGCGCTCCTCTCCAAAAATTCGCGCACCTATGTCTCCAGCCACTGCCCGCGGGCGCCACCCGGCCCCATCCGCAGCCTCGGTGGCACGGAGTCGCAGAGCTGACACCCAGAAACGAAGAAAGGCCGTTCCTAGGGCCCTCCACTAGTCCCGGAGTTAATACTAATAACCTAACGTTTATTGAGAGTTTATTGTGCCAGTCACCACACTAAGTGCTTCACAGAGGTAACCTTTAATTCTCAGAGTGACCTATGAGGTAGGTACTTTTAGTATTGCCAGTTCTACACATCAGAAAAACAGGGCTCAGAATTGAGGAATTCGACCAGAGACAGAGTGGAGACAGGATTTGAACCCACCACTCCGCAGCAAGCAGCACACTGTGCACCCCCAGGTGCAGGCACTTGCTCAGATTCTCCAGCCAGCCTCTGGGAGGCAGGCTGCAGTGGTTGGTTTCCAGTGATAAGTTCCTTTTTGGGAGAGCATGGGCATAGTGGTTGGGGGGGGAAGGGGGGAGGGAACCATCTCCAAAAGCCCTGCTCCCAGGAACCAGGAGTGAGGGCCCCCGGTGCTCCCAGAGCTAGACCTCTGGGCTCTCGGGTCAGCTCAGGGGCCCAGACATTCCAAGCTGGACATTTGCTAGCTGGGGAAAGGTCTTCCTGGGGGCAGGTGGCCTTGGAGTCCTGTTTCCTGGAACAGGGCTGGCCTAGGCTATTCTCTCCAGCCCACCCAGAAGGTGGAGCAGAAGCCTCTAGCTCAAGGGCGAAGTGTTGCATCCATCCCTTACCTGCTCTATGACCTTGGACAAGTCATTTTGCCAGCCTCAGCTTCCATGGCTCTAAATTGAGAGAGGAAGAGCATTATCTGTCTCAGGGATGTAAAGATTGTGCATGTGGAACATTTGTTCACCAGTGGGAAGTTTATTATCACGATTAATTGTAGCCAGGCACTTCCGAAGGCAGAGCCTAGGGTGTACCCTCTTCTTTCTGAAGTGAAAGCTAAGAAGGATGGCAATGGGGAGAAAGGAAGCAGCTTTGAGCGAATGCCCATGGGGGTCAGGGGGCTCCACATGGCTCCACCCCACCTCCCCGCAGTGTTTATCTTCGAGGCAGCTTCCTGTCAATTCCATCACCTGGGCACATTCTTACACATTCTTCTGGAGGGCTGTGGACGGCCACCTGGGCCCTACAGGAAGGGTTGGGGTGGGGGAGGGCTGTGGAGTTGGAATTTGCAAAAGCAGAGAGAACAGTGCCTGGGCAGAGAGTCCGTGCATGGAGCTCAGCCTGGTAACCCTGGGGCTGTGCAGGAAAGAGACAGGAGCAAAAAGAGGGAGCTGAACGTGGAATACAAGGATCTTAAACTTGGGCAAATGACCTCACCTCTCTGAGCCTCAGTTTCCTCCTCGGTATAACACTTACATGAATAGGGCCATAGACAAGATCTGTTGCAAGAAGCAGAAACAGTAACAATGGTGGACACTTGGGAGGGTTTACAACACTCCTGGCAGTGTTCTCTGAATTTCATAGCCAGGAGCCTCCCAGCCCCCAGTACTACTTAGTTCACTTGCCAGCGGTCTGAGTGTGTGGGAGTTGGGAGTGAGGAGGTTTTTACACTGAGCCATGCATGTGCTTGTAGAAAAGCTGTGAAAGGTAGTTAATGTTATCTATATGACCACTGCTGGTGGAAATATTAGTGTTGTTATTGTTATCAGCATTATTCTATTATAACTGCTGCTCACTCCTACCTGAGGTAGTCATCCATAGCTCCTCTTTATGGAAAAGGAAGCAGGCTCAGAGAGGGTAAGTGACTTGCCTGAAGTCACACAGCGGATCCAGGACAGAGTGAAGAGATTAGAAACCATGAGATCAGAAGGCCAGATGTTCTCACCCCCACCAGGAGGAAGGGGAGAAAATGAAGAGTGTGGGATGTTGCACCAAGGGGGGGGGGGGGGACGCGGACACCCACCATCCACCCTCAGGGGTAGGTCCCAGGCAGCTGATTTATTTACTTGCCAGTTGTGTACACTAATTGGCCAGATCTTTATCTAAACATGATAACAATGACGTGAGACTTCGGGGATTTGTTTACTGCAGCTAAAAATGATGCATTTGTGGGAGCGGAAAGCTGGGTCAGAATGCAGGATTTGTTTGCTATGGCTGGGGGGAGGGCGTGGGGAAGGAGATTCCAAGAGGAGGCTGTTGGTGGTTCCAAGAATATATCCTAAAACTCTAATGATTAAGAGAACTAGTCTCCTTGCTTAGGGACCAAGGAAAATAAAAGGGCAAAATTTGATTGATAAAAGTTTGGGTTTTTTCCCCAAGTGAGAAAAAGGAGCACCTGGGACTCCTGCTCCCTGATCTCTTCTCAGTGGAAGAGAAGTTCAGAACCTTCTAATTGTGTTTAACAACCACCCCTCATACCCACCCTCAGGCCCATCACACGAACACGCCCCACTGTGCTGAGGGCTCTGTAAGCGCTTTCCTTCCATCATTTCTTTAATCCTTACTGCAGGCCCATAAAGTCTGCACCATTATTATCTCCTTTTATAGGTGAGAAAACTGCTGCTTAGAGAGGCTGATGGACTGGCTCTAGTTTACAAGACTACAAACGTGGCCCTGCGTCAATGCTTTGGCCCAAGACAGAGGCATGAGGTGTGATTATAATTTAGAGAAAGTCACATTCTCCCAGGCCCCACCCCAAACCCAGCCTCCCCACTCTGTGGGCTCTCCTTGCAGAGGTGGGGGCCACAGGTGCCAACTCTTAACACATGCGTGCTCCTGAGGTTTGTGTACATCCATTCACAGACACGCTTACTGGTTTACTGATAGTGGGAAGTGTAAAACATTCACACGTGCCCACATCTGAGCTCGCTCAAGTGTGGGGGTACTGTATGTGTACACACATACACACAGACCACCCTCCCTACTATACTAATGGGAAGAGGGGCGTGTGGAGTTTTCAAAAGTCGAAATTGCTGAATAATTTCAATGTAGTTTTATTACTTTCAAGAACACACACAGTCATTACAACTCTGGTAATAAAAATCTATTCCCTCTTCTCTGACTGCAGCTTAGACAGGTCCTTATGGGACCACTTTGGACAAGACTAATTGTAATGATCCCATAAATTGTCTGTATGGAAATAGTGCATCTGATACTCATGAAAGCTAGTTTTCATCTTGGATCATATAAACATTTCTCTCCAAATCTCATGTCACTACCAGTAATTCACATTTTTTTGTGGGGAAAAAGGGAGGGAGGGGTTTCAGAGTGGGTGTTGGCTCAGCCCTCCTGTTTTGACCACACTCTCTGATAAGAGCAGAGCCCTAACGTGAGGCTACGTTTATGGGGAGTCCTGCGTGCCTTCTCCCCCAGGCCTACCTGCATGTGCACACTGATGTGTTCACACAGGAAAGCACCTGCCTTTTCATTCAAGGAAAAAGTAAGTCCATAGAAACACACGTGTCAGGTCTGCGTGCATCTTTTGGAAACCCCTATTTATCAGAATGTGGCAACTGCCATCAACCTCAGAAATGTGGTTGCAGACAGGAGGTAAAAGGATAGAGATTGGCCCTCTGCCTACTATGCAGCTGGGGAGCCGACTCACAGAAAGAGGCCCTGAACCTGTCTCCTTTCCAGAGGCCAGTGACTCAGTGTCCCCAACTGGCCCCCTACCCAGCAGCTAGGAGGAGGCTGAGAGATTATAGGTGGGTCAGAAAGGCTACAGCGTTCCTTGGCCCTGCTGGCTGGTGGAGAGCAGAGACCCCACTCTCCTCTCCCAGATTTGGTCCCTGCATTTTAAGGCAGCCTGAGAAACACTTCAACACCTCCCAGCTGGGGTGATCTCAAGGCTAAACAGCCCCCTAGCTTAAAGTGAGACTGGCAGGAAAGAAAGAGAAGGGGAAGGTCCGTTCAGTCTGCTCTTGCCTATGTGTGTAGTGGGGGAGGGGTGGCCCTGGCCTGAGAGCCCCCATCTGCGTTCTCAAGGGATGCCCGAGGCCCTCTGGTCCCCTTCAGCTCCTCTGCGATCCTGGGGGACCGCCACAATAGAAGGAAACGGAGGCTCTGCAGGATCTGCCTGGAGTGGGGATTTCCACAGGGAGAGTGGCCAAGTCTGCCACCTGGAGCCCCACAGACCCGTCAGGGCCCCCAGCTGAGGCTGCTGGAGGTGGGGGGGCAGGGAGGTGGGCGAGGCTGGAGCAGAGTGCGGAGGAGAGTCCCTATCCCGCACCCAGGGTGCTTGGACATTTTTATGAGCAGCTCCCAAGGCAGGGTAAGCGCGGGGGTGAGATGGGGGACCGGGCTGGGCCGCACCCGTGCGACCCCACCTCGCACAGCCCTCCAGCGAGGGGAGGGCAGGTCCCCTCCACATCAGACACCTGCGGGGGCCGGCGACAAAAAGGGGGGAGCTTCAGAGTGGAGGAGTGAGGACGGAGGGGGGGAAGAAATAAGATAAGATGGGGGAAGGGCGGCGGGAGCGACCCAGGTGGGGAGGAACGCGGCCCAGTGCGACGGGAGACCAGGGGCCGGAGGGGGTGCGGGCGAAAGGAGCGGGGCGGGGCGGGGCGGGGAGTGAGGAAAGGGGGGAGAGGGGAAGGGGTGAGGTTGGGGCGCGAGAGATGGGCCCAGTGAAAGAGGAAGGGGCCGAAGGGCAGCGAGCCGGGCTGCGAGCGGGGAGAGGAGGGCGGCGCGGAAGGTGTGGAGGCCGGACTGGGCGCTCCCGGCGCTGGGTACCGCGGGTCCCGAAGGTAAGGCTTCTCCCCGGCAGGCGGGAGTCCGCAGAGGTCGAGCGGAGGTCGAGAGCCTCCGGGCAGGTTCAAGGACAGGGGCGCAGCCGTCGCCGCGGGAGGACGCGCGGGGGAGACGCCGGCTCTGGGTCCCGCCCGGTGCGGGCCGAGTGCGCGGGGCTTGGAGACGCGCCCGCGGCTCGCAGGGCGCGGGGAGCCTGGCGACCTCACAGTCCCGGCCGTCCCCCGGCCCACAGCCCTGGATCTCCGGCCTGACGGACACTGCGGGCCGCGGAGGCTGCGAAGCGGAGGCCCGAGGGCGGCAGGGCCTGGCTCCTCCGCGGGGCCCCTCCTGTCCCTGCGGCTGTGCGCCCCGTGCCCGCGGCAGCCTGGGCCTTTCCGGGTCGCGTCCCTGGCCCGTGCCCGTCAGGGCCCGCAGTCCAGCGCACCCCAAGCCCCTAAACGTCCCCGCGGGGTCCTGCAAGCTGGGACTGTCGCCGGGCAGTGGTAACTGTCGGGTGCCCCCGGAGCTTCCGAGAGTCAAGCTCAAGCTGGCGGCTAGGCCCGCAGACCCGCAAAGGGGGTCCCGCTGCACCCGGGCCCCGCTCTCCCGAAGGCCGGGACGTGCAGGAGGAGGCCAGGAGTTGCTTAAACGACAGGACTGCGGCGAAGGTTCCTTTCCGAGCGAGAAAGCTCTTTTTTTTTCGTTCTCAAACGATTTGAAGTTGTTTGCTCTAACTTGGTCCCCACGGAGGTTTGAGAAAAGATTTCTAGGTCCGTGGCCAAAGTCCCACGGCTTGCGGTTGAGAGGATCCCGGTAGGAAGAGTCCCGAAGAATCTCTGCTTCTTGGAACCTGAGGACCGCACTCCCCCGCCTCCCGCTCCCGCCGCTCGGAGACCCGCACGCAGCCCGCAGACGCTGGCGTTTAAGCGAATTTATTCGCCAACGCCTGCAGCTGCAGCTCTGAAGTCAGACTTGTATTTTTAAAAGTCTATAGACATTGAAATTTCGCTACAGGAAGTTAAATTCACACTAAAAAAAAAAAAAAAAAGTTAAGGAATGCATCCAGAATTCCAATTTAATCCCCAAGTTAAAAACTTCACTGCACTCCCAAACATCGGCCGCAAATAGAACAAATAAAATGCCTGTGTTTGGGCATCCTTTATCTAGGCGTTTTTGTTTGGGGGGAAAAAAAAGCATTAATTTTCATTCGACAGAATTGGCCTTTCTAGCTTTTGTGTTTTATTGGCAGAACAGGACTTGCTTTTGTGACGAAAGCTGTATTTACATTGTTATCTTAAAATATTTTGGAATGGGGCAGATACACTTAGACGTGGAAGGTCCTCTCCCTGAGAAATCGAAACTCACTTCCTCAGCAAGGGCACGTAATTTACGAAGAACTACAGGATTACTGAACCTGGGCTGGTTTTCTCCCAGGGAAGGGAAGTGATGGCTTATTTAGAAAACTCAATTCCAGGCACAAAAATGGAAAAATCTGGCATTTACACAAGCACAAGCAAAACAAGCTGAAGTTCTCAAAACACCATTTTTAAAATCGCTTACAAAATTACCAAAACGAGGAAAAACTTTCTCTGAAGGAATTAGATCAGTTCAGTGCTTTCTGAGACTGACCTACCAAGTTGATGTTTCTTGAAAAGTAGAAAATGTATTCAACCTTCTCACAAAACACTACTGCCTCTAGATTGATCAAAAATTTTGAATGGCTTCCGAACATCCCTCCACGGAAAGCCAAAGCAAAACACATGCACACATACACACCATCAACAACAAGAAAACAAAAACTAGTGCTGCCACTAAAGAGGAAACTTTTTTCTTTTATTTTTAATTTTTTGGTAAGAGCCATTAAAAATAAAATTTCTAGGAGAGTGATAAATTTTTAAAATTCCATGAAAAGAAATTCTGCTGAAATGCTATCTGTGGTTTTGGCTAGTTGTAAGTTCATCACAGGATGTTTTTTCATGCTCTAATAGAAAAATCACTTCTAACTTCAGTGCTACATTTAGATTAGAAAGCCATGATAACTTTCAACCTTTTTGTGGCCTTGGTTAAATAATTAACTGGTTAGTTGAATAGTTGAAAGGTAACAACATAAACAGTGACATATATGACTAAACCGATCGATTAGCTGCCTATATTTATATGTATATTAGTGGAGCAATTTTTGTGTAGAGAATAATAACTTATGGGAACACTTTAAAGTTTTCAAAGAAGCATCACATTTTTATTTGATAGCATATTTATTGTAATGATTAGCATGTGACTTTTCTCAAAAAAAAAAAAAAAAGGTATAATTTTATCGCTTAAATACTTATATAGATAGCACTTTCCCCTCACAGAATTTTCCATTATTTTACTATGATCTTTAATCACATATAGGAGGAGGGGGGCCTGCATAAATGTATAATGTGACACACTTGCAGACATAGGCAGATACTACACTTGATTAAAATAAAATCAAGTGCTTCCATGGATGCAATGATATTTACTTTATCTGACAGTAATTAGCTAAACTGTCTGGTACAATAACCTATTATTAGCTGAGCGTAACTCCAGGATTTTAAAGATCCCCTTTTCAGACAAGAGAATGCAAATGCCCCAGGAACACATGGTAACTGGATACTCCTTGGAACCAGATTCCATATTCTGATAAGTGACTCCGGAGAACCCACCATAACTATAATGTAACAACTGCTCTGGGGCTTTCCTCGTGGAGAGGGGCTCCCAGCTGGTGGCGTGCACGCTCTCAACTCGGGGGACGGCTGGCTGCAGGTGGGTGCGCAAAAGGCAGGCCACTTATTTAGATGGGATTGGCCTGGTGGGGATCCCTGCAGGGAAGCTCCGCTTCCAGGGAACCTGACCCACCAAAAGCAGCCCGAAGAACCAGGGGAGGGCAGCCAGAGGTGACTCGAGCTCCAGCTCGGGGCATAAGACCAAGATCAGCTCTAGGTATCAGGTAGAAGTCTCCCCCCACTCGCCCCCATAGATCAGCCCTGCGCAGGGCTGGGTATATGAGAAGAGAAAAGGGGGACAGGGCACAGAAACCGACCGCCAAGCACCTGCACCTGGCTCCCGCTCCGATCCTCACCTGCCTTCAGCCCACCGACTCTAACCGCGTCCCCAGGAGGCCTGCTGAGAAGCGACGTGTTCAGGGGACGCAGGAGATAACACACGCAGCCTGGCCGGGGGCATCTGGGTGGGCGGTGGCGGCAGCGGGTGCGGGGGACGCACTGCGTGGGCCTGCGCGTGGGGAGGAGACAGGCTCAGGGGAGACTCCAGCGGCACGCCTCGTAGTTCCCGGTGCCCCAGGCCCCCGCATCTAAGATGGGGGTTCTTAGGGGTGGACGGAGGGAAGGCCTAGGAAGGAAGCACAGCCGAGAAGCAAGGAGAAATGCAGGCTCCGGGTGGAAATGCGAGAGAGTTTCGATAGCTATTGTCTTTTTTTTTTCTCTCTTCTGAAATCTCGTAAGAAAAGCACCCAGAGAGGTGTAAAAGGGGGGGGGGAGACTAGAGGGGAGCAGAAACATTCCCTGCGAGAGGTCTAGCCCTGGAGCTGGGGGAGGAGTGAAGCTGGAGGCAGCTTCCTCCTTTCGCCCCAGCCTGACACCACCACGCACACGCTCAAGGCCCCCACCCCGCGGTGCGGTGCACTCACCCCCACCTCCTTCTCGATCTCCGCCCGAGCCTCCTCGGTCTGCGGCACAACCGGCGCATCCTTCTTTCTGCAGCACCACGGCCGCGTTGGGAGACGCCGGCCCGCCCGAGGCGCCAACAGTCTGAGAATTCAAAGCCAAAAGGCACGGGGTACCCCGTAGCTGACGGGCGGTCTTCCCTGCCAAGGCCCTGCCCACGAAGGGTCCCCCTACAGCCCACCGGCCACTACCACCTAAAATCTCCCCAGCGCACGTGGCCGGCGCTGCCGCGTCCCGGCTCCCCGAGCGCCCCGGGAGCCGACTCCCCACCATTTCCGCTCCCTCCTGAACCGCCCCGCCTCTCCCGTCCTTCCGACAGGCTGTTCTTTCTCTCCTGGGTCTCGGACACCCACACCTCCCGCCGTCGCGGGGGGGGGGGGGTGCACGCGGCTCTCCGCTCGCCTCACCCCCGTTCCGTGTCTGCGCCGCCCGGGACGTCGTCCACGGTCCCCGCACGGTCCGCCCCGCTCCTTCCAGCTGAGGCCGGACCCCTCCAGCTCCACCAGCGCGGCCGCCAAGAAGTGCTCGAGGCGGCTAGGTCCGGACCGGGGGCACCGGGGTGGGGCGGGAACAGATCTCTATTTTTTTTCAAGGCCAGCGCTACCCACGGGTCTTTCCGCGCCCGCCGTGGCTCGTTAGGCGTAAGGGCAGCGAGCGCCTATTGAGCGGGAAGATCCCTACCGGCGTGGAGCTTCCAGAATCACGGGGGACCCCACAGATCCGTCCAGAAAACAACTCGGGCCGCACGAGGGCGCCAGAAGGCGTGTGGGTTGGAAAAACGAGACGCCTTCAAGGGTCAAGGCCTAGAAACAGTCGCCCAATTTCAATAGGCGGAAAAGGCAGCCTCCGTGGCCGGGTCGCCTCCCTGCCGAGGACGGAGCCTCCGCTCAGGACCGCGTGCGGCGCTCGGGGGCAGGGCGCTCCAGCCGTGTCGTCACCGGTGCAGTCAAAAAACCCCGCTTGACCTCTGACGTTGGGTAGCAGTAACTGACATGTACTGGAGCACTTCACACGCGTGGGGCCTTGCGCTAGCTCCTGGCATGTCTTGCCTCATTTATCCCTGGCAACAACCCTGAAGGAGGTATTATTGTCTCCTTTTTGTAGACAAAGAAACTGAGGCTTGGAAACGCCCAAGGCCACACACACTGACTAGGCTAGGATTCAAACCAAGAGTTGTGAGACGACAAAGTTCAGTAACAACTCCATCCTACTGTCTCGCACACGCCTGCACGGTGCGCCTGCAAGGCAAACGCAACCGGGACCCTGCCCTCGGGGGCTCACAGGCTACCTGCGTCCAGCAGGCCGGCAATACAGCTACAGCACTAGGCGGGAAGTGATCAGTGGCACGGGCGTCCTTTACTAACACGCTCGGCAAGTTCAGGTTCGAGATGACTCCCAGCTAGGCGACCAGGAGCACGCTTCCTCGGAGGAGGTGGTATTTGAGCAGAACCTTGGAGAACAGCTTTTGACTCTTGTAGACAAGGGTAGGGAAGACGCTCCAATGGGAGGGAACAGCCCGAGCAGAGTCAAGGAGGCGGGAACGGACACGTCGCTCATCCATAGATACAGAAAGCATTCTGTCTCCTTGGGGACCCAGTGCCCGGTATTTACAGGCCAGGAGGCTTTCCTGCCCCGCAGCAGCTGGATGAACCACGCTCCTGGGCCATCCTCCGTCCGTCCTGGAGTTGGTTTGCGGACAGGAGACCTCCCAGAACTGGCGCTGGCCGGGAAGGTGCGGCCAGGAGGGGCGGGAAGTGGTATTCGGGCGTCCGAGGCGGTGCAGCCTCGCGAGTCTGGGACTCGCAGACTCCGCGGGAGTCCTTGACTATTTCTGGTAGCGCCGCTACACCCCGCTCCGCGGAGACGGGGGCGTGGCCCGCAGGAGCTGGAGCCAATGGGCATGGAGGCCGAGGCGAGAGCCCCGCCCCCGACGTGACGCACGAGCCTCGGACACGGGCTTCGGAGCGGAGGCCCCAGTCCCCGCAGCGGCTGTAACAAAACCCAGACTCCCGGGTCCGGGCCAATGGAGCGGATTTAGACTGGAGCCGGACCGCGTCTGTCAAAAGCCCCGCCGGGCAGCCGCGGCGGAGTCCACAGGGAGAGCTGCGGCCGCCGCGCTGCCTCCCCGCCCCCGCCGGGATTTATTGAGTATTTGGGCTGGAAAATTAAGTGGCCCTGATGATGTTACCAAGCCCGGTCACCTCCACCCCTTTCTCAGTCAAAGATATTTTGAACCTGGAGCAGCAGCAGCAGCAGCAGCACTTCCACGGCGCTCACTTGCAAGCGGACTTGGAGCACCACTTCCACTCCGCGCCCTGCATGCTGGCCGCGGCCGAGGGCACGCAGTTTTCTGACGGCGGGGACGACGACGACGACGACGAGGGCGACAAGCTGTCCTATTTGAACTCACTGGCCGCAGCCGACGGCCACGGGGAGTCGGGGCTCTGTCCCCAGAGCTACGTCCACGCCGTCCTGCGAGACTCGTGCAGCGGATCTAAGGAACATGAAGAGGAGCCCGAGGTCGTGAGGGACCGGAGCCAAAGTGAGTAGCGGGGGGACAGGAAACGCACCCGCACATCTGGAGCAATGGCGGAGCGCCCGCAAACGGCCCACAAAACTTGCCAGCACGGCTGCATGTCCCTGTGGCCTTTGGCTGGGGTCCTGCCTGGCCCTGGTCAGCGACAACCCCGCAGAGCGCAGGTGCTGCGAGGGAGCTGGGGCGGAGGGGGCAAGAGCAGGTGATCTCGACAACGACTCCTCCCGGAGAGGGGTCGACGCGGCCCCCGAGGAAGGGAAGGGGGTTGTTGCTGCCCCGACGCGGATAAGCAGCTGGGGCTCAGCGGCAGGGTCCGGGCAACTCGCTGTATTTTTTGCTCTTTCCAAGAGCTAGAGGGGCAGGAGCCGGAGTCCTTCCCACTTTCTCTCTAGCATGAGACGAGTCCCCTGCTGCCAGAGCAGCCGGTTGCGTCGCCGGCGTCCACGGGCGCAGGAGCTTTGGTGGGGACCAGCTGAGTGGTCTCCTCGCTCTCCATTGGGAGCTCAGCGTCCTCTCGCCCACAGCACGCGGCAGAGAGGGAGGGGATAGTGGGAGAGTGCGTGGGAACAGAGTCCATTCCGAAGGCGCCTCCACACCCCTGAGGCGCCAGCCTTTTTTAAGAATTCGTAACGTTTTGCTTTGTGTCCCGGGCTGTGCGGCTTCCGGCCGAGGGAAAACCGCGCCGAACTTAGCCTGAGATCCTGGCGCTCACATCGGATGGGAGGTGACTTGGGTAGGAGGTCGGATAACTGAATAAAACGTCCCAGGAAGTGTTTGTATCTGAGGGTACACAGTCGAATCTCTTTCCCCAAGAGGAAGTTTGATGTGGCCGAAGCCAAGGCCTACCCTCTGACAGCTCCCCTGCGCCTAAAATCGACGTGAAACTGTCTGTATCAGTCAGCCAGTCAAATTTATTTTTCTCTCCAAGGGAGCACAGGCATTTAGCTGTGAGCATGTAGTCTTTCAAGAGCAAAAATCAGTCCCTGGGCAATGCGCGAGCGTTACACTCAGGCATTTTCTATTAGAAAGATTTTCGTGCAAACTCTAGCGTACCGGCCCCAAATGCCAACACGCCCCACACCTCCAGCTGTCCGGGTCGGGGTGGAAGGCAAACGAGCTCGCGAATACTGTAGTTATTATGTCGTTGCAAACTCGCATCTTGAAAATAGTCATTAGCACGCTGATCCGCACATTTAATACAGGGTAATCTCTTCTTTCGCAGATGCTCAAGTTCTAAATAAAAGCGCACTAACTACCCCTCCCCATGGAACGTGCCTCAAGGGCGCTCTAACTGTACTTGGGCGGTTGCAGGGTCCCAGGGCGCCGGGAGCCGTAAACTTTCCAAAAACTCCGGGCATATACCACCGCACTCTCCGTGCTGCTCCCAAAGGGGCCACAGCGCTCCGGGATCGGAGCTGCGGCGAGGCCCGGAACGTCTAAGGGACGCTGTTGTTTTGCTTCTTCCGCAGAAAGCTGCCAGCTGAAGAAGCCTCTGGAGGCGGCGGGAGACTGTAAGGCGGCGGAGGACAGCGAGAGGCCGAAGCCGCGCAGCCGCCGGAAGCCCCGGGTCCTCTTCTCGCAAGCCCAGGTCTTCGAGCTGGAGCGCAGATTCAAGCAGCAGCGGTACCTGTCGGCGCCGGAGCGCGAGCACCTCGCCAGCAGCCTGAAGCTCACGTCCACGCAGGTGAAGATCTGGTTCCAGAACCGCAGGTACAAGTGCAAGAGGCAGCGGCAGGACAAGTCCCTGGAGCTGGGCGCGCACGCGCCCCCGCCGCCGCCGCGCCGCGTGGCCGTGCCGGTGCTGGTGCGGGACGGCAAGCCGTGCGTCACGCCGGGCGCGCAAGCCTACGGTGCGCCCTACAGCGTGAGCGCGGGCGCCTACTCCTACAACAGCTTCCCCGCCTACGGCTACGGGAATTCGGCCGCGGCCGCCGCGGCCGCCGCCGCCGCTGCTGCGGCCGCCGCGGCCTACAGCGGTAGCTACGGCTGCGCGTACCCGGCGGGCGGCGGCGGCGGCGGGGGCGGCGGGGCTTCGGCGGCGGCCGCGGCCATGCAGCCCGCCTGCAGCGCAGCCGGGGGCGGCCCCTTTGTGAACGTGAGCAACCTGGGCGGCTTCGGCGGCGGCGGCGGCGCCCAGCCGCTGCATCAGGGTGCGTCGGCCGGGGCAGCTTGCGCGCAGGGCACCTTGCAGGGCATCCGGGCCTGGTAGGGTCACGGCGGCGGGCGCCCCACCGGAGCCCGGCACCGCGGGACTGAGCGCGAGAAAGGCTGGATCCAAGGGCCAGGCCCCCTCGTTAAAAAAAAAACAGAACAAAACAAAACCACGTCTCGCTCAGAGAGCCCCGGAGCGCAGCTCGTACAAGGGGCCTCAGGGGCGCGGAGGACGCCCAGGACCCGCCGCGGAGACTGTCTCCGAGGCGGAAAGGCCGGCTGGGTGCCGGGGAGGGCGACGGCCCGGACCTGGCCCGCAGCGGAGCGCGGGAGGCTGGGAATCCGGCTGCCGCTGCCTTCTCCTGGCGTGAGGAGGCTTCTCTCCCTCGGCCTTCCCGGGGCCTCCTCGAAGCGTTGGCGGAGAACCCGAGGACAAAAATAAAAATAAATTTTAACAAGCATGAAGGAGAGAAAAGCGGGCGTCGTGGCTTGAGGCATCCCCAGGCCCTACCGACCCTGCCCCTTGGCGGCCCGGAGCGCCGCACTCCGCTCCCGGCCCGGCCGCGCGCCCGGGCGGCAGGCCCTCGGCCTGCACCTCCGATCGTCACGGGGCGTGGAGCCCTCGCGAAAACCGGCGGAGCGAGGTCAAAAGTTTGGGGGCTGAAGAAACCCGGGACCTGGTGGCCATGGAAGGTGTTACCGGGTCCTTTCTGTGTCGTATTCTGTATTCAGCACGTATAATATATATAACTATATCCACACGCCGTGTACACACCCGCTGCCACACACTACAGGAGTCAATAAACAAGGTGCAATATTCCCAAACCGTCGGCCGGCTGCAGACTTTGTGGAGCCCCCGGAGTGGGCCGGGGTGGGCCCGGCGAGCGAGGGAAAGCGGCACCCCTTGGGCGACCGCAGGCGCGCCCTGCCCGGCGCCAGTCCCCAGGCTGCGAGCCCGGGCTCCCAGGACTTTGTTCGTCGATTTCTTTTTACTCTAGTGGGGAGAATCGGGGCCTTTGGAGGTCCGGGGCTTTGTCATCCCCCCGCCCCCCATTTTTACCCAGATGCTTGGGCTGGAGCCCGAGCCTGCGTTAGACCGAGGCTTAAACTCTGCCCCGCCTCGGGGGTCGCCGCGGAAAAGGGACCCTGGTCGCGAGGCCCAGCCGCGGGCGGCGCGGAGGTGGCTGCTCCCGGGCGCGCTGCGCCCCGCCGCGGCCGGCTCGCCCCCTCGGCCGCCCTCCCTTCTCCCCCGGCGGCCGCGGCTTTATGCCGCCGCTTGTCACTCGCGGAGAATGCCTGTGCGCGCTCTGCGCTGCCACACGGCCGATTGTGAGCGTGCCAAGGCGGGTGAATGGGGAGGCCTCAGAGCGCCGCGCCATTGTGGGGCCGGGCCTCGCTGAAAGGCGGCTCCAGGCCGGGAAGGTGCGGAAAGAATGGCTTTTTATTGGAGTCCCGAACAAAAGGTGTGGTAGGAAGGCAAAGTCCCCTGCGCGAACAAAAACCCCGGCGTTGGGATTGACGTCCCCCCCTCCCCAGCTCCCCATTGCTTCTCAGAGCGGGGGCTTTGTGCAGCAGTCTGCTCAACAGAGGGACGGAGAAATGCGCGGGGTTTTGTTCCCCACTTTTTGTGCGCTGGGGGAGGGGGCGGCGAGGGAGGGGACGGGGGCTGGGCGGGCAGCCGGGAGGGCCGCGCTGATTAGGCCCCGCCGGCCGGGGCGCCGAGACGTTCAGCGGGAGTCGGCCGCCTGAATGAAGGGTCATTATTGCTACAAGTTTAGCAATTTCGCCCTTGCAGGAGGGGGCGGGGGCTGCTCGGCTGCTGCGGGGCCGCTGGGCTGGAGAGCGGCAGAAACCCGGGCGGGAAGGGAGGGAAAAAAGGTGGGGAGGAGGAGAGGGAGGCAGGCGAGGGAATCCTCCCAAACCCGCTGACCGCCCAGGACGAGGCTGGGAGGCAACGAAAGGGCCTGGCGGGAGGCTGGCGAGCGGGCGCCGGGGAGCGAAGACCCTCCCTCCCCTCGCTTCTCTGGAAACAGAAAGACCCTGGAGCTGAGCGTGAGTTACTGCACCAGACGGCTGGGCCCTCGGCGCCTCGCCGCCGGTCGCCTGCTTTCCGAGAAGCCGCGCGGTGCTGGGACACCGCCTCCACCGCCGCGCTCACCACAGTGACGCCGCAAGCCCCCCTCCTAGCGTCCTCTCTTCTGGGGCTATTATTTTTCCATGAGCTGGCTAGGCTAAGGGCTGGGGAGGGAATTCCCCCTTCCTAGCACATTTCTCACTGTCGGCAGCTGCAAACGATCCATCCATCCATCCATCCATCCATCCATCCATCCACCCACAGCATTTACTGAGCACCTACTAAAATACGTTCACTTGCACTGTTTTGGATGCTGAGGCGGAGGAGGGGGGGAGACAATGTCCTCGGGTGTATGAAGTTTATTTTCAGGGGTGTGTGTGGCAGGGAGGTAGACAAACAAATGTAAAAAATAGTGGATAAATTCTAAAAAGGAAATAGAACCAAGTGCTGGAGGGGGGCTCTTTTGGAGTAGGTGGTCAAGATAGACACCTGGAGGAGATTACGTTGAAGCTGATGCCTGAGTGACATAAAGGAAGCCAGTCCTAACTGCGCTTGCTGTCGCAGCCTCCACGCCTCTGCACGTGCGGCCCCCCTCCTGGAATGCTCTGCACCCCCACCTATCTGGTGAACTCTTGCCTCTCTTTCAAGGCCAGGCATCTTCCTGAACCGCCCAAGTGGAGGTAATCACTCCCTCATGTGCCACCAGAGTCTTAGGTACTTTCCAATATCACAACATAGTGGCTGCAAAGATTTATTTGTCTCTCTCCCTCCACGTGAGGTCCCAGTGAGTATGTGTTGGGGGGTAGGGCAGGTTGGCATACTTTTCCTCTGGGACAGATAACACAGGCAGGAGATGGGGGGGCCAGGCTCCTTTAGGACCACCTTCCCCTGGGCTCCAAGGTGAGGATAGCCCCAGTGGTGTCGAGCTGCGGGGCATTGGGTGCTGGCTGCAAGGGAGAAGCAGTTGGACTCTTGGCTCCCCTGGGCAGAGCCAGGACAGCTAAAATGGCTGGCGGAAGACCTACAACCCAACCCATCCCAGAGGGAGGTCCCACCTTCGGTACCCCGAGAGGCCACCTGGGGACACGACTTCCCCAGGGGCTTGTTGTGCCTTGCTCTACAGCTCAAAACCTAGGAAAAGAGGTTGAAAATTTGGTAATGACCTTGACACCGAGTCACACGTTTCGGTGATGGGGAGGACTCTGGGTAAGGAAGAACAGGGGTGGGGTGGGGGTGAAAAGCTGGGATGGATAGGATAAACCCCTGGACCTACATTTGGGACCCGGTTCGACTTCCCCTTCATCCGCTAGGTGAGGAGTGTGGTAGGTAATGAAGATGCCTGCACCCCGGGGAGCATTCACTTCTAAGGTGGGATTTCCGTGCCTGTGCACCAGGAATCCCAAGGCTCTGAGTGGCTGCCCTTGCTCCGCTGGGCCTTTTCTAGAAAAGCAACTTCTTCTCCAACCTGGTCTGTATCCTGCCGGGCCGTGGCCTCTCCGTGCTCCCAGCACCAGATGCCCACCTTCCTCGCCCTGCTTCCTCTGGCCCACGTTTGTCTTCCCTCACTCTGTATCACCTCCTGTTCTGGAGGAGGCGTGTGACCCTCACCGAGGAAACAGAGCGGGTTCTATGGGTTGGCTTCCCTGCAGTTTGCGTGCCTTGAGATACTTAAAGCCAGCCTGGACCAGCCCCTTCCACTCTCTGCCCTTCCCCAGAGCCTACAGTCTCCGCATATAAATAGCTCCCATCTCTTCAGTGAAGGGTTTCCCCACTGCTCCTTGCTGGGGTTCCAGGGCTGTGGCCATTGGAGGGTGCAAACCCTTGACCAGTGCTGCCACCTCTCCGGTAAGCTCCCTCCGCAAGAGAAAAGGCCCCTCCCAGGCCCAAACTGTTGCTTCACTGGACTGTCCGGTGAGCCAGGAGGAATCATAAAAGCCAGGCAGGCCTCCTAATGAGCCGTGAGATTTTGAGCAGGTGAAGTAAGTCGTCCCTTTGGGCTCTGGTTTCTGAGCTCTCAGGCAGAGGGAAAGATGGACTGTGTGATTGCAGAGATTACTTCTGGCTCAGGCCTTTCCCGCTTCCCTGAATGGGTAGCTAATCCCTCCCCACCCAGTGACTGGTGCCACACCGAGCTTAAGAACTGAATAGGCGCCACTGGTGAAGAAGGTGGAATAGGTTCTAGAAGGACAGCATTTTTTAATTTTTTTTCTGCAGAGCTCAATCTTGAGCAGTTAAGAGGCTGGGCTCTGGAGTAAGCCTGTCTCCATTCTAACCTTAACACCACCACAATCAGCGGTATCAACCTCGATTAAGTGGGGAGCACTCTGAACCTCAGTTTCCTCCTCTATAAAATGGGTATGCTTATAGCACCTCTCATAGGTGTTTTTTTTTTTTTTAAGCTACAGTAAAACGCACACATTTTAAGCATACAGCTCAATGAATTTTTATAAATATGTAAACACTCATGTACAATTCGCCTTGGCTTTGAAAATCAAGTGAGATAGATGATCCATGCAGAAGCAGCGTGTCGCACTGTCTGGCACACGTCGGGCACTGCATCAGTGCTACAGGCCAGGCCGGTGCTAGGCCCTGTGTGTCCTGAGAGGCCCAGGACCCTATTCTGCCCTTAGGCACTCCCAGGTTTGGGGGCGCGGGGGTCAGGCGGGAGGCTTCAGAACCCCAACACCGCAGGCGCGCGTCACGGTGGAGGCGGGCGGGAGTCACTGCTGGCCAGCTGGGGGGGGGGGCTTCCCCCGGGCTTGGCCCTTTGCCGGGTTTGTCGAATTCGGCTGAAGGACCAGGTGAAAGGAGGCTCCAGCGGAGCCTCGGCCCCTCTAGCTCATCGCCGCAGGCGGGAAACCCAGCCTCCCCGCAGGGCTTCTCCCGAGTAGCGAGCTCAGCGCCGCCCCCGCACCGCCCGAGTGCGCGCGGCCCCGCGCCTCCGCGGGGGTGGGGCCGGGTGCGGTCGGGTGCGGCCGGGTGGGAGGCTCCTCGGCGGGGAAAGGCTCCCGCGGGAGGCGGGGGTTCAAAGTCGCAGTCGCAGCCTCCTCCCCCTTCGCTTCACGGCTCAGCTCCCGGTGCGGGAGCTTTCGGGGCGCCTTCGCCCCACTCGAGCGGAGCCCCC
This sequence comes from Miniopterus schreibersii, assembly GCF_964146895.1. Taxonomy (NCBI): domain Eukaryota; kingdom Metazoa; phylum Chordata; class Mammalia; order Chiroptera; family Miniopteridae; genus Miniopterus; species Miniopterus schreibersii. The sequence goes on from NC_138114.1 coordinate 38,782,540, forward strand.
GAAGGACGACGGATTCCCGGTGCCCAGGAGTTCGGGGCTTCGCGCGAAGCGGAAGGACCCTGGGAGCCGTCGGGGACAGCGCAGGCGACACCCGGCCGGCGCCGCCTCCGGGACAGGCCGGGGCGGCCGGAGCCGCGGGCAGCCCGGCCGGAGCGCGGGACGAGCCCGGGGCGCGGAGCAGCCGCCTCGCGGCCGCACCGGGGCGCACGGCCGGGCAGGAGCTCCGGGGCGTCCTGGTGAGTCCGCAAGGCCTCGAGCAAGTGCAGGGAGGCCAGCTGAGCTCAAAACCACACTTGCTTTATTGCTTTTTAAAACCCGGACTGCAGGTAACATTAATAGCACAGTTTCTAAAGGAGCTTTTCAAAAATTTATTGCAGCGGCAAAGACAGAAAAGACGTGAGTACAGCTCGCGGAATCTTCGTAAACTGAGCGCGCCCATGAGGCCAGCTCCCAGAGGAAGAAACAGTAGGTTACCAGCCCCCAAAAGTCCCCTCAAGCTCCCTCTCGTCTCCACGCCCACCGCTGTCTCGGGAACCACTATCCTGTTTCTAACGGTAGCCAGGAGCGATTCGTTTTGCCTGGTTTAGGACATTATATAAATGGAATCATACGGTATTGACTCTTAGGGCTTTTGGCACTGTGAGATTTATCGATATTGCTGCGTGAAGCAGTAAATCGTTCCCTTTCCTTACTCAGCAGCATCCCATTGTGTGAACGCACCACAGTTAATCTGCCCGTTCTGCCGTCGGCGGGCAGGCGGTGGGTGCCGGTCTGGGTGCTGTGCCTGCTGCTGCTGTGACCGTTCCACAGCCGGATGCGCGGGAACTTCCTGCGTGGGCCGATGCTGCATCTGGGCCATCCACTGTGGCCCCCGATAGTCACATGTGCCTGGTGTGACTGAGGCGCTGGATTTTCAATTTTCTAAAATTATAATTAATTTAAATGCAAAGAGCCACAGGTATTTGCAGCAGAGTTCCGGTATGCCTTCTGGTGGCTGTAGTGCGCATTTCTGTTCCCCTGGGAGGACAGTCGCTGTGTCACAGGGCGTGAAAACCAGCGTAAGCAGGTTCTGCCAAGCAGAGTGGTCATATCAGTTTACACTCCCCCGCAGCACCACATGCTCTCCAACACTTCATATTTTTATTTCATTTCTTTTTCATTGTGGCTGTTCTGCTGAGCATGTGATTAAAAGAAGCTTTTGCTCACTTTTAAGTATAATTATGAAAATTGCCACTTAAGCATAGTAACGATGATGCCGACGATGGTTGGAGAGATTCTTGGGCACTGTAATAGAGGTCTAGAGTTCGCCTTTTGAACCCCCCCTGCAGCCATGCCTCCCCCCAGTCAGCCTTCTCCCCTAGGAGCTGGACTAGGGTTAGCAGGGCATAAGGAAGGGGCCACGCAATTAGAGGTGATCTCCCACAGCTCCTGTTACTTTATGCCTTCCGAAAATCACAGCGACGCTCTTCCTTGCTGTTACTTATTGGAATCTGCCACCCCAGGAGATGGTGAGGTTGGCTGGCCGGCTGAAGCCCTGGCAGAGAAGCCAGGCTTTGTGCTGGCTTCGTTTTAGTTTGTCACTTAGCTCTGCCTTGTATAAAATGCCATTAACAGCCTTCAAGTGTGCTGCCTCACTGTCTTGTTGAGAAGCAAAGGAAGCCCTGGGAGGCAGCAGAGGGCCTGCCTACCTGTGTCAGGCTCTGTGTGTGTGTGTGTGTGTGTGTTGCTTTGTAGATGTTCTCTCGAATCCTCAGCATTAACCACGTGTGTTAGGTATTCCTTGTTTATACGTGTAGGAACTGAGGCTGAGAGATTAGGTCACTCCCCTCAAGGCCACAGGGCCGGTAAACAGTTGCCCAATAGTGCTTCCCACCCTCTGCCACTGAGAACATTTCTGATGTTTCCTACCTCCCTTCTCTGGGTAAACAGAGCCTTGGCTAGTGTGGGTCTTGAAATTCTGGATCAGATGAGACGTCCTCTGCTAAGCCTCCCTTTGGACCCAAACTGATCATGGATCACTTGTGTGTGGCCAGTTAAGCAGGAAGCATTTGTTATGTTGTAATACCAGTGAAATTCACTTTGTGTGCCATGCAAGTTCTTGGAAAGTTGTGTGCAAAGAGCTTTTTGCCTGTGGGGAGGGAGAAATTGAGTACATTTTAAGTTCATTCCTGGAATTTGTTTCTTTAAGTATCTTAAAGTGAATTGTTTTGTAAAGTGGGGGGTCCTTTTAAAATATGAATAATAACCAGCATTTGCTTTGTAAGTTGGGTTTATAAGTAATGAACTAGGGTGAAGAGCAACTCTAAGTTATATACAAGATTTATCAGTATTTCCTTTCATTGAGAAGGGTTCTCATGAAAGTTTCATCTGGGTTATCTTGACAGTGACTTCTCTGGGAGGCCCACAGATTAGTTCTCTGTCCAGATGGTAAGTAACTAAGACAGCGCTTCCAGTGGCCACCTACGGATTCAGGCTTAGCTTGGGTGCATTTTACAGTCCCTGACCACTTGGTGAGCTTGTCATGGAAGGGGCTCAAGAATCAAATGGGTTTTCAGATTAGATGACCTTGAAGGTCCCTTCCGGCCTTGAGATTCTTTAAATTGTTACGTGCCTATAGATTTCACCTGTGCCGGTGGGACGGGCCTTAGAAATCACCAAAGTCCAGCTCTCTTCTGATACTAAATCCTTTCTGCAGCACCCTAGGCAAGTAACTGTCTCATGTCTTCTGGACACCACCCATGGGAGAACCACTCCCGTCTCCACTCCGCAGGATGACAAAGTCCTGCAACTTCATCATCTGGGCCACCTGCTCCCACAGGTGGTACCCCTTCTGCGTAGTTCTTCAGATGTTTGAAGCCAGCTATTGATTCCCATTTCGACCTTCTCTTCTCCGTCTCAGGTCTGTGACGGTCCTCAGCCTCCTGCTCATTGTTTAGTGGGTATCTCTACCCCCCCCATTTTTTCTGTGCCTGGGCTGTTCTGGAGTTTTCCCCACAGGAGGTCCCCTCTTCCTAAACCTTGAAACACTTCCATGTTTAAGGGCTCTTCTAAGAAGCCCGAGGCCGACTGGGAGGCTCTCCCTCATGGGTCCCCCTCCTCAATGTATGTTTTTATTCGTTAGTTTTCAGAGGAGTAATATCTATTCTCTCTGAAAGTAACACTTCCCCTTAAAGTCTAGATAACATTTTTCTCCTACTTCTAAAAACAATGCTGCTTAATTTGAGTTCTGAGGTCCCCCCACCCTATGATTTAATATTCCCTACCTTTCTTCCTTTCACCCTCAAACATGTAGCAATCTCTCCATATTATCTTTTGGGTCAGATTTTTGAATATTTGTCTTCGCTAGTTACTTTCCTTTCCCTCAGCCTGAATGATGCTCCCAAGTGGTGAATGTCAATGCCAGTTGGAAGTTCCCTTTGTGTTCAGTTGGTCCAACTCTTTCCCCGCTTCCCTTCTCCAGCGCTCCTGAGCAGTTCAAGTCCTGCTGCTTCCCCTACGTATCTGAGATGCTTTCTTTGAGATCAGATGGCTTCTCTTCAGGCTTGTGTTCTCTTCAGTGTTTGGCATAATGCCTTTTTTTCTGGAAAGTCTTATTGCAGTTTTGACACCCTGTACTATCCCAATCATTTTCTTTCTTCAAGGGTAGTCACTCCTCTTCCTTCTCCAGCCCCACTTATATATATATATATATATTTTATTTTTTATTTTTTTTCAGAGAGGGAAAGGGAGAGGGAGAAAGAGATAGAAACATCAGTGATGAGAGAGAATCACTGCTCGGCTGCCTCCTGCACGCTCCCTACTGGGGATCGAGCCGGCAACTTGGGCCTGTGTCCTGACCAGAATGGAACTGTGACCTCCTGGTTCATGGGTTGATGCTCAGCCACTTAGCCACACCAGCCAGGCTCCAGTCCCACTTAATAAAACCTCCACATCTCAGTGACTTTCCTACACTCTTGCTGTCCACAGTATCAACTATCACTTTTATACTAAGAGGCCTGAATCTACAGATTTAGCTTGGCCTCCCTCTAATGTCATATTTTCAAATGCCTAGGGGATAATTCTACTTGTACCTATACCATTGTCATCTCAAATTCACCACCGTTCCTTCAACTGCTCACATCTCAGCTTCTGCCAGTGGTGTCACCATTCCTGTTTCTCTTCCCTTTGGGTGGAACCAGTCAGTCAACAAAGGCTTTCCCTGAGAGTCTCTCTTCACTTAGAGCAGAAGGAATGAGGGAGCTAACATTGACTGAACACCTAATACATTTCAGGCACTGGACTCTGCATATCCTGACCAGTTTAATACTGGAACCATTCTGAAAACTAAGTATCGTGATCTCCATTTTACAGGTTAAGAAATCAAAATTTGAGAATATAAACACCTTGCTCAAGGACATTCAGTTATTAAGTGACAGACTCCAGGGTTTAAATCAAGGTCTACCTGATGCTAAGACCTAAGCACTTTGCTGAAATGGCCTCCTAACTTGACACTTTGGACTGGGCAGATTGCTGGTAAACGCCATCCTCATACCAGCACCAGATCTTTCTCCAAATGCTTCTTAATCAAAGGTACCTACCTTTGATTTTCTCATACTATGGCTCCTCACTGTGCAAGGATCAAACATACTCTCAAGTCCACTAGTGAACCCTCATTACTGTATCTAATCAACCAAATTTCTCATTATTTGTTAATGACCTACACAGTCTCCTTAATATCCCAGTTACAAAGCCTTTTCCAGCTGCTGCTCTCACAGCGATGGTGAGTCACATTCTCTTAATGTAGATGAAATGGCCTCGCCTGCAAAGGTTGGTTCTTGATCCAAGTCATCTCATTGACTGTCTCATCTTCATTCTCAATTAGAAAATGAGTTCTTTGTGGGTAAGGATCATGTTTTATGCTTCTTTTCTATTGCCTACAGCGATAGATAGAAATGAAATCATTTAGGAAACATGCTTAGAAAAGTGTAAAGTGCAATATAAACGAAGTGTATTATTCTTAAAGTTATTAATGTTATAAACAGTGTCAGAGTGTATTGCCTGGTTGCTGTTGGGCACAGCGTCAGCAAACAGGCAACAGAAATTTGAGGGATTCGATAAATAAGTCGAACCCAGAGCTCCTCCTCCTCCTGTTTAACCCTTAACCACACCTTCCTGCCCTCTCAAGCTAAATGAGTAAAGGAGAGGCACCTACATTGCCCACTAGATGATTGGCCTCTTAAGGACAGGGATCAGTTACCTTGTCCATCCAGTTTTCCCCCAGCACCTTAGCACAGCGCCCAGAACATGCTGAGTGTTTGATACGTGTTCAGTGAAAGAAGGAACAACTGGAAATATGACTTGGCGCAGATGTTGGTGGTATCCTACATTTCTACTTCCTTTGGGATTCTCTTTCTGCTTCCCCGCATGAAATGAGAAGATGTCAGAGCTAGAAGGGATCATCCCAGCCTCCCCATTTTAAAGATAAGAAAATAATCCCAGAGGGGAGAATGCCTGTCCCCAGGTCACCCCTCCTATTAGTGGCTTTCTAATATCCCATCCAATCCAGTGTTTTCCCCACTGTATTTCACTAACTCCCTCATTTCAATGTTCTGTCCCTGCACCTATCCCCAGCCCTTCTTCCTCTCTGGCAAGTTTTCTTTCCCACATCCCTTCTCCCATCTCTGCACTCTGTATGCCCCCAATTTGTGTTTAATGTTATACACAGTGCTCTTGGGAATGTAAACAAAAAATACCTCCAAGGTTGTAAACGTATGCACTTTAACAACCGTGATTATTTGGGAGGGACACAGCCTCCACCAGGAAGTTACAATTTAGAATCTCTTCATGGGCTCTCTCTAGGGTTCAAATACCCTTTCAGAATTTCCTTGAGTCCAGAAACATAGTAGGATTTTTATAACAATAAACAATAGTCCAGATGCTTAAAGTGCCAGGCAGTGTACTAGACATTCTAGAAGGTTCATGGCAACTCTGCTGTTCCAAGTCATAGATGGTAGCTCCACTTTACAGATGAGTAAAGTGAGGGCTCGGAGAGGTAAAACAACTTAAGGTCACTCGACTAGTATCAGAGCAGGGGATTGAACTGATCTATTTGCCTTCTCCAGAAAACTTTTTGAGACACACTGACTGACTGTCCGCAGCGTCACTTGGATGCCCACTTTCTCCTCCATGGCTGCTCTTGGTGAGGTCCCTCCTCTAAGAACTGCCTCCATACCTTGGCTCTGTCACTGATGCCATCTGTTTAGCAGCTCTGGAGCCAGAGCAGCAGTGCGCCCTGCGTGCGCCCGCTAGTGGTCACAGGGAGATGCACAGCTCTTTCTGCCTGGGGACCTCTGTCAGCACCCTCTGGTGTTGGCCGGGGACCCAAGGCCTTATAGACTCAAGCTTCAGAGGTGCGTCTGTCTCTCAGGCTTCCCTGGGCTGAAGAAGGACCTGGATTCTCTGGGTCCCCCACCCCTACTAGTCTTTTAAGGAAGACCCACCCATGCCTGACTAACCAAATTAAGATAAGAGAGGGACTTGGAACAGCCCCAAAGTCCTCTTCAGAGAGTCAACAAGAGCATCTGACTCAGACTCAGAGTCTCTATAACTGACGTCTGTTCTTAGCTTCCACAGTTCATTGTTCATTGGCACACCTCTGCCTGGCATTGTGCTAAGTTCCCACATTTACTTATCTTACGTGCTCTTGAGTAGGTCTCGTAATCTCTCTGAGTACCCCGTGTGCAGATCGCGCCTCCAGAGCTGCCCACGTCTTGCAGGCTCCCTTCAGATAAATAAGCAAACCTGCTCTGAACGGAGTGTGGGTCACATAGGAACACTTCCCTCTTGGGAAAATTAGAAAAAGACATTCCTTCCTGCAAGTGGACATGACTTTGCCAGGTGCCTGGCTTGGTGGGTGGATATGAGTGTCTCTCCTTGTTCAGTGAACAACTTCCACAAGCAAACGTGGTGGCTTTGGTGCCACAAGCGTCTATGAATTCCTCTCTCTACTCCTGTTAATAAGATGATGCTAAATGGATGTGCTGACCACCTTTACAAGGCACCAAAACAACCACCGGTTTGGGGAAAGGCGGAGGGAAAGTCCAGCCCTCTGCCTGGGTTTGCTTGATTTCCTTAGGTACTGGGGCAGATGTTGCCCTTGTCCCTGCCCCTCCGGCCCAAAGAAGAGTTCCTCCCTTAACTGACTGCAGGACCTACAGTGGATTTAATCCTTAAGTCACTGAAAGTACTGATGAAGGCGGGTTGTGGACAGTGATGAATTAGAGACTTACACTTCGAGGGCAGGTGTGAACAAATAGCCCTGTGATGAAAGACCAGCGCCCTGGTGAGTAGCAGGCTGACCAAGGGCGGTTCAGGCTGTTTTCTTGGGTTTCCCCTGGTGCTCTTTTCTCTCTCCCCTCCCCTCCCCTCCCCTCCCCTCCCCTCCCCTCCCCTCCCCTCCCCTCCCCTCCCCTCCCCTCCCCTCCCCTCCCCTCCCCTCCCCTCCCCTCCCCTCCTCGCCTCCCCTCCCCCATCCTCTCCACCCTTCACTTTCTCTACACTCCTGACTTGCTCCAGCTCTGCCCCTTCCTCTTGAAACCTCCACTTGTCCTTCTGTCTTCCCCTCTCTCCTTTTCGCTTCCATCTGTCTTTCCTTCTTTTATCCACTAACTGACTTATAATATGGAATTAAAGAATATCTGCTAGCTTTATGTATTCTAGTATTTATATCTAAAAATAAGACAACTTGCCTGGCCAGGCGTGGCTCAGCAGTTGAGCATCGACCTAGGATCCAGGCGATCGGGGTTCGATTCCCGGTCAGAGCACATGCCCGGGTTGCGGGCTCGATCCCTAGTAGGGGGTGTGCAGGAGGCAGCCGACCAATGACTCTCTCATCATTGATGTTTCTCTCTCTCTCTCCCTCTCCCTTCCTCTCTCTGAAATCAATAAAGATATATTAAAAAATAAAAATAAAATAAGACAACTTGAGCCCATCATAATTCCCCCATGAAAACAGAAACTATATTAAATTGCCTTTTTGTTTGTGTATAAACCATATTATTTTTTTCTGTGCATCAGTGATCTTTGATTAAAGAAAAGCCCCCCCCCCATTTACAGAGTTTCTCTAAGAACAGGGAGGGGAGGGAGCCAGCAAGGAGGCACTCATCTGATTAGCATCAAGGGGAAAGCCTCAGGATACCAGCAGCAAGGAAGGTGTAAAATCATGGAATGTTCAAGATGGATGTTTTACTCCAGGCTCCTCGCTTAATTTCCAGGCTCCCCCCCCCCCCGGAATTTTCTGGAGAAGATAAATAAATCATTTTTGTTTCCCCAGACAGAAAACAGGGTGCCAGAGAAGTTACATGATTTCTCCAAAGTCACACAGCCATTTATTTGATGGCAAGATCTTGTATAGAACCCATTTGTATTTGTTGAACACAACAAATACATAATATGGGGTATATAATTTGAGAACATTATAGGAGCTACAAGAGTTTGAACAGCTTTATAAGACCCAGTTACCACTTGATGGAATAATGACCTCCAGGGAGAAGACAGATCATTTAACCAACACTCCTTTACCGGGTGGACAAAATCGGATTCAACCCCAGTCTATAGATTACATGTCAAATTCACATTCACACACAATAGGTCACTCTGATGGAGGGGTCAGGGATATGGCACACAGAAGATGATCTGTTTTCCTTTCAGCACTCAGCACACACCGAGCGATGACATGTTAGACAACAGCTCGCCGCAAGCAGCTGCTCCCATTACTGTCCGCCCTCTGCACCCTCTAAGCACCTTCTGCAATAAGCCATGTGACTCCTCTTCCCGGGTAGGTTGTGATCTGCAATTGGCAGGCAGTCTTGCTGACTGGCTTTGAGTTTATTAAGTCCTGAATCCCAGAGCACTTTTTTCTTTTTTAAAAGGCACTAATCACTTTCTGTTTAGTCCAAAAAAATAGAGGGTAGTTACTATCACCAAGCACTGTGCTGGGCCCTAAGAATAGATGCAATAAGCCAATGTCACGGGGGAGGGGGTGGCCACATTCATAAAGAACATTTCCCTCCTTTGGAGGTGGGAAGGGATAATCTGTGGGTTGCTCAGGGTGCTATTGGCCCAACCAGGAGGGCTCAGGACTGGCTTCTGGGAGGAGGTGGCATAAGAGCCAAGTTTTGAGGCATGAATAAGAGTTAGCCAGGTGAAGGGAAGAAAAGTACAAGTAATTCTGGAAAAGGGAAGGTGGGGTGTTGGTCTAGGGGGTAAAGAGAGAGTTAGGGGCGGGTTGTCCTCACTGTTGTGTCACTACGAAGTACAGAGTTTTCCCATGTTAAAACCATACCTCACCCTGGCCAGTGTGGCTCAGTTGGTTGAGTATCACCCGAAGCACCAAAAGGTCGCAGCTTCGATTCCCACTTAGGGCACATGCCCAGGTTGTGGTCCAGTCCCCGGTCAGGGTGCATATTGTCATGGTGCCTACAGAAGGCAACCAATCAGTGTTTCTCTATTTCTCTCAATTTTTCTGTAAATCTAAAAATATTCTAAAAATAAAGTATATTAATTTTTTAAACCCTTATGTTATTTAATGTATTTGTTGAGGGGGGCAGCCAATGTCATCTTCATTGTCACTGAGAACATGCACCTCCGTGGAGGTCACGACAAGGTGCCTTTATTCTCTTCTCACCCCCGTTTCTCCCCAGTCCTTCCCCTTCTTGGTGAAAGCTCCGCCCTCACCCTGCTCAGGCCCCCTGCCTGGATCGTTGCTGACCCCTCCGTCTCCCTCGCCCTACATCGAGACCATCGCCCAGCTCGATAGCTTGTACTTAAGTTCTCTCTGGAGTTTAGCCAATTGGTTCTATCTCTGGAACAAGCCACCTTCACCTTTCTCCCCCCTGGCTTCTTCAGTGGCCTCTTACGTGGACGTCCCTGGCTTCTTCAGTGGCCTCTTACGTGGACGTCCCAGTTGTATTAGTCTGCTCAAGCTACCAACAAAGTACCCGGTGGCTTAAACAATAGAAACTGGAGACTGGAAGTCTAAGATTATGGTGTCAGCAGGGCTCTGAGGCCTCTCTCCTTGGCCTGTAGGTGACCATCTTCTCCCTGTGTCTTGACATGGCCTGTGTGTGTCTGTGTCCTGATCTCTCTTTATAAAAGGGCACCTACAGGGCCCCCCTTCAAGACAGTAACTATGTTGAAGTTCTCATCACAAAAATGTCTTGCATGTGGTTGGCCCTCAGTAATCCCAGTTGGGGACAGTGTGTGCAGGTCTTAGTCACATGCACAGTGTCAATTGTGGAGACCCTCACACCTGCCCTAACACCCTGGGGATGTTGGTTCTCCAAATTCCCATGTCACTCATATCCTTCAGCCCTGCTCAGCCCGTTCCATTCCTGATGGCCCCTCACCCTTTGCTTGTTTTCTGCCCTGGCAGAAACAAAGCAAGCCCAAAATACACCAGCCAACTGGCAAGTGATGAGTGATTAGCTGCCTGCCTCTAAAAGGCTGGAATGAGGCGGCCTTTCAGTGCTAAGTGCAGTAACCCTAGCCCTGGCTCGCTGTAATTCTAGATGGAGGTGGGCTGGGGCTGGGGCTGGGGCTGGGCGTGGGCAGAGCAGCTCGCACAGACCCTGGAGGTCCTCGGCCGGGCAGTGGGAAGAGAGTGCCTCTCTCTGTGGTCAATTGAAAGCATGAAGTTAACACTCAGATGGAGGTAACGGAGATACGCTGGACTGCGTGAGAGGATGAGTGATTCTGTTGACTAAGAGAAGGTCTCTCCAAGGGACCATCAATCCTGCCGCCCCATTTCATCTCTTTCTTGCTCTACGCCTACGGTGAGATACCACATTCTCAGGGAGATTCTCTCTTTTTTTTTCCACTTTATTTCTGCCAAATAGCCTACAGCTCCGTGGCTTTGAACCTCAGTTTCCTCACTGATGAAGTGGCAGTCATAGCCCACTCATCAAAGGGTTGTCGTGAGAACCTAAAGGAGCTAAAGGATTGAGAGGAAAGGCTGGCTCATAGAGGCATTCCCTAACCGGGGGGTTAGCTCCTACTAAAAGCAAGTCTCTGTTACAGAAGTAGCAGGGCCCTGGAGAAATGCAGTCAGATCTCAGATGGCTGTGGTTTGCAGTGTGATTAGTAAATATGTGCTCATTTAAACTGTGCTCTAGGGAAGGTCAGCACCTTAATCAAGAACATACAGGAGTGATTAACTAGTGTTTAATTAAACATTCACCGCTATTCTGAAGGCTTAGACCATTATTTTCTTGCATTAGCACCAGCACATTTTGATTAGTATAGTAAGTGTATTATTAAATCAGTTATCACTGCAGGAATATGTGGCTTGTTAATAAACCCAGTTAGAAATGAGTTTTTATCACTAAAATCAGTAATAGGGAAGATAAGCATATTGGCTAAGATAGTTTACATTTATCCCTCACCCTTGCAAGACAGAAAAAAAGCATCTGCAAAGCCCTGTGTATTTTGCCTTTCTGAATGGTGCCTGAGGCTAGATTCTAACACGGTCCTGTGTCCAGCCGTAATGTCAAATAATTTTATTTGCTCCAAGTCTTAAGGTTGACCCAATCCTGTTTCTAGACTGTGGAGTTCCCTCAGGCAAACCTTTCTCACAAGGCCTGGTTAGAACATCTGAAAGGACAGAGCTGTGATCAGCTCTCGGAACAGGTTTTGTGTCTACTTGCTGATAAAAGTGCATCTAATAAATGTCCAAGATGTCGCAGAATTTGATCTGAAACTTGTGTGACGTGATGTCATGGGAGGAGCAGTTGGCCTTCAACAGCCCATAATACTTGGGAGCTACCTGTGTCTACCCAAACCAGCCTAATAGTTTGTGCATAATTAAATTTGCTTAGGTCAGTTTGCAACAGCTACTGTTAATATGTGTTAGAGCTAAGGACTTTATTTACCTTATTTCATGTATTTCTTAGAACAAATCTGTGAAGCAGGTCCTATTGTTATTCCAGTATACTTATTTATTTATTTTTAAAAATCCTCACCTGAGGATATGCCCATTGATTCTGAGAGAGAGAGAAGTATCGACATGAGAGAGAACATCGATCAGTTCCCCTCTGTACATGCCTCAACTGGGAATCAGTCCCGCATATGGGATTGATTTTGGTGACCAACTGAGCCACATCAGCCAGGGCTATTCCAATATTTTTAATCAGGGAAAAGGTGGCCCAGAAATCTTAATGCATCGCCCAAGGTCACACAGCTACTAAGCTGCAGATCAGGATTTGAGTTCAGGATCCCTGAACCCAGAGCCTACGTTTAATCACTGTATGAGACTTTCCGGTAGCACTTGAGGGTTTGAGTTTGAACAGCATTTCCCCTCAAACAGGCTCAGTCTATAGTCTGGCTCTGCTAACAGCTGTGCCTTCCCCATCTCAATGCCCACCTGCAAAGAAACAGCCACCTTCAAACTGCCCCACTCTGACACCTCTGTCACAGATTCTGGCCACATCCCCCTCGTGGCCCTCCTCACAGGTTTATGTTTTCCTCCCTGATATGGACACGTAGGACCCCAGCGCTGGAGCATACAGTCCCCTGGTAGGAGAACGTAAACGCACAAGGGCCCGGAGGTGGCTCTCTGGCCTTGCTTGAATGCAGCCAGAGTGGGCCCTTGCACCGCATTTGGACAGCTCTGATTTCTCAGGAGTCTTTATTCTTATTGACCAGACTGTGCCTTCCTGTCACTTCATCAACTGGTCCTGATTCTGCTCACTGGAGTCACTGCCTGTGTCACCTGGCAGCCCTTCTGGCATGTGAGGGTGAAGCCATGTGCCACTCAGTGTGCTCCCTTCAGAGGCCTAGTGCCTTGAGATAACGTGGGCTCTCTCCGGTCCCTGCAGGTCTCCCCCCTTCCCCAGAAGCTGTGGGATCTGAGGACTCTGGCTTCCCTGGGTTTTGTGCTGTCCTCTGGGCAAGAGGCTCTCCGAACAGCCTTCCAGAGGCAGAGGAAGCTGCTAGAGCCCTCTTCTCTGTACTATTATTATACTGAGGTATAAGTTATCTAATTATTTACACAGCTCTATTGCTTTGAAACAATTCTTATTCAGATACAATTTATATACCATAAAATTCATCGTTTTGAAGTGCACACTTCAGTGATTTTTAGTATAGTCAGAGTTGTGTAACCATTACTACTTCCTAATTTCAGAACATGTTCATCACCCCAAAAAGAAACCCCATACTCACTAGCAGTCACTGCCGTTCTCCAGCCCCAACAACCACTAATCTACTTTCTGTCTCTGTGGATTTGCCTGTTGTGGACATTTCATATAAATGGAATCATACAATAAGTGGTCTTTTGTGACTGACTTTCACTTTCATAGTGTTTTCAAGGTTCATCCATGTTGTAGCATGTCTCAGAATGTCCTTCTTTTCTGTGACCAAATGCTATTCCATCGTATGGACACCCCACCTTTTGATTATCCGTGCATCGGTTGATGCGCATTTAGGCTGTTTCCACTTTTTGGCTGTTATGAACAACGCTGCTGTGAACATCTGCGAACAGGCTGTGGTGTGAACAGTTTGCAGTTCTCCTGAGTGTACGCCTGGGTGCAGGATTGCTGTTGTTTGGCTTTTAAGTGCATGTTTTGGTGCATTTCATGTCAAGACCTTGTCACACATAAGGTTTGAGCCTGGGCTTGGGACTTGGGCAAGCAGTCAAGAACTTCTCTCACCAACAACAGGGTAGTGGGATCCAAGTCGGCTGGGAAGCCCAGCCAGAACCTCACCAGCTGTCTCCCCCCCCATCCCCTGAGGGGCCCAGTGATAACAAGTCAGAGGACGGGGCAGGGGAAGTGGTAGCAGGAAAGGTTCTGTTGACATTGATTATACAATGCCTCCTGATTTTAAAATATTAAGTTGTTGGGGGAGATGGATTATTGCATTTTAGAGTTGGGGAGATTCTAGCCTTAAATGTAAAGGTCACCCTCAGAGTCCAACCCAACATATTTATGGAGAAGGGAAGGAGAGCTGGTCCATAGCTTAAACAGCAGTCACAGGCCAGCCCTTATGTTGAGGCCCGCTGAGAGAAGCGGAGACACTGAAGTGGCTGGGCTGTGGTCCATCCATTGAACATCTCTGAACTGACCTCTAGGGACACCCAGTGGAAGAAGAGGGACACTCAGTGCGACATCAGACGCTAAAGATTAGGGATCTGCTCCTTAATTCTCTATACCATGGAGAGGCTTAGCTCCAGGTGGCAGAACCCAGAGAACTCTGGCCTCCAAGCCCAACACTGTTCCTTCCATATGCCACAAATCACTTCACCTCCCTGGGCCTTGATTTCCTGATCTGTGCAGTCAGGAGAGTGACCCCTTCCTTGCCTGACTCACTGGGTTATTATCAGGACCAAACCAAATGAGATCACAGGGAGGGGAACACTCTTTAAAATGAAGAATACATCTTGGTAGTGATTTATTATGGGCCTGGATTCATTTAAACTCATTCCTCTATTCATGCCACAGATATTAATGAGTACCTAGTTATAGTTTAAACTGAACTTCCACTATATTTTTATTACCTATTATGCACTTTTGTTTATCCTAAATCACTCTAACTTCCAAAGCTCTTCCTCAGGCCTCCCTCCTACTACTCCCTGAAAATGATCACACCTTCCTGCAGCTGTGGGCTTTCCAGTAGCCTCCTTTTCAGGACTGTTTCAGTTCATTTATGTTTTGGCTGAGGTCTCAAGGTCAAAACCATATGCAAAATGCACCATGTTCTGCTACAGATCAACAAAATACTCTTTGGTTTACTTTGAGTGCTTTCTCTAGCAGTGCCCAGCAGACACCTTCTAAGATGGATGAATTCCTTCAGCCTTTGGTAAAGATTTAAGAACTTAAGTAACTTCTTCAAAACATTCGCTTCATGTTGAGTCTTTCCACTACCACATGCTGGGCTCACAAGTGAGACACATATCACCCCTTGATGTTCTAATGGCTTTGTAATTATACAAGTAAGTGGCAAGAAAAGAAACTTGAAAAGTTAAAGGCACAACCCAAATGCCCATTGATGGCTGAATGGGTAAAGTGTGGCATATCCATACAATGAATATTATGCAATATAAAAAATGAATGAAGTTCTGATACGTGCTACAACGTGGATGAACCTTGAAGACATTACGCTAATTGATATAAGGACAAATGTTGCATGATTCTGCTTATGTGAGGTACCTAGAATACTCAATATCATAGGGAAGGAAAATAGAATAGAGGTTACCGAGGGCTGGGGCAGGGGCAGGGAATGGCGCGATATTGTTTAGTGGGTACAGAATTACAGTTTGGGATCGTGAAAAAATTCTAGAGATGGGTAGTGGTGATAACTACGCAACAGTGTGAATGTACTTCCTGCCATTGAATTGCACACTCAGAATGGTTAAAATGGTAAATATGTTATATATATTGTTGTGGCTTCTTTCCAGTATTTGGCTATGAACAAAGCCACTGGAAAAAGCTAAAGGCAGCCTTTAGGATGTTGCGATACAGTGAGGGGAAGGTAGGTTATAAAAGACCAACTGTCCTGCTCTTTGCGGCATCTCTGGTGCCGGGACCGTGCACGTGAGCACCGTGGCCCAGCCTCCCGGTGCATCAGCACCAGGCTGAGAGGCAAGCACCTGGCTCTTCCTAGTCCTGCTCCGAAGTCATTGTCCGGTTTCTAACTGATGATGACTATTAGTGATCACCCAACTGGGGAAGTGGTTGTGAACCTTACAGCAGGTTACACAAGTGTGGAGTGATCGGCCTCGGGTTTGGTGTACAATTCAATAATCTAGAAACATGACAGGACAATCTGCCCCCGTCCATCAGTTTGGTTTCATTGTACTAATGACCTCAGCCAGCACCATGGACCAGGAGAAGCAAGATGAAGACTCACAGAGGGAAAATCCTGGGCTGCTTTTTCTAGGGATGTAATACACACGTATAAGTCCAGTGTCTCAATGAACAACAACAGAAAGACTATAATTTCTATCTTAAAAAAACAATGATGTATACTATTATGTATACATAGTAAAAAGTCTTGGATAATATTCAATAAAATGTTATGTATATTGTTATGCAAATAGTGAGTAGCTCTGCATAGTGGAATTATGAATAATCTTATTTTCCTTGCCTATTTCCATCTTCTAATTTTCCTCCAAATAGTTTTACTTTTATGATTCGTATGGTACAAGAGTTACCTGAGGTATTTTTGCGTGGGTGCCTCTGCTTCCCCCTTGCCACAAGGGAGAACTAAAGGAGCCGTGGGTTTTCTGTTCAGCGATCTTACTGCTTCTTTCTCATTATGTTCTATGTGTTTACATGTTGAGAGGAGCTGTGGTTCGAGAGTGGAGCTGGTGACCTTGGAAAAGTCACTTAATCTCCCTGAGCTTCTGTTCCTTCACCCATTATATAAGAATAGTCTTAAGAATAACATAATAAAGCCTTCTTTCTGCGTGGTGCAGAGTGTGGGCGCACTCAAGAAATACATAACTGATGTCACTCTTCATTATAGAAAACACCGCTGTAAACGGATTGCCACAGGAAACAGGGTTGGGGGGATATTTTCAAGGTTCTCCCCAGCCCAGCCAACGGTGATGATGACGGCTGTCACCGGCCTGCACCCTCAGTCCCTGCGGCACCCTCGCCTCCCGCGCTCACCTTGAAGCTCCTAGAGAGTGACCACCAGGGGGCACAGTCTCATCGCTTGAAAGCCTGGGTCCCATCTCCCCCCATTTCTCGCCAGTGCAGTTTAGCATTAAGGAAGCTTCCAGGTGGAGGGAAGCTCAAGGCCGCAGGCCCGCAGTCCGCCCTCCTGTGGGTCTCCTCTGCCTGGTCTCCTTCCCTCTCAGTCATAACTGGCACCCGCTCCCCGACCTGCGGTGGCAGGTCTCCCTGTGCCCGCTCAGCCCGACACTGCCAGCAACTTGTTCCCTGGACGGCGCGGTTAAATGGTTAAATGTTCCTTGTCATTGTAAAGCGCTGCTCAGGCCTATTGTGGGGCATTCTGTGGTTTAAAGGACTTTTTTCTTTGCTTTGACCCAGCTCAGGGCAGCTACACACTTCAGAAACAGTCTCCCTGTTTCTCTTCAACCTACCAACTTCTAACTTCTAGGTGGTTTAAGACCATTCCTTCAAAAATTTCTCATTTGGGAAGTCGTCAAACTTTCCCCAGGCCTCTGCTGCTGATGCTGACACCCTAGCCAGGTCCCCGCTTTGCTTCTCAGCAAGCTCACCGCCCCTCCTCTTTCCGCTGCCAAGGTTTCTAAAGAGGAGCAGTTCTCAAGCTTGGCTGTGAAGAAGAATCGTGTGGAGGATCCTGTGGAAAGTTTAGATTCTACCACTTCACACCTGTTAGGACAGCTGTCATAAAAATGAAAATTAAAAAAAAGAAAGCAGGAACTAAGTATTGGAGAGGATGTGGGCAAATGGGAGCCCGTGTGCATCCTGCTGGGAATGTAAAATGGTACAGCTGCTGGGGGAACAGGGTGGCGAGCCCTCAAAAAATTAAATAGAGAATTTCCATTTGATCCAGCAATTCCGCTTCTAGGTATATACCCAAAAGATGTGAAAACGGGGACTTGAACAGATATTCTCACATCTATATCGACGGCAACACTATTCACAATAACCAAAAGGTGGAAACAACCCAAATATGCACTGATGGGTGAATGAATAAGCCAAATGTAGTGTCTGCATACAATGGAATACTATTCAGCCCTGAAAAGGAGGGACATTCTGACACATGCTACAACACGGATGAAACTTGAACACATTATGCTAAGTGAAATAAACCAGATACAAAGGGACAAACAGTATATGATCCCACTGATCTGAGGGACCTAGAGTAGTCAGGTTCACAGAGGTGGGAAGTAGGATGGGGCGCTGTTGCTGAATGGGCAGGGTTTTGGTTTGGGCTGATGCAAAAGCTCTGGAGAGGGACGGTGGTGATGGTTAAGTACAACAATGTGAGTGTAGTTATTGTCACTGAATGGTACACTTGGAAATGATTAAAATGGTAAGTTGTTGTAATGCATATTTTAGTACTCTAAAATAAGTTCAAAATAATTTGTTAAAGTGCAGATTCCGGAGTCTCACACTACTGATCCCATAGCTCTAGATCGAAGCCCAGGAATCTGCCTTTTTTAAGCCCCTGAGGGTTTTTGATGCAGGTGGCCTTGGAGGAACATCGGCATTCTGCGGCGGTGGCTGTGTTCATGCTTCCAAAAGCCCTGCATGAGAATTGTCCACCACCAGGCTTTGAAAGACACACTGCCACTTACCAGTGTGTGACAAGCATTAGACCTCACTGTGCCTTAGATTCTTCACCTCTGAAATGGGACTACTAATCCTACCTACCTAATAGGCTCTTTGTAAAAACTGAACAGGTGATACATGCGAAATGCTTTGAAAAATTATTCTAACACCTAATGGCAGGGTCCACTTTTTTTTTAAATATATTGTTATTGATTTCAGAGAGAGGAAGGGAGAGGGAGAGAGAGAGAGAAACATCAATGCTGAGAGAGTCACTGATCGGCTGCCTCCTGCACGCCCCCTGCTGGGGATCGAGCCCGCAACCCGGGCCTGTGCCCTGACCGGGAACCTCGATCTCCTGGATCCTAGGTCGATGCTCAACCGCTGAGCCACGCCTGGCCGGGCAGGGTCTACTTTTTAAATGATTATGAATATTCTCAACGGCCAGGAAGCAGCTGCACTGGGCAGTTCATTTAATGAAGCAGGAGGTAGAGGCAGCTCTGCTTCTGCGAAGGGATTAGTGGGGAGGGTCTTACCCCACGAGAAGCAATGGCATTCTCTAAGGTGGGGGCGGGGGCATGAGACATCCCACAGAGTTCTAGTCACTTTATTTTAAATTATTCAGAGGCATGGAAAACATCAGGGGAGTAGGATTTCTGGCAGAAGGTAAAGGAGAACTTTTACTTTTCACTCTACTTCTGGGATGTTTGTTTATTTTGCATTGTGATGCCCTGTGTCACTTTTGTACTTAGGCCAAAAAAAAAGGGTTTTCTTAGTGTTGCAGGTATTAACCGTGGCTGCCCTCTCTTACTCAAAATGGCACTGGCAGTAAAAACGCAAATACTCAGAATAATATCCTTACATAATACTATGGATGATGACACCTTAGTCATTAGCAATTTACAGAGCCTGTTCACGTCCATTATCTCATTTAACCCATGGCATGGTTTTGTGAAGTAATATTTTACCCATTTAACAGCTGAGGGACTAAATGCACAATAAATGCGTGTCACAGTTGTCTAAGTTGCCCCTGTCTCCCTCCTCATGTTCTGAGTGTTGTCTTTGGTTCACTCTGCTCTAGTGTTCCTGGCACTTATTCCAGTCCTGTATAAATATATTTATAGATCATTCACTTGCAAATAAGCATCCTTTGCTGAAAATGCCTTATCTGATCCTCAACTTCCTCATTTTGAAAACAGAAATAAATATAGTACTTCTCTCATTGAGTTGGTTTAGAAATAAATGAATGTAAAGTGCTTAGAATAGTGCCTAACACATAGTAAATGATTATTATTAGTTACCCCTAGTGTGCCCAGCTCATCCCTGTTGGCCTTGAGATTTTCCTGATTTCATCACTGAAAGTCCCAAGTCCTGGGAAATCCCTCAATCCTGAGAAAACTGGGGTGTTTGGTCACCCTTATCGCTATTGTCATGTACAATGTGGCCCCCCCCACACCACCAAAACCATTCCATTCAGTACCTACATTGATTAGCTCAACTTTTACAGAAATATCACAAAACGCAATTTTTTCATAAACATAAAATTCGTGCTCTACCTCATTCCAATTGCCTCCCCCCGCCCCCCCCGCCCCCCCCCAGGGCTGGTAGACATTCTTTGGCCATCAGAGCTTAATCTAGGATTTCCTCCGGTTTTCACCTGAGCCAACATGAAAGAGTGCCCCCCACCTCCAAGAAGGGGAAGGTGTGGGGAGAGAAGCGGGGGTGGGGGTCAAAACAGGGCTAGGCGACAACAGAGGCAGATGACTCCAGGACACTGGAGCCCGGGAATACTTCGCTTGTAGAATAAAGAAACAGCGCTCTCCCTGGGACAGATTTGCCAGAATATGAAGGAGCAGCGGTCTCCCTCGCTCACTAGTCACTGTATGAGACCAGGAGCGTGTATGTCATGGGGGGCGGGGGGGGGCGGGGCAGTACAGTATGCATTTCTCAGCTCCTACCACCAAAGATGTGCCAGCTCTGCAGAGGTGTGTAGAAGGCTTTGACCCAAAAGGACAAAAGTGCCAGGTCCTGGCTGGTTGGAGGGGAGAGGGCGAGGAGAGAGGATTCTTTGTGTTGGAGAAATCAAGCCTTGGGCTAATTGTATTTAATTTAATGGTGTGACAGAGAAAGGCCTGGACTGAAAGTCTGAAAACAAAGTTCTCATCCTATCCCTTTTGTGAGCTAACAACCCCAAGCCACCCACTTCTTCCAGAGTCCTGCACAACTCCGGGGGGTGCATGTCATTCATAGAGAAGTGTGACTCTGACCCCTTGGAGCTGGCAATACAGGAGCCCCCTACCCTCTCTCGTCCTCTCTTTTTCCTCTGTAAAATGGACTAAATTTGATGATAGCCTTTATCAGCTAGTTGACGTCTTTATGGCTCAGTTCTAATCTCCAAACTGGGAGAAATGGGATTTTGTCACACAATGCTCACTTATAAGCATTGGAGAAAAAACACTCTATTTTGATACTAGTACTACCTGAGTTTTTGGACTCCTTCCCTAGAGAGTAAAGTGGTAAAAACTAACAAGATGGGGAGGAAAGTCAGAAGGCAACGTGTCCAGCATCTGTTATTTCTGCCTCACCTGCATCCATGCCTCTTTCTTTTGGTGACTGTTCTTAGGTTTGCTCTGTGGAATCCCCCCCTTCTAACTGGATGAAACCTGGCCAGTGTTGGCATCTCACTCTCTTCTAGCCAAAGAGTGAGCAAGTGGCCCAAGTTCTGCCAATCAGATGCTCCCCCCTTTGGATCTGAATTTTGAGCCAAGTGATGTGAAGACTGAAAATAGTTAGAGCAGATCCATGCCAAAGGATATACTCTAAAGCAAGGTCAGCAAGCTATGGCCATGTACCAAATCTGGCCCTCCAGCAATTTTTGTAAATAAAGTTTTATTGGGACATAGACACAATCTTTTGCTTAGGTATTGCCTATGACTTCGTTCATGACACAAGGACAAAATCGGGTAGTTATGAGAGAGTCTATCCCGCAAAGCCTAAAATGTTTACTATCTGGACCTTTACAAAAAAAGGTTGCTAATGTCTGCCTAAGGGATTGCCCATGAATGCCGGCTGCATAGGTCCCAGGAGCTATCCTGGTTCCTTTCCATCCCAAAGCCTGAGTCTCCAGGGTTTCCTTGGATTCTGTGAGCTACTGATTTTTCTGAGAACTTCATTTTTTGCTTAAGTTAGAGTGACTCAGTTCCTGTTGTTACAACCAATGAAACCTAAACTTTGGGAGATTTAAATATTTTTAATTTTTAAAATCACTTAGAGAAATTAGTATTTGATTTGATTTTTATGTCTGCTAAGTGTGACCATTTAGTGTAGCATCGATGGGGAAGGAGCCACATCTCTGTATGGCT
This sequence comes from Miniopterus schreibersii, assembly GCF_964146895.1. Lineage (NCBI taxonomy): Eukaryota > Metazoa > Chordata > Mammalia > Chiroptera > Miniopteridae > Miniopterus > Miniopterus schreibersii. The sequence goes on from NC_138114.1 coordinate 38,804,141, forward strand.
GCGCTTTGTGGCTATGTTAATGACCCTTGCTGTGTTCTTTGACCCTATGCAGGATTTAAAACAAAAAGAGTGGTCAGTAACTCACATCAAAGCTCACAGTGACATCTAGTATGACCACTATCCCGGTTTACCCAGGACTGAGGGTTTGTCCAAGACTGAGGGGTTTCCTGGGGACTAAGGGGTTTATGGACTGCAGGACTTTCAGTTTTAAAACTGGGACAGTCCCAGGCAAACCGGGACAATTTGATCGCTCTAGGATATTATATGATTGATGTTAAATATATGTTACTTTTAAAAACCAAGATAAGGGTAGTATTTAAGAAATAAAGAGTATTTAAAAAATTTCCATTGCTTTAATTTGTTTCTAGCCACAATGTTTTAAGTATTTTACATTTTCAAGTAATGCTAAAAGAAAGCACATGATTTAGCTAAAGGGGACACAAGTTTACTGCGTTTAAGGAATCCTGTGTTATAATGGAAATAGTAATAATTGAATCATGGCATCATGGAATGAACATGGGGTTAGGAACCCGGAGTTCTGGGTCCACATCCTGGCTCTGGGACAACAGCGTTTCGTATGTGAACATTACTCCTGAGAGGCATACGGTGCCCCACAAATGCACTATGTTATAATTATCGGTGGAAGGAAAAGAGAGCACAATTGCAGATCATTTCTGAAACCTCAGCCAAGAACCAGAGCCTGGTTGGTGCCGGCGATTTCAGAAATGAATCCAGTGCCGGTGCTTGTGTGAAGGAAGGAGACTGATCCTCTGGATTTGCAGAGTCCTGGAAAATACCTTTGGTGATGAAAAACATCTATTTGGATGAGGCAGTCCCCAGTAAGTAGGCGGATTATCCAGCTTCCTTCGTAGAGAACTGACTGGACTTGTTAGACGACTTCATAACTATCAGGAAGGAAGAAGAAGGGATGTGCATGTTAAATCTAGTGCAAATATGAACCGTGCTGAGTTGGAAGATGGCAAGATGAGCTTCTTTCTACGTATGTGCAGAGGATGGCCGGGGGTGGAAGGGGCTGGGGCCGGGCAGATGCCTAGAGATGGGACAAACCCCCAGATTCATTCTGAATCATCTCATAGTCATGGGGGCTGGCGATGCTGGTGGTTTGGGTAGAAGGGATAGAAAAAGTGAAAAGGGAAAGAGATTTGGAAATAATAATCTTCTCCCTTCACCTTTCCTAGGCTAATAAGTATAGATATTCTGTTGACCTAGAACCCACTACCCTTGTGGAATTCAGGAGGTCTATGAACTTGGGTGGGGGGAAACAGAGATGTTTGTATTTGCTAACATAAAATGAAATGTAGCATTTCCTTTAGTTACAAGTGTACGCAACTAACTGCTGCTATTTTGGTGAAACTGAGGCTTTTTGCCAGTGGAAATCACAGATGTTTTCAAATCACACTATTATGTTGTAGATCTCATGAAATATTTGTGTTCATCGCTACTTTGAAAATAGATTCACTCTTAGACTTGTGCCTTAATACACAAAGAAGTACAGATGTTATTACTATATTACATATTTCTATTTGGATAATTGTATTTCAATGTTATCAGTTTCTCTTGTAGTCCTCTATATTTTATTGTATACATTTGAAAGTATTATTCTGAGAAGGAGTCCATGGGTTTCACCAGGTTACTAAGGGCTCTGCCCCTGAGCTCTGCTCTAGACACTGTCCTGTGAAATAGCCCAGCACCTTCCACCTCCCCCATGCCCTCCGGCCTTCATAGACGCTTTTAAGGGAGTTCTGTAGAAACAGGGACAAGTGTTTCAGATAATGCGATAAAGGAGAATTTCAGCATGGTGATAACTAGGTAAAAATATTTTTTGTAGCTCTTACATGTGGGCTAGAACTGGAAAATCATTAAGAAAATGAAACTAGCTGTGTTTACTTTTAAAGTGTTATATCTCTTCAATACTATTTTTAAAAAGCCTGTATGATCTCTTTTTTACATAAGTAATATATTCTCATTGTTGAAAAATTACAAAATGCAGTTGTATAAAAAGGAAAAATGGCTGGTCTTCCTAAACCAGTTTAAAAAAGCATGATGAATTTTTTAGATGCATATATAGCATTTTTTTAAAAATGATACAGAGCTATATGTTCTGACCTGGAAAGATTTCTATTGTATATTAAGTGGAAAAGCAAGCAGAGTACATAAAGCGGAATCCCATTTTTGTTTTTTAAAAAGAGGATGTGTATACACATACGAAAATGTCTAGGAGGCCACACTTCAAACAAGCGTCGGTGTTAACAGTTTACCATGCTAGGGTGATATTAGCCAATCCCAGTTTTGTTAAGGGAAAGGAAATCCTCCAAGGGAAAGCACAGTGTTGATGCCAGGATTAGCAGCTTCAGGGTGTCCCGGGTGTATCCTGTGGCAGCCTAGGGAGGTGGCTCCTGGGAGGGGCTCCTGGTCCCCTCACGGAGCCCTTTAGGGCCTGAGCCTCGGCTTTGCAGGCTGGAGGTACTATTTGGTTTCTACACCCAGAAAATGGGTTTGCCTCTGGGAAAACGATTAGATTTACAAGAAGCAAATGGCTAAGCCAGCATTCCAATGTTTCAAATGAGAATGATTGCACCGGCCTAGCAGGGCGTATGAAACCCACCAAGAGGATGTGCCCGGAGCTCCCAGCACAGTGCACGGCTGAAGCCCCAGGGGAAGAGAGGGATCGTTGCTATGAGGTGTCCCAAGCGTCATCTGCAGGGAGGTGAGGCTGCTCAGTGGCCATGAGAAGTGTGGAGGTTTCCCTTCCCTATGCCGTGCACCCCGCCAAGGGCTTTGAGCAGAGCCTCTCATTTCATCTTCACACGCCCTCAGGTGTCGTTCCCCTTTTACAGATGAGGGGCGGAGGCATAAGACAGTTAAGAAACTGAACTGTGATAGGACCAAGATGTGGCCGTCACTCTGCTGACTCTTGCCAGCTTTGCCCTTGGGGACGACGCGGTGAGCATGAGCGTGGAGCATGGGCGTCACCTGGATGGTCTTTTTTTATTTATTTAATCCTCACTTGAGGATATTTTTTCCAATGCTTTTTCAGGGAGAGTGGAAAGGAAGGAGAGACAGACAGACACACATCGATTGGTTGCCCTCTGCACGCGCCCTGACTGGCGTCGGGGACCGAGCCTCCAACCGAGGCACGTGCTCTTGGCCGAAATAGAACCCGGGACCCTTCAGTCTGCAGGCCAACGCTCTGGCCACTGAGCCAAACCGGCCAGGGCCTGGGTGGTCTTAATGGCCGTACCGTGCAGCTGTGAGTGCCAGATATCTCCATATCCACTGTCCAGATGGGTCACTTAACCTTTCTGTGCCTCAGTTTCCTCATATGTAGAATGGGGGTAATATTAGTGTCTACCTCCTAGGGTTGTTGTAAGGATTAAACGCTTATAAAATAGTGACTGGCACATAGTAAGCATTCAGTTCATGTTAACTGTTGCTGTGGTCGTGGCGGTTCTGCCTCCGGACCTGATCTCACGGTGCAGGCGTGGGCGCTCACCCCTGCTCCACACTGAGGACGTCATGGCCACGGCCTGTGCGCACACCTGCGTGGGCGCCCTACGCAGACTGTGCCCGTTCCGGGCATATTCTTTCTTTAGCTAGAATTTATATTTTATTTAGCCATAAAATACAAACAGTTTAAGCTCCTCAGTTACAGTCACAATCAAGTTGGGTCTCCTTGAAGTGGACTCCCACCCCCCCTCCAAGTTACTTTGATTGGATCCGGGTGTTCACAAATTCTCTCAGACTTTTTTTTTTTTTTTTTAAAGACTTTCCTTTTTTTTTTTAGGGCACTTTTAGGTCCTTAGCAAAATTAAGAAAAGAGTATAGAGATAACCCATACTACCCCTGGCCCCACACATCCATAACCTCCTTCATTATCAGCATCCCCATGAGAGTGGTATTTCTGTCACTATTGATGCGCCCACACTGACACATCATAGTCACCCACAGTCCATAGTTCACATTTGGGCTCACTCTCGGTGCTATGCATGCTATAGATTTGGGCAAATGTATAATGAATGACATGTATCCACCATTATAGTATGAGACAGAGTATTTTTACTGCCTACAAATCCTCTGTACTTCATCTCTGTATACCTCCCCCTTCCTGGGACATGTTAAAGACGGCCACTCTCATTCCTGAAAACTGGACCCAATCCCCTTTTTTCCTCTCCATTAAACTGAATACACAGCCTGCCCTCATCCAGGGTATCGGATCACCCATTCCCCAGGGAACTCTAAGGCCCACTGGCAAATAAAGGTGTGACCTGAACGTACATGGGGTTGGCCCACAGCTATGGATGTGTCCTTTCAGGCAGTAACCACTCTGAGCTTAATGCATCCCGGCTCCAGGCGGGGACTGCGAGAGGAGGAAATCCTGTCCTTGCCCAGCTGGGACCAGGCTCTTTGGCCCCCACTGGGACCGGTCCTCGGACACCAGCCTCGGGCGAGCACAGTTGTCCCGAGGCATCGGCAGCAGGGCCCTGGTGTTGGGCTGAGTGTGGTCTCATGGGCCTGTTGGAGCCTGAAAGGGCTGGTGAGGCTGCCAGTCCCTCCCGCAGCTGGACCTCGCTGCAGGCCCAGGGAAGCTGGTGGCTGCGCTGGTTTCATTCCTGGCCATTACTCCAAGACAATGGGTTTCTTGTCAGCAACAGGAATTCTTTATTATTGAACGACAGCTGCTGACAAGAATGTTTCCACAAAAACCTTTCCTTCCATCTCCGACCTTCACACAAGGGACACCATCCACCGCCTCCCACTGCACCCTCAGGGAACACCCGGGCATGTTACCATATTGGCTATATCCAAGTTCCACTTGTACTGTTATTGCCTTAATATTTCGCTTTAAATGTGCTCCTTTCTTCCTCAAATAATTTGCCAGGAACTTCACATCAAAAATACCTGTAAAATTACAGACTTAATGAGCTGCATTTTTGTTGTTAATCCCCACCAGAGGATATTTTTTCCATTGATCTTTAGAGAAAGTGGAAAGCAGGGATGGCGGGAGGGAGAGAGAGAAACATAGATATGAGAGACACACATTGACTGGTTGCCTTCCACATGGGCCCCAACTGGGCTGGGGATCGAACCTGCAACCCAGGTATGTGCCCTTGACCAGGAATCGAAACCAAGACCCTTGGGTGCACAGACTGACACTCTAACCACTGAGCAACACTGGCCAGGGTGAGCTGCATTTTTCTTAATATACCTTAAAATAAATACAGAAATATTAAACATTTTTAAAGTTTTCTCATGGATCACCTAAAACCACCCTCACTGTGTGGCCCCCACCAATGGTATCCCTAACTCTACCATGGGAAACCTCTCGAGTCACCCATGTTGTCACCATTGACTTCTCTCCTGAAGACCCCTCAGTCTGTGTCCTGTGGGCAGCTACAGTAGGAAGGATGGGCCTGTTCCACTTGGAGGCCCCCCTGCAAGTGTTGCCCTCTTCCACTCAAACTTGGATTTCCTTCCTGTCGGGTAGAGAGAGACCCATTTTTTTGTTGATTGATGATGAAAGCAGACTGAGGATTCTAATGAGCTCCCCTCCCTGGGAAATGCTGTGGCCAGGCAAGGCTCTGAAAAAGGGGACATTAAAGGCAGGTGGAGGTTGTGGCAACTATGGAGAGAGGATGGACATACTGATTATCTGGTCGAAGGACAGGTATCTTCCTCTTTTCACAAAAATAGTTGATGGATAAACGTTTGCCTCTTTTTCACAAAGAATTTGAGGCACAGAATGGACGTGGAAACGAGCTATGTGGGTCTCGCTCCATCAGTTACTAGGTATATAACCTTCCTGAATCTCAGTTACTTCCAGTAAAATGGGACTGATGACATTTAGTCACACTTATCAGAATAAAAAAAAAGTAATCCAGGGGAAGGTGCTAGAGAGTCACTCTGGGGACAGCGTGGCTGCTTTAAATTGGGGTGAGGGAGGGTCAGAGAGCATCTCTGTAAGGAAGGGACATTTGAGTGGAGCCCAAATGACAAGGAACTGGCGGAGGAAAGTGTGGAGTGGTGTATTCTGGACAGAGACAACAGCAAGTAAAAATATCTTGAAAGTAGGTTGGCAGATTTAGAAATTAAAAACACAGAATGCTCACTTAAATTTAAACATCAACTAAACCAATACTTTTTGGTATATTCCAAATATCACATGGGACATACTTATACTAACCAAAGTAGGTGTGGTCTACCTGAAATTTGAATTTAACTGGACATCCTGTATTTTATGGAGACCTTATCTGAAAGAAGGGGAGCCACGCTGGAGAGCCACAGGAGGAGCAGGTGACGGGGGTGGGTGGTCAAGGAGCCGGGTGCCATGAGGCGGGGTCAGAGAGAGAGCAGGGCCCAAATCTGGGACTACACAAACAACAAAGTGGTCACTAAGGACTGCCCTGACCGCTGTTGTTCCTTCCCCTCGGTGAAGTCATTAGCTTTACCTTCCTGCAACCCTATGGTTTCTGGGAAGGGCTTCTTGGAAGGTGAACAATTGTCCGGGCTCCCAGGCCTGGGTGGTGCTTGGGGAGACCTCGGGCCGCTGGTTGACCTGCCTGAGCATAGCGTGCAATATATATTGTTTGGTCTGAGCTTTTAAGTGCTCTTTCCCTGTTTGTTTGTTTAATTCCTGTGCTTTTGTATGTGATCCCCTATAAATCTTCCTCTCCTTAAGGACTATGTTTGACAACTTCATTTCCCCCCAACTGGAGACATTTCCCCTGCTAGGGGTCAAAAAGACTAATTACCCTAAACTGAGCGTTGGAGACACCCTCAGGCTCACACACAGCCCAGAAGCGCACGATCCCTGCCGTATTAATAGAAGAACGCGGCGAAGGCCAGCCTGCACCCAGAAGCAGTGACATCCTCAAGACCCAAATGTTTTCCTGCTGGAAAATAAACTCCTGACCCCTTCAGTGGCAAATGTGTGGAGCCTCACAGTGGAAGAGGCCATGAAAGAGGTTCTGTTCAGACACTTTAGTTTACATGTGAGGAAACTGAGGCCCCGGGAGGATTGTGATTTGCCAAAGGACCCAAAATTGATGATGGGGCTGGGACCCAAGCTCAGAGCTCCTAACTCCCTGTCCAGTGCTTCTTCCACCCAAGCTGGGCTTGCCCTGGGGAGGGGGGGTGAAAGGGGGGGGTGGGAAACTTATGGAGGGAGGTGGGAAGGGCAGCAAAACAGCAGTTGACTCTCATAAATTGTTTTAACATTGACAAAGCACGTCCCTACATTATCTCATTCTAGGCAGGTACAGTTTCCATTTTGCAAGTGGGGAAGCTGGAGCTCAGAGAGGTTCAGTGACTTGTCCAAGGTCACATAGCTGTTAACTGACAGAACAAGGAATCAAACCCAGATTCAGGCTCCTTGGCCTGTTTCCACCATAACCTGGAAAAAATGGACCAGAAGAGAGCAGCATGTTGGTCACTGGTATTGTCATATCAAGGGCAGGCACGTGTGAGAAGACTGCTAGCCTGGAGCCACGTGGGCACTTCGCAGGCACAGTCTCCTTCAGTCGTCTCAGTAAGTTTATGAAAGAGGAATCAGCACCTCCTTACAGTTGAGGAGCTGAGGCCGGGAGGGGTTAAGTGGCCACCCAGTCGATTAGTAACAGTTAGGACTTCAATCCAGATCTGCCCAACTTGAGAGCTTTAGCAGGTCCCCACCGGGATTTTTTGGGGGGGGATCAGTTAAAGGCTGCAGGATGAAACTGGGCATGAGGGAGGCACAGAGAACATGGAAGAAAAGACGCCCAGGAAGGCTTATGTGTATAATCAATGAACCTTGGGGGGGGGGGCTTGCGGGGAGGGAGGTAGAGTCACTTATACCTTCTCCACGGCTCCCTCCTCTCCTCTGTAGGCAAATCGTGTCCCAGAAGCATTAGACAAATTCCCTCTCCTTTTTACAGTGTGTGCGTTTGCTTGGGGGCTGAGCTGGGGCTGTGCCTGCTTTGCGGTTGGTTCCATTCTTGGAATCCAGTGTTCTGGCCCTTGCTTTCCCGCCACACCTAACAGGGCTCCCTTCCCCCCAAACGGCCTCTCTTCCGAAGACCACCAGCGTTAGGCAGGAAACAGAGCTGGATTGCCTTGTTTTCATGCAAGAACTTGTCCCATCTTGCCCTGCCTCCTTCCACCCACCTCCCAGCCTCCTCATTTTGTTTCCAAAATAATTGTGAGTTTTTCCCAACTGAGGTTCCTGATCTGGCTACTAGTGGGGAAATTCCTACCAAGCCTCCCTTATCTTTTCTAGTCAGCCATCTCGGTTTTTCTGTGGCTAGAGGCAGCATCACTGACGATCTTACCATTTGCCCCAGTGCTCAATTCAGCCCCTTCACATAGTAGGTCCACAGTAAGTCTTTCTGCCCTGAACTGACAGCTCAAGGGAGTAAGAGGTGGAATTATTCTGAGGGGCTCTTGTTGCTAATAGTCCCCTGGTTTAGACATTTTTTTGTAGCTAATGAATTTCTCAAGCCTGGAGTTTGGGACATTCCTCAGAAGCCTCCCCATTAGGACAGTCACTGGATGACCCTCCTGTCCTCTGTGGGAATGCTGGGAGTCAGCACATCTGTTCCAGGGGCTCAGGGCTCCCACCTGGTCAGTGGAGCTGGTGCCCGTGGGCCAGCTGCCACATCACTTCTCCTCCTTGACCTCAGTAGGAGGTCTGCGGTCCCCAAAATACAAATGAAAATTTAAATCCAAGGCAATATAAAAATGTAGTCAGAAAATCTAACCAATATTTACTCCCTACAGCAAAAGGTCAACATTTGGGGCATGTGGATGAAGGATAGATAAATGGGGATGGTTTACACTGTTTTTGTGAAATTTTTGTTCATGTGAAAATATTTCACAATGAAATGTTAGATAGATAAACAAAATATGTTTTGTGACCAGGTTGAGTAAGTGAGCAAGACCATAAGGGGCCATGTGGAACAGACAGAGGCAGGGAGTGGAGTGGTGAAGATGAGGCCCTTGGGGTCAGGGGGAGTTGGGTTGGCATCTTGCTTTCCCATTTAAGAGCTGTCATACCTTGAACAGGTTACTTAAGCTCTTCAAGTTCCAGTTTCTTCATCTAGAAAATAAGGATGTTAATGTCTCCCTCCCTGGAATATCAGGTTAAATAAGATAATGCATGTGATGAAATAGGCCAGGACTGCTTCCCAAAGAATGTTTTCTGACATTCCCAACTGGTCATCTTAAAGGCCAGCAGGAAGGTGCTTACGGATCCTTCTTAGCTCTGGCCTCAGGGCCACACTCCATTCATTCACTCACTCACTCACTCACTCACTCACTCACTCACTCACTCACTCAATAAAACTTTATTGGGTAAGAGTGGAAAGAACCATGAACCAGGCACTGTACTTAGCATAGGGATGTAGCATGGGATGAAGCTTGGTCCTTGCCCTTGAGCTGCTTAAATTCGAGGAACTAGCCTTTCCTTGTGGTTTTCTCTGGCTCTGTCCCCTGGCAACACCCAGCCTTAGTCATTCCTCCAGAATGCAAAACTTTACTGCAGCATGCAGACCAGTCAGGCTCACACCGCCACTGAAGGCAGGACACACGGCGAGATTTGGCAGTTACTGGGCCTGATCATGCTTTGGCTGCAGTGCTTGGGTATAATTCACCTTGGGAGTTTGGGAGAAACTGAAGGTATCCAGCAGGCAAAGTTCAAGCTGCCTTACCTGCAAACACTTGAACTCCAGTTGGCCGCCCCACCACCCTCATTCCATGCCCACTGTGCTTTTTTAGCCTAGTCCCTCTCTTCCTTCTCTGTCTGCATCTCTATCCGTCTGAAATCCTTTTTCCAAACAGCTTTCCTTTTGTAATCAAATCTGCTCTCCACTTGCCCTCCACCCCCATCCTGCCTCACCCTGACCCCGCCGCAACCAACTCCACCAAGAGTTCATGCTTCCCAGCATCACAGTTACCAGCCAGTCACAAAATTAGCATTAGCGAGCCTACCCAGCCTCTCTGTGTGGCACTGTTCCCATTCATTTGTTTTATAGAAAAACTGGAGTAATAATCCAAAACACAATACAAATTGAAGAAGAAGAATTTCATCATTTTTACCCTCTCAAATTCACAATTATTTCAGTAAACCTCTCACTTGTGAGAACTGTTTACATTGAATGTTCTCAAAAATAAATTATCTTTCCCTTTAGAACATCATTTTAATATTATTTATTGAGAACTGCCTGTATTTTACAACCTATAGTCTAATTTTTTTCCCCACAAATAAGACCTACAATATACCAAAAAATATAACTAAATACATTCTAAAGGAGAGACTTCAGTGAGATCAATTGGTGAGATGCAATTTCAGAAACTGTAAGATCTTGTGTGTGTGTGTGTGTGTGTGTGTGTTTGGTCAAGGGGAAAATATATATTTACCAATTATTTTGTGATTTTTATATCATGAAAATTAAGTCTCCATAAAGCCTAAAAATAAAAAATGGAAAATAAAAAAAGGAGCCCAGGCTCTGGAATCAGACATAGTCCAGGTTTTACTCTCCTTTCTATTATGTACTTGCTTGTTGAATTGGTATAAAAATTAAAAGAGATAATAGATATAAACTGAATACCACAGTACCTTAATAAATAGTATCACAGACTACTAGCTGTGTGTCCCAGCATCTATTTCCCTCTTTCTTTTAGTGACATAACCTTGATTTTTACCTGAGCTTACAGACTGCCTTGCAGTAGGTGCAACCATCAGACTAAGCCAGTGAGTTCTGAGCAGAAGCACTGCCTGCACTTCCAGGACGCCTTCCTAAACAGAGGAGCCACTCTTGCCCTGGCTGGTGTGGCTCAGTTGGTTGGCATCGTCCATGCACTGGTTGCCGGTTAATTCCTGGTCAGGACACATGCCCAGGTTGCAGGCTCGAGTCCCAGTACGGGGCATGCAGGAGGCAGCCAATCGATGTTTCACTCTCACATCAATGTTTATCTCTCTCTCTCCGTCTCCCTTCCTCTCTCTAAAAATCAATTAAAACACACACACACCTATTCTTAAAAAAAATAGAGAGGACACTCTTCATCCTCCTCCTGCCTGTTACTGGTCTGGACTCTAAATGTGATGGTTGGTGCCCCAACTGCTTTTTTGGAGCATATGGAGGGCCACGCCCTGGAGATGGTATTGCTGAGAGCTAAACTAAAGATCTCGGGTCCTTGATGAGCAGGGAGCTGCCACTCCAGCTCTGGACTTCCTGAAGATTTTGTTTCATAAAATATAAATTAATTTTTCTCATATTTAAACCATTATTTTTCAGGTCTTAGTCTCTCAAAGTGAATCTAATCCTAACTAATATACTATAATTATTATTGTCATTATTTTATTAGCCCTAGCTCACAATCCTGCTCTCTCACAAATCCCCTCTTTAGGCCATTAGAAACAGCCTGCATGTCATCAATAGTACAAAGAATTTTGCCTTGGTTCTAATCTCTGCTGCCAATCCATTCGTGCATTTAATGCGGGGGTGCCTTGTCTTCCCTGGCCCTGATGGCATGCATGGCATCCCCAGTACTTTTCCTCCATGGCTCTGCTTTCAGGATTCTCAGCTGACTGGGTGGGACTGAACCACCCTGAAAGGGGAGGCTTTGGGCTAGGTAGGAGGAGGAGGTAGGCCGGGCGGGAGAAAACATAAGCAAACAGGGGACTAGAAGGAAAGTGACTGAAGGTTCCTGGTGAGTGGGGTAGGAATTGGGAAGGGGGGTAGGACCCGATTATGGAGGGTCTTCAAGGCCCAGCAGAGGAGTTTGGACCCGATTATGGAGGGTCTTCAAGGCCCAGCAGAGGAGTTTGGACCCGATTATGGAGGGTCTTCAAGGCCCAGCAGAGGAGTTTGGACTTGATCCCGGAGGAAGTAGAAAATCATTACAAGTTACTGAGCAGGGCAGTGACACAAGGCAAGTGATGTTTGCAAAAGAATTAATCTGGCTGAAGTGTGCAAAACAGATTGAAGGCAGGAAGAGACTGGAGACAGGGAGACCAGTATAAATCTTCCACCCAGTAATCAAATGGTCAAACATTGTCAACAGACTTTGAAAGGGGCCGTATGAAACAGCAAAACTAAGTGTAGGGCGGTGATTTTAGTTAAACAGAATAAGAAGCCTTAAACAAAGTCTTTCCCCAGAACTTCTCACACAGAGAAAGCAGCAGACTTCCAAATGGAGAAAACTGGTTCAGTCCCTTTGGCGAAGGATTTGGCATCATGGATCAAGAGCCTTAAGAATGTTCACACCCTTTGACCCAGTAATTCAACTTCTGGGAATGCTAGGGAAATAATCCAAACCATAGAAAGAAAAAAATGCCTGGAGATCTTAATCGCAGCACACTCGATAATAGCAAATAATTAGAAACAGTCTAAATGCTCAGTAGTCGGGATGGTTAAGCAGACTATGGCTCTCACTCAAATGTCACCCAGCCATTAACTCCAAGGATGAGAAGACCAGGCAGACGACATGGAAAATGCCCCTAACATAGTTAGAGGAAAGCAGGCTGCAAAATGCATCCAGTGTACATCACACAACAAACACACCCAGTGTAGGCAAAACCAGGCTGAAAAGTAATATTCTAAATTACTCCCAGTTGTTCCATTAAGTTAGAGGGATAACTGTGTGTTTTTTCCCCTCTTAAAAATTTTTTTCTATTTACTCTGAATTGTTTGGCTTTTACAAAACTGTATTAAATATGTATGGCTTGTATGTCATTTTAAAAAAGAAATGATTTTTCAAAGACAAAAATATATTAATAAACACGGAGAAACTGTGAGCCATGCTCAGGTCTTCACAGGCACAGACACATTCATCGTCTCTCTATGATGTGGTGGTTTGTTTTTTAAAAAGGTATAGGCTTTGGAGTGTAGGGGGCCTACGTTTATTTATTTTATTTATTTTTTACTTTTAAAAATTGCAATTACAGTTGACATTTAATATTATATTCGTTTCAGGTGAACAGCATAGTGGTTAGACATTTATGTAAAACTTACAAGGTACTCTCACCAATAAGTCTAACAGCCACCTGGCACCATACATAGTTATTAACAAGATTATTGACTATATTCCCTCCGCTGTACCTTACACCCCCGTGTGTGTGCAGGAGGCAGGGAGTTTAAATCCCACCTTAGCTAGGTGACCATGGCCAGCTCATCTGTGAAGCAGGGAGTAAGGTTTCCTTGTGAGCTGCTGGGCAAGTGAAGGGAGAGGATGCGAGGAAACCGCTCAGCACCGTGCTCTGCAGCCGGGAGGCTCCGGGGCCTATGCACAGCTATGGTTTTCTCCTTTCTGCTCTCTGCACCTTGCAGGTGGGGAGCTGTGAGTTTCCGGGGTGACTGTCTGAGGGCAAAGACAGAACCCCTGAGCAGGGTCCTCAGCCTCAGCCACCTCAGCAACGCTTTCGCCTCTGCCTGGAGCACGCTTGAGGTGTATAGTGAGCTGATTGCAGAAGACAGAGTTTGTTTCCATCGGGGGGTTTCATTTTCAGATAACCAGTTGGCATGGATTTAAGAATGGTTTTTTGGGCCTGGCTGGTGTCTCGCAGTGGTTAGAGCATCAGCCCAGGCACGGAAAGATCGAGAGTTTGATTCCTGGGCAAAGGCACGTACCTGGCTGCAGGTTCCGTCCCTGGCCCTCGCCGGGGTGTATGCAGGAGGCAACCAATCCAAGTGTCTCTCTCACCTGGACATTTCTCTCTCTCTCCTTCTCCCTCCCTTCCACTCTCTCTAAAACTCAATGGAAAAAATATCCTCGGGGGAGCATTAAAATTGGTTTTTAATTTTTTTTAAAAAAAGAAAGGTTTTCTATTTCTGACACTTAAGTTGGAACATAAAGTGGCCTTTGTTTGCAGAAATCATTCTGTTATGTCTCCCTTGACCCCAGGCTTTTATGCAAGTCCCAGTTTACAACTCTGCTCACAGCAGCACAAGGACATTATATGATTTTAAAGGGTCACTGAGATTAGGAGAGAGACAGATGGGAAAGAAGACAAGGATGGCTAGGAGATTACCTAGAGCAAAGCAAATTCATGCCAAAAATGATTTGGGGGAGGAGCTGAATGGTACCACTAATTTCCCCAACATCCTGCTTAATAAAACTTTCATACTCAGCCATATTTTCCAAGTTTCTCAAGGACTACTTAAGTGGAAACCCATTGAAAACCTTATTAAAGTCCAGGGAGATGATGTTTATTGGCTCTGCGTGGTCAGCTAAGTCTGTGGCCTGTCAGGGAGCGCCGCTCATTGATTCTCGGGTGTCTGTCCCCAGCGCATGGGGCACTGACACTCTGGGAGGGAGGAAGAGCCTCCCTCCTCCCCCAGCCCCCATCCTGGATCCTGGTCATGAACCAAGGATGAGACCAGTCTGGGAATAAAAACAGTATATGTGACCTTGGACCACAGATTCTTCCCCTCCAAGGAGAGGGAGGCCAAGCGGCTGGTCACATGCGAGGACAAAGCTGGGCTGGGACCGTCCTCCTTCCCTCGCTGCTGCCTCTGACCCCTTTTTGCCCCAGCACTTGCTCAATGGCTCGTCCGGTTTCATTTTTTAATCAGAGTGATGCTGTGACGTGAGCTGCGAGAACAAAGGCAGGGCCCCGGGCTTAGGTGCTGTTGCGTTCCCAGCGCCAGCCGCCTACTGGATGTTTACTGATGGTGAAAGGAGCTCATGAGTAACCCTGCTTTCCATGCACTCGCTCCCCTGGAGCCCTCTTCCCAGGCCTCAGCTTCCACTGGCAGGTGGGCGTTGTGGCTACTCACTGCTGTTTCAAACCATCTTTTTTGGTTACTGATTTTTAAAAGAATTATGGCTTTAAAAGAAAAAAAAAGAATGTTATTTAAATGCAAACAAGAAATCTGAATTCTGTAACCACGTGGAATAAAACTGCCCAGTGAACTGGAAACCCCATGCCAAATTGTATGTGGTTAGAGAAAAAGTCTGTTCTTAAAATAAAGAGAGAAATGGAAGAAGGGAGGAAGGGAGGGAGGGGGAGAAGAAAGAAAGAAGGGGAAAGAAGCAGAGAGACATTGAGAAAGAAATTTGAGCTCTGGTCCTGTGGCCCTGACTAGCTTTGTAACTTGAGCCTCAGTTTTCCCATCTGTAAAATGAGATGTTGGACTGGGTCAGTTCTCAGACAGAGTACATCAGAATCACGTGCAGGGAGCCATTAATCATGCAGGCGCCTGAGCCCGACCCCCAAAGACTCGCTCTGGGCTGGGGCCCGAGAACCTTCATGTTTAACAAGCCCAGCGGCAGCTGTCACAGAGCTCATGCTGGGAAAACAGGATCTGATGGCCTCAGAGAGGCTGTGGCTGACTCTTCAAAGAGGAGACTCTGGAACTGGGAGGTGACCCAGTATTCCTCATCTCTTGGGGTAATAGTCGACCACTTTGGGGCACTCGTTAGCTCTGGTCTAGATGGGAATGACTCACTCATTAGTAAGTGCTGGAGGCAAAGGGAATGGTACATTAGCATCTTAGAAACTAGCAGACTCTCTCAGGGTAGCCTTCGCCTTCCGTTGTTAGGACTTGTTAAATGGGAACGGGATTAACAGAGACAGACTATAGTTATGCTTGGAGATGGGTACAAACAGTACCTCCCAACAGGGGGTGACTTGTGCATTTTCTAAGCACTTTCCTCTATGTGATCTCATATGCCCCTCAAGGCATAGACTATCACCCCCGTTTCACAGATGGGAAAACTGAGGCACAGAGGCTTTTTGCCAGATTATACACTGCTCTTAATTGGCAGACACAGGGAAAGAGCTTAGATCTGATTCCTAGTGTAATGGTTTTCCCAATGTACCATGTTGCAGGTAACTGCTTATTTATTAAACTAAAGGACTGAGGAATTGTTAACAGTACATTTTTAAAACTTTTTACTTAGAACAATGATAAAATTCCAGTGTAGACTGAGATGGCTACTCTGATGAAATTAACGATAAAAATTCTCATCGCACTGTCCCTCTGGAAGCCCAATGTCTTTTATGGGCCTGTGACCTCAGCACCCTCCAGTTTGGTCTTTGAAGCAACCTCCCTTCTCTCTCAGGACCAGCCACCTCTCCTCCACACCTCTGCTATTTCTTGAGCCGTCACTGCCAGGTGGAACACTCTTGTCTCTTCTCCCTTCTTCAGACTCAGCCCTCCTTCAAAATCCAAACCAGCTCCTTCCTTTGGGAAACTTCTTCTGACTTACCCAGCCCATAGAGCACTCAGCTCGTGTCAGCTCAGTTTGTGTTCTGTGATTTTGCTTTTGCCCACATGTGACTTTCTAAATATTCTTTGAGCCCCGTGACAAGGACCAGCTCCTCTGTTTCTTTGGATTCCTGACCAGCGCTTAGTGGGATGTGCTGTACTTGGAGGCATTCTGTGGAGACTGTCCTTGACCATGAGGCCCTTACCTCATGATCTTTATTCCTAGGCCCCTCTTTAGCAGCAGAAGTTCCTTGAGGAATGGTGCCACCCTTCAATGAAATATCCTGTCAGATGCCAGGGTGGGTCCCTACCTCCCGCCACACCCAGGGAAAGCTTTCAGCTGGGGCCTGCATGGGGCAAACCCTGCGTGACTCACAGCTTCCCCACTCAGGTATAATGGCTCCTGTTCTCCAATTTGGCAGAGACCTTGCAGTCAAAAGAAACCCATGCAAGGAGTACGCTAGGACCTTGGGTCAGTGTTTCTGCAGCAAGCTGAGGTTTTTCTCCTGGTTCATTTTTCTGCGTATATCTGTAAGCAAATGCCTAGGTTGTGTCTCCCCCAGCCACCTCTAGTTTGGTTCCAGGCTTCCTGCGAGGCCCAGAATTTAAGACATCTCCCCTGTTGCCACATTGTCACTGGTGGGGAGGCCTGTAGGAAGAAAATGCAATCCTGAGCTTGCTTCAATGTGCAGATTTGCTCCCTAGTTTCTTTTCTCTCCTTCGGTTTCTGTTCAGTTGGCATTTGTTTGTGTGCTCGGCAGTGGAACTATAAGATAAGTAAGATCCTGTCTGCCCTGGACAGTCTCACAATCTGATGGAATTTCCTAGCCCACTGGCGGGAGGCCTCTAAGAGGGCCCCTGAATTCCTGCTCTTCTCTCTCGCTCCCATAAACTTTCAAAATTCAAGACCACTTTGAGAATATTTTGAAAGTAATGGATTCTCCCCCCTAGAAAAAAAAATGCACACATACCCAATAGTCTCAGGAAGTTTACAGATCCCATGAAGCCCATCCACAAACCCTGTAAGCCCTAGGTGAGGAATACTCCTGCTCTTAAAAAAAAAAATCAACACGGATGGGGAAAGGAGGGGAAAAACACACCACCACCACCTTAAAATGGAATGCAAACAGAAGCAAATGAACTAACTCTATTTCCAATAAATAACTTTACCACACTGAAGGGAGAGTAAAGAAGCCAACAAGCTAAAACTAATGAATACTGAATCCTAGCTAGAAAGAGTTTTTGCTCTGGTGGGATGGTTAGCAGTCCTGAAGTACTTTCTGTGTGCTGTGGAAATGAGCAAATGAGTAAATATACTGGGGATAATGGGAGCCAGTTCTTGCTGGTGGAGAAGAGAGCTACAAATACAAAGAAAGGGAAGACTAGAATGAATCTCATACTGAATTGGAATGGAGGTATCTGTATGAGCTCATGGTTGTGTGTGCGTGCGTGTGTGTGAGTGTGTGTATGGGCATAGACATGAATTAAGATATAAATATTTATTTATATTTTTTAGTTCTGTTTGTTCATGGGCTTAGAAGTAGACACTCAGTCATACTGAGCACACCTGGCACCCAGATCTCAGTTTCTAAATTCTGTGCCATTCTCCACAAAAAGGAACCAGGGCTCCTGGGAGAAATGGCCAGTGGCAGGGCTGAGAAAGGGAAAGTACAAGATGAACCTAGAAAGTCCTGTTGGGCCAGGAAGCAAGGAGCAAGGAGCAAGGAAGGGCTTGGAAAGATAATGGTGATCTGCCGAAGGAACAGAGGAATCAGAAAGGGCTCCCTCTGGCCAAATCTAGGACAATCTGAATATCAAAATAAGCAACAATGGTAATACTACCACAGAACAGTCATAGAGTAAAATAAGAACCTAGGACCTCATACTAATGTAAATAAATAAATAAGGAAGCAGGAAGAGCTTTTCCTTAGAACAGAATATCAGCTAGTAAATACAGAAGGAATGATGAAGCCAGAATATCATATTTGTGCAACCATTAAAGCAAATAACTGATACAGACAGGAATTATCAGTGGAGGCTAAAACTTGGAAGTCTGATGAAAAATAGGATACTTACATAAACAAAGTTCCTCCTTACAAATTACTGATTAACTACAAAGGGGAAAATTAGTCATTCTAAGTGGGCTAACCCGGTGAACACAACCATAAACATTTAATCAAAGTAAACTATATCCATAAAGAGACAAACTGACCTCACGCGCCTCCTGATGTGATGCCCTGAGAAGGGCTCGGTGTCATGCCTGCGGGACACCTACCCAACCTGCAGAGCCCGCGTCCAACTGTGAGCAACCAGCAAGCAAACCACTTGAAGGGCGCTCTACAGAATAACTGGCCTATAATCTAAAAAAGAAGATATGACTGCTAAGAGCAATGCGTGATCCCCATTGGATGCTGGATCAGGGGGGAAATAGCTATGAAATAGGACATCATTAGAACAGTTGGTGAAATTTGAATATGGCTTGTGGATCAGATAATAATTTTGTATCGATGTTACATTTCCTGATTTTGACAAATGTGGTTATGTAAGAGAAAGTTCTTAGAAAATACACACTGAAGTATTTAGGGATAAAGAGAGCATAAATAGTTCAGAAAAAATATATGTATGTGTGTGGATATAGATAGAAAAAAAGGTAAGCCACCTGGGGCAAAAGATTAACAATTAGAGAATCTAGGTAAAGAATATATGGATGTTCTTTGTACTTTTGGCAGGCAACATTTTTATAATTGTGAAATTATATACAAATTAAAAGTAGAAAAAATATTTGCACTACACTGGAACTATCATACCTTGCTGGCAGGAGCATAATTGATATGACCACTTGTAGAACTCTTTGGCAATAGCTACTAAGGCTAAACACATATATCCCTATGGCCCAGCAAGTCCACTCTTACATTTTTACCCAACAGAAAAGACTGCTTTGTGTCCACTAAAGGACAGGTTCAAGAATGTTTATAGTAGTAAAAACTGGAACTAGCCCCAAACTGGAAGCAGCACAAACTATTAACAAGGGAATGAATAAATATATTGTGGCATATTCAAACTACACATCATGGAAGGACAAACAAGTACATGCAACAACATGGATGAAGCTTAAAGATACCTGTTAAGCCAAAAAAACCAGTAATAAAAGAGTATAAATCCATATGAGTCTTTTCATGAAGGCACAGGCAAAACTAATCTATAATAACAGAAGTCAGAATCGTGGTTAGCTTTGGGGGATGGTCATAACTATGAGAGGACACAAGGAGCCTTCTGCGTAGTAGTTCCACAGGTGCATACATATGTAAAAATGCATCAGGCTGTGCACTTTATGTGTGTTATTTAAGCATTTTATGTAGGCTATTCTTAAAGGATTTTTTAAAAAGTACTTATTCTAACTTATGCCCTTTCCTGCCACCTTAGACTGGTGAGTAGAGATCAAACTCTGATAGTTTAGACAGAATATTGTTTATCAATCCCCCTAAATCAATGAATGAAGACAACAGAAGGAGTATTTTAGATTTTTAAGAAAATAAGGTCTTGTTTTGAATGCCTCATGCTCATGTGGTAGGTTTAGGTTGGAGAGATAGGCAGGGGCCAAATTATGTAAATCCCTGTTGGCCACCGAGAGGAATTTGGCAGGAGCAGCAGGGGAGTGATGTGACCCTAGAATGGAAGCAGGAGACCCTGAAGAATGCACTTTCTGACTTTGCAACAATGACAGGGGCGGCCTTGAGGAGCAGGGAGCTCCCAGCACGAGCAGGGGTGGGGAACCTCTCTGTCCAGCGTGCTTTAGAGCGAGATTAGGCTCCAGGAGGGGTGTGAGGCAAGATGACTCCTAAGAGATCATCCTACCCGACATTCCCGCTGGCCAGCCGCATCCCTCCCACCCCTGCCCTGCCCCCTGGCCTCCAGGCAGGGTCTCCTCAGCACCTGCCGGGAGGGGGCGCCAAATCGCCTCATTCCGAGCCCCTCCACACCTACCCTGCTCCCCTCTTGGTCATTCAGCGATGCTCTTGACAGTACATTATTATAAAGGTGCAGCAGGGACTGGCTGGGTAAGCTTTTGTACATTTGTACAATGGGATGTTGTGTGGTTGTTCACATTGACGTGATGGAAGAAAATTTAACAGTGTGGAAAGATGGGCACCATATACTATTAAGCAAAAGAAGTTGGTTACAATGTGATCTGATTTTGGAAAATTGACAAAAATATGCATGAAAATACTAGATGATGTGAACCTCAAAATGCTGTCATAGTCTCTGGGTAATGGGACTAGAGGTATTTTCTTGTTATCTGTGATTTCTAGATTGTGTAAAATTAGCATTACTTAACTTTTATTGGCTTGTATGAAAGATTTTTTTTTTTTTTATTCTACTATTCAGCAAAGCCACCTCTTTTCTATTAACTCTGACGTACACTTATCTTTTCTGTCTCTAAATCTCATTGTTGGTTCTGTATAATCCAGTACAAGGCTATACTGTCTTGTGTTATTACAAGATTCTTTCATTCCCATTGGTCTTGTACCTCCAACAAAGAAAAGTTTTCTCTGGTCAAATTGTGACTTATCCCCATCACATAGCACTATGCAGGAATTGGCCACTTGCTGGTGGCTTGGTCCTCAAAGGCTGCACATAACCTACCTGGCTTTCCAGAGAGGCCCTGGACCTGGGAATGCCCCAAAAGCTCACAGCTCTCATGGGGATGGCTTGCCCCATGGAGGTGAGGCTCACTTACTTCCTGACCCGGGTATCCAGTCCCTGTCATTCCAGGCTGCTCGACCTTATCGATTCTGCCTCTATCTTCTCTAGTGATTGGGCCAAGCAACCTGCAAAACCTAACGCCCTGTCCAAATTCCAAACTGACTGTCCTCCTGTAGCTAGAGCACAAGTGGGATTGGTCACCTTTGCATTTTTTTCTCATTATTTGTGAAGGGCATTAGAGCTCAGGGGGTCTTTAGTGACTACCATTCTTTCAAAAATTACCCCATATCCATTTTTGAAAAATATGCCTTATTGCCATAGTGCCTACTGTGGTCCGGATCCTCTGCCAGGCCGTGCTCTGTAAAAGTGACTGCAGGGGCAAGGTCTGGAGAGGCATCCCTTTGTTCTTGTGCTCAGTCTGTGCTGGGAGGCAGCTGTTCACTTCCATTTTTACTAGCAAATCCTTGGAATTGACCTCCGCAATGATTTTATCATGCTCTTTTTACTCCTAGGCAAGTCAAACTCCAGTCACCACCTCTTCGCGCTTCTCTCCTTTCCGTCGCTAAATCAGAGGGGACAGCTTAAACGAGGCTTAGAATAGGAGACCCTGCTGTTTTCTTGAGTTTTATTTCAAGTGCACTCAGACATGATTCTCCACAGCTATTTGACAGGCTGTCAGGTGGAAGGAGAACAAGATTTGTTCTGTAACAGAATCCTATTGATTCTACAACCCTAACATTGCTCCAGCTTCCCACTTTCTCCAACTCCCTTGCCACGGTCCCGGGCAGACCACCTTGCAGCCTTGCCTGGATGACTGGGATAGCCTCCTAACCGGTCTGCCTGCCTGTCCAGTCTTGCTCCTCTAATCCTTTCTCAGAGAGCCTCAGTAATCTGTTTAAATTGTAAATCTGATCACACCACACCTCTGCTTAAAATCCTGTAATGCCTCTGCATTGCCTTCAGGATAAACTCTAAACTCCTTAGCACTGCTTTTAAGACCCAGCCCCTGCTTAGCTCTAGCTGCATGCCTTCCCCAGATTGTCAGCCCCACAAACCACTTGCACACCAAACTCAACACTTCCTGTTCTCTCTTACCTGCAGGTCTTTGCCTAGAACATTCCCCCTCCCCTCTTCACCTAGTTAGTCGTCTTCCAGGTATCACCCAGATGTCACTTGCTCCAAAAGACCTACTTCCTGTCATCCAAGGCCAGGCTGGGTACTCCTGTCCTCCAAACTAGTATTCATTCTATTTCATCTTGTAATTGCCTGTTTATATCTATCTTCCTCTCCAGACAATAAGCTCCCTGTGGACTGGGATGTTTCCATTTATCATCATGCCCCCAACACCAGAGCCTGCCACAGACACTCAATAGTTACTGAATGAATGAGTAACAAAGATAGATGCAAGTTTCATGGGTTTCCTTTTCTTCTCTAGGTACTGAAGAAGTTGCTGATATCCCAAAAAAGGAACAAACTGACCCACAAAGCACAGAGAGAGCCCCATCCCTGAAAGTCTCCAAACACAGTCTGTGCAGCAGGGAGCTTCCTTGGGATGGCAGGTTGCAGTGCATGCCCTCGGCTCATTCCCTGTCTGCAGGATGGCACAACTGGCTTCACTTCCTGGGACAGAAAGATCTGGGCTGGGGTCCCAGTTCGGCACTTACTGTGAGACCTTGAGCAAGTCATAGCCTCTACAAGCTTTGCTTACCTATAAAATAGGTCCTGGACTGCCTACTTCTCAGATTTTGAGAACAGATGAAATTACATATACTAAAGTACTTGTAAAAGCCTTAAGTGAAAGACTTCTTATTTACCACCTAATCTTTAGGACTTACAGCTTCGCTAAATAATTTTAGTTTTGCAAGTACATTAGAAAACAAAATGCCACATGGAAAGTTTCACTGCTGCAGGCAGAGCTGAGAAACAGAAAAGAGATCAGCCTTTTCTGTGCCACAACACTGCCCTAGGGAAAAGGCAATAGTGGGATCAAGAGCACCTATTTAGCTAGGATCTGTCAAAGGCCCATTGTTCCTGCCATCAGGGAGATTCCTTGAAGCCTAATTACCAAAGCAAGGGGGGTAGGGCCCCAATATCTTAAATCACCATGAAAATCAGCAGAAACAAAATTAGACATATGCAAAAGACTTTCCCTTTGGGCCCCTTCATTTATGCTTAAAGTCAAAAATAGTCGACAGCATTTCACTTCCCCTTTGGCAAGACAAACCCCATGAAACCATTTAATTTAAAGGCTTTTTATTAGGAACTAGGGGATTGAACTGCTTATCCCTCTATAACAGTCGAGAGCAGGTCACCAGGCCTAGGATGGAGAGGTTATCCAAGGTGCTGTGGTGTGCTTTGCTGCACTTGCTTAGGGCCTGGAAGGAAAGGTGGCGGCAACGGAGGTTGGCAGTAAACTGATGTTAGCCAAAACAACAGTAGCCTGGGGAGAGCCTTCTACCTTCCTTCCAACTCCACTCAAGGCTGGAGCATGCCAGGAGAGAGAATGTGGCTGGAGTGGGTGGGGCGCAGCAGTGTTGTCTGAACCCCTGGCTTCATTCAGTGCTGCTTTACTTGCCTGCCCTCCACTCTTCTTGCCGTTTAGTGATTAGGTATTTGAAGAACTCATACACAGACCATGCAATGGCTGTGGAGGGGATCTGGTAAATTACTCTAGCTTGTACCCCTCGGAAGTAGGCAGTCACCCCACCTACTTGATATACCGTCCTGAAGGCACTAGCCATGCCTGTAATATGTCCTGTGAAGTTTGAGTTCAAAGCCAGAGATTCCTGGGTGTTGAGCAGTGTTTTGCAAACGTCCAGTGGGGTTGTGACAGCTGCAGCTACAGCTCCTGCACAGGCTCCGGAGAGGACGTGGGAGCTGGGGTTGTACCGTCTCTGGGGGTTAAAGTGCTCCTGCAGGAACTCATAGGTCATGAAGTGAATGGCTTGGAAGGGAACGTTCATGGTCAGCTGGGTGGTGTAGCTGCGGTAAAAGGCCCCGGCCCCTTCATTTTGCCACACTGCCCGTACACAGTCTGTCACCCGGTGGTAAGGTGAGTTGTACATCTGCATCCTTTGCTTGACCACTGGCGATGCCATCAACGAGAAGGAAAAAATGGTGACAGCAACCAACCGGTGAGCAAGTGTCCAGATTCAGAGTCCCAAGTGAGTGGGTCAGCCAATAGAATGGAGACAGAGAAAAACATGAGTGAGCTGTCAGCCTGATCAGTTAAGGTTTCCCTTTTTTGAAAGAAGGGGATCAGAGAGGGTAGGTAAAAAGCCAAAAAATAATGGACCCTCTTCCAGGAGGATTTCTTTAAAACCAGCTAAATAACACATAAGATAGAGGGTTTCCTTGAACTAAGTACTTATCTATCATATCATTATTTTGTAACTCCCAAAACAAATGACTAGGTGGCACTGAACATAACAATGAATCCTCAAGTACTAAGAGCACCTAACTCTTATGACATGAGGCTGGTTACACTCCCACAGGAGGAGTGCTACCAAAAAGAAAACAAAATTCCTAGCCAAGAGTGTGGGTTCAGTTTCCAAATATCTCCTACTCTCTCAAGCAGATTACACGGTATGAACTCTGTGGATCTTCACCTTAGCTTTGGCCCTTTCCACACTGTGGCCTTGCCCAGACAGACAAAGAACTGAAAGTTAAGGAACATGGTAATGTTCCTTATGCTATCCCTTCATATTTGTTTGAGTACCTCCAAGATCCAAGCCACAGTGCAGGGACTGAGCTCTATAATTCACCCTTTCATTCCTATCTCAATGATCTTCATTCCAACAAGGAAGTATTTTCAAGTGTCAAAATCTTTGAAGAAAAGTGAAATAATCTGCTAATACTTCAGATGAGATGAATTCCATTACAAAAGGGACTTCCAAGAAGGTTTGGGAACAGGCTAAGTAGAGCCATATCTTTTTCCAGGGAAGCCTCAAAGATTAATTAAATCTCAAATAATATGCTACCAGTCCAAAGGGTTCCTCCTAAGTTTGGACAACATGGATGGAGCGCCCTCTAGTGGTAAGACAAGGTAACATGGCAAGATTTCCCACCAAAACTCAGGCGTTTCTCAGCTTTTTTTTTTGCAATAAAGGAAAAGCCCAGAGCAGCTGCCCCCAGAGGGAAAAATTGAGGAATCGTTACCTTCAGCTGGATTCATGGCTGCATCATGAAGTAATGTTGCTACACACCCAGCCGCACCTGCAAAGGAGAAAACAACTGCCACATGTAAGGCCTGGAGAGGGCAACTGATTCACTGAGGCCCCAGAGCAAAGGGAAGTGGCTGTGCTAAACCACAGCGCGGTGAGGAAATGCTAAGAGCCAGTTCAAAAGATGGGAACCCACTGCTCCTAAACTCCTGTTCTGAGAAATGAAGATATTTGTTCCCACCAACTTAGTAAGGTCACCAATGTATACTCAACATCTAGAATACTAAGGGCAGGAAGAATAAAAGAAAACAGCCTAGATCTTATCAATGAAGATTCCAAGAACAGGCCCTGACCCAGTAGCTCAGTTGGTTAGAGCATTGCCCCGATATGTGAAGGTTGTGGGTTCAATTCCTGGTCAGGGCACATACAAGAATCAACCAATGAGTGCATTAGTGGAACAACAAATTGATGTTTTTCTCTCACTAAAATCAATTTTTAAAACTTCTAAGAAAAAACATGGTTCCAAGAAAAAATTCAGTTCATGCCCCAAATAGGAAGCAGATACACTGCAGCCAAGGGACGCTAGCACATCAACTGCCTTTATTGGAAAGAGAACATGGGGGGCAGGTGGCAGATCTTCACCACAGAATCTCACTTTCTATCCTGATGCCCCTATGCTGCCCAACCTGCCTCCAAATCCCAACATCTGTCCATCTAGACCTTTCCTCAAGTTCTGAACTACAGTATTCCTCACCCTCTGCTCTCTACACTCAATTTGGTTTTTGGACAATCCTCAATCTCCAGGCTGCTGTCCATTCCCTTACTTCCACACAACTTCCATCCCTCTGGTTTCTTCATACAGAAGTCCCTTGGCCCCACCCCATTCACTTGTTGAGGTCTTGTCATGTCCTCAATGACAAAAACTGCCTCTAGTCAGTTGGGATCCTGAAAAGGTGAGGCGAAGAGCTGGGGCTCCATTAGTGTCTTCCTTGGGTGGCTGGGTCACCTCCAATCCTGCCCAGAGGAGCAGGTAACCACCTGACTATCAAGAAATATACAACGGGGGTAGTTCAGTGTGTGTCTCCACATTACCAGGGAGAAGTTGATGCCAGGGAGAAGATGAGAGGAAAGAGTCAAGCTGGTAGGTAAGGGAGGAATTGTAACCCTTTGTTGAGGTGCCCCAAAGGAGGGGTGGGGTTGAAGCAGCCGGTTGTCTCAGAACATCAGGTTTGGAAGTCCCTCCCCTATAATCTGGCCTACCCCAGCCCAAAGCTTCAGCTCCAAACCATGCTGAGACTGGAAAGCACTGACAGCAGCAAAGCCCAAAGAACTGGGAAAGTGGGGGAACCAGCACAGGAAGGCTCAATACCATTGGCAATATGGCTATTGCCCCCAGGATGGATTATATCACTCAATGTCTTTTTTAACTTTTCGTAGCAGGCAAAATAGAGGGCATGGGCAGGCCCTGCGCCTGTTGCTGTGACATTCAGCCCCCGCATGGGCCTCCACAGGCCCTCCGTTCTTATAATCCTCCAGAGGGCCTCCAACACATTGCGATAGCGGGCTGCTGGGTCGGGCTGTAGGCTCTGCATTCGGGTCTGAAATTACAGAAAGAAGTGCAATGTCAGTGAGGCCAGCTTCTCAACCTCAACACTCAGGCTCTGGGCACTGGGCAGACCTTCATGGAATGAAGCCAGTGTGCAGGGAGTGGTACCTGGCATCCAGTTTTACTTCCTTCCAAATCTATATCCCATCTTTCTAAGCCTTGGACCTTTCTTTTTCTAGTCATTGGTGACCGTAAGAGTATTTCCCTGAGAGTATTACCCCTTGGTAAGTGTCTTTGAACTCCAAAATGATTCATAGCCCCAGGAACAAATATCGAGCCTGTGTTTCAGAAGCTGCTTTTGTGCCTTAAAAACTCAGGCTAAGAATTCTTTACACATGGATTCGAAAATCAAGTCTTTATTGCCTACACATACTTGATCCATTTCTGAAGACTGATCCTGGGCCTGCTTCCTGACCAAATACTACACTGACTAATGAGATGATGGCTCATTTTTTTATATAACTGAGATGGTAATCTGACTTTTTGACAGTATTTGGCATTGGCAGCTGGGTCTGTAAGATAAAGTCTTGGCAAAAGTAGCATTCCTAATAGATGATGCTCTAATTCCTGGGAAGAAAGTTTACCCTGAAACTATGAAGATGGAAACCAACTTAGTCTCTAAAATTGACAGGGCTTCCAGATTTCTAATCTAAATTGACCAAATCCTAAAACTGGCATCAGTGAGTAAAATTAGTCTTGGTGAAATATAATCCTTGGAATCTCTAGGAGACTCAAAGATTGAAATTAAAAGTTTATGGTAGACACTTTTTTTTTTTAAACTTCTGTAATACCATGGATGAATTCCACAGGTATAATGTTAAATGAAATAAATCAGACACAAGAATATATATACTGTATGATTCCATTTATATGAGTTTGTCAGTGTAAGAAATGTCCAAACTTGTAGAGAACTTTTATAGGAGTTTATTTGAGCCAAACTGACAACATATGCTGGGGAGCAAGATCTCACATGCTCCTAGTAGACACTTTGTATGATATTCCTTGACAAAGTTTTATTAAAATTTGGGAAATGAATCTTACTTAAAACACTTCCCAAAGGGTAAGTGTCTCTGAAGGGTGTGTCTCTCAATGAACATCTCTTGTCTACTGATGCATTTCAAGGTTAAGGTGGCACGGGGACTAACAGAATATAAAATCGATATCTGGTGCTTGGACCACTGCCCGCACTCCAGATGTTTGTTGAAAGAATAAATGAAGTTAATGAATCAAAAAGCAGCAAATCAGCCACTAGTGAGCCAGTGTAGGGGTAACTAATGCCCAAGTACAGTTTAAATTCCCACTTCATTCTAATCACTGATTGAATCTGCGTTTAAAAGCTTGAATCTTCCTGTTGGCCATCTGGAACCCAAGAGTAATGCCTTTTCTCAAGAGCATGGGAGAAAAGAAACTAACTGGACTAACAGAAACTAACCCTATTAACACGTCTGACTTAGCCACAAGCAATCCACATTCTTCTATATTACTTTTTTCCTGCCTCCTGTCAACAAATAACTGGAAGTTCAATCAGAAATACACAGTATTTAGCACAATTTAACACATTTGTTTCCACTTGTCAAAAAAAGACACCTCAGCCCGGCCACTTTTTATATTCCTCAATAGTCTGAGCACCGACCTGTGATCCAGGTGATCACAGTTCAATTCCTGGACAGGACACATGCCTGGGTTGCAGGCTCCATCCCCAGTGGGGGGAGGGGGGGGTGCAGGAGGCAGCTGATCAATGACTCTCTCATCATTGATGTTACTATCTCTCTCCATCTCCCCTCCTTTCTGAAATCAATACAGATATATTAAAAAAAAAAAAAAGACACCTCATAGCCCGGCCAGTGTTCCTCAGTGGACCTAGGAACCAAGAGGTCACTGTTGGATTCCTGGTCAGGGCACCTGCCCTGGTGGTGGGCCATTCTTGGGGGCGGGGGGGGGTCTCCCTTCCTCTCTCTCTAAAAGTCAATGAAAACATGTATTTTTTAAAAATACAAAAACCTCATAAATATCCAATAAAGGGTGTGCTTACCATTCTTTCACATCACCCAGGGGATGTAAAATCCATCACATGAGTTATTCAAAGAGATTACAAGTCTTTGTTGGCTATGGCCACTAATAGATAAGTTGGGCCTAGCAGCTTAACAATTCTGTGTTTCCATAAGTCTGTTTGTAACTGGTCTTACATAGGGAGAATGTTCCAAAATTGCACTGCTTTGCTGGAGTCAATGGCAACCAGTCTTGGAAGGTCAGGCCTCAGAGGCCTGGAACACTCAAGAGAAACCTGAACTATAGGTAAGTTACTCTAAACACTTTGCACTTCTAAATCTAACTCACAATTCTAACTCAAGGAAAATAAATCCTTAGGACCGAGGCATAAGCTATGCCAAATAAAGTGAACATGGCTCCCCAAATGGTGGGCCAACAGATCAGTATTTTGGGAAAAGATGGACTCTCTAAGTAACAATTAATAGCCTTCAATATAAACCCTGGCTCTGAAGAAAAGCCAAACAAACTAGTAAGGAGATAAGTGGTTTGGTAAAGGACAAGCCACATTTGAGTCAGAAAGCCTGCGTTTAAGCCCCAGCTTAGCTAAATGTGTGGTCTTGGGTACGTCAGTCTGAGCTTCAATATTACGCATAATATTGCTTAGTCTATAGCATAAGGCTAAGAATGGCTGGCTCATAGGGCTGTTGTGAGGATTCAGAGTTAAGGCATGTAAAAGCCATTGGTAATTTATAAGGTGCTAGAAATGGGCTCTTTATTGTATTTAAATATGACTCTCAGAAATATTAGTTCAGATTTTAGAATTTACAGATCATGGCAGTGTTGTAAATTTTATGTCACTTCACAAATATGCATGGGCAACTAACTGGTCCTTAACCACTAGTCAATCAGGTTTAATTTAGTATTTTTTGTTTTCAATTTAAAGTTTCTCTGTGCCCCTGGCTTGTGTGGCTCAATTGGTAGGAGCTTCATGCAGTATGCCAAAAGGTTGCGGGTTCAATTCCCGGTCTGGGCACACACCTACATTTCAGGTTCAAAGCCCGGCCTGGGACCGGGAGTGTGCAGGAAACAACCAATTGATGTTTCTCTCACACAGTTGCTCTCTCTCCCTCTCTCCCTCCCTTCCACTGTCTCTGAAAGTCAATGAGAATAAGGATTAATTTCTCTGTGGGTATAATTATACGTCCAGCTTTTAATCCATAGGCCATGTTTAGGAACAAGCACTACTGTGACATTCTGTGCCTTGCTTGGTTCTGGAAATCTGCTTTTGGGAGGCGATATGGAAGGCTTGGGAGTCAGACTGGGTTCAGATCATGACTCTACCACTTAAACTGTGACCTTGGACAAGTTACTTAACTTGCCTCTTTTTTTTCATCTGTAAAATACTGAAAATGGTGTACACTTCATGAAGTCGTTTCAAGGATTAAATAAATAAATGAATATAAGATATGTCAGATAGTGCTTGGCAAGTAAGAACAATTGCCATTTATTGAATATTTTTTATTATTATTAGATGCAAGAAAAAAAAATAAGCCAATGTTTCCATTTCTTAATCTTTCATCGAATGTGTATAGATATCCATTTACATCTGGAGTTTGGAAAAAATTCCCCTTTAACTTATTATGGGAGTAGATTATTTGCTTCACCATTACAGAGCCAAGAAGCAGCACCTTGGAGATTGGTAGGTACTTCGCTGGATGATTCTGAGATGAGTTCTGAATGCTTTGAGCTCCAGAGCCTATCCCTATAGATAAACCTGGTGCTTGCCTCTGAGACCCAGAAAAGGAAAACTGGGATTTATTTGGGTTCTCAAACTGCCCTACGACCATGGAAATAGTTGGCTGAATAACTATTGGCCTAACAAGGCTATGCTGACTTTCCATGGTCCCTCCCAAGGATATTTTAAGTTGATTTGACCCAGATAAGTGGCTGGGGGCACACAGGCTTGCATGCCAAGAAGCAATGTCAGCTTTCATTTGCTAACACTGTGGTTGCCCTAGAGGCTCCAACACGGATACCTGCCTCTAGCCTTAGGGTATAGTTGGGTGGCTCTTCCTCTCTACCATTCATTTATGGTAAAGAGGAAGAAGAGCTGCCCAGCTACAAGTGAACTGTAAGCCTTTTCTGAAGGAAGAGAGTTAAATTTTACTTTCATGTCTGTACAAGTGTTTAACATACTAACACGAAATCCTACTGATCTCACCTAGTTCTTCTCTCTGGTCATTTAAGTCCCATCACTAATGGCAAATGAAAATGGTTCTTCTAAACTAGTTTTTGTGCCCCAGCCGGTTTGGCTCCGTGGTTAGAGCATCGGCCCGTGACTAAAGGGTCCTGGGTTTGATTCCAGCCAAGGGCATGTGTCTCAGTTGCAGGCTCGATCCCAGGCCTGGGGCGCCACGTGCGGGAGGCAACCAGTCCATGTGTCTCTTTCACATCAATGTCTCTCTCTTTCTCTGAAAAAAGCAAAGGAAAAATATCCCCAGGTGAGAATAAAATAAAAAATAAAAGTTTTTGTTTTTAAAGACTCCTGAGCATTTTTCTTCCAGATTAAAAAATTATTTCTTTAATGTAGGGCGTTGAGGCATGACTATAATGTTGTATGACAAACTTAAAAAAAAATTCTAAAGCTTATGTAAATGAGTAAGAACTGTTCTTCAAAAATACAGTCGTTACCTTGGAAGTCTAGAAGTGACTCCCAGCAATGCTGTGGTTATGCAAAACATTTCTGGAACTCTCCTTCAGAACTGGTTCCCTTAGCCGCTTTATGAGCCTCAGCAGTTCACTGGTCTTGCTTTTTGGTTCCACTTTATCTTTGACCCTAACCAGTATTACCCATTTTGACATACTTGATTCTGAATGGTCTCAGTTACTAAAAAAATCAACTCCATCTTGTCACAGGACAAAGATTTGCCCCATTAGGGCTATGCACCCAAATATTCTAGAGGCATTTCTGACAGAGGGATTTATAAAATGCTTACAGCAACAATAGAATTACGTAAATACATGGAGTAAGGAACTAATCTTCCAAGGTAATGGGACACACTTAAACTGATAAGTTGCAGTAACATTACATTGTATATTTTGTCATTAATAATTTTCATCACGTTCCTTGATGTAGTTTTCATTTGATACCTATCCTGAAACAGAGCACCCCAGACTCTGCTCTTCACTCACAGCCTAAGTACAGTGATGTTATCTTTCAGTTAGATCATGTTAACTTTTGGATATACAGCATTAACAATTCAGTCATTCAACCTAGCCTCTATTACATAAATGTCTGAATCTTTTTCATTTGTAGTTATCCATTTTACATCTTGATATTGTCAGAGCATTAACCATCTTCTTACTTCTCTCTGAGGGATTTTACTGTTTATTTCTATTCCTCCCAACTGACAAGGGCATTTAAAATTCTAATGTCCACTTTAGCCAAGGGCATTCACTACCCTTTCAAATGGGATGGCCCCTGTTAGGAGTTACCTTACAGTGTGCTAGAATCCTACTACCAAACTCAATGTCATCCACAAAGCTTAATGAGCCCTTTCCCCATTTCCTCAGCCACATTACTAATGAAAACATGAAATGGTACTGGAACCAGAGGAAGGCAAAAGAAACAGACTTTGCATCAAGGAGCTGACAGGATACTGTTTGACTATGCCCTTAACACATAAAGGAGGCACCAGTCTCTGTCGTATTTCAAGTTTCCTTCTCAATTTAGTTCTGTTTTTTAGCGGTTGGTACCTAGCTCATGCACAATAAGAAATGTCAAGAATAATCTGTTCCCCTCTTCACCCAGCTTTCTTCAGAAGGACATGACTTCTGAATCCACTGATCAGCCTGCTTGGCTGTGGATGCAATTACTAGACTTACCCTCACCCAAATCATACCCTCGCACTGGGCCCACATCATCTATCCACTTTCTGATACCGTAATGCTTCCCTTCTAGGCAACTTTTCCCTTTTTGTCAACTTCAGATGGCTAAAGAAATACACTATCAGTTTCATCTCCCAGCTGGGAGCTGGTGTGCTCCCTGCATATACACAATCCTAATCCCAGCTCAATTTTCATTTTCAGGAAATAGGTGGGGTGTCACAGTTGCTGCACATAGAAACCGAAACCTTTTCCTGAGCAAGTCTTTCCCACATTATTCCGTCTGCTACTCTGAATTACGACTGCACAATCACTTCCAATCACTCATGGGTTAGATTTATTAAGTAAATCTTTTTTCTAGCGGAGAGATACCAGATTCTAGTTCCTGCCCCGTCACTTTTGAGGGAAGACACAGCAAGGAGCTTGTAAAAGCACTTGCCCAGCATCTCAAGCCACTAAGGGTCTGATTCATGCCAGCTGGCTTCACCTTAAGTTAGTACTTACCTGTTCTCATCCCATCCCACCCTATTCCTGTTTAGTCCCAGCTGAGATCCAGGGCTTGGGCTGACAGATTTTCGTTCCAGAGTCCCGATTCAGATCTCACTGACGGTTACAAATGGGTCCTGGTTCCTGACTGGGATCGACTCCCGGCCGGGACCTTGCTTGCAGGGAGTATCGGTCGAATAGTGTGGTGGTGGCGGGAGCCAGAAAGGAACTCATGTCGACTCCGGCTCTCGGCCGGGATCCTGGCTCCGGACTGGACCCAGGGGTCGGGTCAGCCCCAGGTCGGGTTCGGAGCCGGTCCAAGTCTCACCTTGACGCAGTCGATGGGGTACATCACGCAGTGCTCCAGAATCCCTGCCACGGCGCCCGCCACCATGTGCGTGGTGACAGTGGCTCCAGCCGGCAGCGCCTCGTAGTCCGGATCAGAGTCCGGATCCTGCCGTACCGGGGGCCTGCAGGCCCCGGCCTCCCCGCCGCAGGCCCCCCGGCCCACGCCCCGCTGCAGCCACCCGTCCAGCAGCGCCGACTCCCCGGGGCTCCGCCCCGGCCCAGCCGCCGGCCCCCCCGCCACACCGCCAGCACCCCTCCCCTCTAACTCCATCCACCCGGGCCAGCAGCGGCGCCCACCCTCGCCGCCGCCGCTGCAGCCGCCCCCCAGCCCCGTTGCGTCTGCCTCAGGCGCGGCCCAGAGAGCCCCGGGCCTCCAACTCCCGCTTAGCCCCTCGGCCACGCCCCCAACCAGTCATTGGTGCGGCGGCCAAACTGGCCCCGCCCCCTGGTACGTAGAAAAATACGTCTGCGGTATTAGTGAGCTTCCCTGTCATTCTTCCGTCCTGCGGCGTTGCTTCCACTAAGATCCCACCCCTTTCCCTTTGATCTTGGAAGCTTCTTGTTTATTGGCCACTGATTGGCCGACATGTAAAACTTAAGGCCGCACTTCGATAGGCTCAACCACCCTTGCTACTTGACCGCGGCCATGGGGCCGAACCACGTCGGGATCCGATTGGCTACAGGAAAGAGAGCGAAGAGCCCAGGGGCGATAGAGGCTGGATTTGGGCCTCGGCCTGGCTCTTGCGGAGCTGTTGGCGCTGCGGGTCGGATCGCCTTGGGGAGCGGTGCCAGGCCTCAAGGTCAAACCGCTGACTGCTGCCGTTACGACCCGCGCTCGAGCGCCCGCCCCAAATCCCGAGATGCGCGGGTCTCTAGGCCAAGATCTCTGTTCCCGCGGGATCTCGGGCTGGCGTGAGGCGGAGCCGGCCTGCGCGCGGCATCCACTGGTACGGCTGGTAGATCTGTTCGGAAACCTGTTGCGACATGTGGGCGGCGGCCCATTTGGCTCCGGTCGGGTCTGGAGTGTTGGCCCCCCAGGCCCCGCGCGAGCCGACTCCTGAGGCCCGGCGTCCCTCAGGCCCCCGCGCCCCCTTGAGTTAGCAGCCGAAGAAGCCCAGTAAACCCCGCCGTTGTCTGAATGAATGAGTCCTCCGCGTGCCCGCTGCCAGTGGGCCCTGCGCCAGGCGGCGAGCTGGAGGCCGGGAAGGGAGGTGTCGAAATAGGGCAGGATGATTTTGAAATGGCAGGTGGAGAGGCGGACTGGAGGGACCTGCTCAAACCGCGTGGAGAGTATGGCAACTGTGGGGAAGCGCGGGCGCACGTCCCCGAGTGGCGCCCTGACGCGAACTCGACCGCCGGGCGGTGAGGGTCTTTGGTGGAAGGACCGCTCGCTCCCCGGCGGGTCGGCCGCGTCGGGGGCGCTCACTGGTTCAGGAACAAGGCCGGCAACCCCCAGCCTCGAGCACCGCCCTCCGCGCGCGGCGCCGCGCGGCCCTCGCAGGCTCGGCGGGGTCACAGGCACTTTCCCCGCTCGGATCGCTCGGCGGCGTCGGTCTCCGCTCACTGGAGCCGGTTCGCTGCAGCCTCCGCGACGCTTCCCGCTTTCTTACAACCTGTTTTACTGGGTCGGTGATGCAACTGTGAACTTTTCAATCTGATTAGAATAAGGAAGAGTGTTTTCCTTTTTCTCTCTAAAACTGAACCCTTTTCTGGGGCTCTGGGTTTTTGTTTTGTTTAAAAAAAATTTTTTCTTTACTCATCTATGATCTTCCTCTTAAGCAGTGGTTATTAACTTTTGAGTCTCTACCTTTTGGGAAATAATGAAGCTACCAATCCTCTCCATCCCCCGCCCCCTCCCTCCTGTCTTGGGCGCACAAAATTTCCCATGTAATTTCTGAGTTTGCAGATTCTCTGGAAGTGATTTGTGGACCCCCAATCTCAGGTTAAGAAGCCCTCCTTCAGAGCATGTCCAGTTTTACTCTTCTCTAGCTCATTTCCCTTGGAAATGAATAGGTCTCAAAAAGAAACCCACTCATCCTGCCAAACTACTACTCATTCAACTACAAATGACTTATACCTGCTATGTCCTTTCTCTTCTAATACCCTACATTGTGACACCTTTCTTCAATGGTCACAAATGACCTTTCCAAATCTGAAGGTCTTTTTCTTATTCCCATTTTTCTTGACAAAGAGATAACACTTGCCCTCCATTGACCCATCTCTCACTGAAGCTTTTTCCTAGCTTCAGAACCACTCGATCCTACCTTTCAGACATCTCAGTCTCCTACACTTCTGTACACACTGACGGGGAACATTCCTAAAGGTTTAAGGCTTCTTGCTCACCTTTAATACCTTAGAGAACTTTACCATCCCAAATCTGTTTTCTTCATTAGAGCCCTATGTGTATTTCTCTTATTGCATACTTTTGTTTTGCTTTGTTTTGTTGTGTGTGTGTTTTTTAATCCTTGCCCGAGGATATTTTTTCCATTGCTGTTCAGAGAGAGTGGAAGGGAAAGAGAGAGAGAAACATCGACGTGAGAGAGACATCAATTGGTTGCCTCCCTCCGGAGCCCTGACCCTGGCCAGGGATAGAGCCTGCAGCTGAGGTACATGCCCTTAGCCAGAATCAAACCCAGGACCCTTCAGTCTGCAGCCCAGCGCTCTAACCACGGAGACAAACCAGCTAGGGCTCTTATTGCATACTTTTTAACTGAAATTTCCATGTGAACATTCAGTTACTATTTATTGAGTGCCAACTCTGTGCCTGACACTGTACTTGAAGCTGGTGGTATAAGATAGATTCCATGCTCTCATGGGGTTTACTTTTTATTTTAGTTTTTGCTGGCTGCTTGCCATTTATTTTCTACTTAGGGAAGGGCACACGGTTACAGGTTGTTGGGAAGGCTATGTGTGGCTTGGATAGTAAAGAGTGGAGCTCTCTCAACTTCCTTTTTGGTGTTTGGCTGAGAAGTGGAAGAAAGTGTTGGAGGAGGGAGGGGTCAAAAGAGCCTGAGGCCTCTGGAAATCTGGTGGTTGGTGGTAGCCACTCAGGATGGGGGCCCAGTGTTGGCTTTGCTGTGCTAGTACTCAGGATGGACCCAAAGAAGAGCAGTCCAGAAGGAACAGTAGATACAACAACCCTAAGGTGAGAACAAGGTTGGTGTATGAAGGAACAGAAAGAAGGCCAGTGTAGCTGGAGCATGGTGAGTAAGGGGGGAAGTGATACAAGATGAGGTTAGAAAGCTAGGCAGAAGGTGATTATCCACCCTAATTTCTGACTCAGCATGTCCATTCCAATCTCAGCCTTTCCACTCCAACCCTAGCCAATTCCTCCAAAATCTTCCTTTTCTACAAAAGTCTTCCCTATTTGCCCAATCAGACTCTAAAGCTGAGAATCTTTTTTGACTATTTCTTCAGAATAATTATTCTGAAATGTTTCTTTTTCTCATGCTCTTCTTTTCCTTCCTGTTGATATAATTTCTCAGTATCTGATCACTTTACATCTATATTGTAATAACTCTTTGAAAGGCCTCCCTACTTCAAGGATCCTCTAGCTTTACCAGTATTTTTATTTCCCTCCTTCCAGGTACGTGGTAGGATTATTTTTCCCACCTCCTTGAAAATAGGCATGGTCATGGGATTTGCTATGACCAGTGAAATGTGAGAGAAGCATGAGAGCCACACATTAACTTCCCCTGCCACGTGAGTGTTGATGTTCAAATGGTGGACGCTCCATCTGCCTGATGAGGATGACAATCTGAGTCCCCTGCTTGTCAGCTACTTTATCCCAGATGGACTTTTAGTATGCATGAGAAATAAATCTTTGTTGGTGTCAAGACATGGAGATTTTATTATTATTCCATCCATAGTATAGTCCAGTGCTTCTCAAACTTTAATGTGATATTAGTTACCTGAATAATTTTCTAAAATGCAGATTATAATTCTGTAGGTCTGGATGGGGACTGAGATTCTGCATTTCTGACAAGCCCCCAGATGCTGCTGATGCTGCAAGACCCTGGACCACACTTTGAATAGCAAGGACCTAACCCATCCTGACAGTCTGATATACTCCTCTCTATACATCTACACACACTCTATCCTACATCTCAAAAGCACTAAACCTTCCCAAGAAACAAATTAGCAAGCAAAGAGACAACTTTCTTGGTAATATTCTTTCTAAACCCTCAATAACTTTCCACACTTAACTCCTCAATCAGGCACTGCAGACTCCTATTTTCTTATATTCCTAGGACAATTGTTTTCTACACTCTTGCTTCTAGATCCTGTCATTTTTTTTCACATATCTATGAGACTACTAGTTGTCTCAATTTCAAGTCTCATTTATTTCCTTTAGTAATCAAAACCCCCAAGTTTTAGCTTGGGCTGATAGCTTCCCCACTGAAGTCCACATTATCCCCAGCTTCCCTTGCAGCTAGCATTGGCTCTGTGACTAAGTTTTGGCTAGTGGGATGTGAGTGTAAGTGACATGAAACATCTGGGTTCTGCCTTTAAAAGGGAAGATTGTGTCCTCTTTGAATATTTTCCTCATTTTTTCCCTTGTCATCTAAAATACATACCCAGAAGATGTCAACCATTTTTGGCCATGAGGATAAGGCCTATTTCCTAGCATGCGGCAAAGCAAAAGGTAGAAGAAACCTGCTGCCTTATGGGTAACAAGAGTACCATTGAACTACTCATGTTCTGATACATGAGAGAACTTGTTTAAGCAATTGCTGTAGTCTGAATCTTTGTTATAGCAGCTGATTTCTATCCTAACCAACACATGTTCTTCCCCAGAATGTACTTCTCCTTTTGTTCTTACAAAAGTTTCATTGTTAAAGATCCAAAACAGATCCCACTACTCCTTCCTCTTTCCCTGAATTGCCATTGTACATCACCAGCATGAGGTATGATTATAGTATATTATGATTCTAGCAGCCACGCATGAAAATAAAACTGATTTCTTTACAGTCACTTAAAGAGAAATTGCTTCTTAAGTTATGAAGAATAGATCATAAGAGCTTTAGGGATTCAGAGATGGGTCAATCACTAAGAACTGAAGGGATGAGAAGATATTATATATTTAAGCAATTTCAAACTGAAGAATGTATACAGGAAGGCTTCCCAAGGGGTCTGGGGGGACAATTTCAAGGGAATCAATTTGCTGTTATTCATCTGTGTCTTTCTTAAAACTCATCTTCCAGAAAATGCAGTTGAGACAGTTCTTTCCTTCCTCCCATTTCTCAGTCTGTTCTCTCACCTTACAAAAGAAAAGTGTGCCTTTTCCTGTCCTTCATCTTGTTATATTTCATTACCTGGTGTGTAAAAACCTCCAGGTAACCAAGCGATCCAGGTGTTAACAGGCCCTCTTTAATCAAGATACAACTATAGACTTCATGTCTTTCTCTGACTTACATATATTTCTCTTAGGGCAAAACATGTTTTAGGAATGGGTATTTTGGTCCTTGTGGGATATTCAGTGCATACATATATTGTACAATGAAGCAGTGGGCTTTTAATTTACATGACCTATTCTAACCCCTGACTTTTATCAAAGAATACATTCTTTTTTTGGGGAGATTTCCCTTAGAACAAAGCAAAATGAGCATAATTAGATACAAAGGTGGTAGTGCTTTATTTCATTCAGGTGTCATATTCATGGCAAGGTCTATGTCATCTATCTTGGGGCTAGGATATTCAGGATTTTTGGAAATACATCTTGGGAAGCAATAATGTGCCACAAAGTGCAATGCTCCTTCCCTGGTCAGAGACAAGAAAGAGCTGAGTGATACGCTTCATTTACTCATGTCTCAACTTGGGTCTAAATTTAATATTTTGTATTATTTCTAGAAGTATAGGGTAAGTTTAGTTTTCACAGATCAACATCGTTAAAATTGTTACTTTTATGTTATGTGACTTTTGCTTCAATTTAAAAAACAAAAGATTGACAAGCACCCAACAGATGAACTGAATAAGCATCTCATCCTCTCAAATGTCTATGCCTCTGCAATTCCAAGCAGCAGCTCTAAACCAGTCATACTGCAACTCCCAGGTTGCCCCACATCGACTTGAAGAAAATCTACTTTGCACCAAAATGAAAGATGGGGAAAGTGACTGCTAATGGATACAAAGTTTCTTTTTGGTTGGTGCAAATGTTTTAAAATTATATTGTGACGATAGTTGCACAACTCTGTGAATATACTAAAAACCATTGAATTGGGTGAACTTTTTGTATAAGAATTATATCCAAATAAAGCTGTTTTTAAAAAAGTAAAAGATCTAACCGAGGTACGTTGAAGACTATCTCTTTTGGAGATTCAGTTTTAGTTTCACCATCCTTTAAGCAATAAACTGTTTCCCTTTGCACATCTGTTTTTTGGGGGAGGGGTGGTTACTCTGATCATGCCATCCTTTTTTATTAAAGCCTCTCCTAAAAGATCTTATTTCTAAAAGAAAAAATGGCAAAACAAGGAAAATTACTAATTTTGATCTGAGAAACAAACATACTGTTATCTTTGGATCACAGGCAAAAATCCAGAAAAATTACTTTAGCTTCACTGGTTCTTTTCTAGTAGGAGGTTTCAGTTCATTTCATACTCAAGTTGAAACAGGTACAGTTAGAAAAAAACATTCAATATGCTATTTCCATATTCATTCCTCTTTGGGCACAAATCTCTGTCACTCATCTCCCCACCCCCACTCCTTTTACTAACTTCTATCATATCTTCATTATCTGGACAGAAACATAAATTCTGTAAATGATGCCCCCAAATAATTAGTTTTACACTGCACCTACCAGTCATATAATACCTTCTTTTTTTTTTAATCCTTCACCCGAGGATATGTTTTATTGATTTTTTAGAGAGCGCGAGAGAGAAACGTTGATCAGTTGCCTCCTGTGTGTGCCCCGACCGGGAATTGAGCCTGCAACCTTTTGGTGCTTGGCACGATGCTCCAACCAACGGAGCCACTCGGCCAGAGCAGTATCTGCTCTTCTTTTTGCTGTTTATTTCCACTCTTAAAAGCTTCCACTTATGAAACTGGTAAGACAAAGTGTTCCCAAAATGTAACCTAGGATATAATGTCCTGAACTTTAGGAAAGTGTTTCATTTCATTATAATTAATTTCTCTTCAGATGTTGACATGTTCTTTTAATGCAGTCAAATGTATATTTTTAAACTTGCATAAATCTTGAAATGAAATTACAGACCTGTGTGTAATATTTTTACAATACCAATTTCTGCCCATCTGTAATGTCTTAAGGCACTTTAACCATGACCTAAATAATTGAAATAGGTCTTTGTTTACAATGAACAAACTTTGTCTTACCAGGTAATAAACCACTAAAATAGAGTAAGTTAAAATGATTTGTTTTAAAAAGAAAAGGAAATAGAATTAGTTAAAATGATTAAGAAAAAAAAAAAGGAGCCTTACGTCTAACTAATCCTGCCTTTGCCTTGTCCTGACTGTCAGAAAAATGTCAGAATAAAGAAGGAAACAGGATAGCTGAAGGTCCCTGACTTGATCTAAGTTTCATTACCTAATCTGTCAAAGGTGATAGAAACAACATTACTTCCTTGGATTGAGGATTCAATCAGAAAAAGAATGTTAAGTTTGTACTACACTATCAGGCACATGGTTAGAACTCAACAAATGTTGGTTATTATTACTGTTATTACTTATTTTTCCTTTATGACTGTCTATCTACCCATCACAGAACCAAGATGACCACGACTAGTCACTGTCACTTGCTTGCACAATCAACTTGTTGATAGACTAGAACACCAAATCTCAGCTATCTCACAAATAAGCTTTCTTTTCTCTTAACAATAATGTCCTTCAGCATGGCATAGTAACTTCAATTATTGTATGAACTTTGTATCATAAAGAGTAGATTTAAATATTTTAATTCTTTAAGTAAAATGGCTAGAATTACAAAACTTGTCCTTGAATATTATCAAATAATGTAATGTCTGCTATCCTTGACATACAAATAAGATAAGCTATCAGCAGGGGGATGAGGTTTGGGTTATTTATCTAAGTACTTGTGATACATTTTTAATGCTTTGAGGTACTGAATTCTTTATAAATATGAAATGTATTCTCAAAGCAACTAGCCAGGGTTATGGAGGCAGCAAACATTATCAACAACATCATTGACAAAAAATTAATTATGGCAGCAGATGTGGACCTCACATTCATGAACTTTGAAATCCTAAGTTATCCATGTGATTTCTCTGGCTGTTCTTTAGAAGAAAAAAAAAATCCCATTTTTTAACTCTTTTTACTACAGGCGCATCCTTGACTCTTTTACCAGGCCTTCTACCTTAGCCAATGCTCATATCTTTATTGCCTTTTTTTAATCAATCAAGTCTTTCCTCTTCACCCCTTAGTCTTTCTTGCCTTTACAGTTTACTCACTACCTCACTATGAACTAGCATATGAAAGCCCAGGCATTTACACTGACTGCAACAAAGGAGATAATCAGATAC
The DNA here is from genome assembly GCF_964146895.1 of Miniopterus schreibersii. Taxonomy (NCBI): domain Eukaryota; kingdom Metazoa; phylum Chordata; class Mammalia; order Chiroptera; family Miniopteridae; genus Miniopterus; species Miniopterus schreibersii. The sequence goes on from NC_138114.1 coordinate 38,846,019, forward strand.
TTGGAAATGGAAAGGTGTCCTCACAGTGACAAAGGTAAATTGTTTCATTTTGGGATTTAATTCCCTCCCTCTGAGAGTTACTTATTGGGCTTCAGTTAAATGTGTGCCCAGCAGTGTGCTAAGGGGCTGAGCAGGGATAAAAAGAGTCAGAGAGTAAAAAAAAAAAAAAAATTAATGAACTGTAGTCCTCCTTTTTAAGAAACTTGCAGTGGCTGGTGACAAAGGACACGCATACACTATCAAACAACAGTGATTACAGCTAACTTTTATGAAGGGCTTGCTATATGCCAGCCACTGTACATATTATTTCTTTTAATACTATGTGGTTCTATATTAGTTATCTACTGCTCCAGGACAAATTACTAGAAAACATCATAGCTTAAAAAAACAATAAACATTCATTCATTGTCAGTTTCTCTGGGTAAGGAATTTGATAGTGACTTAGGTGATAGTGGCTTAGGCTTTGGGTATCTCAAGAAGTTTTAGTCAAGAAGTTGGCTGGGGCTACAGTTATCTGAAGGCTTGACTGGGGCTGGAGAACAAATTCCACAAAGGCTCACGCACACGACTGTCAAATCGATGCTGGCTGTTGGCAGGAGGCCTCAGTTCCTCTCAATGTGGGCCTCTTCAAAGAGATTCTTAAGGGTCCTCATGACAAGTAGCATGTGGTACCACATTCTGGGCAAATTACTGCCTGTCTTGTTTATTATAGCCACTCCATTGAGTATGTAGTAGTATCTCATTGTAGTTCTAGTTTGCATTTCCCAAATGACTAGTGATGTCAAACATCTCGTGTGCTTATTTGTCATCTGTGTATCTTTTTTGGCGAGGTGTCTAAATCTTTTGTCCAATTTGTAATTGGGCTGTTCGTTTTCTTATTATTCAGTTTCGGCGATTCTTTTTATAGTCTAGACACAAGTTCTTTATCAGATGTGTGATCTGAAAATATTTTCTCTCCCAGTGTGCGACTCATCTTTTCATTCCCTTAGCAGTGTCTCTTGAAGGATAGGTCTTAGTTTTAATGAAAACCAAGTTATTAAGTTTTTCTTTTGTGGACCTTGCTTTTGAGCTTAAGAAATCTTTGTTAAACCCAAGGCCACTAAGATTTTCTCTTATTTTATCTCTTACAAGTTGTATAGTTTTAGCCTTGCATTTGGAGTTATGATTAATTTCAAGTTAATTTTTATATGTGATATGAGGTTTTTCACTAGCTGTCAGTTTTTATTTAACAATATATGTATCTTTAGATCTTCTCATACATAAAGAGATTCCTTATTCATTCCTTATTATTTTTAGAGCCAAATTCTTGCTCTAATGGACCTTAAATTCTAGTTGCAGGGAGACAGACAATAAACTAATAAGTAAAACATATTGTACATAAAATGGTGATTGGGCAAGGAAAATGGTGATGCAGAAAGTGTGAGTGGGAAGGACACTTATCATTTTAAATAGGATGATTAGAGTGGGTTAAAGGGGTTTCCGGGCCCAATTCCTCTGTGTGTGTGTGTGTGTGTGTGTGTGTGTGTGTGTGTGTAGGTGTGTGTAGGCTTCCCCACACCAACAATCAATTCTCAGGACACCAGCAGGGTGTCCAAGAACTCAGTTCAGTTCCAACACAATCTACCTAGAGATAGAATCAGGTTCCACAGGTAAAGGGCTCACTTCTGCAAGACCACCCTCCACTTCAGACACCAGTCGCAATCCCAGGTTGTTATTTGTGCTTCTGACCAACTGGCTACAAATTGGAGCTTCCAATGACCCCCTCCAATTCAGGATGCCAATCACAACTTCAGGTTGTTACCTGTACTACTGACTATAAATCAGAGGTTCCCAAGACCCCCTCCTTGGGTTCAATTACTTTCCTAGAACAGCTCAGAGAACTCAAGAGAGGCCATTTACTCACCAGATTACTGATTTATTACAAAGAATATTAAAGGATATGAATTAACAGCCAGATGAAGAGATATATAGGGCAAGGTCCTGAATGAAGGAGCATTTGTCCTCATGGAGCTTGGGGCCTGGCCTGGTGGCACACAGAAGCATTCTGCTTCCCCAGTGTAGAAGCTCTCTGGAAAAGAATCAGTGAGCTGTCCTTTTGAGTTTTTATG